>NC_139462.1:19732500-20982500 GCF_057233095.1 Heloderma suspectum
GTAGTGTAGATGTGCCCTCATACAAAAACAAAGACACCATAATTGTATACTGGGGTGGTGAGGAGACTTTTCTACACAGTCTAGCTACATTTGCTACATATCCTTCTAGTGTCTGCTTTTCCTATCAAAGCACTGAATGTCATTACTTTTCAATTTCAAATAATACACAACAGGAGTTTGCCAACCAGCAGCTAACTCAAAAACAACCTTAAAGAAGAAAAATAATTAACCCCATTTCCATGATAAATAGATGAAAACCTTAGCAGCCCATTTCACTCCATCTTGATTTTTTTCCCCTGCTCAAGGAGAAAAACAAAAGTTCCTAGATTCATTCAGCAAAATGTCCTTTCCTCGCCTGACATGCGAAACAGTCAAAGTCGGAATTCCGATGGTTGAAGTGGAAGTTTGCTTTAGAATCTGGCACTCAAGTACACAAGTAGCAAGTTGTAACACATCAAAGGAACAGCAGGGCAAAAGTGAAAGTGGTGGTGGCAGTGGGGAAATCCCATCCCGGTGTTTCAAAATGATTAAAGAAGACTCAGATCTTCAGAGGAGCTTCCTCACTGCTGTCTTTCATCAATCACACATAACAAACTTGTGATTTAATCTGATGATCCATCAGGTTTCAGAAGTCGGTCTGTTTAGTCTTGAGTTCAGCTCACTTGCAGTTGTTCCTTAGCATAAAGTTTTGACATGTCTTAAATAACTAGCTGCATGGTTCTCATAACTTAAAATGCCGCTTGATTCAAAGGGGGGTGGGAAGAAGGGAAAATAAATAAATGGCCTCAATAAAGGCTTTCAAAAATAAGAATCCAGGCCAACACAGCAGCAGCAGCAGCAGCAGGAAGGCAGTCACATACTAAACCCTTCCGAGAAGCGTTGACCTAAAGAGAAAATCAAAAAGATGGGGGGAAACACCCATTAGGACACATAGAAACAGCTTCAGATGGTGGTTTCCTGACTTCTAGGCAGTTTATTCCCTATTCTAAAAAAGCTGAAATGCGTCTCCTAAGGCTTTGTTACTGGCAATGGGCTATAAGCTACAATGTGCTGGCATTTTGGCCCCGCCCTCTTTGCCTTTGGCCCTGCCCACCACTGGAATGAGCCCCCCGAGAATTTCCCCCAAATCAAAGAAAGCCCTCTGGCTGAAAGAGGTTCTGTAGCCTGGTCTACAGACCATCTCAAACGCTGCATTTTTTTTTTAAATTTATTTATTGCATTTATATCCCGCCTTTTTCCCTCATGCAAGGAACCCAAGGCGGCTTACATTATCCTCCTCCTGTCCGTTTTATCCTCACAACAACAACCCTGTGAGGTAGGCTGGGCTGAGAGTCTGTGACTGGCCTGAAGTCACCCAGTGGGCTTCCATGGCCAAGTGGGGACTAGAACCCGGCTCTCCCGGCTCCCAGTCCGTCACTCTCACCTATACTGCATTTGGTATCCCTCTGAGCCAGCTTTCCCCAACCTGGTGCCGATGTTTTGGACGACAACTCCCAGTGTTCCTGAGCGGGCTAGGGCTGATGGGAGTTGAAGTCCAAAACATCTTGAGGGCACCAGGTTGGGGAAGGCTGCTCTGAACTTGCATGTATTTGTAAGACTGAGGGCCTAATAACTAACGATTTGCTACCCTTTCATGACACCCCCACATCTTCTACATGAGGCACATGCCTCACTCTGCCTAATGGCAGGGCTGGCTCTGGTTGGCAGATAATCTTAAATAGCCAGGATAGGCTTGAGCTGCAGGGTGAGCAGATTTATTTATTTATTTATTTCATTTCTATACCGCCCAATAGCTGAAGTTCTCTGGCTGGTTCACAAAAATTAAATCTTGTCTTATGCCTTTGAAATCATGTATGGCGGAGAGTTGTTTGGCAAGCGTGGCTTCTTTTTGCCCCAGCAAACCTATGAATGGCCAAGCCATATCTGTAGACCTTTTTCCTGCATGGTGGCTCCTAGAAGAACAGGAGCCCTGTCCAAGACAGCATGTGGCAACCAACCAACGTGGTCAATACAAGACCTGTGGCTTCCCAGTTGCACAAATGATTTTTCCGGAGTGCTGGCGAAAAGCTCTAATTCCCCAATTGCCAGTGTAATGTTTACTGCCACTGGCACACACTGTGTCAGCTGCCAAAATGGGGCTTTAACCAATTTATCTGCTAACCAGTGTATCAACTCAAGTTTTAGTAGCAGAATTTAGAATCATACTTGATTAACTGGACAATACCCTCAAGCGATAAAGGGTGTGGGATAAATAGAGATCAGTCTGGGTTGGTGAAAATATGTATTTGAATTTTAAAATGGGAGACAAAAGTTCCTAATGGATTGTGGATGGGTAGAGAAGAAAAAACAAACAAAACAGAAGATGAAACAGCTTGCAGCAATTATTACGGAAAGCCCAGAAATTACAGGGACAGTTCCTTTTAAAGTTCACCCTGTGTTCATCTGATGAGGCATGCGGCAAAACCTTTGGTGCTGAAGGTGTCTAATGCTAGAGCGAGTTTGCAGTCTGCTGATTTATTGATGGCAATACCCTTTGACACTGACCTGAGCGTCTTCCATCTGTCCTTCTCAATGTGATTCTCAGGGCCTTCACTCTCATAGGAAGCCAAATAAAGTGCTGCAATCAGACGAAACAAAACGTTACCAGGACAAGCATCTTCCAATCCTCTCCCGAGAGGATTGCATCGCCTTCCCTGTGATAGTGGTGGAAGTCTGCCACGCTTCCAAGTATACAGTAATCAGGCCTAGATTGTGAAGAACCCTCTTACATGGTTAAAAAAAACCCTGCATACATTCTAAGACTGAAGAGACACAATGGGTTGGATCCAGAGTTCCCTTGAGCAGAACTCTGCTCACAGGATGTTCCCACTGGGTAATATCTAATGGTGTTCCAGCACTAGTGTGAATGACGTTACACAAGCGTAAACCAACTGCTGCATCATTTGTGCAAGGGGAAAAAATGGTGATTTGCTTTTGACATTCAGCAGAAAATTGCCACGTTTCCCTGTTGCACTAGTTACATTGCGCAAGCATTCATTTACGCTTGTGCGATGTCATTAGTACTACAACTGGAACGCCAGTGGAAGTGAGGTGTGTGGGGGGCCGAGAAACGTCTAGGTGATTCCTCCTTCCCTGAAAAAACTGCTCAGGAAGGTTGGTGTACCCTTCGGAACAGTGTGGGAGGTGGTGCTGGGGGCTGCAGGGAGAAGGGAAATCAGTGGAAATTGCCTCCCTCTTTCTTCCAGTGAGAGCCTCCACTGAGTATCTCAGTCCCTTCCACAAATAGAAGGAGCCCTGGATCCAAACCCATATCCACCCTGATCCTCTGTGGCTGCTGCTTGATTAGAAATGTTGCCTACGGATTTTGAGATTAACGTTATTAAACTATTTATATCCCACCTTTACATCTCAGATGGGACCCTCAAGGCTGCCAGCTAACCACCGTTATTTGAAACAGCACCACCAAACAGCATTAAAAAAAGAACCCACACAGTTTCTAAACTTGTATTGTTTTTAAAGGTGAATTGGTTTAATTTGTTCTTACCATAAACTGCCCTGGGAACTGTTAGGGCTAAATAATGTAAGTACACAGATTCTATTGGCTGTTTTTATTTCTATTATTGTTACGTTTTTAATTGTGTTCTTAAGTTATTACGTCAGTACTTTTTCAGCTGCACTGGCTGCCAATCCATTTCCGGGCCTGATTCAAAGTGCTGGTATTAACATTCAAAGCCCTAAATGGCTTGGGGCCAGGTTATCTGAAGGATTGCCTCCTCCCATATGTGCCTGCCAGGACCCTAAGATCATCCTCAGGGGTCCTTCTCCGAGATACCCCACCAAAGGAAGTGAGGTGGGTGGCTACCAGGAAGAGGGCCTTTTCTGTTGTGGCACCCTGGCTGTGGAATGAGCTCCCTAAAGAGGTTTGCCTGGCACGTTGTACTCGTTCTGCTACCACCTTTTTATTCTCCCTGTATTTTAGCATTTTAACTTCCTAATCTTTTAGCTCTGGTGTTCTAAAACTGTATTTTAAATCTCTGCATTGCTGCTAGGTTTTATTCTGGTTGTATGGTTATTTTGTGGGTTTAAGCTTTCATATTTTATATTGTTTTATGCTGCGCTTTGTGGTTTTAATTTTGTGAACCGCCGAGAGCACTTCGGCTATTGGGCGGTATAGAAACAAACAAACAAACAAATAAAATTGTTTTAACTACGTTTCTTTTCATCTTTGTTTTATTACTTCTGGCTGCCTCAAGCGCCATATTTTTGGTGGAAAAGCAGGGTATAAATCAAATAAATAAAGGAGGGTAAGTATAGAGTTTTTCTGTTGCAGTGAGAGCCCGGCTCAGTCTTTCTCTTCATAATGTGTACGTCAGGCAAGCATTCCAGTAAGTCAAATGCTGGGTGAGCCATCACTCTTAATTTATTGAGATTATTTATATCCTGTGCTTTCTGTCTAAAAAGAAACACGCAAGATGGCTTACATCACACAAAAGAACAACACAGACCAATAAAACCGTTAAACTAGAATTAAAAATGGAAAACAGACAGAGCAGGTGAAAAAGCTAATCCAGTTTTACTGAAATCTAACAAGCCATCAGTGGCTCAGAAGATTAAATGCTTGATAGCATGAAACAGGTCTTCAATAGGCAGCACAGTTAACCAAGCTTGCTCATCTCTTACCATCCTCACTGAAGACTGGGACAGTCAGCAAGTACTGAAGGATTTTCCGGTCCCTCTCAAAAGGGCATTCCACTTGTTTCCAGGTCATGAACTCACTCACTTGTTTAGCCAGTTCCCAAAATTTCTATCATCAAAAATGGAGGATGACAGGGAAGGGAAGGAAAAAAACCAACACATCAGCAAAAGCATGAAGCAACCAAAACAAACCCAACAATAAATTACCCGAGTTTGGTTCCAGTCAAAGGAAAGAACCCAGGACGGGTGGGGGGAACTCCAAACTGGCGCTTCCTATACTTGTGACAGAGGAGGAACACTTTGGTTTTTTTAAATTAAGAAGTGAAGACACCACTTCCCCCTTTCACCTGTCCCTCCAAGGTTTTCTTTTAGAGCAGGAGTGGGGATGCATTTCTTCATGGGTGACCTTCTGAGGCCATATGCCAAGCACACAGGGAAGGTAAGGTTAACTTTTCACATGCGCGCGCGCGCGCGCACACACACACACACAGGACTGGCTCAAGACATTTTGCTGCCTGAGGCAAAGGACAAGATGGTGCCTTCTCCCATTCCATGTACAAAAGCCGACTGGAGTGGCAATGGGACAGTGCCCTCTGTCACACCGGAAGGAAGCAGGCCAGCCACATCGCCCACAGCTCTGTCCTCCAATCCCTTGCTGCTGCCTCCCAGAATTTGCCGCCTGAGGCGACCGCCTCAGTCTGCCTAATGGTAGGCGCACACACACACACACACACACCCCACTACCCTGAGATGGAATTGGTCTTGGGGAAAAAAATGTCTTCCACTGGAACCAATGAGAAACATATTTCAAGCCCAATTGCTCTGTGTGTGTGTGTGTGTCTTGGGTGTGTGTGTGTCTTGGGTGGTTCACTGCACATGGGGAGAGGTTAACCCTTCCCTTTGCAGCTGTGACCCCCCCCAATCTCCCCCCCACTGCAATTAGGCTTGAAAAAAAGCATCTGATAGGCTTGAAAAAAGTACCCCAATTCACCCAAACCACTGCAGGAGAACAGGGCACGAGGGTGTGGGTGTGCACACAGACAGTTCTGGAAGGGAGAAGGGGTGGTAGAGAGAGAGAGGGGGGGGGTAGACAGAGGGGGGGGGAGAGAGGGGGAGAGAGAGAGAGAGAAAAGGGGTGGCAGAGAGAGAGAGCCTCTACCCCTGCTCACTTTTGGTTCTCATCCCAGCCACCACTGGCTTCGGCCCTGCCCACCACTGGCATACAGCCCCCAGTAGATTACCCCCAAGGAAATGAGGCCCTTGACAGAAAACCCCAGCCATAGAAGGAAGCTTTGCTCTTTAATTCTGTGCGCTGGGGAAGGAGACACCAGTTGGCCAGAGAGAAAGGCGTTTTGTAAGTACTGAGAGTCAGGAGATATATTTATTTATTTGTTTGTTTGTTTATTTTAAAAGAAGAGCCATGACCAAGGGAGGGGAAGGAGACAGATCAGAGCAACAGGTCTCCCCAAAGCCTTCCGTCCATGCACGCATCCTGGGCAACGGGATACTGCAGCAGGCGCTAAGCGGCTAGGCCTGTCTCTCAAGGCCCAGTCTCGCTCACAGTCAGCATTAAGAGAACAGGCAGCAGGCCCCGGGCCAGGCTTTCTGCTCACACTTTAATTAGCAACACGTGGTGGTGAAAACCACCAGGAAGCCCCGGGCACGCTCTCTCGACTTACTTCGAAATTGACGTGGCCGTTGGGCAGGCGGTTAGCACAGCCCTCGTTGAGGAAGTAAATGTCCTTGATGAGCAGGCTGAAGAAAGGGATCACAATCTAAAGGAAGCAGGAGCAACAGGATTCCAGGCTCAACATCCGATCCAGAATGGTGGCAGCACAATAGGCATGAGTCCCGGCGAACTCAAGTCGCTCCCAGTTAAAAATCCCTGAAAACAACTAACTGCACACAGCCTAGAGAGGGCAGAGCAATTTTTTCCCCCTACTTGGAGTTGAAACTAGTCTGACAGGGCTCCTAGTGTCCAAGCTAGTACCAACCGAATGCCCTCCAGGGAGGCTGATGGCTCCAATGTCAGCGTGGCTGGGGATCCGCTCCAGTTTCACTCAGAACCAGTCAGAAACACCTCCGATAGCTCCTTTAGAGTTCTCACTGGTTCTGAGTGAAACCTGGAGCAGATTCACCACCCTACTGACATCGGAGCCACCAGCCTCCACTGCCTCCAGATGTATTGGACACAATTTCCATTATTCTCATCCAGCGTGTTGCTCTACTGAATTTTCACAGTGGGTAATATGGAAAACAAACACACACAACCCCCCTTTCTCCCTGCAAACAGTTATCCTGCCTCTTCCCAGTAGCTCATTTTTATTTTGGTTGACACAACAGGCGATTTGTGCAAATGTATTGGGTTGGATTCAGACTTAGCTATGCTTAGAGTAGGCCCACTGAAATCAATGGGACTTGAGTTAAGTCATGCCAGAACTGAGTGTCCATGGGTCTACACTAAGCATGACTAGGTCTGGATCTAAACCAGAGTTTTGTATTTATTTGGCTTATCCCAGTTCATAGGTTCAGTTTCCAAATATGTCATCACCAGTTTTCCCTCAAAATATCAGATTCTCGTCTCTCCTGTCAAGTCCTAATTTTCCGCATGTATTTGACCACTGTTAATACATTCCAAACCTTTTTCTCAACCCAGACCCCTTCTGTAGGTCAGCCTTCCCCATGCTGAAGGCCTCAAAATGTGGTGGGCTACAACTCCCACCATCCCCAGCCAGCGTGGGTGACCCTGTTGGCTGAGGGCTCAACACACCCAGAGGCCCACTGGCTTGGGAAAGGCTGCTGCGGGTGTTTCAACGGATTTCGAATTTTGTGCTACTACAGCTATTAACACAATTACAGATTAATTTCTTACAGAACCATGTTATAGCTTCGTCATTTATATCACCCAAAAGCATTTTCAAAAGGGCCAAAATGTAACTTGTATTTCGTAATTGTTATAATACTAACTCACATCAGTTCCCAACACATCGGTAGCCCTGTTCAGACATTTGAGGCAACGCGTGAGGGTGCAAAGTGTGTACTGGGATGGGGTTGTGCACACTGCCCCTGCCCCTTGAATAATCCATGAGTGCTGCCCCTTCGAGTCAGACTGGCTGTGAGCCTCATGGCTTGCCCTCTGGCTCTGCCCTCTATGTCTTGCACGCTGACCCTGCACATCTCTACGTACACCGGCCCACCTCCTCAGTTCAGACTTTGCCAGTATGCAAGGAGATGTAGGGGGCGGTGTGCAGGGCTTTATCCCAGTACACACTCTGAGCCCCCATGCATTCTCTTGAATGCCTGAGGGCCAAAACAGACATTACTTTATATGTGTGTACAGCACAGGAGTGGGCAACTTGAGACCCTCCAGATGTTTTGGCCTACCACTCCGATGAAGCCTTAGCCAGCACAGCCAGTGATGAGGGATCATGGGAGTTGAAGTCCAACAACATCTGGAGGGCCACCAGTTGCCCACCCCTGGTCTAGGAAGTATGTCTCCCCCCCGCATTTTTACTCTAGAGTAGGTGCAGGACCCTGATCCAGATCTTAAAATTCACCTACTCCACCCCCCACAATGCAGGAGCCCTGATCCAGAGTGGGAGCCCTACACCTACTCTCAAGTAAAAACAAGGAACGACGTAGGAAAAACAAGGAACGATGTCTAGACGTAGCAACTAGACACACATTGGAAGTAATTCTGTTTGGGCACTGAATAGCACTTGTATTTTATATACAACAAAGCCCAGTTCGTTAGCTATATGTGTATTATACACACACACTTAATCTTAAATGAAGTAAAATATCATAAGGTTAACAAATTTTAAAAGATCTGCTGGGGTACCAGATCACATTATCTTCCAAGCCTATTCCTATTATCTCTCCCCCTCTGTTCCCCATATTTGGTCCATATGAGAACAGCTCTTAAGGGAGCCAAAACTAAAGACTGGTGTATTTTTTGGTTTAGCTGAGCCCTAGGATATACTGCTCTCCTAAAAGACATAACAAATGGTACAGAGATGTCTTTGGCCAAGGGGCAGCCCTGCAACAGCCTCGCTCCATTTGTTTTCATCATTATGCTTTTCATCCAAAGAGAAAAGCCTTTCTTTACCACCCTTTACAACTCTGCTCCATGTCTTTTACAGGCTGGGCTATTGCGGGGGGCGGGGGGGTGTTTGCAGGAGAGAAACGCACTTGGAAATCAATTCTCCCTGAAAGGCAGTGAGGGCAGAATGGGGAATCAAAACAAAATGAAAACAAATGCTTCCATCAGGATGGAAAGGGAAGGCTTGCTAAAGATGGGCTCAGAATAAGCATTCTAGCTTGATACTTCTGAATTATTATAAAGCCTTCCTTCCTCCTTGATTAAAGCTAGAGTAGTGCGTCTTATACTCCCAACAGCCTGCTGTTGATTCTCTTTCACCATTCATCCATTTCTCTAGTTTAGGCCTGAAACCCTCCATTTCCCTTTGGCCTTTTCAACAAGCAAATAAACATGCCCTCACATCCTTGCCCCTTGCCAATAAGAGCATCTCTGAGCTAGGTATGTCTGTAAGAAACCTTCAGACCAGACCAGGACCATAAATAAAACTACTCTCTTTCAACAATGCAAGTGATCGCTATCGACGAGGGCTTGGGGGGGGGGTGCGGTCTCTCTCAAAATAGAGCTCTAAAGCCAAAGTGTGCAAACTCGTGGCTTCATTTTTATTTATAATATTATTTATTCTTTGCCTTTCAGCCCCCAATACTCCACCCCCAGGAAACATATAAAACAATATCATAATAAACAACATACTGAAGAAATTAAAACATGAAGAAAAAACATCTTTAAGATGTTTGTGCAGAATTACACTTAATATCATTCAAATGCCAGGTGGAGCAAAAAGGCTTTAACGGCCCATCTAAAGCTAAACAAGAAAGAAGCCAATCTAACCTCCTTGGGGAGGGAGTTCCACGCACAGGGTGCTACCACAGAGAATGCCCTGTCTATGCTGCCACCAACTTAACCTCTCTTGGGGCTGGGACATATAATAGGCCCTCTGAAATGGACCCTAAACTACGAGCAGGCTCATAGGGGAAGAGGCATTCCTACAGATATCCTGGCCTCAAACTGTTTAGGGTTTTGTAGGTGAGCACATTGCACATTGGATTGTGCCTGGAAAAAGATTGGAAGCCAGTGCTATTAGTATAGGTTGGATGTAGTATGGTCAAAATGCACACCAAAAAGCAATCTGGCTGCTGCATTTTGCACACTCTTAAAGAGCAGCCCTTAAGTTTAAAAAATGCAAAATTTCTCTTTGGCACTAAAATGCAGGTATTGTACTCCAACAGATCTGAATGGCACCAAGTTAAGAAAAGCTGGTTCAGAGGAACAAGAGACTGTGTATCAAACAGATGGTTCACCATCAAGCTCATTTTAACCATGGTCAACTGCTAAGATATTTACAATCATACCTTCTCCCTATTGCTGTGAGCTGTCAAAGACCTTTGAGCTGCCCCACGCAGGGCTGTGCGGTAATTGTAGAAATTGCTGGAAGGGTCCATTTGATGCTAGAGAAAAAAAGCATGGAAATGCTAGATAAACGCACTTCATGCCACAGTAATCTCATTACAGGATCTGGAGAAGTCCAGCATTTATTTCAGGGGGGACCACATTAGCTATGAAGCAGAGACTGGAGTGTTTTCAGATTATGTACAGTAAAAATAGACCATAAGCAAAAGCTCATCAAATCTGCAAGATGGCCAGAGATAGATGGAGAAAGCTAGTGTAAATTTCACATTCATCTAAATCAAACTACTGATTATCTAAATTATTTGGAAGTAACAGCAAATTGGTCAAGGCATTAATGCACAGGCATCAGTGTGCAACATCTCCCATAATGCTCTGTATATTTAATGGCATCTGGGAAGTGCAGACCAGGGGTGGACAACCTGATGTTTTGAACTATAAGTCCATAACCCCTGACCATTAGCCATGCCAGCTGGAGCTGATGAGAGTTGTTGCCCAAAACATCTGAAGGGCACCATGTTGCCCATCCCCGTTGAAGATTACTAGGTTTTTCTAATGGGCTAGTAACTTTCCATCTTGCTATTACCAACGTAACAAAAAGTAATCAGCACATTTATCATATTCCCTTCACCCCCATTTTTAACAGTACTAACACTAGTGGGACCTAACATGCACAGAACAGGTAGTCTGCCTGCATAGGTTAGCCATCCTAAAGAGGAATTCTGCCCCATGTCCTTACAACTGGGAGTGGGGGAAAAGATTTTAGATGATCAAAATCAGATTTACCTCAAGAATGTCAAACTTGGCTGTCTTGACTTTTGACCATGTTTTCTTTAGCCTAGAGACAGGGCTCATGTTCATTCCAGCTTTTAGTTGAAAGGGTGGTCGTAGGGATAAGGAGAAAGAGATAAGAGAGAAATAATATATAAACATTCAAGCCTAATATATTTAAAATGAGGAAAAGATGAGTGACTGCTATGAACACAACCCACACACACCACCACCGAAGAAGTGCAGGAGTCGTCATTTTGGGTAAAAACCGTAGGAACCTATGGTCCCATTAAGTCCATCTCACCCAGTATTGTTGACAGACTGGCGATAGTTCTCCAGGGTTTCAGGCAGGAGTCCTTCCTAGCCCTAACTGGAGATGCCAGGGATCAAACCTGGAACCTTCTGCATGCAAAGCAGGTGCTCTGCCACTGAGCTACAGCCTCTCCTCCATAACTGGCTTTCCCACAGTGCTGTGAAGTCAGAGCTAAATGCTATGGGAACTGCTTGGCTGATGCTGAAAGAAGCCCTGCATCATCGCCTCCTCTCACCTGAGCATAATGGCTACGAGACTGAGCTAAGAATCAGGATGTCCCAGGTTCAAATCTTGCTTTTGCTATGAACTCACCAAGTGGCTTTAGGCAAGCCACTGTTTCTTACCCTCTGTCTCTCCCCCAACACCCATTCTGGCCTCCAACCTAGACAACTTTAGAAGGGGATTAGACAAATTCATAGCAGATAAGGTTATCAATGGCTACAGGTAGAGTGGCTGTATATTACGTCCAGTATTTCTCTGAATACCAGTTGCTGGTGAACATGGGCAGGAGGGTGCTGTTGCACTCATGTCCTACGTGTGAGCTTCCTATAGGCATCTGGTTGGCCACTGTGGGAACAGAATGCTGGATGAGATGGACCTCTGGTCTGATCCAGCAGGGCTTTTCTTATGTTCTTCTTCATCATCACCACCACCACCACCACCACCTCTACAAAACATGCGGCATCACTGCGTTGCGAGTGCCTTCACCTCTGCACACAGGAGCCAATGAAGTGAAGCGGGCCTGGGGAAACACCCAGTGATGTCTAGCACTACAGTCTTTGTGATGGGACATTACAAGGCCAGAGGGCCTGGGGAAGAGAAGGAGGAGACATGGGGGTTACCGCTGTTGGCTGCAATCATCCAGAGCCTGTCTAGTTCTGGCCTGAATCAGACTGAGGTGAGTCAACTTGCTTCCAGACCAACCATCTTCTACAAACAACAACTTTAAAAAATGTGTATCTACAAAGGACTTCTGTTTATACTCACAAATGATGGCCATTAAAGAGTTGAAGTTGCCGATGTTAAAGCACTCCCGGGCCACGTCAATGAAGTACTCTATCATTCTTACCCTGTGTTTTTTCTTCACAGGCTGCAGGAGGGAGACAAAACACCGACAAGGAAATGGAGCAGGGGTTGTCATGTGCTGTGCAAAGGCGTGTAGGTTAATGTATTTTAAAGGACACAGTAAGTCTGAAAAGTGTCGTGGCAGAGAAGACCTTGCCAGACAAAGAGAGAGCAACTTAGGGTGGTTCCACCAACACCAGTCTTAACACATTTGATTCACCCAATGCAGGATGCTTCAGCTCTCTGCACAGCTGGGGAACGGCTTCCCTCTTCTATGAAAGGGTGTCCAGATGCACTTCTAATAACCTTAGTTGGGTGCTTCAGACTCTATTTATGTATGTATGTATGTATGTATGTATGTATGTATGTATGTATTTAATTAATTAAATTTATTAATCACCCTTCTAGCCGGTCACCCAGCTACTCTGGATAATGTACAAAGTTACAATTTAACTTAGTTACAAAGTTACAATTTAGAACAATTTAAAACAATAACATTCTACAGTAAAAACACCCTATTTCTAAAAATATCCTAACCCTCCCCAAATGCCTGCCTGAACAACCACATTTTTAATGCACGGCGGAAGATCATTAAAGAGTGGGAATGGCAGAGTTCCCTAGGGAGGGAGTTCCACAGAGTGGGGGCCACCACAGAGAAGACTCAAAACACATTCCTTTGTGAGCAAGCTTAAATCCCCCCAAACAGGATTTCTTGAACCGACTGAAACAGAAGGCTGATTCACATGTACATGTTTCACAGGCCTGGCACCAGCATCTGATATGCTGGGGCATGTGCTGAGGCCCACATGCCTTGGAAGGGCCCACTGGAGCCTCGACGCCTTACCTGTCCCTGCGAGCACTTGGGTCCCCTGGTGGCAGTGGTTTTGTAGCGGGCTTACCCACTGGCAGGGGCGTGCAGTGGTTGAGGAGCCATGCGGTTGCTCAGTTCCCAACCCACCACAGTGCCACTGCTGCCACTGGGTAGGTCCAGGAGTGAGCATGAGGAGGCAGCTGGCCGTCTTGTGGCTCATTCTTGTGGGCTTACCCGGCAGCAGAACCATAAAGGGCCAGGATCTGAGCAGCTGCTCGGCTCCCTGGTCAATAAAGTGCTGCTGGAGAGTGAGTCGGCAAGTGTGCAAGGGAGCATGAGGCTGAGGCCCACTGGGGGCAGCCTGCACAGGGCCCCCCAAAATATGGAGCTGAGCCTGCATTTTCATCACTTCAGCTGATGATTTGCATGTGTGAACTGGCTGTGGAACAGGCACACAGTCCCTTCACTCATTCAGCTGCCAGTCATCCAGTTGCTCTCCCCACCATTCCATCATGTTGCAGAGCAGTGGGAGAGAAAAGAAGCAGGGCTACTCCATTCCCTCCTCTGACACCCGCTGCCTTTGGCTCTCTCCACCTGTTCCCCAGTGGCGGCCATTCCACCCAGCTACCTGAACTGTTTGCATTCTAGCTAGTCATGATAAGAACTGTCACTTTAAGAACTGGTGCCTCAGCTTGCTTTTCCCCTCCTCCTCCTTTCCCACCCCTTTCTCCTTGTGTGAAAGGAGAATCTAAACTGTCTTTTAGATTGTAAGCTACTCTGAAAGCAGGGACTGTCTTGCTACTTCTAATCTAGGAGCCTTTTGGGCTAAAGGATGGAGTAACAATGCTTGCAATCAAACATTGAGTAACTGAGTGCAGAACTGGAGGGTCTGAGTGTACCTGCCATATTTTTAATGCCCCCCCCCCATTAAAACCAAACAAAACAAACACACCACCCCTGCATGCAGTAAACTAGCACATCAGAGGAGTATTTAGCAAGAGCTTCAGCTATTGGGAGGTATAGAAACGTAATTAATGACTTAATATAAATAAATATCCGAATTGTTTTTTTAGTTTAATCCTGGCAAGGAGCTTTTTATGCGGGGGAGTAGGACTCTTCCGCAGCCCCACCTGCAGTCTGAAGTGGCACAGCGGAGAATTTTACTACCTCGTTGGGTGTCCTGAATAGAACGGCTCTTAAGCCTTCGAAGATTTCATCAGTCTGAACACACACAAAAGCACAAAAGGATAAAAACGGCAACAGGGAAGATGGACAGATTTGCTCACCATGCATATTTCAGTGGCAACCAAGTAGCTGAGCCTGTTGAACCATTCTACATACGCTTGCAGGTTCCGGGTCTTCTTCCGATCACCATAGCAGCTCTGAGAAGACAAGACTGTGCAGTGGTTTTCCAGGTCGCGCTTCTTGGGGGTGGGAAATATTCTAATCCTGCAGCCATACCATTAGCTTAACTCGGTGCTCGCTGGTATAAGCTTTTTCAAAATTATTTTTTATTATTTCATGGACTTATATCCCGCCCTTCCTCACAAGGACCCTAGGTGGCTAACAACCCGTGTAAAACAGCACAACATATAAACACTATTAACATCTGAACCCTAAAATTACAAACAAATTACAAATAAAACCATCACTAAAACAGATAGAAGCCTGCACCCCGTTCCAACGACACGCCCAAGCTGTCACTGGAATCATGTGCCACAGCGTTCAAGATACAAGCTTGACTATGTAATGTCCAGTACCCAACTAGTCCCATTATGCTGGTGTTACAACCTGTCTGCAGTCCCTGTTTCCCTGCAGTCCCAGTTTCCCTGTTTTCCCTGCAGTCCCTGCAGTCCCTGTCTGCAGTCCTGTTTCCCTCACCCCGCTGCTGTATGTCACTGTCTCCAGTGGAGGCTGGTGGCTCCGATGTCAGAGGGGCAGTGAATCCTTTCTGGGTTTCAGTCAGTCAGAACTCTAAAGGAGCTATCCAAGGTGTGATGCTCTTGACTGAAACCCGGAGTGGATTCACTGCCCCACTGACATCAGAGCCACCAGCTTCCACTCCCTCTCTCTTCTCTGTTATGGACAGACACAGCCCTATGAGAAGTCAACAGCAACCTCAGGAAACCTCCTCATCCCCTGTTCCAGTCCCTGGCTGTCCTTTAGCTCAGCATTCCCCAACCTGATGCCCTCTAGATGTTTTGGACTACAACTGCCAGCATTCCTGCCCATGGGCTATGCTGCCTAGGGTTGATGGGAGTTGAAGTCCCAAACATCCGGAGGGCACCAGGTTGGGAAAGGCTGCTTTAGGTTCCCCCTCCCCACACACCTCCTTGGCAGATGGAATCATAAGCATCACTTGAGTTGCACTGGCCCCCCGGGCTACCTGAAAAGTGCCAAGCATGTGAGCATTGCACCCTTTCCCACAAAAACCTCCTATTCACCTTGTCGTTATCCAGTGGATCCTTTTGTACAAATGCTTGGACAAATTCTTGTGGTCCAATATAATTGAGCCTCTCCTGAAGAAAGAAAGAAAGAAAAGAAAGAAAGAAAGAAAGAAAGAAAGAAAGAAAGAAAGAAAGAAAGAAAATAAATGGCATCTCCAAACTCACACACAGACACCAAAAAAAGGTGAACAAATAATCTTGGAAAGGCAAGATGGGGTGGAAGCATCAACTCACTAGCTCTATGTGAGTCAGCTGCTGGGCTAACATGTAGGGGTCACTGCAGACGGAGATGATATCACGCTGGATGGCCTGGGGTTTGGTCTTCAGGACCGTCAGTCTGTCCGTTGAGGTTGCATTGATTTTTGCAAGCACTTCCTCGTACTGGCTAAGAGAGGCCAGTTTACGAATGAGACTCTGGATGATTTGCTGTACATTTTTCCGGTACATCTGCCAAAGCAAAAGGGAATCAATCAGTATATTTATCTGTTTATTGTATTTCTATATCACCTTTCTGAAGCAAACCAAGGCAGTTTACAAACATATCAGAAAATAAAAATCATAACCACATAAAACATAATAAAACATTAAAAGCAACCCTTAAAAGCCCTAACAAGCATAGCAATTTTTTAAAAGTCAAGTTTAAAAGTTGTGTCTCGACCCCTTTCCTGAATGAAGTGGAGAATGAATATGATGATGCTTAAATTATGCTGACCTATAAAGCACTTTTGAATATTCAAAGTGCTTCACAGTATCTTGTTGTGAAACTTACAGCAGTCCTGTAAAGTATTAGTATCTCCTTATTGTGGGGGAAGGTGGAAGGAAACAAGCTTTGAAATAAGAGCTTGCCCACAGCTACCTAATGAGCTCATGGCAGAGAGATGACTTGAATCAGGGCTTCCCAATTTGTGGTTTGGTCTCTTCGCCACTATGCTACACCAGTACTCAGAAAATTCCAGAGTGTGTTAGCTAATGGCACTCAAAATTTCAATTCTTTTCTGTACACCAGATCACCAGTTCCTGGACTGTCCCAACATCAGAGCAATTTTGTGGCAGGTGCATTCAGTATATACAGGGCAAGGTGGTGACTTCCCCAAGCAGGAATCCTCCAGATGTTTTGGACTACAATTCACAGGATTCCTGACCACTGGCCATACTGACTGGGGATGATAGGAGCTGAAGCATTAAAAAAACAGAGGCTGGAGTGAGAAGGCTGGGATGGGATGGATGGTAGGCAAAATTCACACTGCTAAGGGAACTTGGGCTTGTTGGTGGGGCTGCTGCCTTTTCTACACTGCAGACTCAAGTGGGTGGGGCTTCCACCCTCAGATCTGTTAAAATTCTCTGCCATGATCCTAAAGTTATGACCTTTGCAGGTGCAGCATCCTGACTGCATAACTGTGCAATGGGCAATTCTCAAAAGAACAAATGGTTTGCAAGTGCTAATGCTGTGGAATCAGGAAGGGGAATTCCCTTGCATGCCTCCCCCCTGCCCCAATGCATTGTGCACTGCACTCCTGTCTGGGATCCAGCCTTATTTTTTTTTAAGGATACTTTAGTTTTGTTTCCTGTTGACTAAATGGCTCTTTGGGGCAGGGCGAGATGAGGCGGGGCAGGATAGCAGGGACGTAGGCCCACAGGAAATGGTGCTGTCACTGAGTAGCAGGATCCAATCTCTTGTCAAGCTTCCTTGTATTTCCATTGTGAAGAAATGTGGAATATACATTTTATTGTAAATAACAGCAGACAAAAGTTTTGGATACCTATTAGACTTCCATAAATAACAGTAACAACAAATTGAAGTTCATCAAATAAAACAGTCATCATAAAACAATGAAATACAAAATTCACAATAAGAACATCAAACAATTCAGTCAGAAAGCCTGCAGTGAAAGTAGCAGCAACAATTAAAGATTAAAAAGCTGGTGCCAACTTCAGATCATTCCATTAAAAACGACTGTCTTTAGATCTTGTTAAAAAGCAATCAACAAGAGAGCCCAATGCACTTTCCACAGAAGGGAGTTCCACAATGGTGGGGTCACCACTGAGAAGGCCCTGTTTCTTGGTCCTGCCAGTCTGAAGGATCCCCCTGGTGGGGTGTATGCCCTGGCCGTGGGCTGCTAAGGTTTGGAGGTGCCGAGATAATGATAAGCCACACCCAGGTTTGCTTACAAGGAGCCTTTATTGAGTACTTACATCACACAGGCATACCCAATGGCTGGATCAGACCGATTCTCTGAACCCAGAGCCCTGGGGTAAAATGGGTTTTATACCATACATGTCAGCACTGAGGCAGCATGACAGCAGCAAGCGTTAATTAGCGTTCATCTGCAACTTTCCCAGCTTAGGCTAACTGTGCTTGTTCCAAAGGAAAACAATCAGAACTTTCCCAGCACAGCCACTCTAACTCGGCATAAACATAGCCTCACTTCTCAGGCACATCCTAGGCCCTGATAAGATACTAGCTTTCGTTAGCATGGAATGCGTAACTAGTCTGGACCTGTGAAAATATGACGTACGGATACTATTTTTGTTGTGGTGGTTGCCTTTTAATGTTTTGATATTTTTACAATTTTAATATTGATGATTTAATTATATTTTTAACTTTTGTACACTTGTATTTATATTTCTATTTATAGGTTTTAATTGTATAAGTTTTAACGTTGTAAAGCCACCTTGAGTCCCAGTATTGGGAAAAGGGCGGGATATAAATAAATATAACAACAACAACAATGTGCTGAGGCCACACTATCGACCTTTCACTCATCTCACGTGCTCAGAGGCCCACTAGCAAGGAAACTGCACTTATAATGAACCTAAGCCAAGCATTTTGGGTCTCTAGGCCCCTCTAAAACTACAGGTGACTTGGTTACAGGCCTGGGGCCAATATATGGGGCCATGAGCAAAGCCTCTGTGGCTGACTTTAAGGGCCAGCCAGGCAGGTTCATATAGGGGCAGGCAGTCCTTCACATAACCTGGCCTTAAGCCACTTAGATCTTTAAAGGTAACAACCAACACTTTGCATTGAGCCTGAAATGTGCTGGCAGGTAGCGCAGCTGGTACAAATTTGATGTTATCTGCTCTGATTGCTTCCCTCCCCCAAGCATCAGTTTTTGGCACTAGAGGAAGCTTCCGAAGCGTCTTCAAAGGTAGTCCCGTGTTACTCCAGATTAATACTGGAGCAGACCATTTTCTAAGTTGCTAAAATTTGTAAGGAAATCTTTGCCACCTGATGTTTTGCCATGTCGTCGGAATGTATCCATGGCCAGCTGCAGCCCTGAGGCTGGATCTAGCAAGTTGCTTGACTGTAAAAATCCCTCTATCTAAATGTATAAGCCAAATGCAGAGAGGAACCCCCTGGCCTGGAATACTGACCCCATGGCAACCCATTCTGACAGCCAAGTAAGCAAAGAGGAACCTGAGTTGCCAAGTGCATTTCTGGAACATTAGTCATTGCGCAAAGTAGAAATGTAATAAATAAATAAAATACTACAAGGCTGGGCAACTCGTGGCCCTCCAGATGTTTTGGCCTAGAACTCCCACCAGCCCTAGCCAGCGTAGCCAATGCTGAGGGATCATGGGAGTTGTAGGGCAAAACATCTTCTGGGCCACAAGTTGCCCACCCCTGATTTACCACTGCACTGCAGTAAAGCAACAACAAGTGTCCCCAGCATGTGGATCCTAAGGTTGTCTGAAGAGGTCGATTTAGGCATCCACATTTTTGTGTTCCCATCGCAGACTTCTGGCCCAGTTCCCAGATCAGAAACTATTAAAGACATTGTTTGAAGACTTACTTTAAAAAAGAAAAGGAAAAAAAAGAAACGAGGGTGGAAAGTGAAACGATAAAAGTGGAATGCATCCCAGCGAGTTTGTCCGGTACAGGAAACATACACACAGCAAACACTCTTTTCCAGTAAAAACCACAAACTTAATTTGCCCTCTTCTTCTGGTTTAACCTCTTTCCCAGAGTTAATCAGCGTGAGGCTGTGTGCATAAACTGTTTTGGGCAAGTTGTGCTGCCAACACAAGTGGTTTCTGGCCATTTTTGAAGCAATGATGAACAGTGAGAATGCAAGATGTCATACAGCAGCGCTTTACAGAGAAGATAATTCATTAACTCCAAACTTATAAGTTTTAGGGCGGGGGGGTGAGGGGAGCAGAGAAATTGCAGACACCAAGTGGCAGATTGCAGGTTTCTATTATAGAAATCAAGGAATTTCTTGTATTGCTTCTTTCTTTTTTCCTTTTAAAAAAAATTAACCTCCTGGCAAAAGGGCAGGATCAAGCTGTGAAAGACAACAATGGTGTTGGTATTTATTTTTCTGAAGGGCACCAAGCAGCTTCATGACAGCCTGGGAGACTGTAACAAGAGCTGGCTTTCGGTAGTAATATATCTGTTACAAAATCCAGCCTAAAGGCAACAGGTACCTTTATCACGGAAGCCTCTCACCAACACTTTGAGGCCAACTTCACAGTTTGACATGGCAGCAAATGAAGGTCAATGCAGTGTCTGTGTGTTCATTCTTATGCTATCAATCACCAGGTAGATATAAGCAATTTTACCCTCGGACACAGGTGTGTGTGTGTGTGCATGTGTTCTAAGGGCTGATAAATCTAATTTCATTCAAGGCCACACCACACATTGCTTTTTTTAGGGTTCCACCTAAAAATGTAATGTGTGAATACAACACACATATTGCGTTATGCAGTCACGTTTGACAGGGAGCTATGGCTGACAACCACTCCCTGCAAAGTGCCACTTTACTTGGTGGCAAAGTCAACATTGCTTCTGCAAATGTGTGGAAGGATCTTCAGACAAATGGACTGGAAGTGGTGGTAGGGAAAATAATTTAAGGATATTGTACCCGCAGCTTACTACCATTTGAACAAGGAAGCTTAAACTTGTCACAGGAATTGCCTGTAATCGGGGTGGGGTGGGGGAGAGAATCCAAAATCCCAGAATTTTAAAATAGTGGAGTGTCCCTGCTTTCACAGCATGGTGGCTTTTGAATGTATTTTCAAGTTTTAGATTTGTAGGTGGGCAGGGAGAGAGAAAGAACTTCAGTATATATGAATCTGGAAGGGTTAAAAAAAAAAAAAAGTCCCTGCTTGGCAGACACAAATATTACATGTACTGGCAAACATGCATTTGCCCCAATCCTATATTACATTTTTAATGTGTACCTATATTTTTAAAAAAGTATTTATTTATTTAATTCATATTTATGCATTTAATTAATATGTATTTATTTATTTAATTAAAATATTTCTAGGCCACCTTTCAGGGCAGGGATATTTTTTTACATCTCAAGCATATTTTACATGTCAAAAAAAGAAAAGAAAAAAGAAGCAGCAAAGTGGTCCTCTGACAAAACCAAGAATGGCAGGATGCTTTTATGGGGTTTACTTGTCAAACTCTTCCACCAGGATACACTAATCTTAACCAGGGGTGGGCAACCTGTGGCCTTCCAGATGTTGTTGGACTGCAACTCCCATCAACCCTATTCAGCATAGCCAATGGCAAGGGACGATGGGAGTTGCAGTCCAACAACATCCAGAGGTCCACACATTACCCACCCTTAAACCCAGCTCTAATTACATTCTTATCCTTCAGAGGTTTTCTCAATTTCCTTGCTTTGCTGCATCACAAAATGTCTGAAGAACTTACATTTGTGGGGAGGACAAAAAGCATTAAAGAAGGGTTGCTGTTCAGAGTCACCTGGGGGACATGAACCTATGTCCATGTAAATATAGGGTAAATGGCAGACATGAACCTATGAAGGAGGACTTTATGGGCTCCCTGTTCTGAGGAGCCCCAGTGATTCTGTAATGATCTGCAATGCAGTGCAACAGAAACAAGGTCACCAGAGTCTGCATTTACCTTTCCAAGAGAATTACTAGCCAATATACCTAATAATTTATGACACCCAGCTCTGTACTGCAATGTTAGCTTTCCCGGTATTTTTTCCTTTTTAGATGGCACAGACAGAATCATCTGTTTTCTTTATTAAGGGTGGAATCCTATGCATGTTTAGATGGAAAAAAGTCCTACAACTCCCAGCATTCCCCAGCCAGCATGGTTGGGTGGGGAACGCTGGGAGTTGTAGGGCTTTTTTTAATGTCTAAACATCCATAGGATTCCACCCTTAGGAATGCTTGTAGACTGCCTATAGGATAGCTCCCATCATGGCCCTAGCTGCATATTTAGGCAGAAGAAAGTCCTACATGCTGGCTGGGGCATGCTGGGAATTGAAGGCTTTTCCTGTCTAAATAGGCATAGGATTGCGCTCTTAAAAGCACACATTCCTGATTCTTGAGGAACCTTTTCCACCACAATTTATCTACCAAGGAACTCCTGTGTGCCCAAATGGGTGAACTCGTCATGTATGCCCAGAACTTTCTACATGGGTCATTCTTGGTGGATGACGGATCTCTCGGGGCTTTACATGGGCCCCTTGCCATAGCTTTTAACTGTATTCTGTACACTTCTCCTTCCTTTAAAGTACAGAACTGACCTAAACCTTCTACTGACAATTTAAAAAAAATAGTAATTGTACGCTTCTAAATATGTAATATCCCACACGCCCCAGACACCACAGAGGAAGTGGGATATAAAATCCAAGGAAATAACACATGCATGCGCATATCTACGCATTTGTGCTCCCACATGCTAGCTGGCAGGCCCCAGCTGGTGAACAGGTGGCTTGTCAAAGGGGAAAGAGGCAGCTGGGTTGAAGCAGAGAAGGGGGTGGAGAGGGAGGGGGGAGTGGCCCAAAGAGATTTCAGAAGCAGGCCAGACGTTGAGTGGATAGATAGATGGATAGATGGGAGGTGTGGGAAGAAAGAACTAAGCCAAAGGAAAAGAGAAGTCATACAGGAGAGCTTAGGTATGTGACTTGCATCGTCAGTTCTAAGATCCTGAGCACATGGACAGATAAAAAACAGTCCTTCAAAATAATGTTGTACTGCAAGTGGCTAACAGTAGCATTTCCAAAACTTCCGTTGTCTGGGGCTCAATGTTCCCCCCTGCCCCCCCCACACACACATCCCACTCAGGTTTACAGATGTTGACAGACCAAACTCTTGCATTAAAATTGGGGCCAAATTTCTGAGGCAAACTGCAACTTGTTCTCCCTTTTTTTAAAAAAGAAAAAAATGTAGGGGTGGTGGGAGCAAAAGGGGCGGCAGTTTGCATGTTGCCCATCCCTACTTTATAAGACACTTTTAAATATCATATGTGAAAATGCACCACTTGGTAGCGAGGAATATTCTGAAACTGCAGCAGAATTACTCTCAAGAGACTCACCTCATCCCCGCTGGCTATTCGATGGGCCAGTTCCTTTAAATTCCTCATCATTCGCTCATCTCGAAAATCATATGGAAATGTCTCCGTCCACTCAGTTAACAGCTGCAGAATTTTGGGGGCAATTTTCCGCAATCGGCTCTGGAGAAAGTGGGAGAAAAGCAGCAACAGGGTTGGTCTTGTGACTCCTCATGCACTCCAGCTCACGCAGAAGGTTGGAGTTTATGCAGCACATGGATTGGGGGACACAATATTACTTCAGCTAAACCAGGGGTAGGAAGCTGCAGGCCTCTGGATGTCATTGGACTACAAGTATCATCATGTTGATTGGCCATTCTGGCTGGGGCTGATAGGAGTTGGAGTTCAACAGCCCCTGGAGAGTCACAGGTTCCCCAGTCCTGAACTAAACTAACCCTTCAGCTCCTGCCCTCAGGTGGAAACAAAAACAACCACAAGTCAAACAGTAGCCTCTTTAAAAGTGCCTCTCCTAAGGCTTAGTTACTGGCTGTAAGAGAGCTTTCAGCTACAATATGCTGGAGTTTCGGCCCATCCCCCTTTGCCCTTCCCCTTTTGCCTTTGGCCCTGCCCACCGCTAGAATGTGGCCCCTGAGAACTTCTCCAAAATGGAATGTGGCCCTTGGGCTGAAAGAGGTTCTGCACCCCTGGGTTGGAGTGTTGCATCTGGAAGACCTGGATTCAAATTTTCACTCAGCCACAAAACTCTCTGGGCGGTCTTGGTCCAGTCACCATCTCTCAGCTGTTATAACCTACCTCACAGGACTCCTGCGAGGATAATATAGGAAGAGGAGAACCACATACACCACATCGTGCTCCTTGTAGGAAAGATGCGATAGCCACATAACTAACAAAGGCAGCTGGCCGCAATGCGTCTGGCGTGGGGGGCCAAGGCGCCAGGGCAGGCTTGCGTTCCTGGCCTATCTCTCCTGTAATGAAGCAGGGTGCAACACTCAGTGACATCGATGAGGCAGGCCACCTACTTTATCAGCTGCAGGCTCCTCCAGCCTCTGCTGCTCGGTACACAGGTGGCAAACCTTTGCCATTAGCTCGTGAGGGTGCACGAAGAGGCGAGAGCTGAGCAGGAACGTAAATATGTATGTTCTCTGCAGGGGAGAGACAAACAAGAGCCACGTCTTACTTCACAGAGGAAACCCTGTGTGCTTGGGCTTTCTCAGGCAGTAGAGAACTTGTTGTGTTATCTTGGGAGAGATCCCAATACTGCAGAGGTCAGCATTTAAGCTTAATTGCACCAGATGGCACTATCTTTACAACGCACCGGGAATAAATCACACCTTGGTTAGGCAAGGCATGGCAACAGACAGGACAGGGCAGGGCATGGCATTCAGCTGAGCTGATGATCCTTGGCAACAAAATCTTGCACAGGTATGCACTTCCCGAGAATTGCTCGCGATGCAATTTCAGAACCACTCCCCTTGCTAAGCATGTGCTGTGCAGCCTAGTGGTGTAGAGCAGCCCTATGTCAATCGGGCGCCCCCAGATGTGTTGGACTACAATTCCCATCAGCCCCAGCCAACATAGGCTTTGAGGATCATGGGAGTTGGGAGTCCCAAGAATCTGGAGAGCACCAACATGGGAAGTCTGACTTACAGCACAATCCTATGGCCACTAGGCAGCAGCTGGATGGCCATAGGATTTCTTGGTTTCTGGGAACCCATCTTGGAGCCCATGCTCCGAGGTCAGTTCCCAGAAAACTGCCTCCCTGCCCCCTCCCTTGCTGCCTCATAGGCGCCGCGGATCATCCTGGGCTCCAGGCTTGGAAGAGCAGCGCGGAGCAGGAGGAGAGGGGGAATTCCTGGGGGTGGGGAATTTGGAAGGGCCGGTACGACGCTTCCTACGCATCATCCGGCCACCCCCCACTCCGAAGCACTGCAGTTAGACAGCTGAAATCGTCCGTCTAGCTGCAAACACAGGGCGGCTGGAGCGCGGAGGCAAAGATCACTTCCACTCTCCGCCCACCCTGCATTGGTTAGGCGGTCGCCTCCAAGTTCAGAGGCAGCTGCCTATCCCGATAGGATTAATCCCCTCGAGACTTGTGCCTCTACCATGAACGCACAGACGGCCTTAGATGAGCGACTTCCTCTCCCAGGAAATAATCAGACAGAACTACTATAGAGGGCTGATGTAAGGATTCCTGAGATCTGTTCCCCCCTCCCCCCAAACATGCCCCCTATGCTGTAATTAGGCTTTGAAAAGCCTCCATTGCCACCAATTGATAAACAGATATGCCAAATTAAACGTTACAATTTTAAAGCTGCTTGTGCATCCCCCCTCTCTTTAAAAATCCAGATGCAGCTCCCTGTTGCCTTCACCAATGTAAGGTCCTTAATTTAAGGCTGACTGTCCCTCTAGACAGCAGCTGCTCTCTAATATCCCACTTCTCGGTCTCTCAGATTCATGCAAGCACGTTCACCACCAGTATCCTCACTCTCAGCCTTGTAGTTAGCCATCCACCTTGTCCCCTGAGGTGAGTAAGAATGGACTCCAGGCAACCAGACAGAAAAGCACCAAAGTGCACAGCATTCAGACTGGCTTTGCACTTTATGGCGTATAGTAAAAGCAGATGCACAAATACTTATGCATCCACAGTCTGCTGCATGTTCCCATTTCCAAAAAAAAGGGGGGGAAACACAAGTCACAGGTGACTTGCTGTATGAGCTTTGCTTGGAAGTAAACTCATTTAAAGTCAGTGGGGCTTTCTTCCAAGTGACTGAGGCTGGGATTAGAGCTTTAGTTTGCAATCCCTCCACAGAGGAAATATATGTTCTGTAACATGGCTAACACCCTGTGGCCATTAAAAAGTTAAGTAGCAGCATTACAGACTACTAAGACTAGACAAATACGAAGTGGAACAAGCAATTGGCTCTTCAAAAATCTACCATCCCAAACATTTTAACAAAGCAGACACAAACAACAGCATTTTGACCTTACATTTCAATTTCACTTCTCAGTGTACAAAGTACATTGCTATTCTTATATAATTTATTCTCTGTGAAACTACTTAAGCTGGAAGGTAGTTACTTTGCTCCCAATCCAGCCAGCACCTAAGTGACCTTCACAGGTGATGCTTCCATGGCCATATCCAACATGCTCTTTGCTACAACGCACCAGCTGATCAGAGGACAACTTGATAGCCCACCCATTGGTGCCTACAACCCACAAAGGGATCCCAGCAGTCCATTTGGGAATCATTATGCCAAATGTCTTAGTCTTAATACAGGGGAGGCATTTTCACCCCCTGGATTCCCTGCAGTGCACCACTCCAGTCTGTAGGGCATCCCAGGAAAAACAACACTGGAGTTTGTTACCAAAATTCAGAGGCAAACTGCTCCATGGTGCTACAGGCAGGGCTGGCCCTCCCATGAAGCAAGGTGAAGCTCCCACCTCAGGTGGAAGAGCAGGAAGAGTGGTGAATTGCACCCACTATCCCTGTCCCCGGCAGGACAGCCTGCTGCCACCAGCTCCAGTGGGTGCTCTGGAGAGCCCCACCAGCTGCTCTACCACTGTGACATTTGCCGCATTGAGAGAGCACGCGGCGGGGCTCTGTGGAGCAGCTGTCCTCTCTCTGGAGAGCCATGCTGACCAGGGAAGCAGCCAGCATGGGTCTCCAGAGAGCCTGGCTGGCTGAAATGCCGGGCTCTGAGGAGGTCCTTCCTCAGAGCCAGGCATGGCTCTGAGGTGTCCCAGGGAATCACCTGCTTCCTCTGGCCACGTGGCTCAGCGGTAACGATAAGGGGGAAAGGGGTGGGTGGATGCAATGCAGGAAAGGGAAGGGGGCATGATAGAAGAAGGGGGACAAAATGCAGAAAGAGGGTGGGAGGGGTGCAACATGGTGATGCAGGCACTCTCTTGTCTCAGGCAGCGGGAGAGCTTGCAGCGGGGGTGGCTAGAAGGGTTACATTTAACCCTTTTACAATTCCGTAGCACCAGAGCCATCGTTTTTGTAAAAAAATTTTTTTGCCACTGCTGACAAATGCAGCAGCACAGCAGGGACCACACGGGGCCTGTGGGTTCCCTCCCCTATCTTAATGTGTCTTAGAATCTATCTTGCATCAGTTTTGTATGACAAACAAATGATACCCAGAGAATGTTCTATATCCCTTTTTGCGTCTTTCCAGTATGGAACGTGTGTTGGTCTATTGCTGTCAGCCAGTCAGTCATGGGATGGAAAATTCCATAAGGCTTGAAGAGTTAGCCCATGTGAGTATTCAGCAAGGGTGTCGCTGAGTTGATTGCACAGCTTACGCACATGGGCATGAATCAGTGAGGATTTGGAAGCCATAACAAAGCAAGCTCATTTATTTGGATAACGAACATAGGAGGAGTCAAGGATGTAATAGCCACATTAAGAAACCTATCATACTCAATTGCTCAGCACAGTCCTGAAGATCTGCATCTCAGATCAAAGTTGCAAAAAGGTGGAAATTGATTTCCACGTGCGATCTCATCTGTTGGCTCAGTACGTGAAGTATTGTGGCTGGATATAAGCAAAGTCATTGCACCGGCCTTTCCCAACCTCGCGCCCACCAGCTGTGTTAGACTACAACTCCCATCACTCCCAGCTGCAGGCTGTCTGGGGATGATGGGGTTGTACCCAACACATCTGGAGCGCACCAGAGGAAAGACTGCATTGCACAGAGCGGCACTTCACTGGCAGCTATTCTCTACATGGGTGAAACTCCTGTGCAACAAGCACACACCACCACAAGCGCACTCTGTGCACACCATCGTGTGCAATGAGTACACGGGCCTGTTTGTATATGGGTGAGTGGGAATCCAGAACCCTAGTCACCAGGGGTAAATGGCATGTGCTGTTAGGGGAGAAGGATACCCAGGAGCAGCAAACATTCTCTCCCTTGGACTCTGTCTTGATCTGTGGCTTACGAGAAACAACCAGAGTCCAGCACAGACGAAAGAACCCTCTGCATCTCCCTCATGCCTTCTGGGAGTGCCAGAGGACTCGCTGGGAGGGGAGTCAATTAGCGGTGGGCACAAAGAGAGGTTGGCTAGTAAGCTAAGCCCCCATCTGCAGGTAAGAAAGTGGCCGTGTGTGCACTACCCAGACAATCCGCAAGCAGCGATTCTACACAGAATTGATATCAGTAGAGTAGTGATGGCCACCAATTTGGATGGCTTTAAAAGGAGAGCGGACAAATTCATGGAGAAGGAGAAGGCTATGAATGGCTACTAATCTTGTTGGCTCTATGCTACCTTCAGTATCAGAGGCAGTCTGCCCATGTACACCAGTTGCTGGGGAACATGGGCAGGAGGATGCTGTTGCACTCATGTCCTGCTTGTGGGCTTCCCACAGGCAGCTGGTTGGCCGTTGTGTGAACAGAATGCTGGACTAGCTAGACCTCGGTCTGATCCAGCATGGATCTTCTTATGTTCTTATACCCTAGTTTGGCCCCATGTGAATGCAGAGGGCTTCTGCTCTCAAGAAATTTCAAGGAAAGCTAAAGGAGCTTTGATAAAGCTGGCAAAAATTCCCGGAAGGTGCCTTCACATCCCTCGATGTCAATGCAGGAACTGGGTCGCTCATGAAGGGGCCTTTTAAAAAGCCACCTTGCCTTCTTACGTACAAGAACCATTTTCTAAACAGGGAGCTTCCAGATGAGGCTTTTATGGCACCATTACCCTGCCCCATTCATGGAATTGTTCAGACATCATCATCTTCAATTTCTAACCATCCCATGTTTTCCCACCGCTTCTTCCATCTTTTTTCTTACTGCAGATAATCCTTTACAGAAGACAAGACTGAATAGCCTTCCTATTGCTAGGAGCCCTCTGTCTGGAAGCACCCACGGTACTTCTTAATGCCAATGATATGCCACCGGTGTCGTTTAACTCCTATGCCCACAGTAGTGGTCAAAGAGCAAGAGTTCGAAGGGACCAAAGGCCTCCCCAGACTAACTGCCCCTTTCCCACACAAAAAGTAAAACTACCTACCTATTAACTGCTGGAAGGTCACACTATGTAATGTCAGCCACAGCATATTACAAGCAGAGCGCTTCAGTTAAGTGTGCTGTGGTGCACGGAAAACCATTTCTATGACGAATGGCACTCACCCACCCCACTGCTGGGAAGGAAAGAGCCCAATATATGTAGCCAAATACCAGTACCATAAGGCCATCATGAATATTATCTCCTGCAAAACAGTGTGTCCACAGTCTGGGCCTCTGATTAAAACCAGTGGTATGCTACTAACAATATTTTTGAAACGTATGCAGATCAGCTTTACCTTGTCTGACAGATACAGTCAAAGAAACATACATGACTAACGATGGGGAGAAAAAATATATACCACCAATGCTATTCCATTGTTACAAGCGACATTTGTCTGTGAATAGTACTGCCATGGTGTTGTGGAAGCTTCATATGATCCCAGTTCAGTGCATTAAAAAAAAACCCAGTAGTACCTGATTGCACAGAATTTCATGTGTGTTTCTGTCATGTAGCCAAAGTCACCGACACTGATCTGGCAAACCTGGCAATCTGCAGTGATGGATCAGAACAGGAGGTGTGTGGGATCATAGAATCATAGAATAGTAGGGTTGGAAGGCGCATGCAGGAATCCAAGTCAGAGCATCCCTGACAAATGGCTGTCCAGCCTCATCTTGAAGGCCTCCAGTGTGGGAGAGCCCACCACCTCCCCAGGTAATTGGTTCCATCGTCATATTGCTCTGACAATCAGGAAGTTTTTCCTGATGTTCAGCCGGAATCTGGCTTCCTGTAACTTGAGCCCATTATTCCGTGTCCTGCACCCTGGGATGATCGAGAAGAGATCCTGGCCTTCCTCTCTGTGACAACCTTTCAAGTACTTGAAGAGCGCTATCATATCTCCCCTCAGTCTAAGGGGATCCACCACTCCTCCTCCATTCGCTGATGTAGACATGTCTCAAAATTCAAGAACGTTACACAGGAGAAGAGAGCGCGGATGCGTCCATTTTCCCCACCTCTAATGGAAGTCGCACATGCTCCTCCCCCTAGGTGAGAGATGCTCTTGCATCTCAACATGCAGGATGGGGAGAGATGTGCAGCTCTTCTCTTTGGACGTGACCCTAGTGACACACAGAGAATCGCAACTCACTGGCACTCTTGCTCTTACCACCTGTTTTGAAATGTCCTCATTCCCAGGCCTAAAGATCATCACCTCTTTGTGGAAGGCAAGAAATACATGTATTTGCTGGTATCTGCAGCTGCTTCTGAGCTGGCCATGAGGAAATCAGACAGCCCTCATCTCAGAGGTATGCAAAACTGACTTCTGCATACCACCTTGATCCAGGGTGATGTCAATGATCCCAGTGTGTACCGAATCCCTGGTTGAAACAGCATCAAATGTAGTGGGTTGGGCAGGAAGAGTGGAGAAAAACCCAAACACACACACGGTGACCGTTTTGTGATCTTTCTTGATAAACTTTGATAGTCTGTAACATTGCTAGATACCTCGGGGATTTAGCAACTGGGGGAAAAAATACAGCAAATGGCACCCAATTCATTTTAAGAGATGCTGAACTCAGACATAACAAGAAAAAACAGCTTTAGATTGTAGCTGGCAGCTATTCACCTTCCCAAGAGGACACGCCATTCTCCATGACATGCACAACACTCCTTGCTGAGCCCCCTGTCCTCCCACTTTCGTCCTATTTAGGTGAGAGGCTGCAGCTCAATGGTAGAGCACATGTTTTGCATGCAGAAAGTCCCAGGTTTGATCCCCGGTATCTCCAGGTAGGGCTGGAAAAATTCCTGCCTGGAACCCTGGAGAGCCATTGCTGCCAGTCAGTGTCGACAATACTGGACCAGATGCACCCATAGTCTGACTCAGTAGAAGGCAACTTCCTATGTTCCTACTGTTCTAATACACATTGGTCCAGCCCTCCCCAACCTGGGGCCCTCCAGATGTGTTGGACTGCAGCTCCCATAATTGGCCATTGGCCATGCTGGATGGGAATTATGGGAGTTGCTGTCCAACACATCTGGAAAACCCCAGGTTGGTGGAAACTGCAGTGACCCAAGCTGATTTACTTTGCAAATGGAGCAGACTTACATCAGGGTAGTAATCAACAGTGGGCACTAAGTGCTGGATGAGGGCTTCCAAGGATCCTGACAGCAAGTTGTTCTCATGGTAATAGAGTCCTCCACAGCTGTCCTCTTTTGACTGATACAAGTTCCGGTTGTAGCCACTGCTGTCGAACATAGCTGTGAAGGGAGGAGTCTGTGGCATGTTGTCCTGAGAAATGAAGAGCAAGGAGAAAAGTTTATTACCTCACACTACAGTGATGCCACGTCGTCAGGTTTTCTCCAAGCCTTTATTCTGAATCAACCATTTTTGTTGACACAGGCTGGCAATCTTGAGTTATACCCACACCTCCTTGCCCTGCATCGTCAGATCACACTGTGGGCTTCCTTTTCCAATACCAATACCTACCTTTTCACACCAGAGATAAAACAACCATGCTATCCGAGAGAGAAGATGAGGTACTCCAACCCCACCACTTTTTTTCATGCTTTCAGTTTATCCCAAGGGTCAGTTGAAATCACAACTTGTGTAAGATGTCTTACACACGCATGGGCTTACATGGGCTGCGATGGTCTTGGGAGAGGCTGTAAAAACAAATTGTGGGTTCAGAATGCCCAACTATGTGAAAAAGCTCCGACGCCAACACTATTCACTTTTGGAATGCCAAATTCCATTGGTGGCACTAGTTCATGTAACTCAAGCTAGCATCACTGGTGGCGATTAGCCAAAGTAGTTTTCTAACGGTTTGCAAAACTAACAAGAAATGAAGCAGTGCCAGGTTAGTTGTTGCTGACAGTACATTAAATACGATCACACTGTGTACTTTTACATTGGCTCTCGGTACATGTTTGTTCCATATTGGAACAGCATACTGGACCCCTGGTATTGTGTTAGGATCATGGAACACATATGTAATTCAGATAAAAACACAGAACGTGTTCTTGTAACGTTTTCCTATGTATCCCTGACTACTGTGAATGCAGGCCACAGCCTCAAACTGTAAACAAAAGGAACTGTAAACAGTGCAAGTAAGATTCATCCCAAAGTGTACTGTGCGCCCTTGATTTATTACAGCACCCAGTAATTCCCATCACGTTTCATCTGGAGATCAAATGAGATGCACTGTATTAAAAATGGGAAAGGACTGTAGCTCAGAGCACATGCTTTGCATACAAATAGTCCCAGGTTCAATCCCTGGCATTTCCAGGTAGGGTTGCAAATGACCCCATCTGAAACCCTAGAGAGCTGTTGTCAGTTAGTGTAGACATACTGAGACAGATGGACCAAGGGTCTGACTCTGTGTGAGGCAGCTTCCTATGGCCTAATTCACATGTAACGAAAATCCAGAGTACTGGTTGGGTACCCAGGAAGAGTCGCCATGCTTTGTTGCCGAGTTGTGAACTCTGGGTTGTTCATGGTTAACAACCCACAGTTAAACCATAGTGTAGGGTTTGCACGTGATAACGACCCACAATGCAACAACAACACACGATTCAATGCACATTGTGGGTTGTCATTACGTGCAAAACCAGGTAATCGTTTCAATACGTTTCAATGACAACTCAGAGTAGCTTCAGCAACAGCCCAGAGCACAGGTTGAGTATGGATTGCTGCTGAATCGTGAGCTGTCACGCGCAAACCCTGCACTATAGTTTAACTATGGCTTACTAACCACAGACAACCCAGGAAGAGAACCCATGATTTGTTGTTGTGAACTTTGGATTGCTCATGGTTAACTCATAGTTAAACCATAGTGCAGGGTTCTCACATAACAGCAACCCATGATTCAATGGCAACCCATACGCCACTCATACTCTGGGTTGTCATCACATACAAAGGAAAAGGAAAGGTTCCCCCTGTGCAAGCACCGGGTCATTACTGACCCCTAGAGGGACGCCGCTTACGCTGGCATTTTCATGGCAGACTATAGCGGGGTGGTTTGCTATTGCCTTCCCCAGTCATGACTACCTTTCCCCCAGCAAGCTGGGTACTCATTTTACTGACCTCGGAAGGATGGAAGGCTCAGTCGACCTGAGCCAGCTACCCGAGACCCAGCTTCCGCTGGGATCGAACTCAGGTCGTGGGGAGAGTTTCGGTTGCAATACTGCCGCCTACCACTCTGCGCCACACGAGGCTCCTCCATTACATACAAACCAGGCCATTATCCATATAGATGGGCACATACACATCTCCTTGCTTAGACTCCTCTGGGAGATTAGACAGGGAGGAAACTGAAACTGCAACCCTACTTCATGCAGGCCAGCTGCTGCGCAAGCAGTGTTGGCACACTGCACACGACCAGGCCTACAGAATGCCTGAATACCCCCACAGGCCATTATTTAAGTGCAGATGCCATGGCTTCTCTCTCTATTGTGTGCCAAATCCTTGGGGGTGGGGGGGGGCAGCAGGGAGGGAAGCCTCTCTTAAAAAAAAAAAAGTAAATAAATACATGCGTTGGTGTGCGCCTGTCTGGGAAAACATCTGACTTTGGAGGACAAGTGGTAATGGGGCAGCTGTGGCTAAGCAGCTTCTCTCTCCTGCTCCATCTGTGCATTCTGCAACTCCCAACAAAGCACTCTGCAGAGGGAGATGAGGAGAAGCTATTAAGTTATTAGCTGGATTCCTGGGGACGAGAAGGGGAAAAAACGCATGGCACACGCACCAAGCACCAAAAGGCTTGCTTGCTTCTGGCAGCAGATTGGGATAATGAAGGCATTCAAACCCCACAGAAGACTAGAGGATTCAGGGAGTAAACAATAAAAGAAAGCAAAACGTGCTGCTTGTGGAGCGGCACGGGGGGAAGGATATCCCGGGCAGAGCGTCCCCCTCCCGGACAACATGACCCCCTTGCTAATCCCGCTTTTCAAGATGCCAAAGGAGATTTGCATCAAAATAAGGGAGAGCAGCAGGCCCAGCATCCGAAAAGTCACATTCGTCTCTCCAAGCAGCTGTTCAACCAGGGATTGGATTCCTCCCAGCACAGATAAGTCAGGAGGGGGTGAAGGGGAAGAATAAGAGCAATCCGCGTGCCACGGCAGAAGGAGGGAAAGAAGAGGTGGCTGGACTTCCACAGAACAAGGAGCCCTTATGACAGAAGCCCAGCAGGTGAAAAGCAGCAGGAGAAGGTCACATGCTGCCATTGGAAGGATCAAAACATTTGCAAAAGGAGAATGGGGGGAAAGGGTCCTTTTGTCTTCAGAGCTGATCTCCAGCAGTGGAAGAACAAGAGAGCTCCCTGGGAAGAGGCAACTGGAACTTGATCACTTTATCTTGACATGGAGGAGTGTCCTTTCCCCATTCCTTCTTCGGTTTACTGTTTTGCAAAACCCTAATCTAAGCCAAAATACACAGCAATCCTGCCCCCGCTCCCCGTCCCCGCAAAGATGCTTCCTGTCAACACTTCATCCTCATACTACACTTACAGCCAGTGGAACAACCCTAACCTCCCTTCCTTGCATCGCCAACACAAATCCTGCATATCAGATTGCGGGCAGGATGCAAATGCCTTCGAATTTAGGTGTACATCCAAAGCCTTGGACATACACAGCTGGGATTTCCAGCTTGTTTCCCTTGAACAGTAGGCCCCTATGTCACATCTCAAACTGTTTTTGAAAGTCCCCTCAAGTTTCAAGGACAGCTATGTGGAATGGGGAGGGGAAAGCCAGTGGTTAAGAACAGGGATGTACGGACTGTGTATAATCTGTTCCATCTGAGTTTCGTGGATGGTCAGGCGCCTTTAGTTCCGTTGTCCGCCCATTGCCAGAATCGTTTCTCCGAATTTGTGCAAGTGCACATTAGTGCAATTTCACAAGTGTGAAAATGCACAAATCCCCCCAAATGCACATTTTCATGCTTTAGCTAGGGGGGATATGCACATTTTTGGACGTATTCATTTTGCGTATTTTTCTATGGTGAAATTTGTGCAAAATTTGGGAAAGTCGGAAAACTGGTTTGCAGAATCTGCCCGACAGGGGAAAAACCGGTCTGCTGCAGAATCCGTGGGTCGGATTCATGAAAATCCAAACTCATGTGGTTCCATTGCAGATTTTTCTGACATCTCTAGTTGAGAAACACAAGTCTAAAGCCCCCTTGAACATGGGCAACTAGCTGTGACAGCCTCTGGATCCCAGCTAATCCATGTTCCAGCACCTTTTGTTTTTAAATTTACACCATTTCAGTTTATCCCTTACTGGCTTAGCACTAACATCTGCACATTTCCCCCCCAATCATGTGCAGGCCTCCAGTCATACAACTGTACATATGAAAGCTCTCTCCCTGCAGACAGTCATGCAATAGGTGCGGACACCAGGGGTGTGTGGCTAGTCACCCATACTATGTCTGGGGTGGGGCTAGTGGGTGTGGCCTCACTCCTCACCCCTCACATCTTAACAGAACGGGGAGGCATTCTTCTGAAGAAGGCAGCTACTACTGAGGGATCACATCTATTTTCCACAGGCAGTAACAGTCGCTGTAGCAGTGCTGACATGGCTTGGCCTGCCCCACAATTTAATTCAATAATGCACGGCTTCTGTGCCTGCCTGTACATTGGAGTGGAAGGTGAGAGGTGATGGTGCAATGTCATTAGTCTGGAACACGCCACACACTCAGGGCTGGTTGCTGAATGAGATACAGCACGTATCATCCAAATGAGAGTCAATACCGAAGTGTGAAGAGGACAGTCTGTCTGTCAATGGCTGCACTGAGGGTGGGGGTGTGCAGAGTCTTCAGTACACTCATCTTGTTAGGGACCCTTCAAAATGGCTCTGATCCAAGACTTCACTGTTGGCAAGCGACCACACCATGCAAATGCAAGAGCTGGTTTTATTGGGTGCAAAATCAAACAGCCAAAGAAACTCAGCTTTCGTTTAAAAAGCAAGTTGCTATCCTTCCAGGCAATGAAGATAGGTTTCGAAAGAGTGCAGAATTCTCAGAAGACACTGAGTGATAGGGTGTGAATATAGGAACACAGGAGGGGCCGTGCTGTATCAGACGACAGGACCATCTAAATAGTCCAGCATACTATTCACACAGTGGCCAACCAGCTGCCCATGGGAAGCCCACAAGCAGGACATGACCAAAATAGCACCCTCCCGCCCATGTTCTCCAGCAACTGGTGTAATGGCATACTGCTGGAAGCCTAGTAGCCATTGATAGCCTTTGGAGACAAAGCAGGTTTTCTGTTGGTTAATCTGTAGGGCTTCTGCGTCATGCATTTCTCTCTGCCTCACCTTTCTCCATAGCTAATGAATCCAGAATATATTTATGGAATAATATGGAAAACACATATATTCACTTGATTTTCATGGTTTTTGACACAGAATCCAGCTTTTCTTGGCTATCCCCCTCCCCCAATTCTGCAGAGATCATTGTCCGAGGATGCTAAAAAATAGCTTTAAGATAATAAACACCTAGGAAATCATGACTAGTTCCACGTCATAGTCCAAAGGCACGCATAGTACCAACTTTCCTGCTGCTAAGCAGCAGGTGTGGATCAGGTCATTATCTAGATGGGAGAACACCGATGTGGGGATACAAATAAATGATTTCATTTATAATGAAACGAGATGAAATAAATGAACTTATTAAATAAAAACAGAACAAAAATACACTCTCCGCGTTCCAGTGGTGAGTGGAGCTGAAGGCAACCGAAGGCAAGGCCCCAAATACTAGCATCTTTGAGCTTAAAGCCTTAGGAGAGGCACTTCAGTCTTTGAGAACAGGAAAAACTGTACAAATTCCAGGAAACCATCAAACAATTGGTGGTTGGGGTAAAGTCCCACGGCATGGCCTGAAGGCACATGAGGCAGCCACCTTGCTGAAGCTAAGCACGTCTGGGTCTGGTCAGTGCTTGGAGAAGAGGCCACCTGGGAACCACATATAGCACCCTTGAGTTCCACAATGGAAGAAAGGTGGGATATAAATGGGAAAAAAGTGGGTGGGACCATCTGGGGAACTCTGGAGGGCTGGATTTGTCCCCCGGGTCTGAGGTTCTCCACCCTTGGTCTACTCTAACTATGAATATGTCTGGATCCAACCCACAGTATGATTTTTTTTTTTTTTAATCACTACCTTGAAAGCTTTCCCCCCCCCTTTCTGCATGCTTTCTTCATAGAAGCCTTCTGTGCTTAAACCAACTAAATTTCCTTAAGATGCATCTATTTCCTCAGCCCTTTTTAAAGTGTCTTAAAACCATAGGATCCAGCCAGCCTGTGTCACATGGATTAGCAGGCTGATACTTGTAGAGTTGCCGACATGTTACAAGCCACCAAAGCCCTGGAAAAGTTGAGCCTGCTACCCATTCTGTTGCAGGAGAAGCTCGGGTGATTTATGGAATGAATTAATTTGAAAGGCATGCACAACAGACTTTGGCTAGAATAGTGTGCAATAAAACACTGCCCTTTCTCCATGCAGCAGGAGGCATTTGAGGCAAAAGCGACTTGTCCGAGCGATTATTTACGATCAAGCAGCTGGAAGACAGAAAGGGAGCGTTTTCAGACAATAGCCCGTGTTGAAATGTGGGTATAGGGAGGCTACGTCTCGCTAGCACACAAAGCAGGCTTCATATCTGGATTTTCTGCCTAGTATTTCTACTTTGACCCCTTCCACATCAAGTGAATTCACAAGCCGATGCTTCCCTAATCTTGGTGGTTTCAGAACCAAGTGATGAACATGCCTAACACCTCAATCCTATAAAAGTTCAATGGGGCTTCCTCCCATGAAAAAAGAGATCAGATTGAAGCCTTAGCAAGGATGCTGGCTGGCCAGCCGTGGTATCTTCGCTCAATGGTAGACCACATGCTCTGCATGCAGGAAGTTCCAGAGTCTATCTCCTACATCTCTAATTAAAAGGGCCTCCAGAAAGCAAGATGCAGAAAGACCCGCACCTGAAGCCCTTGGCCAGCCTGTATTGGCAATGGACCAATCATCTAACTCAGATACATCCTAAGAACATTTCAAATCAGATGTGAAGGTATTAAACGGTGTGGCATACAAGGATTTCACCTTTGCCCAAAGGCAATTGACTAAATATGGTTTATCCAGGACTGAAACCAACCAGCTAACGTTTTCCTGAGCACTCAGTATTATCTCAGATCAGGAATGTTCAACCTGCAGCCCTAGGCCTAATTTCATACAGGTGGGGAGAGCTGAGAGGGGGGAGGAGGATGGGAAGGAGGAAAACAGGGAATATGCCTCCAGATGTTTTAATTACAACACCCATATGCCCCAGTCAGCATAGCTAATGGTCCAGGATTAGAAGGATCGTGGCACCACACTTATCACAGGGACTCACAACCAATCCCAGCTCTGTAATGAATGTATGGTTGTGATGCTTTTGCAAACATAAAGTTTGCCCCATCTTGTTGTTCACAGCTGAGTGTACAGCGAAAACTATTTACATGTGAAAATGTAACATATGAATCATTTCCTAGGGAGGTAGTGGGCTCTCCCACCCTGGAGGCATTCAAGATGAAGCTGGACAGCCATCTGTCAAGGATGCTTTGACTCAGATTCTGCATTGAGGAGGGGGTTGGACTCGATGGTCTTATAGGCCCCTTCCAACCCTACTATTCTATGATTCTATGAATCACCCCCAATATGATCTGCAGTGAGAAAGCATGCAGGTTCAGAGAGTTCGGGAACTGTAGAAACACAAGAGACCCAAGTTTTCCTTGCCCAGAAGAATCACATATGATTATTCCAACTGTAATTTCTTCCAATGGAACTTAGCTAAAGGAAGCGGGGTGCGTGTGCGTATCTGTGTGTGGGGGGGTTAAGAAAGTAAATCAGTTACACTACCAGCTTTCAGCTGCTAGATTATTCTAGCTGCCAGCAATTCACATGTTGAACAGAAGGTGGAACCTGACTCTTAAGCCCTCAAATCAAAGTCTCAGCATTTCAAGCAATCACACCTACAAAGTCAACAGATTAAGTAGGCTATTTTAAAGGCACAGAAAAGGCACAGTGGATGCAAAGGGCTGCTCATCTCCACCGAGGCTACTCAACGACTAAAAGAGAAAAGGTGCCAGTGTTATGGGGGGGGGGGAGTCTGCTTTTAGGGTGAGTAAGAGTCTTAACTTTTAACCTCCTTAATCAGACATACTTAAGGCATGCACACCCACACGTTTCATGGCGACATTAGAAAACAGCGTTCTTTAAAACAAGGAGAGTAGATCTGAGTCATTCTGTTGTCTTGCAAAATCTTTCAGGCTATTGGCTTCAATCTGCCTATTTTTATATTGGGCTAGACAGGCAGGCCCACACACACACACGCAGCAAAAGTACAGCTATCCCTTGTTGCGATTCACCTCTACATCGTGCAGCAACAATAAAAGGAATACTTTAATAATGCATTTTAATTATTTATTTATTACATTTATATCCCATCTTTTTCCCTTTGCAAGGAACCCAAGATGGCTTACGTGGTGGTCCTCCTCTCCATTTTATCCTCACAACAATCCTGTGAGGTAGGTTAGCCTGAGAGTCAGTGATTGGCCCAAAGTCACCCAATCAGCTTCATGGCCGAGTGGGGACTAGAGCTTGGATCTCCCATGTACTGGCCCAACACTCTAACCACTACTCCACACTAGCTAGACTGCAGATTTTTTTTCTTCCCAGTCCATCCAAAGCAGAGATAGCACTGCTCTAATATAAAACCGCAGTACGTTAAGCAGCCCCCTGTCCCTTTGGGATGCTTGGACTCATCTAAGAACGCTTTGGCTACTGGGCAGTAGAGAAAGGTAATAAATAAATAAAAGAGCAGACCGCAGAGCATCATGAGAGGGCCAGGCAGAAGAGTACTTTTAGCCAGCAGTGATGCAGTGATAAATTTCAAAATGCAGACGCTCAATGTGACAGTCCCAATAGCCCCAGAAGAATCCAAAAATGCAGGAAGCGGTGTTGCTCCATATCAACAAACCAGTCCTAGGGGTTTTCATCTCTACCAGGAGCATGTCTTTTTGTAAAGCAATTGGGTCGTAATCACCCATGGGAGACCAAGCCACCCCAACATACTTGGCATTATAAAAGGGACAACACAGCAACAGATATTGTTGCTAGGGAAATCCATCCCCCACCCACAATGAGGAGTGCCGCTCAGCCCAGAGGGAACAGGGAGATCAGAGGGGGGCTGGCAGATGACGTCATCATCCCTGCTGATCAAAATGTCTGGGTGCTTCACCCTGCCAGCCTTGGCTCCACCACACCACAGGCAGCTTGGATACGTCCCTAGAGTTCTGACTGGCTCTGACTGAAACCCAGAGCAGATCACCGCCCCCCCAACATCGGAGCCACTAGCCTCCACTGCGAGTCACAGGCCCTTCAACTCCAGCTGGGACTGATCATCACCTGCGTTATGTCTCTTTCAAGCTGAACCATATAGCTCTGTTTTCTGGGCTGCACTATTCTTTAAGAGCACTTGCCCTCTGTCTTATTTTCCCCCGCCCCTCTCCGTTCTTCACCCCGTGACAGGACTGGATAAAGTCAGGGGCAACGTCCAGCAACATTAATTTCTGCAGAGTTTTATGTTTGTGTTGTGGGAGGAGCGGCACTGATAGACAGCCCCCTGTCCTATAACAGCACCACAGAGATGGTTCAACAGGCATTACTGGAAGAACTGCATCAACTGAATATTTACCTCCAGTACCAGACGCAGTGAGCCTATGAACACCAGTTGCTGGGGAAGATGGGTGGGAGGGTGCTGTTGCAGTCATGCCCTGCTTGTGGGTTCCTGGTCGACAGCTGGTTAGCCACTGTGTGAAGAGGGTGCTGGGCTGGATGGACCCTTGGTCTGATCCAGCAGGGCTCATCTTATGTTCTTATGGGGGCAGGCAGGGAGGAAGTGGAAGGAGATTGGTTTTTCAAGGATACAATAAAGTTATGAGCTATACGGGGGCATTTAAATGTATTTCAGGCCATGCATAGGGAGGGGCGAACAGGGTTACACTACAACAAGATGTAGTGATGGCCGCCCATCTGGATAGCTTGAAAAGGGGGTTAGACAAATTCCTGGAGAAGGCTTCCAATGCCTTCTAGTCCTGATGGCCATATGCTACCTCCAGTACCAGAGGCAGTGAGCCTATGTACACCAGTTGCTGGGGAAGATAGGTGGGAGGGTGCTGTTGCACTCATGGCCTGATTGTGGGTTTCTCGTGGCCACCTGCTTGGCCCCTGTGTGAACAGAATTCTGGACGAGATGGACCCTTGGTCTGATCCAGCATGGCTCGTCTTATGTTCTTATCTGATATGCATCAGTCAACAGAACAGGGTACTCCCATACGGATAATGCTTCCACTCCTGAGAAAATTATTTGAAGACCACAGTGCTAAAGAATGCATAACAGGGATTAAAACCATTGGTACAGAAGAGAGATGTTGAACCACTTTTAGCCAGAAAGCCACACTCTGTTTTGGAGAAGCTCTTGGGGGCCACATTCCAGAAGTGGGCGGGGGCAAAGGAAAAAGGGGGCCAGGACAAGATACCCCCAAACCCAGCATATTTTCCCTGAACGCTCGTCCTGCCAGTAACTAAGCCTCAGGAGAGGCATTTCAACCTTTCAAAATGAGGGGAAAAATGCACAAAAGCTGGGAAGCCACCAAATGATCAGTGGCTAGGGGAAAGGGGAAAGGGGGCATGGCCATCCAAGGAACCCCAGGGAGCCAGAATGGGACCCTGGGTGGGCTGGATTTGGAAGAGGGGCCTGAGGGTCTCCACTGCTGGCACAGAAATGTACTTAGAAGTGTTTGTGTTCTTCCAGTGCCATCCTCCCTCTGGGGATTATCACAGCAGAAGGTGTGATTGAGTGACTAACAGGGAGCAGATCTGAATACCTCTGCTGCAACAGCTTCTTGAAATCTCACTGGGAGAAAGCCAAAGCAAAGTATGACACCATCAGGGCCTCCATCACACTGGCTCCAGAACAGCATTTTTATTTGTATTATTACATTTGTATCCTGCCTTTCTTCTCTAGGAAGTTCGTGTTCTCTCTCTCAAAGCAAAAAGCACTCTCACACATTCTTGTTCCCACCAACACAGATAGTTTATTTATTACTATTTTTAATGCAACCCTGACTTCAAGGAGCTCAGGGTTGCACACACGGTTCCCCCTTCCTCATTTTATCTTCACAACAACCTTGTGAGGTAGCATAGGCTGAGTGATAGCTATTGGCTGAAAGTCACTTAGATTTGAACCCAGGTCTCCCCTGAATCCTTGTCCGCTACACCACACTGGCTCTTTACATTATTAAGTTTGGGGTTAAAGGTGCTCCACTGTTAAAACACCTCAGATGTAACACGACCTTCACAGCTAAGTTATTCAGAATAACTAGATGTAAAGATTTAACCAGCATGAATTAATGAATATTTGGGATGCTCTTTCCCATGTCAAATGCATTTATCTTACATATTTCAGGAAACCAGTTTCTATGGAGGCAAATCATATCCCTATCTTAACACATCTTTTGGAAGATTACCTGTAATTTCCCACAGAATAGTAAGTGCAATGAAAGGTTCAGCCTGGTCCAATACACCGTTAACTCAGAAGTAAGTCCTGCTGAGATCAGTGGGACTTACTCCCAGCTGCATGCACACTGGATTGCAACCCACAGGCCAGTCTTCCTCAACCTGATGCCCTCCAGATATATTGGATGACAACTCCCAACATGCTGGCTAGGGGATGCTGGGAGTTGTAGTCCAACACATCTGGAGGGCACCAGGTTGGGGTGGGGGAAGGCTACCGTTGGCCAAGATCCTCCAGTAGGCTTATATGGAAGCGAATCCCATGGAAATCAATGGAATCCAGTTCCAAGAAAACATATTGCTATTGAGAGGGAAATCTATTGAAGAACTGTAGCTTTGTGTAACCTTGGAAGTCCATGTTTTCCTTGTTGTGCTTGATATCACACTGACCATGGTAGCTACTGATAACAATCTGGTAGGTCTCCCTACCCAACATGCAATAACCCCTTCTAAATACCATTCAGGGTAACCTTCATTACAGCTGATACAGCTTTGGCTGCAATCCTGCACCCACTTAACTCAGCCCCACTGAGCTCAATGAGACTTGCTTCTGAGCAGATGTGCTTAGGATGGCACTACCCCTTTCGCATCAACATTTCTCTCTCCTTAAAGCAATCCGCTTCTTTCCTGGCAGGCACTGGCAAGTGCATCACACAGCCACATATAAAGCATTGCACACTATGTTTGGGGAGGAAGGAACGAGTCACTGGTTCGTATCTGAATCTTACTTGTCAGGTCATCATCCTATGATCAAAACAAGGCAGAAGCCCAACCCCTCCTCCCTTCCTGTGAACTCCAGAGATCCACTCTCCAGCGGCGTTCTCAGTTTCGCATCTCATCCAGCCCTAAATTTAGAGGACTTAGCAACAATCACATGGCCACGCTGTGGGAGGATGAGGCTGCCCTGCCTCTGGCCTTGGCAAAGAGAGCCAAAACAAACCCATAAACACATAGCAGAGTGGAAAGGAAGAATTATTACAGGCTCAACCCACCAGAGGAGGAAACACAGCAGCCGGGCAAGACAGATCTAAACTTGCTGCCTGTGAAGTTCCATTTCTGAACAGTAAGGTTTCAATTCTCTTCGATTCCCCCAGCTCCTTGCCTGGGTCACACACAAGCAGATGGCACCTGCTTTGATTCTTCCATTAAAGAGAGGCAAAATGCTGGGGAGTCGGGAATATAGAGGATCCCAGTGGTGCCATCAGGGTAGGACTTTGGGGCAGAGGCCAAGGGTCCCACACAGACTGAGCAGGAGGGTCTGGCCCCGAACACAACAGAGCTGGTCTTATCACATTTTGAAGTAACTCACATTACCTTCCAGCTACACCATCCCCCACCATAAAACCATTAAGTCTAAAATTATTAAGTAACTGCCGCACCGGAGGATCCTGACCCTGATAAAACTGATCTACATAACTGTGCAGCTTCAGTTCTAGAATCTAAAGCCCTAGATTCACTGGTTATTTTAACCAGACTGTATGTAAGAACACAGCCTAAGACCAGCCCATCTAATCCAGCATCTCATTTCCAGAACTAGCTCCTCACATGCCTCTGGAAGCTTCAGCAGCAGAACAGGAAGGCAACAGACCTCCTCTTTCTGTGCAACTAGCATTAAGGGCGCAATCCTCTGCAAGTTTAGACAGAAAAAATTCTTACAATTCCCAGCATTCCCTGGGAGCTGCAGGACTTTTTTCCTGTTTAAACATGCACAGGATTGCACCCAAAGTGATATACTGCTACTGATCATGGAAGTTCTATTCAGCCATCCTGGCTAATTGCCATGGATACACCTATCCACCATTAATTGATTCAGCTGAGATGTCAAACAAGCCTTGACGCAAACAACAAGCAAACCTCTAAAAGCAGAGCTGCATCCAGCTGACGATAAAAGTTTCAAGCAACCCTAAGCTACATTTGCTTGCAGGAGATCAGTGGAATTCATTTCAGAGTGAACATGGCTGGGGATCGGATTGCAGATCTACTCCAGTTCTCCACAGATTGACAAGTCAACAGCTAAAACGCCTAGTAAGTGTATTTCAGCCCATGTGACTCAGGTGGAAAAGCAACTGTTTTAGTGTCTGTAATATCACCTGTAAAGAAGACCCAAGCTGAACCACTCAGTGACTCAGGCAGTGACATCAACTCTGATTCCTGCACACATTTTATTTCCCATCAACCCTCGTTTTTCAGGCTATTCAGCTTCAACAGGGACTCCCACTGAATGACACCCCTGCCCCAGAAGGTTGGATGCACATCTCAGTATGTCCTCCATCTCTCTCTCCTCTTGTAGCAGCCTTCCTCAATCTGGTGCCTGCCAGATGTGTTGGACTACAACTCCCATCAGCCCCAGCCAGTACATCTAGAAGGTGTGAGGTTAGGGAAGGCTGAGGTACCCTCACAACCCAGATCCTCTCCTCCTTCCTCACAGCAAGTTCTCTCCAGATCGCCTTGATTACCAAATCTGAAAAGGGAGTCTTCTGGAAAGAGATGAGAATTCCTTTCTTGTTTAGCGAAAACACACCGGCGCGCGCGCGCACACACACCCACATCCCCCAGAAAGCCAGCCCTAGTTAGGGAGAAACATATTCCTAGCCATTTTACACCGCTAAGCGATGAACAAGGTGGGATCCTGAACTGAAATGATGACGAAAATACTGGCCCCTGCTCCCGATGTATTTGGACTACAACTCCCATAATCTCCAGCCGGGGGTGATGGGAGTTGTAGTCCAACCGCGTCTGGAGGGCGCCGGTTGGGGGCGGCTGGAATACGCTAGTTAAGAGACCCCCCACACACACACACACACACTGCACACATTCCCGATCTCCTCTCTACCACCTCCTTCCCTCGCCGCTGTAAAACACTTCGTTCCGAGTTACACCGGTTCCGACTGCTCCATTCTCGAACTGTGCCGCCAAGAGCCCAATAAGCTCTTGCGGGTCTACTCCGGAGCAAGCGAGTGGCGGCACGCCGCCTTTGCTCCTCTTCACCTTTGCAAAATGCAAGAAGGCGGCGCCGTCGCATTCGATGGTGGTCGTCACGCGTGAGTAAAAGGCGGCACCGATCCTAAACAGGCCCTGCTAAGGAAGAGACTCGGCTGAAATCAAGGGCAGACGCGGAAGAAACACGCAGTCACCGTCACGCACGCGGGCCCTTTATTTACCTGGCTGAAATCGGATCTCCGGACAGGTTGCACGGTCCCACTTTCGTCGCCTTTGGGGCGAATCTTGGCCAAGTCAAACCAGCCTCCGTTGAGAGCTAAAGTGTCGGGGGTGATGGGTGGGAATCTCCACGGGGTACAGGAACTCCCCTTTTCGGCCAGCACGACGCCGATCCCCCTGCCCCGCCCCGCCCCCCGAGAGTAACCTGTAACGCTACTCAAGCGCAGCTCTCCAAAGGGTCCAGCCGCCTCTTGGACTCTTGAGCCAAAGTCCAAGAACCGCGCTGCACTGAAGCCGGCTCAGCGCCAACAGCGTGGCGTGGGTGCGTAAATAATAGCGCTGAAATAAGGATTCCCCGGAATCTCAAGCGATCCCCGCGCGCGCAACGCCAAGGAGCTGCGCCGGGTTCCACACTGAGCGCCTCGCTCGGTCGCGGGCACACTAGTAGCGCCCCCGCCCCCTCCATCCAGCCACCTTGGCTCCACCCCTCCAGAATCCCCCCACCAATCCCAGCTCGCAGACTCGCCCGTCGCCACCTCCAAGGGCTGGAGGCGGGGAGGACGGAGCAAAGGCGACGCCGGGGTCGTACTGCGCCTTACTTCCTACGCCTCTGCTTATTCCCCCCCACCGACCCACCCACGGAGAAAAGCAAGGGGAGAAGGGCTTTTCGGGAGGGAGAAGAAGGGGGTGTGTGTGATCGGATCTCCTGTTTTTAAAAATGGGGGTGGGGGGTTGAATTCGACTGGGTTTATACATGCAGCGGAATGAGATGGTAGACTGGATCGCATTCATTCGGCAAGAGAAGGGGAATCCAGGATTAGATTCACGTTTGAAAAATTGTTTATTAATATACGGTTCCGAATCCTATTTTAATAAACATTTTTGAAAGGTAATTGTGTTACGGTAACAGTTAACTAATCTCTTTTTTGTAATTAGGGTAAATAGCCCGGTAGATGATAAACGTATTGCATTTTTTAGTGCAGTCCTATCCAACTTAACTCAAAAGTACGCCCTGCTGAGTTCAGTGAAGCTTACTTCCCCAATAAACAGCTATAGGATCACAGCCTTAATAAACCTAATGGTTTAATATAGCGTCCCGGATGGGGCATGTTGGGAGCTGTAGTTGAGGAAGGCTGCAGTGCACACTTAGGTTACAATGTCTGGGACTTTTTAGTTGAGAAAAAATGGTGAGATGGAGAGGCATGAAAGAGGTGAATAAAATCATGCATGGTGTGGAGAAAGTAGATTGTGAGAGGTTTTTCTCTCTCGCTCATCAAAGTAGCCCCCCCCCCCCCGGATCATCCCATGAAGCTGATTGGTGGGAGATTCAGGATGGACAAAAAGAAATACTTCTTCACACAGCGCAGAGTTTAACTATGGAATTCAAGATGTGCTGGCCTCCAACTTGGATGGCTTTAAAGTAGGGATGGCAGAGAATTCTGCCATGGATTCCAGGGAGCGGAACAGAATCCATGGCAGAAAGGCCTCCTGCCCCCCCCCCACGGAATCCCCCTGGGACAGCACTTACCTGGGGCGGATGCGGCGGCGGCGGCTCCAGCAGCGGCTGGTCTCCTGGCTGGCTGCGGCAGGGCTGCTGCTGCCACCATTGCCGTCCTTGGACCATAATAGGCTATGTAAGAATTTATGTAGCCTATCACGGCTAACCTCAAAAAAACCCCAAAACACAGCGTATGCAAATGGCGGCGGCTACAGCCGCCGCCATTTGCGTTCCCTATTTTTCACTGATTTACGTAAATATTTACGCAAGATGAAACGGCAAAAAAAAAGGGGAACGCGAATAGCGTAGTGGACGCTATTTGCGTTCCTTTATTTCTCGCCGTTCTAGCCTACGTAAATATTTACGTAGGCTAGAACGGTGAAAAATAAAGGAACGCAAATAGCATCCACTACGTTATTTGCGTTCCCCTTTTTTTTGCCGTTTTATCTTACGTAAATATTTACGTAAGATAAATCGGCGAAAAATAGGGAACGCAAATGGTGGCCGCCGTAGCCGCTGCCATTTGCGTACGCCGTTTTTTTTGGGGGGGGGGTAGCCGTGATAGGCTACGTATCACGGCAGTCTGGAAGGACGCAAATGGTGGCCACAGCAGCCTGTCCGCAGCCGGAAGTCCGGCTGTGGACGGACCTGGCTGGCTGCTCCGTGGAGCCGCCGCGGAGCAGAGCCGGCTGGGCAGGATTCCGGTGCGGGGGAGGACCGGATTGCCTCCCCCCAGTCGAGGATTCCGGGGGGAGGGACGGAGCGCCTCTCCCCCCCAGCGGATGCCCCGACTGGAACAGGTAAGTGATTTGTACATCCATACTGACGGCTGTAGATTGCATCCAGTATCAGAGGCCATATGTCTATGGACAGCAGTTGCTGGGGAACATAAGCAGGAGGGTGCTATTGTGCTCATGTCCTGCCTGTAGGGATGTATGAAACACCTACCTGGCTCCGCGCCGGGCAATCCGCGGTGGGGGGGAGGTGCTCCGTCCCTCCCCCCGGAATCCTCGACGCGGGGGGGAGGCAATCTGGTCCTCCCCCCCAGAATCCTGCCTGGCCGGCTCTGCTCCGCGGCCAATCCACGGAGCCGCCAGCCGGCTCTGGCCTCCCGCAGCTGAACATCCGGCCGCTGGGCAGCCCTGCAGGGATGCAAATGGCGGCTGTTGTAGCCGCCACCATTTGTGTCCCTGTATTGAGCCGTGATAGGCTTCGTAAATACTTACGTAGCCTATCCCAGCAGGGGGAAAAAAACCCAGCGTACGCAAATGGTGGTAGCCGCCGCCATTTGTGTATGCTGGGGTATTTCCCCCCCTGACGTGATAGGCTACATAAGTATTTACGTAGCGTATCACGGCTATGAAGACGGCTGCCATTTGCAAAGCAGCGTGGACGGGAGCAGTGAAGTGCTCCGTTTTGCGTGCCTTTCGTGGGGTGGGGGCGGCGGGGACTTCGTCCCCCACGCCTTTTGTGGGTTGGGGGGGCGGGGGCTTCATTCCGAGACAGATTTCGGGGTCATTCGGCCTCACTGAGATCTGTCGCGGAATTCTCTGACATCCCTACCTGCCTGTGGGCTTCCCATTGGGGCATCTGGTTGCCCACTGTGGGAACAGAAGGCTGGACTAGATAGGATTTTGGTCTGATCCAGCATGGCTTTTCTAATGTTCTTACCTAATAAGCCCCATTAAATGCAATGCATGTTATTTCTGAGTAGACATTCATTCATTTTGGGTGCAATCCTATTGGGATAGGCGGCCACCTCCAAACTTGTCCCCTCCTTGCTTCAGCCACCCTTCAATTTTGGCTAGACAGCCGATTGTGGCTGCCTAGCCACAGGAAAGCAGAGTGGGGGAAGCGGAAGCTGGATGACACATAGGATGTGTCGTACCGGCATTTCTGCCCTCCCAGCCCCAGAACGCCCCCAGGAATGCCCCGTTTTTGCCGCTGCACACTCCTCTTCTGAGCGGGGAGCGCGGGGCTGTTCTGCGCTGCCTAGGAGGCGCTGGGCTCTGAAGTGGGTTCCCTATCCTATGGCCATCTAGCTGCTGAGTAGCAGCCATAGGATTGTGCCCTGCATTCATTTATTATATTTCTATACCGCCCTACAGCTGAAGCTCTCTGGGCGGTTCACAAAAATTAAAAAACCATTAAAATACATTATATAAAACATAAACACCATTCACATAATGACATAAAACAAATGGCACACACAACAACATATATCTAAAACAATTTAAAACAAACAGCCAGAGACAGAGACTCATTATACACTGCCAAATGCCTGAGGGAAGAGAGCAGTTTTAACCTGGCCCTGAAAAGAGGACAATGTTGGTGCCAGGCAGGGAGATTATTCGATGACTGGGGAGCCACAGGATTGCACTGTAAGGGCGCAGTCCTATCCAATCTGCCCTTGACACCCCATAGCCTCTGAATTTGGAGGCTTATGAGCATCCAGTGCAGAGTGGGAGGGGCAGCAGAGCGATCCTTGCCTCTGCCATGTGTCTCGCTCTGCAATTTAGCTAGGCGGGCCTTTTGCCTGTCTAGCTGAGACATCAGGGAGGGCGAGGGCAGGATCCTGGGGATATGGCTTAAGCCATCCCTTCCCCACCCATGCTTCTTCTTCAGACAGCACAATTGTTAATCCTGGATTGGGTCCCCCAAGGGAGCCCCTGCTTCATTAGCCGTAACCCAGGCTTTGTCATGTTTCAAAATGCACAAAGATAAATTATCTGCCCTTCCTGGCACTGCTACAGACTCAACTGGAGTAATGGAGAAAGCCCGAAGTGCAATGAAGGAACTTTTGTTCAGCAAAGAACAAAACGAAAAGGAGCTCTGGTGGGCATTAGATTTATAGAACGAGATGGTAATCCTGTGACCAGGGTCTGGTTGATTTCACCATTGTACAGCTCCCACACAGCACATTTTACCACTTGGCTGAATGAGGTGGTGATGGCATATGAGCAAAGCTTTCCAAAGTTGTGTTAGGATTGTCAGTGTTCAAATGATTTATTTCTTTGTATGTGTTCTAATCCTTACAGTGATGTGGCCATTCAGCGTAATACCCTTGACTGGAGGAAAGGGTATGAACTCATGTAAATTTCTTCTTCAAAAAGCAACTGGGGTGAGCCCAATTTGGATCAGAGCTGGGGTGAAGGGAGCTAAGCTTTCCCCCTACGCTGCAGCCCCAGTCCAAATCCTCCCCATCCTAGGATCCAGGCTGGCTCAAGACATTTTGCCACTCGAAGCAAAGGACAAGATGGTGCCCCCTCCTATTCTATGTACAAAAGCTGACTGGACTGGTAGTTGGGGTTTTCTTCAACACTGCCAATGGGAAAGCATCTTCCACCATACCTGAAAGCAGCAGGCTAGTTTAGGAGGTGCAGGGCAAGCCATGTGGCACACACAGCTGTCTCCTCCGCCTCCCAGCATCTGCTGTCTGAGGCGACCACCTCACTCTGCCTAATGGTAGGGCCAGCTGTGCTGGGATCTGCTATTAGCAGGAAAACATTTCTCCCTGCATTGCAGCTCCAGTCCTCCCCGCAATGAAAATTATGTTGGGAGTTCCCATACATGCATCTTGGGCCTAATATTTCCTTTCGACCCTAATAAGAATGTTTCATATAAGTTTTCGCTAGCCCAGGCCTCAAATCTGAATGAAGGACTTTTCCAAGTTGTCAAAGAGTAACCCATAGATTCCCCCGTAGCCTGACGTTTGCTCCTGATTCAGGATGTGAGATAGTGGCAGCTTTTTTCTCCCTCCATCCCATCTCCCTCATCCTTTCGTTCCCACTCACCCCCAGCTTGCCAGCTGTGTGTCACACCTGGCGTCCTGCTTGCTACAGCAGCCCATGTGATGGAGGTGAACCAAAGGACTGGGAGAAAACAGATAGGTAGGAGAATTTGCCGCTTCTTGATCTCCCTGCCAATGTACTGACAGGAGAAACATCAGACGCATTGATCTTTTGTTGATCCAAGCAGGGCAGGATCACCCATTGGACAATGTGGACATTTTGCCTCGGCTCAGGGCCTGTAGGTAGGAAGAATTCTGCAGCGTGTCCCTGGGCATTTCGCATGCACAGTGGCTGTACTCAGCACTTTGGCCATCCTGCTGCAGGCAGACATCTCTGAATGGTGATTCAGAGGGTAGTCTTGAGGGCTTGCTCATGTGTCCCGAGGCTCTTGTAGGTAAGGTAATTTGACTGAGCTCTCTTGGGTTAGCCTTTTCACACAGCCCAAAGTCGGCAAGGAAGTGAACTCTAGCGGAGGCAAATGAAGCAGAACCAGTTGCGACATCACCGTCTGAAGTGTCACAGCTGGTTGTGTCGCCTCCTCCGAGCTCCCATCCTGGGCAAGCAGCAAACGGATCAAAGCACCAGCCGGGGCTGATGAAACACAGACGTAGAGCTGGGAGGCCGGGAAGTATGGAGAGGGCAAAAGAAGCAAGCTGCATCTTGCATACACAAGCTGTTGAGGAAACAAGGGCAGGAAGTTCATTTTCTCCTTTAAATGCTTCCATTCCAGCTCTGGGCTCCTCACCACCAATGTGCGTGTGTAGGCCTGGGGAAAGGTTCAAGTAACTTTTCAAGATAGGAACTGGGCTCCCTTATCACCACCACTGTACTCCCAGTCTATAGGTATGGGTCTCCAACACTACAGATCCTATCGTCCTTGACCAATGGTTATGCCTGCTGGGGCCAATGGGCATTAGAGTCCAACAACATCTGGAGGGCCACAGAGTGCTGGCCCTATGGGGCGGGGGTGTGTGGAATTGCCCTGGCTGAGGAGTGCCTTTGGTGCCCCCGCCTTGTCAACTTGCTTACAGCTGCTTCTGTTATTATTTACTAGCAAATGGATCCACTGCACGCAGGCTGAATCAGCCCTTAGTTTGATACAGTGAAGCCTTCAAGCAAACTTACACAGCTATCAGAGCTGGACGCATTGTGCCTACAGCTCTGTCCCTCAACTGACTAATATCCCGAAGCTTTGAATTCTGTGGACTGCAAAGCAAGGTGCTGGTTAGGGAAGACTAGTGGACATAGATGTCACTGCAGGCTTCAACCACACGGACACCTTCAGGGTGCGATCCTATGGCCACTGGACAGCTGCTAGACGGCCATAGGATTTTTAATTTTCTGGGAACCGCCTCCCTGCCACCTCCCCCACCACCTTGTAGGTGGCGCGGTTCGTCCCCAGCTCCACGCTTGGAAAAGCAGCGTGGAGCGGGCAAAAAGGGGGCATTCCCCGAGGCAGGAAAGGGAGGAGACCACAGAAGCGTTATTACGACATTTCCTATGCATCATCCAGCCTCCCTCCCCCCCCGCCACTTCAACCCCGCCGGCTAGACAGCCAAAATCAGCTGTCTAGCCGCAAATGCAGGGCAGGCAGAATGTGGAGGAGAAGATCCCCTCTGCGCTGCGCCCACCCTGCATTGGATAATTGGTTGCCTCCGAGTTTGGAGGCAGCTGACTATCCCCATAGGATTGCACCCTTAAATTAAATTAATTAGAGAGCAATCCTAGGGTCTTGGGAGAGCGTCCCAGGGACCATAGGATTCTTTGGAGTCCCCCCACTGAGGCCATAGACACTGCTACGACCTTGGAAGGGGACTCTGTTATCTGATCCCTGCCCCCTGCTGCCCTCTTTTAGCTGCCAGGGAAAACCCTGCATCAACTGATTTCTGAGGTTTCAAAACTGGCCTCGGAGAGATCAGAAAGGGGACATGCCTGGGGGAAGGAAGAAGAGAAGCCATGATGCTTCCTATGGCCTCAGCCCCAGTCCTGCCCCTGGCAGCACTCCCTCTCTAGATGGGCTCAGAGGCCCTTCTAGAGAAAAAAGCAAAATATGGAGGACAGAGAGGTGAAAATCACTGGAGGCTTCCATTTCATGAGGGCACACCACATAGGAATGCACTCTGAATGCACTTTAAAAACAATATACCCCCCGACCCGATGCACACTACTAGGGTCCCCTGAGTCAAGAACATATAGTACAGCCTTCCCCAATCTGGTGCCCTCTAGATGTGTCAGACTACAACGTCTATACTCCCTGGGATGATGGAAATTGTAGTCCAACACATCCGGAGGGCGCCAGTTTGGGGAAGACTGAAAGTATGGCCCAAGGGAGCAAAGATGATCATGTAAATTAAAGAGGGCCTAACTAGGCATGATGCTAAGGGCATAATTAGCAATCACACCATATGATGATGATGAAGAAGAAGAAGAAGAAGAAGACCAGGCCTTGGGGCAGGGGTGGGGTGGGCAGTGTTGATAGCCATCAGCATTGCAGTGTGCAGGGTGGGAAGGTTTAAACATTCCTGCTTCAGCCATGACTTCAGAAGAAATTGCCCCTCCCTACAACACACAGCAATTACCACTAGGAGACAACCTGCATTGGTCCCAATGGGAGTTTTTTTGCCTAGTGCTAATCATTGCACGTGGAGGGGGTGATTTTTATTGAGAAGTGGCTTGGGAGGGAGGACTGAAACTTCTCCTCCCCACACACTGCAGAGCCAGTGACAATCCCCCTTCCCTGTCCCTGGTATTTAATTTTTTTAAAAAATACACAAACGCTGGTGATGTTAGCATCATGTATAGTTAGGCCCTGAGGTATAAGCACATACAAACATATTTAGGGTGCGATCCTATGCATGTTTAGGCATAAGAAAGTCCCACAACTCCCAACATTCCCCAGTCAGCCATGCTTCCTGGGGAATTCCAGGGCTATAGGATGTGTTTCTGTCTAAGCATGCATAGGATTGCACCCTTAGCCAACTGTATCTTTCCAAAATGAATGACTGGCTAAGGGGGATTTAGGAAGGAATGGGCTATGATTATTCTATGATATAAAGCGAGGGCATTGAACCTCAGACCCAGAGACCAAATCCTGTGTCCTCTTATCAGGTGGTCACGCTCTATTCCGCATGTCATCAGGCGGTTTCTGCTCCCTGCTGGCTAGTTTCCTGGTTTCTGGGTGAATTCTTTCCCATTCTAAAAAGTTGAAATGCCTCTCCTAAGGCTTATTTACTGGCAGGAAGGATTTTATGCTAAAATATGCTTAGGTACTGGAATGAAGAGCTTTAAGCTAAAATATTAGGGATGTCAGAGAATTCCGCCACGGATCTCGGTGAGGCCGAATGCCAGTGCATTCGGCCCCCCGAACTCTGTGGTGGAACGGCCTGCCCCCCTCGCCCCCCCCGCGGATCCCCCCTGGGACGAGACTTACCCGGGGCGGATGTTCCGGACGGCGGCGGCTCCAGCGGCTACGGCCGCTGCCATTTGCGTTCCTTATTTTTGGCCGTCTTAGTCTACGTAAATATTTACGTAGACTAAGACAAAGACAAGAAAGGGGAACGCAAATAGCATAGTGGACGCTATTTGCATTCCCCTTTATTTTCACCATCTTACTCTACATAAATATTTATGTAGACTAAGACGGCGAAAATAAAGGGGAACGCAAATAGCGTCTGCTACGCTATTTGCGTTCCCCTTTCTTGTCTTCGTCTTAGTCTACGTAAATATTTACGTAGACTGCGACAGCCAAAAATAAAGAACGCAAATGGCGGCGGCCGTAGCCGCCACCATTTGCATAAGTGTTTTTTTATTTTATTTTAACCCAGACGTGATAGGCTACGTAAGTCTTTACGTAGCCTATCACGGCTGAATTCAGGGACGCAAACAGCGGCGGCTATGGCCGCCGCCATTTGCATCCCTGCTACCCAGCGGCCGGATGTCTGGCTGCTGGTGGAGCCGGCCGGCAGCTCTGCGGAATCCCCAGCGGAACCCAGCGGAGCCAGGTAAGCGGGGTTTCGTACATCCCTATAAAATATGCTGGTATTTTTTGGTATTTGGGCGCATTTAGCCCTGCCCACCACTGTAATGCAGCCTCCAAAATAGAATTTGTCTGAAAGAGGTTCGGCACCTCTGATATAAAGAGATCCCACTCGAACAGCATAGAGGGAATCAGGTTTGACTTAGCTTCTGGAGAGCAAAGTTGGATGGGTGCATATTGCTCTAAGAGAGTCAGCAAACAGGTGGTTTTGCCTTTGCACCAGTGAGACAGAGAGTGAGATTCAGCTTGGTGGCCTTTTCGGTAATTTTCAGTGCTGATTCTAGGGAATTTTTAAAACAGTTTCTACAGAAAGAAAAGAACAATAAAACAGAAAAAGGGTAGTTTACAGGAATTTCCTGAAAAGGAGTCGCTTATCCCAAAATGCCTTTGGAATCGTCATAAGAAAAGTCTCTTCTATTCAAGAACTGTGACAAATTTCCTTTTTATGTTACTAGGGGCTTTTACTGCAAAAGCAGAAGAAATGAAAACGATCAGTCGCTGCCTTCTGGTTCCTTCTGCCCCCCCGCCCCCGACTAAAGAACCAAATCCTAACTCTGCAACTGTGGAGTTTCACTGTCCAAAAGGGGAAGGCATCAAGTTTCGTTCAAGGCTTGTGTTTGTCCCAGTTCCACTTTAACTGGGACTGCTGGATCATGTTGAAAATAGCTTACAAATTATTTAAGAGCCACTAAACACTTCTTGCTAGTAAGAAGTATTTCCCTAAGAAGGGACAATGGGAGCAAGCGATGAATGATATCTAGCACACCTTACGGAAGGTGTCTTCACTTAAGCAGCTTATTAAGAAGAACAAAGGTTTCAAATAAAGCTTTGTCAAATCCTATTTAAAAGAAAAGCAGCCTTTAGGGTCGGCAAATAGAGCTGGGCTAAAAAGACACAACTAAAATGAAACTTTCTAAACTTAAATGATTCACTAAGGCACAGCCGCACAACAGAACCTGGTCTTCGTCGGTACAGGCCTCAACCAGTTGGTCTGTGGGCCCAAAGTTGCGCAAGCATTCGTGAATTCCAGGTTCATTTGGATGAGACAATTGTGACGTTTTAAATTTCCACTTACACTCCTTCTTACTCCCCTTTTCTCTTGTCTAAGAGACCGGCCTAATAGATTTAGGGAGCAATCCTGGACAGTGGCTAGATGGCCATAGGATATGCTATTTTCTGGGAATCGACGTTGGAACCCATGCTCCGAGGTGGGTTCCCAGAGAACTGACCTCCCCGCACTTCCATGCTGCCTCGGAGGCAGCACGGAACAGCCCCGTCCTCTGCACTCACAAGAGGAGTGCGGAGTGGCCAAAAGGGAGCGTGTCTGGGGGCGTTCCGGGGCGGGGAGGGCAGAAATGCCTGTACGATACATCCAATGTGTCGTATAGCAGCCTCCTCCCCCGCTCTGTCCTCCCATGCCTAGACAGCTGCAATTGAGTTCGGAGGTGGCCACCCATCTGGGTAGGATTGCGCCCTTAGTTGCCAGAGGCAAGTTAGGGTGGCCATGTGTCCTCTTTTACAAAGGACAGTCCTCTATATGAAGGGCTGCCAGAGAACTGTCCTCTTTTTTTTAAGTCATCCGCTCTTTGAAAGGCTATGCAGGTCAAGTCTGGTTTAAAGATAATGAACCATCAGAAGGAAGAGTTAGGCCTTGAAACTGCCACAGCACCGACTGAGGAAGGCACACAGGTCAGCTGGTCACAGTCTTCCGCACTATGGAAATATATGCCGTATTCTATTTAAATAGTAATAATCATTTCAAAATTTGCATCTATACTTATACGTTACCTTATGCAAATTTTATGCAAATCAGTGTCACCTTTCGTTCACTTTTTGGGGGATACATTTACCCTTTTTTGGCACCTCACAAGGGGCCACCCTGTGCCCCCTATCTTCCATGTTTAGATACTAACTGGACTGACAGTTGAATCTTACTTCAACACTGGCAATGGGACTTAGAGGGACCAGGGCGGGTCACGTGGCACACACAGCTCTCTCCTCCTCCAACGCCTCACCACCCCTGCCCAGCATCTTCCGCCTGACGTGGCCACCTCACTCTGCCTAATGGTAGAACCAGCCCTAGTCAGCTATCTTGATCTCCTTGTATTTGCCAAGCCATTTCCTTCACCGTAAAGTCACCAGGCAGGTGTCAACAGCAGGTCCTCCTGGGTGTGTGGGGGAGCATGCAGTTCATTGCTTCTCCTGCTCTGCCACCAGAGACGGGAGGATTCACCCTGCCTCATGAGAGGGGGGCCCTGTGTATACCCACTAACATCTAATGTGTGTGGTAGAAGACCTGCTTTGTATGCAGAGGCTCAATCTCTGTTTTGTCCAGGCAGGGCTAGAAGTCTCCTGCCTGAAACTCTGGAGAGCCACGGCTAATGAGTGTTGACACTACTGGGCTCACTGAACCAATGGTCTGACTCAGTATCGTCCAGCTTCCTGTGTTCCTCAGCATCTGTTGACAAACGTCTTTCACGTAGGTCTTCAGGAAGAAGATAATTTATTTGTGACGTCATGCTCCCCTATTGAAAATAGTCTGTTAATTAGTGGAGGCTGGTGGCTCCAATGTCAGTGGAGCAGTGAATCCACTCCAGGTTTCAGTCAGAACCAGCCAGAACTCCAAAGGAGCTCCTTGGAAAGCTCCTTTAGAGTTCTGACTGGTTCTGACTGAAACCTGGAGAGGATTCTCTACCCCACTGACATTGGAGCCACCAGCCTCCACTGCTGTTAATATAAACTTGTTTTCAGTCTGATGGGCTGGGCTGCAGGTATCCTCTTTTGCAGAGGACAGTCCTCTATTTGAAGGGCTGCCAGAGGACCGTCCTCTATTTGAAGGCATCCTCAATTTGAAACTCTGTCCTGTCCAATTCCAGTTCAAAGAAACACTGATGAATTGCCAAAGAAGAGGAAATGCATCACCAAAAAAGTGGACAAAAGAGGGCACTGATCTGCATTAAATTGGCACATGTTAATTTATATGTACAGATGCAATGTAGAAAGAATTACCAAAATTTAAATAGAAATACAGTCCACTTCACCATAGTGTGGAAGACTGGAACAGAGGAGACCTGTGTGACTGCTTGTTCAGCCGGCTGTCCATGGGCAATGGCTCTTACAGCTCTTTAAAGGACTGTGGCCCATCAACAGTTAGTACTTTTTGGTGATGCATTTCCTCATTTTTGGCAATTCATAAGTGGCCACACTTTAGTTCTCCCTCTGCTTTTTGTGGCTTCTGCAGTTGGCCAATCATTTCAACAGCATATGTCTGCGAGAGGGAGGGGTGGGGGTGGGCTGGGGTACAACCACAAAGCAACAGCAAGGCTCTGGATCCACTATGGATGCTGTCAGTCTTAAGTAAAATATATACGTAAGAAAGACAAACAACAGAGTAACTTCAAAATATATTTAGTGCTAAATGTTTTGGCTTCCACCCTCATCGATAGCTGTGATGTCCAAGCAGTGATGAGGGTGGAAGCTGAAACGATTAGCACGAAATATATTTTGAAATTACTCTGTGTCTGTCTATCTTTGGTACAAAACAAAACTTGGAAGCATGAAGGTTAGGAAGGGTTCTCAGATTCTCTTTAGGTCTTCATTTACAGTGGATATTGCTGGAGACCTTCCTTCCTTTCAGCCTGGCCCCTCTTTTTCTAAACGCTGAAATTCTTTCTGTCTTCCCACCCTTCCCAAAATCGTTCCTTTCAGCCTGCCAACTCAGCTCAAATGCTACCTAACAGACTGCAGCCATCACTTTATGAATGGTAAGTAATTTCCTCACTGACAGCCTCCCATTTACGCTGACATCTGCCAGCACTCCCTGACACTTGAATAAGCATTAAGACATTAACAGTCTGGCACAGGTTGAAGAGCTGGAATAATAAGTTTGGTGGACTCAGAAAGGAGGCGGAGGGAAAAAAAGACACTCCTGTCCTGTGCAAGTTGCTCAAACCTTGCCATACATCTGCTTGGGGGGAATCTAAATTGGAGGGGGGGGGAGTTTCCATTGCAATATATTTGTGCAGGTGGGAATTAACTACATCACTCTCTTTAACTGAAATACACACATCCATCTGTTTTTAAAATAATTATTTTCTATAAATACATAATTTTATAAAAATGATAATTTACACACACAGACGACAAGAAATGCTCTACAGTAAAGAGAAGAAAATATATGGTTGAATATTATCCTAATATTTGCTTTCCAGAACATTGCAAATGAGGTCCACTTTTCAATAAATATATTTGTCTGTTGTCCATTAATTTTCTATAAGAAGTTAATTTTGATAAGATTGCAGTGTTCCGTATTCTACAATACCTCTCGGATATTGGTGGAGCAGCAGGGGTCCTTCCAATTTGATGCTATATACATTTTTGCTGCTGTGAGCAGGTTTGCAACAACTTCAAAGTTGGTGACATTAAACAAATATTTAAGATAGCACAATCGTTCTACCTTAGGATTTTGTGGGAGTCAGCAACCAGCGAGTTCACTAATGAAATTCAAACTCTTGGTCCAAAAGGGTTGTATAATTACAAAATCTATGCCAAAAGTCTGACCCTGCTCCCACTCCCCACACATTGCCAACAAAAATCAGGAGCTGTAATATAAATCTGACAATCTATATGGAGTCACATACCATTGATAGTGAATTTTTTTTAAAAAAGTTTCCTTCGAATTAGCTGATATTAATGTATTCGGTATATTCCTCAATATCCATTCCCACTCCTCTATTGTGATCTCATGTCTCAGATCTTTTGCCATGTTTTAAATAAAAGCAGCAGGCAACCCTCTTAAATGTAATAACAAATGTATCCAATTGGCTTATGAGACCTTCGGAATTACTAGAGCTAATCAGTAATTCAAAACTATCCTACCCTCCAACATTCCATCATATTTTCTACATAAAGATGTTGTGGCATGTTGTGCGCACATCCATCTTTTTATTACTGCTTTTAAATAGCTAATAATAATAATAATGATGATGTCTTTCCTTTTTAACAAAGTATACCAGGTAGCTCACAAAAATACCAATGTAACAGAAAACAAGATGAAAGACTGTATAAAATCACAACAAATTTGAAAAAATGCTCTTTGCTGTCAACAGCACCATCAGGGGAAATAGCACAGGGGGCTCCTTTGGCAGGAAACCAGCATGGGACTCGAATCCAGGTCAGAAGCATGGCAATAGATCAGGGCCCTGTGTGGCTGCTTTTTCTTAAAAATAAAAGTGGCAGCATTAAGCAATAAAATAAAACAATTATTATTAATAATTATTAATAATGACAACAACAATATAATTATAATAATAATAATTAAGAAAAGTGTGATGAACACAATGTATAGTTTGGCCATAAGGGTCAATGTAGAGGTGACAATGGGACCGTAATCCATGTGTCTGCCCTATTCATATATAAAGTGGAGGGTCTCTTGCACAATAAGGGGTACATGAGGAAGAGGAGTGAAACCCGCCCCCTCTCCTGCCTTACTCTGTTGTGCCCTGTTGCTTTTAAGTAGTTTTCTCCCAGCCCTGCTCTAAGACTGGAACTGAGGGAGAAAATTGTATAAAGCAACCAATTTTTATTTATTATTTATTTATTTAAGACATTTGTATCCCACCCTATATCATTAAAATTGCAGGGTGGCGTACAGATAAAATCAATTTAAACAGTATAAAACAAGAAATAATTTAAACAGCTAAAACATATTAAACCATTAAACGAACTAATACCAATTAAAATCTAAAACAATAAAACAATTAAAACAGTGTTTGGTAAAAAAACAAGTTTTTGCTTGGCGCCAAAATGAACCCAATGTAGGCACCAATTGGGCCTCCAAGGGGAGGGCATTCCACAACCAGGGTGCCACACCAGAGAAGGCCCTCTCCCATGTCCCACCATAGTGTATGTCTCGCACTGATGGGACACTGAGGAGGGCCCCTCCGGCAGATCTAAGTCCTCAGGCAGACAACAAGTAGCAGCAGTCCTACAGGGGGTGGGAAGAGTGGGAAGAAATGCGCAAATATTGTTACATTTTTATCAGTCATGAACCAAACAAAATTGTCATCCATCTGCATCAGCCAAATTCAACAGGTAAGGCTATTCCCAGCATGCATCAGCCAAATTCAACAGGTAAGGCTATTCCCAGCATGTTGTGCCTGCCTGCCATGTAGCTGTTAAAGATGAGCCTGTCGGAACAGAAGAAGTGGCAATCCACTGTGAGAGCCGGTGTGATGGCGTGGTTAGAGTGTTGGACTGGGGAGACCTGGGTTCTAGTCTGCACCCCGCCACAAAGCTCACTGGGTGACTCTCAGCCTAACCTACCTCATAGGATTGTTGTGAGGATAAAATGGAGAGGATGAGGTACATCTCCTTGTGGGGAAAAGGTGGGATATAAATGAAATAAATACATTCATTCATACATACCGGTATACATACACCTTATTTCAGCACTGCAAAAATGGCTAAATATTCAGGGATTCAAACACAGACTTTTAAGAGCTAAGCACTCAAAGCCTGAATTGGTGAATCGGTCAGTTTCTCTTTCTCCCTCATTCAATTCTTTAAAATGCCCAGGTCTTTCTGTCCCATTTATGGAGAGACTTGTGAATTCAGGTAAGTTCTTATCAAAACCCGAACCAAACACGATTCCCACCCACCACTATGTCAGTGTAGGCCTTACTGTATGGAATCCACACTTACAATGAAAGGTCTGATTCCACCCCACCCTGCCTGCCCGCCCGCCTGCCCACCCAGTGCCTCTTCTCTTACATGTTTGTGTTAACACTTTTTGGACCCTAGAAAGCATCAAGCAAGCTGCCTTTCCCACAGTTATTATGGCTGCTGCCGGCCCACACACAGCAGATCCGTTCTTGGAATTATGGTTTGCATTGCCCTTGAACACACTGTGCTCTTTGAGGGTAGAAGCGAGTGAAGTGCATCCAGAGGGCTTTTTGGAAAGCATGGAGATACTTATTAGACATCTGGGAGGAATATTAGATTTCCTGAAAGTAATGTAGAACAGAATTCTCTTGCTTCGTGCCACCTTTTGAAATTCAGCTGGGAATTTCCCCCCTTCCAGGTTCCTTTCATAACCCTCCACAGCAGTTCCAGTGTGGCTGACCCGGGTCAGAATTGCACATGCCTGGGGAATTGAACTTGGCAACCTCCCAGAACAGGTTGTTCTGGTGGCCTCAATGGTTCAGAGTTGGGTTGCCAGTACCACCACTTGGGGGGCCGTTCATGGGCCCTCTTGACCTGTAAGCCTTTCCCAACCTGCTGCCCCCCAGATGGTTTGGACTACAACTCCCATCATCCCCAACCATTGGCCATGCTGGCTGGGGCTGATGAGGGGTGTAGTCCAATACATTTGTCAGGCACGTTGAGGAACGCTACTATAAGAGGGGAGAGGGAGGCGGGGACACACAGAGAATTCTCTGATGTGCATCCAACCTTTGGGGGGGGCATTCAATGGAGACCCTGTTTGGGGAGGTGGAACTTTTGCTGGTCTTGGGGCCCTGGGGCCCAGCCATGCTGCTTCTGCAGCTGCCTACTGAGCTCTTGTCTTTGCCTTTTTGTGGCCTATTGGTGCATAGTTGACCTGACCCCAAAGGCCATTACCGTCAGTCAAATGCTGGATCTCAGAAGCTCATAAAGGGAGAAAGGTCTCAGGCAGCACAAGTCTGTCTTGTGCATTCTCTGGCTTTCCTGGGCATCCCTTGAGGACTAGTGGACTTTGGGGCTCCAAAGAAGGGGTGAAGATGGGAGTTGTCCAATATGTCTGGAGAGCTCTGGGTTCGGGATGGATTCATGATGGGAAAGGACTGTTCAGAAGGCATTTGTCACAATAGGATTCAAGCTTGTTCACTGTTCCTGCTTCCGTTTCTACTGTCTTTTTCTTGCTTGTTTGCTGAACTGGTACACTGGGCTCTTCCTTGCATGGGTCAGAGAGGTCATCTTGCTCATGAAGCAAGAGAATGGCACAAAAATCCAGACTGACGCTTGTGTTCTGGAAGTCATTCCTTTAATAAACCGATGCAACGTCGGCACATTCGAAGAAGGGAAAAGGCTGGCTTGGCACACGTCTTCCAGTGTGCAGGCAGGTAATTAAGAGGGCTTTCAGAGCCTAGAGGGAAATTCGAAGGCCATTACAGGCAGTTTTCACTCATCCACTTTTATGGCAATTTAAACTCTGTACATCTGTGCTGCAATCAAGCGAGAAGGATGCTGATCGAGCAGCCCTCCCCAAGCCATGGGACCCTCAGGTCCGACAGAAATGGTCTGCTTGCTGCATCCAGGTTTGTTTGGTTTGGGGGGGGGGGAATCCTGGCTTTGGGTACAACGGAAGAGGGGGGCTTTCCCATGTCTACATGCTAAAGAGCTCTCAACTTCCTTCCCCAAAGTTGTACATCACTGCTGGCCTCTTTGCATTTTGAAAAGCAGTATGCTATGGCTGCAAAACTGCAAATGGTGATGTACCGCTTTGGAGGAAAAAGAGATTTGAGAGCTCTTACCATGTGTTCACTCCCCTCACTGAATCTGCATATCTGGCAAAGGCTCCCCTCCTCAAGAGAAATGAGAGCGAGCTAAGCCCCTAAATTCAAAAAATAGAGAACAGCCTCACCTTCAACAACTTGGACGTAGCGATGTAAGGAACTACTTTCAGCTGGGTTTTGATCAGGATTTATGCAGTTCACACCTTCAGGACTGAACACGGACTCAAATGCAATCTGTGGTCGAAGTCTGTACATTTCCAAGCTTGAAACGTGATCTGTGGACCCCCCCCAAATGTGTTCGACAGCATGCGTACATCTGAAAAATGCGCATGAAAAATGTGTACTTATGGAAAATGCACACATCAGTGGAAGAATGCGTCCATTTCAAAGATGCACACAACTGATGTGTGCATTTGGAAGAATAAGCACAAAAGTATGCATGAATTTTCATGCAAAAAGAAAAAAACCAAAGCTCGCAATCAAGTCAGAACGAGCTTCGAGATGGAACTTGGAGAACACTGGAAAGTTCAAGGTGATCTGCACACAGAGCTTTTATCCTGCTACTGAGATTGGTTACTCACGGAAGTTTGCAGGCCCTTTCAATGATGTTGTCAACTTCCAGGGCATCTCCCATCCTTGTTGTTGTTCAGTCATTAAGTCGTGTCCGACTCTTCGTGACCCCATGGACCATAGCATGCCAGGCCTTCCTGTCCTCCGCTCTTTCCCGGAGTGTGCTCAAATTCATATTCATTGCATCGGTGATGCTATCTAGCCATCTCATCCTCTGCCATCCCCTTCTCCTTTTGCCTTCAATCTTTCCCAGCATCAGCATCTTTTCCAGAGAGTTTTCTCTTCGCATTAGGTGGCCAAAATATTTGAGCTTCAGCTTCAGTATCTGTCCTTCCAATGAGCACTCAGGGTTGATTTCCTTTAGGATGGACTGATTTGACCTCCTTGCAGTCCAGGGGACTCGTAAGAGTCTTCTCCAGCACCACAGTTCGAAGGCATCAATTCTTTGGTGCTCAGCCTTCCTTATAGTCCAGCTCTCACAGCCATACGTTGCTACTGGGAAAACCATAGCTTTGATGATACGAACCTTTGTCGGCAAGGTGATGTCTCTGCTTCTTACTATGCTGTCTAGGTTTGCCATAGCTTTCCTCCCAAGGAGCAAGCGTCTTTTACTTTCATGGCTACAGTCACCATCTGCGGTGATCTTGGAGCCCAAGAAAATAAAATCTGTCACTGCTTCCATTTCTTCACCTTCTATATGCCAGGACATGATGGGGCCAAATGCCATGATCTTAGTTTTTTTAATGTTGAGTTTCAAACCAGCTTTTGCACTCTCCTCTTTCACCCTCAACAAGAGGCTCTTTAGATCCTCTTTGCTTTCTGCCATTAGGGTGGTATCGTCTGCGTATCTGAGGTTGTTGATAATTCTCTCGGCAATCTTAATTCCGACCTGTGATTCATCCAACCTGGCGTTTCTCATGATGTATTCTGCATATAAGTTAAATAAGCAGAGTGACAATATGCAGCCTTGTCGTACTCCTTTCCCAATTTTGAACCAATCAGTTGTTCCATGTCCGGTTCTTACTGTTGCTTCTTGTCCCTCGTACAGGTTTCTCAGGAGACAGGTAAGGTGGTCTAGTACTCCCATCTTTTTAAGAATTTGCCACAGTTTGTTGTGATCCACACAATCAAAGGCTTTAGCGTAGTCAATGAAGCAGAAATAGACATTTTTCTGGAATTCTCTTGCTTTCATTATCATTTTTGAGATTGTACCCCAGTACTGCTTTTCCCACCCTTTTGTTGACTATGAGTGCTACTCCATTTCTTCTAAGGGATTCTTGCCCACAGTAATAGATATGATGGTCACCTGAATTAAATTCGCCCATGCTTGTCCATTTTAGTTTGCTGATTCCCAAGATGTCGATGTTCAGTCTTGCTATCCCATGTTTGACCACCTCCAGCTTACCTTGATTCATTGATCTTACATTCCAGGTTCCTAAACAATATTGTTCTTTACAGCATCGGACTTTCTTTTCACCACCAGACACATCCACAGCTGAGTGTCCTTTCGGCTTTGGCCCGCCCAGCCGCTTCACTCTTTCTGGCGCTACTTGGAAATTCCCTCTGCTCTCCCCAGTAGTATATTGGACACCTTCCGACCTGAGGGGCTCATCTTCTGGCGTCATCTCTTTTAGCCTTGTGATAAGTTCCATGGGGTTTTCTTGGCAAGAATACTGGAGTGGGTTGCCATTTCCTTCTCCAGTGGACCACATTTTGTCAGAAATCTCTGCCATGACCTGTCCATCTTGGGTGGCCCTGCACGGCATATCTTATGGCTTGGCTTCACTGAGTTATGCAAGCCCCTTCGCCACAACAAGGCAGTGATCCATGAAGGGGATCGCTAAATGACCTCTATTCCGTTTTTTAAAAGATTGGAGATAATGAACTATCAAATTACAGTGCTTCAGTTCCGCTTCAGATCCCTTGTGAAAAAGGAAAAGCTGCAATAAGAGCAGCTTGACCACAGTGCCATCTAGCAGCTGTATGATGAAACATATGGAAGACTCAGATAAGGGGGAAAGCGGGGAGGAAGAAAGTGCGTGTAAAGGGAGTCCATCGTGATCCTGCATTTATAATGGAAGAAGAAAGCCTTGTTTTAAATGCAGGATTTTAGGCTGGTGTAGAGATGCTCCAAGTTTTGGTGATTCACACACGCTTACTTGAAGCTGGCTACACAAAGTTTGGGTGCTTCCAGATGAGGTTTTTATTGTGCCCTGCCTCATTCACTGAATTTTACTCTGTGTCTGTGTGTGTGTTCAGATGACAACGTCTTCCATTTGTAACCGTCCCATGTTTTCCCAGCACTTCTTCCACCGTTTTTCTTACTGCAGAAAATCCATTAAGGAGAAAAAGATTGAATAGCTGCCCAATGCTTTCAGATTGGTAGCTCTAGGAACCTTCCATCCAGAAGCACCGTTGATGGTCTACACTGGTTCTGCAATCAGCCATGTGAATGAGCAAAGGAACCAGTGCAGGATGAAAGTCTTGTGAATTGTGGGGTTCAGACAAGGCATGCCCTACCATTAGGCAGAGTGAGGCAGAGAGTGCTGGTGAGGCATTGGAGGAGGACAGAGCTGTGTGTGGCATGTGGCTTGCTCTGCGCCTCCTAGGCTAGTCTGCTGGCCTCCGCTGCAGTGGAAGATGCTGACGTATCACCAAGTGTTGAAGTAAGAGACAACTGCCAGTCTGGCTAGCTTTTATGGAATGGCAGTTGAGGGGATCTTGCACTCCTCCTCTGGCAACAAAATGTCTTGGGGTGTCCCTGGAATCACTTATGGCCTCTCAGACTTCAGCAAACTTAGGTCATGGATTGAAGGACTGATTGACTAATTAATTTACAATGCAATCCTATGTTTACTTGGAAGTAAATCCCACTACATTCAATGGGGCTTACTCCAGAGCAGGTGTGCTACAATGGAAGCTTTAGAAGATTTTAGTCTTAAAACCCCGTTTCCCCAAAGCACCTTGCAATTCAATAATACAACCGAGGCATTCGTACTTCTAAAGTGAATTGCCCCTTTGGATCGCCTCATATCCTTTCTGCTGGCACATCAAGCATCCTCCTAGAGTGCAGCATTGTTACTTTTTGCGAGGCTGCTGTCGGCTTCGCTCACTTCCATCTGTCCTGCTTGTAGTGGTGCAGGGACAAAGCTCCAGGAAACCAGTCAGGGTCAGTTCCAAAGACAAAGTCAGTAGACAGTCCAAAGTCCGAACACAGGACGTGCCCGAGAAGAGCAAGGTGAGCAGGGAGAGACAAGGCAGGGATCTGGCAGCTATGCACAGATGTTGTTCCAGCACTTCATGTCTAGAACTGAAGGCTTTTAAGCCTGAGCCTTCAGAGCACCTGAGACATTAGTACCACCTGAACAATGGTCTACTTGTGAGCAGAGCCTTGCTCATTAATATACCCTTACTCATGAGGAGACGTTATTCTAGCCTGAGAGGGGGCTAACTCCATCATGAGTTGGGAGGGAGCAACTCTCTCCTACTTGCACCCTCTTCTTTGCTTCCGCTTGCAAAGATGTGAAGATAGATTCTGTATATATGAATCTATGTATATATTCTGTATATATGAATTATTCATATGTGAATAAATAAACGGCTGAGAATGTATACCTTCCCCCCACCGCCATATAGCTGACTGATTTTGTGAAACTGGCTTAGTGGACACTGCCCTCACTGCGAGGTGATCTATGGAGCCAAAGCAATTTCATAATTATTTGCATGGAAGGTTTGCTATTCTGTTAAAAAGAATATCCACCCACCTGCACCAGTTTCTGAAGGTTATAACATTTATCCATACTTCCCCAATGCCAGCTCTTGGCCAGTTTTATAGCTCAGAAACTCAGCGCAGGCAGGATGGAAGCCGTACGATGGATTGGCATTTATTTTTACTAGCTTCAGATTCCCTACAGAACGTAAAACAACAGCTAACAGCAGACGTGGCAAAAAGGGGGCTTGCTTTAGTTATGCCTGCCTGCCTGTTTAGCCCACTGGTGTTTTAACTAGCCGAATTTGGTTAAAGAATTTGCATGTGGCTGCAGTGGAATTTAAAGGTGCAATCCCACGCCTGTTTAGACAGAAAAAAGGCCTACAACTCCCAGCATGCCCCAGCCAGCATGCTGGGAGTTGTAGGCCTTTTTCTGTCTAAACAGGCATAGGATTGCACCCTAAATCATGGTGGATGGTGGGGGCTGGCTAGAGGGAGGAAGTATATCATCAACCTTTGGCATAACCTTCTATCCTTCCACCTTAGCATGCCTCTATTGCAGCCTTCCCCAACCTGACTACAACTCCCATCAGCACCATACAAGGCCAATGGTCAGGGATGATGGGGGCTGTTGTCCAAGTACATCTGGAGGGTGGCAAGCTGGGGAAGGCTGTTCTACTTTTAAGGGGTTGGGATTTGTGTACGTTCACTGGACCCACCCTTTGGAGCCCACAGTGGTGCTGCAGGTGGCTACCAGGGAAAGAGCCTTCTCTGTAGTGGCCCCCGTTTGTGGACAGTCCTTCTCAGGGATATCCACCTGGCATCCTCACTGTATACATTTAGATGCCAGGCTAAGAGCTTCCTCTTCCAACAGGCATTTAATCTTTAGTATGTTGCTCTAATTATTAATGTTACTACTGGCTCTTTAATATTTTCAATATTTCAGTATTTTCATTGCTATATTATTATTTTGGTTGTTATTTTATTGTTGTTTTGTATGTGTTTTATGATTGTAATCCACTTGGATGGTATCTGTCCACTGGCCGGCATATAAATTTAATAAATAAACCAACAGCCAATTGTGCCTAAGGGAATGAGGCATAACAAAATGGCATAACAGGCCAACCCAGGATAGGGTTTGGATTACACCATGGCTCTGGAGAAAAGGGTTAAACCCTTCTTGTTTCCCAGTGCCACAGTCCCAATCTTCCCCTGCCTGTAAGGCACCAGAGGCCATGAACCAGGGGCTCGGGCAGCAGGGCCCAAGTTCCTTACTCCTTCCACTGCCGGGTCAGTTATCAGGCAGTATCTTGGCCTCATTGTTTTATGTGCTGCAGTGGCACCCAGATAATGGCGAGAGAGGGTACTACACGTCATCAGCCCAGCCAGACCAGGTGATCTGGGGAGCCAATCCTGTTGCTTCAGCTTTAGTGCTTCAGTCGGAAGAACTTGTTGCTCAGAGTAGCCATATAGAGTGCTGTGGGGATCTTTCTCTGCTAAAGTTAATTGTGGTGTGAGGGGATGAATTTTGTAGGGATCATGGCCAGGGAGAGAAGAGTTAAGCCTCTTCTCCCTATGTGCTGTGTTCCCAATGGAAATTGCTCCCCCTGCAGCCAGTATTCCATAATAATTAAAAACAGGTGTGGGTGCTGGCCACATTAGCCATCTGAGCCATCAGATGAGTTTGGGCAATTTCTTACCACAGAGGGCATCCATGAGTCCTCTTTTACAGAGGACACTCTTATATTTGAAGGGCTGCCAGGGGACTTTCCTCTATTTTGAAGACATCCTCTATTTGAAGGGCTGTCCAGTCCAAGCAATAGAACCATAGAATAGTATCATAGAATACTAGGGGTGGAAGGGGCCAGAAGACCATCAAGTCCAACCCCCTTCAAAGTCCAGTTTGAAGATAAAGATCCATCAGAAGGAAGAGCTGGGTGTTGAAGTTGCCCATCAACAGCAGACTGAGCAAGGCATACAGGTCACCTGGTCACAGTCTTCCACACTATGGTGAGATGTACTGTATTTTGACTGAAATTATCATAATTAATTCTAAATTTGCATCTATACAAATCTGTGTCCTCTTTTGTCCTCTTTTTTGGTGATTCATACTTTGCACCCTATTAGCACAACAACGCTCAAGCAATGCAAAAGACTAACAAAGGGAATAGATGATGTCATGTCACATGAAATGGAAAATCACATGTGTAGGTGGCCTACTCAGAAGCTCTGGATTTGCCGAAGTGTGTATGATTTGGCAGGGGTGAGTGATATTCCCGGTCTTTGCAAACTGGGACTCCGGCATAATCAGGAAGAGGCAGAGGGAAGTACATCTTTTCTGGAGAACTATTCACTGCTGTGCTCATATTATTTGCTCGTTGTGAGTAATGCTGCAGCGTCTAAGATCTCTATGATAGCAATCTAATTTGCTCCTTTTTAATGCCTTGATTGATTGCATTCTAAATCTAGGCAGTGTTTTTCAGCTCAATTTGCATCTCTCAGAGGCTGGCCCAGAACACGTTCTTACGTGGTTTGGCACACAGGAACCCTCCCCCGTGACCCCATTTTTATTTTTGGTTTGCCAAGATGCCTTTCAGGAACAATTTTCCAAACCAGAGATCTCCACGTCACTGCAAAACCAAGACAAGGTCACCAGTTTACTATTAGTGGGTCTTCTATTTATTTCAGGATTTGCAGTAAAAATAACGTGCTTCCATTCCTTGTTCTTGACATATTTGAACAAGGTATCTCTAATGATTATTTCTGATGAAGCCAGGCATTTGGGGGAAACGCCAACTGCATGCAAAAACATTAACTGAGAGAACATCATGTAATGAGCTGGCAGGAAGCAGAAGAAAAACACAGCACCCAGTTCAACTTGCAGACTCATCCACAGCACCCCCCTAAAACTAATCTCTGTGTTGGGCTAATCCTCACCAATTTATTTACTTAGAGTAAACACATGAGGCCCTGATCCAGATCAGGATCACTCTGCATAGATGGGGGAGGTTTAAACCATCCCATCCAGCAACTTCCCCCCACCCCAAATTTGCCCTTCCCCATGACACCGATGGGAGTTTCCTCCTGTCAGGGTGGACACTGAGCCTATAGAATCCCAGAGTAGTTATGATTCTGAGGAAGAGCAGTCGCTCCTGGGAGAGGAGCGCGCTCCTCTTTCCCAGGACCAACAGCTGACGGAGATTCGTCCCACCAGCATTCCTAGTTTAGTTAGCAGTCCAGGGAGAGACCAAGCACAGATAGCAGACTTGGTGGATGCGCGACGCAGACGCAGAGAGCGGCGCCAGATGGAGGGCGCGGAAAGGAGGCGTAGTGCCAGGTTGGCGCGCAAACAACGGCTGCGCCCAGAGGATCCAAGGGAAAAGGGGAGGGACTCTCCCTAGTCCTTAAGTTCAGGGGTCTGCCAGTAATTCCCTTTCAAACAGGGACCAACTGTTCCAACTTAGGGCATAGGTACTGTGCTGCTCAGATCTAGTTGCAATCAGTATAGCTGTTAAGTTGTAAAAGAAGAATAAAGCTTTGAAAGGAATTCCTTTGTCTGTGTCTGGACTTGGCTACTGGATTAGACTGAGAGAGGCCTCCAAGGAGCCCTTGACACCTCCCTTTTTTTAGCTGCTCCAGGGGTGGGGTGAATTTCTGTGTGTGGGAAGGTGGCTCTGCCAGTCCCTTTGACTACAGAGGAAGCAGGCTGGGAATTTTCCTGACTCTGACGGACTCTCTACTAAGTATGCTAAGTTATTCACAGAAATCCCCTTATTTTTGTTTCATCTGCTATTGGGTTATCAACACCATGAGTTCAAAAAGTCATGATGTATTTTTTTAAATAAAAGAATGATTTCTATTAAAGATACAATCAAGGCCAGAAATATTGGAACAGGGATAACTGTTTTGGCAGTTGGCCTCTGTACACCACCACATTGAAGTTGAAAGGAAACACACCCAGATGGGAGTGAAGTCAGGACTTTCAGCTGTAATTCAAGGGGTGTGACAAAAGTGGGGCACTAACCATTCAGGAAGGACAGCCAGTGGCATACACACACACACCCATCGTTGGTGGATCATAAGTAATGGAACGAATGGCTGACAAGCAGCTGCATGGCCAGATGTGGCCTGTTTCCTGGGTACCCCATGACCAATCAAGCAGATAAAAGGCCTGGAGGCGGTTCTGAGTGTTCCATTTGCATTTGATAGCTGTTCAATGGAACTCCCAACATGAGGTCCAAAGAGGTGTCCATGCGAGTGAAGGAGGCCATCATTAGGCTGAGGAAACAAAATAAACCCATCAGAGAGAGAGCAAAAACAGTGGGAGTGGCCAATACAACAGTCTGGAACATCCTGAAAAAGAAGGAATTAATTGGCAAGCTCAGCAACAGCAAAAGGCCTGGCAGACCACGGAAGACAACTAAAGTGGATGACTGCAGAATTCTGCTCATGGTGAAGAGGAACCCTTTCACAACTTCTAGCCAGGTCAAGAACACTCTTGCGGAGGTAAGCATGTCATTGTCAACATCTACAGTCAAGAGAAGGCTTTATGAATGTAAACACAGAGGCTTCACAACAAGGTGCAAACCACTGGTAACACTCAAGAACAGAAAGGCCAGATTAGCCTTTGCCAGCAAACACCGAAAAAAGCCTGCCCAGTTCTGGAATAAGATTCTTTGGACTGATAAAACCAAGATTAACTTGTACCAGAACGACGGGAAGAGAAAAGTATGGAGAAGGAAAGGAACAGCTCATGATCCAAAGCATACCACATCAACTGTCAAACATGGTGGAGGCAGTGTTATGGCATGGGCATGTATGGCTGCCAATGGAACTGGGTCACTGGTGTTTATTGATGACCTGACTGCTGATAAAAGCAGCAGGGTGAATTCTGAAGTGTATCGGGCTATACTTTCTGCTCAGATTCAGCCGAATGCTGCCAAACTGATAGGACGCCGCTTCATATTGCAGATGGATAATGACCCAAAACATACAGCAAAAGCTACCCAAGAGTTTCTCCAGGCAAAGAAGTGGGATGTTCTTCAATGGCCAAGTCAGTCACCTGATCTCCACCCAATAGAGCATGCTTTTCACTTACTGAAGACAAGACTGAAGGCAGAAAGACCCACAAACAAGCAGCAGCTGAGGGCAGCTGCAGTAAAGGCCTGGCAAAGCATCTCGAGGGAGGAAGCTCAGCATTGGGTCATGTCCATGGGTTCCAGACTTCAGGCAGTCATTGGCTGCAAAGGATTTTCATCCAGGTATTAAAGGCGATCCTTAAGTTTGAAATGATGTTGGTTTGTTCCATTACTTATGAGCCACCAACGATGGGGGGGGGGTGTATGCCACTGGCTGTCCTTCCTGAATGGTTAGTGCCCCACTTTTGTCAAGCCCCTTGAATTACAGGTGAAAGTCCTGACTTCGCTCCCATCTGGGTGTGTTTCCTTTCAACTTCAATGCGGTGGTGTACAGAGGCCAACTGCCAAAACAGTTATCCTTGTTCCAATATTTCTGGCCCTGACTGTATAATAAACTTTGTTTTCTTCCCCCCACCCCTAACCGCTTTTGGATTTAGAATCTTTAGAAAATATTACTGTAGATCCCACAGAGGTTTGGATACATCCTTAAATTAGGAGGTTTCCAGCACTCATGAATGAGTGCCAGGAAAACAAGATCCTAAAATATTGTCTATTTTCAAACCTTATTTCTAAGCCAGTCTTTTTTTTATTATTATTATAGATAACTGAATTGTGTGTTTGAGTGTCTGGGTTAAAATTAGCTGATATCTTGGCCAGCTATTGACTGAAAGATTTAGCGGATGATTGGAACTTCGCCAGTGCAGCATTCCTCTCTGTATTGTACATGAATGTAAATGGAGATGAACATTAAAAATGGCTTTTCTGGCTGTATCATTTTGTGCAAGTTCTAAAACAGAGGCTTCTTTCTGTCTTGGCAAGGAGGGCATATTTATAGTTGAATTAAACATCTCAAGATGCCTTGATACAAGGGAAGTCAGAGGAATCCATTGAATCCACAACAGATTCAAATGAGTTCAGGTTTCTATAAATCCAACTTGTGGATTCCGTAGCAGACTGGCTTTTTCCAAGTCATGCAGATTCTGTGGTCTTGCAGACCAGTTTTTCACTTTTGGAGGCAATTTGTGCTAATGCATACTTGCACACATGTGCAAATGCACTAATCTGCATTAGTTAAATGTGAATTAGTGCACGTAGGTTGAAATTCTGGTTAAAAAAACTCTGAACCTGTCAATGAGCATATGATGGAATGAAAGACACCTGATAATCCATGAAACACAGATGGAACGGATTTAACAAAACCCTTACTTGATACTAAAGTTTTATTATAGCCCTGGAAGTGAGGGTGCGGGTGGGGGATGGCAAAACAACTTTCCAGAGAGGTAGCTACATTAGTATGTTGTAGCAAAAACAACAAAGAGACCAGCAGCATCTTAAAGGCTAACATATTTTGTTATGGCATAAGCTTTTCACACACAAAAAAATGCAGGTTTTGATTGAAAGCATATGCAGGTTTTATACAGATTTGTATCTTATGGGCCTGGGCCCCAAATCCTTTAACTGCCTTGAAACATCCCTGCAGGCAACAACAAGGGAAAAATTCAATTGGCTAGTAAGGGGCAACATTTGCTTAGATCAGGAGGGTTTTTTTGTTTGTTTTTCTTTTTGCTGTTAAGGACGTGTGCTTCTGCCTGGGAAGCAGGAATATTGGAGTATAACAAATTCAAAACTATTTGCCCATAACTCCTCTGGGCCTCCTTCATTAGTTTCTACCACTGTCGTTCCTGCAAGCTTTATTAATAGGTGAGATTGGAACCCACAGAGAGTAATTCACTCCACTTTATGCCAGCATTAAAATTCAAATAGACAGCCACCCTCAGAAAGAAAGAAAAAAGGCTAGCTATAATTATGATATTTCTGTCCCTCACTCCACTTTGTGGCACCGCTATAACAATGCCTGTTATTCCCAATACTGAGTTACCGAGCAATTATTGTGGAAATTTCCCATTTTCAAAAGTGCTTTCGGTTGCCGTAATGTACCCTTTTAGCAAAACGCTGGAATGCGATGTGGAGAAATAACAAGGTATATTGAGGGGAGGATTTGCTATTAGAGAAAAGATTTGCTATTAGAGGCACACTTTCCTTCTCATTTCTAGAGAATGCAAATGATAGTGTGGTTTTAAATTCATTGACCAAAAATTAACTGGATACCACTCTTATCTTTTTCTGAAGTTGAATAAGACGCTTCGAATGGTATAAAATGGGAATAATTGGAACGGGCTTGATGTTTTTCTTGCCCATGAAATCAAAACTATTCTGTTTTTACTTCTGCTCTCTGCCTATCCAGGGGCCTGTGTGTTCAGCCAAGGCAAAGACAGCTCTGAGTTACAGCTGGCCCTTTTGTTTCCAGAAATCTGTGTCCACCACTGCATCTTCATCTCGGAGTCCTAGGTGTAATCTGACACCCGCAACGCCTACAAGTGACTAGTTCGTGCAATCAGCAACCTACATTTTGAGCAGTGGAGGCTGGTGGCTCCAATGTCAGTGGGGTAACGTCAGTGGCGCATTCACTCCGGGTTTCAGTCAGAACCTGTCAGAACTCTAAATGAGCTATCTAAGCACCTTGGGGTAGCTCCTTTAGTGTTCTGACTGGTTCTGACTGAAACCCAGAGCGGATGCACCGCCCCACTGACAATTAAAAGGCCTTGTACAGCTGTGCCATCCTTTTGTCTTTGTTGATTTTCTGTGGTAAGACGGAAGAGGCAGTAGGAAATGACAGAAGAAGCCATACGAAAACACAAGAGGGTTATGAGTGGAACATGGAGTATAATATTATACATGGTATAATTCCATGAACTGAGGTAGGGTGATGGCACAATAAAATGCTTCATCTGGAAGCAATCACAGTTTAAGATGCAGGCCTCGTGGTCACACTCTCTTGCCTGAGCATTATACTTTGTCATCCCCCCTCATTTTTTGTACCATCCTGTTGAAGAGTTCTGGAGAACTCAAAAGCTTGCACACTCTTTTGCGGCATTTTGCTTGGCCCTTAATACAGACATTGCCAGCTGTGGATTTGGGATCTTTAGGGATGTTTCTCTTAAAATGCCTTGATATTTTCAGCTTTTGGCAACCACAAATGAATAGAAGGTTTGGCAAAACTCTGCTTTTTAGCAACCAAACCTGTGGGGCTTTATACCTGAAAGTATTATTAACATCCGAGCTCTACAGAAAGAGCTTTCCTTTTCCTGCTTTTCTGCTACATAATGTCTAGGTGGCGCTGAGATACAGCAGAATAACACAATCACACAAGTAGGACAATATGTTCTCCTTCGCTTTCACAATACTCCATTTTCCCTGTTCCAAAATATAAACACAGGAAAGTGTTCTTTAAAAACATTGAAACTGGAGGGTCACAACATTGTGTAAAGAACCCATAAACATCCATGAGCAAGGAATGATGAGTGCACAATAAATGCCTCATGTAGAAAAACTGTATAACAACTGTGTTGTAACTTTACGAATGCTGCCCGAGTTTGCTTGGTTTCCTCTTCCCTCCTGTAAGAGAGACAAGGGCACTCCCTATGGAAAAAAAGTGCCTCCATAATAATCCGACACTGCCATCACCTTCTTGATCTCCCTGGCTTTGAAGCCAGGGGCACTTCAGAGCTACAGGACTCCTTTGAGTAGGGAAGTAACATTTCTCAGCTTTGACAGTCACCACAAGCCAGATTCACGGCTGCTACGCCCACCCACTTCTCTTTACAAATGTACAGCATAGTCCCAAGCCGGTTAAATGAGTGGATGAGAAAGATTCTGAGCTGCACACCCAATCAGTCAACTGTAGGCTTCCAGCTGAGAGTACTTTTTAAAATTAAAGCCTTCAGATAAACAAATAGGGAAACAGCAACTTGCATTAAAACAGGGGTGGGCAACTTTGGGAGGTCCAGGGGCCATTTTTGCCCCCCATCCCATGCCCCCCTCCAGGGGTGCTGAAAAAATTGGCATCTGTAGCAGCTATGGAAAACCAAAAGGGTCAAAATTAGCTTGCAAACAAGCTATTTCCCCCTTTTGGTGCTCCACAGCTGCTACAGCCACTATTTTTTCCAAATTTGTTTTTTTTACCAAATTCAGATAAATTCCGAATTTGTTGCGTGTTGTGTGTGTGAGACAGGGGCTGCATGTTGCCCACCCCTGCATTAAAATAAAAGATAAGTAATATTAACTAACACTAGACCTTACCTTCAATAGAGATTCTACAATTACAATCCCTATTAAGATCCAATCAGGTAGAATTCTGGCTGAGGCAGGTGTTGCATGTATGCAGGAGGGCAACCATCTGACACCTCCCTTAACTCATGGATGTAAATTTGAAAGGTGGAGACATCACAGTTCTCTTCTGTCCGGCCTGTGTGGATCCACGGAAAATGCCGTGTCTACGTGGTTGCTTGCTTTGCGGATTATGGACAGAGAGACCCTCTTGGTAGAACTGGAGAATTTTGTAGAAAACTGCGTGGGGTGGGATAAAGCTGGCTCTTCTGTTCCACTTCCTCATTCTTTGTGTGTATTTTAGAGTGTGCTCTTGCACACAGGGACTGCCTTGTTTTTATTGCTCTTATGTAAGACACTCTTGGAGCCCTTTTTTGGCCAATGAGCTAGGTAAAAATGCTTTGAATAATAATAGTCAGTGCATTTCACTTTAAGTATAATTTCTCCCTTTTCTCTTAATTAATAATCTTGTTTTTGTATAATTACGTGGTGTTCTTCCTTGTTGTTGCCTGCATTTTCAACTTGATTTCAAAATAAAATTGCATGGGAACTCTGAACACGCCTTTAAAGAGGAAATGAAGCAGGATTGGGCAACTTGTGGCCCTCCAGATGTTTTGGCTTACAACCCCCATCAGCCCTAGCCACCATAGTCAATGGTGAAGGATAATGGGAGTTGTGGGCCAAAACATCCGGTGGGCCACCTCTGAAATCAAGTCTGACAGCTGCCGGAATAGGCAATGGATGTAGAGTAGGCCCATAATATAGATGTTAGTATAGGTCAGTGGTCTCCAGATTTTTTTTTAAATATATTTTTATTTATTTTATCTTTATAAATGAAATAAACAATACCAAAATTACCAAAAACCTGATCAATACTACAATTTCCCAACAATACAATATTCTAATGAGGACACCACAATAACAAAAAGAGAAGGAAAAAGAAAAAAAAAGGAAAAGGGAAGAGGAAGAGGAAAGGAAGTGAAGAAAAAGGAAGATTCTTTCCCCTCCCCTCCCCCTCTCCCTCTCCTTCCCCTTTAAAGAATTAAGTTTAAACTCCAGTACACCCAGGCCTTCGATGCCATTCTGTTTTAAAAACTATATCTATAACATTGACAATCTTACAATTTAATAAACAACCTTACATTTCAATATCCTATTATCCATCTTATATCAAAGAAACAGGTCTACAGTTCATTCCCAGTAGCCTATATTAATAATGATAATAATAATAAAAATATAGTGTTATATAATAATAAAACTTAAAATAAACTTTCAACGATCAATAATATATTTTACATATAAATGCATGTGCACAATTACCCTCAAGCAATAAATTTAAATACAGCATACCATATCTATTTTGAAATAAAAAATATAAAGAAAAACAAGAAACAAAGAAAGATGAAAGAGATTAAACGAATATATGAGTGGTCTCCAAACTTTTAGGATCACGCACCCCTACCAGTAAAAGTTTTTTGAGCACGCACTCCCAATATATGTATATCTATTTATAAATGATACACATGTACTACTGTGCTAATACATTAAGTACATTATAAACATACACAAAAATAGAAATTAAAGAAGGATGAGATAAAGATGAAATGAACAGTATTTTAAAAATAATTTATTTTATTTATTAATGGTATAAAAACCCTTTATGCTCTCACTAAAAAAATATTATTAATAATATTTTTTTGGTGAGAGCAATGTGATTGAATATGCTTCATTACTTTTGAAAATCTTGGTTTAACACTTCGTGATACAGTGATTAGAAGGTCTGGTTATTAGTTCTGTTTATTTCGATACTTTTTTTGGCTGAAAAAGACACCTCACAAATGGCAGCAGATCCAAATGGAAGAAGTGCATCTTTGGCTGCACTTTCTAAATCATAATACTCATTTTTCAATCCCATCCACCAATTATGCAAAGGTTTTGTTGAAATTTGGCTAGTAAACATCCATCTTCCCTGATGTCAATTAGTTGTTCTTACAAACTAATCAGAAGGTGTTGCATTTTTATATTTTTAACAAATGGGTTCACAACCTACTGAAACTCTTCATTTGGAAGATTTTTAAACAGCTTAGAAAATTCTGTTTCCAAGCTTTTTAAGTGTGCAGGGTATGGGAGTTTTTATAGGTGACACACTTGCATCATTTTCAGCAACAAAATCACATACTGATGGAACCCTTTCCAAACATCCATTTTCAAAACGCTCTCTCTATAGCACGAGTTTCTTTCGAAAAGCAGTTACTTTCTCACTCATTGTTAAAATGTCACCTTTACCTTGAATGGACAGACTATGTGTGTTTATTTTTTCAAAAATATCTTCTAGGTAGCACGCTACTGACAGCCACTTGTCATCACAGAATAGGGATGTGCGAAAGTCACTTACCTTTTCGAAGGGGGTGATTAGCGGTGTGGGGGAGGTGTGGTGCACCTCCCCTCGAAATCCTAACCTGGCCAGCTCCGCTCCGCAGCAACTCCGCGGAGCCGCTGGCTGGATACATTTGCAGGCGTGCAGAGCCTGCGGACGCAAATGGCGGTGGCTATGGCAGCTGCCATTTGCGTTCCTGTTTTTTTGCCGTGATAGGCTACCTAAATAAAAAAGGGCGCAAATGGCGTAGCAGCTGCCATTTGTGCCCCTGTCTTTTGCCGTGATAGGCTATGTAAATATTTACGTAGCCTATCACGGCCTCCGCAGGGACACAAATGGCATCCCTGCGTTAGCTGTAATAGGCTACGTAAGTATTTACGTAGCCTATCACAGCAAAAATGGGGAAGTAAATTCGTGCACAAAGCAGCACGAATGGCACCAGGTAGGTGCTCCATTTTGCACGCCTTTCGCGAGGTGGTGGGGCAGGGGGCTTCGTTCCGCCACGGATTTCGGGGGGCCGAATGCACTGGCATTCAGCCTCACTGAGATCCGTGGCGGAATACTCTGACATCCCTATCACAGAAAAGGTCAGCAAATCTGGAACACATTTGCTCCCCTTCAGCAGGGTAGCAGCTGCTCCAATGCCACGGCCGAGCAAGCAACTGCGCCTTCCTCTGTTGTGCCTGGCAGAAATTGGCACAGTTGCTCTCGGTGGCCACGGTAGAGTAGGGATGGGCGGATTCCCTACCTGCTGCTCCGGGGGGGAATCCGCCCACAGGGGGAGGAGATCCGTTCCTCCCCCCGGAATCCTTGTGGGCTGGCTCCGCTCTGCAGCGATTCTGTGGAGCTGCCGGCCGGCTCCGTATAGCCAGAAATATGGCCGCCTTTGCTGTGCCGTATTGCTGAAGAGGAAGGAATCCGGATGCAAATGGCGTAGCCATTTACGGCTGCATTTAGCTTAAACTAAGGGCTTTACAGCTGCAAGTGGCATCCACTACACCATTTGCATCTGTGGTTTTTCACGCAATAGGCGAACCATAAATGGCTCCTTCCTCCTCAGCGGTATGGCATGGCAATGGTGGCTGTATCACTGGCTATACGGAACTGGCCAAAATCGCCGTGGAGAGGAGCTGGCTTCACGCAGATTCCGGGGGGAGGCAGAGGTAAGTGCTCTGTTCTGCCGCAGACTCCGGAGGCTGGATTTTTTTTAATCCGGCCTCACTGGGGTCCGTGGCGGAATTCTCTGCCAACCCTATGGCAGAGGCAGAATAGGGCTAGAGCCGAGAGAGAAATGCCATGGAGCTTCCCTCTCGGCTCCTGTCCCATCCTGCTGCCTCCGCTGCTGCCATCATTGCACACAATGGCAGCTCGTCGGGGCAGCGGGAGGCTGCTCAATGATCAGGTGGCTAGCACACCCTAATGACTCGTCTTGCGCCCCCCCCCCGGCGTGTGCACCCCCCACTTTGGAGACAACTGGTACAGATGTGTCCATATCAGAACTCAACACATCTGAATTCTGCCCACTTTCCTAGTTTATAGGATGCATATTGGCTTGTGATCTGAACCTTTCCCAAGACCAATTCAAGTGGTACAAATCTACCAAATAAGAAAGAAAGAAAACCAATTTATTTGAATGTGAGCATATGAAAATGGTTGTGGCTGAAAGTCTATCCTGAGATTTAGTTTATATATATATATATATATATATATATATATATATATATATATATATATTTGTTGTTGTTCAGTCGTTCAGTCGTGTCCGACTCTTCGTGACCCCATGGACCATGGCACGCCAGGCCTCCCTGTCCTGCGCTCTCTCCCGGAGCATGCTCAAGTTCATATTCATTGCATCCGTGATGCTATCTAGCCATCTCATCCTCTGCTGTCCCCTTCTCCTTTAGCCTTCAGTCTTTCCCAGCATCAGGGTCTTTTCCAGGGAGTTTTCTCTTCGCATTAGGTGGCCAAAATATTGGAGCTTCAGCTTCATTATCTGTCCTTCCAATATATATATATATATATATATATATATATATATATACGCTTCTCTTCTCTTCTAGAGCAAGCCTGGTGCTTGAGCTAGGATGTCTCTTTTGCAGATGGCTACAATCTGAGTCCTCTCAAACCTTTTACTTCCTCTGTCTGAGGTTTACCACCAAATTATCAGACTTCCTTTGATGCATCTACTTCCCTTTTCACTACTGACTTTGTGCAGCTCAGCCATCTCTCAATTTTGCATGCAGACCTACAATGCCCACACGTTTCTAGATAGGAATGAACAACAACAACAAAAATCCTTCTGCCAGTTCCTGTATCAGAGACCTACTTCCAGACTACCCAGGTAGCTCTGTGCCAAAGTGTAAGTGTATCGGCACATACTACATCTTGTGGAACCAAATTCCATAGCATAACTATGTGTGAAGAACTAATTTCCTTTATGTGTCTTGAATCTCCCACCAATTCACTTCATCGGATGACGTGGGTTCTAGTATTTCTCCACAGTATGCATAATTTAATCAACCTGCATACTAGGGAAGGGCGAATTTGTCAGTTTTGGTTTCTCTCAGTTTCTCAGTTTTCCAGCCTTAAGTTTGGGTCATCTCAACCTTTGAGAATTTCTCACCTCATAACTTGGGTTTGTTCTGAACTTTGACAATTTTGTTTAAAAAGTTTGCATAAACACTTTCTCCAGGTAGGGCTAGGAAAGAATCCTGCCTGAAGCCCTGGAGCGCCATTGCTGCCAATCAGTGCAGACAATAGCAGGCTAGATGGACCGATGGTCTGGCTCAGTCTAAGGCAGCTTCCTATGGTCCCTCACAGCTGTTTCTTTCTCCTTCCAGGATTAGTTATATGGGTGATCCCACCAATTCAGGGATCCTACAGTGAATGGGACAGCAGTGCAATGCTATGTTACCAGTCAAAATTGGTTACATAATAATAGCCAGTGAGGGCAAGTGAGAGCAAAGTAAATGAATAAGTGAAGATTTTCACTTCGAGTGCTGAAAAGCAGCTGTGTAAGGGAGGCTTAAAAAAAAATAGCACACTGTCAAAAATGTTTATAAAGTTTAACACTCTATTCCAACCCCCCCAACGTGGTGCCCTTCAGATGTATTGCACTACATCTCCCAGTATCCCCCAGCCAGAGTTGGAGATATCCAGAATGTTCACAGTGCTGAAATATTGCTCAGTTAACCCTCACCCTAACAGTCTTTCCACAGAGAACATGAGGAGAATCAAGGCCCTCCCCCCCCCCCCGCTTTGGGAAACTCAACAGATCTCAGCCTTCTCTGTTGAGCCTTTGACAGCCATAACATTAAAAAAGAAAGAACCTCATAATCCCCCACTTTCTTCCCAGAGAGCAGGAGTTTGTTTTTCCTTTTCTCTGACTCAGACCACTGAATTACTCTGAGAGCAGTCTGAGCCCTTAAGAATAGCATATAATGCAAAGTTTATTAGAAAGGGTAAGGAAAACCAAATTAAGTCAAAAGCAAACAGGCCTACTGTGCACAGTCATATAATCTCCTGATACATGTGTGGGACCTGGGTTTTTCCAGTCACTCTGCCTTTTAAGGGAATGGTTCCAAGTGTCTCCTATGGAAGGTGTGGGGGAAGGGAATGAGGAGACGTTAAAATCACAGTGAAGCTGACCACCGTGCTGCATGTTAACTTGGTAAGTGCTGAAACTCATGGGGTAGAAGCTGACAAGAGCTGTTTTCCAGACCATCTTGCAATAAATGTGCAAGCCCTGTTCAAAGCTCCGACCACAAGCATGAGCATGTGTTCACCAAATGTATTCACAAATTGTCAGACACAGGCTTGCACGTGTCTCGTTCCTGATGCCCAGTTTGATTTGCGCAAATTTCACAATTTGCGCAAATTTCCCTAGCAGACTGAATCAGCCTGGCTTTGGTCTATGTTGGAAAGTTGCATAAATTGGGAAATCTGTGCAAATTTGGGGGAAATTGCACAAATTCCCCATTTGATCGCTGCTTGATTGGGGCAAGTTCCACATTTGCGCAGAGCGAACAGCAACTGCAACTGCAAACAGGGACTGGGCGCGAGACCGGTGGCGAGATGATATTTGGAGAATGCTGGTGCTCTTGAACGTTGCTCGTTCGCCCATCCCTAGCAACTATAAACCGGGAGAGCACGTCTCTTTCTTACTGTCCTTGACTCCCAGTCTTCACAGCCTAAAAACGGTCTTTATTACGATTTTCTTTCTTACGGAACTTTCAGAAATGTATTCTTGTGAGGGAAAATAGTTCTTGAGACTATTCTGACAGATACCTCGAGGATCCCCACAGAATTACTGTTCCCAGGGTTCTTTAGAGGAAAGGAAGTTTGCATCATCATCGTTATTTAAGATTCTCTGAGTGCCTATCCTAATGTAGTTAAAATGGCACCATCCATACATAAGAGGGAAGTATCAGCAAGCTTGGATGAACTTCAGGAAGTACAGAACTACCAAAAAATAAACAAACACATGTATGTGGGGGGACCTAAAGGGGGAGAACCTAAAAACAATGCAGTGAGAACTGAGCATGTTTAGTGGTCATGGAATCCTGACTGTGTCCGTGTGTGGGTGGAATGGAAAACAGAGGGGGGTATAGAATGGAGTGTCACAGAAAAGGGTATGGCTGGCTAGCTGGAAACCTGAACAGGAGCATTCCACACTGCAATACTTGTAGCAGCAGGTACCACTTGTAATTGTTATTAATTTACTAATATCCCACCTTTCTTCCATGATGGAATTTAAGCAGTATTCAGGGGGCTCCTAAGAAGTCTTCCAGCCAGGTATTGACTAGGCTTGGACCTGCTTAGCTTCAGCAAGGTGGCTGCATCAAGTGCCTTCAGGTCAGGGCCCTGGGAATATAGACATGTGCTCTGTCTATGTCTGCCCCCTTCCCTCCCTCCCTCTCACATACACACACACACACACACACACACACAGTCCTCTTAGGAAAATGGCTGTACTTCATGGGACATCATCAGACTGATTTTGTGACACATTATAGCTGCCATATGGAGGCCACTTCAAACTGCTCCACTCCACATGGCAGACACATGCTATCTCAGTTCATGTGCAGAGATTCATATGAAATGGATCAAGAGAATTTCCTCAATGCCACCACAAGCCTTTCTGTTGGGACATCTGCGCTGGTGTGGAGAAACTGGCCCAGACTGCACTGTGAAGCTCTAGCACGTGGAGTAGTGCCAGTTGCCAAGTGGAGAAATTCAAAGCTCCACATTCTCTTCATCATTTTCCACAGCACTTCCTTGCACTGCCTGCAAAACAGGGTTGCTATTACTCAGGCAAACCTACGAACCAATACCTTCGGATATCCTTAATGCTAAGAACACCTTTTCCTTAACCCTTAGTGCTACCAGTCAAAGGCACTGTGTGGCTGTTCTGTCTTTTCCTCCTCACCTTTCTGGTAAGGAAGGAGAAGGAGAAGCAGCAGCAGCGGTGGGAAAACTTTGGAGAGCTACAACTTGAAGATACTGCCGTCTGGACTCCCCATAAAATTTTGTGAATGAGGCAGAGGGATTGCATGATAAAAAAAAAAAACCTCATCTGGAAGAACCCCAAGTTTCTAATGCATTTTTTTCCTCTCTTCCCTGAAATTGTACAAATAGTTGAGAAGAAGCCATTTGCCATTTGAATGGAAGTTCCAAGGAATGTGGCTCTTTATTTTTTCATAATCTGAGGAACATGCATTTTAGGGTGAACAACAAGACTGAGGGGTAAACTACACATTACAGTGCCCTGATAGTGTTTCTTAAAAAGCAAAGGAGTGAATTTAGAGCAGAGAGGCAGCATAGGAAGGAGAAAGTACTTAATACTTTCCCACAAACTGTTTTCCCTTTCCATATATCCTCAGCCCCATGAATTCTACCCCACTCATGGTTAAAGTGCACAATCAGTAACCCCTGCCATTAAACATTACAACTGCCCCATTATCTCTCACAAAATGAGAGTATTTGGGTTATATCCAATGAGTCCTATTCATTTTAAATGGTCTACTCTTAAGTAGGACTAGCACTGGCTACAACACTATGCTGTCGCATTGCATTTTAGTTCAGTTTGGCCTTCATTATTCCAGGATCAATCTTCCATGTTCTCTTTCTATATGCACATATTTCCTGTTATTGGGATGTATGTACACATAGCAAAGTAAACACGGGGGTGTACATGATGGTGTACATGATGATACCAAATGTATCCTCCATGTTCAGAGGCTCTGAATGTCAGATGTTGGGGACAAATCTGTGGGAAAAGGCTGCTGCTGTCATGTCCTGTTTGTGGGCTTCCCACCACCATCTGGCTGCCACTGCCATTTCAGTAAAATACCCTGCATCAGGGTTGTGGACCTCTGGCCCATGGAGGTTCCGCATCCAGCCTGCAGTGTCCTTGAGTTCCTCCGGGGGGCGGGGTTTGCCTCCAATTGGGGTGGGCGTGGGCGTGGCACACAGGGGAATCCTCACTCTATCATGAGACCAGGTGTATTGGCCCCAAGAGGGTAGCCAAGTCATTTGTCGTGTTAGAGGGGCCAAGAGATCCATGTTGTTGTTGTTGTTGTTGTTCAGTCGTTCAGTCGTGTCCGACTCTTCATGACCCCATAGACCATAGCACGCCAGGCCTTCCTGTCCTCCGCTGTCTCCCGGAGTGTGCATGCTAGTAAGCCTCTGAGCATGTGCAGATGAGTCAAAAGGCCGATAACAGCCTTCTTGGTGCACTCCTTGCTAATGAGGAGAGTCTTTATCTCTGATGTGCCTGGGAAGCAAAGTGTGCTTACAGGTGGCTGTGCCTGAGAACCAAACACCGCTAGGCTATGCTGAGAATGAATGCTAGGGGCGCGTGCTGCTGTTACGCTGTTTATTGCTAAACTGTAGAGTATAAGACCCATTGTACCCAATGGCTCATGGTTCAGATAAGCTGTGTGATCCAACCATTGGGTATGCCTGTGTGCTGTAAGTTACTCAATAAAGTACTCCTTGTAAGTAAACCTTTGGGTCGGATTTATCACTATCTTGGCACTTCTAACCTAAGAGTTCAGTGCCCACGGCCGGGCAAAACACCAGGGGATGGGGAACTTGGTCAGCACTGGGATGAGCAGCCGCCCTTCCCAACACTTGTTGACTGGCTTTGCATGGCACACAGAGCTCCCATGGGGACAACACACTCTCTGTGAAGCCAGGCATTCAGAATTCCAGGACTCCATGCCTCTCCCAGTATGGAGAAAGCCTGGGAGTGGGGTGGGGTGGGTCAATGACATCAGTAGGTGTGGCCACATCCACTGACAACATCTGGCCCATGGAGAGCATGGTGGGGGACAATTCGGCCCGATACACAATATAGTTTTGTGCCCCTGTCTTTCATGGACACCCATGTAGGAAATTAGTCTGGAGTGAAACAGTCCAGAGAACATACAATTGAGATCACAACTAGTCCAAAGGGGGAGGCTTTTTTTTTTTTAAAGATCATAAAACAGTACCACTACTTGGTGCCTTCTAGCATTAATAATAGAAAACTTAACAAAGGAGAATTGTTATTGCAAAACGTTTGAGCACTATCCCACAAGCACAATCAATAACAGATTAATCTTATTAGTCTTAATAGTCTTCATAAAACAATATCAGGCTTTCATTACAGGCATCAAATGGATTTTGATAACCTCTATTGGCTGGTGTGCTCATAAAGATTGCTGCTTCATCAAAGAGCTTTGGGGGTGAGCCTCATAACTGCATAGCAAAGGCTAGATCTGTACTATGATTTGTGTAAGTATATTTTCATTATCTGTCTTGCATCTTTCCTGTAGCCATTAAAAGCATTGCAGAATCAGAGAAACGATATTACATTTCTGTTACTGTGTACTTGGGACCAAACTATACACACTGCATTGGATTCAGACTTCTTCTTCTTCTTCTTCTTCTTCTTCTTATTATTATTATTATTATTATTATTGGTGCTCCCTGGGGCTGGTGCTCCCTGGGGCTGGTGGGGTGGAAGGCAGGCAGATAATCAGTATTCTATGAGATTGTTGGAAGAGGGCAGGAGATGACCATGTGTGGCAATCGGCAACTGCATGCTGAGCCTTGGAGCAAAGGTTCCTGGTTGTGGGGGGATTTCTCTGCCACAAGTGGGTGGGGGTTGCCTCCCCATTCATCCCAAATATAGAGCTGTGTGTTGTTGTTGTTGTGTTAATAATAATAATAATAATAATAATAATAATAATAATAATAATTTTAACCCAACTTGCAGGGTGCATTGCCCTCACAAGGTGGTTCGCAATACTACAAAAATATGAACATACAATTACAATTAGACACAGACACACACTAGTAGCACAGCAGCAGTTAATGATTTTTAAGCACCAAATGCAGACTGGGACAAATGAATTTTCAGGGTTGTTGTTGTTGTTGTTTAAAGCCAGCAGTAACGAACGCAGACGTGCCTTCCTGGGGAGGGAGTTCCAAAGGTGTGGGGCCACCACTGCAAAAGCTCTATCCCTGGTACCCATTAACTTCTCCTCAAATTGAGAGATTGGATATATGGGATAGATAATAACCAGGACTTAAATCTAATTAAGCTTTCATATTTTTCTCAATGGTACTGCCTGTTTAAAATGGATCACGAAAGAGTCCAGTACCTACAAACTCTCACTTTTGCTTCTTTGAGAACCTCACTTACAGAACTACGCTTCTGAACCATGCCCACAGCACTGGTGAGGGGACAGCATCCTCCACAGCAGCTGAGGACAGCAGGGTAGCTTAGCGGGGGCAAGGCAGGCCACTTGGCACACACATCTCTGTCTCCCAACACCTTGCTACCCCCTCTACCCCCACATCTGCCACCTGAAGCATTCACCTCACTGTGCCTAATGGTAGGGCCGGCCCCGGATAGATACAACATAAATCAAATCTGTGTGGCGATCCAGGTTTGTTTCATAAATACACTGTTATTTTACAGCACAGAAGGTGCCCTGGTCTCAGCTGAAGTTTGGCTATCCGCAACAGATTGGGAGGAATCACTATGAAACAAGACCAAGCCAGGAGGTGAGGCAGAAGTATAAAGCACAATACTGAGAAGTGTAAAAAAACATCATGACACAGAAAATCCTGACAAGCTGTCAGGTCTTTTTCTGCCTTTTGCATGAACGACTGTGATAGATGTGACACAGCCATGCTCCTAGTTGAATAGGGAGGTGTTAAAACAAAAAAGGAATCGGGAATTCTTCCAAGCAGAACTAGTATCATCAAAATATGCCCTTTTGAAGATTGCCTGGGCTCATGAGTGACATGCTATGGGCAAGGGAAGAAGACTCATTTGTTAATGGAAGCAGTCTCTAAAGAAGCCTCAGGGTATGATCCTTTGACTACCATCCCAAGATCCATCCCAACCCATCTTTATCCCATGTCTGGTGATCAAGGCCAGTATTTGGCAGGTAGATATACCAACTAGGGTCCATCTAGAGCTCCACTCATCCCATATGCTAAGACCATTTTCATCTCCAACTATATCTCCCCTCCTTCATACTCAAGATCCAGCCATACTCTATTCTTCTCTTTCCCTCTTCTCCTTATCTGTTCCACACTGCTCCTTCCACAACGCAACTCCCTTTTTCCTAAGAATGGGCATTAATTGGATTTGCATTTTAATGCGAACTTACCAAATTTGCACTTCCCGAACATAAACCAGAAAGGTTTACTGTCAAAATCCATACATTTCTGATCCATGTGATATAGTTTGCAAAAGAAAGGTGCACAGAAAATGCATATATTTGGGAAAATGTACACAAAAATGCTTTATGCACTGGAAAGTCGCTTCTAAAAATGTGTGCATTTGCAAAAGTGCACATAAAAATGTGCAGCTTTTTTTTTAAGTGCATGCCAAAGAAATAGATATTTTTTAAAAATGGAAACAAAAACCTGTACAAATTTTTGTGCAGGTATTTAAAAAAAATCAAAATTCAGTGCAGAAGCAGGATGGAACAAACTTAAAAGGGAAAAAATGAGAACCGGAGCAAAATTGAGCTTGACAGATACATCCGTCCCTACTTCTTTCCTTGACTTGGCAAAATATTTGCTAGGTTCACTGCTAAATGGGGCATCATATTATGACCAGGTGCCGCAGGAACATCCGGGTTTCCTGTCTTCCATGAAAGTCTAATGTCTGAGACAAATGATCCATATGTCCAATAGATAGAATGCACATGCTGGGTGGATGCTTAGTAAGATGTATCAATGCAACCTTGGATGGCTTTAAAAGGGGGTTAGACAAATTCCTGGAGGATAAGTCTATCAATGGCTACTAGTCCTGATGGCTATATGCTACCTCCAGTACCAAAGGCGGTATGCCTATGTACACCAGTTGCTGGGGAACATGGGCAGGAGGGTGCTGTTGCACTCATGTCCTGCTTGTGGTTTCCTGGTCGACAGCTGGTTGGCCACAGTGTGAACAGAATGCTGGACTAGATGGACCCTTGGTCTGATCCAGCATGGCTCTTCTTATGTTCTTAACCTCCAAAATATGCATGCCTTGCATTCCCTGTGCAGCCCTCCTTCAACTCTTCTATAGTTCTACATCTTGTCTCTATGAAGGAGAGATGGGGAGAATGCCCTTCTGTGGAACTCTTTTGAGCTGTATGGGTATAATTGACAAGACTTTCTATTTTTAACATTTGGAGGGAAGGAATGAGGGGATGTCTCGTCAGTAGTGACATCACGGGCATCGTTCAGCAAGTCCCTGTGACATTCAAGGAACCACAACCCACAAACAGCATGTGCTGACAGTTCCTTAGAAACAAAACATTGCAGTTTAGTGCTAGGAAAAGTGAGACTTTGCTACAACAGAAGGGCTAATTTTTTCAGGAAAGGCATTTAGAACCACTGAGTAGTAACTTCCAGGTTGCTCGTGCAGATTCACACGTATTATCCTTCTCCGGTATTGATAGGTTTTTAAAGGATTTGCATGGCCCTTTAAAACTGTATGTGGAGGACTGATTATCAACAAAATATCCCCAGACCACAGACTGTGAATAGAACCAGGGAGGAACTTGGGAACCTGTGTGACTTGAGATCTACCTAGTTAAACGCTACCCATGTACAGCAGATTGTCGAAGGCTAGATAGACCTCTCATTTTTCCTGCCTGCCTAGAACAAGGAGGTTGTCAAGGTTCTGGTAGGTCATAAATACATGACTTTTTGGATGCATTCAGCTTAGTGCAGGCCTACTGTCCATGGAGTGATCTGGGAAAACCCACAATTCCTGTGCAATGTTTCCTACATACACACATGCCCAGGATCCATTCAAAAAGCACATTTGTGAGTGCAAATATTATGCTCAGGTTCACACAGAGGGCCATATGGGACCACGTTTTTCCTTTTATTTATCTGCAAGGTTGCAGCAACCAAGCCAAAAGGCAAGTGGGCAAATGGTCTTTTCTGTATTCAAGGTCAAAGGATCTACAATGGGGTCACTTTCTGCTCCCCATTGCATAAAGCATCTGCTTGTGAGCTTTTCCTTATCCTCAGCCATCTTCCAAATGAGCTTCCCTAATGCTAATGCTGTGCTCTAATAGCCAGTTCTAATCGTAGCCCCCACGCTAACGCTGCCCTTGCATACATCACAGCAGGTGGGATAGAGAAACAGAATGAATATAGAACGAAAAATTCAGTTGCACTCTGAAGTCAATGATTACTGGTCTTGAGAGTAGACAGCTGGTGCTTTCTGGTCTCTGGGGGGCAGGGGATAACCAGATAACTGTTTCATTTCCTACTGGAACATCCACTTTTGCTGTAAACTATGGAAGTTTTCATATTACACAGATCTCTACCTGGTGACAGATGCTTGTGTAGTTCTTTATCACTGGAATTTGATCCAACAGAAGATCCCATTCTGCCTATTTTGACTCTCCTGGTAGACAATAAAGATTCAGGGACACACTTATCAGGCCTGGGGTCTAGCATTGTGGCAGGCCGTTGCTTGGGTCTGATCCTGGAGGGTACATGAGGCTCAAATGGGCCGGAGGGAGGCAGAGACATAGTTGTGGACAGGCTGGAGGTCAGGCATGGAATCACGTAAAGAAGGAACAAAGCCATACTCAGAAGACAGGCAGGTGGTTCAGTATTAGGTTGGGGAGATGAGAACCAAAAGGTCAGAGGCAAAAACATAATCAAAGATGAGCCAAAGGGGCAGGGCAAAAGCAAGGCAATCTGTTACACTGTCAGACAAGTTGCTCAAACTGAGAAACACAGCTTGGAGCAAAAGTTATATACATCCAGACAGGCCCCTATTGGTCCCTCATGGTCACAAGGTGCTGGCTGGACTGAAGAGCTGCAGTTCCAGCACTGGCCACTATATGAGTAGCATTACAGCATGACGGAGATCAAGCCAGGGGCAGCTCAGTCTGAGTGCTGTCGCAGTGGTGCAGGGAGTATGGTGCTTTGCCAGGGCAATGCTGCCCGAATTCCTGGTTGGAGTCCCGTGGCACACTATAGCATTGGCAGGTAACATGATATTTTGGAATGTGGTTTAGCTAAACAGCTGATTAGCACTGACATTGCTAAACAGCTGATTCACTAAAGCAGCCACCCCTGTCACTATTCTCTTAGCCCCCACTTCACTTCAGTGCCCAAAACATACACAGACGAGAGGCTTCAATCCACAGCTTTTGATCCATTACTTCACAGGGTCATACAGATGCACATTCTCAGAGAAACTCTCTGTTTACAAGGAATGCCTTCAGGGGATCCAAATGGAATTGACAAGAGTTGCCTGCTGTTTGAAGAAGGAGGTAGTGTCGCTAGCCTAACTTAACGGGGGGAGGTCCCTCTCTTCTCATGAGGCCTCTAAGTGCAGCTTCTCATGCAAGGCCAATAGGGTACACCGTCTAAGTTCCGCCCCTGCCTCCTCTCCCTTTGCTCTGTGTCTGCGCCTGGCATCTACTGGGTCAACCTCCTGTTCGCTGCCTCTCACGGGGGTGTGTGTGAAGAGGGACCCTCATCCTCAGCCAGCTGGACGTTTGTAAACCAGGAAGCTGACCTACTCATATCTGGACTAGCCTGGGAAAACACCTCCCCCATGTCTGATGGTTCTCCTTCAGAATCTGAACTGCTATCCCACTCCCTGCACTGCGCTCAGAAACACCCCTGACACCCCAAACTGTATTGGCCTCAAGAGCGTAGCCAAGTCATTTATAATGTTAGAGGGGCCTAGAGATCCATAAAGCTTGCTTAAGTTCATTATTGGTGCAATTCCCATGCTAGTAAGCCTCTGAGCATGTGCAGATGAGTCAAAAGGTCGATAACAGCCTTCTCAGTGCATTCCTTACTAATGAGTAGAAAGCCTTATCAAGCACTCTGCCTGGAAAGCGAAGTTTGTTTACAGGGGGCTGTGCCTTGAGAACCAAACACTTATAGCCCATGCCATGTGGGGAATGAACACTAGGGGTGCTTGCTAGTGTCGTGCTGCCTCATTGCTGACATGTAGAGTATAAGACCCATTGTACCCTGTGGCTCGGGGTTCAGAGAAGCTGTCTGATCCAACCACTGGGTACGCCTGTGTGCTGTAAGTTACCCAATAAAGTACTTCTTGTAAGCAAACCTTTGAGTCTGATTTATTACTTTCTTGGCACTTCTAACCTAAGAGTTCAACGCCCACTGCAGGGGTGACACACCAACCTGGCACCTTCAAGATGTTTTTGGACTACACTGCCAAGTATTCCTGACCATTGGCTGGGGGCTGATGGGAGTTACAGGCCAACACATCTGGAGGGCACCAGGTTGGGGAAGACTGAACTAAATAAATTGGGTGTTATCTAGTACATCCAAGTTTAGTTATTCCAGCTGAGACAGAATCCAATTGTGTGCTGAATCCAAGGCTGGCCTGATTGCTCGATGCAACCCAAACAGCAGCTCAGCATGGTAATATTTAGGGATGCTAATGAAGCAATGCACAAGCAAAGAGTCATGCCCCAGAAGACATCTTCTTGATGTGCTACAGAGGATGCTGGGATGGGGCATTGTGACACTGTTTTTTCCCCTACTTTTTTTGGCCCAAGGAAGTCCCTGGAGATCCCATGTGTAATCCTGCCTTGCTGGAAGAACAGCTAGTTCACCTCATTCTCAAGTAATTAAGAAATGTAACATATGGATGTTAGTATGCTGCTGGTCCATTTCCTGGCCTCAGTCACATCTGAGCTACAAAGGTTAACATCTGAGGTCACAAGGCAGGAGGGAAGGTTATCCTTCAATATCCATATACTCCCATTACCACCAATTAAACAGGAAATAGAGTAGCAGGTCTTTGGTGGAAAGTTCACCTGCCTTTTCCTTAATTCTCAATAGCTTTGTCTGAACAGACATATTCACAATGTAAACATCACCAGGATAATATCGATTGTGTGACAGAGTCGCTAAACAATAGCCCCACTCTGGTCACATGTCACTAGATAAGGCTTGGATTGGCTCAGCATGAGGGGTACTTGGGTCAATTTCACAGGTGTCAATAACAAGCATATGGCTTTCTCTATGGCATCTGTGGTTTCCCCCCACCCCCATCATCCACAGTACTCATGCAGAGAAAACAGGTGGTTATCTTTTCACAGGGAAAATTCCATTTCACCTTCACTTAGCTTTATTTAGCCTCCTTCCCCTTTTCTTCATCCAGCTTCTTCCTGCCGGTCATCTCAACCTTTAGGCATTCACTGTCCTTATGTCCCAGCCTGCCCAAGAGCTCTCCATCTCACTCTGGCCAACAGGAAAGGTGGCTACTTATTGCCAAAAAAGAAGACAAAAGAGGGCACTGATTTGGATACATTTTGTATAGGCTAATTTATATGTATAGGTGCAAAATTAGAAATAATGATTATAATTTAAACAGAAATGCAGTACATCCCACCACAGTGTGGAAGACGGTGACCAGGTGAGCTGTGTGCCTTGCTCAGTCTGCTGTCCAGGGGCTGTTGATGGGCAGCTTCAAGGCCCAGCTCTTCCTTCTGATGGTTCTTTATCCTTAAACTGGGCATGGACAGGGCAGCCCTTCAAATACAGGATGCCTTCAAAACAGAGGCCAGCCTTTGGTAGCCCTTCAAACAGAGGACTGTCCTCTGTAAAAGAGGACACTAGGCCACCCTACTGGAGCACCTTGCCCAGGAAGAGAACGTTGGCAACTTCCTGATGCATTTCCCACCTCCTTGAGGCAGCCAGCCAGCCAGACCCTTCCTGCTTGATGTAATGAGCCCAAAGGGACAAGGGGCAAGCATAGATGTGGTGGGATGGACTTGTCCAAGCACCTTGTCAACTGGCTCAGACCTCAGCAACTGAAACTTATCCAAAAATACTGGGCCAGACAGATCTCTGGACACCTCCATAGATTGCCCTCCAATTGTAGCATCCAAGTCACATTCACATTAATGATTTTATCCTCAAAGTGCCTTGTAAATATCTCACAGCATGCTTCTAAGGTTCCTTCACATCCCCAGATGGGACAAACTGCAGCAGGCCCCTATAGCACCTGAAAAAGCTCTACTGGACTGCATTGCATGGATGCAAGTATAGCAGAGAAGAATTGCTTCTTCACTGCCATCACTACCACAGGGTAAGCTCAGTAATGAGCTCTTAGTGTTTGGTCTGACTTGCTGTGAGTTTTCCTTTTCCAGCATTTGCTTTCTAGCCATCTGCCTTCGTGTTTCATTGCCCTTCTCTCTGGGCTCTGCAGGAAAGAAGCGAATACTTGGGAGTGATCACGTCAACTGCCCAAGTCAGTTTTCTCACTAATTATCTCTCTTTAATAGTTATATTGTTTCTATGATGTTTTATTGTTATAAGTCATTCATTATGATGGAAAGGCAGCAGAAGGGGAATAAAGAAAATAATAATTAATATTAGCCAGCATCTTGCCTGGATAATTACTGGTTTTAAATGTTGCAAAATCACCACTGAGACCAGCGTTGGTCAATTTATTGTTATGCAAAAATAAGAAAAAGTTTGCAAAGTAAAATAAAATTCCAAAGGATTTCTCTGCAGCTATATACTGTCTCCTATATTATGTTATAGAAATGAACATTAGCTTCATTTTGACAGGAAAGCTCTCTCTCTTTTCAGGTTTCAAACGATTGTGTGCTATTTTTTAATTTTTAATTAACTGAATCCAGTGCCAATGTACATCCAAACAGTGAACAAAGGGTTAAATATACTCGGTATTGATAGTTTACTTTTTAATTAGTTATCAAAGAGGTGGTGTTTTTTTTTTAAAAAAGCAGGAAATATATTTTTGGTACTAATTTATGATATAGTTTCTCTCTCTCTCTCTCTCTCTCTCTCTCTGCAGATAGCTTGTGGTATTTCTGGCAATGTTTCTTTATCAGCAATGTAATCACAAAATTGTCTTCTTTCAAAAGCCTGTGAGTATATCATTTGAGTGTGAGGCCTCTAAAATACACCATGATTTGGTAGTAATGTCTACCAGCAATCAGCAATAGACAACTCCCTCTCTTTACCCCAAGTGATGAGTGAATGCTTTTAATATTGGGAATCATAAGATTTTTGTGAACGATTTCCACCCCACATTGGCAAGTGAAGTGTGGCTGTGTGAGATAAGTTGCAAGTTTGTATCTAGGTTGCACACAAGACAGCATAAGAAAATGTATGGCCATTAAGGAAAGAAAGGAAAGGTTCCTCCTGTGCAAGCACCGAGTCATTGCTGACTCCTAGAGGGATGCCACTTTCACTGGCATTTTCATGGCAGACTATAGCGGGGTGGTTTGGTGACACTAAAATGAGAGATTGATATCCTGGTTTATAAACTAGCCATAGTTAGAACAAACCACAGTTCCCTGAGGTTGGAAATCATAGGCAACTGTGGTTAGCTCAAAAATGAAAGTGGAAGGCTTTGTTCTCCTCCTAGTATATAGGAGAAGAGGGGAGAGATGTAGGAGGAGAGAGGAGAGAAGTGTAGGAGCCCAAGGCTTTGGTAGGCTTGTTCTCATAATGACAAATGAACAAACCTTTTGCCTGTGCAAACAACCCATTTTGCAGTTCAAGCAAACAAGTCTGGAAGCTTCTAATTAATTATAGTTTCCTGTTTCATTCAGACCAGGAAACCATGATTATCAGCTTTGGAAAAGGCCCAAATATTATTTATTTCTTCAAAAATTTACAACAGGGGTGGGGAACTTTTCACCCTTTGGATGTTTTCGCTTACAACTCTCACAATCCATCACCATTGGCTATGTTTCCATGCTGATGGGTGTTGTAGGCCAACAACATCTGGACGGTCACAAGTTGCCCACCCTTAATTTATACCCTGCCTTTCAGGGAGGGCACCCTGTCCTTACAATGCTGTTTACATAGTTTCCAAACATATAAAAAATAACAGCAGTTACAATTTAAACATTAATTTTAAAAACATTAATTTAAAATCAGCAGCAGCTAAAATACTTCAGCACAGCACATTAATTAATCAAACAAAGAAAGACTGGAATTAAAATGTCTTCAGAGTTTTCTACAGAACCAGGAGTGATGCAGCTACACATATTTCCCTGAGCAGGAAGTTCCAAAGGTGTGGGGGGCACCAGTGGGAAAGCCCTCTCCCAGGTACTTGCCAGTCTAAGAGCTCCTACCAATGAAACAGAGAGCAGGGCTCCAGCCACTGATTTTAATTCTCAAGTAATCTAGACATCACCAAAGCATGTGTTGCTGAGGCTGTTTCTACATGAAGCATTTATGATGCGCTTGTGACTGCCCACACATGGAAGTTTGCGGGTCCTTTACACAATGTCATAAACCTCCAGGACATCTCCTGAGGTTTTTCCTGGTTACCCTGCCTTAAAAAAGACTGGACATAAGCTGGAATAGAAAGGAAACCGCCATTTCCACAGTACGTAGTGCCGGCATACTGCAATAATTGCACCGCTAGATGGTGCTGTTCCACTGAAAAATATAGAAAGCCCCAGCAAGGCTGCTGAGAAAGGGCGTTTTCAATTCCACATCACGTTCGTCATCTAAAGGAGCCAATCCTAATTGCACCACAGAAATAGAAGCAAAATGCTCCAGTAGGGCTGCGGGACTTTCCCTTGATGTAGAGAGACTAGCTCATGATGGTTTGAAGCTGGTTTAATATCCTGGCTTGTTCTGAAGCTGGTAACCATAGTTTCCCAGTTTGGACAAAACAGAGAGCTGTGGTTAATTAGAGACTTCCTGGTTTCCTGTCAGCTCATGTGAAGGGAGAGGCAAAGAGGGTGTGAGTGGGCAAAAAGCTCATTTGTGCATCAGCTTATTTTGCCAAGATATCATAATCTAAACCAGCTCATTATGTCTGAATCCAGCCAGTTACTTGATTCCCAATATTTCAAGTGAAATTACACTGAACTTTAAAAGAAATGGGCAAGAAGAAGATAGAAAAGAAAAAAAGGAAAAAGACAAGGAAAAAGAAAAACAGGCGAAAGAAGAAGAAAAACAGAAGTCAAAGCAGCACGTGGTTTTGCGAGGCCAGGATTCAACGCAGACGTCCTGAGCTCCTCTGGTGCCCCTGGGCAAGACCATGTTCTTTGGCAATGCGTCAGCTCCACTCTGCTCTGCTGACAAGACTGACCAGCAGTGACCTTTGCCTAATAAAACTCAGTTGTCCGCAAAGTATGTACAAGTTCACTGATGAGCCCTTGGAACATTTCGATACCATGGATGGAAAAACACTGCCAAGGCTCAGCTTCTCTTGGGCTTCTTCCTTCAAGTTACCAACTACAATGAGTTCAGCCGACAACATCCACTTTTCGAGAAAACACAGAACCGTGTCGGGAGAGATCCTGGTTCCGACATCCTTTACCAAGCTTATTTAAAGCCACATTTTATACTTCAGGTTTCCAAGTCAGATAAGCTCTTGGGCAACAGACGCCTCGAGTCACTTTAAATGCAATTACCAGAATCTAATAGAGAGTACTTCCTGAGTTGACACACAGTCATTTTTTAAAAGCACTTAGGAAGCCTTCAAGCTCATTTTGTCGGTGTCATTTATACATCAGCCTTTGAGGAGATAGTAAAAATGCGGACATGCTCTTTTCCCTTCAGAGTCTCTACAGTTGTTTATCTGCAGCAAATCTCCATGGTACAGCGTTTCTCACAATTGTGGAAGTTGGACCTACCTTCTTAACTTCCTCCACCTCGGGGGCATTGCTAGGCCTGGGCCCATGGGGCCTTGCCCCTGGATCTATTGTTAGGCCCCGGATCTATTCCACAGAGCCCAGAGTGTCCTTTGGTGCCAATGGAAGGTTTTTCCCCCCTCAGCTGAATTGCCATTTAGTGGGCAAATTTCAAGAGGGATTGCAGCTGGGAAGGGAAGGGTTAATTCTCCCTTTCCCACAGGCTGTAACTCTCCCCTCCCAAAATTTCCCCCTGCATGGCAATTAAGCTTAGAAAAATGGGTTTTCCATTGGTTTGGGAAGATTTGGCTCAGGGTGCAAACTAATTGAACATTTATTTTATGCGAAATGATTTGGATGAGAAATTAATGGACTGGCTTTGCCTTCTGTGAAATTTAATATAGATATAAATTATATCTATATAATATAACTAAATATAGATATAAATTAGCATATGCAGGATGTATGCAGATTTGTGTCTTATGGTCCTGAGTCCCAAATGTTTTAAGTGCCTAGCAATGTCCCAGGGGGTGTTTCCACCAGTGATTTACTCCAAGCTGGCTGCGTGTTGAGGTCGTTAGGGATAGATGACGTCGTGACCATCCAGCAGCCACCCCAGAATTTATCAGGGAAAAACCAGATTTCCTGATACTGCTTAAAGTCCGGTTCTTTTCCTCAAGTTGGATTCTCCCCGGTATAGTTGTGTGCCCCAACCCCTGCTTTTAGAGCTGTGAGAGCTGGACTATAAGGAAGGCTGAGCACCGAAGAATTGATGCTTTCGAACTGTGGTGCTGGAGAAGACTCTTACGAGTCCCCTGGACTGCAAGGAGGTCAAATCAGTCCATCCTAAAGGAAATCAACCCTGGCTGCTCATTGGAAGGACAGATCCTGAAGCTGAAGCTCAAATATTTTGGCCACCTAATGAGAAGAGAAAACTCACTGGAAAAGACCCTGATGCTGGGAAGGACTGAAGGCGAAAGGAGAAGTGGACGGCAGAGGATGAGATGGCTAGATAGCATCACCAATGCAATGAATATGAACTTGAGCTAGGGATGTACGAAAGGGACTTACCTTGTCCTGCAGCTTGCTTCGCGGTGGGGGGGAGGTGCTTCACTTCTCCCCCCGAAGTTCAGGCGAGCGGGGGGAGGTGCCCCGCCTCGCCCGGCCGAAATTCAGGCCGGGGAGAAGCGCCCCGTCTCCCTGGCCGCGAAAGAAAAAGTGAAAAAAAAAACAACCCGTGATAGGCTACGTGACGATTTACGTAGCCTATCACGGCTAGATTTCCAAAGTCAGCCGTGATAGGCTACGTAAATTGTCACGTAGCCTATCACAGGTGACTTTGGGGGGGAAAAAAAGCGCGTACACAAATGGCGGCGGCCCATGGGCGCCGCCATTTGCGTTCCTTATTTTGGCACGTTTAGTCTACGTAAAGATTTACGTAGACTACGGCGAAAATAAGGGAACGCTTTTCACCGTAGTCTATGTAAATCTTTACGTAGACTAGACGTGCCAAAATAAGGAACGCAAATGGCAGCGCCCATGGGCTGCCGCCATTTGCGTACGCGCTTTTTTTCCCCCCAAAGTCACCCGTGATAGGCTACATGACGATTTACGTAGCCTATCATGGCTGACTTTGGAAATATAGCCGTGATAGGCTACGTAAATCATCACGTAGCCTATCACGGGTGTGTGTGTGTGTGTGTGTTTTACTTTTTTATTTTGTAATGGCGGCAGCGGCAGCCAGTCGGGAGACCAGCCGAACACCGCCGAACCGCCGCCGGGACCCACCGCCAGGAGGGACATTCGGCCACGGTAAGTCCCATCCTGGGGGGGGCAGGGGGCCGGCAGAGAATTTCCCCAACACTTTCGGGGGGCCGAATGCCTCGGCGTTCAGCCTCCCGAAGATTCGTGGAGAAATTCTCCGCCATCCCTAAGTCTTGAGCACACCCCAGGAGAGAGCGGAGGACAGGAAGGCCTGGCGTGCTATGGTCCATGGGGTCACGAAGAGTCGGACATGACTTAACGACTGAACAACAAATACTAGCCCTGCCCAGGGGGTGTGCCTTTCACCATGACCCCAGTCAAGGGGGGTTTCCTCCCATTGTGCTGAATAAGGCTTGCCCTCTGAATGCACACAGAAGTAACAGAGAAGCCCCTCAATTGACACAGCATATTTTAAAGCCCAATTCCTTAAGTGCTATTAAGTGCAATCTCCAGGCTCAGAATCACTGCCTTAGGAAGTAAGTACTTCACAGCTTCGTTATAGATATCCTGTGAGTTACAATGGGGGCTGGTTTCTGTCTTTGTGTTTACTACTCTCTTTCCCACATCAAACCCATTACTGTCTCCTCAGAAGTAACTCCCATTGTGGTCAATGAGGTCCTGCAAGTTAAAATTTATTTATTTATTTATTTATTGCCCAATAGCCGAAGCTCTCTGAGTGGTTTCCAAAAATGGGGGCTAGTTTCAGTCATTGTGTTCTCCCCCCCACCTTTCCCAGCACAAGCATATGTGTGTCTACTCAAAAGTAACTCCCATTGTGCTCAGTGAGGCTTGCTTCTGAAATTAAGGGTGCATCTGGACTTTCAAGAGAAAGAGCGGGGAGCCTCTCTTATTGGTTGAGCAACCCCTGCCAGTCAGATGACGTTCACTCCAGCCCCCACCCCCACCAGGAAGTATGCTCTGTGAAGCGATTTTTACTGGTCCGGAGAATCTGCTCGTGGAACCCTGCACACAGCAAAGCCGACTCCTTTTAAAAAATCTGGTACTCCTCCATTAGCTACTCCTTCTGTTATCGTGGAAACACGGCCCCAGCTCTGCTTCCATGGATCATGCCCCTTTGCCACACATGAAATCTACACAGGGGCATGTGGAGGTTCCCCTGTGCTGTAGCAGCATGCACTGTTACTGCATTCAAAAATCCGTGGTTTGGAGCACATGATTTAAAGATGATTTTAACCAGAGTGCAACCCCTGCTTCACAGCCTGGTCAGCTCCACCCCTGCGTTTGGCAATGAGGCCCATCTGAATGCTTTAAGCCATTGTGAATATTGTTAGACTACAGCAGCCTTCCCCAACCTCATGCCCTCCACATGTGTTGGACTACAACTCCCATAATCCCCCACCTAGGCTTGACAGGGGCTTATGGGACTGTTTGAGAAACCAAAGCCTAATCTTTGTTGGGTGCACAGAACTAGATACATATGATTCTTTGTATCCTGTGTCCATACTAATTTAAGGGTGCAATCGTATGGATGTTTACTGTTTAGACAGAAAAAAGTCTTACAACTCCCAGCATGCCCCAGCATGGCTGGCTGGGGAATGCTGGGAGTTCTAGGACTTTTTACTGTCTAAACAAGCATAGGATTGTGCTGTAAATGTGCCATATAACATTGCAATGTACAAATCAGGCCCTAAAATGAGGACCCAACTGACCACGCACTAAGTTTTATGACATGTTGGACGTCAAACATAGGTTTGGTGTCTCACCTCCCTGTTGCAATCTGTGATGGCTCAGAGGAAGAGACGGTAATAATAAGCTTCCCTTATGCTCCTATTGTTTTGTACTCAATACACACCTAGTACATTAACTGGTGGGCTTTAGAAAAAGAATGGGGCCAGATTAAAAACGATCAAGGGTGACTAAGTCAGCTATTCTTCTCAAGGATTACACATAATTTAAGAAAACACCACATTCTGGGAAAAAACACAAAAGGGGAATTCCCAGTGGTCCAGCTAGGCTGGACCTTGGGGCTAAAGTCCAGCACCCCAGCAAATGAACACCCTGATAGCAGCAGGTGTTGAGAGCATCAGGGCAGCAGAAGCCAATGCTGTTGAGAGAGCAATCCTATGTGGGGATGTACAGGCTGTGTAAAATCCGTTCTGTCTGTGTTTCGCGGGTTGTCAGGCGCCTTTCGTTCCATTGTCCGCCCATTAAAAGAATTGGATTTTTCCATTTCCAAATTTGTGCAAATGTGAAGTTGTACAAATTTGCACATGCAAAAATGCACAGATCCCAACAAAATGCACAAATCAACCCCAAATGTGCATTTCCACACTTTCGCCTATGGGGATGTGTGTATTTTTGGCCAGTTTTAAAAAAATTTTGCATATTTTTCTATGATGAAATTTGCACAATATTCCTGAAGGTTAAAAAATGGTCCACATGTCCACAGGATCCGCCCGACGGGGGAAAGATGGTCCACTGCAGAATCCGCAGGTTAGATTCATAAAAATCCAAACTGATTTGGTTCCATTGTGGTTTTCTCTGACATCCCTAATCCTATGGTTCCTTGATAAGCATCCCAGGGAACATGGGAGGGCTTGGATTCCCCCTCTGAGGACAGATACAGCTCTCCAACCTCAGAAGGGGCAGTCAGAGATCTGACTCCCACCCCCACCCCTCGCAGCTGGCACGGAGAGCACTGTGCTGGCTGTCTGGCTCTCTGAGGTTGGAAAATTGACCTCGGATAGGGGAGAAAGGGGGCATTCTGGTGGACACAGCGGGGAGGAGACTGGAGAAGCCAGGGTACAATTTATCCTGAGCCTCCTACAGCCTCCTACTCTCCCCCTTTGAAACACCCTCACCAGATGGGCTGAAAAGCCCATCTAGTAAAAAAAGCAAAGATCTGGGGACAGGGAGGCAAAGTTTACCTCTGCTGCTCCTCCTGCCCTGCCGGCTTCAGCCCAGCAGGGCATAGGAATCGCAGAAGCCTTTGAGTTCGGGGGCTTCCTAGCAGTGAGGTACAATCTTTAATTTCCTATGGATTGCACCCTTAATTTCTCTAGTCATGATGGTGCGATGTTGTTTAAAATACAAAAGTTCAGAGTATCTTTTTAATCAGGCAAAAAGTTTTTTTGTCATTCTTGTTCTAATGTATCAGGAATGTAGAAGCAGTTGTAAAGCATGGAATGGCAGTTTGGTGGTGGTATGGGCTTCACAATGGATGTAATATACATGGCCATCTAAAGCCCCCTGCACTGATAAGACTGTTAAGACCAGGGCCTAAAATTACCTAGCTACCAAACTGGGAATTTCCCTTACAACCCATGCTGAAGAAGGGGAAGCCTAGCCAGTCTTTTGAAATTGCTGCCAGATGGCTTTAAGAGAATGCCCTCTCCCATATTACCCCTGTCCCCAAATTAAGATATAGTGAATCCCTATTATAGGATCCACCATTAAGGGAGGAGAGTTTGTCATCCACTAGTTAAGACAGGAGAGGACAACTTCTGTGGGTCTGGGGGCCAATTCCCCCACCACTGCCAAAATTGCTGCCACCGTGCTGCCGAATTCCGTGCCCAAATTTGGTTGCACAGAAGCAGCAAAAAAGCCAAATTTCTCCATTAAAACAAGGTTTGGGGGAGCATATGTCTTGTCTTAAAGCAAAACTGTGCTTTACCCAGGTGATTGCTAAAGAGTTTGTGGACATCTCTCTCCTACACTACCTCTCAATTCCTGATGGTGACAATTACAGAGAATGAATGTCAGTCATCAGGAAAGCTATTCTGCTAAAGAAGCCTTTCTCTGCTTTAAGATCATTATTTGTGAAGAGAGGCTGGATAAGGGAAAAAGGAATCGTAAATAAAGTTTTGGAGAAATAGCTTCTGAAGGGGTGGGAGTAGGAAAACGTGAGTGTTCAGATTTGCTATACAGAGCCAACCGATTCTGATCTGGGGCCGCCCCATAAGTTAGCAAATCAAATGGAATCTACACGAGAGTAGGGATGTCAGAGAATTTCGCCACGAATGCCGAGGAGGCCGAATGCCAGCGCATTCGGCCCCCCGAAATCAGTGGCGAAACGGGCTGCCCCCCCCCGGGACGGGACTTACCTTGTGCGAATGTCCCTGGCGGTGGCTCCGGTGGCGGTGTGGCGGCGATTCGGCAGTGGCAGCGACCGGTCTTCTGACCGGCTGCCGCCACCGCTATTTCCAGTAAAAAAAAGAAAACAAACCAAAAAAACATGATAGGCTACGTAAACATTTATGTAGCCTATCACAGCTAGATTTTTAAAAAATACCGTGATAGGTTACATAAATGTTTATGTAGCCTATCACGGCTGAGTAAAAAAAACACACAACAACCGTGCGTATGCAAATGGCGGCGCCCATGGGCGCCGCCATTTGCGTTCCTTATTTTGGCACGTCTAGTCTACGTAAACATTTACGTAGACTACGGCGAAAATAAGGGGAACGCGAATAGCATAGACGCTACGCTATTTGCGTTCCCCTTATTTTCGCCGTAGTCTACGTAAATGTTTATGTAGACTAGATGTGCCAAAATAAGGAATGCAAATGGCGGCGCCCATGGGCGTCACCATTTGCGTACGCGCGGTTTGTTTTTTTTTTACTCAGCCGTGATAGGCTACGTAAACATTTACGTAGCCTATCACGGCTGATTGTAGGGACGCAAATGGCAGCGGCTACGGCCGCCACCATTTGCATTCCCGGCTAGCCAGGAGTCGTGGTGGGAGGGACGGGGTGCCTCCCCCCTGGCCAGAATTTCGGGGGGGAGGGATGGGGCGCCTCCCCCCCGGCCAGAATTTCAGGGGGAGGGACGGAGCACCTCCCCCCCACTGCGAAACAAATTTCAGGCAAGGTAAGTGACTTTCGTACATCCCTACCGAGAGAGCACATTATTTTACTTTCTTTAAAAAAATTTTTAGGGGGCAGCCAGATGATGAAAAGAGAAATGCAGGCATTTTTCTTTCACTTGGGGTCACCAATCCAATTGATTGGCAGTAGATTGTGGACAGACCAAAGAGAAGTACTTCTTCACACAATGCATAACTAACTTATGGAACTCACTGCCACAAGATGTTGTGATGGTCCCTGACTTAGATGGCTTGAACAGACCTTGCATGCTTTGTTGACCTCTCAATTAGACTACTGTAATGCACTCCATGCAGGGACTGCCCTTGAAGATGACTCAGATTCATTCTCCTTAGTGTCACCATCAGGAATTGAGAGGTAGTGTAGGAGAGAGATGTCCACAAACTCTTTAGCAATCACCTGGGTAAAGCACAGTTTTGCTTTAAAACAAGACATGTGCTCCCCCACACCTTGTTTTAATGTGGAAATGTGGCTTTTTTGCTGCTTCTGTGCAACCAAATTTGGGCACGATATTCGGCAGTGCGGTGGCAGCAATTTTGGCAGTGGTGGGGGAATTGGCCCCCAGACTCACAGAAGTTGTCCTCTCCTGTTTTAACTAGTGGATGACAAACTCTCCTCCCTTAATGGTGGATCCCGTAATAGGGATTCACTATATCTTAATTTGGGGACAGGGGTAATATGGGAGAGGGCATTCTCTTAGCTACCCTGAACCTAAGCCATTGAGCTGTCAATGCAACAAACTGAAAGCCAGTGGAACTCCTGCAGAATTGGTGTAATATGCTCCCCGTAAGCAGCCCTCAGGCAACAACCAGACCCTGTCTCCTGTGCTCCCCCAGGGTTTCTGGCAGTGTGATTTTGCTTTAAAAGAAAGCACATACTCCCTGCATGCTTTGTTTTAAAGGGGAAATGCTGGGGTGGGGGGGTTGCTGCCACTGCATTGCCAAATTTTGGTAGCAAATGCAGCGGTATGCTGGCGCCTTGACTCCTTTAGATCAGCAGTAATAAAACAGAATAAAAATTACTCTGCCAGGCCTTATAAGCTTTTGTGATCTCAATTCCCCATCCCACTACATTGATATGTTATGCTGCCTCCTGTTGGTGTTATCAGTTTGTTGGTATTGTTCTCATGCTGCTATCATTCCACTGACTGTATTGTTTTAGTTTACGTTGCATGGTACTTTAGGAGTGGCAGAGCTGAAAAGTAACCAATTACTTGAAGTAATAATACAATGAAACAGAAGAGTAGACCAATTCATGGAGGTTTATCAATGGCTATTAGGACTGGGCCTGGGGAAAGCAGTAGTTCCTGGAGACAGAGTATGAAATAGCTCTCTGCACAATTCTTCAGTCACCTTGAGCTGGCCTTTTCTGATTTCTCTCAATGGCTGTGATAGTTGAACCTCCATGCTCAGACACAGTATATCTTTGAATACAGATTCTGGGTTCTAACAACAGGGAAAGGGGGAACATTGAGCATGGGGTTGGACGTGATGGTCTTGTAGGCCCCTTCCAACCCTACTAGTCTATGATTCTATGAAAGGCTCTTGGATCCATGCCCTGCCCTGCATGTGATGGGATTATTTGCTATTGCTGCCTCCTGTTAGAAAGGCAGCTAGCAGAAAAACAAAAAGGCAAAACAGAATGAGCATTTACCAGTCCCACCTGCACATACACAGCTAAAAAAGAGACCACACCTTTCTTTAGCGAAGGAAGGAAAATGGCTCTGCTCACAAATATTCTTGCATAACGATGCCGATACAGTGTAGGGTTTCAAAAGGAGTTTGTTCAGTCCATTTTGTGTTCCATTATACAGGCAGGAGTGCGAAAGAGTAAGCCATGTGCTCCCAGCAATGGAGGAAGGTCGAGGCGGGGGGGGGGGAGAAGCACACACTGTAGGCTATAGAGATCCTAAGGCTAGCTAGGCCCATATTCCCATGAACTAACTGCAACACTGCCCCCTTCCTGTAACTTGCAGACAAGGTTGCAATTAGGGATGTGCGAACCCATCCCAGCTCGGGTTCTCCAGGTGCCCGCTGAAGCGACATCCCCACTCCCCCCCATGACCCGCGCTTGAGCTCCCATGAGCTCGGCGAATTGCCCACACTCACCCTGGGCTTGTCGGGCAAGTGCCCACCATTTTGCTGCCCTTTTTTTTTTTTTTTACAGAAAAAAGGGAGCTTAAAAATGCACATATTTAAATACACTCAGTTTGGGGCTGGGAAAACTTAATATGCACAATATTAGAGGTGTTATGCCTCTAATGTTGCGCATATTAATCTTTCCCGGCCCCAAATTGCACATATTTAAATAAGCACATTTTTAAGCTCCCTTTTTTTCCATAAAAAAAAAGCGTCAGAATGGTGGTTGCTTAGCAGACGGTCAGGGTGAGTCCAGAAGGGTGAGAACGTTACTCAGAGTAATGTGGTTTGTTGTAACGAAGAAGCATGCAAGCCCAAGGTTTACCATTGCTCCTCCCAGTCGCCTAAACCCACGGCCTAGGTGGTTGTCAGAACCAGGCCACAGTAACACACACAGTGCAAATCAGTGCCTGGAACGAGGGTGCAGAGCAAGCAGAAAAGACACATACTCTGGTCATGGGAAATGCCAAGATTTGGTGAGCCAGTTGGACGTGATGACTCAGCGGACGTGATCCTGCCTGCAGGATACTTATTGAGGGCCAGGGACTTAGCCTTTGGTCAGGCTGTTGCTTATGCCTTCATTTTAAAACCCACTGCTTTTTATCTTATTATCACTGAATAAGGTACATCTAGCATGCAACTTGCACATGGCAATTGCAGAATTACACACAGACACAAAGAACTGTTGACATGACTTCACAAGAAGAAAATGTTGGTCCTCCAGCTAGTCTAGTCTGATAGTAGGTCCATATCAAATATAAACATCCAGAGACCCATTTTCTGCCAGAAGTAACTTATCTAGAGTTGCTGTATTGTGAAAATCCCTCCCAGCAGCCTGTTTCCTACTTTGATTGCAATCCAGCATAGTGAAGAGTCACGAGCTTGTTACCATGAGTTTTTTCGCTTAGCATGTGTGGCCTCTTAGACTGATAGCTCTCGCACTTTCTGGGCCAGCTGGTACAGAAGAAAGAGGCTTCGCTCTTACAGATCTAACACCCTGGCGGATGAGATACGGCATGGCAGGCAGAAAGAAATCAAACTCATCTCATTTCATTTCCATCCCGGTTTCTTTCTCCTTGATGCTCACAGCCTCTGTGAAGATGTAAAGCAGCTAATTAGCCTTGTCTGAATGACACCCCACATTCTTGTCTGTCTCGTTTTCTTTCCAAAAGAACCTAAAAGGATCTCAGTTACACCATAGGATAATATCCAATATCTGGCACAAATTATCAGCAAGGTCTTTTGTGCCAGCATCACTGAAACGACTGGAGATTATTATGAAAGAGTACAGACATAAATCTTATTTATTTGAATGAGGCTGAAGAAGGAGACACTCTTGGTGGAGTATGCCCAATGTAAGGAGAACATTCCAAGCAGAACATAGCTCCATTTGCCAATATAAAATAGCCTGGTTGCAAGCTGGAGATTTGTTCTCTACCTTTGAAAGATTCTGTGTGCATATTCTGTTAAATTCGTTCCATCTGTATTTTGCATTTCATCAGGCGTCCTTCATTCCATCATCTACTCATTGACAGAATTGTTTTTTTAACCAGAATTTTGTAGTATTTGCAGAAATTCGCATGTGCAGTCACGCACTTGTGCATTTGTGCAAATAAAGTAATCCGCATTCGCTAATGCTCAATTGTGCTAATGTGTACTAACTAATGCAGATTGGCACATTAGCGCTAATGCGAATTAGTGGAAATCCCCTGCAAAAGTGGAAAAACCAGTCCGCAAGAACACAGAATTTGTGTGACTCGGAAAAAGCCGGTCTGCTCATAGAATCCGCAAGTCGGATTCATAGAAATCCAAACTCACTTGAATCCACTGCTGATTTCTCCAACATCTTTATTTGAAAATACCAGTGCAGTAGGAGAGGAAGCAGCAGCAGTTTCTCCTGTCCACTACTTCTCAGGCCGTTTGATATGTGCATTTCTTCTCCCTCCTGTGTGGATAGCTTCGGCAGATGGGAAAGTAAGGAAGGCAAACAGACTGGGAAAGGGATGGGTGGGAGAATCTGCAGTGTTCTCTCCCACTTCATCTGTAGCTTTAAAGATTCAGAGCAAATCTCCAGGCTGCAAACTGGCAACTCTGTAATTTCGGCATTTACTTATTATTTATTTAAAATTTAAACCACCCTTCATCCTTATGCATCCCTTCATCCTTATGGATACAAATATAAATTGAAATTATACACAATAAAAACACTACAGTTAGAACAACCGTCTACATTCTACAATTGGAAGAAACTGTGTAAATATACACAGCTTCATGCAAAGAGTTAATTTGCTAGCTTGTGCTTTTTCCAGAATCATACGGATGGATCAGAGCAGTTTGATAGGGTTGGTGTTTATTTTTGTCCAAGGACTTAGGGTGCTTCCAGGTGAGCCATCGTTTGAGAAGGCTTTCCCTCCATAGCATTTGGGGGCGGGGGAGAAAAAGGCTAGAGAAGCAGTGGGAAAACATGGGAGGGTTACAAGTGGAAGATGACATAATCTGGAACTAACATACAATTCTGCGAATGATGCAGATTGCAACTTTTAAAATCTTTTCCCCACTAGCAAGAGGTCCAGAAACGTGTTCATTTTTAAACGGAGCTTCTCAGGAGTCTGTATACAGCAGGGGTATGTTCATATACAGGGGTATATGAACCTCTTTCAGCCTGAGGGCTGAATTCAATTTGGGAGAAGCTCTCAGGGGCCGTATTCCAGCGGAAAGTGGGGCCAAAGACGAAAGGGTGGCACGTTTTAGCTTAAAGCGCTTATTTCCAGTAACTAAGCCTTAGGTCAGGCACTGCAACCTTTCGGAAATGGAAAAAAACTAGGCACTGAAGCCAGTAAACCTCCAAACAAGCAGTGGTCAGGGGAAAGCAGGGGAAAGGCACATGGTCTTCTAGGGAACCCTAGGGGGTGGATTGGGACCCGGGGGGTTGCATTTGGACCACAGGCCTCAAGTTCAACAGCCCTGATGGTAAGTGGCACATTTGTGAATGTGAATTAAGATGAGAAGCTTCTGCACTTCAGACTCGGCCTGGATCTACACCTTGTGTCATACCAATACAATCCCATCATGGTGATGTTATACCCCTCTTGTGTGTTTATTATACCTTGTAGTACACTTAATGACGTCTGTTGCATAATACAGAAATAATAATCTGGAAATAATGCTAGAAAAGCAGTATACAGCATGTGTAATGTGCCCCAACAGTTATCAGTGCACTTCAATACTGATAAAAAGCACTAGTGTAGAGCTAGTCCTGGTCTCTAGGTTACAGTGACTTTTCAGCACTGATGGGGCTTTAAAAGTTCTATAAATAAATACCCAGAGAGACATTTTACTTGGCACATCAGATCAAGCTACTGAGTGGCACTTTGCCTAAGGGTCACTAATTCCACAGACAGAGAACCTATCCCCTTGTTTTTGCTGAGTCAATGCAATCTTTACAAGCTGCTGCTTTCCATTCCTTGGGAGAAAGGAATTCACTGGGTGTTCTGAGGAAGAGGAAATTTGTACAAGTATACCCTTTTCCTTTCCATCACCAATGCAATTAGCAGCAGTCACTACATGCCAAGTCCTTTTTGTCCAGTCTGTACTTCCTGTTTCCCCTGCTGCAGCTTCTTACTCGCATCTTTGGCTCACATTTCAAGAGTTCTCCATGCAGGAGAGGGTGGGAACGCATCCTGTGGAGAGCATCTGACGGAGGGACGAAGGCCACAGCTGTAATAATAAAACCAGGGTGGGTTTCTCCGAATGCTGGAATTTCCAGTCTCTGCCACAGGGAAAACCAATGTGGCAATTGAGCAATGAACCTATGGCCAAGTGATCATCTGACTGTGCAATCAGCATGAAATACCAGATCGCCATAAAAGCCATCTTTGAAAGGTTATGGGTGAGCCTTTGTGGTAAGACAATCATCATCTTGAGTCCTACAGATCACTGCTATATTACACAGTGACGGTGCACTCATTAACAAGTTCTTGCAAGGCCTTTTGCTCAGCTAGCACACGCCTTCCGGGAAATTTGCATTTGCCAGCTCAATTTGCAACTTGCTGTAAAACTGTGAATTCCCTCCAGCTTCCACTTCCTTCGCAATTACATGTGTGATCTGGAATGTGATTGTACAAATGTCATGGGTGCCTATGGGGTAAGTGCCTACGAAATGACTGGTGTCCTGTGAAAGAATAGTCTCCCCACCTGCCATGCCCAAAAGCTTTTCACATGGCTTTCTATATTTTTTTTAAAAAAAATAAGTATTTTTTTCAGTGACAGCACTAACATAGATTTTTACATAAAAGCTTCCTTCCTTTTAAATTTAGCTCTGTTTTCCCAATTGTTTTGTCAATAGACAATGGTACTTTTTGAATATTCAGAGGCAATGGGTGAAGGAAAGAAATTTATTTAGCTGAAATAGGCTAATAAAGCAAGAAATTACAAGACAAGATTAACATGCTTATGCCCCTCCACCTACTGGGAGTCCCAGCAGCGGGCGTACCCTGAGAATCAACGTGGCTTGTACTCAGCACTTTTGCAGTCAGTCTGTGTCAAGACTCTGCATTGGGAGGGTCCCAGGAAATCATACACTACCCCCTTGATCCCTCCCATTCTGGGCATCGTCCGATGACCTCATACATTCTACATTCCTGTAGACTGGAAAAACAACCAGCTTCAACAGTTAGCAGGCAGGCATCCCAACACAGATAGCTCCTGTCTCTGCTCTCGGCTGGCCTTGACATCGTGCCAAAGACCTTATCTCCCAGCCTCAAGGACAGCATCAGCAGCCTTAGCCCTAGGAACAAGCATAGCTGGCCACCCCCATCAGTTCAACATATAGGCTCCACAGCACTCCAGTCATAGGCAAGAAAACTGTGATGTACCACTAGCTCTTCGATATACAATAGTCTTCCACGTTTTCACTGCAAGCTTTTGCCGACGTGGTCACCTCTTCAGAACTGGTGTACACATTTTGTAATCTTTTTGTTTTGTCCTTCTTCTACTCAGTAAGGCCCTGTACATAAGTTACAACTCCCACAATGCTGGGAGTTGTAGGACTTCCTTCTGTCTAAGCATGCACAGGATTGCACCCTAAGAATATTGTGGAGAAGCTTGTGGGAGAGTTCGAGTAAAGCAGCCTAAGGAGAAGCTCACTAACTATTCAGAGCATTTGGATGTGTACATGACATAGCCAAATCCTAGTCAGAAAAGAAACTGGAAGGTCTTCCACACAGAGATAAACAAGAAACATGGCAGCATCAGATCTCTTTAAACACTGGACTTTCTTACTTGTTGCAAGAGTTCATTTTACTACTAATAGTAAAACCTGGGGTTATTATGACATCATCTATTTGCTGAAGATGCAGCACTCCACCTTTTTAGCAACCCAGCCTTCCCACACAAAAATATTTGTGTGTGGGTCAATTTTCATGACCAAATTAGGATTCTCACTGAGGATTTGAGCTGAGTAGTTCTAAGAGGCAAAGAAGAGTTCATGGGATTGCTCCACTTTGAGTCTGGCTCATAATCCACTCCTAGGATTTGTGTTGGCCAGTCACAATGAGGGGTTATAATCTTCCCCTATCGCATTGGTCTCCATGGGTGGTGCCTTGACCCAAGGCAAGTTGTATCAGTTTCTTGCACCACTACTGTGTTTGTCCTTGGATTTCTTTTTAGAGAAGCAGAGTGTTTTTATATTTATCCTTCATAACTTCATGGAACATATATTTATAGGCATGGGGTATTCTCCCATGAATGAGGAACTGCAATTTCCTCTTCTAAGCAACTATGAAAAGTACAGGAATCCTGCCCTTCTTCACATCTGATCAAGGGAAGGAGAAAGATGGTAACAAAGCAAGCTGCCTTGTAACAAGTTCTTGTAGCTCAGTATTATTGGCTCTCCAAGGTCTCAGGTAGCGGGTCCTTCTCAGCCTTACCTAATGATGCCAGAGATTAGGGGTGCAATCCTATGCATGTTTAAACAAAAAAAAGTCCTACAACTCCCAGCATCCCCCAGCCAGCTATGCTATGCTATGCTGGCTGGGGGATGCTGGGAGTTGTAGGACTTTTTCTGTCTAAACATGCATAGGATTGCAACCTAAGAGTAAATAAAGAAAAAGAAAAAACCGAGTATACACTTTCTTTTGGTCACACATTGCAGTTTGGGATTAAATACGGGTCCTGGATTTGAAAAGGGGAAATCTCCTACTGTTACATCTAGTTTGTAGGGATGTCAAAGAATTCCGCCACGGATCTCGGTGAGGCCGAATGCCAGTGCATTCGGCCCCCTGAAATCTGTGGTGGAACGGCCTGCCACCCCCCTGCCCCCCCGCGGATCCCCCCCGGGACGAGACTTACCTGGGGCGGATCTTCCAGGTGGCGGCGGCGGCGGCTGGTCTTCCGACCGGCTGCAGCCGCCGCCATTTGTCTTGTAAAAAAAACACAACGACGTGATAGGCTACGTAAAGATTTACGTAGCCTATCATGGCTGGGTTAAAAACAAAAAACAAAAAACAACGTGATAGGCTACATAAATCTTTACATAGCCTATCATGGCTGGGTTAAACAAAAAACAAAAAACCCGCGTACGCAAATGGCGGCGGCTACGGCCACCGCCATTTGCGTTCCTTATTTTTTCTGTCTTAATCTACGTAAATATTTACGTAGACTATGACGGCGAAAATAAAGGGGAACGCAAATAGCGTAGCGGGCGCTATTTGCGTCCCTTTTTGATTCGCTGTTTTATCCTACGTAAAGATTTACGTAGGCTAAAATGGTGAATCAAAAAGGGATGCAAATAGCGCCCGCTACGCTATTTGCGTTCCCCTTTATTTTCGCTGTCATAGTCTACGTAAATATTTACTCAGATTCAGATGGCAAAAATAAGGAATGCAAATGGTGGCGGCCGTAGCCGCCGCCATTTGTGTACGCGGGTTTTTTTGTTTTTGTTTTTACCCAGAGCCCTCTGTGGCCGGAAATCCGGCTGCAGACGGCTCTGGCCTGGCTGGGCCTGGCCGGCTGCTCCACGGAGCTGCCGCGGAGCACAGCCAGCCTCGGCGGATTCTGGGGGGGAGGAACGGATGCTTCCCATCAACCTCATCCTTCATTATAGGGGTTATCATATATCCGAGGGGCATGTTGTCATCAATTCTTGGGAGGATCAAAGGCAAAAGCACAGGTATCTATCACAGACCTGGCTCCTGCAATTATGCTGATGTTTTAAAGTGGCAGTGTGCACTTTCTGTCACAGACTGTGACTGCGGACTTAATGATCAGTGTCTTTGCTCTTTTGGTTCCATCATGGAAGCCTACATTCTAACAGCATGTTTAACCATGAAGGGAAGATGTTTCCTTTGCTGCTAGCTATTCTGTTTTCTTTTTAGAAGAACCAATGAAAAATAAAAGCCAGAACACATTGTAACTTGTTTGCCTTTCATTTAACTCTTTTTGATCCTTCATTCTGACAGAGCTTCAAATCCACTCTCAGACTTACCTAGAGGATACTGTGATCAAAGGGCCCCTAATTACCAAGTATTTCCGTCTGAACTCAAGCCCCTCATGCACATGCCCCCCCTCACCCACGCTGCTGACTGGAGAGATTAAAAATCATGTTGAGAGAAAACCCAGCGCTAAATACAGACTAATCCCATTAGTGAAATATGTAATGTTGAGACTAGAGCTGTGTACAAATGGCCTCTCAAAATTCTTCACCCTTTTTGCGGGCAGAGAAGGGGGGCAATTTCACCAAATTTCTCCATGGGGGAGGAGAAATTCTCAACAGTTTCTCACATGTAGGGCTCACCATCGGCAGGGATTGTAGCACAACTTCTTTTTCGTAAGGGATTTGGGGGGGATTACAATCCCGCTGCAAGTGCCAACAACACCAAATGTGTTGGCAGGCTGGCCTCCGTTTGCATCCACCACAATGCAGGGGGCATGGTTGTGTCTCGCTCCAGAGCAGAGGTGGAGCTAGTGCTGAGCCAAAATTTCCTGAAACTTTTCTTCCCCTATGAAAGAGGCTTCCATTTTTCTGCCTCATTCTCAGGGTGTTTTTTTTAAATTATTTTGTGGTGTTTTTGAGCTCACCTCATTACTGCAAAGGTGGACAAAGGTTTATATGTTCTTTCTATTACACATCTCTCCATTGCTCTGCAGCCTCCTAGTCTGCCTGCACTTCCTCATCTGAAAAAGTTCTGTGAGAGGGATTACCTCATGGTAGCTTTCCCTGGGCTTTAATTGAAGTGTGGGAAGCTGAGCAGGCTACAGGCTGCTGGAGAGAAGACTGTAGAATGAAAAACAGGACACTTGGGCACACTGCTTGGCTACCTCCTATGTAAGGATAGCACAAGAACCCAAGCCCCAACCCAAGAGAATTTCTCCAAAATTTTCTTCACCACTGCATTTCTTTTCAGAAGCAATTTCTTTTCTATCAAATTGAATGAGAATGGTCAAAAAAAATAAATGGGATAAACTTTTGGCACAGCACTAGTTGAAACTAGTATAATGTAAGATGAATTATTGCTGTTGTTGTTGTTGTTATTGTGTTCAGAAGAAACATTTTAAGCTAGTTATTCTTGTCACTTCAACAGCTCCCCACTCACCATGCTTTTTGCTCCTGTCCCTTGGCAGAAAGAGAGAAACTTGGTCTTAATTCAAACTCTTCAGATTGAAAAGATGGCTCAATTTGGAACTGTGAGCGTTTGCACACGGCATGGCCCTGACCTGGCTCCCTGAATCCCTTCTCCACATGCTTGTTATCATTGGTGGTAAACCCTCTAGGAGTCTCTGTAGCTGCAGTGTGTTCAACACATCTGAAAGGTCTGTGCAGGGTCTCCTCTGGCAGCTAGGAAAGAGGTTTCTTTAGCCAGCCTGTTGTGTGGCTTGTCTCACAGCCTCCTATTTCAGAGCCAACAAACTGCCCCTTCCCAGGCCCTAGTCATTCTGTCAACTCCTTCTTTTCTTCTGAGGGGAATGGCTTAAACGCAGACTCAAATGTCGTGGGACATTTGCATGCGGGAAGTCTTCTGTCTGGATTACAGTGGCACCTAGACAGAGCTTCAAGGATTTAGCCAGAGTCAGTTCCAAAGATCAGTTGGCTGTCCAAAGTCCAAACACAGGACAGACCAAACACCAAGGGAAAGGGCAGGGAGCCAGTGGATAACAGAGTTCCAGCACCGAGTACCTAGAACTGAAGGTTTCTAAGCCTTCAGAGGCCCACTCAGAGCACAGTTCCAGCCATCAGTGCTAGCTGATGAATGGTCTACTCATGAGTAAAGCCTCACTCACAAGTATGCTTTTACTCAAGAGGAGTCCTTATTCCTCAGAGCTGTGTTTGGTGGCCAGGCGAGCCTGCATCCTTAGGCGTCTGCACCTCACTTGGCCTCTGCCTCTGAGTAAGTGAGGGATAACTACATCTTGAGGAGAAGGGCTGATGGCTGTCCCGCCCTGCCCTGCCCTGCCCTGCCCTGCCCTGCCCTGGATCCCATGCGCCCAGGTGCCTTGGCACAGTGGTCCTCCAAAGAAGAGTCTTCCAGAGAAGCCATGATCCTTTCCTTTCCTTCCTGCCTGGCCTCATAAATACACAGCTGAGCCAATCAGTTGGAAGTTGTATTAAAGGGGCATGGGAATGCCCCTTTAGTTAAGGAGCGTCACACAAAAAAACACATTTTGTGACATTGCACAACATCATTACTGATCACAGGGCATGTCTGTTAAGACATCAGCCTAAGCTTCCAATTTCCTGTCTTTGTGGAGCTTGAGTCAACATGAGATAGCCTTAACTCTGGTCTTAAACAGGCAAGGTCTTTTTTTAATTGAATCCTTTTATCACGGTGTTAATTTTTGGTTCATTTTAAATTTAATATATTTTTCCTACTTTTAAATATGATTGAACTGCACAATAGTGCCTAAACAGAATAAGTGGTTTAGCACAAATTTGAACATTATTTTTAAAATGTTTTTTAAAACTGTATTTTTAAAAAAGGCTGCTCCGGTGAATTTCTCTTTTGTCATGCCGACTAGTGTGGATAGAAAATAATGGCGTGCACATGTGTGCACACACACAAAGCACTATATCCCCTGGTGTGGAAAGTAATTCAGCATGTAGCTTACAGTAGATAATGAAGCATCTGGAGCCACCTGTCTGGAAGGACTTTGAAAGAAACGGGAGGCGGGGGGGGGGTTAAGAGCCAAATGTGATGTGACAGCATTCACACAATTAGCAATTATGTGATATACGTGTGTGTGTGTGTGTGTGTGTGTGTGTGTATATATATATATATATATATATAGAGAGAGAGAGAGAGAGAGAGAGAGAGGAATTAGCAGGTCACAGGAGCACTGATCTGGATCAGGGCCGGTGTTAAGGGTAGGTATGGTCGGGCACCTGCTGAGGGCCCACACCCCAGCAGAGGCCCCCTCAACTTGCTCTTCCTCTTCTTGTTCACCTGCGAAAGAGGAAAAGGAGGATAATAGCAGCTGGTGAGAAGGGTGGTGAGAAGCTAGACTCATTATGGGAGGGGACCACGGAGGGCCCTCAAGAACCTGGAGCCAGCAAGATACTGCTTGGATCCTGGTGTGGGGTGAGATAGCTGTATTTTAACTCCCCCCACCCACTGTGAGCCCAATCCAGCTTGGGACACCAGTACCTGGATTGGGTCCCTATGCCTACTATTTGCACTGGGGGAAAGTTGCCGTTGGCACCAATGGGAGTCTCTGATCCAGATCAGCCCTTCTGTCCTGCCGCCCCTCGCCTGCTATTTACTCTTAAAAAAACACCCATTCAGACAATTGCTGACTGTGTGAATGGCATCATGTCAACATTGGCCGTAAAGATGGTGTCTTGCATTAGCCTGTAATAATAAGTCCAACTTTATAATGGGAGGATTACTACACTGACGCTAGTTTACCTCCTTGTGCTTCAGTGTCCCCACGTCTCTCATGTTGCATGAAATCTCAGCCTGATTCAGTTCTTGTTCTGAATAACACAGAGAAATACAGTGTCATGCCTCCCCCACCCCACCCCCTCAGCTGATGAGTTCTCCAGTAGGCCATCTCCTCCTCGTCTACACTTGCATTTGTATGAATCAGAGAAGCTTAGAACTGAAAAGTAAGGCCAGTTCTAGCTAAGTGGATGGCCTAGCTTGGGTTCACACAGAATCATAGAATAGTAGGGTTGGAAGGGGCCTATAAGACCATGGAGTCCAGCCCCCTGCTCAGTGCAGGAATCTAAGTCAAAGCAAAGAGGGTTCAATTCCCTCTCATTCAGGAGTGCAGAACCTCTTGAAAACTGAGGGCCAAGTTCCATTTCAGAGAAGCACTCTGGGGCCACGTTCCAGTGGTGGGTGGGGCCGAAGGCAAAATGAGGGGGGGTGGACCAAAAATACTGGCTTATTTTAGCTTAAAGCTTCCACACCTTGGATAGCTACTTTAGAGTTCTGACTGAAACTCAGAGCAGATTCACTGCCCCACTGACGTTGGAGCTACCGGCCTCCATTGATTGAAGCCCTACCCTGTCTCATATAACACCTACTGCCTGCCTCCCCTCCCCCTGCAACCTTGCAGGGTGGTGTGTCTCATCACCACAGGGTGATTGTGCTGCTGTATCCCTCACCCTATTCCCAGTTTCAGGAAAGTGGTCGCAAAATAAGTTATCTTCTTGTTGTTGACTGTTTAAAATGGTTTTAGATATATGTGTGTCTCTGTGCGTGCTGTCTGTTTATATGTAAATGGTTCTTATAATGTATTTTTAAGCTTTTAAGCTTTGTAAACCACCCAGAGAGCTTCAGCTATTGGGCGGTAAGTAATGAATAGTGCTGTGCCAAAATCTTTGATTTTTCCATTTTCAGCATTTCGGGAGGAGGGGAGGACAAAATGAAAACTCTGGTGAAGGAGGCTGGGAGAGGTGAGAATTTTGGAGAATTTTCTCCTTAGGGAGGGGAACAGGGTTTCCACATACCTTTTTAACTGTAGGCAATTCTTGAGGGGCCGTCTTTCTATTTTATTTTTTATTTTTTTAAAAACACCCCCTGCATTTGCGAGAGCCCAGGACTCTTCTCCAGCCCAGCAGCTCTTTCTGAACTTCCAGGAGACCATGTGACCTCTCCCTCTCCAATAGGCGTTCAGGAAGAATTCCCAGCTGGAGAAGCGTCCTGGGCTTCTGCGAGTGCAGGGGTGTTAAAAAAAAGAAAAGAAAAAAGAAAGCAGACCCCACAAGAATTGCCTACACTTAAACAAGGTATGTGGAAACCCTGTCCCACTCCCCACGGAGAAAATTCTCCAAAATTCTCCCCCTCAATGCTTCTTTTGCAGGGAAAGAAAAAGTTCCTGAAAATAGGGGGCAGGATTCGGCACAGCACTAGTAATAAATGAAATGAAAACTCTAGGCGAAACCCTCTCATCAACTAAGCACTTCAAGGCAGCTGGGGAACTCCCCTTTGCAGTTCCTGCAATGGGCTTCTGTCTCTCTCACATGTCTTCCACTGCTGGAACCAGTGGAGGCTGATGGCTCCGATTTCAGTGGAGCTGTGAATCCATTCTGGGTTTCAGTCAGAACCAGCCAGGTCTCTAAAGCAGCTATCCAAAGTGTTGAACCCTGTCCCCAAAATAGGTTCAGCACCTTGGATAGCTCCTTTAGAGGATTGGCTGATTCTGACCAAAACCCGGAACGGATTCACAGCCCCACTGAAATCAGAGCCACCAACCTCCACTGGCTGGAACCAGCAAAATGGCCAGCTGAGAAATAAAGCACAGCAGAATAGAGGAGAGCTGGTAGAATGCCACTTCCTCAAGGCCAAGGAACTATTATAAAGAACCAATGACGATGTATCATAATTTAGAAGAAAATGCCTTACACTTAAGCTCATAGTCCTTAGAATGAAACATAGCCTAAGTCTGTGCATTTTATTATAGTCTCTCCCACTTATCGTTGCCTCACCCACTTTCCTCCCTTCCTTTCACTCCCTCTATTTAGGACCAACTGAAAATCACAAAGTAGTGAGCTGGCTTTCATGTTTCACAGAACTCTTCCTCAGGTTGGATGCTAAACAAAAAAGCAAGGGGGAAGACAGAAAAAAATTGTGGCTGAAAGGCATGGTAGAGCCCCATCTGCCACATATGACCATCACAGCCTAACTGCACAATATTACACATGTCAACCCAGAGGTAATTCCCAGTAAATTCAATTGGTTTTATTTCTAGATAAGCAGTTATAGGATTGCAGCCTAACTGGACTAGTTTGCAAAGAGCTTCCTGAACTACCATCTAAAGTTGTTGTTTATTCATTCAGTCGCTTCTGACTCTTTGTGACTTCATGAACCAGCCCATGCCAGAGCTTCCTGCCAGCTGTTGCCACCCCCAGCTCCCCCAAGGTCGAGTCCGTAACCTCCAGAATATCATCCATCCATCTTGCCCTTGGACATCTCCCCAGTAACCACATCCAATTTGCCCTGGCTCATAGATCTTACATTCCAGGTTCCTATGGTGAGTTGATCTTTAGAACATCAGATTCGTCGTTCACCACCAGCACCGTCAGCCACTAGCCGTCCTTTCGGCTTTGAGCTAGCTGTGTCATCACATCTGGGGCTAGTTGGACTTATCCTCTGTTCCTCCCCAGTAGCATTTTGACCATCTTCCGACCTGGGAGTCCCATCTTCTGATGGTATACCATCTAAAGACTGTCACATATTATTGATGATGATGATTATGCCATCAGTGTGCATGTGCTTTACAGAGCACTAGAAGGAGGAGCTCATAATCCAAAATGCAACACAGAGGAAGCTATATAGGAAGGGAAGGGAAGTGCAGGCTGGGGAAAACAGAGAAGCAATATGTAGGGATGTTGGAGGAATCCGCCATGGACTCAAATAAGGCCGGTTTCCAAAGAATCTGACCTCCAGAGTCTGTAGTGGACTGGCTACACTCACCTCTGCATCTGGAAGAGTTCCCATGGGGCGTCTCTCCAGCTTTCTAAAAAAATGTGATACGCTAATAGTGGCTGCCATTAGCTTATAGCAGGAAAATTACACCCGTAAATGGCATTTTGTACACCATTTGCAGCCATAAAGCACTTACTTTTACATAAATACAGCCATAAACAGCTGCAATTAGGTCAAAGTAAGTGCTTTATGGCCACAAACAGCGTAAAATACGCAATTTACGGCTGTAATTTTCCCACAATAGGCTAATGGCAACCACCATTAGCACATCACATTTTTTAGAAAGCTGGAGAGGCGCTCCACCAATGTGGCAGGGCTCCAGAGGAATCTGCGAGGCCCCAAGCAGACCAGATTGCCCTGCGGTGGACCCTTCCCTGGACTGGACTTTGGGAGGTTCATACATCCCTAGCAATATGTGGCCATTTCAGTTACACATACTGTACTTAGGCTCAGTTACAGTAGGGCAGCCTTCCCCAATCTAGTGCCTTCCAAATGTTTTCAGCTACAACTGCCATCATCCCTGGCCATTGACATTGCTGGCTGGTACTGATGAGAGTTGCAGTCCAAAACATCTGGAGGGCACCATGTCAGGGAAGGCTGCAGTAGGCCATGAGAACATGGGGGGTTTTGTCAAAGGCTTCATGGAAAAGGTGGCTTGAGAGAAGGGATTTGAAGGAAGTGACAGAGGTGGCATCAGAAACGTGTTCTGGGAGGGGTTCCAAGCATACAAAGCAGCAAGGGGGAGAGGATGGAGTCTTTGGGGGGATCAGGAGACCTTTAAACAGTGGTGGAACTGGAGGAGTGAAGATCACAGGCAGGGCTGTATTGGGGTCTAAGAGCAGAGAGAGAAGGGGAGGACAAGGCCATGGGAGGACAAGGAGCTTGTACTGGATCAAGAAGTGGACAGGAAGCCAGTGTAGACATTGAAGGAGGTCTGTCACTTGATTCAAGTGATGAGAGAAGCAAAGGATTTCAGCAGCTTTCACCATGGCCTTTGGCAAAAGAACAAATGAAAATTGTCCCACCCATGCCAGATTTTTTGAAAAAATATTCAGCCTGGGGATGTGTTTTGAGAAACTTGAAAACTTGCTGTGACTTTCTGTTGGTCCTAATAAAGGTATAACACTATAGCAGTAGCGGGCAACTTGTAGCTCACAGGCTGTATGTGGCCCTCAGCCTCCCTCTCTGCAGCTCATGGGACTTCCCGGGTGCCACACCCACTTTTCCCTGCTGCCCAGATGATCAGCCATCAGTTGTGTGGGCAGGGAACAGATTAAGAACGCAAGAAGACCCATGCTGAGTCAGGCCAAAGGCTGCTCTAGTCCAACATTCTGTTCACATACTGGCCAATGGCCATCCAGCTGCCTCTGGGAAGTTCACGAGTAGAACACAACTGCAATAGCACTTTCCTTTTGTGTTCCCCAGCAACTGGTATGCTGTCTCTAGTACTGGAGGTAATATATAGCCATTGATAGCTTTATCCTCTTTGAATTTGCCTAACCTCCTTTTTTATCATGAAAGTTTATTTTATTTTGAAATAAAGTTAACAAAATAAAGGCAACAAAAAGAAGAACATACATAATAATAATTCAAGATCACTAAAGAAACAAAGGAATTAACTAATTATAATTCTTACTCTATATCCAATATGCTTATGGCAAATCTACAGTAAAATGGCTTAAGATAGAGCTCAATATCTAATGAAAGAATAAAAATACAATTTATACACCATATAAAAGGAGTGTGTGCAAGTGTGTGTGGTTCTTGTGTGTATGTGTGTGTCATCCAAGTTGATGATTGCTGTTTAGCAGCGATCTTGAGCAGGATTGCTGGGAAGAAGGGCTAGGTTAAAGCTTATATTGGGGATAGGGTTTGGCACCTTGGATAGCTCCTTTAGAGTTCTGGCTTGTTCTGACTGAAACCCGGAATAGATTCAGGGCCCCACCAAAATTGGAACCACCAGCTTCCACTGGCCTCTTCACCGCACCAGCTGTCCTTATCAAGGTCACCATTTTATTTTTTTCTAATGGCCTAACATGACTGCTTGAAACTCTCTCCCTCCTGCCCCCATTCCATATCACAGGGGCTGTCTTTTTTGTTATTGCTTATGTTATTCTATACAGTACATAGGAAGCTTCCTTGTACTTAGAGCCAGTGGAGGCCGGTAGCTCTGATGTCTGTGGGGCTGTAAATCCATTCTGGGTTTCAGTCAGAATCAGCCAGAACTCTAAAGGAGCCATCCAAAGTGCTGAACCTTATCCCACTCCAAATGGGTTCAACACCTTCTACAGCTCCCTTTAGGGTTCTGGCTGGTTTTGACTAAACCCCAGAATGGATTCACAGCCCCATCGAAATCAGAGCCACCAGCCTCCACTGGTCAGACCCATTGGTCCATCTAACCTAAGACTCTGACCAGCAGCAGCTCTCCAGGGTCTTAGGCGGAAAGAGGTGTTTTCCATCACCTGGTACCAGATCCTTTTCACTGGAGATTGAAACAAAGCAGGTGCTCCACTTCTGAGTGATGGCTCTTCTACGACGCTATGCATTATGTACATCATTGGTGCTGTATGGAAACAAAAAACTCAGTGCAATCTGAACCCTTCTCATCAACAGCATGTTGTCTCATGAAAGTAATTACACGTGCTATAGCATTCTGCCTCATTCCACTTCAGTGCTCTGTTTAGACATTTCAGATAACTAAGCAGAGGCCAAGAAAAAAAACAAACGCAACTCCAGCCTCGGCCAAAATAAATCTGCCATCTAAGCCCTTGGGCTCTCCCTTCTGAGGCCAGTATTATTTTTCTGAACTTCAAAGCTTACTGTCAAGTTGAAAATAAAGGAGCCAAAATAAATCTAGAGACCTAACCTGTGAGCCAGTGAAGTTTAGCTGAACCTTCACCTTTTTTACGTAGGCCCAAATGCCATGTATCATGTCATAAGAACATGAGAAAGTGAGAAGAGCCCTGCTAGATCAGACCAAGGTCCATCTCTCTTCCCCACTGTTTCTAAAACCAATGACAGCCAGACTAGGGGGTGGGATTTTCATGTGTAACACATGTGAGCCAATTCATAACAATCTGCACACATTGTACATAGTGTTCATTTCCTGATGCTGAGATTAGGCTTTACAAATAAAACCTGATGGGTGAAAATCTTAACTGGAAATTTGTAGCAAAACCAGCTCCTCTGCTCCTCTCTCTACACAAGCTGCTTACCTGGGCCCAATCTATGTGGAAATGGTTTCAGAACCGTTTTCTGGTTATAACTGGATTTTTTCATGAAATCACTTTGGTCCGTCAGCAGCACATGAAGCAAGAAAAGCCAAGTATACACTAAAAACCTGCTTTCACAGGTCAAACAGCACTTGAAGTTCCCATACTTTGGGGTTGGGTGGGAGGAGTCCAGTGAGTATAGAATCATAGAATCATAGAATAGTAGGGTTGGAAGGGGCCTACAAGGCCATCGAGTCCAACCCCCTGCTCAATGCAGGAATCCAAGTCAGAGCATCCCTGACAAATGGCTGTCCAGCCTCGTCTTGAAGGCCTCCAGTGTGGGAGAGCCCACCACCTCCCCAGGTAATTGGTTCCATTGCCGTATTGCTCTGACACTCAGGAAGTTTTTCCTGATGTTCAGTCGGAATCTGGCTTCCTGTAACTTGAGCCCATTATTCCGTGTCCTGCACTCTGGGATGATCAAGAAGAGATCCTGGCCTTCTTCTCTGTGACAACCTTTCAAGTACTTGAAGAGCGCTATCATATCTCCCCTCAGTCTTCTCTTCTCAAGGCTAAACATGCCCAGTTCTTTCAGTCTCTCTTCATAGGGCTTTGTTTCCAGTCCCCTGATCATCTTTGTTGCCCTCCTTTGAACCCTCTCCAGCTTGTCTGCATCCTTCTTAAAGTGTGGTGCCCAGAACTGGACACAGTACTCCAGATGAGGCCTAACCAGTGCTGAGTAGAGGGGAACTAGTACTTCCCGGGATTTGGAAGCGATGCTTCTATGAATGCAGCCCAAAATAGCATTTGCCTTTTTTGCAGCCACATCACATTGTTGGCTCATATTCAGCTTGTGATCGACGACAATTCCAAGATCCTTCTCGCTCGTAGTGTGGTTGAGCCACGTATCCCCCATCTTGTAACTGTGCATTTGGTTTCTTTTTCCTAGGTGCAGAACTTGGCATTTGTCCCTATTAAATGCCATTCTGTTGTTTTCTGCCCAGCACTCCAGTCTATCCAGATCACTTTGAATTTTGTTTCTGTCTTCCAAAGTATTAGCTATCCCTCCCAATTTTGTGTCATCTGCAAATTTGATCAGCATTCCCTGCACCTCCTCCTCCAAGTCATTAATAAAAATATTGAAGAGCACTGGGCCCAGGACTGAGCCCTGCGGTACCCCACTCGTTACCTCTCCCCAGCTTGAGAAGGTCCCATTGATAAGCACTCTTTGAGTCCGATTCTGTAGCCAACTGTGGATCCACATGATCGTTGTTTCATCTAGCCCACTTCGAGCTAGTTTGCTCATCAGGATATCATGGGGCACTTTGTCGAAAGCTTTGCTGAAGTCGAGGTATATGATGTCTACAGCATTCCCACGGTCTACAAGGGAGGTGACTTGATCAAAAAATGAGATCAGATTTGTCTGGCAGGACTTGTTTTTGACAAATCCATGTTGGCTTCGAGTAATCACGGCATTGTTGTCAAGGTGCTTCCAGATGGATTGCTTTATGATCTGCTCCAGAATTTTCCCAGGGATTGATGTCAGACTGACTGGTCTGTAGTTCCCAGGTTCCTCCTTTTTACCCTTTTTGAAGATAGGGACAACGTTAGCCCTCCTCCAGTCATCTGGCACTTCCCCGGTCCTCCATGATTTCTCAAAGAGAATAGACAGCGGTTCTGAGAGTTCTTCTGCCAGTTCCTTTATGACTCTAGGATGCAGTTCATCTGGCCCTGGAGATTTGAACTCATTCAAAGTAATGAGGTGTTCCTTGACCATATGCCTGTCGATCTCAAGCTGCAATCCTGCCCCTTCAGCCTGTACTTTGCCTTTGCCAGGGGGGTCATAGACCCTCTTTTGGGAGAAGACTGAGCCAAAGTAGGAATTGAGCACCTCTGCCTTTTCTTTGTCCTCTGTTATCATTTTGCCATCCTTATTTAATAGCTGAACAACCATTTCTTTCCTCTGCCTTTTACTATGCACGTAGCTGAAGAAAGCCTTTTTGTTGTTTTTAGCATCCCTCGCTAACCTCACCTCGTTCTCCGCTTTAGCCTTCCTGACGCCATCCCTGCAATTCTGTGCTACCTGCCTGTACTCTTCCTTTGTTACTTGGCCTTCTTTCCACTTCCTATATGTGTCCTTTTTTGTTTTCAGGTCATCCCTAAGCTTTTTGTGAAGCCACATTGGCTTCTTTTGTTGTCTTCCACCTTTTCTTCTTGTTGGAATTGTTTGTGATTGTGCCTTGAGAATTTCCTTTTTTAAAAGTTCCCACCCATCTTGGACTCCTTTTCTCGCTAGCATTGCTTGCCATGGGACCTTACTGATCATTGTTCTGAGTTTATTAAAATCAGCTTTCCTAAAATCCAGGGTACGCGTTTGAGTACACTCGGCTTTTGCTTCCCTTAGAACCAAGAACTCAAGTACAACATGGTCGCTTTCCCCCAGAGTTCCTGTAACTGCTACTTTATCCACTAAGTCATCTCTGTTGGTTAGGATCAAGTCAAGGATAGCCGATCCTCTAGTTCCTTCCTCTACTTTCTGTAGGAGGAAGTTATCCGCCACACAAGTCAGGAATTTCCTGGAGGGGCCATGTTTTGCAGAATTTGTCTCCCAACAAATATCGGGGAAATTGAAGTCCCCCATTACTGAATGGTAGTAGAACTGAACGTCATCAGCCATTTCCTCTTCAAATGAAAGAGGCTTGCTCCCCATGCCTTTCAGTGCTCCTCTGGTCAAGGAAGTTTAATGGAAGAGATGAATTACATCCTGTATTTTACCCCACACTTCTCCCTTCACATCCACCAGGAATGTGAATCAGCAGTATTAAAGCCCTGCTCCCCTCGTGAGTTACTGCCCCAGTGCAATTCAATTCTGACTATCATGCTAATGCGACATTGTACAATTGCACAATTACGCGATTACAGGACTCTGAAGTAGCAATGCTGTAGTGATAAGTAAAGAAAACAAACAGGAAAAGCCAGCAGTTAAATAGTGCTATTGTTTAATAGTGCTAAGTGGGAAGAGAAGCCTGTGTCCAAAGTGGCTACTGCCAAGGGGGGGGGGAGGAATGGGGGGAAGGTACAGCCACACCCCTTCACCAGCTCACAGCCAGGCCATAGAAACACCCCTAGGCGTGTCCAGTATGTAGGATTTAATTCGGGGGAACGGGGATATTGTAGTGGAACCGCATGGGAGCCATGTTTAAGGAAAAAAGATGCACTAAAAGGACATTGTGAAAATGTGCCTTTTTGATAGGGATGTACGAAACTCACTTAACTTTCCATGGAATTTTTCGCGGTGGGGGGGAGGTGCTCCGTCCCTCCCCCTGGAATCCTTGATGGGGGGGAGGCGATCCGGTCCTCCCCCCCGGAATCCTGCCTGGCCGGCTCCACACTGTGGCGGCTCCGCAGAGCAGCCAGCCAGGCCCGTCTGCAGCTGTTCCAGCCGTGGACGGGCTGCTGCGGACGCAAATGGCGGCCGCCGTAGCAGCCGCCATTTCCGTCCAGAGAGGCTGCCGTGATAGGCTACATAAGTATTTACGTAGCCTATCACAGCTAACCCCCCCCCAAACCCAGCGTACGCAAATGGTGGCGGCTACGGCAGCCGCCATTTGCATTCCCTATTTTTCGCCGTTCTAGCCTACGTAAATGTGTGCTATTTACATAGGCTAGGACAGCGGGGGGAAAAAGGAACGCAAATAGCGCCCACTACGCTACTTGCGTTATCCTTTTTTTTGCCATAATAGCCTATGTAAATATTTACGTAGGCTAGAATGGCGAAAAATAGGGAACGCAAATGGCAGCCACTGTAGCCGCCGCCATTTGCTTACGCTGGTTTTTTTGGGGGGGGGTTTAGCCGTGATAGGCTACGTAGATACTTACATAGCCTATCACAGCTGCAAGGATGCCAATGGCGGCTGCAGCTGCCTGGCTGCAGCTGGCCAGGAGATCAGCTGCCGGAGCCGCTGCTGCCGCCGCCGCCAAATCCGCCACATCCGCCCCAGGTAAGTTCCGTCCCTGGGCATTCCGCGGGGGGATGGGGGGGCTGGAGGCCATTCCGCCACGGATTCCGGAGGGCCGGATTCTAAAGAATCCAGCCTCACTGGAATCCGTGGCGGAATTCTCTGCCATCCCTACTTTTTGAGAGGGAAGCTGCACGGTTGCTGTGGAGTGGCAACAATATCATGTGTCGTGAAAAACCCTGATATGCACTCGCTCCCTGCTAAATTATCTGTGTGGATTGGAGCCCATTTAGGAACCTTTGTTTGTATAGTTTCTTCCTTTTGGCTGGCTTCCCAAAGCTACACTGGGTAAAAAATTGCAAGTGACTATCTTTGTAATGCTGATTGCTGGCTAATAGTCAGGGTCACACCCTTGGTGGTATTTATTCAGTGTGCTACCTGCTTTTGGGAGTATGCTTGCTTCCAACATTCTGTGTTTGTATATTTGTTCATAACATTGTACAAATAAAAAATTAATTACAAGTTGCCTTTGGGGCCCTATTCAGACTGAAAGGCAATGCATAAATTTATAAAGAAATATTGCAAAGACACCATAAATCATCAGTGTTCTCTCTTTCAACCCATAGAATGCCCCACCACTTGGGAAAGTAGGATAAATGTCATAATATGGATGTTATAATCATGTGGAGAGACTGAATCACAAGGTGCTGAGTGTCCTCTCCCAAAGATTTGGCAACCACAAAGGGCGCAAGGCCTGAAGAAGAAACAAGTAGGACTGAAGAATGGCTACAGTCTTTTCCAATGGCATACCAGAGAAAGGTTGCACTAAAGTGGCCACACTTCTACCTAAAAGCTGGTTCAAAAATAGAACAAATTCCTACACACACATAAGCACTTGAGAGAAAAGCAGGTAAAAAGAGGTGGAGACTACAATTTGTAGGGAAAGAACATCCAGAAAATAGAGCAGAACTGAAAGATGCCTTTCCAGGTATCATGTAGGAATGTCCTGAAGATGGAGCTGAGGTGTGGGGAACTCTAGCGGTTGCCGTGGGAAAGGAACCCTGAAACAGGCTGTATGTGGATTGCCACTTCAGCAAAAGCACAACTGAGGGTGCAATCCTGGCTGGGGAATGCTGGGAGTTGTAGGACTTTTGCCTGTCTAAAGATGCATAGGATTGCACCCTTAAGCAGCCAGAATGGGGTGTTCTGGAGAGAAAGGATGATGAGGCCCTCCAGCAGAACCCTGGGTTCCATGCCTTGGGAGAGCTTTCAGCAGAAGGGAAGCAAGATCCCACGGAACACTAAGCTTACCATGCACCAGAAACATATGCTCCCAGGACCTTGGGGAGGCCAGGAACAATGGGCATTTGAGCCCTGGGGTTTTATCCTATTTAGATCAGGAGTGCAGAACCCCTGGCCCAGCCTACACAACCTCTTGGGATTCCTCCAGGGGGTGGGGCTCCCGCCCCCTGAAGGAATTCTCTCAGAAGGCATCCCCCTGGTGGTATCTCCAATCTGAGACTGGAGATGACAGTGGGGATTCCCCATCTGGCATGCTCGGATCCCCAAATGGGCAAGTCCCCACGCCCCATGCTGCTATCTCTGGAGATGAGAGATATCAGTGGGGATACAGGGCAGTCTAGGCCTGACTCGTCTGCCCTGGAGAGAGGGGCTGCTCTTCCCCACATGGGCGAGTCCCAACGCCCCTCATCTCCACTGCTATCTGAGATCAAAGATTGGAGACAGCAGCAGGGATGCAGAGAGGCGAGTGTTGGGACATGCCTACACTGGGGAGAGTGGCTGCTGTTCCCTGCATGGGTGGGTCTGGCCCTCCTCCCAGAATGGAGAAAAAAGAAAAAAGGGGGTGTCAGTGATATGATGTCAGGGGTGGGGCTATGCCCCTTGACTTCATCCAGCCCACAGTGGGTCTAGTAGGGGGCACAACAGTTCTGCACTCCGGATTAAGACAAAGACTTCATGGCTCTGGGCAGTTTAGACAGTACTGAGCTAGGTGGACCTATGGTCAACTTGGTATAAGACAGCTTCCTATGATTCAGTTCCATCTTCTTTTGAAGGCATAAGAACAGGTCAGCCCAGTTTTTTTTCTGATCATTTGGCAGCCCTGCTTGTTGCTGAGTAATTGCAGCCCAGCCCAGCCCAGTGTAGAGGCTGTAGTTTCTAATGTACCTTTAAGTATAGCATCTTTTTAGAGAGCAACTGGCCTTGGACAAAAGGCAAACTATAAACCTAAAATCTAACCTCAAGATCAGACTTTGTGTGTGGTTGCCCTTGAGACTGGTCTGGAATCTGCAGCCAGTGCAGAATGCAGTGGCTAGATTGCTCAGTGGAGCTTCGTACCCACACACACAGGACTCCTGTGCTGAAAGCTCTGCACTAGCTGCCAATTAGCTACCAAGCCCAAGGTGTTACTGCTGGTTTATAAGGCCCTAAACAGCTCAGAACCAGGTTATCTGAGCAACTGCTGTTTCAAACTTGGTGGACTGCACCCCACAGACTCAAATGGACTTCCAAACAAACCTACAGTCAGGGCCAGAAATATTGGAACAAGGATAACTGTTTTGGCAGTTGGCCTCTGTACACCACCACATTGAAGTTGAAAGGAAACACACCCAGATGGGAGTGAAGTCAGGACTTTCAGCTGTAATTCAAGGCGTGTGACAAAAGTGGGGCACTAACCATTCAGGAAGGACAGCCAGTGGCATACACACACACCCATTGTTGGTGGCTCATAAGTAATGGAACGAATGGCTGACAAGCAGCTGCATGGCCAGGTGCGGCCTGTTTCCTGGGTACCCCATGACCAATCAAGCAGATGAAAGGCCTGGAGGTGGTTCTGAGTGTTACATTTGCATGTGGTAGCTGTTCACTGGAGCTCCCAACATGAAGTCCAAAGAGGTGTCCATGCAAGTGAAGGAGGCCATCATTAGGCTGAGGAAACAAAATAAACCCATCAGAGAGATAGCAAAACCAGTGGGAGTGGCCAATACAACAGTTTGGAACATCCTAAAAGAGAAAGAATTAACTGGCAAGCTCAGCAACAGCAAAAGGCCTGGCAGACCACGGAAGACAACTAAAGTGGATGACTGCAGAATTCTGCTCATGGTGAAGAGGAACTGTTTCACAACATCTAGCCAGGTCAAGAACGCTCTTGCAGAGGTAGGCAAGTCATTGTCAACATCTACAGTCAAGAGATGGCTTTATGGATGTAAATACAGAGGCTTCACAACAAGGTGCAAACCACTGGTAACACTCAAGAACAGAAAGGCCAGATTAGCCTTTGCCAGCAAACACCTAAAATAGCCTGCCCAGTTCTGGAATAAGATTCTTTGGACTGATGAAACCAAGATTAACTTGTACCAGAATGATGGGAAGAGAAAAGTATGGAGAAGGAAAGGAACAACTCATGATCCAGAGCATACCACATCATCTGTCAAACATGGTGGAGGCAGTGTTATGGCATGGGCATGTATGGCTGCCAATGGAACTGGGTCACTGGTGTTTATTGATGACCTGACTGCTGATAAAAGCAGCAGGGTGAATTCTGAAGTGTATCGGGCTATACTTTCTGTTCAGATTCAGCCGAATGCTGCCAAACTGATAGGACGCCGCTTCATATTGCAGATGGATAATGACCCAAAACATACAGCAAAAGCTACCCAAGAGTTTCTCCAGGCAAAGAAGTGGGGTGTTCTTCAATGGCCAGGTCAGTCACCTGATCTCCACCCAATAGAGCATGCTTTTCACTTACTGAAGACAAGACTGAAGGCAGAAAGACCCACAAACAAGCAGCAGCTGAGGGCAGCTGCAGTAAAGGCCTAGCAAAGCATCTCGAGGGAGGAAACTCAGCATTGGGTCATGTCCATGGGTTCCAGACTTCAGGCAGTCATTGACTTCAAAGGATTTTCATCCAGGTATTAAAGGTGATCCTTATGTTTGAAATTATGTTGGGTTGTTCCATTACTTATGAGCCACCAATGATGGGGGGCGGTGTATGCCACTGGCTGTCCTTCCTGAATGGTTAGTGCCCCACTTTTGTCAAGCCCCTTGAATTACAGCTGAAAGTCCTGACTTCGCTCCCATCTGGGTGTGTTTCCTTTCAACTTCAACGTGGTGGTGTACAGAGGCCAACTACCAAAACAGTTACCCTTGTTCCAATATTTTTGACCCTGACTGTAAGTTTGATTTAAACAAAGCCTTTCCCACAGAGCTCTCTCAGGTTGTGGCCTCTCTCTCCTCAGGCCAGAAGCAGTGGGTGTTGCCCTCAACTACTTCCTAGCTCCTCCCAGGAAGCACACCCCATCCAGGCCAAATCCAGCAGTTCTTTCATATTGTTACAACTGCTTTCCCCCCTTATAGGCCATCCCAGTCTCTGTGTTCTGAGGGGGAGGCCTTGCTTAGCATACTGTGGCCTACTGACATTTGCTTGGCTATGGTGCAGAGAAGGGCCTTCTTCACTGTGATGCCTACAATGTGGAATGATCTCCACATTGAGATCAGGCGGACTTCTAATGTGGAGTGTTTGCATAATATGTGTCAACAGAAGACGCATTTGTTTGTCTAGGCATTTCCTGACCCCTAGCATTGCCAGCTACCCCTGGTTATTCTAATGAGATATTTTATTGTGTTATTCCTGTTTTCTTCTTTTATTGATTGGCTTTATGGTATTTTATTGTGAACCACTTCTATTTATTTTTTAAAGAAAAGTGGTATAAAGTTTATCTGAAATAAATAAATAAATAATCCAGTGCTCTGATTCAATGAATTCTTGATTGAATAATTCATGCTATATTAAAATTTTACACATTTTAATCTGGCAACCTTAGTTTAGGGACAAAGACATTTAATAATACAACTCAGAACAGCTGGGAAACCTTGTGCTTAAGACTTAAAACTTAAATATGAGTCGCGATTCATTATTCAAGAAGACATGCTCCTCTGTTTTACAGTTGCCCATAGTCACCTGCCTTGCTTTGTAAAGGACGCCCTCACATCTCCACATGAGAATATCAGGGCCTGCATAAGCAATGGAAAAACTCAGTCATCCTTTCTGGGGAAACAAAGAAACCCCAGTTCTTCCAAGCACAAAATATACAGTACAGCCTGATATATATGATGCAACTAGCTGGGGAGGTCTAGCTATGCAGGAGCCATTCTTTGAAATCTGGGTCATTTATTCCCCAATGAAAGAGCTTTTCTTGACATAATGGTACACGTTGTTAAGGAACTTTTTTTTTTAACGTTGCAAAGTGTTAAAAAGCTCAGCAGCAATGCGTGAAATCATTGTGCTGCTTTTTGGTTAATATACTCCCGCTTTGTATAATCAGCCAGCATGGTACAGAGAAAAGTGACTGGCAGGCAGGAAGGCACTGCCAAAAGGGTGCCATGTTCCTAGCAAAGCATTTAAATCTCTGGATGAAACTGCATATTGCATCACATCCATGTGCAATGTTAGCCCAGCATATGCTTCTCCATTCTAAAGCACCCTTGGGGGAGGGGTCACTTCTACAACATCTTCAGGGAGAGGGGAAAGTCCATAATTCTTTCCCCACCCCCTACTTGCCCCCTGAAGCTTCCCCTCCAAGACAGCATGGGGCAAGATGATGGTGAGCGTTAAAGGTAAGGACAAAACGTTTGTGCAGGATATGGAACCAGTGTGGTGTAGTGAGTAGAGTGTTTGACTAGGACTCAGAAGATCTGGGTTCTAGTCCCCAATCGTCCATGAAGCCCCACTTGGCCATGAAGACTTTGGGCCAGTCATGGACTCTCAGCCTAACCTACCTCACAGGATTTTTGTGAGGATTAAATGGAGAGGTGGAGGACCATGTAAGCCACCTTGGGTTCCTTGTAAGAGGAAAAAAAAGGTGGGATATAAATGTAATAATGGAATAAATAAAAAATAAATATGGGAGGGTAAGACAAGCGTGGTACTATTTGCAGGTGTCTACAGTCAGGATGGCTCCTAGAATCACACATCAAAAGACATTTTGCAGCTCTTCTGCCCTATCCTCCTTAACAGTGTGTGTGTGTGTGTGTGTGCGCGCGCGCGTGCGCGTGCAAAGAAAAAAGAACCAAAGAAGTAGTGGAAAACACTGGCCCAGTTCACACGATTGCCGCAGCCCACCTTGGCTTATTTAAACCACAGTGGGTTGCGGTGCATGCCAGCAGCCATTTTGAATATTCAACCTGCAGCAGGCAGTTGCCATGGTTTATCATGTCATGCAAACCTGGTGAGGGTGGCTTATGTGAGGATTAAACAACCCTCTCATACACATGGGCTGTTTTAGGGATATGTGAGAGTTGTTTAACCCTCACATAAGCTACCCTCACTGGGTTTGCACAGCACAATATGCCATGCCAAATATTCACTGTGGCTTGAATGTTCAAAACGGTGGCTGGCACATGCTGCAACCCACATGGCTTATATACACCACGGTGGGCTGTGGTGATTGTGCAAACCTGGTCAATGTTGTCTGGACCCCTCAGAACATTCTGTGAATGAGGCTGGGTGATTGCATAATAAAAGCCTCATCTGGAAGCACCGTGTAACAGAAGGTTTCCATGAGTATTGAAGAATGGATAAAATGCGGTTGGGGAGGTAAGGTGACCATGTGTTCTACATTGCAGAGGACTGTCCTCTATTTGAAGGGCTGTCCTGTCCAACTCCACTTTAAAGGTAAAGAATCATCAGGAGGACGACCTGGGCCTTGAGGTTGCCCCTCAGCACCTAGCACTTGGTCAACAGACTGAACAGGTGCGCAGAGGTCACCTGGTCACAGTCTTCCCTATTAGGATGAGATTATTGTATTTAGGGATGTCAAAGAAATCTGCAATGGAATCAAATAAGTTCAGATTTTTATGAATCCAACCCTCAGATTCTGCAGTGGACTAGCTTTCCCCCTGTCGGGTGGATTCTGTGGACTTGTAGATCATTTTTCTAACCTTCAGGAATTTTGCAGCACAAAATATGCCAAAAAAAAGCCCCTGGCTGAAAATGAGCATTTTCCCCCACAGGCCTAAGCATGAAAATGAGCATGGGGGGGGGGGATTTGTACATTTTGTGAGAATGTACGCATTTTTGCACATGTGAATTTCTGCAAATTTGGAAACTAAAAAAATCCACTTCCATCAATGGCCAGACGATGGAATGAAAGGCACCTGACAACCCACGAATCACGGACAGAAAGGATTTTACACAATCTATACATCCCGAATGGTATTTCTATTTTAATTATAGCCATTATTTCTAAATTTACTTATATATGTATAAATTAGCATATGGAAATATGCACATCCAGCCCCTCTTTTGTCCTCTCTTTTGTTGACACTTTACCACTTTGGGGGCTATATGTAAGTGGTCACCCTATTGGCGGATGCTTTAGGTGATAAAACACTAACCAAGGCTGCAAATCGTAGCTTTGAAAAACCTGGTGTGGTGAATATTCAGACTATGTAAGCTGCCATTTGCATCGGACCAGACAGCAATCATACTGGAGACCTCTCCACTCTGCCATTTGGGTTTCACAGGCAATTGCACAACAGTATGGAACTGATGCTCAATCAGTGCATAGCACACATTCCACAGGCTGGCCGTTCACCCATTTCTGGCTGTTCAGAAATTGTTTTTCAGGGAACAATGCCCTTCTGATTGACGCACAATCTGAGGAGCCTGTGCAAGTACCAAATGGAAGGCAATTTACACAGAGAATCCTGCTTTGACTGGTGGAAGCACCCGGGGCACAGCAGAGCCCTTGGGGTTTCGGTGGAGTTACACAGAGGGGCAGCAGGCAGAAGCCTGCAAACGAGGTGGCCGACTGGACTTCATCACTTCAAGTGGAGAATCATGTTAACTATCCTCATGTAGAAGATTCCCTGAATGTCAAAAGGCAGTACACCAGGGAGAAAGGTTCTAGATTAGCAGAGACTCCTTCACATAGGAGAGCAACAGAAAAATATGACCCATCATCTGCAGGCTGAAGTGGTATCATCTATTCCCCTTTGGACTCCACATGTAGTCTAGGCCTCAGTCAGATACAGGATTTGCAGGATGATGGACAGTTCCCAGACAAACTACTTGTTTCAGCAAACTTCCAGAGCCCTATGAAGCAGTTCTGTCTGTGAAGACTTTCTGAAGTCCCATCCACTCAACAAAGAGGTTTTAAGGGGGGGGGGAATGTTGCCCCTATCTTCAAAAAGGGCAAAAAAGAGGAACCTGGGAACTACAGACCAGTCAGTCTGACATCAATCCCTGGGAAAATTCTGGAGCAGATTATACAGCAATCCATCTGCAAGCACCTTAAAAACAATGCAGTGATTACTCAAAGCCAACATGGATTTGTCAAGAACAAATCCTGCCAGATCAGGTAATCTCCCTTGTGGACTGTGGGAATGCTGTGGACATAATATACCCAGTCTTCATAGAATCATAGAATCATAGAATAGTAGGGTTGGAAGGGGCCTACAAGGCCATCGAGTCCAACCCCCTGCTCAATGCAGGAATCCAAGTCAGAGCATCCCTGACAAATGGCTGTCCAGCCTCGTCTTGAAGGCCTCCAGTGTGGGAGAGCCCACCACCTCCCCAGGTAATTGGTTCCATTGCCGTATTGCTCTGACACTCAGGAAGTTTTTCCTGATGTTCAGTCGGAATCTGGCTTCCTGTAACTTGAGCCCATTATTCCGTGTCCTGCACTCTGGGATGATCAAGAAGAGATCCTGGCCTTCTTCTCTGTGACAACCTTTCAAGTACTTGAAGAGTCTTCAGCTTTTGACAAAGTGCCCCATGATATCCTGATGAGCAAACTAGCTCAAAGTGGGCTAGATGAAACAACGATCCGGTGGATCCACAGATGGCTACAGAATCGGACTCAAGGAGTGCTCATCAATGGGATCTTCTCAAAGTGGGGAGAGGTAACAAGCAAGGTACCGCAGGGCTCAGTCTTGGGCCCAGTGCTCTTCAACATTTTTATTAATGACTTGGATACGGAGGTGCAGAGAATGCTTATAAAATTTGCATATGACACAAAATTGGGCGGGATAGCTAATACCCTGGAAGACAGAAAGAGAATTCAAAGTGATCTTGATAGACTGGAGTGCTGGGTAGAAAACAAGAGAATGAAATTTAAGAGGGATAAATGCCAAGTTCTGCACCTAGGAAAATGAAACCAAATGCACAGTTACAAGATGGGGATACGTGGCTCAACAACACTACAGGCGAGAAGGATCTTGGAATTGTTGTCGATCACAAGCTGAATACGAGCCAACAATGAGATGTGGCTGCAAAAAAGGCAAATGCTATTTGGGGCTGCATTAACAGAAGTATAGCTTCCAAATCACATGAAGTACTAGTTCCCCTCTACTCAGCACTGGTTAGACCTCATCTGGAATACTGTGTCCAGTTCTGGGCGCCACACTTTAAGAAGGATGCAGACAAACTGGAGACGGTTCAGAGGAGGGCAATGAAGATGATCAGAGGACTGGAAACAAAGCCCTATGAGGAGAGACTGAAAGAACTGGGCATGTTTAGCCTTGAGAAGAGAAGACTGAGTGGAGATATGATAGCACTCTTCAAGTACTTGAAAGGTTGTCACAGACAGGAAGGCCAGGATCTCTTCTCAATCATCCCAGGGTGCAGGACACAGAGTAATGGGCTCAAGTTACAGGAAGCCAGATTCCGGCTGAACATCAGGAGAAACTTCCTGACTGTTAGAGCAATATGACAATGGAACCAATTACCTAGCCTAGGGAGATAGTGGGCTCTCCCACACTTGAGGCATTGAACATGAGCCTGGACAGCCATCTGCCAGGGATGCCTCAACTTGGATACCTGCAATAAGCAGGGAGTTGGACTCGATGGTCTTAAAGGCTCCTTCAGACCCTACTATTCTATGATTCTATACCCTGTCCCAGAGCTAATAGCACTTCTGTAGATTCTTGGTGGGCATGTTGGTGAGTCTCAGACAAGGAAGAACAGGGTCCTGAGCAATTCACAAGATTGATGGCTCTATGGAGAGCTTGGGTGGTGAGGGCTGCTGGTTCCTGGGTCCCAATCTGACAAGGTGGTTTCTTCAGCACACAAGTACACAAGTCTCCTGGAGACACATGAGCTCTTAAGCCTCACATCTTCTAGGTCAGGGGTGGGTGGAAGGTAGATTTCCGATGTTTTGGACTTCAACCCCAAAAGCCCCTCCCAGCATGGCCAATGGTCAGGAATGCTGAGAGCTGACGTCCCAAACATCTGGAGATCTACTTTGTGCCCATCCCTGATCTAGATCAGCATTTGGGTCTATCTGCTGCAGTCACATGATGAGATGTGAATCGGCCGTCACTTGCACTGACAAATTCTTAGGCCGGCCTTCCCCCAACCTCCAGTTGTGTTGGGCTACAACGTGCTGCCCGGGGATTATGGGAGTTGTAGTCCAACACAGCCAGAGGGCACCAGGTTGGGGAAAGAAGGCTTTGTGTCTCACCGATCCCCACACTTGCCACTCTCAGCCTTGCTACCGAGTTATCAACTCATGCATCTCCCTGATGGGTTCTTCTAGCCCATAATCTGGGAATTGTTGCTATAGTATCCACTAAGTATGGTGGTCCAGAATATTAGAAGTTGGCTTTTTTAACAGTGTGTTGTCGACCACAGGTGGCAAAGCACTGCAATTATGGAGGGTGGATTTAAGCCAATTACAAAATCTCTGCTATATACTTACAGCTCTAAATGATCTCTCCCATGATCAGGTAATAGGTAGAATGCAGAAGGGCTAAATGACCTATCACCACATTCTTTTGAGTGATAAAAAAACCTCCTTTTTGTCTAAAAATCTGTCAAAGTATAATCACAGGCATTATTCATCAAATGAAAAGAGGTTGTTTTAATTTCCTCATTAATGGGTACCACCCATTGATCTTCCTCCCACGGTCATGCAGTCAGTCAGAGACTTAAATAAGCTCCATGCATCAACATGTTGCTGTTATTGTTTAAAAAATCCATTTATATATAGCAGATGCTGGGTTGACAATCAACAATTAATTTCTAAAAATGAGAGGCATCAGGCTACAAGTTGATCTGGAGCTTACACAGGCACCTCCAGAAATCTTTCCCTTAAATGTAGATGTGTGAGGCGAGTTTGTTGTTATTCGATAGTAAGAGAAAAGCACCTTGTGTATGCCCAAAGGCATTCTCATGTTGACAACTTGTTTCAACAAATTTCCACAGACCCCATAGTGCAGTGCAGGCCCTAAGGATCCAGCTCAAACTTTACCCCACTGAGGAGTGGCTCTGTTAGCCCTGGGTTAAGGGGACGGCTCAAAGTGGGCACTCTCTCACCTGGAATTAGTATTCCTTCTGCAGTCTTGCCCCAAAGAGGAAATGCATCAGCAAAAAATGACAAAAGATGGCACAAATTTGCATTAAAATTGAATATGCTGATGTATACAATTAGAAATAACTATAATTTAAATAGAAATACAATACATCCCACCATAGTCGGAAAGACTGTGACCAGGTAACCCCTATGCACCATCTGTCTGCTCAGTCTGCTACCCAAGTGCAAACTGTTGCTGGGCAATTTCTGCCTTTTTATGGTTCTTTAAACCAGAGTTGGACAGAACAGCCCTTCTAACAGAAGATGCCTTCAAGTAGAGGACTGTCCTCTGATAGCCCTTCAAATACAGGACTGTCCCCTGTAAAATAGAACACACTCCTATCTCTTGGAGGCCCTATTAGAACTTCAGGTGAGGGAGAGCTGGTGAGTGTGGAGTTTAGTTCGGGGCTATTGCTGAGGCAGCTCCAGAGAGAACTTCAGAAGTCAGGGCTGCTGGTTCCTGGATTGCCCATCTGAGTTTCTTCTTCTGCCCCATAATCTCGTTCAGTTTCTTTGGGCATGGTCCAAGACATTTTTATGCCTGAGGTGAAGAACAAGATAGCACCCCATTCAGGGCTGGATTATCAATTATGCACAACAGGCACAGAGCCTATGGCCTACGAAACTTGCAAGAGCCTACAAAAAAAGTTTAGAGCCTACAAAAAGATTCAATTTAATTGAAGCAAAGTATTGTTTGATTTAGCAGTTTACTCATACAGGTATAATGTATCTTAACATTATCTTCACAGCTTTTTGTTAGCAAAAACACATCTTCATATTTTATTTTTTGCAATTATAATTTTTGCATCAGATTTCCTGTCTGCATACATACATGAGAACAATAGAAATTCATCTGTGAATGCATGTTCAAGTTCTGATGAATAGATGTCTATTAATGTCCTTGCTCTAGAGGCCACTTCATCACCAGATATAGACCTATCCACAAGAAAACTAAACCTTTCATTGAATGTGGCATATGCTACTTGCCATCTGCCCATCTCAGTGATAAGTCTATCCATTATAGGACAGAAGGACTGTGTGTGGAATGTGTTACTGGCACTCAAACTCAAATCAGTATTATCCATGCCAAATTTATAAACCAAAAACCAAAAACCAGGTTCTCAGTTATTTGCATCGTGTGGTTTTCATGTAGCTGGATGGTGTGAGTTCTTTTACAGGAGCATTTTCATTAGCTAATGGCTAGGCAAGGATTTCAGAGCTTCGCCTTGCCTGATTTTATTAAGGTCAGGCATAGCCATATGTCCTGTCCTAATTGGCCAGTGTTCCAACCTGTTTGAAAACTGATAAGAAGAAAAAAAAGGACAACTACCGATTCAACCATTACATTCCACAGAGCCTGCAGTATGTTCACTGCCTGGTGCCAGACAGTTTCTCCAAACTGGTTGGACTTCTTTTGCTAAGATTGTGTTCAAATTCAACATCATGCCCATTCTGGATGGGTTCAGGTTAGAGATGTTAGAGAAATGCACAACGAATGCAAATGAGTTTGCATTTCTATGAAGCTGAGCTGCCGATTCCTCAGTGGACAGGCTTTTTGCAAGTCATCCAGATTCCACTGTGTTTTAAAAATTATTTGGGGGGTGGGTTTGAGGAAATGGAACAAAATTCTTCTACCTCCCTAAAAAAAACACACACATCTGATTGTGTCAATGAGTGGATGACAGAATGAAAGACACTTGACAATCCACAAAACACAGTGGATTTAACAAAATCTGTACATCCCTAGTTCAGGTTCCAAAATACCATCTCAAGCACTCCACAGCTAAGTACACCGTGGAGAAGAACATAGTTGTGAGAAATAACTGGGTGTGATGCCTTCTCTATCTACCTATGAATTCTAACTGTAGAATTCTTAATACCTTTATATTCCCTCAACCTCTTCCTTTACGGAAAACAAGAAAGCGAGTGTGTGAGAAAGGGATACAACCCTAGTAGCTTCAAAATCCACCACAGAGCTGTTTTTCTCCTACTGCTGAGAAAACCTCTCTCTTTTTTTTTTTACAAACCTTTAATACTGTTGCTGCTGCCACTCTCTACTTAGCTAGGAGAGAACGTTCCGTTTCTCTCTGTGTGTGTATAGATATTGTGACTCTAGTTTATTACATTCTTATTATCATGAAACCTTTTCCCTGTTAATAATGAGACCCAGAATGATGTGGTTTGTATTTACAAAATAGAAATTAAACTTTATTTACAAAGGATAAAATGTTTCAAGTTAGTTGGTGTAACCTGTAGTAAAGAATTGTTGTTTCACGTTTTTATTAAATACTTGCCTACTCCACCCCATCTAAAAATAGTCTTTAGACTAACAATTTAAACCTCCCACACCTCCCAGGGGATCTATCCACCCTCCAGAGGTCCAGCCCAGAGTCCTTCCTAACCCTCAAGCCACCAAGCCTGTATCTCCCCTCAAGACAGACCCAGCTCCTGTTATTCTCCCTCTCTCCCAACAATAAAACCTCACAGTCAATCAGGAGACAGGATTTTAATTCTGCACATTCCAATTCCCCCCTCCCACCTACTTACCAAAGTCTGAAAGAGACAAGACATGTTATAATTCATCAACCATGCAAACAGGCATTATCATAGACAATTAAGTCATAAAACAATACACCATTTCGTCACAAAATCATACAGGGTCAGGGCTCCCATATAGTGACCCAAAGTGTAAGCCAGCCCTTGTTATTATGTTACTACTTTAAGGGAGCAATCCTATGGCTGCTAGACAGCAGCTAGACAGCCATAGGATATCTTGTTTTCTGGGAACCAACCTCGGAGCCCGTGCTCCAAGGCAGCGCGGAACAGCCCCATCCTCTGTGCTCATAAGAGGAGCGCGGAGCAGCCGAAAAGGGGCGTGTCTGGGGGTGTTCCGGGGTGGGGAGGGCGGAACTGCCTGTACGACACTTGCAATGTGTCATATAGCAGCCTCCTCCCCCGCTCTGTCCTCCCACAGCTAGACAGCCGCAATTGGCTGTCTAGCCAAATATGCAGAGCAGGAGAAGCGCGGAGGGAACAATCCCCTCTTTGCTTCTCCTGCCCTGCATTGGATAGGCGGCCACCTATCTGGATAGGATTGCTCCCTAAGTCTAGGGCTAGAGATAGATGGTCCAGTTGAAGGTAGTATGAGAGAGGCTTCATTGTCTATGGTGTGCATGCATTCCACGATCATCTCTGTTCGCAGGTCTTGTAGTGCTTCAAAACCTGTTTGACCAGAGAATGGCTCCCTAAAACAAGTTTATATGGCATAGGGAACAAGGCCTCTTTCATACTACTGTCCATCTCCCATCTAAAATGTCAGCAAGTCCTACTCTTCCCATTTATTGGAAAGCAGGGTAATTCTAGCCAGTGGAGGCTGGTGGCTCCTTTTCAGTGGGGCTATGAATCCACTCTGGATTTAAGTTAGAACCAGTCAGGACTCGAATGGAACTATCCAAAGTGCTGAACCCTATCCCCAAATGCGTTCAGTGAATAGCTGATTCCAGCTAGCTATGTTCTCTCTTCATGCACATGCAACACAAAGACACAAATAAGCCGATGCTATTTTTTAAGAAAACACCAGAACATTCTCCCTACGTTTAGAATATAAGAGGCAGAATGCTATCTCGCTGTCGAAACAACACATTTTTAATATAGTTGCATATCTTTTCCTGTTCTTGGTGTTTTCAGTTCTCTTTGGTGGAGAACTTTTTCTTAAGAAAAGTTGAGATTTTTCTCAGATATCTTTCTTGGGATTATAGTGGCACTGCTATTTCAGCTGGGCCCCTTTCTTCCTTTTGTGACACATGCTAGAAGTAATAATCTCCACCATCATCACTTTTTTTTTTTTACTTCTCCCAATCTCTTTTCTTTCTCCTTTCTTTTTTTCTCCCATAAATACCACATCAGCATGGTTTCCTCTCAAAATATCTATTTAGCTACTATGTCCTTAGCAATGGCCAGAAACAATACCTAGTATTCATTTTGAACTGAGAATGGAAAAGCCTTTTTCTCTCAAGCTGGTGGTTTAAATGAGCTGAATAGCATTTCTTCTTTGTTGTTTTTTTCATTCTTTTATGTTAGTTATTTCTTCCAACATTGCACAGCAGAGTTAAACAGAAGAGAAAAAAATCTCTTACAGTAATGTTGGTCTTGTTTTTCAAAACTCACCTCTCCTCCTTTAACTATTTGCCCATTTCACATCACCACCACCCTCCCATCTTTGACCATCTTTTAAATACCCCTGCTTTAAAGAAACAGACAGAAAGTATGATCATGTAATAACAGCCTCTCAGCATCTTCAGAACATCTTTCCCTCACCAATAAGCAACTGCAGCCTATCCGCATAGCCTTCCAATTGAGGAACAGAGACCTGGTTCACATGATCACTGCACTCTGTAGCTCACTGTGACTTATTAGCCACGGTGGGTTGCAGCACCCACAAGTGCCAAATTGCCAATACAACCCCCACTGCGGCTTCATGTTACATGCGAACCCGGTGACAGTGGGTTGTTCAGGTGGTTGACAAGCCACCCAGAACCTATGGGCTGTTTTAGGGTTGTGGGTGGCTTGACGACCATCTCAACAACCCACCTTTGCTGGGTTCGCACATAATGAGAAGCTACAATGCATCCCCACTGCACCCATTTCTTCAAAATGGCTGCCACCATCACCACCCGCCACCACCACCACAACAGTCCCCAAAGGGAGATTCACCCATGGTGGCTTCTCATTACGTGTGAATTGCGCCAGAGCAAATGGCAGGGTTCCTACACAGGGCTACACTCTGGCACCAGACTTGAGTCATTTCATCATCATCATCTCCTTAATTTGTATGCCTTTTTTTGCACACAATGTGCTCAAAGCAGCTCACAACACAAGAACAGCAATACAAAAACAAGAATGCATATGAATACATTAATTGCGACAATGCCTAACTACAATAGTAACAACCCAAACAATTAATTTCACTAACACTAACATTGTACCATCCACACTCTCTCATGCTGGTTCTTAAGGCTCCAACAGAGACCAGCGGGGTGATGTTAGGCTCTTCCCATATACTCTGGATGTTTCTGCCCCTACCACCCTTCACAGAGAATATTAAAATGGTACTTCCCTTGACAGCATTCTCTGAACCTGGCCCAGTTTTGGTGAATTGTTTTTGACACCTAATTTATGGCGATATTTGCAATACCAACCCCTAACGTCGGGGAGGGAACATCGCTCAGTGGCAAAGTTAAATGTTTTGCATGCAGAAAGTAACTGGTTCAATTCCTGGCATCTCCAGTTAAAAGGGTCAAGTAGCATATGAAGAGGAAGAACTCTGCCTGAGACCATGGAGAATTGCTGCCTGTCACAGTAGACAATAGTATTGGACAGACTAAGGGTGCAATCCTATGCATGTTTAGACAGAAGAAAGTCCTACAACTCTCAGCATTTCCCAGCCATAGCTGCACCCTAAATGTCCAATACTAGAAGGACATTTATTCTGACCTTGTAAAGAAACCTTCCCCAACCTGGTGCCCTCTGGATGTTCTGGACTACAACTCCCAGAATTGCTCACCATTAGCCATGCTGGCTTGGTATGATGGGAGTTGAAGGCCAAAACATCTGGATGACACCAAGTTGGGAAAGGCTGTTGTATAGGTTATTTATTTATTTGTTTGTGATATTTATATACTGTTAAATATAATAGAATCCCTAAGCAGTTTACATATAAATGTTAAAATCACATTTAAAATACAGTATTAATTTAAAAACAATTCCAGTTACAATAAAAGCAATACAAGCAGCAATAAGATGGACCAGAATAAATAATTTAATTACAAGCCGGGGAAAGACTGGGTGAACAAGTGCATTTTCAGGAGGCATTTGAAGATACCACACTTTCTGCCTCCCGAACTCCACGGGGCGGGGGGAGGTATTCCACATGGTAGGTGCCACTACAGAAAAGACCTGCCATCAAGGTTCTTCAGGGCGACATTCCATTTGTTTCAGAATGACCAGCAGGACCTCCTCTCAAGATCTTAAATGGTGTCTGGGAATATATAAGGGAAGGCAGTCTGCTAGGTATCCTGGTACCAATAAGTGTGCTATTCAGGAGAGGTTATACAGAAGAACACTCTTTGCATCAATTCATGGGCATTTGGGCCTAGGGGATGTGTTGCTCTCCTCTTCTTCCCATTCCACCAGCACAAACAGTTGTGCATTCACATCCCAGATGTGTTTACACATTATGTATTTGTTGGCAGGAAGGAAGGTGCAGCACACTAGGGAGAAACTTCATAGCAAACAGAAAGTTTGAGATGTTCATATGAAAAGGAATGCTGACCAGTTAGCTTCTAGTCCTGAATTCAGCATGCTGTATAAGAAAAATATACCCCTCACCTTTGCTTGCAGGGAGAGCCCAACCCAACATGGCACCCTCCAGATGTGTTAGATGACAACTCCCATTACCTCCAGCTGCAGGCTGGCTGGGGATGAAAGAGTTGTAACCCAACATATCTGGAGGACGCCAGGTTGGGGAAGGCCGCAAAAGGCAGTGCAGGTGGCTGCCTGGCGAGGCAGACATCTGCGGACTCCCGGCTAATGGTGAAAATCTTCAAGGGGCATCTTGAAGAAAATCTTCAACAGCCCTGCCCCAGATCTTTAGGGCAACATGACCCAAGTTGTCAGGGCATTTTCCAAAGTGCAGCCTCGTTTCCCACCATTCAGAGGAGCGCATAAAATGCAAGTGTCTTCCCTTTGTATGGGATAGAGAGAAGAGGCTGCAATTGGGAAAACCCTTGTGGGGAGATGATAGAACAAGATAAAGGAAAGGGGATACAAAATGAATTTTCTCTCCATCAAAATAGTTTGAGCCATCCCTTTCTGCTTGTAAAGAAAACACACATCTTTTCTTCCAGTCATGACACACACACACACACACAGATGCACACACAAATTCATTGTTGTGGCAGAGGCGGCGGCAGCTTTCCTGCTCTCTCTGCCAGCCCTGTCCATTTACCTCTTTGGCTGGTTGGCTGCCTCTCCAGGAGCCAATCTGCCTCCTTTCCAATTGGGATCTTACCTAATCAAGCCTGAGCTCTATTATTGTTTCTCTTCCCCACTGCCCACACCTACTGCCACCACTACCACTTCTGCACTGGGAGAACGCTCTCCTGCCCGTTTCAGGCTTGGTATCTTTTAAAGGAAGCAAACAGAAAGCAAGCAAGAAGAACCCCTCCGGAGTTCTAATCAGTGTCTGCCCATTTCCCTTTGGACCTTATCTTCCACTTCTTCACACTTAGCAGTTGCCATTCTTTGGCTTGATATCTTCTATTTATCCAGTTATTTCCCTCTGCTTTTCCTTCTGGTAATGACAAAACTGATATGCTTCTGGGGGGGTGGGGTGGGGGGTTAAAGATGGTATCAGACAGCCATCACTGGGCATGGTGCACACACTGTTGTCTCTGGAAAACAGTCTGGATTACATTCTACACAGGATTGCTTCCAAAAATCATTTGGAAATGTTATCTGGTGCAAAATAAAGCAGTGCAGTTGTTTCCCCAGGAGGGAGCTCAGAAAACATACTGGGCCAGTTCACTGGAATCTGAAGTGCCAGTCATGATCTTTAAGACTGACATCACGCTTCCCCAACCTGGTGTCTCCCAGGTGCTTTGGACTACAACTCCGATCAGCCCCAGCCAGCTTCGCCAATGGTCAGGGATGGTAGGAGTTGTTGGCCAAAACATCTGGAGGGCACTGAATTTGGGGAGGCTGCCCTTCATGGCCTGGGTCTCCATTAATTAAGGAAACACCTTCTCCCCTCAGCAGCCCACCCCATCACCAATGGAGGCCCTGTTCTGAGTGCCACAGTCAAGAGAGGCAAGAAAAATGGCTGCAGAGTGCAGGGCCTTTTTGGAAGCAGCACTCAGATTGCCCAAAGATGTTTGCTAGTACACAATGTCCCCTGTTTTTAGATGGCTGACGAAAACATTTCTGTTCTGGAAAACACTTGAGGAACTAGATTAATGCTATTTTAATCTATATGGTAAATGTCATACTGCCCTTATACAAATCTATTGTGCAACCACAATATTGCTGTGTATACGTCTGGTCACCACACCACAAAAGGGATATTGTAGAGTTGGGAAAAGTGCAGAAAAGGGCAATCTAAATTATCAAGGGACTGGAGCAACTCTCCTATGCTATGAGCAAAGGTTACAACATCTGGGACTGTTTAGCTTAGAGAAAAGGCAAATAAGAGAAGACATGATAGAGGTATACAAAATTATGCATGGCATGGAGAAAGTGGATTGGAAGATAATTTTCTCCCTTTAATACTAGAATCCAGAATCATCCCCTGAAGCTGATTGGTGGGAGGAGATTCAGGACAGTTCAAAGGAAGTACTTCTTCACATACTGCATAGTTAAACTACGGTTAAATTTGCTACCACAAGATGTAGTGATGGCTACCCATTTGGATGGCTTTAAAAGGGGATTACACAAATTCATGGAGATAAGGCTAACAATGGCTAGTAGTTCTGATGTCTATATGCTACCTCCAGTATCAAAGGCAACATGCCTATGTACACTAGTAGCTGGGGTACATGGCCAGGAGGGTGCTATTACACTCGTGTCCTACTTGGTGTCTTCCCACAGGCAGTTGGTTGGCCACTGTGTGAACAGAATGCTGGACTAGATGGACCCTTTGTCTGATCCAGCATGGCTCTTCTTATGTTCTTATGTCTGCAAGAGGCTTTGGTGTGATGGGAAGAAGACAGGGATATTGCCATGAGAGTAAAGAGTGGCAAATCTTCTTCCCCAGAACATGATCTCAGGAGATGGTAGAGAGCAGCTTGGGAACAACAGAAGGAAGATTTCTCCTTCTTGGTTATCCATGCCTGTCTCAAGTCACTTCTTGCCATTAGAGCTATGGATGGCAGGGAATTAAGTGAACAGACAGGAGAAAGCCCTGTCCTATACTGTATCTGATTGGCCTTGTTGCCTGCCTAATGCCTTGTTGCCTGCCTAAACTATGATTTGTTTTAGGCCTTGTGGAAAGTATGAGGCAAAGAGGAAGATAGTGGGTGGGGAGAATGGTGCTCAGAGTTCCCAGCAAACCACTCAAAGCAGCTACCAGCTACATGAATTGCCAGCCGGTGGTTCCTAACCTGATGCTCAAATGCACCACCGCAGCCTGCCCTGGCAAGCACAAGATGTTGGCTAGCAAAAGTTCCCAACAAGACGTTCTCTGTTGCATATGGTTTGGTTAAATCACCCACAGCTGATGCTGTAGATGATTTAGACACTTTATGTAAACAGAACCTACTGATTGGGAAAGGTTAGGCCTCCAAGTTTGTGGCCTTGGAGGGACAAGGTTTATGATCCAGATCAACTCCAGATGACATGTTCTTCAGAACATCCCATTGTAAATACTGGCAAGTGCAAGCTGCAGAGAGTACAAACACAGAGCCCGAGGAGAGTACAAAAGCAACAGATCTGCTGATGCTTTTATAAAATGTCTACATCACTAAGAGCATAGGGATTCAGACTTCCTGCGTTTGTCAGGCAATTTTCCCCTCAATGCAGAGGTTACCTAGGGCCTTTTTGCATTATCAAAACAAATGCAACTTAAGCGCATTTTATCTTTTAACTAGAAAAATGGCCATTTAATTAAGTGTGAGTGCGTGTGCACGTGATCAACCTTCTTCCTCCCTAGCACCCCACATCCTTCTTCTGTTGGCCCTTACTCCACACTCAACTCTTCCCAGCGCCCCTGCAACTCACCTTTTTCGGCAGAACGCTCAGCTGCTCAAAACATACATTGGAAGTTCATCATGACCAACCAAGCAGCAATATTTCTACACTACACACACACACACACACACACACATCAAGCATAGACAATCAGATATAGCATGCAGAGGTTCCCCATCCAGCCTGCCAGCTTGATACATGAATGATAAGGAATTCATGCTTGCACCAAATCAACATCACTAGTATACATCATCCTGTCTCCACAAAAGGGATGAAGGGGTACTCTTTGATCAGGAGTTTGTAGCTTACCAGTACAAGAGAAGAAAGGCCAGATGGGCCTTTTTATGGCATAGAGCCAAGCCTACATGCCTGCCTGCCTCTTCAGCACAATAGACTAGAGATTCCAAGGAACAGGGAGGGGCAGCATCCTGCTTCCCAACCAGTGTCCAGCCAGATATCTCTGGGAAGAACACATCCAGGGCACAGAGACAATAGCCCTCTTCTGCTACCACTCCCCCGCAGCTGGTATTCCGTGGTTTACTGCCTCTGACTATGGTTGTTCCACATAACTATAATGACTATAGCCTTTGAAAAACCTATCCTTCCTCCTCCATGCATTCGTTCAGTCTCCCTTTAAAGCCATTTAAGACAGTGACCACCATCATACCTTGTGAAACACCTATGGGAGCACAGTTGACTAAACGTCTGGCTACTATTCATGCCCAGTAACAAAATCTCCAGGTTAAGTGGCACACGAATTTGGCTTGGAATTTTACTGCAATCCAAACAACAAGGCCTAAATGGTCTTCAGCATTCCAAAGTTTCTCTCCTTAAAGTCTTTGCTTGTAAATTTAGATCATAAGCTTTCTCGGGTGGTGACAATGTTACTCTATAAAAACAAACAGCCATAATAACTTGGGTTGAGTTTCAAGCACACCCTGCATGATTTACTGCTTCAGTTTTCACTAGACTGCTTCAGTTTTCACTGTAGTCCAGATTCTGAACTGAAAATCCCAAGAGGAATAAACACTACTCCAGCATCTGGATGCTTTGTGGTAGTACTCTACTGCTGGAACTGCCACTTGGATTGCCCTTTCCATGGTAGAGTTAATATCTCCCCACTAGTAGGCTGGTTTTATTTATTAGACTGGTTTACTTACTGTGGGAACCCCGAGCAGTAGTTCCAAGCAACCCTGAGGGCTATTGAATTGTATTGAAAGGATAGCATAGATCAGTGTTCCACAACCGTGCGCCCTCCAGGTGTGTTGGACTGCAACACCCATCATCCCCAGCCTGCATGGCCAATGGGAATGACGGGAGATGCAGTCCAACACATTGGGAGGGCGTCAGGTTGGGGAAGGCTGGTAAAGATTACTCCAAGATTATTTGCAGCAGCTACTTCCAAATAAAACACAGTTAGCCAAGACGTGGTTGGTTAGCTTGCCAGCCCAGGGGAATTTGCGGCATGCCTGGGTAGGCCCAAGCCTACAATCCTGTCTGCCTCACCAGCACTATATTGCTACAAGCTCCACAACCTTGTAGACTACAGACGTTAATGCATTTTCAGGGGTGGAGGTGCTACTGTCGGCTCCTGCCAGCGGCAATAAATCACTGGCTGATAACAGGGCTGTAAGCATGTCCAAGGCTGGGAAGTGAAAAAGCGGCTTGTAGCAAGGGGTGTTTTACCCAGGCAGTGAGTCCAAAGCGTCGAGGCTAAGAGAAGTCCATTATCCGATCTGGGGTCCAAAACACACGAGGAAACATGAGCACAGCAGTGCACAAGGGCTGAGGCTGAGAACTGGCGTGTAACATGTCATTGTTTCTTCAGCGGTCCTGCCCCAGTGTCAGGGTGGAAACTGAGCTGATAGAACCCCAGAGCAGTTCTGATTCTGAGGAGGATCAGCAATCCGTGGGAGAGGAGCCAGCTCATCCCTCACAGGCACAGCAGCTAGCAGAGATTCCTTTTGCTGGCATTCCTGAGATAGATAGTGATCCTAGCAGTGAGAAAGTGCAGGAGGGGGGCTTGCTAGATGCTCGACGCAGACGCAGGGAGCGACAAGCGATGGAGGGCACGGAAAGGAGGCGTAGCGCCCGTTTGGCGCGCAAGCAACAGCCGCCTCCCGTGGACCCAAGGGAAAGAGGGAGGATCTCTCCCTAGCCCATAAGTTCAGGGTCTTCAAGTGATTCTCCTTCAAACAGGGATCAACTGCCTACTCTGAGCATAGGCTACTCTGCTGTTCATTGCTTAGTCGCTGGTGATTAGCATCTGAAAGAGTCATTAAGTTGTAATAGGACTAAAGCCTTGAAAAGAATCCTTTCATCTGTGTCTTGAGTTGGCTATTGAAGTGTACTGAAAGAGACTGCTAGGGCGCTCCTGACACCCAGCCTGCCAACCCCTTTTAGCAGCCACGACTTGAGGCAGCTGTATCTAATCAGTCCTCCTGCCTCCGAGAGCCTCTCTGTCTTAAACAGACAGAGGCTTGCCTATGCTGCTCCCGGACATGCAGCTGCATTCGTTCTGCAGGGATCAGTGGCATTTTGCCCTCGGAGTCCTCCGGGGAGACTGCAAAGCAAAGCTTTACCACTTACTTCTTGTGATTATATAAACTGGACCTTAAAAAGGGAAGATTGTGAGGGAAGGCTCACAGTGCCATATACATTGATAGCAATATAGAAATAAATAAGAATTGTTTTAAAAGACCTAACATTTCACACCTCAGGGTGTTCTCTGGGCTCAGCCAGATTGGAGCTTAGCCTGATATCCAAATTCTAGCAGAGTTTGGGATGAAAAGGTAATGAAAAAATAAATGATTTTCCTCCCTTCCTAGCTAGACATAACTGCTCCAGAGGTCCATGTGCAAAAGAAAGGGAGAGGAGAAACAAGATTAAAAGATGGAGGAAGAGCAGGGCAGAGGGTAATGAAATGCTGAATCACTCATCCTGAGCAGATATTCCATCCTTCCCAGGGCTGGATTTAATCAGGCAGGTCACATTCTCACTAGCTTCTCACATCTCTGCAGCCACACACCCATCTATACTCCCAGACTCTAATTACACACTCAAGCTACCTCAGTTGCTTGACAAGGTATCCCCAGCCATTTGCTCTGCAGAGAACAGTCTACAGGAGAAGCCGAGAAAGATCACATATTTTGCTTTCAACTTTTGCTGCTTCACCTTGAACATCTTTTCTTCTTTCTTTCTAAAGACTCACTGGGGATTTGCTAAATTCTGAGTGTTTGAAGATACTGGATTCTAGCCACTCCAGATTACTTCTCTCTTCCTTAATGGAAGAGTCTGCATTAAATCCTATCTGTATGCTGCCCTTTCATCCAATGGAGCTGCAAGGTGGCTAGCAATAATACTAGAACCCAATGGGTCATCTGATGAAGCTGATTGGTGGGAGATTCAGACTGATAAAAGGAAGGACTTCTCCACACATAGTTAAACTATGGAATTAGTTATCACACGATGTAGTGATGGCCACCAATTTGGATGGCTTCAAAAGCGGGTTAGAAAAATTCCTGGAGGAGAAAGCTATCGAAGGTACTAGTCCTGATGGCTCTATGCTACCTCCAGTATCAGAGGCAGTAAGCCTATGTACACCAGTTGCTGGGGAACATGGGCAGGAGGGTGCTGTTGCACTTATGTCCTGCTGGTAGGTTTCCTTTGGGCAGCTGGTTGGCCACTGTGTGGACAGAATGCTGGACTAGATGGACTCTTGGTCTGATCTAGCATAGCTTTTCTTACGATCTTGTGTGAAGTTTCTGCCTTGGTAATTGTGTGACTTTTTAGTTAGCAGAGTTGTGATGAAGAACATAGAACATTATGTGCTTTGTTACTAAGTTTAACATTGTTTGCTGCTTCCCTGAAAAAGGGATTGCAGCAACGTTCTTTTAAAAATCACTCGCTTTGAACACTTGCCAAATGTCTTCGTTAAAGGCCTCTGTTTATATGTTCAGTTCTCATGAGTAATGTTTATGTTGGGCATGGCCTACTCTCAGTTTTACACACACCCTGAACTGCATTTTTTTATACTAAGCCCTTTAATGAAAAATCCAGGCCATTCAATGCCAGCGTACACCTGTTCCTGCCCCTTCTGTAAATGACACCTTGAGCTACACTAGGGCTTCTCAGATAGTATGGTGCAGGTCTAGGGAAAGAGCTCAGTGTGAGCATAGAGCTAAAAGACCCCAGTGAAGGGAGAGAAAGTAAGTGAGGAAACAGAATGTGTTCTCTGTAAAGAGGTGCAAAAGAGAACCACCATTGAAAAATGTGGGAAATTTGAAAAGTATTTTGTTTTTAATGAAATAAAATCAGTCTTCTATAGCAAATTTGGATGGTTTTCTTTGGCTACTGTTAGAAACAGAATGCTGGACTAGAACATAAGAACACCTGTGCTGGATCAGACCAAAGGCTTATCTATTTGATCATTCTGTTCCCACAGTGGCCAACCAGATGTCCCAATGGGAAGTCCGCAAGCAGGAGATGAGCACAATATCACCCTCCTGCTTCTGTTCCCCAGCAAATAGTATTCAGAGGATACTAAAGGATTTCTAGGAAGATTCCTGTAGACAAACGTCTGTTCTAATCCAACCAGGGAATTCCTATGTTCTTATAATCCAATAAAGTTATTTTAATTCATAATTGTATGAATTATGAATTAAAATCTAGAAACTCTCTTCCAGCAAGAGGAATTAAAGCACTAGAAACCCTCTTCCAGCAAGAGGGTTTCTAGTGCTACCAGTAAAAAAAAAGAAAAAAGGCACTGTGCAGCTATTCCATCTTTTCCTCCTTAATGATGAAGGAAGTGGTGGGAAAACATGGGAAGGTTACAAATGGAAGATGCCATTGTCTGGGCACCCTGTAAAATTCTATGAATGGGGCAAGGTGATCACACAATAAAAGCCTCACCTGGAAGCACCCCCAGTTGATTAGCTATTGGATATATTTGCATAAATTTGCATATGGATAAGACAGTATCTTGAAGAATGGAGCATGATACTTTTGTTTTTAGATGATCCACATGTGTATCGTATCATAGTAGGCCTCATCTTAGAGGAGGCATGCCTCCTAAATAAAGTAGGAAAAAAGAAGAGGCGGAATTCCTCCTGTGTATGTGAGAAAGGAAAATTCTTCTTTTAAGCTGGGACTTGACATCTGCAGTTTAGATAAGACCGTGTATTAATTTTTTTTTAAAATGCTGCTTGATGAAAACCCTATCTTCACAATTTTTGGGACTAGTTCAAAGGCTGGACTTAATTCAAAATTCCATAACTGATATGCAGAGAGCCGTGGATTTAATTAATGCGTCACAGAAAAAAATGGAGTCCAAAATAAATGAGCTTGAGGACCAAGTGGCAAGAAATGAAACTACGACACAAGTTATTTGTAAAAATATATCTGACAGAATCTCTCAATTGGAGGCCTATACGAAGAGAGCCAATGTACGTATAGTGGGGATTAAAAACTTGTCTAATGATGTGAAATTGTCTACTTTTGTGGATAAACTTTTGCATGAGTTACTTTCTATATCCTCTGATTATTCTCTTGATATTGAGCAGGCATTTTGTGTGCCAAATCCTAAAGGGAATGATTATACAATTATAGTTCAATTTGCAAAAGTCTCCACAAAGTGTTATATCCTGAATTTGGCAAAACAAGCTGGAAGCCTTTCCTGGAAACAGGATAAAATTATGCTGTTCCCAGCTTACATCAAAGAAGTGGCGAATAAAAGAAGGCAATTTATCAAAGCAAAGAATCTGGCAAAACAAATGAACTTACAATATTACTTAAAATATCCTGCTACACTTTGTATTGTGACTGAAGACCAGATGAAGAAGTTTACGAATCATGAAATGGCGGAGGCTTGGTTGAATGTTAAAATGCATGAGAACGCTGTCACAGCTGCATGAAATGGAATTTCTAAGCAGGTACTGTTAACTGCTTGTGTGTAGTTTTCATGATCTAAGCTAACTCAGAAGAAATGACTTTATATATATTTATTTAGGTTTATGTATTATTTTTTATTATTTTTCTCTCTTTCTCTTTATGTATCTTCTATTTTATATTTTAAAATAGACAAATTATCTAGTATAAAAATATTATTGACTGTTGAAGATTTATCTTAAGTTTTATTATTATACAATACTATAATCTCTCTTTTTTATTATTATTATTATTATTACTAATATTCAGGCTTTTGGGAATGAAGTGTAGAACTGTTGTGTTGATATAAAAGATAGTTTTACTAAATTGTAAGATTGTATAATAGATATAGTTTTTAAAAATAGAATACCATTGGAGGTTGGGAGATGTTGTAGTTTGCTTTTCTTTTTTCTTTTCTTTCTTCTCTTTCTGTTATTATGGTGTCCTAACTAAAATATTGTATGGATGAGAATTGAAGTACTGAATAGGTTGTTGGTAATTCTGGTAGTGTTTATAAAGATAAAATAAATAAAAATATATTCAAAAAAATGCTGCTTGATTAAGATCAGGGCATCTTTTAAGTTAATTTAGGCAGCAATCTTATGCACACTTACCCAGAGGTAAGCTCCACTTAATTCAGTGGGACTTACTACTGAGCAGACATGCATGGGATTGTGCTGTTAGACTGCTATCCTGTACACACACTTACCTAACAGTAAGCTCCACTGAACAGAGTGGGACTTACTTCCAAGAAAATAGGCATAGGATTGTGCTGTATGGATTAATACGATGAATCATTTAAACTCTGCAGCCCTACTAATACTCTCCCGGCAACTCAAGTGCTACTTCCGGGGAAAGAATCTCGATCTCTGGCAACAAACGAGTAACAGCGGTGGATTTCTTTTGCACTAAAAACTATCACGTTGGAGAGAGCCTGCAAGGAGCCTTGCTAGTTTATTGCGGCAGGAGTTTACATCTGCATCAGGGTCTGAGGAAGTAGGCTGTTGCCTATGAAACCATGCTGCAATAAACATACACATGGTTGGAATATCCCTTATTTGGGGCATTTTAAAAATCTGAACTGACAGCCTTGCTTGCAGATTCAGTCTGGCTCGGTTCCCATCTCTCACGCAGTGCTTTTAAGGGCAGGCTGTGTTCTCTTGCACTTAATCGCTCAATCGCCCTGCTGGCTAATTTATGCTGTAAATTGACACAACGCTTCTTCAAATGAAAGTGAGTGTGGGGTGGGAAGGATGAGTCATCTGCAAAGGGTAAAATGATGATGATAATGATTATGTTTTCTCTTCACTGCACAGCTTTTGCTGCAGTAGTTTTTGGCTGGGTGGGGAGTGGGTGGATGTCTCTTGAATAAATAAAAAAAAGATTTTGTTTCTTTCCAGGTTTATGGGGAGGAAGACATATGGCTCCATGAACTCACTAGGCGAAGGGCAGTACATTGAGTGAGCTCGTTTGGAACCTCCCTTGTAATAAGATGAAAAAAGGGGAGTTGCTTTGTTTTCCTAAGTGTAAAGCCCAGACTTGTCTTCCTGTTCGGAGGCGCGGGGGGCTGGAAGAAAGAGGTCAAGTCCTTGTACACCAGGGGGGTCAGAAAGAGGGATGGCGTATGGAAAGATTTATGGGACAAGAGGTCTAGACATGTTCCAACTCTGAAGTGGACCACTGGGAAGGAGCAGAGATAGCAAAGCTGGAGACATTGTTTTTAGAGAGTTGAAGATGGCCTGGTAAAAAAAATGGCTATCATTTTCTAGGGTGTACATACACTCTCACTCTCTCTCTCACCCACGCCCACACACACACACACACACTTCTTTTGTTCTACTACTATTAATGCTAGTCAGAAAGGTTGTGAAGATTTTTGAAGCACTGCAGAAAACTCCCCCTCCCCGCTCTGTTTATCAAAGATGATTGATAAGGGAATGAGTATCAGGGTCAGCGTCAAAGAGAGGAACCTGCCAAGTGCCCACACCCCAGCAGGGGCCCTCTGACAAGAGTCCCCTGGGGTTCCTCCTCCTCTTCCCCATTGAAACCTGCTTGTTCATCTGCCTCTTGCACTGGTAGTGGCGAGGAGGAGGAGGAACAGTAGATACTACTGTCTACTTGCACACTGGCTCCCTGCCTGTCAAGTGAGCAAGTGGTGGCAATTAAGAGAAAGAAGATAAGGAGCCATAGCAGCTGGTGACAATGGAGGTGAGAAGGTAGATTCACTGAGGGAGGGGGCCCATGGAGGGTGTCTTGCCCAAAGGCCCGCAAAAACCTGGAGCCAGCACTGATGAGTATGCACACAATGGACAACAATGTCTCTATCCTATCACTTTCCACTCTGAAAAAGTCTATTTTCTGCTTTTAGGCCCATTCTAACGTTGGAGATAGAAGGCTGGGCTTTGCTTTTAAGAGACGTGAGGGTAGACTGATTAGAGTTATCATGGCCAGCAGGACACATTAATCCCTTCCCCCGATCTCTGGGCAAACAGACTTTTGTGCTGTTTCAAAACTCCCCAAAACTATCATCTGTACCCAGACGAGATTGGTTCCTGCTCAGCAACGCACACTACATCCCAGCCTAACCTACCTCACCATGAGGTGAAAATGGAATAACCCCATTATTGCCACCTTAAGCTCTGTGGAGGAAGGGCTAGATACAAATGTGCAGCACATAGTTAAACTATGGAATGCACTACTACAAGATGTAATGAGGGCCACCAATTTGGACGGCTTTAAAAGGAGATTATGCAAATCCATGGAAGATAAGGCGTTCAGTTGGTATTAGTCATGATGGCTATATATTACCTCCATTATCAGAGACGGTATGCTGGGGGAACACGAGCTGGAAGGTGCTATAGCATTCATGTCTGGAACTTCCCATAAACATCTGGTTGGCCACTGTGGGAACAGAATGCTGGACTAGATAGGCCTTTGGTGTGACCCAGCAGGGCTGTTCTTATTTTAATGTGCTAGATAAATAGGGTGGTGTGAGCAGCGGGGTGTGTGTGTGTATGTGTGTATGTGTATGAGAGAGATATTTAATGTCTTTGCAGCAGCTTCAGTAAATTCTGATTTCACTGTTTTCACCACAGGACAATGCATGTCTTCCAGATGTTCTTCACGAATACAATGAATGAGACAACAGAGCTGCGGTATCACAGCAGCAGGCTCAAACCCATTCCAGATTACTCACCTTGCTTGTAAGGTCTGAAAAAAATCAGCATTTAACGTTATATATGTGCAGATTTTATTTTCTTGGGCTCCAAGATCACTGCAGATGGTGACTGTAGCCATGAAATTAAAAGATGCTTGCTCCTTGGGAGGAAAGCTATGGCAAACCTAGACAACATAGTAAGAAGCAGAGACATCACCTTGCCAACAAAGGTTCGTATAATCAAAGCTATGGTTTTCCCAGTAGCGACGTATGGCTGGACTATAAGGAAGGCTGAGTGCCGAAGAATCGATGCTTTCGAACTGTAGTGCTGGAGAAGACTCTTACGAGTCCCCTGGACTGCAAGGAGGTCCAATCAGTCCATCCTGAAGGAAATCAACCCTGACTGCTCATTGGGAGGACAGATCCTGAAGCTGAAGCTCCAATATTTTGGCCACCTAATGCGAAGAGAAAACTCCCTGGAAAAGACCCTGATGCTGGGAAAGACTGAAGGCAAAAGGAGAAGGGGACGGCAGAGGATGAGATGGCTAGATAGCATCACCGTTGCAATGAATATGAACTTGAGCACGCTCCGGGAGAGAGCGGAGGCCAGGAAGGCCTGGCGTGCTATGGTCCATGGGGTCACGAAGAGTCGGACACGACTGAACGACTGAACAACAACAACAACAATGTGCCATCCAGAACCTTGGAAAAATGTCCATTGTACATGCAAAGAACATCCGAACAGAGTTAGTATAAGGCAAATATAGCTTCATATATTTACGTTAAGCAATCAAGAGTTAAATGAGTAAGCGAGCTATTGTGTATGACTGCAGCAAACTACACGGAAATGTTAGAAATGGCACATGATATGATTGAAATACTGAATCAAAAGTGGTCTGATCCTCAGCACTGCCTGGACAGGAAATCATCTGGGGATCACAGTTGCTCTCAGAGGAAGAGCAGGCTTTAGAGACACCAAATATAGTAGGCGTTTCTGGACTCAGTCCAACGTGCTGCTTTAAATGTTCAAATCTTCATCAAAAGCCCTGATTCTTGATGGTCGCAGCTTGCTTAGAAATCACATGACTCTGGAAAGACTCTGATGTTGGATCTTTAGAGAGATGGCGCATCCATGTATGGGATCTGGCCTTACTGGGAAAATCTGGTCATGAATCAAAGTTGTCAAGGAATGTGGTGGTTCTGTACAACACGGTTTCTCATTATCTCCCATGTGAATGGTGGCCTGAGAATTTCTAGATTGTCAGAACCTGCAGTTGTTCTGGACAGACAGTCTAGGATAAAAAGCCCGTGGACACTGTGACTATGAAAATACATACGATGTATTATTTTGCTTATTATGATTGAATATTGATATTATCTTATATTTTGTAGTGTGTGTGTGTGTGTGTGTGTGTAGGAAATACTTATGCTTCCTACAGGATTGTGAAATGTAGAATTCTCTTGTATGGTCAGAGTCAACCTCTTCATACATCCCATAAAGTTGCTATTCATCCCAGCAGGAAAGCTGCCATTGGTACCAATGGAAGCTTCCCTCCCAGGGTGAATAGTAGCTTTAAAGGGGCAATTTTAATCAACCACAGCATGGGGGAAAGGATTAAACTCTTTTCCCATCTCCCATAGTCCCAATCTTTATTTCTCCCTCCCTCATGGCTGCTATTTAAAATTTTAATAGGAATTAAAAAAAAAAAAACATGTTAATTGAAATCACACAATCAATGTCATATCTTGTTTGGCCCTGAGTGTGCCTTCTTCGGTATGAACTCCCCAAACTGCTCACTCAGATTGTGAACCAAGTGTGGGGAGCCCTCAGCCTAATTTCAAAAGACTTCTGCATGCTATCAGTTCAGACCTCTGAGAAGAGTGATCTGGCAGCTCACTGGGTGGGAAGGAAGAGGGAGGGAGAGAAGAGGGGGTGACAGAAAGAGAGAGCAAAGGAGCTGACCGAAAGAGAAAGGGGTGAGTCACCTTTTGCCTCTGGCCCTGCCCACTTCTAGCTTTGGCCCCACCCGTGACTGACATGCAGCCCCCAACAGATTAACTGTGAGGGAATGCAGCCCTCCACAGAAAACTGGCTGCCCACCCCTGATCAAACCTGCACCTTCCCCTGAAGCTAAGTTGGTTGTTACGAGGAGCAGACATTGTTCTGTTGCTCTGTTATGGCACTCTGTCTATGGGCGGAAGAGGAAGGCTTGCTCCCGTCAGGTTTCTAAAAGGGCAATAAGCAACATTTTATTTCACAGGGCACGTAGAGGTGGTTAAGAAGTGTCAACGTTTTTTGTCTGACTACTTTTGACACTGCTATTTTTTCATCTTGTTTGCTGCTTTGCATATTGTGCAGTTAGTTTTATATTGCATTTCTCTTATGTTTGTAATTTCCTTAGGAACCCTGATAGGGTGAGAAAGGCAGTATATCAATTTAAAAACAAATGCATATAAATAAATGGACAAAGTACATTTTTTATGGCCCGTGCTTCACAAGTTCACAATAAATGGCTGCTGAGGTCCATCAAGTGTTTCCAAACTTACCAGTCACGTTTCACTGCAATTTCTCAGTATTCCAGGAAGATCGTCACATGACAGTGGGTTTTACTTTTTTCTTGGTATCACTGCAAATTTATCTGGGGCTGCATCCTAAAAATGGATGGATGGAGAACTGCATCCTAAACATGCACACCAACTACTGGTATTTCAATCTTCAAGGCCGATATCACATTACAATATATTTTGCATCTCCCTCCCTCCCATTTGAAAGTTGAGTTTGGGATAAAACTGGCATTTAAACCTGAAACACAGAATTGAATGTGTGTACCAAATTTCATCCTGACATTTTATTTATTAAAACTTTTTTATCCCATTCTTTTAACCCTACAGGCCCTCCAGATATCTTAGTTTTTAAGTGAGAGATTTGATGTAATGAATATGTTGGGGGCGCAGGCCCGTACGTATGTTGTTTGTGTATATTGTCTGTGTGCTTTCATGTAAATGGCTTTTAAACTTTTTATATTGTATTTAATGTTTTAACTTCGTAACCACCCAGAGAGCTTTGGCTATGGGGCGGTATAGAAATGTAATGAAATAATAATAATAATAATAATAATAATAGCTGGTGGAGGGGTGGGGTCAGTGGGCTTATCAGTACCAGGGGTGCAGCACCCCTGGTACTGATATGCCCACCGACCCCACCCCTCCGCCAGCTACACATACAGAGTTAATTAGGAAGGGAGCTACACATATACAGTATATGCTTGTAAGATTCTTCTTCGTAATTGGGAACCTTAGATATTTGGGAGTCTTGGCCAACAGACATGGCCCCGCTCCCAATCACACACTCCTCCCGCCCCCCATGTTCAGTATAAGCATGGCAGGTGGATATCTATATACAGCTATCATGTCACCTATAAACACAGAATTCTGAGCAGGCACTAAAGGTCTCACACTTTCTGAAGTAGCCTACAGCCACTGGAAGTTTAGAAGAGAGGCCTTCAAGAAGGGCATCCTGGCTTCCAATCAAGCATGGTTTCCCAGCTCCACTTGCCACTGCTTTTAGGGACAAAAAGGCTGGCAGCTCAATGCTGGCTCACAGGGCTTTTGACTTCTTGCTATGGTTTGAAAGACCTTGCTTGGAAGGAATATATTCTCTTCCTGTCAACACAAGGCCCTTGCCAGCTGGTGAGGCAGCAGGAGGTGATCTGAGCTGGCATCTCCTCAAGTCAAAGCACACAGGGAGGCCCTGAAGCATATCTGTGTAGCTTCACAGGCACAGCATTCCTCTAGCAATTTGGGGTTTTATTCCCAGGGTGTATTTGGGGGGTGGGGGAAGAGGGAAAAAAGAGGGAAATAATAGGCATGAATACATATAAGTAATGTTAAAACTTTTGTTGTTTTTAACGGATTTTAAACTATTATTTACCTCACTGATCTTATAATATTCAAACAAGATTGCCTCATCTGAAGGTAACAGAGGCCTATGCCCTCTCACTATGCCAGAGGATTCTATATACTGAAGCATCTCTATATTCCTTAAAAAACACACACTACACAATCCTTTATAACCTTACTGTCCCCAAATTCCTACATTACCATCAACTTTCTCATTAGAGAAGATCAGCGTAAGAGGTGCCATTTCCAAATTTGTTATTTTTTTCCTTAACCTCAGGCTGTTAACAAAGACTTTATTAAAAGTTTTTCATAATTAAAAGGATTTTATTAGAAAGTTTTCTTTATTGTAAATCGCCTTCAGCACTCATTGAATGAAGGGGCATTTCAGAAATATTTTAAATAATGTTTAGGATAAATTGAAAAAAGGTATGCATATATGAGCCAGTGCTTCCTTTTGTTCATCATCATTATTATATTGATTAAATTTATATCTTGCCCTCAGTTATATAAGAGTGGCCTACATGGTTCCCGCTTTAATCCTCACAATCTCCTAGGCTGAGAGATTGTGACTAGCCCAACGTCATCCAGTGAGTTTCATGGCTGAGTGGGGATTTGAACCTGGGTCACCCTAGCCCTAGTCCAATACTCTAACCACTATATTAAACTGCCAAGAAGTGCTATTAAGGGCACTATCCAAGTCTTGTCATTCAGCGTAAATCCAGGGCACCTGAAATCCCTAGCCAGGCTTTAACTAGGAATAAATATACAGAATAAGAACAGTAACCATGTTAAGCCTCTGCTTCCATTTGCCCACAGCTGGTATTCTATATATGTACAATTCCTCCTCTCTCCACACACCAGTGCACTTTCGTCAAATAAAACAAAATAAAAGGAAGGCATGATAATGTCCTCGGGAAATTAGCGACAAAGGCAGCTATGGCATGAATGCTTGGTATGTCAATGGAGAGACTCACGCTGACATTCTGTAAAAGAAAGGGCAATTTACATGTTGCTGAAGAATGGATTATTCAAGTTCAAATAAAGTCAAACTTTTCAGGCATATTTTCTTTCTGTTTCTCAAATGCACAGAGTGCTGTTGACTTGAAAAGCAATTTTCATGCTTCATAAAATCCTTGGTGGGTTGGCCTTCAGCAGCCCAAAGATCACAACAGCTGCTATTTTGCTCAGATGAAAAGTGTGTAGGTGTGGGCTGGCTCCACTACAGATACAAGTGCTTAAAAGGGGGGAGAATAAGAGAGAGAATGAGAGTCAAGCTTTATTTGAGATCTCGGTAACCAGTGGCATAGCGGAGGCAAGGCTCATAGGGACACAGCGCCGGCACTTTTTAGTTAGTAAGGACTCTGACACCATCTAGCACCCGTCAGAATTTCCTGTTCCTTTGGAGCTTAGCTCTAATCCTCATAGAAGCTGGGGAGGAAATGATTTTTCCAGCAATATATTAGCTCTTCTTGCAATATAAATGATTTGGGGATGGTTTGGTCTTGAATGGACAATTTAAGACCTATTAGCTTTCCAAAAGACCTGCTCCTAGCACATAAAAACTCCTAGAACTGGTTTGTTGACATGGATCAACACCCTTGCCTGCAATTTTGGATTCTCTTTGGGGGCAGAGCTATGGGGACTGTCATAACGAGAGCCTGCACTTCAAAATTTACCACTACACCACTGCTGGTAAAATCATGGAAGACTAATTAGCTAAACTTTGTTCCAAGAAGATCCTGACTTCAATCCCTTTTTAGCCACGATGCATGAAGCCCGCACTTGCTAATCTTGGGCCTGTTTCTTTCTCTCAGCCAAACCTACCTCATAGGAATGTTGTAAGGGTAAATAGGATAACCCCCATGTACGCTACTCAAAGAAGGTTAGAAATTTAGGACCAAGAAAAAATGGCCTCCCCAAATTCTCCACCCTATTGAGGTAAAATTGGGGATATTTTGCCAAATTTGGGGGTGGGGGGGGGACTTGGAATTCTCCAACAGGCGGGGATGAGAGAAAAAGAAAATTTTAAGAGAATTGTCTTCTGAGAAATTTTTAGCTCAGTTAATACTGAGTGAAACTATATTGTTAGTTCACACTGACGGATAAAGGGAGCAATAGGCTAAGAGATAAGGGCTGGATGGACTAGGGGCCAAGCCCTTGGCTTCCTTCAACAATATTAAAAGAAGATTAAACAGTCTTAACACTGGATCTACAGTTGTACCGGAATTCTCCATCCTATTCATGGGTGACACATGCGGGGAGGGAATATTCTCAGTGCGAGACTGCTGATATTCTCCAATAGTTCAGGGGGAGCCTAAAAAAGAGACTTGTCCAAGAATGTATCAGAATATTTTCTGAGAAATTCTGGCCCAAGTATGAGAAATAAACTGGTGCCCCCGAATTCTGCTGATGAACCAGCAGTGTGCATGAGACAGTGCAGTTATTTATTTAGTTTGAAATGTATAATATAAGGCAACATCAAACCATGTCTGTTGTTGTTGTTCAGTCGTTCAGTCATGTCTGACTCTTCGTGACCCCATGGACCATAGCACGCCAGGCCTTCCTGTCCTGCACTCTCTCCCGGAGCATGCTCAAGTCCATATTCATTGCATCAGTGATGCTATCTAGCCATCTCATCCTCTGCCATCCCCTTCTCCTTTTGCCCTCAGGCTTTCCCAGCATCAGGGTCTTTTCCAGAGAGTTTTCTCTTCACATTAGGTGGCCAAAATATTGGAGCTTCAGTTTCAGTATCTGTCCTTCCAATGAGCAGTCAGGGTTGATTTCCTTTAGGATGGACTGATTTGACCTCCTTGCAGTCCAGGGGACTTGTAAGAGTCTTCTCCAGCACCACAGATCGAAAGCATCGATTCTTCGGCGCTCAGCCTTCCTTATAGTCCAGCTCTCACAGCCATACGTTACTACTGGGAAAACCATAGCTTTGATTAGACGGACCTTTGTCGGCAAGGTGATGTCTCTGCTTCTTACTATGCTGTCTAGGTTTGCCATAGCTTTCCTCCCAAGGAGCAAGCATCTTTTAATTTCATGGCTACAGTCACCGTCTGAGGTGATCTTGGAGCCCAAGAAAATAAAATCTGTCACTGCTTCCATTTCTTTCCCTTCCATATGCCAGGAAGTGATGGGGCCAGATGCCATGATCTTAGTTTTTTTAATGTTGAGTTTCAAACCAGCTTTTGCACTCTCCTCTTTCACCCTCAACAAGAGGCTCTTTAGAGCCTCTTCGCTTTCTGCCATTAGGGTGGTATCATCTGCGTATCTGAGGTTGTTGATAATTCTCCCAGCAATCTTAATTCCGACCTGTGATTCATCCAACCCGGCGTTTCTCATGATGTACTTTGCATATAAGTTAAGTAAGCAGTGCGACAATATGCAGCCTTGTCGTACTCCTTTCCCAATTTTGAACCAATCGGTTGTTCCATGTCTGGTTCTTACTGTTGCTTCTTGACCCTCGTACAGGTTTCTCAGGAGACAGGTAAGGTGGTCTGGTGCCCCCATCTCTTTCAGAATTTGCCAGAGTTTGTTGTGATCCACACAATCAAAGGCTTTAGCGTAGTCAATGAAGCAGAAATAGACGTTTTTCTGGAATTCTCTCGCTTTCTCCATGATCCAGCGAAAGTTGGCAATTTGATCTCTAGTTCCTCTGCCTCTTCGAAACCCAGCTTGTACTTCCGGTAGTTCTCGGTTTGCATACTGCTGAAGCCTAGCTTGTAGGATTTTGAGCATAACCTTGCTGGCATGTGAAATGAGCGCAATTGTACGGTAGTTTGAACACTCTTTGGCGTTGCCCTTCTTTGGAATTGGAATGTAAACTGACCTTTTCCAGTCTTGTGGCCACTGTTGAGTGTTCCAAATTTGTTGGCATATTGAGTGCAGCACTTTAACAGCATCGTCTTTTAGGATCTTAAACAGCTCAGCTGGAAGACTGTCATCTCCGCTAGCTTTGTTGTTAGTAATGCTTCCTAAGGCCCACTTGACTTCACTCTCTAGGATGTCTGGCTCAAGTTCACTGACCGCACTATCATGGCTATCAGGGACATTCAGATCTTTCCTGTATAGTTCTTCTGTGTATTCTTTCCACCTCTTCTTAATCTCATCTGCTTCTGTTAGGTCCCTGCCTTCTTTGTCCTTTATCATGCCCGTCTTTGCACAAAACTTTCCCTTGAGATCTCTGATTTTCTTGAAGAGATCTCTAGTCTTTCCCATTCTGTTGTTTTCCTCGATTTCTTTGCATTGTTCATTTAAGAAGGCCTTCTTTTCTCTCCTTGCTATTCTCTGGAACTCTGCATTCAGTTGGGTATATCTTCCCCTTTCTCCCTTGCTTTTCACTTCCCTTCTTTCCTCAGCTAATTGTAAAGCCTCATCAGACAGCCACTTTGCTTTCTTGCATTTCTTTTTCTTTGGGATGGATTGAGTTGCTGCCTCCTGAACAATGTTACGGACCTCCGTCCATAATTCCTCAGGCACTCTGTCTATCAGGTCTAATCCCTTAAATTTATTCCTTACCTCCACTGTATATTCATAAGGGATATGATTTAGGTCATACTTGAACGGTTTAGTGGTTTTCCCTACGTTCTTCAATTTAAGCCGAAATTTTGCAACAAGAAGCTCATGATCTGAGCCACAGTCAGCTCCAGGTCTTGTTTTTACTGACTGTATGGAGCTTCTCCATCTTTGGCTGCAAAGGACATAATCAATCTGATTTCGATATTGACCATCTGGTGATGTCCATGTGTAGAGTCGCCTCTTGTGCTGTTGGAAAAGAGTGTTTGCTATGATCAGCGTGTTCTCTTGGCAAAACTCTATTAGCCTTTGTCCTGCTTCATTTTGTACACCAAGGCCATGCTTGCCTGTTATCCCGGTGATTTCTTGACTTCCTACTTTACCATTCCAATCCCCTATGATGAAGAGGACATCTTTTTTTGGTGTTAGTTCTAGAAAGTGTTGTAGGTCTTCATAGAACCGATCAACCTCAGCTTCTTCGGCCTCAGTGGTTGGGGCATAGACTTGAATTACTGTGATGTTGAATGGTTTGCCTTGGATTCGTACTGAGATCATTCTATCGTTTTTGAGATTGTACCCCAGTACTGCTTTTCCCACCCTTTTGTTGACTATGAGTGCTACTCCATTTCTTCTAAGGGATTCTTGCCCACAGTAGTAGATATGATGGTCACCTGAATTAAATTCGCCCATGCTTGTCCATTTTAGTTCGCTGATTCCCAAGATGTCGATGTTCAGTCTTGCCATCTCATGTTTGACCACCTCCAGCTTACCTTGATTCATTGATCTTACATTCCAGGTTCCTCAACAATATTGTTCTTTACAACATCGGATTTTCTTTTCACCACCAGACACATCCACAGCTGAGTGTCCTTTCGACTTTGGCCCAGCCGCTTCACTCTTTCTGGCGCTACTTGGAAATACCCTCTGCTCTTCCCCAGTAGTATATTGGACACCTTCCGACCTGAGGGGCTCATCTTCCGGCGTCATCTCTTTTAGCTTTGTGATAAGTTCCATGGGGTTTTCTTGGCAAGAATACTGGAGTGGGTTGCCATTTCCTTCTCCAGTGGACCACATTTTGTCAGAACTCTCTGCCATGACCTGTCCGTCTTGGGTGGCCCTGCCCGGCATAGCTTATGGCTTCACTGAGTTACGCAAGCCCCTTCGCCACAACAAGGCAGTGATTCATGAAGGGGCAAACCATGTCTAGCACATGTGAAAAGGTTATCAGAGGTATGCCACCATAGATCAGAGCTGTAGAGCCTCTTTCAACCAAAGGGCCAAATTCCCTTTTGGAGAAGCTCTCGGGGGATGCATTCCAGTGGTTGGTGGTGCTGAAGGCAAAAGCGGTGGGGCAAACATGCTAGCAATACTCAAAATACAAGCATATTTTAGTAATTAAGCCTCAGAAGAGGAATTTCAGCCTTTTAGAATGGGGAAAAAAGCCTGTACAAAAGCCAGGAAACCACCAAACAATCAGTGATTGGGGGAAGGGGTGTGGCCATTAGGGGAACCCTGGAGGGCTGGATTGGGACCCCAAGAGGAGGCAAATTTGGCCCCTGGGTCTGAGGTTCTACACCCCTGCCATAGATATACCCACAACATGTTCCAATGGACTAAATGCGCACACTCAGCTGTGACAGTAATCAAGTGTAGAGAATTCAAACTATGTGGACATTATTTTAATATTGTTGTATTTTATAGATTTAATATTGTTGTATTTTTATAGATTATATCTTATTTATATTTATGAGTTTCCTTGGCACTAAACCACTGGAAGGGTGGAGTATAAACTGTATAGTAGATGGATAAATGGACAGATACATAGATGGACAGACATGTACATCATGAACCAGGCCATTGTTTCCACAGTGAGCTCCTCACAAAGAGGAAGCAGATCTTTAGAAAATAGAATATACTATTCAAAGTCAAAATCAATGGTAATAAACATATTTTTCACTTTTTTCAGGTGTTTGTGGCTAGATCTACACTAGTGCATTATAGCGGTATTGAAGTACACTGATAACTGTTGGGGCACATTACACATTCGATATACTGCTATTGCAATGTTATTTCCTGCTTTTTATTCCACATTATCCAATATACTGCAACAAATGTCATTGTGCGTCCTACGAGGTATAAACGTGCAAGAGGGATATAGCGTTACCATGACGGGATCGTAACGACAGGACACAAGGTGTAGATCTGGCCTGTTACAGAGCTTGTACTTGTAAGTTCTCTGAGCCGTTTGATAGCTACTGCAGATAGAACAGAGGTGTACTATGAATATTTTTAAATGATGGTGCTTCTAGTAGAGAAACGTTACGAATTATCAGTCTGTGAGAAAGCAAGCTCTTGGATTACACAGTTCTCTTCATCAGAGGGAAACACATTTGGATCCCCTTTATGTCTTATTCTGATGGGGTGCTGGAGGTTAAGAAGGCAAACTTTGTCAAGAGTGCTTCCCTTCTGCCAGAGAGAACTGTTCTTTCTGGCACAGTTACAATTAACCAACAGCTTCCTGTGTGAAAAGCATCCATGGTTTGCCACTAAACCAAGGGTGAGCAACTGTCAACTTCCGTGCTGCTGGCTTTCCAGGAATTCTGCAGGGAAACAAGCTGCATGCTCCCCACACACTTTGTTTCCCAATAGAATCGCTGGGAATCCAGTCACTGGGCCAGTTCTGGTGACAGAGGAGGGGTGCAGCCTGTGGTGGGTTCTGGGGGGGGGCATGTGTCACCCACCCACCCAAGTTGCCACCCCTGCACTAAACCAATGTAACACATGAAAGGTGCCTCAGAATTCCGTGTATTTGAAAGCTGACAGGCCGCCACGTGAACAGGAGATGGCTGAATGAAAGCCATGACTCGCACATCTTTGTGTCGCTTCTTACAGCAATTGATCACATCCTGATCCTAATCATACTTTCTTGGGGCAAAAAGGCCAGCTCTTAAAGTTGGGGATGTGGAGGCTTGATCAGTGGGCCTCCTTCTCAGCTGGGCAAAGCAATTCCCCCATGCTGCTCCCTGGGTAGTCAGTGTAAGGTGATAGTAGTGGGCAGATGAGTATTTTGCCAGTTTGGGGATCTTGGTAAATTCCCTCTGGAACCAGAGTTTGGGGGAAAGTTCCATGTTATTCCTCAGGACTTGCATCCAAGCGAATGTGTTTAGAATTAGAATGCAATTCACATCGTGCATGTGTGTATCTCCACCCGTTGCAACACACACACACACACACACACTCATAACATATATATACATCCCTCGTCCAGATAATAAAAAATGAAAAACTCATCAGCATCAAAGCGACTGATGAATCAAAATTCCATGCATAAATATTCAATCCCTCCACCAATATCTCCCTGGAGAAATCTTCTATTTTTACAAGTGTATAAGAAGTTAATTGGGCATTTCAAAATAAAAACTGAAGCCTGGTGTTGCTATAAAAGGTGATGAACTGAGCTTTTAATCTCAAGATTACTTTATTTTTCCCTTTTTCCCTTTGAGGGGTGGGGGCTGCCCCAGTGCATTCACAATATTATAATGAGAGTGTGTGCTGTAATTCCACTATTCTGCTGACATTGCAGTAAACTGTAATGAAGCTTCAGTAATTTCTGAAAAATCTAAGGATGACTTTAGGGGGAAACTCCTGTTCTATCATCAAATGTGTTTTATAATGCTATGACTGTTTAATGTGTAAGTTTATGTTACATTTCAAGTTAGATCAACGTGAGAAGCTGGATCTACACATAAAATAAAATGAGGTGGTAGTTCGGAACTATACTTCTTTAGACTGCAGGTGGGGATCACATTTTTTAACACTTGCCTTAATAAAAACTTTTTTTAAAACCACCCTGCAAGTAGAAATCTAGCACAGCAGGGATGAACTCAGAGCATTCTCCCTGATGTTCTAGATTTCTGCTTAGGGGGAGATTTTTACATGGAAGAATAGTCAAAAATGGAATTTCCTAACCCTGCTGCCTGAAGTGGCATAATCTATGATGAATCACCTCATTCTGCTGCTATGCATTAGAGAAGTGAATGGGAAATAAGAGCAGAAAGATTATGGTGGGGCAATACCATGAGGAGCTTTAAAAGTAAAGACAAGGAGTCTGTGCGGGATGTGGAATGGTTGATCACACTGGGAGCAATATAGATTTTTATAGGAATTCTGGCTTCTTTTCCCTGCTGCCCCTAGTTGGTTTCAATGCCAACAATAAATCCAAGATAGCATTGTAGGGCACATTGTGAAGTAATCAGAAATGACAAAGGCCCCCAGACAGAGCACATGGGTTAGCTGTTTTTCTCAGAATAGGTCCAGATATCACGACTTATTATGAAACAACATGCCATAAATTCAGGACATGCATTGTTCAGTCTGCAGGAATGATTTAAATACCTAGAACATGCACATCAATCTATTCTAGATAACCCCCATACTGATTTCAGTAGCTTAAGTGTGGCTGTTTGTAACTTCTATGTGGGCAGATTGCAAAATTCTCAGCTATTTATTTAGCACAGAGTTCACGTGGATAACAATTTTAAAGCAAGTATTATGGATACCTACATAGGTATGTAAATGTATATGATTTTGAGCAAACCCTGTTTATATGTGTGGATGTCCCTAATTTATCCATAGAAGCCAAGATAAAAAATAATATATTCTAAAGCTCAGCAGTAGGGGTTAGCAACCAGAGTCCCAAGACCATATGTAGGCCCTAGTTGCCCCCTAGTTGCTGGCTCAGAGGCATTGGTTTTACAATCTTTACACAGGCTGCCAATTTGCTTCCGAGCAAAATACAAAGTGCTGGTTCCCACCTTCAGGGCCTTCCGTGGTCTAGGTCCCAGGTACCTCAGGGAGCGCCGCCTCCCCTGCGTCCCAGTCCGCCACCTGAGGCCCTCTGAGGGCTCTCTGCTGCGGCTGCCTCATGCGAGACTGGCAGCCACACGCAAGGGGGCCTTTCCGTTTGCCTGCTGACCTCTTCAAAGGTCTTTAAGCCGGCATTACAGACTCCGTCATTCCGGCAGGCCTTCCGTTTTAGAACTCTTGCTCCTTGTGTGGACTCTTGTGTACTGTTATAAAGTTGTGTTATTTTAAGCTGTGTTGTTTTATTGTTCAATTATTATTATTATTTTGTGAAATTGTTTTTAGTTCAAGTTGTTTTTGGTTATATGTTGTTTGAATATATTGTCCATATGTTTTTATGTAAATGGCTTTTAAACTCTGTATATTGCATTTTAATGTTTTAACTTTTCTAAACTGCCCAGACAGCTTCGGCTATGGGGAGGTATAGATACATCATCATCATCATCATCATCATCATAATAATAATAATAATAATAAATGAGAGAGGCATGTGGGAGGTCTGGTGTTTCTGGCACTGGAACCTGCTAGCCCCATACTATCTACTTCAGGTGTGCAGAAACTTGGGCCCAGGTTCCCCAGAGGGCCACACCCCTTCTCTTGGCCCCACCCCTTCCCCTGGACCGCTGATTGTGGGTTTTGGCCCCACCCCTTTGGCTTCGGCCCCATCCAGCACTGAGAGCTTCTCCCAAACTGAATTTAGCCATTGGGCTGAAAGAAGGTCTGATCTACTTGATCAGATAGCAGCTCTCCAGGGCTTTCTGTCTTCCCCAGCCCTGTTTCTTAAAATCCCTTGTAACTGGAGATGCCAGGGACAGAACATGAGACCTTCAGCATGGAAAACCTGTGCCTTTCCTCTGAGCTATTACCCCTTCTTGCATGTACAGATACATGAGAAATTTGTTTCAGTTTGGTTTTGACCAGGATTTACCCAGTTTATACACCCTGGACCCAAATGCAGCCCTGAACGCAATCTGCAGTCTAAATCCATACATTTCTGAGCTTGTGACACAATTCGCCAAACAAAATTAACGTGTTAGAAACTCCATTTGGAAAGCGGACATGAAAAATGCGTGCTTTTGAAAAAATGAGCACAAACGCACATTGACCGATGGAAGAAAGAAATGCATACATTTGAAAAGTATGTACAACTGATGCGTGCATTTAGGGAAATGCACAGGAAAATACAAAAAAAATCTTCATGGGAAAAGAAAAAAACAAGGTTCACAATCTCATATGGAGACGAGACAGAACAAGCTTTGAGGTGGGATTTGGAGAACCTCAGTGCGCTCGGGGTTTGCCCATTCACACATCCCTACTTGCACACTTTCCTTGGCAGGAGCAAGCAAAACAGAGAGTTTTGTGGTTCTAGATGGCACTATGAAAAGATGGGTCTCTCATGCCTCCCCGGCCAGATTTTGCAAGAAAGGAAAAACTTCTGTCTGGTTTCCTTCTACAATTCGCCCCATTGCCGCACACCCCTCTTTGTCCGCCTCTCCTCCGGCCCACCAGGAGGCTGAGCTGCCAGAGGCACCAAACCCACAAAACTCAGAACCAAGCAGCTGGCCAGAGGGAAGAAGATCAGAGGCAAGCAGAAAACAGCCAAAGATGCATGAATCACAGAGGTGAGAGGAAGGTTCCTGAGCAAGCCAGGACTGCTCTGAAACCAACCTGCCCTCAGGATGGGAGAGGAATATCAGAGGAAGAACATCAATCAACAAACACCTGTCGACTGGGGGGCCGGTCACAGGCCTGCAGAGGATATATCAAAGCTGCTTTCTTCCTCCTCCTTTGACTCAGCAGGTAAAGAAAGGAGCACTGAGGAGCGTAACAACAACATAAGGATTGTTTTGCTCTAGCAAAGCAAGGCCCACGTCTCTTGGCATTCTGTTTCCAGTGGCAGACAGCCAGAACGATCCCTTGCAAGCGCACAAGCGGGGCACGGAGGTGATCGCTGTCTCCTGCTGTTTGTCCCTCTCCCCTCCCTTCCTCTGGCATTCCACCTTGGTGCAGTAGTTAGCATGCTGAAGTAAAATCAGAGAGAGACCTGGGCTCAAATCCTCACTCAGCCGGGAAGCTCACCGGGAGACTGTGGGCTAATCACTCCCATGCAGTGTGACCTACCCTACAGAGTTGGTGTAAAGATAAAACTTATTTACTGACTTGGAGACCAGAGCCTACCATCTCTCCAGAGCTCTGCCAGCAAGAGCCAGGCAGGGCAGGAGGAACAACACAGGCAATTTTGCCTCTGGTTCCCCCTGAAAAACAATCAGCTAGGTGGGACTCTGAGTCCATCTAGCTCACTTACTGGCAGTGGGTAGGGATGGAGAAGCTGAAGGATCCTGGCCTCATGTCTCCCTGCCCCCTCACAATCACGCTCCCTTTCCTCCCTACCTGAGGTCTTCCCAGGTCACTATCACAACCTTGGAAGATTAGCCACTGCAGTGCTTTCTGCAGTAGCTGTAAGGGGACAGGGGAATGGCCCAATGTTGGATTCCCCCTCCCAAGGTCATAGGAATGTCTACAGCCTCAGGAAGGGGATTCTGTCATATCCCATGGTCTCTGGGACACTCTCTGCCCCATACGTACTTACACATTTACTTATTTTCATTGTTTCTAAGCCACTGTTCATCCAGATGGATTCCGGAATGGTATACAAAGACTCGAATAACATCACGCCAGTGCAAGTACAATACCAAAAAAAAGAAGGAAAGTCAATAACGATTAGAACAAACAAGTGTCAGATGAAACTATAAATTCCACTGACCAGGCAGCAGCAAAATTCATACTGAAAATGCCTTGACAAGTAACAGTAATAATAAATCTTAACCTGGCAATTAAAAGATTGTAATGTCGGTGTCAAGCATACTTCCTTTGGGAGGGGTGTACCAAAGTTGTGGTGCCACCATAGAAAAGGCCCTCTCCTTTGTAGATACATAATGTACCTCCTCTAAGGAAGGTACCCAGAGAAGGGCCTCTGTAGAAGGTCTTAAGGCACGAGCAGGCTGGCATGGGAAGAGGCGCTCCTTCAGCTATTTGAGTCCCAAGCCATGCAGGGATTTAAAGGTTCACCTTGGAAAATTGGCCCAGTTCAATAAAGTATCTGGAAGCATCCTGCCTCTCCAAACACTGTCGGAGACTTGTGGTTGAGGAGAACCCAGATAAAATTGCCCCTGGGGCCAAATCTGGCTCATGGGCCACAACTTAGAGATCTCTCATCTAGGGAATGGTCCAGTTCTATGTAAAAATCAATCCAGGAAAGAGAGGAGGGCAAAGCCCAAAGGAAGCAAAAGCGGCCAATGTTTTGAATCAGGAAGGATGATCGTATAAAGCCACTGCAGGAAGGAAAGGGCAGGAGGCTTTGCTTAGGGCTATAGCTGGAGCAATGGGAGTGGGACCTGTTCTGGCTCAAGAGTGAATGACAGGAGGAAGCCACAAGAGGAAGGAATAAAATGGGGGGGGGGCATGTATTTGGGTCAAAGATAATGGCAGAGGCTGAACTGCAGCAGAAGATGATGGTGGGCGGAGGTGTGTCCTGGGAGGGGCTGACTTATGCTGAGAGGAAGCTACTACAGAAGCTTGAGTGTGGGAAGAAGATAAAGCAAAGAAATAACTGATCTGATTCAGGCCCAATGGTTCCTAACCTGTCCTGCATCAAGGGGTAGAGAAGGGTGAGGAAATTAATTGGGTTTGCATTTCTATTTGAGATTATCCACTTTACACCAGAACTAAACACAGACCCAAACAGAATTTGCTATTAGATTTCTGTACATTTCTGGGTTTGTGATGCATTTCGCAAAACAAAACAAAATGTGCTTGACAACACACGAAAAACAAAACAAAATGTGCTTGACAACACGCGCACATTTACTTGTAGCTGCCAGATCCACAAAAGCTAGGTTTTGGAAGGGATTCACCTTCCAGGGATTGGATTATTGGTATGCCATGGTCTGGCAAATTGCCATAATGGAAAAAATATCGCACAAGTTGAAGGTGGCCAGGGGTCAAAGCAAACATGGTTCATTCCGTGCGATATGGTTTGACTTTATTGCATATACGAACAGAACAGAACATCAGTATTTGATTCCCTCGCACTATAAAACCCTATGGCTTTTATAAGGAAGAAAATAGATGAAGAATAATCCTGAGTCCGTCTGATAAAATATCTAGTAGCACTGACAAGAATTACCTGTGACCTCTGAACACCCATTAAGATATAACTGTATGGTAAGAAGATGTAATCCTGATGGAATTTGTTTTATTTTAGTTTCTATTTTGGTTTGGTTTGATTTTATTTTGCTTTGTTAATATTACTGAAATTCAATATAAATTTGTATTAAAAAAAAGACAACACACGCACATTTTAAAAATGTGCAAGGAAAAGCGCATACACTTCTAAAATATGCACGAACAGGCTTTAGTCAAAGGGCGCATGTCTACAAAAATGCGTACATTTGGAAAAAATACACAGAAAAATGTGCACATTTTGAAAAAAAATGGTTACAAAAATACACACAAATTTCTGGGAGAGGGGGGAGAGGCTCACATGGGACCAGGGCAAAATGAGCCTAGCAGTGGTAAACTGAGACCCTGAACAAGATCAAGTGTGACAACTTTCACTAGAGGGTGATGGGGGAGAATGTACCGAGTTGAACCATCTAAAAATGGCCCTTATAGTTTGATCAAGCTCTTGTGAGTGACAGGTTATACTTCTTTTATTCCTTACTCTTTCTCCAAAATGTAGGTTTTACATTCTCATTACAAAACCAATTGAAGCAAGTGCAGCTTTGAGTGACCTCCTATACGAAAACACGCTAAGGCCACCCATTTTCATTCATTCATTCACTTCTCCCTCCCCCCCTCCCCCCTATCACACTTATTCTTTTCCTCTCAAGCTGAGAGTAGCATTCATTTGACTCTGATTCCACCTCCATCAGAAAGACAGGGTCTTTTTTCTGGTGGCACCAAGACTTTCTAGCACCCCTCAAAGGAAACTTTGCTGGTGTCATCTTTGCTCACCTTTCCCAATGCGCAGTTTGTGCCTTAATATATTTGACTGGGGGAAAGCGACCATGTTGTACTTGAGTTCTTGGTTCTAAGGGAAGCAAAAGCCGAGTGTAGTCAAACGCGTACCCTGGATTTTAGGAAAGCTGATTTTCATAAACTCAGAACAATGATCAGTAAGGTCCCATGGCAAGCAATGCTAGCGAGAAAAGGAGTCCAAGATGGGTGGGAGCTTTTAAAAAAGGAAATTCTCAAGGCACAATCACAAGCAATTCCAACAAGAAGAAAAGGTGGAAGACAACAGAAGAAGCCAATGTGACTTCACAAAAAGCTTAGGGATGAACTGAAAACAAAAAAGGACACATATAGGAAGGGGAAAGAAGGCCAAGTAACAAAGGAAGAGTACAGGCAGATAGCACAGAATTGCAGGGATGGCGTCAGGAAGGCTAAAGCTGAGAATGAGCTGAGGTTAGCAAGGGATGTTAAAAACAACAAAAAGGCTTTCTTCAGCTACGTGCATAGTAAAAGGCAGAGGAAAGAAATGGTGGTTTAGCTATTAAATAAGGATGGCAAAACGATAACAGATGACAAAGAAAAGGCAGAGGTGCTCAATTCCTACTTTGGCTCAGTCTTCTCCCAAAAGAGGGTCTATGACCCCCCTGGCAAAGGCGAAGTACAGGCTGAAGGGGCAGGATTGCAGCTTGAGATCGACAGGCATATGGTCAGGGAACACCTCATTACTTTGAATGAGTTCAAATCTCCAGGGCCAGATGAACTGCATCCTAGAGTCATAAAGGAACTGGCAGAAGAACTCTCAGAACCGCTGTCTATTCTCTTTGAGAAATCATGGAGGACGGGGGAAGTGCCAGATGACTGGAGGAGGGCTAACGTTGTCCCTATCTTCAAAAAGGGTAAAAAGGAGGAACCTGGGAACTACAGACCAGTCAGTCTGACATCAATCCCTGGGAAAATTCTGGAGCAGATCATAAAGCAATCCATCTGGAAGCACCTTGACAACAATGCCGTGATTACTCGAAGCCAACATGGATTTGTCAAAAACAAGTCCTGCCAGACAAATCTGATCTCATTTTTTGATCAAGTAACCTCCCTTGTAGACCGTGGGAATGCTGTAGACATCATATACCTCGACTTCAGCAAAGCTTTCGACAAAGTGCCCCATGATCTCCTGATGAGCAAACTAGCTCAAAGTGGGCTAGATGAAACAACGATCCGGTGGATCCACAGTTGGCTACAGAATCGGACTCAAAGAGTGCTTATCAATGGGACCTTCTCAAACTGGGGAGAGGTAACGAGTGGGGTACCGCAGGGCTCAGTCCTGGGCCCAGTGCTCTTCAACATTTTTATTAATGACTTGGAGGAGGAGGTGCAGGGAATGCTGATCAAATTTGCAGATGACACAAAATTGGGAGGGATAGCTAATACTTTGGAAGACAGAAACAAAATTCAAAGTGATCTGGATAGACTGGAGCGCTGGGCAGAAAACCACAGAATGACATTTAATAGGGACAAATGCCAAGTTCTGCACCTAGGAAAAAGAAACCAAATGCACAGTTACAAGATGGGGGGTACGTGGCTCAACCACACTACAAGCGAGAAGGATCTTGGAATTGTTGTCGATCACAAGCTGAATATGAGCCAACAATGTGATGTGGCTGCAAAAAAGGCCAATGCTATTTTGGGCTGCATTCATAGAAGCATCGCTTCCAAATCCCGGGAAGTAGTAGTTCCCCTCTACTCAGCACTGGTTAGGCCTCATCTGGAGTACTGTGTCCAGTTCTGGGCACCACACTTTAAGAAGGATTTAGACAAACTGGAGAGGGTTCAGAGGAGGGCAACAAAGATGATCAGGGGACTGGAAACAAAGCCCTATGAAGAGAGACTCAAAGAACTGGGCATGTTTAGCCTTGAGAAGAGAAGACTGAGGGGAGATATGATAGCACTCTTCAAGTATTTGAAAGGTTGTCACAGAGAAGAAGGCCAGGATCTCTTCTCGATCATCCCAGAGTGCAGGACACGGAATAATGGGCTCAAGTTACAGGAAGCCAGATTCCGGCTGAACATCAGGAAAAACTTCCTGACTGTAAGAGCAATACGACAATGGAACCAATTACCTGGGGAGGTGGTGGGCTCTCCCACACTGGAGGCCTTCAAGACGAGGCTGGACAGCCATTTGTCAGGGATGCTCTGACTTGGATTCCTGCACTGAGCAGGGGGTTGGACTCGATGGCCTTGTAGGCCCCTTCCAACCCTACTATTCTATGATTCTATGACTGCTCCTGGTTTTTTTTAAAGATATATTTGATTGATAGGCTGCTGGGTTTTTAAAAATAATAATATTAATTTTGTTGCTTATAATCATGTTTAGTTGGCATTGTTTTTCTTTGGCTCATATTGTTCACTGCCTTCATTATTTGGACAAAGAAGTGAGAGACAAATGTATGAAATAAATACATGCATGAATGCAGATGGTTCCTATGTGGTCTCCCACCCAGGCAGCATCTAGACATGCTTAGAATCAGCAGTGGAACTGGGTCATGGACACATTTATGGTTAAGACTAGCCCAAGACATTTTCCTGCCTGAGGTGAAGGATAAGATGGTGCCCCACCCTCACCGAAATCCATGTACAGGAGCCACCCAGACGGGGAGTTGAATCTTACTTCAAGACTGGTGATGGGACAACATCCTCCACTACACCTAAGGGCAGGCTTAGGGAGCCAAGGCATGCTGTGTGTCAGGAGAAATGGCTAGGGGTGCTGCCTCCACTGCCCAGTCCTTTCCCTAGCATCTGCCACTTGAGACAGTCACCATCCGGAGCTGGCCCTGTTTATGGTACATGAAAAACGTAGTCCAGTGGTCAAGAGCTGGGACCCACGTGGAACGCCAACTTGCACAACAGGGCTGACTTTCAAGAGTCTATGCACCCTGGGGTGGAACCCAGTGGTAAAGGGGTGATGCCCATCCCTCCCACAAAATACAATGGTGGTGGCAGCACTGCCATGACCCACCTCTGGGTCCCAATTCTACTTACTTATGTATTGCTTGCATTCATATCCCACCTTTCTTCCTCTTGCAAAGAACCCAAGGCGGCTTAACACTATCCTCCACCTCTCCATTTTATCCTCACCACAACAACCCTGTGAGGTAGGTTGGGCTGAGTCTGTGACTGGCCCAAAGCCACCAAGTGAGCTTCCATGGCCGAACGGAGACTAGGACCCGGATCTCCCGGCTCCCAGTCCAACACTCTCACACCTACACCACACTAGCTGGACTTGTTGAAGACCACTGGCCTGGGCTGTATTTGTCAAGCCAGAGCAGCAATGGTGTCCCTGTGGTACAACGTATGCCTGTGCAAGATGCGTTAGTGCTGCAAGATTTCCCATTTATGTTTCTAGACTATACAGGTGAGGCATGGAGAAAACAAATGAACAGCCAGATGACAAGATCTTTCTGGGGGCTCACTTTGGACCTTAGCCTGCTTCTTCTGTGCCTGGCTTCTCCCGTGGGCATGAGGGCAGAGGAGGAGGCTAACGTCACTTCCTGAGTGCTGCTCTTGTTGTCTTGGCTAGCTGGGGGATGCTAGGAGTTGCAGTCCAACACATCTAAAGGGCACCAGCTGGGGAAGGCTGGGTTGGAAAAGGGGAGGCCAATATGATGGTGGCTTGGTTTAGAACTTTCTGCATCTAGCCGTAAACAGTTGTCTACCAGATTGTTATCCTAGAGTAGCCTGTTTATAGGATTAAAGCCTCCCTCCCTTTTTGTTTTTTTGTTTTTTTTAAGAATATGCAGGGAGAATGAAAACAGAAAAACAACCAGAAATACAAGCCTGAGAAGAACAAGTGCTTGAACTCTACAGCAAATTGTGTATTGCTGCCAAACCACACATGAAGAGGAGAAAGGCTATTTATCCTTCAGGGCTAGGCAGCAATTTAGCTGTCTAGAAAAACAGTAGCTCTGCAGCAGGAAAACAAATAGAATCAGTCCAGCCATCTGATGCTCGCAGGTCACAAACCCTAACCCTTTCCTCCTCCGGTCTGGGTGTTGAGTCGTTTTTCCAAGAACAAACTGCAAGGCTTTCTGTTGTTAGGTGGTGGTTGTTTTTCCAATTCACCCAATTTAATATAGGGGTTCGAGTAGCCTCAACCAACCTGGCACCCTCCAGATGTGTTGTATTTCAACTCTCATCATTTCCAGACAGCATGGCCATTTGTCATGCTGAATGGGTGTTGGAGTTCACAGCTGGAGGGCTCCAGATTGGAGAAGGATAGGTTAGAGTACTGAACTAGGTTTGGGGAGACCAGGATTCAAATCCCCACACAGCCATGAAGTTCTCTGGGTGACCTGAGGCCAATCACACTAGCCCTGTTCAGGCTAAATCTTTGTAGAGGGCCATGGAGGTATGCATGCAGCCCCACTGCCAATGTCCCCATACGTGCCAGCATCACCTAGGGATGTCGGAGAAATCTGTTGGGGGTGTGGAGTTCAATGTGTTTTCCTAGGATCAGCCCTCCAGACCTCATTTCAGTTCCTGCTGCGGCTCCTGACTCTTTTTGCAGCAAGTCAGGCCAGTTCATGGATTTTGTGCATTTTGCCCCTCGGGTTCTGCAATTTGCACAAATGTCGGAGCAATTTGCGCAAATTCGGCTGTAATTTGCACAAATTGCAGAACCTGCAAAAAAGAAAATGCACCAAAAACTTCCCTAGAGTTGAGGGGAAAGCCTGCAGTTTGGCTTGCAAACACAAATCAAGCTATATTCACTGCAGAATTCCATTAAGTCAAAAAAGAACCAGATTTCCCAGAGACGGACATCCGTAGCATCACCCTTTCAGTTCCTGATCTTGCTGCATTGAGCGGCAAGCTTTGTAGGGGCATTCCCCTTGCATTCGTCTCAGTAGAACTCTCTGTGAGATCTGGGACCAGATGCTTGGAGGCAGTGCCAGCATGCTCAGCCCTGTCTCCCCTGCACAAATTGAACAGGGCTACTCTCCCTGCCTAAGGTGTGTTGTAGCACTTACAGTGTTGGACTGGGACTGGGGATACTCGGGTTTTGGTGCCCACTTGGCCATGAAGCTCACTGGGAGACTTTGGGCACTCACTGATTCTCAGCCTGCCCTACTTCACAGGGTTGTTTTGAGGATAAAAAGGAGAGGAGGATCATGTACGCTACCTTGAGTTCCCTAGAGGAAAGGCAGGATAGAAATGTTAATAATAATAATAATAATAATAATAATAATTCTATCCCACAAGTCTTGCAGCAGTATATAACAGACAGTGCTTTGGTACTTGTGTCACCTGGAATACTGTGAAGTAGCATCAGTCAAAATGTAGTGGCATATCTAGGAATAACAACAGGAAGTGAAAGTGCCCTGATCATAGCTATGGAGATGTACAAATGAAGCTCCCCCGTTTCTCAGAGGTAGCTGCCCTTTAAAAGGTTTTACAATCCAGGGATATACTTTTTATATAAATAAAAACCAAAGCTAGTGGTAGAAATATTTTAAAATATATTTCTCTCTAGAATAAGATAAGACTGATACGAGCTGTAATGTTTAAATTATGTCAGGCATGCTCAAAATTCACATGGTTCTAAACAAGTGTCTGTTTGGAAATTCAAAAGTGCAGGCTTGTTTGTTTCTATATTTATCTGTAACATTGCGTTCCATGTTCTCCTTTCCCCGAAACAGTGGGAAGATCAGACCAGCTTTTACAGAGTAAGGGCTTTTTTCAGGACAGGCAGCAATGGAGACTAATGGTGGCTTTGTTTGTTTATTGTTAATCGGTCGTGCGGCCATTATATTGTGAGCACAGGAGCAAGCACGCAGGTAAGCGGTGCCTGTTCCAAAGAACGCCAGCACCTTAAAATACTAAACCAGCTCCTTGCCAGCCATATCCCAAACTACAACTTCAAGTTCTGCTCAGGTGCACTTTGCTAGACAGAATTGGTGAGTGCGATTTGCATTCCAGGTGCTTTGAATAGCCAAGAGTCCTTAATGTCCAGTGCTTCACTTTGTTAACAGCATCACTTGTAACACCAGTATCTTGCTCATCCAGTATCGCTTAAAGCTGAAATGAATTTACTCCCCAAAATTCTCAGCGAATTTTAGTATCCACTTTTCACCAAACACTGTGTGAATATTTGAATGATTACTAAATATTTGACACCCAATATCTGACTTCAGTATTTGACAGTGTTTGGTAGCTGACGTGCAATTGTTTCATATTTGATAGCTGACATATTTGATAGTAATTAATATCTGACTGTATTTGATATTGGACATGCAATTGCAACTGGTATATGGTAGTTCTTAAAAGAGGGCATATAATTGTATTTAGTATCTGACAGCACTTGATAGATGACAAGAAATGATATTTAGTATCTGACCGTAATTGACTACTGACAGTTAATGAAATTTTATATCTGATGTAAACCCAAAGCAAAAGATTCCTGCAAGTACTCAAATTTTGAAATGTCAAATTTGAAACTTTGCTTTTAAAATGTGAATAGCAACATTTGAGGTTTTGATGAATTTTGAGTATTTGCAAATATTTGCTTCAAGTTACAGCAGGCAGAGCTGACTTGTAAAGGTACAGAATGGGATTGAAGCTCATTATACGGCTTGGGGGTGTAGCCTTGCAAATAAGTCTGCAAAAGTTACAAACCCACAAAGGCTTTTACTAGCCAGTAGGCCCACACACATCTATGCTTGACATTTGTAGCCTAAAACATGATGAATTGGCTCTGGGCAAGCGGGCAGGTAGCCCCCCCCATGTGATTGCCCAGACCCCATTTACACACACACACACACACAAATATACCCCCTCAGTCATTCACACTCACATCCATTTTCATTCACAGAGAATATACATAGCACACACTCCCCCCTCCCGAACATGCCCCGCTGTGTGGCAATTTAGGCTTTCAAAAAGCCTCCATTGGCACCATGGAGGGTGATCTTCTGAGGGGGGCTGCAGGGAGGAGAGGGTTAGCCCTTTGTTCCCCAGCAGCAACCCCCTCCTAAAATGCCCTCCCTGTGCTGCAATCAGGATTTTAAAAGCCTCCATTGAAAGCTGCTGATAAGAGATTTTCCCTGCCTGGGGAGAGCGGGTGGGGCCTGGGGAAGAAGCTGGCAGGCCAGATGGAGAACTCCAGCAGGCCATATTCGGCCCATGAGCCGGAGGTTCCCCTTTTAGGCTTGGCCTAAAAGAAAAGAGAGCCAAGTTTGGTAAAGCTTCTCCAACTGGTCACCTGGAGGCAATTCCCAGTCCGCACAGGCAAGTAGGCAAGCTGCAGCACTGTTTAGAGTGTGACTGGATCAATTCAATCTGAAATCATGTTTTTTGCCCCAATTTTGGGAGGGGCATTTCTCCCCTACACCAAGACAGGGGACACAATTTTGGGGGGTAGTTAGGATGCAAAATGGTTTGGGGCTGTTTGGGGGTGGCGTATGGGGCCCTTACCGTGGAGGTGGAGCGGTGGCTGTTTCTTTCCATCCCTTTTTAGTACTCCTGGAAAATACAGCTTACTGCTTTGGTGGCAGCTCTTTTTTTTAATTTGCAAAACAGTTTAAAAGCTAAAACCTGACTGCAAACACCTCTGCCAGCCTGCCTGTGCTGGGGACAACAGTATTTGAACTTCTGAAAGGTGTAAAAACAATCAGAGCTACCACCATGACAGCAATAGCAGCAAGTTTCTCAGGAGTACTTAAAACAAAGGTGGAGGTGTGGGGGGAGAGGAGACACTGGCCTGCATCCATGGCAAGCACCCCATTTGCACCCCCAAACAACTCCAAACTGTTCCACCTTCCAGACCTGAAAGTTCATCAAAATGGCCTCCCCAATTCACCAACGTAAATTGGGGGGGGGGCCAAATTCGGGGAGGTCATTTTGGGTCAGCCCTAGGTTTAAAAACAACATTTTCTTAGCATATTCGCCATTAAGAAAAGCCCTTTACAGATGTTCAATCTGGGTAGAACAAAGGCACGGGGTGGGGGGAACAGCATTCTGCCCCCACCGCCGGCCTATGCATGCACAGGGGCTCTCTTCAGATGCTCAAATGAAGGCGCAGAGGTCAGGTGGTGGGCAACCTTCTGCCATAATGCCACTCCCTCCTTTTCTATGTGCATTTCTTGACTGAACATCTGCATAGGGCTAGGGTGATAGCCAACTGTCGTATCTGAGAAAGGGAAATGTAAGAACGTTTTACAAGCAGGGTTCACAATCTAGCTGTGTGAGACTTTAAAAGTCATTCCACTGCTTATTTTCTGTGAAAGATTCCATTGCTATTATAATACACATGATGTAGTGGTCGAAAGACAGGGCCAAGAGAGCAGATGTGTGTTTTCTCCCTGTGACCCTTCTGGGCACCTCAGAGATTGGCTTCCCGCACTGAGTCACATTTTCTTACTGGCCTCTTCCTATGTATTGTAATTGGAATAAAAAAATGCCGATGGCCCCTGGATGACTTTGATGCCTCCTCCTTGCTACATCTGGTGTGAGGATATGGAGCTAGCACACTCAGAGCTTCCATACAGAATTAAGGAAGTTCTTTCTCTAAGGAAACCTGCATTTATTTAAACCCGTGATGCGTGGTTTTCAAACTCCTGGTAGTTGAGGCAGATTTTCTTTTTGCAGAGACAGAGAAAAAAGGATAAATTTGAAGCGTGTACAATCTCTAGTATGCTTCATAATGGAAAGGAGGAAATCCCAAAGTAGTAACTCTGGTAGAGATACAACAGGCCACCTCCAGTGAAGGCAGGTAGTTTGCCTTTGTATCCAGATCATTTGGAGCATCCAGTCACATCCCATGCAAGAATGCCGCAGAATTACCCATCCCCCAGTGGAAGCTGATTGGAACAAGGACAAGTACAGAGCAATGCCTCACACAGAGATGCACCAGGCAGCCTCCAGTGCGAGTGGGTAATTCTGCTGCGTCTTTTCATTAGGAGGGATTGAATAGGTGTAATAAGATCAATGGAGAGACACAGCAAAACTTACCTGCCTCTGGAAGAAGCTGATTGGGAGAAGTCAAGCCCAGAGCTGTAACTGACACAGAGATGACACCATGGGTTTCATCTTCTGCGGCTGGATACTTTGGGCTCATAGGAACACTTTCCTTTGCTTCAGTGCAGTTTGGGCATGATTAATTTAAATCGACGTCACCTAGCTATATTTTATGCCACTGAGCGTATAAGCAGGAAGGGCACTAGCTCAGTCACTGTGCACATACTCCACATCCAGAAGGTCCCACGTTCAATTCCTTGGCATCTCCACTTAAGCAAGTGATGGTGGGGAGACCCTGCAGAGACGCTGCAGGTCAGAGTATTGGTCTGACATAGAGTGGCCAGATGTCCTGATTTACTGTCAGGCTTCCCAGTCCCCCAGGCCCCAGTGCACTTGCTCAGGCAATCTGACGCTGGACACCCAAATCAGTGAGATTTCTTTACTGCAGGAAATCCCATGGCAAAAGCTGGTTACACTCTTCAGAAATCATATAGCTGATGGTCAGTAGCTATAGGCTCTATGTAATTCCAGAACAGTCCAAAGCTAAACACTACTCCCGTGACTGAGATCCTCATCAACGTGGTTTCCCCTAGGGGTGTACGAACCCCACTCACCTGACCGGTCCGTGGCATCCGCTGGGGGGGGAGGCGATCCGTGCCTCCCCCCAGAATCCTTCCCGGCCGGTTCCACTCCGTGGCAAGTCTGCGGAGCCGCCAGCCGGGCCCATCCCCAGTCGGCCTTCCAGCCACTGCCACACAAATGGCGTCCAGCGTAGCAGACGCCATTTGTGTGCCTCCCTTTGGCTGTGATAGGCTACGTAAATCTTTACGTAGTCTATCATGGCCAAAGGGAGGCACGCAAATGGCGTAGCGCTACACCATTTGCGTGCCTCCCTTGGCCATGATAGGCTACGTAAAGATTTATATAGCCTATCACAGCAAAAAGGGAAGGATGCAAATGGCGTCCGCTATGCCGGACGCCATTTTGCATCCGCATGGGGCAGTGGACGGACCTGGCCGGATCCGGAGGCAGCAGTGCCAGCCTGCCAGGTAGGATCCAGCCGGGTCGGACTTGGTGGGGTGGCGGGGTCCATTCCACCACGGACTCTGGGGGGGGGCAGATTCTAAGAATCCAGCCTCATTGGCATCCGTGGCGGAATTCTCCACCATCCCTAGTTTCCCCATTGTCGTTCTCCACGGTTCTGAACACAAGGGAAGGGTAGGGATGGATGAAAGTCACTTACCTGGTCCTGCAGCTTGCTTCGCGGTGGGGGGGAGGCGCTCCGTTGCTCCCCGCCGAAATTCTGGCTGGGGGGGAGGCACCCCGTCCCTCCAGCTGAAATTCTGGCCAGGCGGGAGGTGCCCCGTCCCTCCGGCCGCGAATCCTGCTGGCCGACCAGGAAGTTTGCGTCCCTGCAGTCAGCCGTGATAGGCTACGTAAATCCTTACGTAGCCTATCATGGCTGACTTTGCGGGGGGGGAAGTGCATATGCAAATGGCGGTGCCCATGGGTGCTGCCATTTGCGTTCCTTATTTGGGCACGTGTAGTCTACATAAACATTTACGTAGACTACGGCGAAAATAAGGGCAACGCTAAAATAAGGGCAAAGGCCGGGAAGGCTTTGAGCAGTGAAGATGAGAGGTTCTTAGCAAAGGTTCTTTGCCTTTGCATAAGTTTAAAAGGGAAGGCATGACTGTAAGACACCCCCTCTGGATCCCTTGACAGACAAGGGATGGATCCCTTGACAGCAAGGCCCCTATCTAACCAGGGCGTCACTGCTCAGCCATCCAGCGGTGACGCTTCAACCTGGGCGACCCTTTTGCAAACCCCACCCCACCTTTGTCAGGTTCTCACGGACAGCTTCCAGCCTCCCTGCCTGCCAAGGCCAGACCAGCAGGTGGACAGGGAGTTGGGCGACTCCCCCTGGCTCTGCTCTGAGAACACTGACAGAGAGAAGCTCACACTGATTCTGACATTCCAGAGGCTGAATAGGCCCAAGCCCTTCCAAGCTACTTCTGATCAAATCCTGGCTATAACCTACAAGGCCCTGACATTTACAGAGGAGAGTCCCGTATTTCGGAGAGCTGGCAGAGGACAGAGTCATTTATTTGAAGGTGTCCTCTATTTGAAGTAGGGGTGGGTGGACGCCTTAGCTCTGGGTCCGAGAGGGGCATCTGCGCAGGGGGAGGCAATCTGTCCTCCCCCCAGAGTCCGTCCAGGCCGGCTCTGCTCTGTGATGATCCTGCGGAGCCAGCCGCTAGCTCTGCAACACTGGCGATATGGCTGGCTGCCATTGCCGTATCGCTTTGTTAAGTATCTGGACATGATATGCATTTACGGCTGCATTTAGGCTAATCCACCAGCTTTATGGCCGCAAATGGCGTCCACTACGCCATTTGTGTCCCTGCTTTTTCTTCACATGATAGGCTACGCAAATATGTTTCACGCAATAGGCTCCGCAGGATCGCCGCAGGGAGGGAGCCGGCCTGGATGGATTCCGAGGGGAGCCAGAGATTCTTGGAATCCAGCCTCATTGGGGTCCGTGGCGGAATTCTCAGGCATCCCTGATTTGAAGAGGTGCCTTGTCCAAGCTTGGTTTAAAGTCAAAGAATGCTAAGGAGGTACAGCAGCAGTTAGCATCTGGACAGCAGACAGAGCAAGCACCCAGGTCACCTGGCTAGTCTTCTCCACTATGGTAGGGATGGACGAAAGTCCCTTACCTGGTCCCGCAGCTTGCTTCGCGGTGGGGGGGGAGGCGCTCTGTTTCTCCCCCTGAAATTCTTGGCGGGTGGGGAGGCGCCCCGTCCCTCCGCGCTGAAATTCTGGCCAGGGGGGGAGGCGCCCCATCCCTCCCCGCCGAAATTCTGGCCGGGGGGAAGGCGCCCCATCCCTCCTCGCTGAAATTCTGGCCGGGGGGGAGCCCCCCCGCCTCTCCGGCCGCAAAAGTTCTTCTGCCGGGAAGAAGTAAAAAAAAATAAAATGTGATAGGCTACGTAAAGATTTACATAGCCTATCACGGCTAGATTTTCAAAAAACACCATGATAGGCTACATAAATCTTTACTTAGCCTATCACGGCTGACTTTGAAAAAAAAAAAAAGCGCATACGCAAATGGCAGCGCCCATGGCCGCTGCCACTTGCGTTCCTTATTATGGCACGGGTAGTCTACGTAAAGATTTACGTAGACTACGGCGAAAATAAGGGCAACGGGTAGTCTACGTAAAGATTTACGTAGACTACGGCGAAAATAAGGGCAACACTATTTGTGTAAATCTTTACGTAGACTACCCGTGCCAAAATAAGGAACGCAAATGGCGGCGCCCATGGGCGCCGCCATTTGTGTACGCGCTTTTTTTTTCCCCCAAAGTCAGCCATGATTTATGTAGCCTATCACGGTGTTTTTGAAAATCTAGCTGTGATAGGCTACGTAAATCTTTACGTAGCCTATCACGTTTGTTTGTTTGTTTTTTACTTGGAAATGGCGGCGGTGGCAGCCAGTCGGAAGACTGACCGCCGCCGAACCGCCGCCGGGACCCGCTGCCACGAGGAACATTCGCATGAGGTAAGTCCCATCCTGGGGGGGTAGCGGGGTGGCGGCGGACTGTTTTTCCACCAATTTCGGGGGGCCGAATGTGTTGGCATTCGGCCTCCAGGAGATTCGTGGAGAAATTCTCCGACATCCCTACACTATGGAGAGATGTGTTGTATTTCAATTTAAATTATAGTCATCATTTTTTAATTTGCACTTATACGTATGCATTTACATGTGCAAATGTTATGCAAATTGGTAACTTCTTTTTTGGAGATGCCTAAGTGGCCACACTAATCTGACTCAACATAAGGCAACTTCAGCTGTCCGCAGGGCTTGAGATTTACTTTCTACTAGGCTTCCCATCTGACAAAAGTTGGAAGGTGTTACTTTCATGGAACATCCCTGTGTTCCAAACCCTCCCACTCACTCACTCACTCTAAAGAATACACATCCAGTGGGTTTTGGGTCCCATCAACTAGCTGCCAACTAACTTCACATAGTGGTGCGGCATGTTGGACAGTGTGGAACATGGGAGTGACTCATGTGTACCTCCCACCTCCTCCCACAAATGTGCATAGGAGTTGTAGGATGATTTGAGGCCTACATGAACTCATCTGTATGTGGGAACATCCCACCCATGGATGTATAGGGCAGATCAGATCAAACAACATGCACAGGCCACTTATGAGTCGCCACAAAAGAGGAAATGCATCACCAAAAAATAAGACAAACGAGGACTGTGGATTGCATAACACTTGCATATGCTAATGTATATGTATAGGTGCAAATTTAGAAATCGTTATTATAATTTAAATAGAAATACAGTACATCTCACCATTCTGTGGAAGACTGTGACCAGGTGACCTGTGTGCCCGCCTTTATATTTAAACTGGAATTGGACGGGACAGCTCTTCAGATAGAGGACACTTTCAAATAGAGGATGGTCCTGTGGCAGCCTTTCAAAGACAGGGCTGTCCTCTGCAAAAGAGGATACTTGGCCACCCTATGGAGATGTTTTTACAGCTGTTCAAATGATAAGCAATTAAACAGTAAATGGCACTGAGCTGGAAGTCAGTGAAGAGGGCACATAAAACTCGAGGCAGCATCATCAAAATGAAATTGCTTTACCCAAAGTTCCCATCTGAATGTTAATTCTGCTTTCAAATGCTGCAGCTAATATTACAATGACATGATTTGTACTTACAATAGGCTCCACTTTTACTTGAACATGGTGAAGTGAAGCCATTTTTGTCCAGTACAAGGTTAGGACTGAGGATATAATAAACTCAGTTCATCTGGAGCTGCTGTTGGCACCACTGCCTGGCACTGGACAAAAGGACTTCAGTAGCACATGAGCACTGCTCAAGAGGCCCTTGCTGGGTGGAAGCTGTTCAAGTTCTAAATCAGTGTCTGATCTCAGGAGTGGACTGGATTAGAATGAGCAAACTGAAGCTTAATCCAGACAAGAGAGAGGTGCCCCTGCTCAGCTGAAAGACAGATCAGGGAACACAGATTCAGCCTCTATTGGATAGGGTTACACTTCTCTTGAAGGTTTGCAGTTTGGGTGTACCCCTGGGCCGTGCCTCCACGACAATGGAAGGAGAAGGGAGGAGTGTCTTACCGGCATTTTTCGAGGAGCTGATTTTGGTCTGGACGGGGCTCCACGAGGGTGTGCATCACCCCATTTTAAGTCGCTTCACACACACAACATACTTCCTGGTGGGGGGGGTTGAAGTGACCATCATCTGAGTGGCAGGGGCTGCCCTACCGATGAGAGAGGCTTCCCCTCCCCTCCAGGCTCTCCTCCCGCTTTCTCCGTAATGGAGAGGGGAAGTACTTACTTCCTAAGTGCGCATTTGGCAGTCAAGCCTCAAAAGGAGCCCCAAGCTTCCTAAAGCGTTGCTGCGCTTGATCGCTGTAACAAAGGGGGGAAGTAATTACTTCCTATGTGTGCAATTGGCAGACAAGCCTCATTGTGCACAATGGGTGCTGCTTCTGAGTAGACATTAATTGGCTTGTGCTGGGAAACACAGGGACGGGAAACACTCCTTGACTGGGGTGAAACGCACACCCCTGGGCAGGGCTAGCATGCCTGAAGTAAATGCAGGGGCTGGGGCACACAGGAACTATACCAGGGAGAACCTGACTTAAGGAAAAGAATCGGACTTCACTTTAAGCAGTCTCAGGAAATCCGGTTTTTCCCTGATAAACTCCAGGGTGGCTGCTGGATGGCCTCGATGTCATGTATCCCTAATGACCTCAACATGCAGCCGGCTCAGAGCAAATTGCTGGTGGAGACACCCCCCGGGTTCAGCCCTGAACTTGAATGCCCAGGTTTCTGCGGAGACCAGGAGTGTGCTTGCACAGCTACAGCCAGTGGAGCACCTGGAGATGTCAGATCTGCCCATGGTGCCATGTGCCTGGGTTACATCTGGTTTGGACTACTGCAGGGGTAGACGATCTGATGCCCCTTGGATGTTTTGGACTACAATTCCCTTAAGCCCCAGCTAGCATGGCCAGTGTTCAGGGCTTATGGGAGTTGTAGTTCAAAACATACACCAGGGATTGTATCCAATGTTAGTCCTACACAGAGTAGACCGATTAAAATAGGTGGGACTTATTTATTTATTATTAAATTTATTAATCGCCCATCTGGCTGGTCACCCAGCCACTCTGGGAGATGTACAGCGTATAATAAAACAGTTTAAAACAATAAAATTCTACAATACAAACGTTTTCTAAAATACCCTAACCCACCCCAAATGCCTGCCTGAACAACCATGTTTTTAATGCACGGCGGAAGCTCATTAAAGAGGGGGCATGGTGGAGTTCCCTAGGGAGGGAGTTCCACAGAGTGGGGGCCACCACAGAAAAGGCCCTCTCCCTCGTCCCCACCAGTCTAGCTGTCCTGGCTGATGGGACAGAGAGAAGGCCATCCGAGGCTGATCTTGTTAAGCGGCCTGTCTGGTGTTGCTGGAGGCGCTCCTTAAGATAGGCTGGGCCGCAACCATATAGGGTTTTAAAGGTCAAAACCAACACCTTGAATTTGGCCCGGAAAACAACTGGTAACCAGTGCAACTCCTTCAGCACTGGAGTGATGTGATCATGGCTGCAAGGGTTGGAGCAGCAGCCTCGGCCAGCCAGGTCTCCGTAATACATGCCAGGTCTGCACCCTCATCCAGGATCATGTCATGGATGAGGGAGGTTTTCTGGGTAACAGACCTGGCATTGCAGAGCAGCAAATGAAGGCCAGAAGATGGAGTCACGCCTCCCACAGCCATCCTTTGGCTCTGGACAGGCCCGGAGCAGGGGACAGATACTAAACATCTCTCCCTTGTTCCCCTTACCTGGCATGGCCTGCCTCTAGCGCTCCGCCAGCACCTGCTGCTAGGGATGTACGAAAGTCACTTACCTGGTCCCGCAGCTTGCTTCGCGGTGGGGGGGAGGCGCTTCAGTTCTCCCCCTGAAGTTCAGGCCAGGGGGGGAGGCGCCCCGCCTCACCTGGCTGAAATTCAGGCCGGGGGGGTGGCGCCCCGCCTCGCCCAGCCGAAATTCAGGCCGGGGAGAAGCGCCCCGTCTCCCCGGCCACGAAATAAAAAAGTGAAAGTAAAAAAACAACAACACACACACGTGATTGGCTACGTAACGATTTACGTAGCCTATCACGGCTAGATTTCCAAAGTCAGCCGTGATAGGCTGCGTAAATCGTTACGTAGCCTATCACGGGTGACTCTGGAAAAAAAAAAAGCGCGTACGCAAATGGCGGCGCCCATGGGCGCCGCCATTTGCGTACGCGTTTTTTTTTTTTCAGAGTCACCCATGATAGGCTACGTGACGATTAACGTAGCCTATCACGGCTGACTTTGCAGATCTAGCCGTGATAGGCTACGTTAATCGTTACGTAGCCTATCACAGGGGTGTGTGTTTTTTTTTTCTTTTGAAGTTCGCGGCTAGCAGTCCATATCCAGGCACAACCCAAAGTACCTGTTATAGCCTACAAAGCCCTACATAACTTGAGTCTATGCTATTTGAAAGACTCCATTCTCCCATATGAGCCTGCCTAGGTTTTAAGATTCTCAAAAGAGGCCCTTCTGTCTATCCGCAACCATTCGACGCACGTTTGGACGTAATGTGAGAGAGGGCCATACCAGTGGCTGCTCCCAGGTTCTAGAACTTCCTGCCAAGGGAAGTAAGGCAGACTCCATCTTAATTGTCCTTCTGCCAATAGGCAAGGACATTTTTATTCACACAGGAGTTTGGGTTTTAAGCTGTCTGCTGAAACCGGTTTCAACTGGTGGGTGCTGTTTATTTCTTTTTTATTGATCTGTTTTTATCTGATCATTTAAATGTTTTAATTATAATTTTGCATTTTAATCTTAGTGTTGTTAGCCACCCTGAGTGCTATTTGCAGTGGAAAGGTAGGATATAAATTTAATAAATGTGATACATAAATAATGCTCTCTGAATGCGATGGACCATTATTCTATTTTGCTGGAGATATTAGTTATGCTTTCGCTGCCCATCTTATGCCATGGCGATAGGATCAGCTATGCATTTAAATCTGTATTTAGTGAACATGTTGCCCAGAGTTGTCCAGACCTCCCATGTGTGCCTTGCCAAAGTTGGCACTTTTACTGCTGCAGCCTCTGCTTGCACCGTAGTGTTGGTGCGATTAGGGCATTAGTCATTTGTAGGGATGTCAGAGAATTTCTCCACGAATCTCGGGGAGGCCGAATGCGCCGAAATTGGTGGAGAAACGGTCTGCCCCCCCCGCCCCCCCCGGGACGGGACTTACCTTGGTCGAATGTCCCTGGCGGTGGCGGCTCCGGTAGTGGTGCGGCGGCTGTGGCCGGTCTTCCAACTGGCTGCCGCCGCCGCCATTTCCAAGTAAAAAAACACACAAAAAAAGCAAACGTGATAGGCTACGTAAAGATTTACATAGCTTATCACAGCTAGATTTTTAAAAAACACGCAAATAGCGTTGCCCTTATTTTCGCCGTAGTCTACGTAAATGTTTAGTATTAGTCTTAGTATTAATCCTGTTATTGTCGGTGTCACCAGCTTCATCCTCTTTTTTTAGCCTCATTGTGCCAAAAAAAATTATATTTCCTTCCACTCCTCCATTCTGTCACCAACATGCCTTGTATTCTGATAAATCCACAGCCCAATACAACTTGCCAGAAAACTGGCAATGGAATATGGAATAAGCCAGCCCATCATTCTGCCAGGGCAGGCCTGTTGCTACATATTCAAGGGATTTGAGCCATGAGGTTTCCACCTACTCTCTTGGGAGAATATGCCATGGTATAATAGATGGTAGTGTCATTCAGTTTTCTCATCCTTGCCGCCCCCAATATTGCTTTTATATGATTTCCAACCCTGCTTAGGATATTTAAACATGTTCCACCTCCTCCTTGCTCTTTCTATTTTGGGCTGGATGAGATGATACATATCCGGATCGTTCCTCAATGCATGGTTGGGAGTAAGAGTATGCCTTCCCCCACTCACCCACTAGGGACGCCTGTCCATGCATGGTGTCACTTTGTCTGCGCACATCCCATGTTTACAACATGGTAGGAAGGCAATTCAGTGGCCATTTCCAGGACTTTTCATGCCACTACCTAACCACACTAGAGACTCCATGTATTTGTATGCAAGCTTTACACATGTAAGAACATATTTTTAAGGGCAGGCCTGGAATGGGGGAGAATTCGTTCTCTCTTGCCAGAAGTAAGAATTATTGTAGATATAATTTCATCTACCTGCTCGCTCGCTCTCGTTCTCTCTCTCTCTCACTCACACACACACACTTCAAAATGGTGTTAAGTAGTAGGCTGACCATACGTACTGTTTTAAATGGGACAGTACCGTTTTTTTTCATATTTCCCAACTGTCCCGTTGTTTTAATATAAATGTCAATTTTGTCCCATTTTTAATTTTATGTAAAAAACAACGCGTTTATCATAAGGCTCTATGTTAATCAATGCATGCAGTAAAACTACTAGTGTGATGAAAGAGGAAGTTCCATTTATTTTGTCCAGTCAGGGCCGGGCTTCTTGAGCTAGCAATGATCAGACGCCGCCCCCTTGCTTGTCTGCAGTGGCGGGAATTCGAGAGGTGGTCGCCAAGCGCCATTCAGCGTGTGGGAGCCAGGAGGGTGAGTCTCACTGTTATTTCTACCATCATTCCGCCCACAGAGATTCTTTCTGCCCTACGTTCAGTTTGATTCGGACTTTTCAGACTCATATTTCGGTTCAACAGGCTGTTAGCTATTTTTTTATTACAATGGAACTCTCCGCTGTAATAAAAACCCCGTCCCGTTTTTGTCATCCCAATATCCCGTTTTTGTCTCAAGGAAATATGGTCAGCCTATTAAGTAGTGTAGAGCCTTTAGTATATGACAGGCTATTAAGCTTAATAAAAAGATCAGTCAGTCAATAAATACAATGAACATTATCCACTGCGTGAGGCACCCTGAATATTTACCCCTGAAAGTCTACCACACAACACACACAATTCTTATCAAGGATGCATGGTTAAAATTCAGCATTTGTCCTTTCAGACTGCAGTCCTATGCACACTTTTCCTGGAGAAAGTCCCATTGAATTGAGCGGGATTTACATCTCAGTAAGCAACTACAGGATCCGGGTGTTAGACTGGGGTGGGCAGAAGGTAGATCAGGATCTATTGGTAGATCCCTGATTTGCAGGAGATTGCAAGGATTTCTGACTCCCAGTTGTCTGGATAATGATAGCAACAATTAAAAAGCTCCTCCCCCGACAAACTGGACTGCTGGAAAAGAATACTGGGGGGTGGGGTGGGGAATCAGGGCTGGGGTTTTGTGTGAAAGGACTTGTGAGCTTGATTATGGTACTGATCCCAAATTCCTGAGCCGAGCATGTGCTCAGAGGAACCCAGCTCCTCAGAGTATCTCTTCCTGCCTGCGTCATTATTTTGTATCTGACTCTGGCTGATGGAGCTCAGGGCTCTAGTAAAACAACAAAGTAGATCCTGCAAACCTAAACTCTCCACACCCCTGGGGAGACCCTTCAGACCTCTCTTTTTAAAAATTAAGCGATAGTAAGTAGAAAATATAGTGTATGTTTTTAACTGCGAGGGAGTGCTGCAGGGCATGCATAAAGGATGCTAAATTAAAAAGAAAATCCTGCTCTATATTGACCTAGAATTTCACAGAAGTTACCAGAAAGCCTTCAACCCTTGACTGAAACCTTGAAAATTATATGGGGGCAGCTTTAGGCATTTTACTTTATTATTTTTATTAGCTGACTTTAAAATGTTGTAAAGTTGAGGCCATTTTAAATGCAGCTCTTAAAAACAAAATCACAGCCCTGTTTAGCAAGCCATGAGTTGCTTTTCAGTCCAGCAGGATATCAAAATGGCAGACATGAGGCTCTGTTCTAAAACAAGGCCCCTTAGAGATGCAGACACAAGACGTAACTGTGTAGACATACGGCCCGGCACCACAGTGAGTAGTAGGAACAAATTTCTAGTCATCTCCTCCCACTGGCTGGAGTGTTTGAGTCTTCCCCCTTCATGCTCTCCCTACCCCAACCTGCCAGTCAGTAGAAAAACATTTACCCAACCCAGTGTCCTCCAGGTGTGTTTAGGTTGGCCACTTATAAATTGCCAAAAAAGAAGAAATCCATCAGCAAAAAAGACGGAAAAAGAGGGCTGTGATTTCCATAATGTTTGCATATGCTAATTTATATATGCAAGAAATAGTTATTATAATTTAAATAGAAATACAGTATATCTCCCCATGGTGCAGAAGACTGTAACCAGGTGCCCTGTGTGCCTGCCTGTTCAGTCTACTGACCAGGTGGTAACTGTTGCTGGGCAGTGGTTCTTTTGGTTCTTTATCTTTAAACCAGGATTGGACAAGTCAGTTCTAAAAAAAGGAGGGCACCTTCAAACACAAGAAGGTCCTCTGGCTGCTATTTAAATAAAGGACTGTCTTATGTAAGAGGTAACACCTGGCCACCTTAGCATGTGTTGGACTACAGACACCAGGTTGGGGAAGGGTGGTTGATAAGCATCAAAAGGGGAGAAAACAAAGCACACATGGGCACCAACATATCAGGAGCTGCTGGAATCTGTGTGTGGCTGCCCTGAATGGAAAACCACGGAATTGCAGCAGGTGGCACTGTGGCAGCCTTCCCACCGAAGGAGTTTCTGAACTGACTTCGCCCATCTAGACTGACCACTGGATCTTTCTGAGCAGGAAGGTGTATAAAGGGCTTCCTTTTCCTGTTGAACTTTGCTTGAGCAACAAGGTATTCTTGAGTCCTGGCCTTGCTCTTCAGGCCTGACTCCTAGTTTGCTCTCTGATCCCAATTGCTCTTTGGCTGTGACCCCTGGGTTATTCTGTGGTCCCGCTTTCCGATTTGGCCTCCAGTGCTGATTGCTCTTTGATCCTGGCTTTCTTCAGATCTTGCCCATGCTCCAGTTCTGACATTATGTTAGGTCAAAGGACTGGAGGATTCCAGTAGCGCAATTGCACTCTCAGGGCTAGATACATCACAAAGGCCCTTTGGGTAAAAGAGTTTCCTGCCCCTGTTGTTAATAATATATTAAAAATTCAAGCAAGATGACCATCAACAAATATGTGTTTTTTTCCTAACCAATGTCAAATCTTTATATCTAGCACTACAGCCTCTCTTGGATCCCAGAGGACATCAGAAGGACATCCCGGAAGGCAATCAAACATATTCAAAAGCTCACTGGCATAAAGACTAGAAACTTAGATGTGAACATATGAAGCTGGCTAATACTGAGTTAGATTTATATAGTCCAGTATTCTCTACTTTGGCTGGGAGCAGCTCTTCAGGGTCTCTGGCAGACGTCTTCCTCTAATCCTGAGCCATCAAACTAGAGATGCCAGGAACTGAATGTGGGACTTTCTGCTCTGGGATGCTTCGCCACTGACGCATGAATTATCTTTGGTATAGGATTAATCATTTCAGTAGGTTTCTGTAGCATACAAAGTCCTGAAGAATAATGTTCATGTTAAACCTCCCAATGACCCTGTTGAGGTACATTGCTAATATTCCCATTTCACAGATATTGAAGACTGAAGCTGAGAGAACACATGTACTTTTCCCAAGAGAATTCTCACAACTAAGAATTCGTAGCTGAAAGCTGAGATTCTCAGAAAGGTGAATGCTTCATCCAGTACCAAATGCTGCAATTGCACTGAATCTTGGAATATACTCCTAAATCCAGCTGTCTGCCAAAACCAAAAGTCCATCCTCAGCTGTCTGGCTCATTGAGCCAGATTATTCATCACAGAACCTATGCAGTGGCAAAATCATCCACCTGGTTAAAAAAAAAAAATCTGGCTTCTCTAATTTGAATATGCATCCAGTATCAGCTTCCAGCTATTCTGTCTTTTTTGGCAGCCTCCTCTGCTCAATAACTGTCCAATACTTCCTCCCAATAAAGGTGATTATATCTGGGGTAATCACATTTCCTCTTTTTAATAAGCCATGCCATCCTTAATACTCCCAATGTAAGGCTTGTGGTACTAGGGGAGCCATATTGCTATTACAATGAAAAGCAAAATGCCAGATAAAGCACTTCTTGGATTTCAGTTATACAAGCAGTGTGTTCAAAAGGAAAATGTAGCATACGTTGAAAGTTTGAAGAAGGCCATGGCTGAAATTACCGTATTCTCATGCTACCATGTTAATATTACTAAATAGGCACCATTTGTAGTCCACTGTAAAAAAAAGAAAAAGAAAAATGGTACACAATATGGATTGGTATAGGTAGCAATGAAAATAAGTACTGTATGATTCAGTAGATTAAGAGCATTTCCACACATTTCACGGCAGATGTGTTTGCTGCAAATACAGTGGTGTTACGCTAATATTTCCTGAAGCAATATGATAAAGCATTGATTGCATATATGCAACTTGGGACCCCCGTGTACATCAGGAAAACTTGATTGGTCCACGAGCCCTAGATCTGTTCATGTGGTTGTTTAAAGATGCTTGTAGTGATGTGCACATCAACCTCACGCTATGTGTTTACTCTAGAAACTACCAGGGTAATATTGATATACATGCAGCAAATGTGTTTGCCTTGTAAAGTGTGGAGCTGCCCCATGTAAAGTGTGGAGCAATGTGGTGCTTTTCTGCACTAGAAAAAGTGAAGTAGGAATCTGGAGTTTCAGATTTGTAGCATTTCTTTGATCCAAAACTATTACACCCACATTACACACACACACACACAGTTCCAGTTCCAGGGCAGAACCCCTTCCTCCCTTTCCATCTATGTCAATTCTTTTATTAAGACTGTAAATCTACAGAAACTGATGGTCAGTCCATTTTAACAAGAAGCCTAGCTTCCTTAAGACACTTAGCACACAATCTTATGCATGTTTAGACAGAAAAAAAAGTCCTACAACTCCCAGCATTCCCCAGCATAGCATGGCTGGCTGTGGAATGCTGAGAGTTGTAGGACTTCTTTCTGTCTAAATATGCATAGGATTGCACCACTGAGGTGCAAACTGATAAATGTTTAGATGGAAAAAAGTCATACAACTCTCAGCATGTCCCAGCCTGCTATACTGGGGAGTTGTAGGGCCTTTTTTGTTTAAAGATGCATAAGATTGCACCCTAACCAAAGTGAGTGAGTGTGTGTGTACACATGTTTACATTGTTGTTGTGAGTTTGGTTTTGCCGAAAATGTCTCCTGATATGGGCTGGAGATTTAATAAAAGGATGTTACTGTCCCTTGATAGCTGGGAATCACACTCCAGTTTTGGGAATGGAAGACCCATCAAAACTCAGGGAATGTGACATTCTCCAGCTAATAGGAGGGGACAGAAAAACTGCTTGGAGCCAGTTTGCAGTCAGGGAGACACAGAAAACAGTGAGTTGGCTGAAGGTAAAGCACCCTGGAGTACAGGAGATCTGGTGCAGGGCTAGTGGCAGTTTTTATTACTATATGAGTGTTGATTGGCTTCCATCATTTTCTGCTTGCATATCTGTCCATAAAACAAATATTAGAAAGACATCCTAAGTGCAAGGAAACTAAATCCTGGAATTGCTCACTCCTCCAAATCACACTCTACCTGCTGATCCTTCCTTGTTCAGTGTAGAGCATCTCAGAGCACACATAATTATTTGTGTAGGAAGTTTCCGTACATCCATATAGAGCCCCGCTGCTGAAGCTAAATGGATACCATGCAAGAAGCAATGTAAAGGCCAGGGGCTGGGTTCAAAATTCATGTATACCATTACGACAAACTCTCAGTCTGCATGCCCCAAAACACAGCTGTAAATCAGGCTCCCTGAAGATAGGAAGGAAAGTGATCAAGTTGTGGTTTCCTTCCAGCCTGGGAACGCACTTGTCTTCTCTAGAAGGCAGTGAAACTGGTAGAGCCCATTAAGCAATTTGTAAGCCATTGTTGCAAAACAGACGTCATTTATTCCCCCTGCCATGGTTCAGCTTTCTCCTAAAACAGGCTTATACAACTTGCAACTCGACCCAATGGATGCAGGCAGCCCACCAGCCATGCACATTGGTCCACCATGTAAACAATACGTAGTCAGCTCTTCTGCTGTGTTTATCGTACAGCACACTTGGAAGGCTTTGGATGCCAGGAAATGCTGGGAACCGTAGGGAGGAGGATGTCGTATGTAGAACAGGCAACAGCATCTACTTAGCTGAGAAAACAAAAGGCTATCTAACAGAATGTGCAGATTCATCCCGCCAGGTGCAAAGCAACACCCTTTGGCCTGCCTCTTTTGTTTTGCTGATGTTGCTGAAAAGGGACAGGACAGGAAATCCTTTCCCCTTTTCCTTTCCTGTGGAGGCAACCATCTCTTTACTTCTCCCTTGATTGCCAGGTTGCTTCTTAGCTTGAAAGGATAAACAGTTTTAGCATTTCTATAATGCCTTTGAGCATCCAAAGACCTTAACAGACCTCATCTCAGTAATCCACACAACAACCCTCTAAAGCAGGCCATGATTATTGTCCACATGACAAACAGAGGACTAGTTTGCCTAAGGCCCAAAGTACACGCGGTGTGGGAGATCTGTGCTTAGATCACTCAACATTTGTTTGTTTTAAACAATGAATCAAAGCAGCTAGTGAATCAAAACAGCTATGTGGATCTCTGATTTTAACTGGAGCAGCAGGATGGAGGTGAGTGAGTGGGATTAACCTTTCACCACCACAATGCAGCTTTCCCCATCTAAATACCCCGCAAAGCTGCTATTAGGCCCGCTAGGGAAAAATATAGGTAATTGTATCATGCCTGTATATTTTCCCCTCGCTGGCTAATAGTTGCTCCAGGATGTGCGTGTGATTTAGATATGGGAAGGTGAACACACACACACACACACACACACACACCACCCCTCTGCCATTGCAACTGCTCAGATCAAAATTTGAGACCCTGAGGATACTCTGGAGTTTAAAAAGAAGAAGATCGGATCACAGACTTCCTGAATCATCACTACATCTAATTTTGCTGCAATCTGGCTGAGGCTAGATTTGAACTGAATTCTTCCCAGCTCATAGGTATTGCTTTTAGCCTCACTCTGTTACAACAGCCAGAGTTCCTTACACTACTCTAAGCTGTGTGGAATCACCCTTCATTTTCCCAACTGTAAACTGGGAACAACAGAAACTAATCTCAAGGGTTGTTACTAGGGATGTACAGACTGTGTAAAATCTGCTCCATCTGTGTTTTGTGGATTGTCAGGTGCCTTTCGTTCCATCATCACATATTTTTCTACAGATTTATATGCGTAAATTTCGGGAAAGTAAAAAAATAATCTGAAAGTCCATGGACTCTGCACGGCCTGTGGGGGTCGCTCCTCAGTGGATTCCGCAGGTTGGATTCTTAGAAATCCAAGCTCATTTTAATCCATCTCGAATTTCTCCAGCATCCCTGGTTGTTACATGATTGGGGCATTCATTGATAAGCTCCAGAAAAGCATTGTGGGCATTCCGTCTTGCAAATAAGTTAGCAAACGTTTTTAGGTTGCCTGCCTGTGTATCTCCATGTTAGTTCTTTGTGGCTGAAGAGACTAAATATTTGTGAAGCTTCTTGTCTATTCACCTGGTTAGGTGGATTAACAGCAACTGACCATTATCACAGCTGCAGAGTGGCTCAGCTGGGAGCCTCCTGTTCTAAATGGCAGGCTGTTCATATTGTCTTAAGTGGTTTAAAAATCAATGCAATCATTGAAACAATAAGCACGAGCCGTCATGCTCCTGTGGGCACAGAGTCCCATTTTCCATTCCCAGGGAAGCATTTTCTCCACAGCCATTAATGAAAGTCTTGTACGTTCTTGAAGAAAAGTTCAAGCACCAACTAATTAATGGTCCCATTGAAACTGCCCAAATTCTTCTCTCAAACAGCAAACAAACAGGCACAGCAAGTGCTACTTAATAAATCTGGTGGTGTATTGGAGGTCTGATCCAAAGCCCACTGAGTTCAAGTAGGGCACCCCTGGCTGCTGCTGGTGTGATGTGGTGTAGTGGCAAGACTGTTGGACTAGGAGCTGGGAGATCCAGGTTCTAGTCCCCACTTGGCCATGGAAGCTCACTGGGTGACTTTGGGCCAGTCACTGACTCTCAGCCAAACCCACCTCACAGGGTTGTTGTTGTGAGGATAAAATGGAGAGGAGGAGGATAATGTAAGCCACCTTGGGTTCCTTGCAAGAGGAAAAAAGGCGGGGTATAAATGCAATAAATAAATAAATAAATTTTGCACAATTATAGTTGTATCCAGAGTAAACCCATTGAAATGAATGGGGCTTAAGATTGACATTGGAAACAACCCATATATATCAGCCATGCTGGCTGGGGAGTATGGAAGTTGTAGTCTAACTCATCTGGAGGGCACCAGGTTGGGGAAGGCTAATCTATACTAATACGGACCCAGAGTTAAGTTAGCTCCTTGGTAGGCTAAAGAGATGACAGTAATGAAACAGCACAGCAGGGAAAACGACAAGGGCGACAGTGATAGAAGACTCATAACTAATATGATTGAACACAGGCTAGAGCTCATATTAGAGCCTACTCTGAGGTAGAGATGTCAGAGACATCTGCAACAAAATTGAATGAGTTCAGATTTCTCTCAGTCTGACCTGTGGATTTTGCAGCAAACTGGCTTTTTCCAAGTCACATGGATTCCACAGACTTACAGGCTGGTTTTTCACTTTTGGGGAGGATTTGCACTAATTTGCATTAATGCTAATGCACACTTGTGGATTAACTAATGCAGATTAGAGCACTTGCACATGTGCACAAATGCACATGAACACTCATGCAAATTCATGCAACTACAATGAAATTATAGTTAAAGATTAAAAAAATCGGTTCCATCAATGAGCAGATGACAGAACGAAAGATGCCTGACAATCCACAAAACACATACAGAACGGATTTATTTATTTAGTTATTTCATTTCTATACAGCGCAATAGCCAAAGCTATTCCATTCATCCCTACTCTGTGGTGATGATGCCGGCAAAGAAATCTTATTTTTCTGCCACCATTAGTAATGCACATGTAATAATTTTACATGCATAACAATGTACTTATCGCCAAAACAATAGAACAGAGCACAGGCCTCTCAAAGTCTGTCTTTCAGCTTGAGTCCACAACAAAAATATAAATAAAACTTCTCTCTGAAGCTTGATTTTTCTGCTGGCCGAAGAAAGAAAACAGACTCTACTCAGTTCACTCCAGCTCAAAAAAGGATCAGGATCCAGCAACACAGGAACAACTTTCTAAACAGCCCTTTATACAATATAAAAGAACATAAACAAACAAGGAACTCCTAGCGTTTGTTAAAAAAAAAATCACGACTCTTAAAAAAATATTCAAAAGGAAACCTCCTGACTAACCTGTCTCAAGGGCTCAGGGTCTTACAGAGAGGAGAAAGCAAGCTTTTTCCACCCTGCATTTTGGTAACTACTTAAAATGGTGGCCACTCCCTATCTCACTCCTTTACTGAGCATGTACAGGAATATTCACACTCAAAATTCTTGGAGGTGCACAATGTTTTCTTACCTGCAGTGCAAAGTCAAAATGACACCGACACCCTGCTCATTTTCCTTATGACAACAACATCCCTAGAAGAAACTTGGGGGCACAAATCTGGTGCCTCTTCTGCAACCCATCACCTGTTGCCATGGAAATTTCACTTACAGTAACATTCAAAACAAATTTGGAAGTTCTTCCACTGGGAAAGCGTCTGAGGAATTCTGAGAGAACCCAAAGGAGTTTTGATAACACTAGCAAAATTTCTTGGAGGCTGCGGGAAGTGACACATGTCCTTAGGTCGTTGTGGATTGTTCTGAAGTGAAACTTGAATTTGGCCGTTCTTCTTCAGATGAAACATCTGCAGAATGTCAAGGGGAATTTTGATAAGACTACTGAGATTTCTCAAAGGTGTTGCACGCATCCCCTGTTGTCATTTCATGGAAAGACTGGCCCTGTGCTTATTTGAAAGGCATGCGGAGGACATGCCCAATACAGTGTTTTCCCCACTTCTGCCCCTGCAAGCCATGGCTTCCTCCAGGGTTTGTCTGTTTGGTGTTTGTCTTGTACTTCAGATGACTATCCATCAAAACACATCTCCAGTTGAACATGATGCTCGGCAGCACTATTACTTCCAGAATAACATAATATCACAAGGCAGCAAAGGAGAAAGGCATTATTAGGCAACTGCCTCCCCCTGCTGTAAGGAAATAGTCTCCATTAAACTCTTGCTTCCACTGACAAACGATTCAAAACCTGTTCTTAGTGCAACAGACTGTGATTTGCATGAACAAGGTGCCAAGTTCAATCCCTGCCATTTTCGCTTAAGGACTCTTAGGCAGCCGGGCTGGGAAAGACCCCTGTTGCAGAGCCTGAAGTTTGTAGAGATGCTGCCAGCCAGAGAAAATAATACTGGGCTGCATGGAACAACGGCCTGACTCAATATGAGGCATCTCTTATTATTCTTATTGCTTCAGTCAGGTCAGACAGCATGTTTGACTGAAATAACATGAATGCAGGGAGGATGGCTGTTTAGGAGAATATTGAAAAGCCTTGCATCTGAGGAGATATGACAGTTCTGTCTGTGATAACCATGACATCAGTGCTGCATGTGAGAATTGTGCTATGATAACCATGACATCAGTGCTGCATGTGTGAATTGGTCACTGCAGATCTAACGCCAATTCAATTCACACATGCAGCACTGATGTCATGGTTATCAAGTGATAAATGTGCATGTGTGAACCAGCCAAACTGCATGATTCTTCTTTCTTTTTCCTTTTTTTTTTTTAAAGCATAGTGCAATTTAAGTGTCTTTATGGAGCACCTACATTTAGGGATGTCCATCACTGGGAAATCCAGCCCTTTTTGGACTCACAGGAGTTCCAGGTGCACCTGACTCAGCTTGCATTTGTGAGCCCAGGGTTTTTCCCCCCGAAATCTGAGAACTTTTTTCATTTTAGACATTTCGCAAATGTCTATTTAGAAATAGACATTTGCAAAAATTATGCAAGTTGCGGCCAAAATTTGTGCAAATTACGCAACTCGCAGCTGCAATTGGTGTAAATGTCTATTTTTGCAAATAAAAAAAAATACGAAAAACATGGAAAAAACAATATGGAAAATCGCTTCAGATTGAGTTGAGCCAGCAAGTGGAAGCCAAGCTGAAGTTCAGGGGGCTGAGCCAATGACAGATCATCGAGCTCCACCCCCCAACTGGATTCCTCCAACATCCCTACCATTGGAGATGTCTGAAAAATTCAATCTTTGCAAACTCTGATGCAAACTGACTTTATCCACACCTCTATTATTCAGATCAGAACATAATTATCCTTTGGATAATTGGGGAGGGACTATAGCTAGGGATGTCACGGGTGCTCAGGTTGGTCCGGCAGGCTGGTGGACTCCCCCGTGTCTGGCCTCCCAACCCTGCTTGCCGAGCTGTGGGGCACTGACAGACCCAGCCACCGAACACCCTGGAGCTCGGCGAGCAGCTGGGAGCAGCGCCGAGGACTCCTCCTGCCTCTGCCAGCTGTCAAGGAAGCCCTTGACAGCTGGTGGGGGAAGGAGGGGCCTTGGAGCCCCAAGCACTCTAGCCCTCTCCTCCTTGCGAAGAGGAGAGGGCTAGACTGCTTGTGGGGTACACGGCACTGAAGAATGTGTTGTGTATAAAGCACAAGGGCTTGACTGCTGGACAACTTGGCACCCAGAGGAGGAGCGGCATGCGGGGGCGGGGTGAGCAGGGAGGCTCACCGAGCAGGTCTGGCCTGCACAAGCAGGGAGGGCTCGTCAAGCTCCCATGCGCCCCAGACAGAGGTGAGTCCATCCATCCCTAACTATAGCTCAGTGGCAGAGCCCCTGCTTAGCACAAGGGTTCAACCCTGGTATCTCCGGGTAAGGCTAGGAAAGAATCCTTCCTGAAACCCTGGAGAGCTGCTGCCAGTCAGTATCAATGATTTTGGGCTAGTTGGACGAATGGTCTGACTCGGTATAAGAGTATAAGACTCAGTATAAATATGTTCCTGTTTCACACTTCACCATATTCCACAATGCAGTTCTTGGAGAGAGAGATATTTTTTAAAAGCTAAAATGCATCAGAGATGTGTATTTTAGGATGGAATGCATTTAGAAATGCATAATTTGAGATAAAATACTTCCATAACTCTGTATTTTTTTAGAAAATATATTCAAAAATACATATTTAAATATGAATTTTTGTGCAGTTTTTTTTTTTTTTTTTTAGAAAAATCACAGATTGATCAGAAATGGGATACAACAGATTTATGAATGGACAAATCTAAAACTGACATGGGCCAGAAATAGACTTATCCGTCCATCCCTGCCTGCATCACACACTACGCTACTGCGCTGCGGAGGAGGGCACTCATTCCTCCACCATGCAAAGTCTCCTGCCAACTTGGCAAAGGGCTGAACTGCGTCCAAAATGAAACGCCACATTTTGGACAGCCAGCCATCTTCTTAGAATTAAGTTCAAGGCAACCCTGGACATTCTGTAGTCCAGGGGTCGGTAACTTGTGGCCTTCCAAATCCTTTGGCCTACAACTCCCATCATGCCTCACCATTAGCTAACCAGGGCTGGTGGCAGTTCTAGGCCAAAACACTTGGACAGCCATAAGTTGCTCACCCCTGTGTGTAGCTCAGCTGCATGCAGAATTCCCTGCATACGGGGCGGTTGCTGTTGCAGTCATGTCCTGCTTGTGAGTTTCCCATGGGCAGCTGGTTGGTCACTGTTTGAACAGAATGCTAGACTAGACGGACCCTTGGTGTGACCCAGCATGGGCTCTTCTTTTGTTCTTATGTTCTTTCAAGAAAAGCCATGGGGAAAGAAAAAATGGCTTCTATCTTTCAGGAGTTACACAAAAGATCAGGAGACCCTTCTCTCTTTCCTCTGAAAAATTTGCTTCCTCCCTGTATAACGCAATCCTCTTTTCCCCACTTCATTTTCTGGGTCTGTAGATTCTCCGTGCTTGTCTAGGGGGATAATTAATCAGCTCAAAGCTTCTAACAGGGTTTGGGATATGAAATTGCAGCTGTAATTAGTAACAGCCAAAGGTTACCCGTAATAGGAAATGAAACAGCGGGGCTTTTTCCTTCCTGGGGTGTAACAAAGATCAACCCAGCGGTCATTAATATATTTAAGGCACATCTTGTATAATGCCTATGCACCAACAGCAGAGTTGCCAGAGAGCTCTCTCACACAGGGCTTTTGTAAATGTAAGTGTTCTTAATAACTGTTTTGATCTCCAGAAATAAAATTTTGCTCTGACTAGCAAACCATCCCTTCTCCAACATAGCTCTGTTGCTTGCCTCTGACCTCCCAGGGTCTTACCTGGAATAAAGTCTCAGCCACAGCATCTATTCTCAAATCCTGGGCTTAGTTTCAAACAGATGAAGCTGTCTTGTGGAGGTCATTAGGGATAGATGATGTCATGGCCTTCCAGCAGCCTTCCCGGAGCTTATCAAGGAAAAACTGGATTTCCTGACACTGCTTAAAGTCCGGTTCTTTTCCTTAAGTCAGGTTCTCTGTGGTATAGCTGTTGTGTGCCCCACTGACCTCAGGTATGCTAACCCTGCCCAGGGGTGTGTCTTTCACCGAGACCCTGGTCAAGGGGGGTTTCCTGTCCCCTGTCCCTGTGTTTCCCAGCACAAACCAAATAGAGTCTACGCAGAAGTAACACCCACTGTGTTCAATGAGGCTTGGAGCTCATTGAGAGGCTTGTCTTACAAATGCGCACATCGGGGGGGGGGGGTTCTTTCATCCCTCTGTTACCGCAGTCAAACGCAGCAACGGGCTACAAAGGGGGCTCGTTGGGGGGCTTGTCTTACAAATGTGCATAAGTGGAAGTAACTACTTCGCACTTCCCTTATGGAACCTGGAGGGGGGGGGAAGCCTCTCTTATTGGTTGAGCAGCCCTGCCAGTCGGATGACATTCACTCCAAATCCCCCACCTACTTGGAAGTAAGTTATGTGAAGCCACTTGGAATGGTGCAATGCACACCCTCATGGAACCCTGCCTGGATCAAAAGCAGCTCCTACAAAAATGTGGGTGACCCACTCCTCCCTTCTCCTTCTGTTGTCATGGAAACAGGGCCTTGGTAATACTGAGAAGAGCATGAGTGCTATTTCTTGGGTGGCATGAGAGGGAGAAGAAGCTGAAATATCGTTAAAGCTCCTTCTAATGGACCATTAATCCTTCTCAAGCAAGTACTGACTCTATAAAAAAATACTGTTTTGTCACAAAACCGAGGGGGAGAGAGATCCCTTATTGTCCAACAATGTAATCCTATCCATACCTACTCAGAAGTAAGTCCCATTGAGTTCAATGAGGGTACAGGATTGTAGTCTAATAGATTGAAAAATGGCTTGTCTAAAACTATCCTATTTTAAAAATCTCTTTTTCAAAAATATGTCCCAATGCTTGCCTGAACATAACCATTTCTTCTTGGGTCTGGGCAAGCTCATCAACACAAGACTTTTTTATTATGATCGTCTGACCAAGGCACCTGAACGTTACCAAGCTATGCATCTCCCGCATCAGCTGGTATTATCTGGCATGGAAATGAACATCCTGAATACCTGGGGTTTTATTTCTAAGTCATGTTCCTAGCCCTCATGGAGCAAGTCCTCACGACTGGTTCAAATATGCATGGACATCGTCGTCGTCGTCATCATCGTCATCATCATATTATTATTACTATTATTGCTATTACGATGATGATTTTATTTTTGGAAAGAAAAAGAATACAATAAAATACAATAAAAAATAACATTCTAATAAAAAGTGTGTTTGCGCGGGCGAGGGGAACAATGGGGAAGGGAAGCGAGGGGAAGTTGAATTCACCAGTTCACCAGTGGTCAGCCGGCTCCTTGCTTCGCGTCAGCCTGTCAGATTCCCACAGCATGCTGCTCCCTTCTGTCAGGGCTCTGCAGTGGCAGCATGAGGGAATATAGCTCTTGGCCCCTGGCACTGGGACATCCCTCCAGTATTTCTCTGGGAGGGTAGGGGCAGTGCTGGCTCCAGGTTTTGGGGGAGCACTTAGACAAGGCACACTCAATGGGGCCCCTCCGTCAGTGAGTATATGCCTTCTCACCACTGTTGTCATCAGCTGCTATTCCACTCTGGAATTTTTCACATGTAGTGTGGTGTATCAATGTGACAAATAATGAATAAATACATACATACATAAATACTGCTCCTCTTCCTCTTTGTCATCACTGCTACCACTTGCTTGCTTCGGGGAGAGAGCCAGGGAGCAAGTTGGCGGTGGCATCTACTGCTCCTCCTTCCCACCCCCTCTGTTATCTGGGCCAAGCAAGAGGCAGGTGAACAAGCAGGATGCCATGGTGAAGAGGAAGAGCAATTCCAGGGGGCTCTTGTCAGTGGGCCCTGCTGTGGCCTGGGCCCTTGGCAGGTGCCTGACCATACCTACCTTGGATGCCATCCCTGGTAGGGGGCCCTGACCAACACAGGCACTATTCTCTATTCTGTCTTCCTCCCATCTGTGATTTGGTTTTATTATTATTATTATTATTATTATTATTATTATTATTATTATTATTTTGCATTGTTTGCAAGCTGCCTTGAGAGTCATTTTGGCTATAAGGCAGGATAGAAGTTTTAAAATAAATAAGTCAACCAAGATCTAGAAAGCATCTTCAAAGATCAATCAGACTATTTGAGAAACACGTCCAAGGAACTATTTGAAAAAGTGTAATTCTCATACTGTATCAGCATTTAATATAGCAAATGATGCCAACCATAGATTTAAACATCAATAGAGCATGGCCACATGCTACATTAGGAGGACACAATGCTGACTGACTAGCCAATCTGACTGGGGGAAGGGATTTCCTCTTGGCTCTGAAATATAGCAGACTGTTAGGCCTTGGTGTGCATGAAAGTTGTCTACCTAGTCATGCCAAAATAAAATTTAATTGGGACACAAGCCAGTAATGCTGCCTCTGACTGTGGCAGCCATTGAGGCTACAGAGGACTAAAGCACTTACTCCTTTAGGTGCCACATTGGTATTTGTGAAGGAGAAGGATGGAGAGAGTAACAGATGGAGTGGGAGATTAATCGGAAAGATTTAACCCAAAGCACCTGCCATTCCTCAGCAGGCTGACTCCTTAAGAGAAGGAAAGGGAGGGCATTTTCCTCCTCCCCACCCATACACACTCAGTGGTATCAAAGCATAATTTTGAAGGATGTCAGCTTCACACACAATCCGCCTAAAAAAAGGCAGTCACAGGTCTAGTTTCTGAGGAAGCACAATAGGGTCCATTTATTATGGGGTACATTGTTTGTGGGATTACAGTGTGTAACAGACCTGATGCCAGAATAACATCCTGAGAGAAGGGCAGCCAAAGAGCTGAAGAAGGAACAATGGCATGTGTCTCTTGATGTTTAGATTTTGTTGATTCAAACTGCAGTGCCAAATACTTTTTAAAAAATTACTCTTACATCACAAAAGCTAAAATACTGATGTGGCTGTTCAATATAACAAAGAACAAATTTCCATATGTTTAAGAAATAGTCAGGATTTTTTTTTAAGCTAGAATTCTGTCTCACACTCGTGTGCATGCACGCGCACACACACACGCACACACACTAAGTGGGGGTAGAAAAAAGCTTGACTGCCTTTTCAAAGCTAAAGAAAAATTAAAATATCTGTATGGCTGTTAATAGGAACATAGGAAGCTGCCTTACAGTCAGAGCTGTGGTCTGTCAAATAGGGATGCCCGCTGCAGGGAAATCTGCCCCTTTGGGGCTGACCGAATTTCCCCCAAGCCCCCAGCTTGGCTTGCATTTCTGAGCCAGGCCATGAGCTTTTGGGGGGAACGTCTCTTGGAGTTCTTTTTCCCTGTAAAGAGATGTTTGTGCAAACTGCAGCCACAATTTGCATGATTTGCACAAATTGAAGCTGCAATTTGTGTAAATTATGGAAATTATGGGCAAAATTTGTGCAGAATACAGTCTAAATTTGCAAAAATAATGCAAGCTGCAATTTGTGCACATTTCTTTTTATGGAAAACACCCCCGCCGCCCTGGAAAATCTGAGAGCCGGCCCAAGGTGATGCAGATCAACTTGGGCCAGCTCACAGGAAAGTGAACTGTGGTCTGTGGTCTTTCCTCACTCTACCTGAAGATACCAGGGATTGAACCTGGAACCTCCTTCATGCAAAGCAAGTGCTCTACCACTGAGATACAGCCCCTCCCTGTTTGATATAATATTTGCTCAGAATATTTAAAGATTTAAAAAAAACCCAATTCCTTCTTCCTAGGAGTTCCCATCTTGGTGATGCCCATCTTGCCAAATCCCAAGAACCCTCTCTACAGCACAATGACACCCATCATGGTTCATTCAGCTGATGCTCAAAACGAGCCACGGATGCGTGTGCATGCAAAACACCCTGAAGAGCGGTATCTAGCAGAGATGCTGCAAACCTACACAGAAAGTTTTATGGGACAATTCTAACTGGGGAGTATGATGGGTGGAGGGATTTATACAACTGTGGTGGTCGGGGGCATCTTTTCTTTCTTGCTTCTTTTAATAGCTTGTAAAGCAATCGGCTTTGCCAACAGTGTTGCCATTATGCCTGCAGGAGTGAAGCTTTGGCTGCCACTATTCCCCCTTCCCAGAGCGCCTCTGTTAAAAAATAAAAAGCACAAAGCCCCTGCAAATAGGGTGGTGAATTAGGGGTGGCCATTCAGCCCAGCCTGATGAGGAACCCAAGATGGCAGAGGAGGGAGAACAGAACAATGGGGACAAGTTGAACAGGAGCTTCACAAAGCAGTTCAAGGAAAGGCTGGGAGTGGGAAAGGCTGAGGCAAACTTCAGAAACCTCTTTCATCTCAGCAAGAAGAGTTGTTTGATCTGTTTGTTTTACATGTGCACTACTTTCCCCACCTGTTTTTGCTTGTCCTTGTCTTCATCTCACAGAGGAGACCCACTTCACACATTGAGGGCAACAGCGCCATTTGTCAAGTGGCTTTCCAGTGTTCTATGCTGAGGGAACCCGTTCCACGTGGTCTTGTAAATAAAGAGATGTTACAAAAACACCAACATATTTTGCCAGTACTTTCTCCTTACAGGAAACAGACCCTGTATTCCTGCCACTGAGGGAAGTGGGGAGCAGAGCAGCAAGGTGTGTGGTGAGGTCTATGTGTCTGTTGCATTGCTATACCTTTTGCCATGCAGCAAGGCCATGTATTTCATGCAGACAAGATACTGCTCCATTGCCTGTAAAAAATAACTTGTGACCACATAATCACAGTGCCTGGATTATGTATGTGGGATGCTTCTAGTATTCATGAAGGAAGGGCAAGACCCCCTCCCCCAAACATAAGCAAGTCCTTTGACCTAAAATAAAGCTTACCTGAAGACCACTTCCTCCTCCCTCAAGTGTCATCTCTTGCAGCCATTCCTCCTGGCTGTACTGAGGGAGATGAGAGGGGGAATCAGGGCCATTCCACCAGCCCTGGTGAAAGACATAATTCTCACCTCTTCCCTCCCCATTCTTTTTCCTTGTGTGTTGTGTCTTTTAGATTGTAAACCTGTGGGTAGGGATTATTTACTGATTATTTGTAAGCTACTCTCGGAGACATTTTGGCTGAGAAGTGGATAAAAATAATCTAAATAAATAATATGTTCATGGGGTGAAATAACATGGGATCACCCCTTCCCTTCCATGCATTCATTATCCATGGGATTCAGAGTCTCTGAACAGGGCTGCAGTGAATAGTGAATGACCTAGGATAGCTAGCAAGAATTGCTTGTGGATGCAACATTTAGCATTCCTTGTATGTGTAGACATGGTTTACAATCTCAGTATTTCTGATAAATACTTCCAGATTTCTGCCAGAGCCAAATTCAAAGGCAAATTTGGAGTTTCCTGCTTGTATGAAATGTCAAGGTAGCTAAAGGAGTTTTAATAAGACTAGAGAAATTTCTTCACGGGAGTTCTGAACACCCCAACCTGGGAACCATGGAAAATATGAATACAGATTATTAATCAAGCTGTGGTATGGATGTTTTCTGCAGTGTTGGGAATCAAGGACTAGTGAAGGAATTATCTATATTATGGGCAAAGTTGGTAAGATCTAGGAATAGTGTTGCCATTGAGTTTCATCTAAAGAGAAATTATGGGGTGAATTTGGAGATTCTCCTCTTCAGGGGAAACATCCGAGGAATTCCAAAGGAGGCAAAAAGGGTTTTCAATAAGACCAGCTGAATTTCTCAAAGATGGGTTCCACACATAAGCCCTCAACCCAAAGCACCAATTATCTTGGTAATGTGTTCCAATGGTCTCCCAATCATTAGTGCTTCAAGATACAAGTGAGCAAAGTATTCCCAAAAGGCAACGAGACATATCTGTGGTGTGTGTGTGCGCGCGCATATGTCTTGTAGTGTGCCTTGGCAAAGATATTTACAAATATTTATTTCAATTATATGTTTCCCAGCAGCCCCGGGGGCCTGTTTAAACATTTAGCAGACATCCATTCTGACATCTTTATTGGCACACATCTCACTCCTAAATCAGAGTTTTAATGCAGACTAGTAAAATTACGAGATGTAGTGCCCACATACAATGGATTCTGAATAGAGAGGGATGGCAGGGAATCCTAGTGTTACACAGCAATGTAACGAAAGACCACAAAGCAGTATGGATAGCAAGAGATGCATATTACTTTACAATAGCAGTAGCGTTTGTAAGGGGCCTCCATCTGACTCTTTGGAGTACATCATGTACATTATCTCAGTAATTCTTACAAGATCAAGCACTATTGTGTTCATGTTGCAGATGCAAGAGACTGAAGAAGAAAAATCAGATTCTGTCAATGAGCAGACAATGGAATGAAAGTCACCTGACAATCCATGAAATGCAGAGGGAACAGACTTTACAAAATCCATCCATCCCTAGTGCTAAACTATAGGATGGCTTGATGGTTTACAAGACTACTTGAGACTCAAGGTCACATGTCCCTCTCTCTCCTCTCCTCTGGCATGGCTGCAAAGAAGAGTTTGGAAGCATCTGCTTCCTGGATTAAACTAACTGTAGGTTGTCATTGTGGGTAGACTCCCACTACGCCTCTTACACCCCTCCAATCCTGTTGCTCAAACGGCCCCCACCACTTACACAATGGTGACTTAGCACTTCCAGGGCAACCTGAAATGAGCAGAAATGCTCATTTCTGGAATGCAGCAGGCTGGCAGAGCTCACATAAGGGAACTCCACCAACCTGCCTCCTTCTAGAAGCAAGAATTTCTGCTCATTTCAGGGCTTCCCCTAGGAAGGGCTAAATTTCCCTTGCTTAAGCAGTGGGTCCTGCTTGCACAAAGGAATTGGCAGGAACCGCTGCTTGCGGAAGGGAATTGGTGGGGTGGAAAGAAATAGGGGATGTAAGCACCCCATTGGATTCTGCCCTATCTCCAAACTGAGCCAATTTACAGTTACTTTAAGCTATGGTTTAAGGACATATGAACATAAGAAGAGCCCTGGTGTACTGTGTCAGACCAAAGGTCCATCTAGTCCAGCATTCTGTTCCCACAGTGACCAACCAGATGCCTCTAGGAAGCCCACAAGCAGGACATGAAGGCAATAGCACCCTCTGATTGTGTTTCCCACAAGTGGAAGTAATGGAGTTATAATATAATGGAGGTAATATTTAACAACTATGGCTAATAGCCATTGATAGCCTTGAAACCAAAAAAGTACAGAAACCACGGTTTGATCTTGGTTTGTATCAAGAAAACATAGTTTAAAGTAACCACGGCTTCACCCAGTTCAGGTGTAATGAAAAACTATGGTTAGTTCAAACCAAGATGTGGATGCTTTCAATCTCCTTCTTGTGGCCACACCAGAAGAGGGGAGGAGAGGGGAGGGAGAGCATTCTAGCCCAAGGCTCAAGCAGGCTCCTTCCCATGACACTAACCTACGATATAGTGTTGCATCCAAACAGGACCAATAGCTTATTTAAAGCCCCAGCCAATTTGCTGCTGAGTTTTGTCATCAAACTACAACAGAGGATGAAAAGAGAAACGGTAGCTTATTTTCAAGCTAAATTTGTCATTCTGTAAGCCACTGCCACATTGACAAATTTTGGTGATTTGGGGGCAGCAGAAGGGGTCCAGGAGGTGGAAAATGGCTCCCGGACCCCCTGAAGCTGCCCACCCATGCATTATACCAAACCAGGTCTCTGCTACAAGCAGGGAACCACAACAAAATGTGGTGGGATGGAGAATGTCAAAAGGAGGAAAAGAGGCTCTTTCCCTTTGCCAGATTCCTCAACCATTTTCCTCAAAGACAGAGCAAAAGGAAGGGGGTGCTGACAGCAGATGGGGGTTCCACCAGTGGAGGCTGGTGGCTCCAATGTCAGTTGGATGGTGAATCCACTCCAGGCTTCCATCAGAACTAGTCAGAACTTGGATAACCCCTTTAGAGTTCCAACTGGTTCTGACAGAAACCTGGAGTGGATTCACCACCCCACTGACATCGGAGCCACCAGCCTCCACTGGGTTGCACATATGTATATGAATCTTATTAAAGAGCCACATCTGAGAGTATGAGATAAAGGGAAATATGTCTAACTATACCAGGATTTTTAAACGAAGGAAGCTTTTTTTCCCCCCTCTGACACACTCAAATCCTCATCCCCGGTGGCTGCCAGCTGCAAAAAATATATATTTTCAAATGGAAGGTTTTTGCTCCATACCTATCAAAACCATTGGGCATTGGATGACTCCAGTCAGCCCTGACTAAGGGGCACAATTGCATTGCAGAAGAAGGCATTTATCTTAAAACCTGCTCCTCCAGCAGCAGGATTAAGTTTCAGCCATTAATAGATGCCCTGAGGCTACCACCAGTCTGCTTGGATGATGCCATAACACCTATGCTCCTTGGTCCCTGGGTTAAATTATAGTAAAGTTTGTTCCCCATTTAATGGTTATCTTATCAAAGAAGCCTTCCTCTTCTTAGCAAGGACATCCTGAGCAATGCATAGCTCATTTTGGCCAACAGCTAAACTGGGAGGAAGTATTTCATGGAAACAAGAATATTTTGCACATTGCAATATGACCCCCTTTCACCCTCCAACTTGGAGCAAATCTGGGTGGCCAAGATTTGGTAGCAGAAGAAGAACGGTTGCCTACAAATCCCATCCAGTCCATCATCTCAGCCACAGGGCAACACATTTATACTCTACATCAACCTTCCCCAACCTGGCAGTGACCAACCAAGAAAGAGATCTTTCTTGTGGACAGCTTGATGAAAATGTCGACCCAGTGTAAGGCTACTGTAAAAAAGGCAAACTCTCTGTAGGCATAATTACAAAAGCAACTGAGAATAAAACCGCCAATATCATACTGCCTTTACACAAATATATGGTATGACCACACTTCGAATACTGTGTACAGCTCTGGTCAACACACCTAAAAAAAAAGATATTGTAGAGCTGAAAAAAGTGTAGCAAAGGACAACTAAAATGACCAAGGGGCTGGAGCATCTCCCCTATGAGGGAAGGTTACAACAGCTGGGTTTGTTTACCTTGGAAAAAAGGAGGGTAAGGGAAGACATGATAAGAGGTCTACAGAATTATGCATGATGTGAAGAATGTGGATAGGGAGACATTTTTCTCCCACTCTCATAGTACTAGAACCCAGTGGGTTATCTGATGAAGTTGATTGCTGGGAGATTCAGGATGGACAAAAGGAAGTACTTCTTCACACAGCAAATAGTTAAACTATGGAATTCACTACCACAAGATGTAGTGATGGGCACCAGTTTGGATGGCTTTAAAAGAGTAGATAAATACCTGGAGAAGAAGGCTATCCACGGCTACTAGTCCTGATGGCTATGTGCTACCTCCAGTACCAGAGGGGTATGCCTATGTACACCAGTTGCTGGGGAACATGGGCAGGAGGGTGCTGTTCCACTCATGTTGAGTGCTCATTCCAGAATGCTGGAATAGATGGATCCTTGGTCTGAACCAGCACGGCTCTTATGTTCTGGTGACATGGGACACATGGACAGTCTACATGTAGGCTCCTGTACACATCATCTGGTACACTAGAAAATGGAGGTCCCCATATCATTTCTTTATTTTTATTTTTTAAAAATTTCCCAGCTCTTCAACAAAAAGGCTCCCAGAGCAGCTTACATATAATCAATAAGAACAAGGCAGCCCTATCCACAGACTTACAATAATTCATTGTGATTGATTAGATATAGATACAGATACAGATACACATACACATACATACATACATACATACACAGACACACACATATATCACAAAAAGAAAGGGGAGGGAAGAGGAAAAAAGCAAACCCGGGCAAAAATTCTTCAAGTTTAATAGTAGTTCTTATAATGAACAGCTGGAAACACTTCAGAGAGAAGAGAGCCTGGTGGAGCTGGTCTGTCAACAGAGCTAATGCAATAGCTTTGCTTTCATCTGCCTCTGCTACAGCCTGCTAGAATGGCTGCTACTTGGTGACAGTTGCAAGAGGAACTCAGTAGAATTGTCTTTCAGAATCATCAGTGGAATGGCACACAGGAGCACATGTATGTTCATGTGCGTAGGCTCTCTATAAATGGTACACAGTGCTCGATGATGGGATGTGGTCAGCCAGCACCACCCTGATCAGTTCCTTCCACATGGTCATTTGTAACCAAATGAATGAATAGGGGCTTGTGTATCTTAGGACATTCATCACAACTCCTCGTTTTTCACTGCCTAATGTCCTCGGGTATTTTTCATGGCGATTATTCCAGACAGGGTGCTAATCATAAGCGGCTGTTCTTCCATTCACACCATGTTTCACACTTGAGCAGGCCAACTTATCTCTTTCAGTGCCTGAAAAAAGATGTTCAAGATGGTCTCTGCACAACAGACACTCTCATTAAGAATAATGGGTCATTGAGAACCATCCAGTAAGTGTCCATCTTGGGTGAAAGATTGCCTTCATTCTCTGAGATGGAAGGAGGATGTTGTAATGCATAGCTTCCTCCCTTAAAGAAAATCTCAGGGCCAGGGCACAAAAGAGACCTGGGAGGAAAACACACTGAAGCCCATTCTCTGTGAAATTCTGGTATGTTTTTCATTCCATGTTGGATCATTGGTGCCATTAGAGCAGGACTTTGGGGCAAAGTCCAGGGCCCACTCAGCAGAATGTGCAGGCGGGCTCCCAAGCACAACAGGGCAGGCTTATCAAATGTTAGCAGTAGAGGCTGCTGGCTCTGATGTCAGTGGGCCAGTGAATCCACTCCAGGTTTCAGTCTGAAACAGTCAGATCTCTAAAGGAGCTATCCAAGGTGCTGAGCACCCGGACTGGATTCACCGCCCCAGTGATATCAGAGCCACCAGCCTCCACTGCATTTTAGTTAAGTGAAGTAATATATATTACCAATTAAACGGGGTAGGGTCATAAGACCATTAAGTCCAGAGTCTAAAATTACCTTAACTGCAACCCCTGTACTGGGTCAGTAGTAAAGATAACTCTTGTGGTTTTATTTACGGTATTTCTTCATTTCATTTCTAAACCATCCAATAGCCGAAGTTTTGCAGAACAGAGCTTGTTATATACTACTTGCTGATGCACACCTCCACCACTTGGTACTTCAGTCACTTTTGGAGCTCAACTAAGTATCCTCAAAACCTCCATTTAAGATAGACCAGAGCATGGATATATGAATAACATCTGGGAGTTTTATTTATTATTAAAACTGATAGCCTGTATTTTACCTTACAGTTCCAGGGTGAGATACATACTAGAGGTGTGCTCCAACCACAAGATTGGACTTGGACCCTGACCCAGCACTTTGGAAAATGAACTGATTTGGTTTAGGCAGACTGAGACTGTTTATGCTGAGATTCGGAAATCTGAAGGTTCATGCCTCCCATTGACTATCATGAGAAATTTTTAAAAGGCTATAACATTTTGCGTGTGTGTTTATCAGAAGAGGATGAAATCTGCAGGTATATTTGGCAGGCAGAATCCCCTTCGGAGGAGATTATGCCTGCCAAATGTCAGACAAATAGATGCAATAGGTTTTGTGCAATGTACCTTTATATTTTGATTTTTTTAAACTGAACTGCTGATAACATATATTTTTTGGCAGAATTGTATGAAATTTTCAGAGGTTGCTGACCTTTCTAAGGCAATCAATCTTGCGAAGTTTCAGATGAAAAGGTGCAGGGATTTTTGTGCAAGAGTAGACTTTGCATCCAAAAAAGGACACACTTATCCCCCTCTGTTCCTTTAGGATCATTCTTCTGAAAATAACAGACAAAATGGATGTATCCTTAAGTAAGAAAACTGGACATTTTCAGAAGGATAGGTGCAGCAGGTTACATAGAAGGAAGTCTTCAAATTTGGGTGGTGGTGGTGGGGAGCAATTAGCTTCCCCTTCCTTCCCCTATGTTTTTTTGGGGAATTTGTATGAAATTTGCCCAAATGATAGAGGTGTCTCCAGGCAAGAAACCTGCAAAGTTTCAGAAGGACAGATGGAGAGGGTAGGGCATTATGATGATTGTAAACCAGCTGAAGGCTTTTTTTCCCCATTTAAGCCTGGGGGCATTGGAAGAATGTCCATCTCACGGTCCCATCCTTGTCCTCCCTCAAAGCATAATGATTGGAAAGCCCTTGGCAAAGTGTGCTTTGTAATTATAAGGTGGACCTGTCAGTCACTCCTCCCCACCCCACCCCACCCCCAAAAGTGTTCATAGAAAGGAAAGCGAAAGACACTATTTTGAAAGACATGCTGTCTGATGTTCTGAAAATGAATTACAAATGAAGCCTCATGCAGGGTGCAGCTTTGGTTCTGGTCCCTTCAGAGGGAGGCCCCCTTCAAGTTAGGAAGCACTGGAAACAGTCCAAAAGGGGGTGATTCAGCCCAGGCTTCAACCAAATCTTATGCACATCCTTAGTACGTACATATTGATAAAACAACTTAAAACCATCATCAAAAGCTCCATTCACAACATAATCCAAAAGCTTCATCCACTTCCAAAGGCCTGGGTAAAGAGGTAAGTCTCCACTTGCCAAAGAAATGTATACAGTGAAAGCTCACCTGAAAGGGGAGGGAATTCCACACCCTTGGGGCCACCACAGAGAAGGCCCTATCACATTCCACTGCCCCATGAACCTCCAAGGGCAGCCGTATTAATAACAGGCCCTTCTCCAGCCACTTGACTTCATTCTCCCTTCTACCCAGTTATCAATGTTTTTCATCTCCAGAGTTGGCATTCCATGGTTACTGGCCTTGCTCAGTCCTCACTGTTTTGGAGAGGGGGGTTCTGAAAACAGTTTGTACTTTTGCAGACCTTGGTACGCTGGGTACCAAGTCTGCTGATGCCTCCCTCTTATGCATGGCTTTAGCTGTTTGGCTACATAACAAATTAGAATATAGGATGTTGTGCCTGGCTTTGCCTCCCCTTTAAATTAAAGTAGGTAACCTTTATAGCAGGCCTACCCAACCTGGCACCCTCCAGATTTTTGGACTCCAGGTCTCATCATCCCTGACCACTGGCAATGCTGGATGGGGCGGTTGGGAGCTGTAGTCCAAAACATCTGGAAGGCACCATTTTGGGGAAAGATGGGTTCTTTCTCACTTCATTCTCCCTAGTCAAAGGTGGTCCAATAAAATAACAAAGAGAGTCCAAGAAGTCTCTTAATTTTGGCGATCAATTGTTGTTGTTGTTGTTGTTGTTTAGTCGTTCAGTCGTGTCCGACTCTTCGTGACCCCATGGACCATAGCACGCCAGGCCTTCCTGTCCTGCGCTCTCTCCCGGAGCGTGCTCAAGTTCATATTCATTGCATCCGTGATGCTATCTAGCCATCTCATCCTCTGCCGTCCCCTTCTCCTTTTGCCTTCAGTCTTTCCCAGCATCAGGGTCTTTTCCCCTTCATGGATCACTGCCTTGTTGTGGCGAAGGGGCTTGCGTAACTCAGTGAAGCCATAAGCTATGCCGTGCAGGGCCACCCAAGACGGACAGGTCATGGCAGAGAGTTCTGACAAAATGTGGTCCACTGGAGAAGGAAATGGCAACCCACTCCAGTATTCTTGCCAAGAAAACCCCATGGAACGTATCACAAGGCTAAAAGAGATGACGCCGGAAGATGAGCCCCTCAGGTCGGAAGGTGTCCAATATGCTACTGGGGAAGAGCAGAGGGTATTTCCAAGTAGCGCCAGAAAGAGTGAAGCGGCTGGGCCAAACGCGAAAGGACACTCAGCTGTGGATGTGTCTGGTGGTGAAAAGAAAATCCGATGCTGTAAAGAACAATATTGTTTAGGAACCTGGAATGTCAGATCAATGAATCAAGGTAAGCTGGAGGTGGTCAGACATGAGATGGCAAGATTGAACATCGACATCTTGGGAATCAGCGAACTAAAATGGACAGGCATGGGCGAATTTAATTCAGGTGACCATCATATCTACTATTGTGGGCAAGAATCCCTTAGAAGAAATGGAGTAGCACTCATAGTCAACAAAAGGGTGGGAAAAGCAGTATTGGGGTACAATCTTAAAAATGATAGAATGATCTCAGTACGAATCCAAGGCAAACCATTCAACATCACAGTAATTCAAGTCTATGCCCCAACCACTGAGGCTGAAGAAGCTGGGGTTGATTGGTTCTATGAAGACCTACAACACCTTCTAGAACTAACACCAAAAAAAGATGTCCTCTTCATCATAGGGGATTGGAATGCTAAAGTAGGAAGTCAAGAAATCACCGGGATAACAGGCAGGCATGGCCTTGGTGTACAAAATGAAGCAGGACAAAGGCTAATAGTGTTTTGCCAAGAGAACACGCTGATCATAGCAAACACTCTTTTCCAACAGCACAAGAGGCGACTCTACACATGGACGTCACCAGATGGTCAATATCGAAATCAGATTGATTATGTCCTTTGCAGCCAAAGATGGAGAAGCTCCATACAGTCAGTAAAAACAAGACCTGGAGCTGACTGTGGCTCAGATCATGAGCTGCTTCTTGCAAAATTTCGGCTTAAATTGAAGAACGTCGGGAAAACCACTAAACCGTTCAGTTATGACCTGAATCATATCCCTGATGAATATACAGTGGAGGTGAGGAATAGATTTCAGGGATTAGACCTGATAGACAGAGTGCCTGAGGAACTATGGACGGAGGTCCGTAACATTGTTCAGGAGGCAGCAACTCAATCCATCCCAAAGAAAAAGAAATGCAAGAAAGCCAAGTGGCTGTCTGATGAGGCTTTACAAGTAGCTCACGAAAGAAGGGAAGCGAAAAGCAAGGGAGAAAGGGGAAGATATACCCAACTGAATGCAGAGTTCCAGAGAATAGCAAGGAGAGACAAGAAGGCCTTCTTAAATGAACAATGCAAAGAAATCGAGGAAAACAGAATGGGAAAGACTAGAGATCTCTTCAAGAAAATTGGAGATCTCAAGGGAACGTTTTGTGCAAAGACGGGCATGATAAAGGACAAAGAAGGCAGGGACCTAACAGAAGCAGATGAGATTAAGAAGAGGTGGCAAGAATACACAGAAGAACTATACAGGAAAGATCTGAATGTCCCTGATAGCCATGATAGTGTGGTCACTGAACTTGAGCCGGACATCCTCGAGAGTGAAGTCAAGTGGGCCTTAGGAAGCATTAGTAACAACAAAGCTAGCGGAGATGACAGTATTCCAGCCGAGCTATTTAAAATCCTAAAAGATGATGCTGTTAAAGTGCTGCATTCAATATGCCAACAAATCTGGAACACTCAACAGTGGCCACAAGACTGGAAAAGGTCAGTTTACATTCCAATTCCAAAGAAGGGCAACGCCAAAGAGTGTTCAAACTACCGCACAATTGCGCTTATTTCACATGCCAGCAAGGTGATGCTCAAAATCCTACAAGCTAGGCTTCAGCAGTATGTGAACCAAGAACTACCGGAAGTACAAGCTGGGTTTCGAAGAGGCAGAGGAACTAGAGATCAAATCGCCAACATTCGCTGGCTCATGGAGAAAGCAAGAGAATTCCAGAAAAATGTCTATTTCTGCTTCATTGACTACGCTAAAGCCTTTGATTGTGTGGATCACAACAAACTGTGGCAAATTCTGAAAGTGATGGGAGTACCAGACCACCTTACCTGTCTCCTGAGAAACCTGTACGAAGGTCAAGAAGCAACAGTAAGAACCAGACATGGAACAACCGATTGGTTCAAAATTGGGAAAGGAGTACGACAAGGCTGCATATTGTCACCCTGCTTATTTAACTTATATGCAGAGTACATCATGAGAAATGCCGGGTTGGATGAATCAGAGGTCGGAATTAAGATTGCTGGGAGAATTATCAACAACCTCCGATATGCAGACGATACCACCCTAATGGCAGAAAGCGAAGAGGATCTCAAGAGCCTCTTGTTGAGGGTGAAAGAGGAGAGTGCAAAAGCTGGTTTGAAACTCAACATTAAAAAAACGAAGATCATGGCATCTGGCCCCATCACTTCCTGGCATATAGAAGGGGAAGAAATGGAAGCAGTGACAGATTTTACTTTCTTGGGCTCCAAGATCACCGCAGACGGTGACTGTAGCCATGAAATTAAAAGACGCTTGCTCCTGGGGAGGAAAGCTATGGCCAACCTAGACAGCATAGTAAGAAGCAGAGACATCACCTTGCCGACAAAGGTCCGCATAATCAAAGCTATGGTTTTCCCAGTAGTAACGTATGGCTGTGAGAGCTGGACTATAAGGAAGGCTGAGTGCCGAAGAATTCATGCTTTCGAACTGTGGTGCTGGAGAAGACTCTTACGAGTCCCCTGGACTGCAAGGAGGTCAATCAGTCCATCCTAAAGGAAATCAACCCTGACTGCTCATTGGAAGGACAGATACTGAAGCTGAAGCTCCAATATTTTGGCCACCTAATGCGACGAGAAAACTCCCTGGGTTGTATCCCCTTTCAAAGGAGCAATCAGACTTCTACACAAGACTGGAAGGTGGTCCCAAAAGCAACAACCAACTCTTCCCAAGTTTGTGGAAAATAAATCCTCAATTTTTTTCCCCTTCCCTGTTAATTTTTTTTTTTCAAGATTGCAGGAATATATATATATATATATATATATGATAGAAAGGCAGAGGAATGCAAAGAAGATAAAGAAAAGCTCACTAAATAAATTATACTGGGGCAGGAGGTGGAGGGGGATGTTCAGAAATCAATATTGTTTTCCCAAACAGCCTCTTTATTTGTCCTTTGATAGCAATCATAGGGGACAATCCAGTCTCCTGCTGGATGCTGCTTCCCACCAAACCCAGCACACACTATTAAAGATGCAGCAGGGCAATTTTTTTTTAAAGACCCAACAAGAAATTCCTATAATAAGAGCCCCCTGCAGCCTCCACAGACTCAGCATAAATCTTTGTGGAACAGTTGCCAGTGTACACTATAATAAGGCTAAGATTTGACTCAGTGGGAATTACAAGAGCTAAAACCAGGAAGATCCTGGTAAGAAGAAGAGCTTAGTTGCAATATTGTACAGATATTAGAAAGAAGGAGAGGCAGACAGCCACAACTGAGTTCATGCTCAGGGTCAGATATTCACTTCTGTACAGGTGTACTTCTGGCCAGCTCACTAGTTCTACATTCTATTTGATTATTTGTAGGTACCTAAACAATTAAAGATGCAATCCTATGCATGTTTAGACAGAAAAAGTCCTACGATTCCCAGCATTCCCCAGCCAGCCATGCTGGCTGGGGAATCCTGGGAATCGTAGGACTTTTTCTGTCTAAACGTGCGTAGGATTATGCCGTAAATGGGTCTATGTACTACAGTAGGGGTGCGCAACCCGCTGTCCCAGGGCTGAATGCAGTTGTCAGCCTAATTCTAGGGATGGACAAATCTGTTAATTCGGGTTACTCTCAGCTTCTCATTTTTCCAGGCTTAAGTTTGGTTCATCTCGAACTTTGAGAATTTCTCCAGTCTTAAATGTGGATTCTCCTGAACTTTGAGATTATTATTTTTTAGGTGTGCATTAAAATTTGTATGCATTTTTGTACACATTTCTCTCCTAATCCATGAATTTTTGTATAAATTGTTACCTAATATATACATGATTGCAAGCATTTTTCCTAATGTAATGTATATTTGAGCACCATTCTCTCTTATATACACATTTTTGTATGCATTCTTTAACTGAAGAACTCCATTGCAAAATTCAGAAAAGTGCAGATTTCAGAGGATAATTGAGCTTTGCACAGTGGTTCAAAAGTGTGAAATTGGGTAAGTTCACATTAACATGTGAATGGAATGAATTTCTCCCCCACCCCTGCTCATTTCATGCAAGGAGTGTTGTGGGGGTGGGGGGAGTTAAGATCATTACCACCACCCCCATCTTCTCTCCCTCTCTTTAGATTATCACCATCCCACACTGCTCTCTTGCTCCCTTTCTCTCTTGAGATTCTTAAGTCTGAAAAAGAGAAAGAGTGAGGGGTGGTGATCATCTTAAGCAAGGAACAAAGAGAGTGAGTGTGGGATGACTCTGTCTGGCCTCTGCAAAGGCCAGCTGTGGTCTAATCTAATACTGGCATGTAACCCAGCCCCAAGAATTTACCTCTGAAGGTCACCTCTTGACAGCAAAAAAGGTTGCCCACTCCTGTACTAGGGTATGCATGACAAAGGCCCAATTCCCTCTGCTTCAAAAAAAAGTGTGTGTGTGTGTGTATGTGTGTGAGAGAGAGAGAGAGAGAGAGACAGACAGACAGACAGACAGACAGGGACAGGGACAGACAGCAGATAGAACTGTGGGTTGTTTGTTGAACTGTGGGTTAGTGTGTGTTGTCTGAACGCAGCCAGGTAGGCTTGTTATCCATGCAGTGTGGCTAATTTTCTCAAACAAACCACCTTGAGAACCCATGGTTTGTTGCTGGGTTGTTCAGGGTTGTTAACAAGCCAGACTGCATGGTTAACAAGCCACCCTGGCTTTGTTCAGACAACATGATAACCCACCCTGCAAAAAATGTGCTGCATTCAGACAACACACTTGTTCAACAAACAACCCACAGTTCAAAACAACCCACACTCAACCACTGACTATGGGCTAGCGTGTTGTGTGAACAGCTCCAGAGAGAGAGAGAGAGACAGCGTTGCAGCAGTGCCGTCCTATTGAAGCCCTGCCCTGTGCTAATAGGTCCTCTCCTCAGGTCTGGGCACATTATTTGTAGCCAGGGATTGCGGAACCTTGCAAGCCAAGGAGACAGTAGCGCCATCAGAGCAGGACTTTTGGGCCAAGGCCCTCTCAGCAGAGTGAGCAGCAGACCCACAAATGCAGCATGGCTGGCTTACCACATGTTGAGGTGAAGTAATGTACACTGCCATGTAAAGAGGGGATGGGGGCAAGACCATTAAGTCCAGAGACTAAAATTACCTAATTGCACCACTGCGTGGGTGAGGAAGAAGAAGGGGGGTGCTCCAAAGATAACTTTGCTTCCCAAAATTTCAGACTGCTGAAGCACACTGCCCACTGCCCCAAATTAAAACCGAAAACACAATACGCTCTTGCACATTTACTTTTAGTGCATAAGAAGAGTACAAATGACCAGCCCATAGAGGAGCCTACTTCTTGTACCTCTGCATGAGTCAATGTTCTGAATGGACCTCCTGTGAGGGCAGGTCATTCTGATGTGTCACTGCATTTGGGACTGACTGAATGATCTAATCTCATGTGAAACTCACATCTACTCAGGAGTCAAACGAGGTGGGGACTTTTGCACACACCCCATATGATTTCTTGCAACATCCCTAAAAGCTACCTGCTTCCAGAGGTGGCTGATAAGAAGCAAGCAAGGCCAGGACAGGGAATCATGTAGAGAAGAGGCAGGGAGTGTCTTTTGTGGGTAAGCAATTTGTTTTTTAATTGTAAACCACTATTGGATAACTCATATATTTATGAATGACTACTATGTGGATTGGAACAAAGTTATCCTTTGGTTTTCAAGATTCCAAAGATTCAACTGCCAGTCCAGTTGGCTTTTGTACATGGGATTAGAGGGGGCACCAGCTTGTTCTTCGTCTCAAGCAGCAAAATGTCTTGGGTCAGTCCCAGCCAGTCAACTAGGGATGTCAGAGAATTTCGCCATGAATCTCGGGGAGGCTGAATGCCAGCGCATTTGGCCCCCCCAAAATCGGTGGCGAAACGGTCTGCCACCCCCCCCGCCACCCCCCGCCACCCCCGGGATGGGACTTACCTTGGGCGAATCTCCCTGGCGGCGGCGGCAGCTCCGGCGGCGGTTGGTGGCAGTGGCGGCGGCGGCCGGTCTTCTGACCAGCTGCCGCCACCGCCATTTCCAGTAAAAAAAAAAAAGTGATAGGCTACGTAAAGATTTATGTAGCCTATCACGGCTAGATTTTACAAAAATACCGTGATAGGCTACGTAAATGTTTACGGCTGAGTAAAAAAAACAACCCCCCCCCGCGCGTACGCAAATGGCGGTGCCCATGGGCGCCGCCATTTCCATTCCTTATTTTGGCACGTCTAGTCTACGTAAACATTTACGTAGACTATGGCGAAAATAAGGGGAATGCAAATAGTATAGCGTCTACGCTATTTGCGTTCCCCTTATTTTCGCCATAGTCTATGTAAATGTTTACGTAGACTAGACGTGCCAAAATAAGGATGCAAATGGCGGTGCCCATGAGCGCCACCATTTGCGTACGCGCAGTGTTTTTTGTTGTTGTTTTTTTATTCAGCCATGATAGGCTATGTAAACATTTATGTAGCCTATCACGGCTGACTGCAGGGACGCAAATGGCGGCGGCTATGGCCGCCACCATTTGCAGACCCGGCCGGCCAGGATTCGCGACGGGAGGGACGGGGCGCCTCCCCCCCGGCTAGAATTTTGGGGGGAGGGACGGGGCGCCTCCCCCCCACCTCGAATCACATTTCGTCAAAAGGTAAGTGACTTTCGTACGTCCCTACAGTCAACACAACAGCTGCCAGAGGATGAAGCCAGACATAGGTTCTTCACATGAACAGCCGGGAATGTACCAGTTCAGATTGCAGAAACCAAAAAAACCCCAAACAATAACCCAAAAAACACCCTCCTTGCCATTTGAAAACTAGTCTGTCATTAAAAATATTTTTAGCATAATCTTCTTCCTGGCATGCTAGCTTTCCATGAACTTGGAGGGTTTTGTGTTTAATCTGGGTTCACATCCAAACATGCGCTCTCCCTGGAGTGATGCTGTCTCAGAAGAACTCTTGAGCTGTTTGTATATGTTTGAAATTGGCCCTTAATTGTTGATTTAAAGGTTACACAGGTAATTTAAAAACTCTATGACGAAGAACTAATTGCTCATCATTTTTGCTTAGTATAAAAGATGAAACATTATCCTGTGTCTTAGCTGTGTTAAGATCCTAATGATAATGAGATGGCATTAATTTTTTTAACGTGTTTAGCTCATAAGGCTAAACCCTCAAGGAAGTACAGTTCAGATATAAAAATAAGAAACATTTTTTTGCGGGGTCTTAATTTGCAAAATGCCCAAATAGTAGGTTCTGCAGTTTGTAACAGTGTTATCTGGTTTTTCTATTAAGTGATTATACAACATTGTTTCCAAGAAATGGCAATAATAAAGTACTTAAACTAGAATGAAAACCTAACGATTTCCCCCTTTTTATATATATTGCTGCACAGAAAAAATGCCTTACAGAAAACCAAGAGGCTATTAGTCATAGATAATGTTTTCAGCTATGTGAGAAAATAGCTTGCTTTTAACTCCTTCTTTGCAAGTTTAAATGATCATTATGATGGCAGGAACTAAGGCTTTACCATATAACCATTTTAATGAACATTTATTTCTCATTTGTTGTGTTTCTCATTTTGTTACTTTTAATGATGACATTATCAATGATCATTTGTATGTACGTGGCAGGTGCCGGGGTTTTTGGTGCTAGAGAAGTAGGAACCCATAGCTCCTGTATGCTGCTGCCACTGTGGTAGGCCATCAGAACTACATGTTAGAGCATTGTCATGGGCAGGTACTAGAGGGACTTTGCCTGGGCAATTATATTTCCCAGCTCTTACCCCTTTTCACATTACAGCAGCCTTGTAAATAAGTCCACAGAAGTTACTGGTCTGCAATTTACACACACACACACACACACACACACCCCTATTAAGAGGCTAGAATCCAGTGTTTCCATGCTGGCCATGGAAGAGAGGAAGCTAGTAACAAGAAATTATTTATACCAAGTGGAACATTGTAGGCTGGTGGTGACTGCCCAGCACTGAATGCTGGAATGAGGGGGAATTAAAAGGGACGGAGGGCAGGTTTTGGCCATAGGACCTGTCAGGGCATTGGGAATATGCCAGCTGCCAGAGGATGCTACGTAGTAATGCTACGTAGACCCAAAGTGACAAAGGAGAGATGGATCTGAGGAATGCACTTCCCTCCTTCCGTAGCCAGAACAGAGTCAAGGAAACTGATAGAAGAGAGATGGAGAGATAAATCCCTCCCCCACTAGCCCACTTACTCACCTGCATGGAATTCTTGGTCACCTATGGCTACAAGGTGAGTTGTTAAATACAAGGCTATGTTACAGGGTAACATAAACAAAAGAAGACAGGTCTCCACCCCAAGGAGCTGTCAATCTAATCTTTGACAGTTGGAAAAGGCACCAGAGGAAGGAGAAAGTTGGGAGGGTCAAGGGTAGTAAGGGGCTGATGTACATAAGTGTAGTTACACGTATATAGGGGGCATTTACACCAGCTGGTTTCCTGGGCTGTAACTGACAAAGAGTGCAAAACATAATCCTTGTTTTTTTGCTGGGGAACATCACTAGTCATAAGTGACTATTTTTGGGGTCGCTGATAATGCAGAATGAGAATTCTGCCAAAGTAGTCGCATTTGGCTTTGAAAAACATTAATTAAAATGTGTTAATATCTAAGATTGGAAAAATGTTTTCTTCCTCTTTTCTTACTTGGAGAACTAAGAATTTCTCAAATGGTTGGGTTATGTACAATAAATACATAGCTCCAACTCTTGCCTTCTGTTGCATGCTATATTGTGGACTTGAGGTCTTTATAATGGTGGAGTAGCTTAAAAGCTTTTTGTTTGTTCTGGAACAAAGTTGGACAATCACATACCAATCAGTGGGAACATTGCTGGAAGGGGCTGTAAAACCTGTAATAATTTTAAAAAAACAACACCCTTAGATTATTACAAAATTGTGGATTTGTCATCCAGGAAGATGTTCACTCAAGCTTACTCATACCTTTACAAATATGTTAAACTTTCAACATACTGGATTTTTAGCCCATTCCATTCCAGATTAATCCTTTGATGGCCCACATGACAAAGCCATAAAAAGGGGTCCTGTTGACATCTCATTGTTACTAGGGATCGTATTCTGAATTGAGCAAGGGCTAAAAGACCAGGAATGTTGTCTCCACACACTGATTCACATTCAAAGGTCTCTTTAGTGCCCTGTCCTTCAGTATAAATGGCAACAAAGGTGCTGACAATTTCCTGATGCACCTCAGCTGATCATTCCTATTTCCCTGTGTCTTGGCTCATTCATAGGAACATAGGAAGGAACCTTATATCAAATCAGATAATTGGTACATCTGGCTCAATATTGACTATCCAGGAGTGGGCAACATTTTGGGGATGGAGAGCAACATCATCATCATCATCATTATTAAATCTATTATTATTAAATTTATTAATCGCCCATCTGGCTGGCCACCCAGCCACTCTGGGCAATGCACAGCATACAACAAAACAGTCCAAAACAATAAAATTCTACAGTAAAACATTTTCTAGAATCCCCTAACCCACCCCAAATGCCTGCCTGAACAACCACGTTTTTAATGCACGACGGAAGCTCATTAAAGAGGGGGCATGGCAGAGTTCCCTAGGGAGGGAGTTCCACAGAGTGGGGGCCACCACAGAAAAGGCCCTCTCCCTCGTCCCCACCAGTCTAGCTGTCCTGGCTGATGGGACAGAGAGAAGGCCATCCGAGGCTGATCTTGTTAAGCGGCCTGTCTGGGGCTGCTGGAGGCGCTCCTTAAGATAGGCTGGGCTGGAACCATATAGGGTTTTACAGGTCAAAACCAACACCTTGAATTTGGCCCGGAAAACAACTGGTAACCAGTGCAACTCCTTCAGCACTGGAGTGATGTGATCTCGCCGGCGGCTGCCTTTAATCAAGCGAGCCGCCACGTTCTGTACCAGCTGCAGCTTCCGAACCGTCTTCAAGGGTAACCCCATGTAGAGCGCATTACAGTAGTCTAAACGAGAGGAGACCAGGGCATGTACTACCGATGGGAGCAGATGGTTGGGAAGGAAGGGGCGCAGCCGCCGTATCAGATGGAGTTGATACAGCGCTGTCCGGCTCACAGCTGACACCTGAGCCTCCATGGACAGCTGGGAGTCCAAAATGACCCCCAGGCTGCGGACCTGGTCTTTCAAGGGTAGCCGTACCCCATTCAACACCAGGTCAACGTCCCCCAGCCTCCTCTTGTCTCCCACCAAAAGTACCTTGGTCTTGTCAGGGCTCAGCTTCAGCTTATTCCTCCCCATCCAGCCACTCACCGTCTCCAGACATTTGGACAGGGATTCTACGGCCAACCTTGGTGAAGATCTAAACGAGAGGTAGAGCTGCGTGTCATCCACATATTGATGACACCACACCCCAAACCTCCTGATGATAGCCCCCAGCGGCTTCACATAGATATTAAATAGCATCGGGGAGAGGATGGAACCCTGTGGCACCCCACAAGTGAGTGGCCACAGGTCTGAAACCTTCTCTCCCAGTGCTACCCTCTGGTACCTGCCAGAGAGGAAGGACTGGAACCACTGCAATACGGTGTCTCCAATGCCCAACCCCTCCAGGCGGTCCAGGAGGATACCGTGGTCAACGGTATCAAAAGCCACTGGGAGGTCGAGGAGAACAAGGAAGGAGCATTCACCCCTATCCAGAGCCCTCCTCATATCATCTACCAAGGCAACCAAGGCCGTTTCTGTCCCATGCCCAAGCCTGAAGCCCAACTGAAATGGGTCTAGAGTTTCTTCCAAGTGTGCCTTCAACTGCATCGCCACCACCCGCTCAATCACCTTGCCCCAAAATGGCAGATTTGAGACTGGGCAAAAGTTGTTCAGAACTTGAGGATCCAAGGAGGGCTTCTTTAAGAGCGGTCTTATCACTGCCTCCTTGAGGGCTGATGGCATCACTCCCTCCTCAAGGGAGGCGTTCACCACCGCCTTGATCCCCTCACCCAGTCTCTCTCTGCAGCTCATAATGAGCCAAGATGGGCAAGGATCAAGTAAGCAGGTGGTCGGCCTTACAGATGAAAGCACCTTGTCCACTTCATCAGGAGGAAGAAGCTGGAACCGATCCCACAAAACTGGTTTGCCACAGGCCGCCTCTTGCTCACTAACTGTGATGATGATCATCATCATCATCATTTCCATGTATAACCCTCCTATATACAAATACTCTAGGCGGTGTACAAAGTTAGAAACAATTTCACAAAAAACCTAAGAATAAAAACAGGGTTGTGTGAACCCACCCCCATCCGGGTTCTCCAGGCACCTGCCCAGCCCCTGCCCCCACTCGCTGGTCCCTGGACCCCGCTCAAGCCCCTCCCATGCTCGGTGAGCAGCCCACACTCACCCCGGCGGCCTCGTCAAGCTCCGTGGTTGCCATTTTTGAAAAATAAAATGGTGTTCGCAAAAATGTGCATATTTGCATATGCATGAAAATGCACATTTTTTAAAAAAAATGTGCATTTCCACACACATTCGCAAAATGCACATTTTCACATACATAAATATGTGGATTTCTGCAATCGCCATTTAATTTTTTAAAAAACAGTGACCATGGAGCTCAATGAGGCTGCCAGGGTGAGTGCGGGTCACCTGCCAAGTACGGACAGGGGGTGAGCGGCAGCAGGGGCTCGGCGAGCAGGGCTCGGGGGTGTGGGAAGGGGGGGGCTTCACTGGATTCCCAGACAGAATTGGGTGCCCGCACCATCCCTAAAAACAATACAGCATAAAAACACTATATAACAGTCAACAAAGAGGAACAAGAGTTCTAAAAACTGAAGGCCTGCCAGAATAATAGAGTCTTTAATGCCTGCTTCAAAACCTTCAAAGAGGTAAGCAGGTGCATTTCAATCAGCAGGTCATTCCACAACTGAGGGTTGGCAAAGGAAAAGGTCTTCTTGCATGTGGCTGCTAATCTCACATTAGGCAGCTGCGGGAGATAACCCTCAGAGGACCTCAGGTGGCAGACTGGGACATAGGGGAGAATGCGCTCCCTGCGGTACCTGGGACCTAGACCATGTAAGGCCTTAAAGGTAAGAACCAGCACATTATATTTTGCCTGGAAACAGATTGGCAGCCAGTGTAAAAAACTTAAAACCAGTATAATATGGTGGTCTCCATGGGGTGTACCAGAGACCAACCTGGCTGCCATATTTTGTACCAGTTGGGATTTCCGAACTAGATATACAGGCAGCCCCAAGTACAGTGCATTACAGAAATCAAGTAGAGGTTACCACCTTATGCACCGCTGTTAGCAGGTCTGCATGTTCCAGGAATGGGTGTAGCTGGTATTATATCAGCTGAAGTTGATAACAGGCGCTTCTCACCATCACCTCCACTTGGGGTGCCAGGAGCAGGGCCGGGTCAAGAAGCACCTCCTAACTAGGAACTTGCTCCTTCAGGGTGAGTGCAACCTGACCCAGAACTAGCTGACATACCCCAAGACCTGATTTAGGGCCCTTCACGACATTAGCCCACATGGAACCCTTCAGCGATGACACAAGTGACCAGAGATGATGGGTGAGGCCATGACAGACACCCATTCCCTCACATACATCCATTCACTCATACACACACTACAGACACACACACCTATTCACACACTACAGACACTCTCCATTCTCACACACCAGACATACACACATACACACATACGATTGCTGGGGGGGGGGGAGTCATACTTTAATTTCCCCCTCCCAGAGATCAAGACTGCTGTTTCCCTGCTGCTATTAGACACTACACTGACTGGCATCAGCTCTCCGGGGTTCAAATAGGAGTCTTCCCTAGCCTTACCTGGAAGATGGGCTCTACTGCTGAGCTATGGCTCTTCGCTAGCAAGGGGTGAACAACTAAAGAAACTAAAGAAAGGTTCAACAGAGTGTCCATTGCTTTTCATACTGCAGAGCGGTGTTAAGAAGCCCTTTGCTTATACCTTAGCTTGACAAAAAATGGCCAACGCGCACAGTGGAGCTACAGATATTAAAGCACTACTTTGTAAACAGTTGCATAGGGAGATTATATGAAGCACTGGCTGCCTGAAATGTAATGAACTGGCCACTTCTGGCCTGTCCTTTGAATGCAGGCTCCTGGTAGAAGCAGATACCTGCCCATTGTTATGCAATTGTAAGCTTGCTTTGTATTTTGTTTTACAGGCCGTCACATAGATGGTGCCATTTAAATGTCAGTGGATTCCTGCAGTGGAAGACTCTTTCCTGGGACACAGTTTAAAGGTCAATGAAAATGGAAGGTTGATGGCCAGGCAGGGCCAGCTATGCTTGATAACAGTGCCACAGTGCTAAATCACAGGATAATAGCATTGAGGAAACAAAAATTGAGGATGCGCTTAGATATTGACCCATCTTCTTGAAAAGTCTGCTTCAAATATTTTTTCCTACTAGTTAAAATGACAGGAGGGGGGTGTGTGTGCGCGCGCGTGTGTGTGTGCGTGTGTGTGTGTTGGGAGGACCTGTATATTGCAGAAAGGGTTGGAAAATGTCTTTGTGAGCACACTGTCCCCACTGGGGTTCCTGCCAGTGGAAAGTGAGCCAATCGCTGTTGGGTAAACACCTTTTGCCTCCAATGCAGTAATGTTGCCAGCTGCAATGCTTCACTTCTCCCCACAGGAGTACAAGGTAGCCATTCGTTTATATGGGAGATCATAAAGGCGTGCATTTGGGGACACCATTGGGCTGGGGGTAAATGTGACTCCAGTGTTTCAGTAAGAGGGAGGTCACCCTTCCCCACCCCCACCCCCCATGCATTCATGCACACAGACACTGTATCCCAGACACCAGCCCTTTTACTTTCATCAGTGGGAACCGCTGAGAACTAAGGCAGCCACCAACATTATAGTTCCACCCCTCTATATGGATATCCTGCCCTGGGTACTATTTCCCGATGTTAGGAATCATACAGTTTTAAAGGGGAGTATTTTTATGTGCAAGAGAGCAGGGAGAGAGATACTAAGAGCCTTTCTACATGAGGCTTTGTGTGCTCCTAATTGCTCACTCATGGTAGTTTGCAGGCCCTTTACACAACTTCATCATCTTCCAGGGCCTCTCATGTGCTTTGCAACCGTTACCGTGGGGTTTTTTTAGATTGAGGAAAGTCTGCTATTTCCTGAACAGCACTATGAAATGCTCTGTGTATTTGCACAAATCTGCTATACCACAGTGCCATCTAGTGGCTGTATTATGAAATATATAGAATGCCAGAGAAAGAAAAACCCTGGGGAAAAAATCACATGTAAAGGAGCTGCTCTTAATCTCACAAAGAATCTGGAATTAGAGGCCCCAGTAAAGGTGTGGGATAAAAGCCTCATGTAGAAATGTCCTTAGAGGGAGAGAATATGTTAGGAATTGGCTAGTCTCCGGGAGAGAGCAGAGGACAGGAAGGCCTGGCGTGCTATGGTCCATGGGGTCACGAAGAGTTGGACATGACTTAACGACTGAACAACAACAACAACAAAGTACAGCCTTCTCCAACCTGGTGCTCTCCAGGTGTTTTGCAGTACAACACCTAGGATTCCTGACTGCTAGGCATTCAAGCTTGGGCTGATGGGAGTTGAAGTCCAAAGCATATGGAGGGCACCAGGTTGGGGAAAGATGCTCTAATTCTGGTCAAATCTGCCAGCCAGGACTAGCCATACCTTCATTTCATTAGGAAGATTACTGGCTAATGGATCAGTGGTCAGGGAAATGTCTCTTAATGGCAGCCAGTTGTCAGGAAATAGCAGAAACATCCCAGGAATGTGACACCCATCAGAGCAGTGTGTGCGCGCGCGCGGGCATGAGCACACACACACATGTAGATAGCATACCTTTCCCTCTTCCTTTCCCAGCTAAAGATGAAATATAACTCCAGGGCTAGGAATCAGAAGCCCCAGTAAAGGTGTGGGATAAAAGCCTCATGTAGAAATGTCCTTAGGGAGAAAATATGTTAGGAATTGGCTAGTCTCTAGAACAGCCCTCTCCAACCCGGTGCCCTCTGGATGTTTTGCACTACAACACCTAGGATGTTATAATCTAGTTCTATGAACAAACATCTGGGAACAAAAATCTAAGTGGGACAGTGAAAACGATGAATTGCAGTTTGGAATGAGATTGAGAAAGAGACTGAGAGCCTTTCTACATGGGACTTTTATTGTGCACCCGTGATTGTTCACTTATGGTAGTTTGCAGGTCCTTTACACGACTTCATCCTCCTCTGAAGCCTCTCCCATGTTTTGCAACCATTATCATGGGGGTTTTTAGATTGAGGAAAACCTGGTATATCCTGAATGGCGCTATGAAACACTGTGTGTATTTGTGCAATTCCACTATATCACAGCACCATCTAGTGGCTGTATAATGAAACAGAATGACAGAGAAAGAAAGCCCCCAGAAAAAAAGCACATGTAAAGGAACCAATCTTAATCCCTCAAAGAATCCAGAAGAGCCAGGAACTGTAAGCTAAAAGCATATCTAAGTGCAGAGGTGCCTATTTCTGGAGATCTGATGTGGGAACAATAGATTTGCTGCTTATAAGAGTGTTATGTTGTCTGCCTCCACCTACACTCATCTTGTATATTTGCAAATAAACTCAAATACTGCGAACACCTTAAGGGCTCCAGTGATCTTTGCTTCCAAAAGAAACCAAACCTAGGTAAAAGCTCACCCTGGAATGTTTAACTGCTCAGGGAAGTGGGAAGTGTGTAACAATACGCAAGTAATGAGGTAGGGGAACAGTGAAATTTTGCAAGAAAGAAACTGTGAGAGAAATCCTTCCTCCTCCAACATCCACTGAGATTCAGCCTCCCTTTGCCCCTGACTTGATATTGGAGGAAGCACCATTTGGTGCACTGCCACTGAGCCCAAGTCCTCACACACAGTCACAGTTGCTTGAGAGAGGAAGGAGGGATTTGGGCTTCCTTTACCACCAAAGCAACCATGAGGGAGGGAATTTGCAGCAATGTTCCATCAGCCAACCCTATTAACTCCCTGCCCTGGTCAGAGATAGCCTCCACATGGTGTCCTCTGCTATCAAAGATATTCCATGGCATCAGAGGGAAATGTGCATGCATCAACACAGCCAATGGCTTGACTTTGCATGTTCACAGAATGTAACTCCTCTCCTAGTCTCTCTAGACAATGTGGTTAAGAAGGAAGGCCCCCAAATGGCCTATCGGCCTATGGAGCATGGTGAACTAAGGAATCAATATATGATGTGTGTCAGGAGCGCCCTAGCTGCCTCTTGCAGTCCCCTCCAATAGCCAACTCAGGACACAGACGACGAGGATTCTTTCCAAGGCTTTATTCCTTTATTCCTTTATGACTCTTTCAGATACTAATCACTATCGACTAAGCAAGGAACAGCACTGGGGAAAGATAGCAGAGTAGCCTAAGCTCCAGGTCAGGCAGTTGGTCCCCGTTTGAAGGAGAACCACGGGAAGATTCTCAACTTATGGGCTATGGAGAGATCCTCCCTCTTTCCCTTGGGTCCTCGGGACGCGACCGTTGTTTGAGCGCCAAACGAGCGGAGTGCCTCCTTTTGGCGCCCTCCATCTGTCGTCGCTCCCTGCGTCTGCGCCGAGCATCCAGCCAGCCTCCCTCCAGCGCTCTCTCACTGCCAGGGTCACTATCTATCCCAGGAATGCTGGCAGGAGGAATCTCTGCCAGCTGCTGTGCTTGTGACAGATGAGCAAGCTCCTCTCCCACAGATTGCTGTTCTTCCTCAGAATCAGAACTGCTCTGGAGCTCTATGGCCACACCAGAAAGAAAAGCCACTCCCATGCCAGTAGAGATATCAGTGGAACTTTACTCAATATCTTTGGCTTTTCCAGCTGGCCAGATTTAGTCCATTTCATTGAAAATACCATGTGCTAAACAAATTTCCTTTAAGAGATTTCTCAAGAACCATCACTTGGGCAAAAATGGACCAGAAACTAGGGATGTCAGAGAATTCCGCCAGGCCCCCCGAAATCCATGGCGGAATGAAGCCCCCTGCCCCCCCCCCGTGAAAGGTGCGCGAAACGGGAGACCTACCTGCTGCCGTCCACGCTGACTTGCGAATGGCAGCCGCGTCTGCGGCTGCCACTCGCTTCTTCCATGTAGCCGTGATAGGCTATGTAAGTATTTACGTAGCCTATCACGGCAAAACTAAGGGAACGCTATTGGTGGCGGCTACAGTGGCCACCATTTGCGTTCCCTTTTTTTTTGCCATTTTAGCCTATGTAAATATTTACGTAGGCTATTACGGCCAAAAAAAAAAGGACTTCAGGCAGCTCCTTAAGAAGAAACTACGTATGATGGTGGTGGACCAGTGGTGATGCAAAATAGCAGTAAAGCAGCAAATTGGTATGTCTACCCAGGCTGCAGCTCCTGCTCATTAGTTTCTTTCCTGTCCCAGAGCCGCATCTGAATCACTTGGCGATGAGCAGAGTTATGTCCCCTAAAATAGCTCTGCTTATTTTTATTTCTTTATTTATTAAATTTATTAATCGCCCATCTGGCTGGTCACCCAGACACTCTGGGTGATGTACAATAATAGAAACAGTTTAAAACAATACAATTCTACATTAAAACATCATATTTCTAAAAATACCCTAACCCACCCCAAATGCCTGCCTCAACAACCACGTTTTTAATGCATGGCGGAAGCTCATTAAAGAGGGGGCATGGCAGAGTTCCCCAGGGAGGGAGTTCCACAGAGTGGGGGCTACCACAGAGAAGGCCCTCTCCCTCATCCTCACCAATCTAGCTGTCCTGGCTGATGGGACAGAGAGAAGGTCATCTGAGGCTGATCATAACTAATCTGAATTTGGCCCCCTAACCCCAACCCATCCATCCAAGCTGTCATCTGAAGCAGGAAATCATTCTCCCTGCAGTGGTGCAGTTAGGTAATTTTAGACCCTGGACTTAACTTTCTTACACCCCTTCCCCAATGTAGATGGTAATGTGTATCACTTTACTTACTTCAAAATGTGGTGAGACAGCCCTGCTGCTCCTTCTTCTGAGTGGAGCCCTGGACATCTGCCCAAAATCTGATGGCACCATAGTCTCCCTGGCTTCCAATCCTCCATCCACAGCTGCAAATCACATTCCCACTGCTGAGGGAGAGGTTCTGCCAGCAGGGAGCAGGGCTTCATGCACACGATCAGCGCCCCCGACCCCCGGCCTTTGCTGCCACTTGGGTCCGCCACTCATGATGCAGCTACCAGCTTTGCACAACTGACCTTACCCAGTGGCAGCAGCTGTGTACTGGACTGGGATCCAAGCAGCTGCTTGTACAATAAACAATGCAACATAGTAAAACATTATGGAGAGAATGATGCAGAGGAAGATAACATGCAAATGTATACACGTTTCTGCTTTTGCTGTTGTAGAATTTGTATTTCTTTATTTTTTTGAGACCACACAGCCCTGCCCTGCAGGAGCAGGAGCTCAGGCTCCTGTACATCTGCAGGAGCCTGAACAAAACTCAATGAGGTCATTTCCACTGGTGTTCTAACAAGACTAGTGAGTTGGGCTGCATCTCCCTCAGGGTGTTTTCTTACTGCAGAAAACCCAGCGAGCTATTGTGCATCGGACTGTTAGAAACCTCCTGACAAATAATGCTGTTGAGTGACTTCTCGGGACTCCCAGCAATGATGTGTGCTGCCAGTATAGGGAGGAAGGCTGCCACCTTCCAAATAACAACTTGGCAAGCACTTCGTTCTTCTGCTGCTATGCTTCAGCACAACTGTGTTGTGTCTGCCAGCCCGAAGCACAAGAGGCTGAATTGAGATGAAACAGGTCCAGCAGTTGTTGCCACAGGCAGAAAACATCACACTTCTTTGTGGCAGTATATTGGAAAGGTCAGAGCTCCGCATGTCTGTGGCTGTAACTTCATGTAAGGATATATGCGCATTCTTGCAGGGTGAAAAAATAATAAGAGTGTCATTTATATTGGACCAAGTGATAGGGATGGACAAATCAGTCCGTTTATGGTCCATGGCAGTTTCCCATGTATCATAAGTCATATGTATCAGAAATCTGTTCCTTCCAATTTCCCCTTCATTTATTTTCATACACAACTTACCCTGATATACAGGCTCCTCCCTTATGAACCCGGCTGAAATGTGTGCTTGTTATCTGAAGCCCTGTTGTGTGTCCCACCTCCTAGAGAGGGGAGTATTGTGGGCCCTTGTAACAGGGCCTTTTGTGTAGCAGCACCCCACTTGTGGAATTCCCTCCCTAGAAGGTTAGCCTAGTTTTCTCCTTAGTGTCCTTTGGTCAAGACAATATTGTTCTCCAGCCTTTTAATACACAATATCTCTCCCTGTTTTTTTATCATCAATCTCTGGTTTGAAGATATATTTTAGGGTTTGAATTTTTTAATGTATCATTATTGTGCGATGCCTTTTGTGCTCACTGAATGGAGGAACGATACAAAAATATTCTAAATAAATAAATAATTTTTGTACACAACTTTCCCTAAAACACACATTTTTGTACACTGTTTTTGAACCAAGAACTGCATCACCAATTTGGAAACGTGCACAATCCAAAAGACAACTTTGTTCTGATCTGCATATTAGTCTGGAAAGTGCAAATTAGGTGAGTTTGCTTAAAAATGTGAACCTAATGAAATTGTCCCCCATCCCTCCCGAGGGATTGTAGAATCACCTCAAGAAACATAAGTAGTCTTATCTAAACTCTCCGGGCTTCCCCCCAAAAATTCTCAGAGGTTTTACTCAAGGAGGAATCCACATATGCACATCATATTTCACTTTCAGTAAAACGTTGGTGGCGGCTCTGTTGACCCACCCAAAGTAAAATTTTACAGCTGCATTGCATAAGTCAAGCGCTAGCAGGGAGACAGTAAGGAACAGGTGTGTTGCTGCTTGAAATGGCAAGCTGACAGACATATTGCCAAGCGCCAATGTGGCGCAGTGGTTAGAGTGTCGAACTAGGATCAGGGAGTCCCAATATCAAAGCCACACACAACCATGCAGTTCATTGGGCCAGTCGTTGACTGTTTTCTATCTGCTGCAGCTGTAGCTCGGTGGTAGAGCACCTGCTTTGCATGCCTGAAACCCTGGAGATCTGCTACCATTGGCTGTGTCAACTGTACTTACTGGGCTAGGTGGCGCAATGGTCCGACCCAGTATAAGGCAGCTTCCTATCTTCCTCCAAAATCTACTACAGGGATTTTCTTTTTTAAAAAATTAAAGTCCAAATTTGCTAGACTTGAATAAATCCAAAGATGGTGCGATTCTCTGTGGTAGGTCCCAAGCTAACTGATGGAGATTGCCCTCCGGTGTTTTGCCAGAACAGAATACATCTGTGAGAATTTGCAGGAAGGCATATCTCTCTCTGCTACAGATAGGGCAGAAGAGGAAAGTGGTTCTGATACCTGAGATAAATCCTACCACCCATGTGGAAAGGTTAATGAAAGGCTCAGTGTGCCAGTGAAGAGGGGCTTAATACGGTGCTAGGAAAAGTCTCAATACTGTATTTCCATCAAAGGAATAATTATGTTCCCCCTCAAGACTCATTTGCAATTTCCCACCTTCTTCAACTGCCACAAAACCACAGCAGAAATTCCCACTGGAGCTGACAAAGATTTAGCATTGTTCAGGAGACATGGGGGAAAGGACCGCTAATTTTACTTCCCCCCATAAAGTCTTCCCCTCTTGCCTTTTATTATTTGCTTTTGCGTATAGCACTCTTAGTACACAATGCTTTAGAGCAAGGTCATTCAAATTGTGTTTTGGAGAAGCCCGAGGTTCCTCAGAAGCTTATAAGAGCTCAATCAGAAGATCTGTAACAGTGGACAAGGTTCCCTGATAGGCTGTCTACCATTACAGTGTTCCCATGGCAATGTGCAGCTGTAGGGGAGAGTTGGGTATTCCAGAGCTCATTCTCAATTCATGTGGGCTAAAAGTGAAGTCAAACACATCCAGCCAATACCCTAGGATGGTCCCTCATCCCCACAAAAATAAATATTGTAAATAAAAATCCTCTTCAACATGCAGGGATTCTGGGACAGATGTCCAGGAGTTCCCCAGCAGATAGGCTGATGTGGAAAAGTTTTCCTGAAGTTATAAAACCATGTATTTTGAGTCCTTAGCACATTGTCACACACACACACACACACACACACAGTGAAGTTGATCACCAACATTCCCATTTTTTATAGATTGGGGTAAAGTGCCAACCAATTTTCGACATGCCAGTTTGGTCATGTGAATGTGGGCTAGGCAGAACCAAGCAGAAGTCAGTACATGGGGAAGCATTTTTGAGACTGCTTTAGTTCACAACCAACTTGCAGTTAGCCTGGTAAATGCAGCTTTGAATGAAGATCTCCCACACTTATTTTATATCCTGCCTTTCCACTAAAAATGACACTCAGTGTGACTAACAATAATGAAATACAGATTAAAAACAGAATCTTAATTAAAACATAAGAACAGATATGTTAAAACACAATTAAAAACACAACAATAATATATATATACAGCACCCAACTAATTAAAACCCCTTCCAACAACATACAAGCTTATATGCCAAACACCTGCCTGAATAAAAACATATTGCCCTGCCAACAGAATAACAACAGAGAGGGGACCAACCTAGCCTTTCTCAGCAGGGAGTTCCAGAGTCTGGGAGTGGCCACTAAGGCCCTCTCTTATGTCCTCACCAAACATGCCTCCAGTGGTCGCAGGACCTAGAAAAGGGCCTTAAACCTGGGCAGGTTCATATGGGAGAAGGTGATCTTTCAGGTAACCTGGTTGAACTGTGCCCAGAAACAGACTGGTAACCAGTCAAGCTGCCACAACAAGGGAGTCACGTGCTCCCTGTAACTGGCTCCAGTCAACAGTATGCCCTCAGCAATTTGGACCAGTTGAAATTTCTGAACGGTCTTCAAAGGCAGCCTCATGTAGAGCATGCCACAGTAGTCCAAATGTGATGTAGCAAAGGTATGCATGACCATAACCAGATTAGACATCTCTAGGAACAGGTGCCGTTGGCACTCTAGCCTCAGCAGTGCAAACACACTCCTGGCCATCACCGAAACCTGGGCATCCAGGTTCAGAACTGAGTCCAGCAGTACATCCCAACTGTGAACCTGAGACTTCAGGGAAAGTGTAACCCTATCCACCACATGTCGAATCCCTATTCTCTGATGTGCCTTTCAACTAACCAGGAGCACCTCTGTCTTGTCTGGATTAAGCTTCAATTTGTCTGCCCTCATACAGTACATTTCATGGCTCAGGAACGCAATGCCTGACGGACCGTCTCTCCCATCCTGAATGTACCCGGACACTACAATCAACATCTGGGGCCTTCCTCTGAATGCCACCTCCAAGGAAGGCTCAGAAGGTGGCAACAAGGGAGAGGGCCTTCTCAGTGGTGCCCCTCCCACTATAGAATGAGCTCCCCACTGAGGCCTGCCTGGCGCTGACACTGTCATCTTTCCAGTGCCAGGTGAAGACTGCTCTCTTCTCCCAGGCATTTAATGACATATGATGGTGCATGTATGTCTGCTGTTTGAACAAGCCTATTCAAAATTGTTTACAGATGTTGTTTTTAGCTGTTTAAATGGTTTTTAGATTTTCTATGTTAAAAATATTTTAGACTATGCCTTTATCATAATGTTGTATAATTCTGTTCTTGTATTTCTTTATCAATTCTTGTGAACTGCCCAGAGAGCTTCAGCTATGGGGTGGTATAGAAATGAAATGAAATAAATAACTGACAGCAGCCCCCCATTTAGAGAACTAGAACAGCTTACTTGGATTAAGATGGAAAGGAGAGATAAGAGTTGGGTGTCATCAGCATACTGGTGGCACCGAACCCCAACTGAACCACTCTCCAAGCCCTATGTGTAGGGCTCAAAGAGCCACTACCAGTCCTAGCTTTCTCTGTCTTGTGTTCTGTTAAGCTGTTCACACAATTGCTTTAATAGATTTCAGATGATAGCAAGGTCTGTGAAAATCTGGCTGGTTGGTAACCCACAGCCCGGCCTGGGCAGCTCCCATATTTTCCATCCCCTTCCCTCCCAGTTTGTGCTAGAGTAGCCACTTACACATTGTCAAAAAAGAGGGAATGCATCAACGAAAAAGAGGGCAGAGATCTGCATAAAATTTGCATATGCTAATTGATGTGTATGTATGTAAATTTAGAAATAATGAGTATAATTTAAAAAGAAATACAGTACATCTCACCATAGTGGGGAAGAGTGTGAGCTCAGTCTACTATCCAAGTGCTAACTGATCACTGAGGTCATCAGCGGGCATGTTCCTGGTGGTTCCACATGGACCTATGGCCCAACTGGAGTCCACTCGGAGAAGAGCCTTCAGTGTGGTGGCTCCTGCCCTACAGAACTCCCTGCCTCTGGAGGTCAGGCAGGTGCCAACACTGGGTTTTCAGTGCCTCCTGAAAACAGCTCTTTTCCAGGAAGCCTTCCTTGGTAGACCACCCTCGGTTTTATTGGCACTCTTTTTTTAAGAATAATATTAATATCATCTTTCTTCTTTTTCTCTTTTGTTCATTTTATCTCCTGTTCACTGCTCCAGAATCTGTTTAGATGTGGAGCGGTATACAAATGTTGTAAATAAATAAAATAAATAACTGCTGATATGCAGTTTCAAGGCCCTAGTCTCTTCTTGTGGTTATCATTAAACAAGACTTAGCCTGAACAGTCCTTGAAATAGAGGATGCCTTCAAACAGAGGACTGTCCTCTGCAAAGTAGGACACATAGCCACTCTAGTTTGCAAATATAAAGGCTTTTCACCCAATAGACAATGGCAAACTTAGGTTTGTCATTTAAAATACAGTTGAAAGGAAGCAGACAATTTTACCCCATTCACACTTTGCCTTTTCAAGGGCATACTAAAAATATCTTAGGCATATATCTAAAGAGCATAATGTGTACATTTCCCTCACAAAGCCTCCAGCTGCTACTTTCCCTACCTTCACTCAAGTAGGAAATGCAGAGAGGTCTCAATCTCCAAGCTGCCGGGATTTCTTTAGTACAAATCTCCCTTTCCATATCACCGAGGCCTACAAATCCTCAGGTCACCCATTAGCAACACCTAGTTGCATGATGACTGCTTAAGAATGGATTTATCTGGATGCTTTCATCTAAACTGAAAATATTCACAAGCGGCAGCCTATTCTTTCTGAGCTATACAGCCAGTTCTAAAACATATTAAGGGGCAATGTGTTTGAGTTGCTATTTTAAGTGGCACCATAAGATTTTTTTTCTAGTCAAGTGTCTTCCTATCAAAATGATGAAGCTGTTATTGATGTACATTTACTGTTGGTGAAAGGGCGATAATCAAACACTTGACAAAGAAAAGGAGCTGGTGGAGGATCAAGAGAGAGAGAGAAATAAAAGTTCCCAGAGCGTTACTTTTCTTCCAGTAAAGAGTGGCTTCATGCATTATGATAGAGAATCTCCCACTGGATGGGCTTATAGCATAGACCTCACTAAAACTGCCCAAAGACACATCTTCCCATCATCTTTATTAGTTAGACCAAAGGTCCATCTTGTCCATCATTCTGTTTACAACTGTGGGAAACCAATGAGAAGCTTACAAGCAGGCCATGAAAGCAATTGCATGTTCCCAGCATCAGGTAATCAGCCATATACTCCCTCTGAACATGGGTGGTTCTCTCTAGATCAGAGGTGGGCAGAAGGTACATCAGGATCTACTGGTAGATCTCCAGGTGATTTGCAAGATCACCTGGAGATCTACCAGATCAGCAAGTGTTTGTCACTCCCAATTGCATACCAGTACCAACAGCTTAAAAGCTTTACCCCCTTAAATAAGGTTGCTGAAAAAGGAAATGATGGGGAAATATTGCTGCAAGCTATCCCTGCTGTAATGCAAATATTTTGGGGTGGTTTGGGCTTGAATGGGCAATTAATACTCATTAGCTTTACAAAAGACCTGCTCCTCCTGGAAATGAAAACAGATGGAACTGGTTTGTTGATATGGATCAACACAGCTGCCTGAATTTTTGGACTCTCCATAATAGTGACTATGAAGGAAGTCATGATGAGTGTTGGCATTTCAAAATTTACCACCACACCACTGTGATCATCACTTTCTGACTGCATGATCATTGCTCTCTGGAGGAGAAATTACTTAATGTACATTCAACAGAAGCTAGGATTCATTCATTCATTCATTATATTTCTATACTGCCCCATAGCTGAAGTTCTCTGGGCGGTTCACAAAAATATTATGGTTCCATGGGCAGCCAGCACAGATCAGAACATCTCACATTTGTTCACAGTATACTAATGTGAATTGTTTACATTTATTATTGCACCTAATACTTGTCTGAGGCTGTTTCGTTAAAAAGAAGCAAAACCTCAAACTGCCAAGCTAAATTGTCAACAGGAGCTGGCTCAACTCACGGAGAATGTTAGCAAAAATTAATGTGCCTTTGCAGAGCATCGCTGTTAAAGAACCCTACAGCTTCACAGCCAGGCAGCAGCAGGTCTGTTCATAGGGGAAGCCATAAGAATAACTTCCAGTAGCTAGGGATGTATGAAAGTTCCGCCACGGATCTCGGGGAGGCCAAATGCCAGCGCATTTGGCCCCCCGAAATCGGTGGCGGAACGGCCTGCCCCCCGCCCCCCCCGGGACGGGACTTACCTTGGGCGGATCTTCCTGGCGGCGGCGGCGGCAGCTCCAGCGGCAGTGCGGCGGCGGCAGCGGCTGTGGCGGCCGGTCTTCCGACTGGCTGCCGCCGCCACCATTTCCAGTAAAAAAAAACAAAAAACATGATAGGCTACGTAAAGATTTACGTAGCCTATCACGGCTAGGTTATAAAAAAACACCGTGATAGGCTACGTAAATGTTTACATAGCCTATCACGGCTAGGTTTTAAAAAAACACCGTGATAGGCTACGTAAATGTTTACATAGCCTATCACGGCTGACTTAAAAAAAAAAAAACCACGCGCGTACGCAAATGGCGGCGGCCATGGCCGCCGCCATTTGCGTTCCTTATTTTGGCACGTCTTAGTCTACGTAAATATTTACGTAGACTAAGAAGGTGAAAATAAGGGGAACGCAAATAGCGTAGACGCTACGCTATTTGCGTTCCCCTTATTTTCGCCATCTTAGTCTAAGTAAATGTTTACATAGACTAAGACGTGCCAAAATAAGGAACGCAAATGGCGGCGGCCATAGCCGCCATTTGCGTATGCTTGGTTTGTTTTGTTTTTTTAAAGTCAGCCGTGATAGGCTACGTAAACATTTACATAGCCTATCACGGCTGACTGCAGGGACGCAAATGGTGGCGGCTATGGCCTCCGCCATTTGCGTCCCTGCTAGCCAGTGGCCGGATGTCCGGCTGCTGGCGGAGCCGGCCGGCGGCTCCGCAGAATTGCTGCGGAGCACAGCTGGCCGGCCAGGATTCCAGGGGAGGGGAGGAACAGAGCGCCTCCCCCCCCATCCAAGATTCCGGGGGGAGGGACAGAGCGCCTCCCCCCCCAACATCAGCATAATCCCCGAAAGGTAAGTGATTTTCGTACATCCCTACCAGTAGCCCACCAAATACCAGCATTTGTCACTGCTGTAAAATCCTAAGAATACTATGGGTAAAAATGTTGCAATCTGCCACGGTGGGCAGAGAATGGAGGAGATGGGGGCAGAGTTTGAGTGTGTGCGCACTGACACATGTATGTATCTATATCTCTCCTGTGTGTTGAAGAGAAGCCATCAATTATATTCACTTTTTAGTGGACAACAACTCACATCATTCTCAGCACATCCAGCACATTTGGAAAGATAGTTTCCAGAGAGTCCAAGGTAGATATTTTATCCTTTTAAAAATTCCTGTCAGGAACCTTTGCGGACATGAAAACCTAAGCCCTTCATTTCCAATTGTAATTGGAGACATCAGAGCTGCAAACACAGATGGGATGATATTACGGCCTGCCAAGCTGGAAGCAACCTATAAAAGCTTTGCTTCCCTTGCTGTGAAATATCCCCCACCAATATTAACATTCCCCTTCATGGATCACTGCCTTGTTGTGGCGAAGGGGCTTGCGTAACTCAATGAAGCCATAAGCTATGCCGTGCAGGGCCACCCAAGGCGGACAGGTCATGGCGGAGAGTTCTGACAAAATGTGGTCCACTGGAAAAGGAAATGGCAACCCACTCCAGTATTCTTGCCAAGAAAACCCCATGGAACGTATCACAAGGCTAAAAGATATGATGCCGGAAGATAAGCCCCTCAGGTCGGAAGGTGTCGAATATACTACTGGGTAAGAGCAGAGGGAATTTCCAAGTAGCGCCAGAAAGAGTGAAGCGGCTGGGCCAAAGCCGAAAGGACACTCAGCTGTGGATGTGTCTGGTGTTGAAAAGAAAATCTGATGCTGTAAAGAACAATATTGTTTAGGAACAGATTTTATTTTCTTGGGCTCCAAGATCACCACAGACGGTGACTGTAGCCATGAAATTAAAAGACACTTGCTCCTTGGGAGGAAAGCTATGGCAAACCTAGACAGCATAGTAAGAAGCAGAGACATCACCTTGCCCACAAAGGTCCATCTAATCAAAGCTATGGTTTTCCCAGTAGCAATGTATGGCTGTGAGAGCAGGACTATAAGGAAGGCTGAGCGCCGAAGAATTGATGCCTTTGAACTGTGGTGCTGGAGAAGACTCTTATGAGTCCCCTGGACTGCAAGGAGGTCAAATCAGTCCATCCTAAAGGAAATCAACCCTGACTGCTCATTGGAAGGACAGATACTGAAGCTGAAGCTCCAATATTTTGGCCACCTAATGCGAAGAGAAAACTCCCTGAAAAAGACCCTGATGCTGGGAAAGATTGAAGGCAAAAGGAGAAGGGGATGGCAGAGGATGAGATAGGGGTGCACGAAAGTCACTTACCTGGTCTCGCAGCTTTTTGCGGTGGAGGGGAGGCGGTTCGCTGCTCTCCCCGTGAAGTTCAGGCCGGGGGGGGAGGCTTCCCGCCTCGCCCGGCCGAAATTCAGGCCGGGGGGGAGGCTTCCCGCCACGCCCGGCCGAAATTCAGGCCAGGGAGGAGGTGCCTCGCCTTGCCCGGCCGTGAAATAAAAAGTTAAAAAAACAAATGCCCCCGTGATAGGCTACGTGACGATTAACGTAGCCTATCACGGCTAGATTTGCAAAGTCAGCCGTGATAGGCTACGTAAATCGTCACGTAGCCTATCACGGGTGACTTTAAAAAAAAAAAAAAGCGCGTACGCAAATGGCGGCCCCCATAGGGAGCCGCCATTCGCGTTCCTTATTTGGTCGCTGTAGTCTACGTAAATCTTTACATAGACTACAGCGAAAATAAGGGCAACGCAAATAGCGTTGCCCTTATTTTCGCCATAGTCTACGTAATCTTTACATAGACTACAGCGACCAAATAAGGAACGTGAATGGTGGCTCCCTATGGGGGCCGCCATTAGCCGTACGTGTTTTTTTTTTTAAGTCACCCGTGATAGGCTACGTGACGATTTACGTAGCCTATCACAGCTGACTTTGCAAATCTAGCCGTGATAGGCTACGTTAATCATCATGTAGCCTATCACGGGGGCGTTTGTTTTTTTTTTCTTTTATTGGAATGGCAGCGGCGGCAGCCGGTCAAAAGACCGGCTGCCGCTCCCGCCCCTGACGGAGACCCGACGAACCGCCAGCCGGACCCACCGCCGGGAGGGACATTCGGGAAAGGTAAGTCCCATCCCGGGGGGGGGGGGTGCGGGGGGGGGTGCGGAGAATTTCTCCCCGAAACTTCTTCGGGGGGCCGAACACGTTGGCGCTCGGCCCCCCGAAGTTTCGGGGAGAAACTCTCCGCCATCCCTAGGATGAGATGGCCAGATAGCATCACCGATGCAATGAATATGAACTTGAGCACACTCTGGGAGAGAGCGCAGGACAGGAAGGCCTGGCGTGCTATGGTCCACAGGGTCACGAAGAGTCGGACATGACTTAATGACTGAACAACAACAACAATATTAACATTCTTCCTGAGGCCAATTTGAATCCCCTTCTTGTTAAAAGGCACAATGGCAACATCCTTCATGCCACTATTAATGGAAAAGCTGCAAAAACAAATTGATGGCTTAGAAGGTAAGGTAAATTGCAGGCCTTGATTTTAGATCATTGCCCTAAATTTAACACTTGAAGGTCTTGCCATTTGATCAGGGATGGGGAGAGTTGGGGCGGGAATGTGTTGTTATTTTATTTATTTATTTATTTATTTCTATACCGCCCAATAGCCGAAGCTCTTGATTTTCCAGAGCTATCAGCTGATCTTAAAACATTTCCTTATAAATCACTTAGCAAATTAATTAAATTTAAATAAGTCTCAACAGGCAACAGGGCCAGCCCATGACAGTTTGCTGCCCAAGGCAAAGGAAAAGGTTATGCCATCATCCCATTCCATGTAGTAAAGCAGACTGGGCTGACAGATTTTTTTTTCTTCCATGCTAGCAATGGGGCAGCATCCTCTACTGTGTACCTGAATTGACTTGAGAGAACTATATTCTCATGTTTGAGGGAAGGGGGCTTGTTGTTTTTGTTTTGGTAACATTTGTTTCAGTATCTAAAATTATAAACCGCCTTGGGTGCCTTGGCAAAAAGGCAGTATGAAAATGTATTTAATAATACATCTAGAAATGTATTGGATCAATCAGTCATCAATAATAAGTGTGTGATATAGAGTGGGAGCTCAAAACTTTCAAAAACCAAAAGAAAAGATTGACAATAAGATGGACTCATTATTGCAGAGCAAGGGACTAACATGTTGATGTCTAGCTTTTGTGTGTTTCAAGGGTTGGATGAGCACCTTTGCTCATAAATCCTAAGTTTTAGTATCAGGGTCGCCAACTTACCAGGAAATATTTTTGTCTTGGCCTCCTTCTGTGCCTTTTAACAGCAGCTTGGTCTGCAGAAACCAGGGAGTGAGGATTTGCATGACACTGAAATAACATTATCTTTATAATAACCAGCTAACGCCTGCAGCTCAAGCCACTACAGGGGCTACTGATATTGTGTTCCAAATACAGAACCGTGTTGTTGTTTTTAATGATTGGCAAAAAAATTACATCTGCATGGCCGTGGAATTTGAGGAGTGCTTAGCACATACACTTGGCATAGTCTGTCTAGCGCAAGCGATGATAGCAGTTAGGAAGCGTTACAGTTTACTTAGCATATAATTCTTCCCAACTCTCACATCAAGGTACCAGTCAAACAAAGCCAATCCACAGTGCACCATCTCCCACCTGCCTCTCAGTGACTCACAGCATTCTTTAAAATCAGCCTCACTGCAGAACCCACATCCCAAACGCTGGAGGGCATTAGTTAACATTCTCCCTAGGAGACAGCCTGCTGGGGATGTCTCGCCCAGTGCAATTTTTAAGTTCTCAGCACATTATTTTTTAATTGCTTTCTCCACTGGGGATCTGTTTTGTCAATTTCCATGGCACATATAATACTGAATGATGCAAGTACACATTTGTATGGGATGACTTTATATTGCTAGACACTTTTCTTATGGCAAAGGACTTATTCTACAGAAATGACCAACATGATGAAAATTTAACTCTACGATGATGTTGTGGAGAGTTTTTTCCTGGAAGTTCTGGAAAGCCAGAACCACAGTGGTTCTGCCCGCTTTCCTGTTTGTTCAAATGTTCTCCTTTATACCATGTCTATCTAGGTACTCCACAGAAATGAGCAGGAAGTCTAGCCAGGGACATTGGACTTCTAATTGCCCATTTCTGTTTGTGGACAGATTTGATAAAACCCTGATAAATCAGTCCTTGCCCAAAGAATGATGACAATGTCATGTATAGGACCTGTGAACTTCTGTGAGTGACCAATCACGCGCACATGATATAGAAATGGCCCTAATTTAAAAAAAGAAAAGAAAAAAAGAGAGAGGCTGGAGTAAACATTTATTCAGTCATTGTCAACAGTGGGACATGGATGTGTTTTTGTTTGTATTTTAATTTTGTATTTTATTGCATTTTAAGCAGAATATCACATCCTTTAGAGCAGAGATGTTGAAACTCTTTCAGCCTGAGGGTTGAATTCAATTTCAAGGAGCTTTTCGTTGTTGTTGTTCAGTCGTTAAGTTGTGTCCGACTCTTCGTGACCCCATGGACCACAGCACGCCAGGCCTTCCTGTCCTCCGCTCTCTCACGGAGTGTGCTCAAATTCATATTCATTGCATCAGTTATGCTATCTAGCAATCTCATCTTCTGCCATCCCCTTCTCCTTTTGCCTTCAGTCTTTCCCAGCATCAGGGTCTTTTCCAGGGAGTTTTCTCTTCGCATTAGGTGGCCAAAATATTGGAGCTTCAGCTTCAGGATCTGTCCTTCCAATGAGCACTCAGGGTTGATTTCCTTTAGGATGGACTGATTTGACCTCCTTGCAGTCCAGGGGACTCATAAGAGTCTTCTTCAGCACCACAGTTCGAAGGCATCAATTCTTCGGTGCTCAGCCTTCCTTATAGTCCAGCTCTCACAACCATACGTTGCTACTGGGAAACCCATAGCTTTGATTATACAAATCTTTGTCGGCAAGGTGATGTCTCTGCTTCTTAATATGCTGTCCAGATTTGCCATAGCTTTCCTCCCCAGGAGCAAGCGTCTTTTAATTTCATGGCTACAGTCACCGTCTGCGTGATCTTGGAGCCCAAGAAAATAAAATCTGTCACTGCTTCCATTTCTTCCCCTTCTATATGCCAGGAAGTGATGGGGCCATAGGCCATGATCTTAGTTTTCTTAATGTTGAGTTTCAAACCAGCTTTTGCACTCTCTACTTTCACCCTCAACAATAGGCTTGTTAGATCCTCTTTGCTTTCTGCCATTAGGGTGGTATCGTCTGCTTATCCGAGGTTGTTGATAATTCTCCTGGCAATCTTAATTCCGACCTGTGATTCATCCAACCCAGCATTTCTCATGATGTACTCTGCATATAAGTTAAATAAGCAGGGTGACAATATACAGCCTTGTCGTACTTCTTTCCCAATTTTGAACCAATTGGTTGTTCCATGTCCAGTTCTTACTGTTGCTTCGTGTCCCTCGTACAGGTTTCTCAGGAGACAGGTAAGGTGGTCTGGTACTCCCATCTCTTTGAGAATTTGTCACAGTTTGTTGTGATCCACACAATCAAAGGCTTTAGCGTAGTCAATGAAGCAGAAATAGACGTTTTTCTGGAATTCACTTGCTTTCTCCATGATCCAGCGAATGTTGGCAATTTGATCTCTAGTTCCTCTGCCTCTTCGAAACCCAGCTTGTACTTCCGGTAGTTCTCGGTTCACATGCTGCTGAAGCCTAGCTTGTAGGATTTTGAGCATAACCTTTCTGGCATGTGAAATGAGTGCAATTGTGCGGTAGTTTGAACACTCTTTGGCATTGCCCTTCTTTGGAATTGGAATGTAAACTGACCTTTTCCTGTCTTGTGGCCACTGTTGAGTGTTCCAGATTTGTTGGCATATTGAGTGCAGCACTTTAACAGCATCATCTTTTAGGATTTTAAATAGCTCAGCTGGAATACTGTCATCTCCGCTAGCTTTGTTGTTAGTGATACTTCCCAAGGCCCACTTGACTTCACTCTCTAGGATGTCCAGCTCAGGTTCAGTGACCGCACTATCATGGTTATCAGGGACATTAAGATCTTTCCTGTATAGTTCTTCTGTGTATTCCTTCCACCTCTTCTTAATCTCATCTACTTCTGTTAGGTCCCTGCCTTCTTCGTCCTTTATCATGCTCGTCTTTGCACAAAACGTTCCCTTGATAGCTCCGATTTTCTTGAAAAGATCTCTAGTCTTTCCCATTCTATTGTTTTCCTTGATTTCTTTGCATTGTTCATTTAAGAAGGCCTTCTTGTCTCTCCTGCTATTCTCTGGAACTCTGCATTCAGTTGGATATATCTTCCCCTTTCTCCCTTGCTTTTCACTTCCCTTCTTTCCTCAGCTACTTGTAAAGCCCCATCAGACAGCCACTTGGCTTTCTTGCATTTCTTTTTCTTTGGGATGGATTGAGTTGCTGCCTCCTGAACAATGTTACGGACCTCCGTCCATAGTTCCTCAGGCACTCTGTCTATCAGGTCTAATCCCTGAAATCTATTCCTCACCTCCACTGTATATTCATAAGGGATATGATTTAGGTCATACCTGAATGGTTTAATGGTTTTCCCTATGTTCTTCAATTTAAGCTGAAATTTTGCAACAAGAAGCTCATGATCTGAGCCACAGTCAGCTCCAGGTCTTGTTTTTACTGACTGTATAGAGCTTCTCCATCTTTGGCTGCAAAGGACATAATCAATCTGATTTCGATATTGACCATCTGGTGATGTCCATGTGTAGAGTCGCCTCTTGTGCTGTTGGAAAAGAGTGTTTGCTATGATCAGCATGTTCTCTTGGCAAAACTCTATTAGCTTTTGTCCTGCTTCATTTGTACACCAAGGCCATGCTTGCCTGTTATCCCGGTGATTTCTTGACTTCTTACTTTAGTATTCCAATCCCCTAAAAGTCCAATTGCCTTTGAACATATAAAGCTGCCTATCACCATGCCCCCTGGCAAGAGGACCTCAAAAATCCCATTCTGCCATCATGGAACTCAAAAAGAGGCTGTGAACAGGTAACTTGACAATGTAACTTTGTTCCCTGGTTACAGCACTGGGTAGCATTAAGACTGATTTTGGGCTCCCTGGGATGTTATGATAAAGAGCAACTCTGGTCCCAGGATGTCTTGGGAGGAGGGATGGCGGAGAATTTCTCCCCGAAACTTCGGGGGGCCGAGCGCCAACGTGTTCGGCCCCCCAAACAAGTTTCGGGGAGAAATCCTCCGAATCCCCCCCGCCCCCCGCACCCCCCCCGGGACGGGACTTACCTTCACCAAATGTCCCTCCCGGTGGCGGGTCCGGCCGGCAGTTCGGCGGGTGTTCGAGCGGGGCGGGAGCGGCAGCCGGTCTTTCGACCGGCTGTCGCCGCCGCCATTGCAATCAAAGAAACAAAAAACGCCCCCTGATAGGCTACGTGACGATTCACGTAGCCTATCATGGCTAGATTTGCAAAGTCAGCCGTGATAGGCTACGTCAATCGTCACGTAGCCTATCACGGGTGACTTAAAAAAAAAAAAGCGCGTACGGATAATGGCGGCCCCCATAGGGAGCCGCCATTCCCGTTCCTTATTTGGTCGCTGTAGTCTACGTAAATGTTTACGTAGACTACAGCGAAAATAAGGGCAACGCTATTTATATCAGGGGGCGTGTTTTTTTTTTTAAACTTTCGCTTTCGCGGCTGGGCGAGGCGGGAAGCCTCCTCCCCGGCCTGAATTTCGGCCGGGCTGAGGCGGGAAGCCTCCCCCCCCCGGCCTGAACTTCGCGGGGGGAGCAGCGAAGCGCCTCCCCCCCACCGCGAACGTCCTTCGATGACAGGTAAGTGCCTTTCGTCCACCCCTACTTGGGAGGAGCTGGCAGCTACTTTGCCATAGTACAGTTTCCTGAGGGTTAGCCAAAGTTAGGGAATGGATTGATCTGCCAGTCTTCCTCTCATCAAGATTGTCCCTTTTTGAGGTCAAGCTCATTCCCGCTTGTTTCTGCAAGAGCTTACAACTTCTAAAAAAGAAAAATCCATATGGAAATCCATTTTTATTTATTTTATTTATTGCATTTATACCCCGCCTTTTTTCCTCTTGCAAGGAACCCAAGGCAGCTTACATTATCCTCCTCCTCTCCATTTTATCCTCACAACAACAACCCTGTGAGGTGGGTTGGGCTGAGAGTCCGTGACTAGCCCAAAGTCACCCAGTGAGCTTCCATGGCCGAGTGGGGACTAGAACCCGGATCTCCCAGCTCCTAGTCCAGCACTCTTGCCACTACACCATCTGTGTACATTTTCCCTAATGTAGGCATTAATGTGTGCATTTTGGTGTGCATTTCTAAACATACACATTTCCCCAAGTACATACATTTTGTGCACATTTTCCCCAGAAATAAGCTGCATCAGAAATCTCACCAAAAATATAGATTTTGGAATGCAATTCTGTTTCAGCTCACTGAAGGGCTCAGAAAGTGCAAATGGGGGAAATCTGTAAACAAAAGAAAACCTCAACAGAGGAATTTTTTTGCCCATCCCTAGCAACAGTGTTCTTGGTGTATCCTCTTTTGTGTTTCTATGGCAAATTAAGAAGGGTGTGACTGTCCGATCACCTCCGTTGCCCTGGATGTTCTTGGTGCTGCTTGCAAAGAGAGTGGGTCCTCTGGTATGAGGTTTCAGACTCATATATTTGCTTTTAATTACATTTATAACCTGCCTTTCTTCCATTATGGAACTAAAGGTGGTGTCCATAAGATACCCAGGTGGTCTCCCATCCAGTAACTGACCAGAGACTTGCTTAGCTTCAATAAGGGAGCTGCTTCATGTGCCTTCAGACCAGATCCTAGTATATTAGCAGACGTCAGAGCAACTTCTGGTGGACTACATGTTCCTTCCGTGGAGCCCAGGGGTGACTGTAAGCCACAGGAGCCAGTAAGTTTGCATCTTGTTGGGAGAAAGACATGGCCTTCCAAACTCCATGGCTGGGGCAAGGAAACAGCATGCCCTCGCTCCGTCCCAGGCTGCCAACCTGCTCCTTCTCCATCAGTGACAGCCCCCCCCCCCTCCTTCTGCTTCCTTCCATGCTGCTGCTGTTATGTCACCGGTGGGCAACACCAGAACTTGCAGCCTATGATGCCTTGACCTGAGCAAGTGAGAGGTCTAATGCTGGCACTACCGGCCCGCTGCCACCAGTTGAGGAATTTTCCTTCCATCACCCTGCATCCTCAATAATATCAGGGTGACTATGTTACTGCTGTATAAACCGCCAGCCCCAGTTCACATGGGTATTGACTTCCACTAAGCCACACTGGATAAATAACAATATGTTATTTTTCTTATTTAGTAACAGTAACAGCCATTCACGTTCCTTCAAAGACAAGTAAAATAATCAAGCCAGCACACACAAAGGTAATTACTATCTTTCTGCCTTAATTTCCTGCTTCCATAATTGCCCTTGGAACAATACTGACCAAATGCAATCAGTAAAGAAGCCTTGTCACTACTACAGCTAATCCCAGCAATAAATATAACCTGCTAAACTTTAATAAAAAGAACAGTTCCCCAATTCACCACATTTCCCCTCCCTTCTTCCCCAGCTGAAGTGGGGGGTGGGGTGGGGAGAGGGAGACAGACTTATTAAGAATATGCTGTGCAAAGTGCAATGTGCAGCAACCAATAGGGAATGTCAAGGGCATCAAAACAATTGTTCAGACATTTGGCTTCTCTTGCTCTTTCCTTGACAGAGCATCTGCAATAACATTCCTTCTTCCTGCAATATGTTCAATTCACATATTACACTCTTGCAACGTCCATGACCATATTTGCAGTTTCATATTGGTACTTCTCGTAGACTGCAGCCATTGCAAAGCATGATGATCAGGAAAAAGAATGAATTCCTGACCCCCATATATGACATCAGATGCAAATCTCCTTTCCCTTGTTGATAACTTCCTACTAAAGTAAGCTATGGAATGCTTTATCCCTTCCTCATCTTGCAGTAACACAGTTCCAAACCACAGTCTGATACATCAGTGGCCCCATGAAAATGTTCATTATAATCTGGAACTTTTAACACTGGCATATTCATTAACGCATCCTGAAGGGCTCCTTCACACAGAGCGTTTATCCTGCTGTTGAGATTGTTCACTCATGGAAGTTTGCAGGCCCTTTAGATGACGTCGTGAACCTCCAGAGCATCTCCTGTACTAAAATTTTCTGTTTTAAAATAGATCGGAGATCATGAGCTATCAAATTAATGCGCTTGTGTTCCTCTTGAGTTCCCTCAGTGAAAAAGGAAAAGCCACAAGAAGAGGAGCTAGACCACAGTGCCATCTAGCAGCTATATAATGAAGCATATGGAAGACTCAGATAAGGGGGAGAAGGAGGGGGAAAGGGAAGCATGTGTGTAGGGAGACTGCTGTGATCCTGCATTTAAAATAGAAGGAGAAAGCCCTATTTTAAATGCAGGATTTTAGGCTGGTGTAGAGATGCTCTTAGTTTCTGGAAAGTTTCTTGACAATGCACTGTCCACACCACCTTGTCTGACTTTACATCTTCTTCTTTTTTTCAGCTCACGCAAAGGAGTTGCAAGAGTACCCCAAGAGGAGTCCTTCCCAGCCCTGATTGGGAACTTCAAGGATTGAACTTGGGACTTTCTGCCTGCTTCCCATGCATGTGTGCTACCACTGAGCTATGTCTCCTCCTTTAATCACACCCAGATGCTCATTGTAACATCCAGTAAGCATTCCTGCTTATTGTCATTCAGACAATCCCTCAGATATTTACTGCAATTGTCTGATGGTTGGCACAAGGAAATGTATATGCTTAATGAGCATTTATGGCATGGGGCCACTCAGATCAACTGGCTTCCATTTAGATTTTTTAGAAAGGCTGTGAAGAGGATGGGATTGCATCCCACCACCCGTAAATGTATGGCCTATAAATTAATTGCTGAGATGTATATTCCGTCCAACATTTGGGACCTCATTATTATGCGCCACCATGAAAGTGCAAATGTCAGAACTTTAATAGATAGCTTAATCAGTTAATTATGCAAATGAATTCAAATCAAACTTATTGTACTGCCTTCATGATCAGCAACATATGCAGTTCGGTTGGCAAACCATAGGGCATTTTCTACTGCTTTGCCAGTAATATTAATCCAAACAAAAGACATCTCAACTGGGGCGTCCAACTGGCCAATGGACATTTCTGAAGCTCAAGGGCACAGAAATAGTGTGTTCTAATAGTGCCTTTAAAAACTCGTAAATCCTATTGCAGTCTACCAATGACTGACTAAAGCCTCTGGATTATGGCCTCCTTTTCAAAGACCTGGGGCAGTATCCAGTTCGCCACTACTGCTAATGAAAATCGAATGGCTCTAGGATAAGTGACCTCTAGCACAATGCCAATAGCGTTTGCTGATGCCATGGGTTTCCCCGGAAAACCTTTCATACCAGCAAATACTACTGACATTGCAGTAGAGGTCACTTCCACTAGCGAACTGTAATTTATGTTAGTGGTAATGTCAAATTGGATACTCCCCCTGTAAAATAACATTTACAGTGAATGCTCCACAATTGTGAACTTACAAAAGTTCACAACTTACAAAACTTACAAAAGTCTGGGACTGAGTATCTTCTGGAAGTCCTCATTCAGTTCCTATACACAGGGCTGTGTGTGTTGGCTGCAGAGTTTAGCATCCAGGGAATCCCAGCTTTTATTTATTTTTAATAAAACAAGTTTCTAATATCAGAATTCAGAGGGGAGAGCGAGATGCTGTATTAAGACTCCAAGTGGTTATGGAGCAATGATTCAGTAACTTATATCCCTCTTTGCCCCTTTTCCCTGGCTAGCAGAAGTAGAATTAATTTAGGTTGGCCATGTGTCCTCTTTTATAGAGGACAGTCCTCTATTTGAATGGCTGCCAGAGTCCTGCCCTCTATTTTGAAGGTGTCCTTTATATAAAGGACTGTCCAGTCCAGGTCTGGCATAAAGAGTAAGAACCATCAGAAGGCAGAGCTGGGCCTTGAAGTTGCCCATCAACAGCACCTGGACAGCCACACAGGTCACCTGGTCACAGTCTTCCACACTTGCTGAGATGTACTCTATTTCTGTTTAAATTATAATAATTCTTTCCCAATTTGCGTATTTACATATAAATTAGCATATTCAAATGTATGCAAAGTGGTGTTCTCTTTTGTCCTCATTTTTTGGTGGTGCATGTCCTCTTATTTGATTATTCACACGTGGCCACCCTAATTATAGGACACATGCAAATATATGCATAAGTTGTCTAATTTGCATTATTTACTCAGGTTACAGGAATCTCCTTTTCTTGACACATAATTTCAGTTACCTGGTGCAGTATTTTAAGGAAACCCTCAAAGTTAAATAGGAAAAAAATCAAAATGTGAAGTGGTTCATTTTTTTTAAAGTCACAATTAAATCCTGAAATTTAGCCAGATTTCAAATTTGTACAAAATATCATCTCAGTTCTTGCAACCATAATGAGAAATGTAGTTCAGAGTTAGGGTAGAGTGCAGTAGATAACTACAACCACCCAACACACTGCTGGAATTAGAAGCATAACTTCCGGGTCAGAGGGCATGGCTTCCGGAGAATTTGAGTCCTGGCACTTCCTGTTATGCAAAGTAGCCACTGATCCCCACAATTGTACCAATTGTTACTGGATGCAATCATCACACAGTAGAAGTAAATGTAATTTTTAATTATGGTTTATTTTAATTTATAAAGCCATTATTATTTTCCTCCATCTATCCTCTGGGTACTGTAACAATTTTTTATCAACAAAACAACATCAAGAGTGCAATCCTATGCAATTGGACAAGCCCCCTGCCCGTCGAAAGCCAGTGGACCTTGGTGGCTCCGATGTCAGTGGGGCTGTGAATCTGCTCTGGGTTTCAGTCAGAACCACTCAGAATTCTGAATGAGCTATCCAAGGTGCTGAACCTAATTTGGGGATGGGGTGCTCTAAAGGAGCACCTTGGATAGCTCCTTCAGAGTTCTCATTCACAACCCTCCTGACATCAGAGCCACCAGCCTCCACTGCTGAAAGCCCTGCCAGCAAGAGCCAGACAGGGCGGATGAAACAATGGACAGGAAAACACCTCCCAGTCCACTTTAAAGAACATTTACAGCTAAAACAGCTTCTCGGCCTATCTTGCTGACTTACCTCTTGGTGGGTGGGGCAGGAGGCAGACATGTGTTTGGATTGAGCGAATCCAGATCTTTCCTCTCCCCGCCCCCCTTTCATCCTCCCCATCCTCTTCCAAGGTCACACCCTCAGAAAGGGGAGCTGCCGTGGAGCTTTCCGCGGCAGCTGGGAGGAGAAGATCCATGATCAGATCTACTCCTCTGCGCTCATAGCTCTGTCTACAGGTGTGGAGGAGGTGGTCTGCAGCATCCTATGGTGCCCCAGACACTGTCTAGAGGCCATAGGATTGCTCTGCAACAGATGGAAACAATATTTCCAAATATACATTATTCAAGTGTGCCACAAAGGGAGGAGTGAAGGACTTTGTGCAGGCAAAAGTCTTATTCATATGTTGGCTTATTAAGCTGACATATGATCATCTGAATGCAGCCAGTAACAATGTGTTTGGGGGATAGCCAAGCAAGCAATGGTGTCCAGTGGCTCTAGAAAGAGATTTAAAAACATCCACTGTGTTTCACTGCCTCGCTATCACTGTGCAGTGAGGCAAGGGTGACAAGAGCAACTTTTTAACGTTTGCACCGCTGAGCAAACATTAATTAAGCCTTGTATGTCACGTTAGCTGGCTTCTTCCTTCCTGTGACATGTTGCCATGGGTTACCATCTCCCCTAATGTGTTTGTATTTCTGGAGTAGCAGGTTAAGGTGCAAAGAATATCACCATTAATGACAGAAGACAAAGAAATGTAAACAGATTCCAATAAACATTTTTTTAAAAAAACAACAATACATAATGAGGCTTATAACTTTGTTTCTTTTTCGCCTGGAGGACACAGTTGTTTTTATCATCATGATTCCTTCTGCTTGTTTCTCCAAGATGAATTTTTCATTGGTCTGTTGCTGTTAGTGTAGTTTTCCATTAAATAAGTCTTTACTAATTCTCCTTCAAAGGAAGAGAGTGGGAAGACAGAGGAAAGTTTCCTTTGAAATGTGTTCATAAGAAGTATAAATACAAACATTTTCTATATGACATGGGAAGTCAGTAAGATCTCTGAAACCCGAGTCCTACATGGAACCAAAGCTAAGAAACACCAATCCTAATTTTTCCTCATTGAGGGAAACACATCATCTTTAAAAACTAGCCATGTCCAGTGCCTTTAAGAAAGGACATAAGCCAACATCACCATCTGTGTTTCAGTACTAATATATTTAATCCAGTCTTCTATACCACAATAGTCTCCTTAGCTCAAATTTTCAAGTAACTCTAAATTTTGAAATGTTGCTTTTGAATTTGGGCAGTTCCTCTAATGTCTGCATCTGCAAAGTCTTGTTTTAGCTCTAGTCACCTATAAGTGTGTGATGGTGTCCACAACTAGGGATGTGTGACTCAACAAAACTGGAGCTCATTGGAGTTCTCCGATTTCCACCTCAAAGCTAATTCCAAGTGGTGTACATATCAGATTGCAAGCTTTGTGGGTTTTTCTGTGCACATTTCTCTAAATGTATCCATTTTTGGTACACATTTTTGAAAAGTATGTATTTTTTTCCCATTGACTAAAGTGTATGTGTGTGTATTTTTCAAATGTCTGCATTTTTAAACACTTGGGGGGGGGGGGAGTTAATTCAATCGGAAGCTCATCCATATGCGGATTTCTGATTGCAAATTGCATTCAGGTCTGCATTTGGGTCCACATTCAGGTTGGGTGTGTGTGAACTGGATAAACTCATATACATTTATGAACCCAACATTTCCCCCCCATTTCTATCAGCAATATGACTACTGTCTCTGAGCCCATTCAGGAAGTGTGTACTTTTTCAGGGGACCCAAGCATTGTTCAGATGTTTGTCTAAACATACATACAAGGGAAGTGAGAATTGCACCTGTTTGCTGCACCTCCAATCTCTGAAAGAACCTACTCACCACATATAAACGGTATACACTCAGGCTGCATCCATGGAATTAGGGAATCAATGACTAGGCATTCAAACAAACATCTGAACAATATGCAATTTGTTGCAGTCCTTCTGTTCTACCTGTGCAACGGTGTAATTCCAGATGGGGGAAGGACCTGCATCCAAAACTTGGCAGACTGTGTGCAGTGCCTCTGCACTGCACAATCATTGCCAATCAGATATTAATATTTGGAGAAGCCACCCTCTAGATCAGGGCTAGCTCCATGTTTTGGGGAGCATTTGGGCAAGAAATCCCCTCCTTACTCATAGACACACAGCTTGCACTGGGTGCTGCTACTCCTTCTCATCACTGCCTGTTCCCAGGAGCCTGAGCATCTATTTGGAACTGGTGACAGTCCAGTTGCTCTCGTAGCAGGCAGGCACTCCCTCACTGGTGCCAGACTCAATGAAGCAGCAAATGCTGCCCACATGCTATAGCAACAGCATCAGTCCCCATCGACTCACTCAAGCTGCAGCAGAGCAGGACTGAGCAACACGCACCCCAGCAATCTGGCCAGCAATTGCTGTTGCATTGTGCCTGGTTGTAGTGAGGAATCTCAGGTGGCTGCCTTAGCCTGCTGGTTCCTCCTCGTTTTCCCCAGATACTGTGAGACATCCCAGCACTGCAGGGGAGCAAGCAACAGTGAGGATGGAGTGACCACTTATGCATCATCCAAAAAAGAAGAGGAAATGCATCACCACCCAAAAAAGAGGGCATGATTGCATAAAGATTGCATAAGCTAATCAATACATGGAGATGCAAATCTTTGAGAAAAACCACACTTCATTCTCAGCTGTGAGACTAGGTGTTGTCAGTTCCACGTTATAACAGTGCAGACCAATGCATGTTTGCTCAACAATAGATCACAGTGAGTCCACTAGTGCTTACTCCCAAGTAAGTGTGTGTAGGATTGCACCCATGGGGTTTTTTATTTTCATTTCATTTCAGAAACAAATATGTCTAGGTGGTAGGTGGAGGTGGAGAGGATGGTAGCTGGAGAGAAAAAATTCACATCCAGAAGCAAGAGTACAGAAGCTGCTGCAGTTGTCTTTGCGTGCATCCAGTCCCAACAATCCACATGCTGGCTGCTTACGGGTTATCTGATACATATAGGTTATCTCAATAATGGAACCAAACCCAAGCTTCACCTTTGGAATCTGAAGCATGGGGGAGCAGGCACGACTGGGGAAGGCGGGAGACACAGTTGCCCAAGTAGCATGCACTAGAGGTCCCACATAAAGTATGAACGATTTGTTTTGCAGCCACATTGTCAACTACACACTATTTTTTAGGTGTTGCAAAGTCTGATAATCATGATCTTTAAATTGCTTGCTCTAGACACTTAATAATATTACAAATGTGTACACTTCCAGATTGATGTAAATATATTCAATTGTACCTTGACTTCTGAAGCAACTATGGAGATGATAAGCATTAATTTCACAGAGTATATCGAAGGGTTTAGGAAACGGGGGGAGGGAGAGAGACTTATTAACAATTTGCTGTGCAAAACTATAGTAATAATTAGATCCATTGATGTTGGTGTTTAAATCCTCCGCTGGCAATAAAGCATTCAGCCAAAATTCTATTATCTCTTTCATGGCAGGAGAGCACACTATTTAATGTTCATCAGATTTGTGAAAAGGGGGATTATCGGGTCCATCAAGAAAATGAGAGCAACTGCTTGAAACAGCTCCAACCAGGGAATAACAGCAGCTGAAACAGAGTGGAACAGAGTTTGCTAGCCTAGTTAGCAAATGTAATATTTCTCTAGTCCCCTGTGATGGGCGGGTTTGTGCTGTCTTTAATGCTGCAGCTCATGCTAATACACTCTGATCCACAGCAGCACAAATGGACCAAAATTTAAAATTCAATAAAATGTCAACATATGGGCTTCCCTCTGCTTCACAGAATTGTTTCCAGGGTACATCGGGAAAAGTTGCTGGATGCACACAATGAGCCATCATTGGCTCTTACAAGTGTCTATTTTGAAAGATGGAGGCCTCTTGCTGCCAAGTTCTTAATTAAGGGATTGTCCTTGAAGTTTCTATTGTCAGTTTTGATGTCTTAGTTTGTGCACTGAGCTGCCTTAATGGAATGCTACATTAACCTGCCAGGATTTGACTGAGTAATTTCTGGTGTGGTTGCCCATGAGAAAACCCACACTTCATTCTCACCTGTGAGACTGGCTGTTGTCAGTTCCACTTGATATAACACAGTGCAAACCTATGCATGTTTGCTCAGTGGCAGATCACATTCTGTCTACTAGTGCTTACTCCCAAGTAAGTGTGTGTACGATTGTGGCTATGGAGTTTTTCTATTTTCATTTTAGAAATGAATATATCTAGGGGCCACATTTGAAATTCCATTTCCCTACTTCTCCTTTAAAAGACCTTCCCAAGTTGCAGTGTGTGTTTGTGTGTATATTGCTGGATTCTGTGTGTAAAATCAAACTCTTTTTTGGAACCTCAGTTAGATATGCTGGATGTCTGAAATGGGTCCAATGTGGAACTACATAGATCAGGGGTCCCCAAGCTTTTGGGGTTGGTGGGCATATTTGGAATTTTGAGAATTTAATGGGTGCTTTCACAAAATGGCTGCCATGGTGGACACAGCCAGTCACAAAACACTAATTTCCCAGAGGGCAAACCACTACTGAGACTAAAAGAAAAGTAACTTTTCCAAGGACAGACGTGGGGTCTGAGCTTCAAAACACAAAACCACTCTTTTGAACCCAAATAAAGACGGCACTGGAGGGCAGCACTTTACTTTGCACCATGCCAGCCTCCCAATTAAAATAATAATAATAATAATAATAATAATAATAATAATAAAAATCTTAAGAGATAAAAAAAAACAGGAGGCATAGGGAGCCTGGTGGGAGCCAAGAGAGTTGTCTGTAGGTGTAACAATATGAAAGAAGTACTGGATTCAGCCTAAGAGGGTTGTGTTTCCTGGGAGGAACAAGGAAGTAGTTGAGGGCAACTGCTTCTGGCCTGAGCAGAATGAGGCCACAGCCTGAGAGAGCTTAGTGAAAAGGCTTTGTTTAAATAAAACCTAGGTTTGCTTGGAAGGAAGAGTCTGTGGGCTGCAGCACACCAACTTTGAAACAGTAGGCGCCGCATTGGAAACCCCAGAGATGGAGCCTGGGCACTGCTAGGCCTACAGAGAAGCCTTTAGGACTTAGATCGTAGTGTGGCCTTCATGGGTGATATGCATAGGGGCCCAATTTGCACCAGGGCCTTGAGGTTTCTTGGCAGGCCTAATGATGCTGAGGGCCCAGCTCGGACCTGGTTTGGAGTCCAGATAATCTTTTCAAAGGTCCAGTATGGACATCTGGGAAATTAATCTGGTTGTTCTAATTATTTCCAGATCACATTACAGATAGACTTTGCCTCTTCCTAGCAGAAGTCCACTGTGGATCCAACCACGCCCGATCCTGTTTAAAAAGAGCTGGCAATCAGTAGCTGTTCAGTTCTGTAACCTCAATGTGCTTTGTCCCAATGATGTCATTCTCCATCAAAAAGCAATCAGCCCATACCAATGCTCCCCTCACACACACACACATCTTTTAATGCTAAAGAATTCTACAAAGTATCAGTTTGATTTGTGCTCAAATTCTTATTGTCCCATTGCTAGCAAAATCCTAACCCTACATAGTCAACAACTTAATGGGAAACAAATCCATCTCAGACTGGTGTTTGAATTTTATGTCATTTTCTGCCTAGACAAATAATTGGCTTTTATTGCTATTTCCATCTCCTTCGGCTCTGTTTTGCAAAAGAAAGATCTGCCTGGGCTTGGCTTTGCTTCAGGCCAGACAGAAGATCAAGTAATTATGAGCAGTTAAGATTCCAGCTGCCTTCCCCCTCCCTACAGTTGCAACTTTCTTACTGCCTAATTAATGAGAAGTACATTGTCTGTAAGTCTGGTTGCTTCATCCCTCATTACATATCTAAAGTTCTGTAATTAAATCCTTTGTTTGTTGGCCATCAGGCTGGCAACCCTTTGCCAATACATGCCCCATATTTAATTCTTCTAATTAGCTAAGTGAAGAAATAAACAGCTTTAGGACAGGAAACTGGGAAAATCTCCTATGCCCATTCATTAAAATTCAGCATCCCCTGATTTAAAGCTTTGAAGAAGTTACAGATCTGTGTAAACAGCTTGAACGCTCAGACATAGCAGTGGCCAAGAATGCCTTTCCCTTCCAATTCCATCTCCGAATGTATTTCTCTGTTTGGATCTGGCAGCTGTCATTCATGCCTTCCTAAAATCAGAGCTGTAGCCAGGGCTCTGTGTCTGCTTTGATTCTGAGAAGCATAGAAAAGCCACACAATGTGTAATTCAGCTTTCTAAGGCTTCCAGCATTTTATTTGTTTAATATTTAATGCCAGATATCCTCTGCTTTTGTTTTGATACTGTTGATCGTTTACCTTCTCCTTTGTATGATCTTGGTTTTCGTGGTTCTGTCCTAAACTGGTTTTCTTTGTGCATTTCCAATGTAAAGTGCTGGATTTTACAGCCTTAACGGTTTGGGGCCAAGTTACTTGAAGGACCACCTTCACCCATACCAACCTGCCCACACTTTAGAATCAGCAACAGAAGCCCTTCTTGCTTGCCTGCCTCTGAGAGTAGTCAGGTTGTGGAGTATGAGGGACAGGGCCTTTTCTGCAGTGGCCCCTCATCTTTGGAATGCATTACCAACTGTAGTCCATCAAACCCCATCACTACAGGCCTTCAGAAAAGCCATCAAAACAAATTTGTTCCCCCGTGGCATTTTCTAGGGTTTTGTTTTTATAGGAGTCCTAATGGTTTTGACTCCAGTGGTGTTTGTTTTTAGTACTTTAGGGGAGATATATCTGTTCTATTATTGTCCCTGGCTTTTAATCATTCTGATGTTTATTATTGTATTGTTTTTATCTTGTGAGCTGCCTTGAGAGTACCCAAAAATGCAGCCCAACAATATTTTATGCTGACAAAGGTTCGTATAATCAAAGCTATGGTTTTCCCAGTAGTAACGTATGGCTGTGAGAGCTGGACTATAAGGAAGGCTGAGCGCCAAAGAATTGATGCTTTCAAACTGTGGTGCTGGAGAAGACTCTTATGAGTCCCCTGGACTGCAAGGAGGTCAAATCAGTCCATCCTAAAGGAAATCAACCCTGACTGCTCATTGGAAGGACAGATCCTGAAGCTGAAGCTCAAATATTTTGGCCACCAAATGCGAAGAGAAACGTCACTGGAAAAGACCCTGATGTAAGGATGGACGAAAGTCCCTTACCTGGTCCCGCAGCTGTTTTCTGTGGCGGGGGGAGGCGCTCCGTTTCTCCCCCCAAAATTCTTGGCGGGGGGGAGGCGCCCCGCCCCTCCCGGCCGAAATTCAGGCCGGCGGGGAGGCGCCTCATCCCTCCCCGCCGAAATTCTGGCCGGGGGGGAGCACCCCGTCTCCCCGGCCACGAAATAAAAAAGTAAATTGTTAAAAAAAAAAAACACATGATAGGCTACGTAATGATTTACATAGCCTATCATGGCTAGATTTTCAAAGTCAGCCATGATAGGCTACGTAAATCTTTAAGTAGCCTATTACGGCTGACTTTGGGGGGGGGGAAGCGCGTACGCAAATAGCGTTGCCCTTATTTTCGCCATAGTCTACGTAAATCTTTATATAGACTACCCGTGCCTAAATAAGGAACGCAAATGGTGGCGCCCATAGGCGCCGCCATTTGTGTACGCGCTTTTTTTTTTCAAAGTCCGCCATGATAGGCTACGTAAAGATTTACGTAGCCTATCACGGCTGACTTTGAAAATCTAGCCGTGATAGGCTACGTAAATCGTTACGTAGCCTATCACGTTTTTTTTTTTTTTTTACTTTACTGGGAAATGGCAGCGGCGGCAGCTGGTCAGAAGACTGGCCGCCACCCCCACCCCCACCGAAACTCCACCAGGACCCACCGCTGAGAGGGACATTCGACAGAGGTAAGTCCCATCGCGGGGAGGGGGGGGCGGAGAATTTCCCCACCAATTTCGGGGGGCCGAATGCATTGGCATTAGGCCTCTCGGAGTTTCGTGGAGAAATTCTCCGACATCCCTACCCTGATGCTGGGAAAAATTGAAGGCAAAAGGAGAAGGGGAGGCAGAGGATGAGATGGCTAGATGCAATGAATATGAACTTGAGCACGCTCCGGGAGAGAGCGCAGGACAGGAAGGCCTGGCGTGCTATGGTCCATGGGGTCACGAAGAGTCGGACACAACGACTGAACAAACAATATTTTAAGGGAGCAATCCTACCAGGATAGGTGGCCACCTCTGAACTCAGAGGCGACCGCCTATCCAATGCAGGGCAGGAGAAGCGCGGAGGGGATCGTCCCCTCCACGCTTCAGCCACCTTACATTTGCAGCAGAGCAGAGGAAGCGGCTGCCGGATGACATGTTGGATGTACTGGCATTTCCGCCTTCCCTGCCCTGGAACACCCCCAGGAACATCCTGGTTTTGCCGCTCCACACTCCTCTCCCAAGTGCAGAGAACAGGGCCATTCCACGCTGCCTACAAAGCAGCGAAGGACAGGGGGGAAGGTCGGTTCTCAGGGAACTGACCTCAGAGCGTGGGCTCCGAGGTCAGTTCCCGGAAACTGACGTATCCTATGGCTATCTAGCTGCTGACTAGACGCCATAGGATTGCGCCCTAAATAAATAAATGCCTCCCTCTTATCTTTCTAACTGTACTCGTAACAATTCAATTAATGATTCTCCCTCTTCTGTTTTTCCCTCAATCTTTGGGGTTTCTGCATTTTTGTCCTTTAAATTATATTATTCAGTCTTTTGGTAATGAACATCATGTCCATGCTGATGATATTCAGCTATTCTTCTCTATCTCCAACAGGTCTTGTACTTTTGTTAATCTTTCATCTTGCTATTTCCTCATGGCTGTCCATTCATCCTTTGAACATAAGCCTTAAAGACAGAATTTCTTATTCTTCCTCTGAACTCTTCTAATCACGCTCATTCTGTTTCTTTGTTCATTGAGGATAACTATTTCTCTTTCTCCCCGCTAGAGATCTTCATGTTATTTTTTATCCTTCTCTCTCTCTCTCTCCCTCTCTCTCTCTCCCCCTTTTGTTGCTCTTTTCATATTTGATAATTGACCAATACCCAATCCTAACCTTGTTCATTTACTCAGAAGTAAGTACAACTGTGTTCAATAGTGCTTATTTCCAAATGAGTGTGTGCAGGATTGTAGTCTAAATCTTATTACTTACAGCTGATAAGTACTGTTAAAATTCGGTCTTTCCTTTCTGTTTACTCTTCTCATTCGTTCTCTTATTTTGTCCCAGGTAGATTACTGCAGTGCTCTTTTAGTCAACCTCCTCTATACCCAACTTAAACCATTTCTACATGAGGCATTTATCGTGTGCTTGTGAATGGCCACTCACAGAAGTTTCCGGGTCCTTTACACAACATCGTAAACCTCCAGGATGTTTCCTGAGGTTTTTCCCAGTTATCCCGCCTTTAAAAAGACTGGAGATAGCGGGATTTTTTTTTAAAATGCCATTTCCTCAGTATGTAGTGCTGGCATACTGTGATAATTCCACCACTAGATAGCAGTGCTCCACTGAAAACTATGGGAAGTCCCAGCAAAGCTGCTGAGAAAAGGCATTTTCAATTCCACGTCACATTCATTGTCTAAAGGAGCCAATTCTAATCACGCCACAGAAACGGAAGCAAAATGCTCTGGTAGGGCTTCAGGATTTTCCATTAGTGTAGAGACACGCTTAAACCTCTGGTTTCTGTTCTTCATTCTACTGCCTGCCTTATTTTTTCTGCAAAACAAATACAGCCTCATGTCTCAATTTTTTCATTCTTTTTCACATTCATTTTAAGATTTTGCTTCCTACCTTCAAATCCATCTGTTCCCTAGCTCATGCTTATCTTTCATCTATGATTCTCCATATTCTCCTTTTTGGTCTTTGCATTCATCAGGTGCTTTGCAGCTTGTTATTAAATCCCATTATCTCTTCCTCTATTTTGCATCTCTTCATGTTTTTCTCTGTTATTGCTCCTTATCTATGGAACTGTATTCTGTCTTTAAAAACATTCCTTAAGAGCAAACCAGTAGCCCTATGCAGGTGTTCGCCTGCTTGCGTGTAGGGCAAAGGTGAGGAGGGGGATGCACGCCCAGATGCCAGTTAGACCACGTGCTGACTGCGAAGGTCTAGTTCCCATGATTGCAAACCCTGATATGGCAGAGTTTGTGATCATGGGAACTCTGTAAGCACATTCATCCGAACGCACTTACAGAGTCATTTTACAAAGCTCAATGTGCAAAGATCTAACTAGCAGCCAAGCATAAGAGGACATTGGGAGTGGGGCTTACATGCACACCCACATCCCTTCCCCACTTTTGCCCTATACGTGAACAGGCAAATGCCTGTTCACGTATGTCTAACAGGACTTAGCTGTCTCCTCGAGTTTATAGCTTTTTTCATTTTCTGTCTAGTTTCCCCCTTCCCATTAGATTATACAGCTCTTTGCCACAGCCTGTTTCTTTATGTGTTTTGTACAGTTCCAATTCTGAATCTTTTTAGACACCTCACATTTATGATCATCATCAAGTTTCTAGCCCTTATGGTTGCAAAGTTATGTTTGAAACAGTGTGAGCAACTCCTAATAAAATATCAGAAGAAACAAGAGTTGCTGGATAAGATTTCAGAGGGCAGAACTTCAGTATCCTATATAATTTCTTGCCCCTTCCTCCACCCCCCATGACCAGCAGAAGGACAATAAATTATTCTAAGAAAAACCATGCAAACCTGCTTTTTATTACTTATGCAGGTTGCAGATCCATTTTTTTCATGCTACATAATTTGGGCTACCTTGGTAGGGTGAAAGAGGAGAGTGCAAAAGCTGGTTTGAAACTCAACATTAAAAAAACTAAGATCATGGCATCTGGCCCCATCACTTCCTGGCATATAGAAGGGGAAGAAATGGAAGCAGTGACAGATTTTACTTTCTTGGGCTCCAAGATCACCGCAGACGGTGACTGTAGCCATGAAATTAAAAGACGCTTGCTCCTTGGGAGGAAAGCTATGGCAAACCTAGACAGCATAGTAAGAAGCAGAGACATCACCTTGCCGACAAAGGTCCGTCTAATCAAAGCTATGGTTTTCCCAGTAGTAATGTATGGCTGTGAGAGCTGGACTATAAGGAAGGCTGAGCGCCGAAGAATTGATGCTTTCGAACTGTGGTGCTGGAGAAGACTCTTACGAGTCCCCTGGACTGCAAGGAGGTCAAATCAGTCCATCCTAAAGGAAATCAACCCTGAGTGCTCATTGGAAGGACAGATAATGAAGCTGAAGCTCCAATATTTTGGCCACCTAATGCGAAGAGAAAACTCCCTGGAAAAGACCCTGATGCTGGGAAAGACTGAAGGCAAAAGGAGAAGGGGACGGCAGAGGATGAGATGGCTAGATAGCATCACGGATGCAATGAATATGAACTTGAGCACGCTCCGGGAGAGAGTGCAGGACAGGAAGGCCTGGCGTGCTATGGTCCATGGGGTCACGAAGAGTCGGACACGACTGAACGACTGAACAACAACAACATATTTTATAGTATCCACACACATTCCTGGCTGTAACACATTCTATGAGCAGCCGTCCTTGATGACTGTTACTTGTCAGCTGGTGTGAACAATGATTAATCACCTACTCATACCGTGGGTGAACAAGAATGCATGTAACCATCTGAATGATCTCCCTACAGCTCTCAAGGTACATATCAAGGTGCTTGTCTTCAGGTTGCCTCACAGTATAAGAAACTGCTTGTTCAATGGGTTATCTCTCAAAACTTTGAGATATCAAACAAGAGCAGCTAATAGCATATATTATCCATGGGCCTGTGTTGTACAAACAAGATCTATAAATAGCAATTCTCAACAGCTACCCAAGAACTAGGGAACCACTTGTCATGGTACTCATGGGAATTGCTACTTTTTTGAACATGAAGACATCCAGTCTATAGACAGAAATCCTTGAGCTGGTCCCACTTGTTATCTGGCAAAAAGGTAAAGAATGAATCCAAGTAGAAAGTCCAAAGGAACAAGATTGAAGTCAGAGATGTGGGCAAACAGAACAAAGCCAAAACTTAGGCCCAGGAGCTGGCAGGTGCAATACAGGGTCCCCAGCAGCAATACACCAGAGGTGCTCTGTGTTGCACAATCAAGAGGTCCAGACAGGAAGGGAAAGCTATATAGAGGCGAGAATGAAGCATCCATCACTCTGTTCATGCACAGAATAGAGCATGAATAGCTCCACACCTTGGATAGCTCCTTTAGAGTTCTGACTGGTTCTGACTGAAACCCAGAGCAGATTCACCGCCCCACTGACAACAAAGCCACCAGCCTCCACTGACTCCACCACTGTTTGCAGCTGCTCAGTTTCTATTCAAGCCTATGGAGAATGACTGGATCTGCAACAGAAGGGAACTGCAGTATAAATTCCATGAGCATCTCAGGCTGAAATGCAGAGCTTTGCTATCCAGCAGCCTCTCCACTATTTTCAGGTAATCATGGGCAATTTTGCCAAAATCATTTGGATGACAGCTTTTTCCAAGCCCACAAATCCAATAGCACTATTCATCCCCATCTTTGCATGTGTTCATACAGTGCTACGATGCTTCAAATCCAGATTCTTTAAAAGTCTGTCATAACAATGACAGAGTTCACCAAGCAACAAGTTGACAGCATGAAGACAAAACTCAAGACCAGAATTTCAAACAGTCTGGGGGAAGCGATGTTGTCAAGAAAGAGACACTAAGGAAATCAAGATACTGCAACATAAAACAAGGCAATTTCCTTTGCGCATTGAGAGGAGTGGGAGGGAAAGGACCAGAATTAAGCTATAATTAATGATACCCATCCTCCTCTCACTCAGAAACATCTAGTTCCTTGAATTATATACGGAACCCCCAATATACACGAAATTATACCACTCTTGGCAAAAGTATATCTACCATTTGTGTGTTTTCCCATTCATTGGCCATATAAGAAGTGGACCAGGGAAGAATATTGTTATGACTGGGGCCATTGCTTGGCTAGGCAGATTGCAGGTTAATAGTCTAGGGTGGTCAGTTGATGGTTCATCAATGGGTTAGCTTTGCCAACTCTGTTTTTTTACTAGAACCCTGAGATTGACCAATCAGGGCCAGGCGCAATTTTATGGCTCCCAGAGGCAAACACACACACACTTAGAATTAAGGAGAAGGTGCCTCTGGGTACATCCCGGTGGAGGCTGGTGGCTCCAATTTCAGTGGGACTGTGAATTCATTCTGGGTTTCAGGCAGAATCAGCCAGAACTCTAAAGGAACTATCCAAGATGCTCAACCTATTTTGGGGATAGAGTTTGGTACCTTAGACAGACCCTTTAGAATTCTGGCTGGTTCTGACTGAAACCCAGAATGGATTCAAACCCCACCAAAATCAAACCCACCAGCCTCCACTGGTACATGATCAGCCCAGGAATGCATTTTCAGTACCAGAACAGAGCTCACAGTCCTTTTCATCCCAAACCCACTTTGGGGGTGGGGCTGTGTGTGTGTGTGTTGCTATTCTTAGACAATTAGGAATCAGAAACCCTTGCCAATTTACTGCAATTCATCCAGAAATCTACCAGCAGATTCCAAGCTACCTTCTGGCTATGCCTGCATTAGGAGTTGGTCTCCTTACACGAAGAGTTTCCAGAGTGGTAGCCATGTTCGTCTGCTGCGAACAACAGTCTTGTGGTACCTTAAAGGCTAACAAATTTATTGTGGCATAAGCTTTCGAGGAGTCCACGTCATCCAGATGTGTGGACTGTTAGCTGCAGTTATTTATGCAGGGGGGGGGGAATAAACAGCGAGGACAGAGGGAAATGAAATGCAGAAAGTACAATGACAATTACATTGTTAACAGTAACCATTCACAAAACAGTTACTGCTGATAACACAAAAATCCTGGCATTGGGTGAGCTAATGAAGATATGTACTGTGGTTTTTAAACAAAACATTATCTTGATTCACCAAAAGGTTTAATTCTGTCTCCTGTGGCTCAAATCAGAATGATGTTATTTAATTTTTTTACTCACATTACATGTGTTTTGTGATGCAATTCCTCTTTTTTGGTGATGTATGTGTGGACACCCTATCTGGAGCAGACTGGGACGCATCTGGCAGTTTATGGGTGAAGCCCAGCAGAATCTGGATTTTAATAGGTCTGTCGTGAGCAACATCAGGAAGTCTGGGGGGTATTTTCACACACACACACACCCAGACAAAAACCACCATGGCCCGCAAAGACTCCCCTCCCCAGCACCAAAGAAATATTTTTTAGAAAATAAAAACAAAATTAAAATGGCATCTGTTGCAGGTACGGGACACCAAAAGGGTCAAAATTAGCTTGCAAACAAGCTACTTTTCACCTTTGGGTACTTAGTAGCTTCGGAGCACTAAAAGGATCAAAATTAGATTGCAAACAAGTTAATTTTGACCATTTTGGTGCTCTGTAGCCATGACAGACAGCTTTAATATAGATGGATATTAAATATAGATAGATAAAAGTAGATAGATGGATAGACAGATTAGAGAGAGAGAGAGACAGACAGACAGACAGACAGATTTTACTGAGTTTGGGTAAATTCCAGGGGCAGTGGGGGCACATGCGGCCCACTCCTGCACTATATTTTCAGACCTCAGCATTAGTTACCTGATAGAACACAGATTTAGTGTGTTGATAAGTAAAGCTGGCAACTCTGGGCCTCAGTCAAACTACTATTCAATTCTCTCTAAATTGCCTCCCCTACCCCACCCTCCACAATTTGCAATGTGGGGATAATTCTAGCCTTCCTTACAGGTCTGTTGTATGTACTGCTGAGATAGCCACGGAACCGTGCAATAGAATTGCTAAGTGTTAGGGAGGGTCTGCAGGTCAGTGGTAGAATGCTCATTTGTGCCAGGGATTGACAAAGGTGAATCTGTTCAAGAGTTTCACCTCCAGAGATGCCCTCAATATCATTCTCAGGTTTCTCTGCCATAATCCCATTTTCTTTGGCTTTCAAACACAGAAGTGTCATTTGCCTCAACTGGTTTTCTCCTCCTCCTCCACTGTCATCTCTGGTCCTCTCTGAGAGAAATGAGCTGGAGTGTCTACTTTCCACATCTATGTAACCTTGCTGTTTTGGAAGCTTTCTATATTTTTTTCTCATTAAGATATGAAAATTTAATTTTCCTTTCACCAGAATTGCCCCACATTCTATACAAATGTTTTATCCCATCCTTTTCAGAGCTGGAAATTCAGACCTTCCTATTCTAGGTCATTCTTTGTTTCCTTTTCATTAAGTTTTCTTTGACCTCTTCCTGCTCCATACATTATTGCTCTGAGACCAGACAGAACACTCCCCCGCCCGGCCTGTCTTGATTATTCATCGGCTTGGATGTGTTCAGCTTCGAAATAGGGTGTATCATAAAGTAGGGCTTTTCATTCTTTAATTACTACTACTGTGAATCTTTTCTTGTACTCTTACAAGGATTCTATAGCAGTGCAAGCTTTACCAAACAAACAGATAACCGTCTTGTATAAATATCAGTGGTTAAAACCTTTTTTGTTGACCAATGAACTCAACTGATACAAGAGAAAAGATCTGCCACCCCACCCAGTAGCTAACCGCTAGCTCCTAATATGTACAAGCTTTTAGATATAAATATAAATTAGTGTCAGTGGTTGTGAGACCCAAGAACCTTATATCAAAATATGAGAGCCTCAATCACTGACTGGGAGTATCAAAGTTTTTATGGCACGTAAACTGTATTAAATTATGCATGGTGTAGAGAAAGTGAATTGAACTGCAGAAAGGGGCAACTAAACTGATGAAGGGGCTGCAACTGTGATCAGCACTATTCAGTGTCCTGCTGGCTGTGTGTTGTAATTTTGCTGTACATAGTGAGTGTATGTATTGCTGCACAAATGTGCTATTTGAATAGCTTTTAAATGCACAGTTGCAGAGTCCCTCAGTAACTACTTCAGGAACTGTGATCTAGCCAAGTGTATGTATTCCTCAAGGCATTTTTACCAGTCCCTGATAATCCTCTGTACTTAGCCCCTGAAACCCTCTGTACTAGCTTGCCCAATAAATATGGTTTAGCGCGCTCCCACAGTAACAGCTTATAATGTCCAAGACTGATACACTTTAGAGTCCACAGGCAGCTGTGGTTGGTGGGAGCGTTTACTTTGGGTTCATGATGTAGTGCTAATGCGGTATTTCAACATTGCACTTTTATGCCTTCTTTAAAAAGTGAGAGGCTGCTCAGAAGAGCATACCTATACTTTCTGGGAATGGAGTTTAGTGGTAGGCAAGGTAAAGTAAATACTATGAGGTAGCTCAGAACTCCTGAACTGACGGCCACAAAATGGCGGAAACATTGGGCAAACACAGGCGGGGAAACATTGAGAAAACACCCCTTTACCGGGGACAGTGAAGTCATGGCCAGGTGAAAGACACACCCCTATGTCGGGGTTATCATGCTGAAGTAAATGCGGAGGGTTGGTGCACACTGTAACAGAAGCACAGACAAACTAAATTAAAGAAAATAATTGGACTAAAATCTCAGAAAAACCGTTTTTTCAGCACAAAACTCTGGGGTGGCTACAGATCACAATGTCATGTGCCCCAAACAACCTCCAAATGCAGCAAATTTGCAGCAAAATATTTGTGGGGCCCCATATGGTTTTATTATAGGGATTGATGAATCTGTCCAGCTCCATTTCACTTAGTTTATTACTTTTCAAATGTTAAGTTCATTCTGCCCTGCATCCATAACAGTTTGTAAATTTCAGTTTTTTAAGTCCACATGAAAATTTGTACTTGAATTTTCATGTGCATTTCTTCAAATGTATGCATTTTTGTACATACTTTTCCAAATATATGCATTTTTTCAAGTGGTTTCCTCCCTAAAATAAAGCATTTTGTGTGCACTTTGCTGTAATATATGTATGTTTGTACACACTTCTTCATAATATGCACATTTTGCATGCATTTTTAAATTTGCAAACTGCATTGCAAAATTCAAAGAAGTGTGAATAACGATATATAACTGCATTCCGGCTCATATATTGATTTGGGAAGTGCGAATTTGGTAAGTTCACATTAAATTGTGAATCAAACAAATTTCTCCCCCATCCCTAGTTTATTACAACCATATTGATAGAGTTCTTTTATGGTATAGTAGCTAACACCATCAGAAGCAGGAGGGCCTTACAGAAACCATCTTAACTGAGGGATCCAACTGAAAAACTTCCTCTTAAATGAACAGTGTATTCACTCAGTACCCATCAGGATGTGTAAGGTTTTCCTATTAAGGTGCCCCTTTGTGGTTGCGCGCACGTGCGAGCATGCATACATGCATCATTTTGTTATGTTTGCTGCAGATGCCACATGAAACTTGGATAATTGTGTAGCAGTGCACTAGTGCAGAACAAAAAACTATGTCAGCTATTGTCAGGTATGCTGGTGTCGCCACAAAAATAGATATGGATGGGGGGGCCTTTGAGTATTTGGCAGAGAAATGTAACTCTTCCCCATTACCATCTTCCAATAAAATCACCATAGCCAGATCACCACGTTAAGTTAACAGAATGTAATCTGCCATTGGATTCATCTTGCTAGAGGATACTCCTAGGCAATGTGCACTCAGAATTCAAAATTAAAACCCACCTGCCTCATCCAGTCAAAGACCAAGTGCTAGTGTAGAATATTAAGCAAACACTCAACCATTAATGTTATTGTTTGGGGGATATGTTTAATCAGAAAAGAAGTGCTTGCAGGGAATGGATGAGCCATCTAAAGCCTTCTGCACCCATTATATGCTATGCAATTCTAATAATCTCTTTTTTTCTAAACAAGGATTACCCTGTCTGGGCAAGTGAAATATCATCTCTGCAAATTAAAAACAAACCCTCAATTCCGTGGGGTAGCAGGCTCACACTGAGTATTCTTGTGTAAACACCTGTGTCCTTAATATTACCTGCTAGACGGAGCGGGGGGGAGAGAGAGAGAGAGAGGAAGATGGAGCCCATGGTTTTGTTCAAATACATACAGGAGTCATGAATATTTTATGGAGATTCTAGGAAAATATTTTGCAAGGGCTGCTGTGCAGACTCACTGCATATCCCAACGCAGAATATATTATTTTTCTCATGCTCTCTCACAGCTATTTGGTACCATGAACATCACTTTGTTAAATATAATATCAGGCAACAGATACATTGCAGATGCAAGGACAGGCAAGAGGAGAATATGGTAGCAGATCTGTGTTTCTATTTGAATAGGTGAACATGCTGTTCCAATACTGTATTTCTCTGATGAACTCACAAAATATGTGTATTTTTAATTTTATCATTTCAGTGTATAACTGAATGGTTGCAGTCCTGTATGTGGGCATACTGGAAAACTATGCACATAGGCTGAACCTTCTTTAAAGTTTTCATTGTGGCACCTCTGGCAGCCAAAGAGGCAAGCTGGTTTATATGTTGAACAGATGCTTAGCTCTTTGGATGACAGACCTGGTATGACCAAAAAAAACCCCAAAACACCCTCAATGCTGTGAATACAGCAGTTGTGTTCCTCTTCCTTCTGCCCTGCCCTGCCACATGCATATCGCTTCTTTGGATTGTGGCCTGTGTAACTGGCCTTGAACCACCAGGATGGAAGAAGAGAAATGAAGCATTTTCGGCATTCTTCCCCTCTCTCCCCTTCTAAAAGGCTAGAGACCACTCTAGCTTGATAGTATGAATAATTTCAGACTGTGTCTGATCCCATTTGCAGTCAGGGGCTTTTCCTTTCCTTTTGCTCAGCAACAGATTGTGGCATAGCTCACTCCTGGAAAATCTGAAGCACCCCTAAATATAAAAGATGGCTTGATGTCAATCAATCCCAGCTCCTGCCCCTTGCTGATTAGATAAGCCTTACCACCTGACCTGCTCTGGCTTATCATTCTCCAAGAGATTTCTTCACTTCACGTGCTGATTTTCCTTCCTGCATTCATCCACTTCACAATTTAATGTGAACAGAAGCAGTGAACAGAAAAAGATCTGGATCCTGCTTCCATGTTCATTATAGGGAAACATGGCTGTTTAAATTCACATGCGTCTCTTACGACTGTGAATATCTTCCTTCGTGTCGGCTATAATTTGAAAAGAATGCTGAATCTTGTGTGGGTGTTAAAGCCCCTCCCCCCAAATAAAATTCTGTGAATGGGGCAGAGAAATTGCATAGTAATCTGGGAGCACCCTATTTGTAACCTTCCCATATTTTCCCACCTCTTCTTTTATCTATTTTCTAATCATAGAAAATATCCGTTAAAGAGCAAAAGATAGAATAGCTGTGCACTGTCCTTTGGTAGTGCTAAGAGCCCTCCATCTGGAGGGAAGCCCCATAGTTTGTTTGGAATTACAGTAAGTTGTGGATTCAACTGCCTTCTTGGCCTGCTGCAGAGGAGATTGCCAAATGGCTAATTAAAATGGCAGGTAAAGCATGGGTTGGAAGAGAGAATTAGCTTTCAGTCCGTTTCCGGGCCCGATTCAAAGTGCTGGTGTTAACATTCAAAGCCCTTAATGGCTTGGGGCCAGGTTATCTGAAGGATCACCTCCTCCCATAAGTGCCTGCCCGGACCTTAAGATCATCGTCAGCGGCCCTTCTCCGTGAGCCCCTGCCAAAGGAAGTGAGGCGGGTGGCTACTAGGAGGAGGGCTTTTTCTGCTGTGGCACCCCGGCTCTGGAATGAGCTCCCTAGTGAGGTTTGCCTGGCACCTACATTGTATTCCTTTCGGCGCCAGGTGAAGAAGACCTTTTTATTTTCCCAGGCATTTTAGCATTTTAGCTTTCTAAATTTTTAGCTTTGCTGTTTTAAATCTGTATTTTAAACTCCTGCACTGCTGCTAGGTTTTATTGTGGTTGTATTGTTATATTGTGGTTTTAATGTTTTATATATTTTAAATTGTTTTATTGTGTGCTGTTTGGTTTTAATTTTTGTGAACCGCCCAGAGAGCTTCGGCTATTGGGCGGTATAGAAATGAAATAAATAAATAAATAAATTTCTCAGAACTGGACAGCCTTGCACACCAAAAGACTCTAAGATGTGTTATTACCAGCCCTTTCCCAGCATAAATATATCCATTATCTTTCATTTACGCTAGATGCCTATTTCCAAATGAACAGTATGGTTCCTACTCATATATAAATATCAGAACACTGAACAGCATCCTCTCTCTTTTGCCATTATAGTGCTATAATGAATAAATAAAAATAAATAAAATCTCAGAACGGTGTTATCAAAACATGTAGGTGGCATGAATATTAAGTTGACTACCTTGCTAAATTGCATTTCTCCCCCTCCTCAACCCTCTTGAAACAGAACAGTAACAGCCTCACAAAAGAGGAATTCACAACAAGCCGCTCAGTGCCAAGTGATAGAAAATTGAAAGAGAGTTTACCTTTGTTTGAACCACCGTCTGTCAAATTTCCAATGCTTTCTAATCTATTATTTAATTACAGAAGCAGAGAAGCCTCGGGTATAGTCACAGTATCCTCTCCCAGAGGATCAGCAACATTGTTTTATCATCTGAAGAAGAAATTTTAAAGTGGAGGAAAAGATTCCACTTACCTGTTTGCAGTCAAATAGGGACTTCCCATTGGCCAAATTGCTGAAAGGGGAAGTCTGGAACAAAGAATATGAAAGATATTTTACAAATTGTCTTATGACCCTTAAAAAAAAAGTTTAACAGTGCTATAAATGTGTACACAGATGTAAGTCACATTAAGTACACTGGCGCTTACTCCCAGGAAAGTAGGCATAGGTTGCAGCCTAAGGGCATAATCCTAACTAGATAGACAGCTGCCTCTGACCTCGGAGGCGACCGCCTATCCAAAGCAAGGCAGGAGAGGCACGGGGGATCATTCCCTCAGCGCCTCTCCTGCCTTGATCTTTTTTGCTAGATAGCCATTTTCAGCTGTCTAGCCGTGGGGTGGGGGGACCTGCCATACGACACATTGGATGTGTCGTACATGCAGCCTTGCTCTCCCCGCCCCAGAACACCCCACAGCCCCACCCCTTTTCAGTTGCTCCGCACTCCTCTTGTGAGCGCGGAGGATGGGGCTTCTCTGTGCTGCCTCCAAGGCAGCGCGGACGAGGGTGGTGGTCGGTTTTCCGGGAACCAACCTCAAAGCATGGGCTCCGAGGTCGGTTCCCAGAAGTGAGCATATCCTATGGCCCTTTAGGCAGTGTCTAGCGGCCATAAGATTGCTCTCTGAGTGTTGTAATTATTACAAGGAACAACTATACAGACAAAACATATGAGTACATAACATCCAGAAAACATAGAAAAAGGATAAGATTCCACTGCCAAAAAATCAAAGCATTTCCCTCACCCCATAGAAGTCTCTCTCTCTCTCTCTCTCTCTCTCTCTCTCTCTCTCTCTCTCTCTCTCTCACTCTCACTCTCACAATACTAGAACTGGAGTCATTCCACAAAACTGAATGGTGGGAGATTCAGGGAAGCTAAAAGGAAGTATTTCTTCACAAAGCACATAGATAACTATGGAATTCGCTACCGCACGATATAGTCATGGCCACTAACTTTAAAGTGGCTTTAAAGAAGAATTTTAAAAATTCACGGAGGATAAGGTTAGCAATGTCTACTAGTCATGATGGCTATATATTGCCTTCAGTATTGCAGGCAGTTTGCCTCTGTATGCCAGTTGTTGGGGAACATGAGTGAAAGGGTGCTACTGCATTCCTGTCCTGTTGTAGGCTTCAGGCCTCTGATTGGCCACTGTGTGAATGCTGGACTAGATGGGCCCCTCGTCTGACCCAGTGCAGATCTTCTGTTCTTTTGTTCTTATAAGAACATAAGAAGAGCCCTGCTGGATCAGACAACAGACCCATCTAGTCCAGCAGCCTATTTCCCACAGTGGCCAATCAGACCACAGTGACCAACCAGTGGGAAGCCCACAAGCTGGACCAGGAGATGAGAGCAGTAACCCTGTCCCATAGTTGTTCCCCAGCAACTGGTATGCAGAGACATACTGCCTCTGAAGTTAGACATAACATAAAGGCTTTAGCCACTGATAGCCCTATCCTCCACTAATTTGTCTAGTCCACCTTTAAATCCACCTAGAGTCATTACCATGCTTTGTGGTAGTGAGTTCCAGATGAGTAGGGATCTCCCTGTGAGGAACCACTCCAGCCAATATCTTCTGCATTATGCTGTCCAAGATCCTGCTACCTTGCTGTGACCCTGGGGGTGTCTCCATAACAATGGAAGGAGAAGCAAATGGTGGCTTCCTGGACTTTTCAAGGAACCAGATTTGGTCCACACAGGGCTCCATGAACGAGTGCACCACACCATTCTAAGTCACTTCACAGGAACATACTTCCAGGTGGTGTGGGGGGATTGAAGTGAACATCATCACACTGGCAGGGGCCATTCAACCAATAAGAGAGGTTCCTCCCTTCCATCCAGGCTCTACCCTCCTTTCTCCATCCCCTGAAACTCCCATAATGTGAAGGAGCAAAGCTTCTCATTAATTACTTCTTTACAGCAACAAAGCAAACAGTAACAAAATGCAGTATCGATATTTAGGGAGCAAGCCTCATTGACCACAATGGGAGTTACTTCTGGGGAGACACCTGCATACTTAACCTATGCCCAATTCCGCCATTTTATATTTCCCTTTAAAACTGCATTAGCAAGCACTACCCCCATCTCCGTATCTCACTATTGCATAATAGCACTATTGTGTGATACTGAGATAGTGAGATAGTGGGTATAGAAATTGCTGGCAAATGTGCGATAGTGAGATTGGGGTGTAGGTACTGCCAACAAAACCGCTATTTCGTTTCAATGCTTTACTTAAAAAAAAAAAGTTAGAGGCTGCCTGGAGCACACCTATACTTTGTGGGGATGGCCACCAGAGTTTAGTGGTAGGCAAGGTGAAGTAAATCCAATGAGGTAGCTCAGAACTCTGACAGCCAGCCGTGAAATAGCAGAAACATCAGGGAAACACAGACAGGGAAAACACTGGGGCAACACCCCTTGACCAGGTCATTGAGGTCACAGCCAGGTGAAAGCCACACCCCTGGGCAGGGAAATCATGCCGGAGTAAATGCGGAGGGTGATACACACCACAACAGAAGCACAGACAAGCCAGATTAAGGAAAACAATCAGACTAAAAGTAGTCTCAGAAGAACTGGTTTTTCGGCACGAAACTCTGGGGTGGCTGCAAGATGGCTATGACGTCATGTGCCCCAAACAACCTCTGAATGCAGCAACCTCACAGTAAATTGCTTCTGGAGGCACACACACCCCAGCTTTACTGGAGGACCTGAGACTTCTCTACCTGACACTGAACCATCTGTGAGTGCACATGCTATAGCCTCCTTCCCCAGGGCATGAAGCCAAGCCAGAACAAGAGAGGATCCCCATGGATTGTGCTGCAGAGCCCAGTCCTACACCATCCTCAGATTAAATATTTTCAGTGAAAGATAAGGTTGTCCAGATAAGTCAAAGAGAACTGAAACATTTCTGAGATCAGCCCTTCCCATGTCTTCATTCTGAGGACACATTGCTTTTTCACATTAATCCTATGCCAGCAGCTCCATATTCACTCAAGTGTAAACACTGCTACATACACAGTGCCATTTACAAACAACCTAAAAAGCCTTCTTGTGAAACAGCCTGCAGGAGGCCAGCCACAAAATGAGTACACAATAAAAGCAACCGTAAGTGGTTTGACTTTGACAAAGACAACATGAATGCACTGCTCTAGTAAAAACTTGGAGCAAGCTTTGTTCAATAGTAATCCCTCTGTCCTAGAATCAGATTCAGCACCAAGAACCCTAGGTTAGAAAAACACAGACAATGAGCTTCAATCTGCCTTGGTGCTTTGTGAAAGCAGAGGCCATCACAGACAGGTGCTTCAATGCTGGGGACAGCAATATGCACATTTACGCACATATTTCTACTTCTGGCATTTGAATTAACAAGGGACACTGTGACCATTGGCGCCTCCAGTGATCAGAATACCTATTCCGGAATAAAATGTCACTTCAGACCCAAATTCACTAGTTAACCTAGTGGTTAGAACAACCTTCCCTAACCTGGTGCCCTCCAGATGCATTGGACTGCAACTCCCATCATTCCCACCCAGCATGCTGGTTGGAAATGATGGGAAATGCAGTCCAACATGTCTAGAGGGCAGGTGGAGAAGTTTTGGTTAGAGTGTTGTACTAGGACTTGTGGAAACACAGGTTCAAATCCCCACTTAGCAATGAATTTTGCTGGATGATGACCTCAGTCCAGTCACTATATCTCAACCTAACCTACCTCACAGGGTTGTTGTGAGGATAAAGGGGGGGGCAATTACACTGGCTTGAGCTCCTTGGGATATCAATGTAAATAAATAAATAAATATAAACCACTCCGTCTGCAATATGGGGGTCATTGCACCCACATACCTTGCAGGGCTGTACAGATTATTGAGATAACAAATGCTGCAAGCTTTGAACACTTGAAATGTGCTACATATATGATAACAATTGTTCCAATTACAGCTCATAAACAAAAAAGTAATTATACGTGTTTACCATATATAATTTCCAGTGGGGAGTCATGCTAATCTATTGCAATAAAAACAACAACGGGTTTTGTGGCCCCTTAAAGACTTTATTTTTGCATAAGCTTTCACTGACCATAGTCCCTTTCATCAGATGCATGGAATATTATGGAGATTTTTGGATTTTTTTATATAGTACATATGGTGGTTGTGAGGGAAGGATGGTAAAATAAACAGCGAGGTCAGAAAAAAAAATCAGTGCAGAAAGTACCAGTGGTGACAATCACATTATTAACAGTGGTCATTTACAGTGCAGCTGTTACTTCTGTTGAGTGGGACCACTGGTCCATCTAGCACAGACAGTATTGTCTACACCAGGGATGGGAATCCTGCAGCCTCAGCTTAATTTCATAGGAACATTGGAAGCTGCCTGAGTCAGACGACTGGTCCATCTAGACCAATATTGTCGACACTGACTGGGAGAAGCTCCCCAGACTTTCAGGCAGGTGTTTTTCCAGTCCTACCTGGAGACGCTGGGGATTGAACCTGGTATTTTCTGCACCCAAACCATGTGCTCTGCCACTGAGCTACAGTCCTTCCCCGCTTCATGGAGGAGCCCAGAAGGAGAGAAGGAAGGTGGGAGGGGAGTGATGGAAGCAGGTGGGAGAAGCCCTTTGCAAGCAATCAGTTCAGACCTCTGGCAAGAGCAATCTGCCCTTCCCCTGGCAGCCTGCAGGGAGAAAAGGGGGAGGGGGAGAGAGAGAAGGGGTGGCAGAAAGAAAGAGAGAGAGAAGGGTGACCTCACCCACTTTTGGGTCTGCCCCTGCCCACTGTTGGTGAGTGGCCCAAGACAGATTACCCCAGAAGGAATGTGACCCGCAATAGAAAAAAATATTCTCCACTCCTGGTCTATTCTGACCAGTTCTCAAGGGTCTTAGAGATCTTTCTTTCCCAGACCTTCTACCTGACATTGTTTTAACTGGAGATGCCAGCAATTTAAGCTGTAATTATTTGCATGCTTTGTGAACTACCACTGAGCTATGGTCTCTCTCCATTTTCTTGAGACCTTGTAATACTAGAAATATTAATTGTGCAGAGAGCTTACAAAAATGTGCCAGCAAGATTTATATTGCTGACTAATGACCATCATCTGCCTTCCATTTAATTAATTAACGTTTGGAGAATTCTCAGATAATTACAGAGAAAGCGGATGGGCTGAAATGCAAACCGTCAAAAAGATCACATCCGCTTACTTCTTCATTTAATGCTAAACTCATCTAATAGCTCCACTTAATTGCAGGACAATATTTACCCAATGGAGAGGAACTTGTGAGTTCAAAAGGCAGTTTGGCTTACAGAATGGGAATCGGAACTTTGAATTCATTTCAGCTGGTGTTACACAGGACACTTTCCTGGTCAGTTTTTGCATCCCATTAGTTGGATTTAGCTGTCTCACTTGGCTACCTTTAATGGCACAAGCAATCCAAAATCTATTGCCTCCTCATCTTGCCTCAAAGTAGACCTGTCTCCTATTATAACTGACACACATTTTATATACAGTATCAAAGGATTAGGCCCATACAGGACCAGCTCTACCATTAGGTAGAGTGAGGCAGCTGCCTCAGGCAGCAGATTTTTGGTGTCATGAAAAGGCAGCAAATTGTTAGTTCTTATTTTATTATTGTATTTTCACTGCCAGGAAGGGAGGGGGGTACTTGTGAGAATCTCTGCCTCAGGTACTAAAATAATTTTGTTGGCCTTGGCTACTAGGTATTATGTACCACGGCTTTTGTGGGAGGGCTGCCTTTTGCTGCTCCACCTCAGGCAGCAAAATATCTTCAGCCAGCTCTGGGCCCAATACCTGATAACTGAAGCATTAAGAGGGTGGTAATCTCCTGATCACTCTTACACATAGATTATATATTTGTGGCAGTTACTTCATAAGGCAACGATGTGCCTCCTACAGAGAACAGCCCTCTCTTTGAAGTCATCCTCTATTGGAAGGGTTGTCCAGTTCAAGTTTGCTATAAAGAACCACCAGAAGGAAGAGTTGGTCTTACGGCTGTCCATCAGTGGTTAGCTCCTGGACAGCAGACTGAGCTGGCACACACAGTCTTCCCCCCTATAGTAAGTTGTACAGTATTTCTATTTTATTTAAAATAAGAAAATAACTAAATAAAAATATTTTAAATTCTAGTAATTCTGTCTAAATTTTTATCTATACATATAAATTAACAAATGCAAATTCTATGGAAATATAGAATTCCCCTTTCGCTCTCTTTTTTAATGATGCATTTACTCTTTATTGGTGACGCACAGGTGGCCAGCCTAGAATAATCCCCACGCTACAATACAGATACATTGCCGTTATCCCAGGAATGGTAGTTTATACCTTAACTCTTAGTAGTGAATTACCTCCATTGACTACTTTAAAACAGGCTTAGAACCTGGAGTAGATGCAAAGCTTAAAGTTGTAAATGGGGGGGGGGGGGCTAAAGCCGAAAGCTCCACCAACTATACATCAGCATCAGTCAACCTAAAGGGTCAATCTACACCCTTCCTTAATTCCGTAAAGGATTCTGATGCAGCTTAGAAAACTAAGGTCTTGAGTTGAGTTCATCAGAAACAGTCAGAAATTGTCACCCATTATTATTAAGATCAGTATGAATGTGTTCAGACATGCACCTTCACTACTGAATGACTGCAACATCAAATGATGATGTGATGGTGGATGCCACTGAGAGAACTTTCCTAGCACCTCTCATCATGCAAAATGCCAGGTACGACCCAAACACAGCCATACTCCTGACTGTGGTCTTTTTCATTCCCATGCAGAGGAAACTGGAGGCTCATCAGCTTCTCAAAAGTGGGAGATATCCTAAAGGAGTAGTTGGTAACTAAGCATTCAGTGGGCTGGTATAAAATTATATTAGACAGCAACTATGCGAGTCCTCCAATAAAGTTAACCCGTTTGTAACGCAACCAGAAAGTGCTGATGGGATGTCCCATAAGAAAACACTGGTGGAAAAGTGCCATCCATTGTACTCAGCTTCTTGACATTTCCCAGAGTCTTCTCAATGTAATATAGCAGAGTAGGTGGGTAAGGTCGCATGATGGTTTTACCACTGATTTAACCAGAGACATTTTTCCTGTATAGATTTATGCCCAAGGAACTCATGCTTAGTTTCAAAGTCAAAGGTAGCAGTGCCCACTCCGAGGGCAATGAAATTCACTCTCGAATCAACAGCAGTACAGACATTAGTGGTTTTCTTCACAAGCACAAAACAGCATGTCATTTCAATCCGTCGTGCCTAGACGTCCCCAAAATGGTCCTTAATGGATAGCTGGCTAATTGACTGCTCAAAAACAAAAACCCATCTATAATATTTCCTTACACAAAGCACCCCATTTCACCTAAAAATTGAAATGGCAAATCCTGTTACGTTACAGATTAGGCACCTTAAAGGTCTGAGGAGTTGGAATAAAAGGACTACATAAGGCTCACACAGCCATAAAATGCCTAAGAGAATATTTAGGCCTTGCTTGTAATTGCATGCAGGGGAATCGAAAAACCTGCACTGTTTACTTACATGCAGTTTATTTGTTATTCCTCATAATAACCACGGATGTAGGTCATCTGTACCTCCCCCACATCTAATTGGTGCCCCAATTTTACAGTATATTTCCTGTCCCCTTTTGAGGAATATGTAATATTCAGTCATGAGAGCCACTGAACCAGAGTGGTTAGCAGTATTGGACTGGGTCTCGGGAGACTGGGGTCCTAGCCCCACTAAGCCATGAAGTTCACTGGGTGACTTTGGGCCAGTCACTGACTCTCAGCTCAACCCACCTCACAGGGTTGTTGTGAGGATAAAATGGAGAAGAAGGAGGCCTTGGGTTCCTTGCAAGAGGAAAAAGGGTGGGATATAAATGTAATGAAATAAATGAGTGAATGAATGAATGAATGAATGAATGAATGAATAGTATGTATATAAATGTCCTCATTTTCAGAATTTTCTTGTAACTACAAATGTGTAGTTATTTCAAGTAATAAGTAAATAACAAATGGCTAAGTATAAACCAAAATTCTGATTTCTGGATGATGTAAAAGTACTTTAATTATCTGGGGGTACGTTTCATTCACTACCCAACGCTACCCCTACCATTAAGCAAGACAGGCAGCCATTCCAGCGGGCTCTACGAAGGGAGATGAGAGGGGAAGCAGAGCTATTTGACCAGCCCTGCTGAAAGACTACTTAATTTCCCCTCCTCTTCCCTTCCCACCCCTTTTTCCTTCACGTCTTTTATGAGCCTCGTGTGGCGCAGAGTGGTAGGCGGCAGTATTGCAACTGAAACTCTCCGCACGACCTGAGTTCGATCTCAGCGGAAGCTGGGTCCCAGGTAGCCAGCTGAGGTCAACTCAGCCCTCCATCCTTCCGAGGTCGGTAAAATGAGTACCCAGTTTGCTGGGGGAAAGGGAGGGATGTCGGAGAATTTCTCCACGAATCTCCGGGAGGCCGAATGCCAATGCATTCGGCCCCCTGAAATTGGTGGGGACATTCTCCGACACCCCCTGCCCCCCCCCGGGATGGGACTTACCTCTGTCGAATGTCCCTCTCGGCGGCGGGTCCCGGCGGCCTTGCAGCGGTGTTGCGGCGGCGGCGGGGGCAGCGGCCGGTCTTCCGACCAGCTGCCGCCACCACCATTTCCCAGTAAAGTATTTGCGTTGCCCTTATTTTCGCCGTAGTCTACGTAAATCTTTACGTAGACTACCCATGCCCAAATAAGGAACGCAAATGGCGGCGCCCATGGGCACCGCCATTTGCGTACGCACTTTTTTTTTTTCAAAGTCAGCCGTGATAGGCTACGTAAAGATTTATGTAGCCTATCACGGCTGACATTGAAAATCTAGCCGTGATAGGCTACGTAAATCGTTACGTAGCCTATCACGTGGTTGTTGGGTTTTTTTACAATTTACTTTTTTATTTTGCAGCTGGGGAGACGGGGTGCTCCCCCCCGGCCAGAATTTCGGCGGGGAGGGATGGGGCACCTCCCCCCGGCCTGAATTTCGGCCGGGAGGGGCGGGGCGCCTCCCCCCCACCAAGAATTTCAGAGGGAGAAACGGAGCGCCTCCCCCCGCCACCGAAAACAGCTGCGGGACCAGGTAAGGGACTTTCGTCCATCCTTAGGGAAAGGTAGTCATGACCAGGGAAGGCAATGGCAAACCACCCCACTATAGTCTGCCATGAAAACGTCAGCGAAAGCGGCATCCCTCTAGGAGTCAGCAATGACTCGGTGCTTGCACAGGAGGAACTTTCCTCCTTCCATGTCTTTTTAGATTGTAAGCCTGCGAACGGGGACTATCTTGTCCCTTGAATGTAAGCCACTACTGGACCCTTTTTGGCTGAGGAGTAAGGGTGTGCGAAACACTTACCCTGTTCCAGCCGGCAGTCCGCAGTGGTGTTGGGGAGGCAATCTGTACCTCCCCCCCGGAATCCTCCCCGGCCGCAGCCGGACTTCCAGCCACTGCTGGGCTGTGGCCGCAAATGGCGGCTGCTACGCCGGCCGCCATTTATGTCCTTGTCAAGCCGTGATAGGCTACGTAGATACTTACGTAGCCTATCACGGCTTGGCAGGGACGCAAATGGTGGCCGGCATAGCAGCTGCCATTTGCAGCCGCAGCCCGGCAGCAGCCAGAAGACAACCCAGAGCCGCCGCCACAGCTGCCGCCGCTGCCATAGCCACCACAGGAGCCGCCACCGCCAGAGCCAGGTAGGTCCATTCCAGGGGGGATTTCAGGGGGTGGCGGGGGAGTAGTCCGTTCTGCCACAGACTCTGGGGGGCCGGATTCTAAAGAATCCGGCCTCACTGGAGTCAGTGGCGGAATTCTCCAACATCCCTACTGAGGAGTGGGACAAAAATACAACCGCCTCAGGCAGCTGACTTTGGGAGTCATGAAAGGGCAGCAAATAGTTTTGATGTATTATTCTGATATTGCCCTACTGTCAACAAAAGGGAGTGGTGCTTGTGGGTTATTCTGCCTCAAGGACCAAAATAAATCAGGGAAGGGCTGTAGCTCAGTGGAAGAGCATCTGCTTTGCATACAGAAGGTCTGTGGTTCGATCCCTGGCATCTCCAAGTAGGGCTGGAAAGAAGCCTGCCTGAAATCCTGGAGAGCTGCTGCCAGCCAGTGTTGACAGTACTGGGCTAGATGGACCAAGGGTTTTTGACTCAGTATAAGCAGCATCCTATGTTCTCAACTTAGCTCGGCTTGACGTTTATGCACCTTACTTGGGGGCAAACCAGAGCACCATTTGTTGTTCCACCATCTTGCACCAGCCCTGACCACCCCTTTGAAAGTGGTACGTACAAGATGTTTTGAGTAGTCACAGTGCCTTGAATTACACAAGTAACACATTTTAGCTTTTTAGGCCCTGTGGCAATTTAAATACTGCTGTGAGTCAGTCCCAAGCATCTTTCTGTATATTGTGATAATCACACATTTTGGGCACATCACCACAATCAGTATCTACAATCGAAAACAAACAAACAATTAACATTATGTCGATCTGATAAGTAGAATCAGATGGTATGCTAATACAGTTTTCCGTCCTAATGCATTTTAATGAAGGCAGTCCTGTTACTATGGAAAATGTGTAACAAGGGTACGATATACTGATAATGCTGTGCTGTAAGCAATGAAAGCTCTAACACTGCACTGTGCTAGAAACACAAGCCACATTTTAAATCTAATGTGCAATATTATAATAGAGCTGCAAAGGCATACGCACACGCACACCCTGCCAAGCCCAGGCAGAACTCCAGGCTAGCTGTGCCACATCCTACACATGCTCTTGTGTCCCCCTTTCAAGATACATATAGCTTTAGCATTTGGCAAAGTAACCGCACTAAATGAAATGATAGCATTGTTTTACACTGATTGTTCAATCACCATTTTGACAAATTTGTGAATGTATGGACAAATCCTGATGCCACATAATATCTGGTCAAACCCAGAAGGCAAATACCTGATTCTGATTTTACAACTTGACTTGGCATTGCCCATGCATACAATAGTCCACTAAAGTCGTATCATAATTGCCAAATGCTACTTTGAAAACACCAAGAATAGCCCATGCTTGTCCAAAAACGTGTGATTTTCAGTCAGGGAGGGGGCATTTGCAGGGCAGAATCAGCAGGCAGCAGTGGGATGATTAATCCTTATCACACACGTCAATCCTCCTCTGCAACTCCCCAACCACCACCACCCTCAATTGGATTTCCTGTTTTCTTTCCCCAAGAAATAATCCTGACTACAGAGAAGAGATAAGCATTCCCCTTAGGGAGGACAGTTACATATCACCAAAAAAGAATTAATGCATCACCAAAAAAGAGAACATAGCTGTGCATAAAATTTGCACATGTGAATTTGTATGTATATATGCAGTGGGGAGTAGATCTGTTAGCCTTGGGCTAAAGGGATCTCTCAAAGGGGACACTCTCTCACCTGGGAGAAGAATACTTTCTGTAGTCTTATAGGGTAGCCACATGCACTGCTCAAAAGAGGAAATGCATCACCAAGAAAGGACAAAAGTTGGCACAATTTACATAAAAATGTATATGCTAGTTTATACATATTGATACAAAATTAGAAATAATGACTATAATTTAAATAGAAATACTGTACATCTCACCATAATGTGGAAGACTATGTCCAGCTGACCAGTGTTCCTGCTCACTCTGCTGTCCAGGTGTTAACTATTCTCCATTCTTGTAAGGGTTCTTTATCTTTCAGCCAGACATGGACTGGACAGCCGTTCAAATAGAGAATGCCTTCAAGTAGAGGACTGTCCTTTGACATCCCTTGAAATACAGCATTGTCTTCTGTAAAGTAGGGCACATGGCCATCCTAACCCTTGTCCCACCTACTAATTTTTTCCCCCAACAATGCTCACCTCCACCTTCCCCAATCTGGTGTCCTCCAGATGTGTTGGACTGCAACTCCCATCATTCAAAGCCAGCAAATTCTGCAGTCCTCCCTCATATCATGTTATCTGCCATTGTTAAAAAAAAAGTCCAGTACAAATTACTTTTACAGCACACACACATTCCTAAGAGTCACAAATTCTTCCTCTGCCTAAATCCTTAACTCAGCTCTGTCATAAGATTATCCATTTAAGTCCAATTCAGCACATCAATACTGCCTTTTCTCGGGCACAAGCTCAATTTTCGCCACGCTTCTGAATAATACATTCCCACAACATGAGCGCAATGCCAAAAGCAGCCATAAAATTAGAAAGTTCAGAGTAATCCCGATGCGAATTTTGGGGTAAATGCAGTAGAAGCGGCAGGATTGCTTTGTGTAAAATTGATTCACTGAAATTGGCCTGAAAGATGAACAAAGGAAGATTTCCTGTCAAAGACTACTAGAGCTACCACCAAAATTGCTAAAACACCTGACAAAGGACTGGCAAGTTTCCTTACATGGAGACTTAAAGTGTTCTTACAAGAATGTTTAATGTACAGACTCAGTAGGCATTGTAGCTATTTGGATTCCATTCAGACCAACACTTTTCTCTTTAGAGAAGCTGTACTGCAAACTGTTTAATCCCCTGGGCAAATTTCATCAGCTCAGCTGTTTAATTCCCTGTCATCACAGCAGCTCAGCCAATCAGTGTCACAGGATTTACTGCCACAAGTGAACATGACAAGTCATCCCTGCAAAGATTAAATACCCCCTCACACAAGAGACAAGAAAGGGGACATTCACACAAGCCCCTTCCATGCACTGGATGTATGCATGGAAAGGGAAGCAGGATTGTGCCTCCCAACTTCCTCGCCCACTGCCCCTAAGCAGACTTAATATTAGTTATGCAGGAGACTTATTATTCGTTATTAGCAGTGTAGAGATAAATTTGGAAGTGGTCATTATGAAAGTTCCCATGTTGTTGTTTATTTAGTCAGTCGCTTCCAACTCTTCATGGCTTCATGGACCAGCCCACGCCAGAGCTTCCTGTCGGCTGTCGTCACCCCCAGCTCCCCCAAGGTCAAGTCCGTCACCTCCAGAATATCATCCATCCATCTTGCCCTTGGTCGGCCCCTCTTCCTTTTGCCTTCCACTTTCCCTAGCATCAGCATCTTCTCCAGGGTATCCTGTCTTCTCATGATGTGGCCAAAGGACTTCAGTTTTGCCTTTAAGATCATTCCCTCAAGTGAGCAGTCTGGCTTTATTTCCTGGAGGATGGGCTGGTTTGATCTTCTTGCAGTCCAAGGCACTCTCAGAATTTTCCTCCAGCACCACAGTTCAAAAGCATTGATCTTCCTTCGCTCAGCCTTCCTTATGGTCCAGCTCTCGCAGCCATAGGTTACTACGGGGAATTGTTGTTGTTGTTGTTCAGTCGTGTCCGACTCTTCGTGACCCCATGGACCATAGCACGCCAGGCCTTCCTGTCCTACTACGGGGAATACCACTGCTTTAACTATGCGGACCTTTGTTGTCGGTGTGATGTCTCTGCTCTTCACTATTTGATCAAGATTTGTCATTGCTCTCCTCCCAAGAAGTAAACGTCTTCTGCTTTCCTGGCTGCAGTCAGCGTCTGCAGTAATCTTTGCGCCTAGAAAGACAAAGTCTGTCACTGCCTCCACGTTTTCTCCCTCTATTTGCCAGTTATCAATCAAACTGGTTGCCATCATCTTGGTTTTTTTGAGGTTTAACTGCAACCCAGCTTTTGCACTTTCTTCTTTCACCTTCGTCATGAGGTTCCTCAGCTCCTCCTCGCTTTCAGCCATCAAAGTGGTATCATCTGCATATCGGAGATTGTTAATGTTTCTTCCAGTGATTTTAACTCCAGCCTTGGCTTCATCAAGCCCAGCACGTCGCATGATGTGTTCTGTGTACAGGTTGAATAGGTAGGGTGAGAGTATACAACCCTGCCGTACTCCTTTCCCAAGCTTAAACCAGTCCGTTGTTCCGTGGTCTGTTCTTACCGTTGCTACTTGGTCATTATACAGATTCCTCAGGAGGCAGACAAGATGACTTGGTATCCCCATACCACCAAGAACTTGCCACAATTTGTTATGATGCACACAGTCAAAGGCTTTAGAATAGTCAATAAAATAGAAATAGATGTTTTTCTGAAACTCCCTGGCTTTCTCCATTATCCAGTGGATACTGGCAATTTGGTCTCTAGTTCCTCTGCCTTTTCTAAACCCAGCTTGTACCTCTGGCAATTCTCGTTCCATGAATTGCTGGAGTTGACCTTGCAAGATCTTGAGCATTACCTTACTGGCATGTGAAATAAGTGCCAGTGTTCGATAGTTTGAACATTCTTTGGTGCTTCCCTTTTTTGGTATGGGGATATAAGTTGATTTTTTCCAATCTGTCGGCCATTCTTGTGTTTTCCAAATTTGCTGGCATATGGCATGCATCACCTTGACAGCATCATCTTGCAAGATTTTAAACAGTTCAGCTGGGATACCGTCATCTCCTGCTGCCTTGTTATTAGCAACACTTCTTAAGGCCCATTCAACCTCACTCTTCAGGCTCTAGCTCACTGACCACACCGTCAAATCTATCCGCGATATTATTATCCTTCCTATACAGATCTTCCGTATATTCTTGCCACCTTTTCTTGATCTCTTCTGCTTCTGTTAGGGCCTTGCCATCTTTGTTTTTGATCATACCCATTTTTGCCTGGAATTTACCTCCGAGGTTTCAAATTTTCTGGAAGAGGTCTCTTGTCCTTCCTATTCTCTTCTCTTCTTCCGCTTCCACGCATTCCTTGTTTAAAAATAATTACTTATCTCTTCTGGATAACCTCTGGAATTTTGCATTTAAGTGGGCATATCTCCCCCTATCACTGTTGCCTTTTGCTTTCCTTCTTTCTTGGGCTGCTTCCAGTGTCTCAGCAGACAGCCATCTTGCCTTCTTGGTTTTCTTTTCTTTGGGATGTTGTTTGTTGCCGCCTCCTGAACAATATTGCGAACTTCTGTCCATAGTTCTTCCAGGACCCTATCTATTAAATCTAGTCCCTTAAATCTATTCTTCACCTCCACTGCATATTCATTAGGAATATTAGTGAGCTCACATCTATCTAACTGATCTGTGGGTCTTCCCTATTCTCTTTAGTCTGATTCTAAATTGTGCAATAAGAAGTTTGTGATCTGAACTACAATCAGCTCCAGGTCTTGTTTTTACCAACTGCATAGATGTCCGCCACCTTTGGCTACAAAGGATGTAGTCAATCTGATTTCGCTGTCGATCGTCTGGTGAAGTCCATGTATAAAGTCGTCTCTTAGGTTGTTGGACGAGAGTGTTTGTTATGCACAGTGAGTTGTCTTGGCAAAATTCTACCAGCCTATGTCCTGCTTCATTTTGTTCTCCCAGACCATGCTTGCCTGTAATTCCAGGTGTCGTTTGACTACCCACCTTAGCATTCCAGTCTCCTGTAATGAAAATAACATCTTTGTTTGGCGTACTATCCAGTAGGTGCTGTGGATCCTCATAGAACTGATCTACTTCTGCTTCTTCAGCATTTGTGGTTGGGGCGTATATTTGGATTGCTGTGATGTTAAATGGCTTACCCTGAAGTCGAATTGAGATCATTCTGTCATTTTTTGGTTTGTATCCAAGCACTGCTTTAGCCACTTTATTATTAATTATGAAGGCTACTCCATTTCTTCTGTGGTCCTCTTGTCCACAGTAGTAGATCTGGTGGTCATTTGATGTGAAGTGGCCCATTCCAGTCCATTTCAGTTCACTGACACCCAAAATGTCTATATTTAATCTTGACATCTCCCAACAACCACATCCAATTTGCCCTGGCTCATAGATCTTACATTCCAGGTTCCTATGGTGTGTTGATCTTTAGAACATTGGATTCGTCGTTCACCACCAGCACTATCGGCTGCTAGCCATCCTTTCGGCTTTGAGCTAGCTGCGTCATCACATCTGGGGCTAGTTGAACTTATCCTCTGTTCCTCCCAGTAGCATTCTGACCATCTTCTGACCTGGGAGTCCCATCTTCCGATGGTACACCGACATATCTCTGGCTGTACTGATCCATTTAGTTTTCATGGCAAGAATACTGGGATGGGTTGCCATTACCTTCCCCAGGGATCGTATTTAGTCTGACCCCTCTGCCATGACCTTCCCGTCTTGGGTGTCCCTTCACGGTTTAGCTGATGACGTCATTGAGGTGCTCAAGCTCCAGCACCACGACAAGGTAACGATTGCCTTTGCTGAAGGACAGTTCCCATAGCTACTGAAAAAATGCAGACAGCTGTATTGATATCTATCTATCTGTCTGTCTGTCTGTCTATCATCTGTGTGTGTGTATCTGCACGCCAAAAAACAGCAGTACATAACATATTACTCAATTTATTAGGATAAGCTGACCAGGCAGTGTAGTGCTTCTCATGCTAGACTTTGGCTGGAGACCTGAGATTGTATGAGAAAGGGAAAGAGAGGGACACAAGATGTTCTCAAGCATCATAAGACCACCAACACAAGATTTTTCAAGGAGCTTTTCCTAGCACCAGCGAGAAACTTTTGGTCTTGGTCTTGGGCAGTTTTCACTTCTACCAGGAGCAGGTCTTTTGTAAAGCGAATGGGTCTTAATTGCCTATTCAAGGCTAAGCCACCCCAAAATACTTTGCATTGAAACAGGAATAGCTCACAACAATACTCTGCTACTGGAGAAATCCATTTTCACCAAGCTACTGGGAGGATTGCAGCTAAACTCAGAGGGAACAGGGAAGTCGGGGGGCGGGGGGCACTGGCAGATAATGTCATCATCCCTGTTAATCAAAAAGTCTTGGTACTTTGACCTGCAAGCCCTGATTCCACTACAACACTGCTTACCATGCCACAGAGCTGCCATGCATTTGGTGGCTACATGAAGGGGACATATGTACATACAGATGTACTCACATAGGGCTCCTGTGTGCTAACAGGAACTTTGATTCCTGTATATGCATGTAGACCCCCTTCACACTGATGCAGATCACACAGCTGCCAGAGGCCTGGCCAGTGTGGATAATGGGTGGATTCCTGCTCCCCCTCATGCCCCAAAGTGGGGAATGCATGCCTCATTCCTTTGAAACACACATGCCCCAAAGTGACTACTACTGCTCCAGAAGAAGGGTTGTACTCAAATGCGTTAAGGGTGAAAATTACAGTGCATTTATAAATAAGCACAATTTCCTTCAGCACCTTTTGAGGCAATCATCTTGGGAGTTGCTTAGTTTGCAGTGCCCACTGCCCTCCTTTTTTATGCTCTTTCTAGAGAATCAGTGGGCACAAGGATGGGACAGTTAATCCCACCTGTACGCATCTATTCTCTCCTGAAAATCTCTCCCTGCCCATTTGTAACCATTTTTTCCTCAGTTCGGCTAATTTCAGAGCTCATCTGAGGGAGACAAAAACAATTAAATATGGCCTGAGGAAGCATTTACAGGGGACACTATCAGACAAGGGGAGGGTTAAAAATATACACTCCACATAGAGCCAGCTCTAGCATTAAGCAGAGTGAGGTGGCCACTTCAGGCAGCTGATTTAGAGTGTCATGAAAGGACAGCAAAATGTCATTTAATGTATTATTATTGTATCTTTACTCACAAGGGGAGGCTCTTATGGAGCCTTGTATGCTTCAGGGGCCAAAATAACTTAGCCAGCATTGGGTATTTTGCATCTTGACTTGGGAGGGACTGTCAAGGCACCATTTGCTGTTCTCCCTGAGGAAGCAAAATGTCTTAGACTGGCCCTCACTCCAAGAACCAATTCTCTCCCTTCAAGTGTTGTTCATCCTGCCCCAAGGCAAACACAGGTGTGGGAAGCCCATATTTTCCTCACAAAACATGTTCTCTTGCCCCTTATCATTTAACAACAAAGAAATGGGCCTTTCTTTCAGAAGTGCCATTCCAGCATTCAGCAGATGAGAGAAAAGATCCACATAGGCATGCTCTTGATTATATTAGAGATTAAATTGCAAAAACAGCAACAACAACAACAATGGCAAGCATTGGTTTGAGCATTCCCTGAGGCAAGGTGGTCTTCCTGACCCTGCCCACCTACCCCAGTAATCTTGCCAGGGGAAGAATGGGGATGGGATGCAGAGGACAGCAACAGGGAGTTGAGGCAGTGCTCAGCCCCGTGCTGAGAGAAGAAACACCGGGTGAGCTGGCTACAATGGGGCCCAGAGGCATTCTGGGAAAAAGAAGTTGGTGGCAACAACTTCAATTGCCCCTGCTTCTCTTCTCAGAACTGGACTGAGCACTTGCCACTCAATACACACACACACACTAATGGCGCCTCCTCCCTCAACTGTCACCGGAGGCAGCCATTCCAGCAGGCTGAGCTGAGGAAGATGAAAGGGAGAGCAGAGCCATTCCACCAGCCCTGCTAAAAGAATTAATTTTCCTTCCTCTTCCCTCCCCATTCCTTTTTTCTTGTGTGTCGTGTCTTTTGAGATTGTAAGCCTGTGGGAAAGGTCTGTCTTGTTTGATTACATGTAAGCCTCTCTGGGAACCTTTTTGGCTGAAGAGTGGCATAGAATTACTTAAAATAAATAAATAAATGGGGGATGTTGATGACCAGCATTAGTCGCAGTGGGGCCTTCAGGACCCACAGGCCTCTGCATTTGCTCACCAGACTCAGAGTTGGCACCAGGTCAACAACAACAGCAAAGTAGCATGTTAAAAGAGCTTTTGTTGTGGTTAGCGGGCTAAATATATGATAGATATATTTTTTGTCCTGGAAGGGATCTTTGCAAGTACTTCCCATGATAAAAAGTCATATGGGTCTAGAAGGGTCTCTCTCCTTATCAATCAAAGAGCCCAAAGTCCAGTTACATAAGAGATGTTTGGCAAGAACTCCCAACACCAAAAGTTGATGTTTGGAAGTAGCCTGAAAAATATGTTAAAAATCAAAGCACAAGGATTTATGGAGGAAGTGATAAACGTACCTTCTGCTTGGTGCTTTGCTTCAAGCCAATGTGTGACTGGCTTCTGGACTGTGAAATAAGCAAGAAGAGAATCATGGTCCATGATTTCATTAAGGAGCGAAAATATGCTTTAAAAAAATATATCACAATGACTTAAAGTTTAGGAAAGCTTTTGCAGTATTCATCCCCTCTGTTTCATGGCAAGGTGCCTTATTATATACAAAAATAATATAAACAGGAAAGCATTAAAGTGTATTGTTATATGTGAGGGAGATTCTTTACCCAAGTATTGTATTACACAATATATTCCTTCTCCAGTGCCCAGGAAAACTGTAAAGGATGTTTGTGAAATGGATTCACATCAGGTTGGTTGATATGACATTAACATATTTTGTTGTCAGCAGGGGCATTGCTAGGTTCTTAAAAGATCCGGGGCACAGGCCCTTAACACAAATTTGCATATGTCTAATCGCATGTCTAATATGTGTGCATGCGTGCGTGCGTGTGTGTGTGTGTGGTGTGTGCATGCAGTGTGCTTGCATGTGTGTATAGATTATATACATACATGACCTGCCACTAGGGATGTACGAAAGTCCCTTACCTGAACCGAAACTTGATTCGCGGTGGGGGGGAGGTGCTCCGTCCCTCCCCCTGAAATTCTGGCCAGGGGGGGAGGTGCCCTGTCCCTCCCCCCCGAAATTCTGGCCGGGGGGGGAGGCGCCCCGTCCCTCCCGCCGTGAATCCTGTTCTGCTGCGACTGCAAATGGCGGCGGCCATAGCCGCTGCCGTTTGCGTCCCTGCAGTCAGCCGTGATAGGCTACGTAAATGTTTACGTAGCCTATCACGGCTGAGTGAAAAAACAAAACACCGGGCGTACGCAAATGGCGGCGCCCATGGGCACCGACATTTGCGTACGCGCGGTTGTTGTTGTTTTTTTCACTTAGCCGTGATAGGCTACGTAAACATTTACGTAGCCTATCATGGTGTTTTTTTAAAATCTAGCCGTGATAGGCTACGTAAATCTTTACGTAGCCTATCACTTTTTTTTTTAACTTGGAAATGGCGGCGGTGGCAGCCGGTCAGAAGACCGGCCGCTGCTGCCGAGCTGCCACCGAGCCGCCGCCACCACCGCCGCCGCCAGGGACATTCGCACAAGGTAAGTCCCGTCCCAGGGGGGGTGGGGGGGCAGACCGTTTAGCCACCAATTTCGGGGGGCCGAATGTGCTGGCATTCGGCCTCCCCAAGATTCATGGCGAAATTCTCTGACATCCCTACCCGCCACCCCACTTCAACTCAGACCCTGATTCAGCATTTTGGAAAATGTCCCGCTTTGGCTCTGGCCAGTTTGTAGTCGGACCACTTCAGCTCAGCACCAAACTGGAGTCAAGGTTTGGAAAAATGAGTCTTTATGCTTCCTGTTGACTACCATGTGAAATTAGAAAAAAACTGTAACTTTTTTCTCTTGGTCAGAAGAACTGGATGATAATTTCAGGCATAGTAGCCCCCTAGAAGGGGATTACACCTGCCCAATGTCCGAAAAATAGGTGCAGGGTTTATATTTTGATTTTCTTCTAAAGGAAACTGCCAATAACATTTTAATTCCTTGGAAGAATTGGATAAAAATTTCAGGATTCATTGCCCCATCAGAGTAGATCACATCTGCCAAATTTCAGAAAGATAGCCACAAGGGTTTTTGTGCAAGGGCGGCCTTGACATTTTGAGGTCTCCAAAAGAGGACATACTTATCTCCCTATGTTCCTAGTGGACCATTGTTCTGAAAATTACAGACAGCCTACAGTTGTCCCTAAGTAAGAAATCAACAAAGTTTCAAAAGGATAGGGGCAGAAGTTCACGTGGAAGGGGAGTTCTCCAACTTGGGGGAGGGAGTGATTTGCTTTCCCTTCCCTTCACCCCTTCCCCGATAGTTTTTGGGTAAATTTGTATGAAAATGCACAGGTCATTAGAGGTGTCCCCCAGGCAAGAAACCTGCAAAGTTTCTGAAGGATATACATGCATTCTAATTTAGAATTACTAGAATTTATTTACATTTCACCAGTGTCAGCAGCAAGGGAACATGGGTGGGAAGGTGCTATTGCACTCATGTCCTGCTTGTGGCTTTCCTATGGGCATCTGGTTGGCCACTGTGTGAACAGAATGCTGGACTAGATGGACTTTGGTCTGATGCAGCACGGCTCTTCTTATGTTCTTAAATTGAGAGTGCCTCTGAGCATGTGCAGAATGTTTTTCTTTCACCACTGAGCACTTACATTCTCCCTTTACCAATTCTATTCCCCTCCATTCAACCATCCCTCCTCATCCTACCATCCTCCAGCAACTCTTCATAAAAACAGATGCCTTTTTTGTGTAACTCTGCTCTACCTCCTCCTTGTTATGCACAAGCTCTCATTGTATCTTCCTCCCTATAACTTCATTTGTGCCAGGACTTCACTAGGATTCAGCCAATGATTCTGTTTTCAAAACTAGGGCTAAGTTATGGAGAAACTCTGAGCATGTACTAAGTGCCTTTCCCTCACCACTGAAGCTAGAGTTCATGCAAAACAAACAAACAAACCCAAACCCACAAATGACAAAACATGCATAGGACTGAACTGAAAGGGTAGTCAATTCATTAGATGGAATTGGGTAAGCACTGTATTAAGCTTGCAGTACCATGCTCACAACTCAGGATTTTTTTTCTGAGTAAACATGCAGAACATCAAGGTGCAAACCTCCCTGAAAAAGTAACTTGTGCTGGAATCCTATATTGGCCCCAGGAGCATAGCCAAGTCATTTCTAGAGTTAGAGGGGCCTAGCGATCCATAATGCTTGCTTATGTTCATTATTGTTGCAATTCCCTTGCTAGTAAGCCTCTGAGCATGTGCAGATGACTCAAAGGGCCGATAGCGCAGCCTAGCACATTCCATACTAACAGCCCTCTTGTCTGTTTGTATAAAGTCAAATACCATTCAGAACTTCCCTTGCCCGCCAAAGAGAATTATCTTTAAAAATTCCCCAAGATATGCTCTGGGTGGAATAAAGAAGAGAAAGAAAGCAAGAACAGGATACAGGAGGGAAGAAGAAAAGAAGAATGGTGATTGGAAAAGCGGGCGGGGGGGGAGAATTCCCGAAGCCAAGCGGCTCCTTTCAGAGAGGAGTACTTCAGAGGAATTTAGGAGGGTGTGCAGGGTTTGCAAGGATTGCACATACTTAAATGAGCTTTATGAGGTGAGGTGGCTGAGGGCTTTTTCTAGCTTTTTTTAAAACTGTAGAACCTTTTAAAAAGCCTTAGCAGTTCCTTGATCATGATGCCACATAGTCCTAACCCTCCTTTTGGAATAATTTGAGTTCTACTTCTACAACTATTTAGGAGAAAATAAAGTGGAGGGGGAGAGTTTGTGGAGGCTGATTGGATCCTTTGCCGTACTGAAGCTACTAAACTTCTGCAGAACCCAGAGGTTCCACTTTGGGGCAGTAAAATCAGGTGCTGTGTGAAATACCAGTATTTCACATGGAGCTCTTTCTTCCCTTCCTTCTCAGTCTTCAAAATTTCATTGCAAGCAAGCTCCCAACAGTGGGCATGTAAGAGCAGAAATAAAAAGTAGGGAGAGAGAGGTTTTTTGCACCTCAGAAAAACAAACCCTACACCAGAGATTAGGGATAGTGACCATCTAATGGTCACCTTAAACACCTTCTGATTAGGATCTCTAATCCCCTGGGTGACTTGACCGTTTTTCCTTTTTGTTTTAGACTTTGAGAAAAGGAAACTTTACGCATAGCTAGTGCAAAAGCCACTGGACCTTTCTGAAATTTGGTAGGTTCAGTCAGCTCCATAGAGCCTGCTAGGTCCCCAAATTCCATGAATTTATGTGGAAGCACAAAGAAATTATAGCTCTTTACTTTGACAGATTGTCTTGGAAAAAGCCAATTTTACCTGAGGCTAGGACAAAAGCCACTGGGCCTAACTGACTGAAATTTGGCAGACTCAGTCAGCTCTATGGAGGCTGCCAGGTCCCAAATTCCATGCACATATGTTGAAGCACAAAAAATATATAGCTCTTTACTTTGACAGAGTTTCTTAAAAAAAGCAAATTTTACCTGTGACTAGCACAAAAGCCACCGGACCTAACTGCCTGAAATTTGACATATTCAATCAGCTCCATGGAGGCTACCAAGCCTCCAAATTTCATATATCTATCTCACAAACTAAAAAAAACATATGGCTGTTTTGGTTTTCCAATGCAAGTCAATGGGGAAATGTAAAAAAAAAAAAAAAAGGCAATTAGGACAGCTCAAAAGATGCGGGGACCGTGCCCAGATGGGTCCTTCTCTAACAATGCCCCTGGTTGTCAGGATATTTGGCTATCTTCAACAGAATCTCCATCTGTGCCTACTAGGAAAACCTCTGTATGCTTCATTATTAGTCTGTGTGGAAGCTTTCCCCAACCCAGCACCCTCCAGATGCATTGGACTCAACTTCCATTATCCCCAACCAGTATATGCTGGCCAGTGATGATGGGACTTGTAGTCCAACACATCTGAATTGAGCCAGGTTGGGGACAGCTGCTCTGTGGCATCTATCTGATCCATCAGCAGTTTGGCCCCTTAGGAACCAGCAGGCCAAAATCCACTCTGTGCCTGCTAGGAAGACGACTGTCCGGATAGAAAATATTATTATTTATTCCATTTTTATCCTTTCCTTCCTCCAAGGAACGCAGGGTGGCATACATAGCTCTCTCCCCACCCCCATTTTATCCTCACAACAATCCTGTGAGTTAGGACAGGCAGGGCTGAGAAATAGTAACTGGCCTCAGGTCATCCAGCAAGCTTTATGGATGAGAGGAGAACTGAACCTGAGTCTCCCTGACCCTAATCTGACACCTCATCATTACACTGCACTAGCTCCCTGATATGGGATGGAGAAGATCACTGAATTCATGAGCTGCATATCAAATCAACCATAAGGAACTATTTTTTAAAAGCATCCAACTAGTGCCCCATAATATGTCACTACCCCTTAACATTTACTGTTTTATTATATTTGTGTCTCATGTTTTCTCCAAGGAGCTCAGGGGGCATACAAGGAGTTCCACCTTCCATTTTATCCTCACAACCACCCCATAAAGTAGGCTGAGCTAAAAGAGACTGACTGGTCACTCGAGATGTGTGAATCAGCAAAACTCGAGCTCACCAAAGTTCTCCAAATTCTATCTCAAAGCTCATTCCGACTCGAGTCCAGATCAGATTGTGAGCTTTTTCTTCTTTTTTGCATGAAAATATGTGCGTATTTTCATGCGTATTTTTCCAAACGTATGCATCCATTGGGCGCATCTTGGAAATGTGCGCATTCTTCTCCCGCTGATTAAAATGTATTTGTGCACATTTTTCAAAAGTATGCATGGTGTTGAATGCATTTTGGAGGGTCTGCTAATCACATTGCAAGCTCAGAAATCTACAGACTTCAACCACAGGTTGCATCCAAATCCATATTCAGTCCAGAAGGTGCAAACTGGGTAAAATCCTAATAAAAAATGAATGGAAACAAATCTCTCATACATCCCTACTGGTCACCTGGGGAGCTTCATGGCGAGCTCAGCCTGGTTCAAGTCCAACATACTATCCACCCTAAACACATGAGTACCATTTAAAAGGTTCCTTTAATGGGGTACCATTACAAGGTAGGAAATGTTGTTGTTATGTTTTATATAGCATGGGAGGTGCCATTTGGATCTCCTGCTTCAAATACCAAAATGTCTACTGGCTTAATTTTCTTTGGAAAGTTCAGAGCAGCTTATGTAAAACACTTCCTGTATGGACCCCTATCCAGACATTCGTCAAGTCCCTGCCTGCTGAGCTATAGACTCAGGTGTTGTCAGACCATTCACCAGTGGACTTTCCCATTTGTGTTATTGGAAGCACAAAGGTGGCCTTGTCTGCAAAGTGAGCCCATAGTTCTATTCATAGTCACCATGTACAGCCTTAAGATATTCTCTTCAAAGGAACCAACCCCTAGATCAAGATCAGTTTCTCTCCACTGGGACCATTTCTTTTTCTCAGTTTACTCAGGCTTGTTCTCTCCCTCTCTCTGTGCAATAATTTATGTGCATAAACACACCAGCCCTAGGTTTGTTTAGAGATGCTCGCACTGTTGAGCTTTAGGAGAGGATCCCATTAACTGGGATAAATTTTAAAGTTGCTGTAAAGTGTTTATAGCTGCAGGAAATGCTCAAGAAACCAGACCAATAAATAAATAAAGAGTCTGTACCACATGGGATGTTTTCACTGATTAACAAATTGAGCTGATTGTCTGTAGAAAGGAATCTGAACAAGTTCAGAAGTTTGTTGTTCTTGTCCACCCTATTCCTAGGGCTCAGGGTAGGCTGCAGGTCTGTGTATAAATGGAGATCCCATGGCAACTGCAGAATGTTGGATGCAGCATGCAGCTCCATGCAAATCTCAGGCTTCTTTTTAAAAGGAGGCAACCTTCTAGCCCTCACTGCTGTGAAGGTATGCTTAAAAGAAGTGTGGGCAATATGATGCTTCCTGAAATGTCAGAGCAGGTGCAGCAACATGCAGGGCTGCCAGAATGAAACAAGCTGCATGAGCAGGAGCATCTAGGGGTTGGGAATCTGGGAGCATCTGGGAACCCTAGCCACCCCCATTTCCTATGGTTCTGGGCAGCCCTACAGACTGCTGCTTCTTACTCATGTTCCTAGTTGCATCTAGAGCCTAAAGAAGACCCCATTGCAAGCCTTCCCCACTACCTCCCGGTATGTTTGAGAAAGGGAAGCAGCAGCAGGGAAGGAGACTTAAACAGGTCATTTCAGATCAGGCCTAGACATCAGAGGAATCTGGGGCTATTTTTAAATGAATCCAGGGTGGGAGAGATCCATCAGACCTGGTGTCGGAAACCCCTGCCCGTTTCAGGCCTCACCTGTCTAGTAGCACCTCTGATGCTATCTCTTGGGCAGTCAGTCCAGGAGACAGCAACATAAACACTATTTCAGGCCCACAAAAATGGTGACCCTTCAAGCTGTAGGACTGTGAGCATTCTCCCTCTCCTGCAAAGGAGGGCAAGGCTCCTATATTTGTAACAGGTGAATATTGGAGGAATATTTTTGTGGATTTTTTCTTATTTATTTGACAGATTTATAGCCTGCCTTTCTACCACATAGGTCTCCATGAGGGCCTACAAACATGTTTGGATAAAGATGTTCACAGTCAGAGCAGTGATGGGCTTCCACATGTCACCCTTCCACTCTAGAACAAAGGAGCAGGTTCCCTCACCCTACCCCCAATGTCTGTTCAGGTTCTAGTCATCTCAGTAGTGCCATGGGGCAAAAAGTGAGCCCACCAAGAAGCTGGCTCCCTGCCGTGTCCCAGTCTGGGAGCAGAGCAGATAACAGGGGCTAGGTCAGGGCCGCTCCTGCTTCACCATTCTTCCCTTGTCATACAGGACTGTCAAAGCCACCTCTACTGAACATCACCTACACATCTATTAAAGATGAGGAAACACTGTTTCATGTCATGTATTATATTTCCATTCCGCCCCATAGCCGAAGCTCTCTGAGCGGTTCACAAAAACTAAAAAAAAATTAAAATACATTATACAAAGTATAAAACCATTCACACAATGACATAGAACAAATAGCACACACAACAGCATATGTCTAAAACAATTTAAAACAATCAGCCAGAGACAATCAAAGAGACTCATTATATGCTGCCAAATACCAGAGATGCCTTTTTTGCTCATCCTCTCTCTCTGTCTCCTTCTCTCTGTCTTTCCCCCCTATAAAAAGAAACCCAAATAAAATAGTAATAGTGCCACTAGCATGGCTTACATTTGGTCAGGGCACAATCCACTTATGAGTCCTGACCCACCAGCTGAACACACACATAACACACCCACTGATGGCAGCTGTTTTGTATATTTGATTGGCTAGTGTGCTAGAAAAGAACTGCCATCAGTCTGTGTATGCGTGTGTTGATATGGGAAATCTAGCAAGTTGTCTGCATTGTGTGGGACCCATAAATACAATACAGCATATGGGCTGACATATCCATTAATCTCATCCTTCCCCATTCCTCTTCTCCCTGTGGTCTACTCTCAACCCCACTTCATGAATTGGAAAACATCTGGCTGAGTTAACAAGATGTGCATCAGCAAACACTAATGAATTTCTTTGGCATGTCTGGGGAAGGACTGGGGCTGAACTAACGAGTTGTCATTTTAATTATTTAAAATAGATTAAAACTTTAGGCACTGCAGGCAAGGAGAGACAGGAGTGCCATTCACTGGACTTCCTGGTACAGGCAGGCAGATATACAAGATTTGTGATAAGGTGAGCTGTATATGCTCCCACCATGGGAAATTTCATACAGATTAAGTTGGAGGTTAGAGGGAAGTGGGCTATTACAAATGTTATTGTGGTGTGTCAAGTGAAGAGGTAACCATTTTTTTTGCTAAACATGATTGCTTGCGAATGAACACTGATGTTTCTAGAGCCAGTGTAGAGACTTTTGATGTTTCTTCTTATTCTTCTTATAATATTTTTCTTCAGTGAGCAGTGATGGCTGGTGGCTACTGAGCTAGGTCATCCACCCACATACTCGGGGGGTGGGGAGGGGGTTTGCTGGAGAAGAAGTTGAAAAATGCAATGTAGACAATGAGCCGGTTCACATGATCAGCAGGCAGTTAACAGATCATGGTGGTTTGTTAACTACTCTGCACACGCTGGTCACACGCCAGTGGGATTTGCATCATTACCCTCCGCAGCACAGCTTGTTGTGTTGTGCAAACCCGGCCAAGGTGGCTTATTGCAGTGGGCTGTTATACAACTCATGGGCTGTTGTAGGATTCTGGGGTGGCTTGTTAACCACAGCAACAAGCCACCCTGGCCAAGTTCGCATGGCATGACAAGCCACACTGCTGAAGGTAATTCTGCAAATCCCCCCAGGATGTGACTGGGACTCAAAATATCGTTAACAAGCCACCATGGCTTGTTAACTGTCTGCCGATCATACGAACCCCAGCCAATTAAACAGAAACAAGCCAGTTTTGCAGCTAACTGGAAGGATAAGTCTGACTGCCCAGGGAATTAGGGAACATCATGAACATAGCAATATTATACCCCTTGGCCAGTGCTGAAGAAGCTAACAGTCATGATGGTGATTTTTATTCCCTATTCTTTGTGATTTCTGGCTAGTACCGAAAGCTTGTTCACACGATCACTTTGACATTGGAAACTCCTGCATATATCTTCCAGCACCTGGCTGACCAATTATGTGCATCTGCCATTATCCACAAATGTTGTGACATGTCAATGCAATAGCTCAAAACGGCCACTTCATGGAAGCATGTCAAATGCTGAGAGACTGGAATGTTAAGGTGGGTAGTCACCTGGAATTTCAGGCAAGCATGGTCTGGGAGAACAAAATGAAGCAGGACATAGGCTGGTAGGATTTTGCCAAGACAACTCACTGTGCATAACAAACACTCTCTTCCAACAACCTAAGAGATGACTTTATACATGGACTTCACCAGATGGTCGACACCGAAATCAGATTGACTACATCCTTTGTAGCCAAAGGTGGTGGACATCTATGCAGTTGGTAAAAACAAGACCTGGAGCTGATTGTAGTTCAGATCACAAACTTCTTATTGCACAATTTAGAATCAGACTAAAGAGAATAGGGAAGAGCCACAGATCACTTAGATATGAACTCACTAATATTCCTAATGAATATGCAGTGGAGGTGAAGAATAGATTTAAGGGACTAGATTTAGTAGATAGGGTCCTGGAAGAACTATGGACAGAAGTTTGCAACACTGTTCAGGAGGCAGCAACAAACAACATCCCAAAGAAAAAGAAAACCAAGAAGGCAAGATGGCTGTCTGCTGAGACACTGGAAGCAGCCCAAGAAAGAAGGAAAGCAAAAGGCAACAGTGATAGGGGGAGATATGCCCAATTAAATGCAGAATTCCAGAGGTTAGCCAGAAGAGATAAGGAATTATTTTTAAACAAGGAATGTGTGGAAGCGGAAGAAGAGAAGAGAATAGGAAGGACAAGAGACCTCTTCCAGAAAATTTGAAACCTCGGAGGTAAATTCCAGGCAAAAATGGGTATGATCAAAAACAAAGATGGCAAGGCCCTAACAGAAGCAGAAGAGATCAAGAAAAGGTGGCAAGAATATACGGAAGATCTGTATAGGAAGGATAATAATATCGTGGATAGATTTGACGGTGTGGTCAGTGAGCTAGAGCCAGACATCCTGAAGAGTGAAGTTGAATGGGCCTTAAGAAGCATTGCTAATAACAAGGCAGCAGGAGATGACGGTATCCCAGCTGAACTGTTTAAAATCTTGCAAGATGATGCTGTTAAGGTGATGCATGCCATATGCCAGCAAATTTGGAAAACACAAGAATGGCCAACAGATTGGAAAAAAATCAACTTATATCCCCATACCAAAAAAGGGAAGCACCAAAAAATGTTCCAACTATTGAACAGTGGCACTTATTTCACATGTCAGTAAAGTAATGCTCAAGATCTTGCAAGGTAGACTCCAGCAATTCATGGAACGAGAATTGCCAGAGGTACAAGCTGGGTTCAGAAAAGGCAGAGGAACTAGAGACCAAATTGCCAATATCCGCTGGATAATGGAGAAAGCCAGGGAGTTTCAGAAAAACATCTATTTCTGTTTTATTGACTATTCTAAAGCCTTTGACTGTGTGCATCATAACAAATTGTGGCAAGTTCTTGGTGGTATGGGGATACCAAGTCATCTTGTCTGCCTCCTGAGGAATGTGTATAACGACCAAGTAGCAACAGTAAGAACAGACCAAGGAACAATGGACTGGTTTAAGATTGGGAAAGGAGTACAGCAGGGTTGTATACTCTCACCCTACCTATTCAACCTGTACGCAGAACACATCATGCGACGTGCTGGGCTTGATGAAGCCAAGGCTGGAGTTAAAATTGCTGGAAGAAACATTAACAATCTCCGATATGCAGATGATACCACTTTGATGACTGAAAGCGAGGAGGAGCTGAGGAACCTCATGACGAAGGTGAAAGAAGAAAGTGCAAAAGCTGGGTTGCAGTTAAACCTCAAAAAAACCAAGAAGATGGCAACCAGCTGGATTGATAAATGGCAAATAGAGGGACTTCATGAAGTCACGAAGAGTCGGAAGCGACTGACCGAATAAACAACAACAACAATACATATGTTTCTTTGTAACTGTTGCATGCTTCACATTTTACTTCTGTATGTGATGCTCTTTTCATTACTTTCTATATAAACTATTCATATCTTAAGACTTCTAGTGTGGCATGTTTCATGTTCTTCACAAGCTGAAACAGCATTCACTGTTTTTCCTGCTTAAGTTTTAAAATATATTTTCAATCATGTTGAACTTTTAAATAGCATTAAGTCAGTTCTGGTTACACTCTCTCACCCATTGGGCAAAGTCAGAACCTAATTTTCCACAAGCTATGCAAATGAGCCTGCAGAATCAAGATGCCCTCCTGTCCCTTCTCGTCCTCTTTCACACTTCCACACTTCAGAGAATAAGACTGGAAACTTCTGCTTCTAATTTTAAACAAAGCACAAATCTCCATAACACTTGGGGAATTGTGGTATGTTTAAACTATTGATATTCAACTTCTGCTTGGAACCCCTGCTGGGTGCTATTAGACAAAACAGTAGCATTCATCGATTTGTGCATTCTGGCTTAGAATTTAAAATTAGCCTTTATGCTGATGATCTTTTGCTGTTTATTTTGATACTCCAGTTGTCGGTTCCAGCATTGATGAAATTGATTAATACTTTATGTGATTTGTCTGGTTATTCAATTAATTGGTCAAAGTCAGAAATAATGCCAATTAGTGATACGGTTTACTCTAGTGTATTAGCCAACTGGCAATTTCGACAGTTCCCAGAGTTCATTACTTACTTGGGAATAATTATCCCTAGAGATATATCTTAAATGAATAAGTTAAATTTAAATAAGTTGATCAACGATATTTCACGAGATATAGATAGATGGGCATCTTTAAACTTGAGTTTATGGGGGAAGTTTAATAAACATATTCAAATTGTTTACATTATATGTGGGATCCCCTTACTTATACCTGGCAAATATTTCCTAAAACTTAATGCTTTGTTTCGTAAATTCTTTTGGGGGTTCCTTTCCACCAAGAATATCTTTGAAAAGGATGCAACTTCCAATTAATGAAGGTGGGTTCGGTTTTCTGGATCTTGCTACGTATCATTGGGCTTATTTGCTGACCTGTACTAAATTTTGGTCTTTTCCACTCAGGTTTGATTTTCCACCTTGGTAAGTTTGGGAATCTTCCTGTCTGGAGCCTCTCTCCAAATGGATGGCATTAGGTTCCTGGCACATTAAGGTGGATATAGCTCCTCCCATAATCTGGGCAGTTGGAGATGTGCAGCATATAATGTCACGCCAATTACCGTTTGACCCATTTTCCTGTGCCAAATTGACTTTATGGGGAAATCAAGATCTAACAATAGGAAATAAAATGTTTCTGTAGCGGACCTGGACAGATAAAACAATCTTTACCCTGGATCAATTATTGGCTGTTGATGATGAGTTTGTGCCAATTCCACCTTTGTGAGATAAATTTCATTTGCCAGCTACAGCTGTATGGCAGTATTCAGAACTGAAACATTTGTTAGTATCTAGATTCCGTCCTGCTGCTTTTACTGCCTCCGAGTCTCTTTTGCTACTGGAAACTCTTATTGAAACTGACCAGGTATATCGACCCTCAATTTATATTTATAAACAGTCATCATCAGTGAATAAATATGACACATGGGGTCTACAGAAGGAATGGAACAGGGAATTGGAATGTCCTGTTCTGCCTAATCAACGGACTGCTGTTTTGGTTCTATATCTGATACTGAGCAGAGTGTTGGACTCGACGGTGTTATAGGCCCCTTCCAACCCTATGGTTCTATGATCTCTATAGACCTTCAGTTACATCTTATTCAGCAAAAACTTGTGTTTCAGGTTTACTGGACACCACAACATCTCTTTAACAAAGGTTTGTCAAACTCGGCTAATTGTTGGAGGTGTAATGCAGTTAATGCTTCTTTTATTCATATGTTTTGGAAATGCCCAATAGTTGTCTTCTTTGGGGAGGAAGTTATCATATGGATAAACTTTGTATTGGAAAGCTCTTTAAAATTTACTGATGTACATGTTCTCTCAAACTATTTACCTGCTTTTTGGAATGTAACACGTGGTCAGTGTAAATGGATTTTTCACGCCCTCTTGGCTACTAAAAGACTGACAGTACAACACTGGAAGGATAAAAGCTCACCACCTATAATGCAATGGACTGAAGACTTAAGAACATTAGCAACATTTGAAAGCGTGGTATATAGGCGTCACTTGCAAATGGACTTATATTTGGATATCTGGTCTGCTTTTACTGAAGGTTATGTGTAATCCATCCTATTCTTTTTTTCCTCCTTAGAATGTTGTATATTTGAAACTGAGGACTTTGGAGTATGTTGTTATATTTTCAATTTTTTGGTTTTGTTATGTTTTTGCTTGTTTTGTTTTGTTGAAACTCACAATTAAAAATTGATTAAAAATGTTTAAACTATGGCTTGAAAACATGCAAGGATTTTAAATCACAGTTTGATCCTGGTTTGTTCTCACCAGGCATAGTTTAAACAAGCTACAGATCCCTAAGTTCAGATGTCACAGGGAACTGCACTTTGTTTAAATGTTTTATCACCTGCTTCCAATCTCCTCGACTTGAGTGCAAAATAGGAGGAGAAGGGAGAGGGAACATACAAGCCTGAAGCTTGTGGTGGCTTGTTTGCAATGGAAAACCATGGTTTCCCCATTACATCTGAACCAAGCCAGAGGCTCTAGCGTGAAACTATAGTAAGTGCATGGTGGAGGAAAGATTTGAATTGGAGCCTTTCTGTTTCACAGATTGCTTTCTTGGCCTATGCACAATGCTAGCTCAGTATGCTAAAGGGCTTCTCTTCACACACACACACACACACACACACACACACACTGGCCTAATGATGAAGGGCTCCCTGGAGCTGACATTTCCTAAAAGGTCCCAAGGTTTCAACCGGCAGCAGCAAAGGTTTTATCAAAGAGGAATAATGATTGTTGGTTCCCCTGTACTACTCAGAGCATTTATCACATTATGAAAGCCCGCAGATCCTTCAAAATGAACATTCCAAGAATGCAACAGCCTAATGGTTACTGATAGCACTTTAATTACTTTCCCAATAAAGTCCTTACGCTCCTGTCACCTCTGGGTCAGCGGTGAAAATATAAAGAGAGAGGAAAGCAAGGACGAGGTGAGAATTTGAAGCCTGCCAGGCATCAGGCATGAAACCAAGGGCTAATCTGAATGAGCCGACACGTATTTCTCATACTCAAACCTAGTCCCAGGAGTTGAGATCATTAGCACATGAGAAGAGCCGTGCTGGATCAGAGGAAAAGGCCTGTCTAGTCCAGCTGTCTGTTCCCACTGTGGCCAACCAGGTGCCTGTGGGACGCCCACAAGCAGGGCGTGAGTGAACAGCACCTTCCTGGTCATGGTCCGAAGCAACTGGCGCTCAGAGGCACAGTGCCTCTGATACTGGAGGTAGTATATAGTTAGCAGGACTAATAGCAGCCCTATGCACAGGGCAATCCCCGGTCTCTCCCACACCCCTCCCAGTCCTTAGAACACTACCCAGTCCCAGCCCAAGCAAGCTATTAACTTAACAACCAGGCCTGGTTAGTCCGCTTCTTCTGTCCTCCATTAAAAACACCCCTGTCCGCCATTTTAATAGGGCATCTCTAGGACCACTTCTTGGGCTCCTTTAATGCAGAAGTGGGCAACATGCAGGCGGCATGTGCCTGCCCAGTCTTCTCTGCAGCCACCAATGCTCACACACACACGCGCGCACACACACACTGCTGCCACTAAGTGTGCTGTGGCAGTAGCAGCAAAAAAGCTGTGATTTGCTGCCCAGTTTCTCAATTCAGCAGCAAAAAAGTGGTATGGGGAGAGTGTGTCTTTTTTCGAAGCAGAATTGCAGTCCTGAAAGCCTCCGGGGGGTGGGTGATTTTGCTTCAGAACAAGATGTGCGCTGCCCAGGTGCCTTGTTTTAAGGAAAAAGTATTGCTTGTCTTTCAACAGCAAATTCAGTGTAGTTGCAGCGGTGGGAGGGGTGTCCCCAGACCCTCTGAAGTTGCTACCCCTGATTTAACATGTGCGAGGCATTGAGCGAACCCCTTAAAGGGCCTACCTATTCCATTGCTCTGTCTGCACACCAACCGTATCCCTTTATTCCCCAGCCATTATGAGTAGCATGCTAATAGTGCCTCTCAACCCTGCAAAGGCAAAATCCTGATAGGAGCACATTTCTGAACCATTGATCTGCTAGGTAAAATAATTTAAGTGCATTTTGCAAATTAAAAATAAGCCATTTTAATCATTTATAATTAGGTTAATGTCATGCTAAATTTTTAAAGTAACCTAATCCAGTTAGCTGCACCTAGTGATCCTATTTTCTGGTCTGGCAGCTGGGAGAGCCCACTGGAACCATTCCCACCTGAAAATAGTTTGCCGTTGCTGCATCTCATGATGCTGAGCTGCTCAGAATTATTCCAACAAAAATGGATTTTCGGTGTTATTCTATGAACACTGCAAATCATCAGGAAATATTGCAGCGTGCTACAATGATACATAATATGGGATCATCTGAGACACCCAGAATCTAAGCCATGCCCAGCTACAGGGCTAGCATCAAGGGTAGGCATGGTTGGGAACTTGTTGAGGGCCTACACCACAGCAGGGGCCCACTGACAAGAGCCCCCTTGTTGGGCCCATGGGAATGGGCTTCCTCCTGTATTGCTCCCAAACGCTGGGATGCACGCTGCTTGGAGTTGCAACTGACCTCCCCCCTCTACATTCAGGAAGGGGGTCACATCTTTTTAACGTAGCCTTTTAAACTGTTATTAAGGTTTGTAGGGTTGCTTTTAGTGTTTTGCAATGTTTTTATTTGATCACTGTTTTCTCTTCTTTTATACCCCCTTGTTGGGCTTCAGAAAGGCAGCACAGAAATATCATAAATAAATGCATAAATAACAAAATATATGGAAATGTGAACATGAAGTTGGGCTGCACTTCTATCTGTGTGGATACCAGCCCCAGGTTCCTTTCCTGGCTATTTTGCCCCCAATTTTCCCTCTCTAAACTTCTGCTGCTGCTGCTGCTGCTGCTGCTGCTGCTTCTCCTTCCCTTTCTCCTCCCGCTCCCTCTCTTTGTTTTCCTCCGTCCCTCGGGGCCCTTGCCCCTAACTTCTGCCTTAGCTATACCCTTACCTCAGCCACCTCTTTCCTTCAGTCCTACACATCTTTAACGCATCCGTGTCACCATCTTAGTGAGAAGCATACCAAATCATCCATAGTTTCTCCTACTGAATGGGATGGAGATTTATCATACACCTTAGCCCTACCTTGCCCATTGGCATCTCAGTTGCCAGCTACTACTCCAGGGGTGGGGAACCTCTTTCAGCCCCAGGACCAAATTCCATTTCAGAGAAACTCTTGGGGCCTGCATTTCAGTGGTGCCAGAATACCAAAATTACCAGAATATTTTACCTTGAAGCTCTTACTGCCAGGAGCTACGCCTTAGGAGAAGCATTTCAACCTTTTAGAATTGGAGTGGGGGACCACGCAAAACCCAGGAAAGCACCAGACAATGAGTGGTTGAGGAGAAGGGGAAGGGATCAAGGGAAGGAGGCGTGGCCATCTGGGGAATCCCCAGAGGGCTAGATCGGAACCCCAGAAGGCCCATGGCCCTGACTGCCCCACCCCTGTACTGCTCTATGATGCCTCCCACATCTGAACAGCAAATGAACAGCCCTAGTATAAAAGCCATTGGACAGGGATATAGGGATGTCGGAGAAATCTACAACAGAACCAAATCATAGAATAGCAGGGTTGGAACGGGCCTATAAGACCATGAAGTCCACCCCCCTGCTCAGTGCAGGAATCCAAGTCAGAGCATCCCTGACAGATGGCTGTCCAGCCTCGTCTTGAATGCCTCCGGTGTGGGAGAGCCCACCACCTCCCTAGGGAATTGGGTCCATTGCCATATTGCTCTAACAGTTAGGATGTTTCTCCTGATGTTCAGCCAGAATCTGGCTTCCTGTAATTTGAGCCCATTACTCCATGTCCTGCACTCTGGGGTGATAGAGAAGAGATCTTGGCCTTCCTCTCGGTGATAACTTTTCAAGTACTTGAAGAGCGCTATCATATCTCCCCTCAGTCTTCTCTTCTCAAGGCTAAACATGCCCAGTTCTTTCAGGCTGTCTTCATAGGGCTTTGTTTCCAGTCCCCTGATCATCTTTGTTGCCCTCCTCTGAACCCTCTCGAGTTTGTCTGCATCCTTCTTAAAGTGTGGCACCCAGACCTGGACACAGTACTCCAGATGAGGCCTAGCCAGTGCTGAGTAGAGGGGAACTAGTACTTCACGTTATTTGGAAGCGATGCTTCTATTAACGCAGCCCAAATAGCATTTGCCTTTTTCCAGCCACATCATATTGTTGGCTCATATTCAGCTTGTGATCTACAACAATTCCAAGATCCTTCCTGCTTGTAGTATCATTGCACCAAGTATCCCCTGTCTTGTAACTGTGCATTTTATGAATCTGACCCACAGATTCCACAGAGGACCAGTGTCCCTGTCGGGCAGATTCTGCTGACTTGCGGACCATGTTTCGAACTTTCAGGAATTTTGCACAAATTTCTTCATAGAAAAATACACACTTTTTTTTTAAAGGCCCCAAATGTGCATTTCCCCCATAGGCTAAAGTGTGAAAATGCACGTTTTGGGGGGATTCGCACATTTTTGCACATGTGAATTTGTACAAATTCGCATTTGCGCAATCCAATTCCGTCAACGGGTGGACAATGCAACAAAAGGTGCCTGACAACTCACGAAACACAGAACAGATTTCACACAATCCGTACATCCCTATCTGTGCTAGGGATGTCAGAGAATTTCGCCACGAATCTCGGGGAGGCCGAAGATTCAGTTGCTCAAGTCTAATGTTGCAGCAGGTGGCAAGCACTGACCTACCAATGGGGCTGCAATTAGCTGATTAGACCTGGTGATCTACAGCAGTGGCTTGAGGGGGTTTCCTCAATAAGTGGAGGCTGGTGGCTCCGATTTCAGTGGGGCTGTGAATCCATTCTGGGTTTCAGTCAGAACCTGCCAGAACTCTATCCATGCTGCTGAACCCTACCCCCAAAATATTTGCTGCATGTTCATGGGTGTGGAGAATATTTGCTATTGAATTCACAGACAAAAATTGTGGCGTGGGGGAGCATATTTGTTACAACTCCGTTGGATGCTATTGCTGATCCCAACACAAGGAATGGAAAACACAACACAAGCAATGGCAAACACAACACAAGCAATAGAAAAGCTGTAGCCCTTTTCACAGTCACCTGCTGGCCCTTCATCTAATATCATGCACCTCACTGGTCCCACTTCTGATGTCAGGATGGGCACTTACACATTAGCAAAAGAGAGAAAACGCATCAACCAAAAAGAGGACAAGAGAAAACAGAGAGTTGTAGAATGCTAATTTATATCTATAGATGCAAATTTAGAAATACTGGCTGTAATTTAAGTAGAAATGCAATGCATCTCACCATAGTGGAGAAGACTGTGACCAGTTCATGTGTGTGTCTGTCTGCTGAGTTGGATGTTCAGGTGCTTACTGTTGATGGGCAACTTGAAAGTTCTTGTTCCCCTTTGCAATGGTTCTTTATCTTTAAACCAGACTTGGACTGGACAGACCTTCAAATAGAGGACTGTCCTCTGCAAGAAGGGCTGTCTTTTAAAAATTTGACATATTTATAAATCGTCCCACTGGGCACTCGAGGTGACATGCAAAATTCTAATAAAAACAGCAGTAAAACAGAATAAAACTAATCCAGTTGGAACAATAAAAGAAAAATAGAAGGCAATGCATTCATCACAATGAAATTATAAAATGACTTCTAAAACCATTCGGGTGCAATCCTATTGAGATAGATGGTTGCCTTCGACTTCCTCTGAAGTCGGAGGCAACCACCTATCCAGTGCAGGGCGGCCGAAGCACGGAAGAAACGATTCCTTCCATGTTCTGGTTGCCCTGCAGTTTTCCTTAGATGCCTGATTTGGGGTGTCTAAGCATGGCTTCGGGGAGGGGGCAGGAACAGGGCTAGGGACCACATAGGAATCTCTCTAAAACAGCTTCTGTGGCCCCCTCCCTGCCCCCGGGAGCACCCCCTTTTCGCCCTGTCCGTGCTCTGTGTTACGAGCATGGACAGGCACGGAGGGGCAGCCTCCGTGGTTCTCTCCACCCAGGCTACGAGGAGGAGGGGGCAGGGAGAGCTATCTACAAGCCTGGAGCTGGCAAACCAAAAAATCTTATGTCCTCCAGACACTGTCTAGGGGACATAGGATTGCTCTCTCCAAAACTCAACGGAATTACGGAGTCTCCACTGGCCATCTGAAGCATAAAAATTGGGGGCTAGCCTGACTCTCAGGAAATTCCATAATCTAGGTCCTGCTATTCAGTGTGACATATTAAAAGGAAAGCAGGCTCACAGGGCCAGTAGGGCCCGTCCCGCACCTCCTCCATATACGTAGGCTACAGGTGAAGGCAATTGTGTGAAGAAGGCTATTGTTCGTCATTAAACAAAACATCAGTTCTACTTGCAAAATGCTCTAAATCTGAAAGGCCAGCAGATGCACAAGCTACCATTATTCTAACAAGCTTCTCGTATTGTTAAAAAGAAAGTCTTTTTATACATGTGTACAGATTGAGCATGATGAAAGGAGGCAGCAAAATTGCCGGGAGAGTCTCTATCGAGCATAATGCCATGGCTAAAGATCTATTTATTATTTACCTCATTCTTCTCTGTCAAGTCTTTGGCACTTCCAAAAGAGATGGAAAAGAATGAAAAGGAAAACAGCTTCTCCATTAATTTCCTTTCAAGATGTTTTTAATTGACTTACACGACAAGGCTGGGTTCTCTCCTAACTGGTTACAAACTTTTGGATGGATGTTACCCATTTTTGAAACAGGGTTTCTGCACATTACAATTAAAAAACTGAAGGTTGTTTGATGGCCAACTCCTGTTCTTAACATGAGGCAACAAGTGGAAAAGCTACCACTGCCTTTTCCAGATCAGGGCAGTGATTTCCAGATTGTGTCTAGAGCATGTTGGTACGCCCCAAGGAGGTGGAAGTGTGTCTTGAAAAATTAAGCCACCATCTTGGATGTACAGTGCTGGCTCCAGGTGTTTGCGGGCCCTTGGGCAAGGCACCCTCGATGAGACCCTTCCCTCGGTGAGTCTCCCGGCTTTGTCACCAGCTGCTGTTGCTCCTCCTCCTCTTTCTCATCATTGCTCCTGCTTGCTTGCTTGACAGGCAGAGAGCCCGTGAGCAAGGAGGCCACGGCATCTCCTTCTCCTCCTCACCACCACCACCCTTGCCTGGGCAGGCAATGAACAAGCAGGTTGCAAGGAGCAGGAGGTGGAGCAAGTCCAGTGGGACCTTGTCAGTGGGCTTCTGCTGGGGTGTGAGCCCACAGCAGGTGCCCAACCATGCCTACCCTCGCCAGCCCTGTGGATGTACTTCCATCACTCTCTGTCTGTCAGGGTCCTGGCTAGGGATGTCAGAGAAATCCGCAGTGGAACCAAATGAGTTTGGATTTTCATGAATCCGACCCTCGGATTCCACAGTGGGCCAGCTTTCCCCCTGTCAGGTGGATTCTGCAGACTTGTGGGCTGGTTTTCTGACTTCCCCGAATTTTGTGCAAATTTCATCATAGAAAAATACGCAAAATAAAAAACTGGCCAAAAATGTGCATTTCCACCCCATAGGCTAAAGTGTGAAGATGTACATTGGGGGGATTGGTGCATTTTTGCACATGCGCAAATTTAGAAACAAGAATATTCCAGTTTCATCGATGGGCAGACAACAGAATGGAAGGCACCTGACAATCTGCGAAAACAGACGGAACAGGCTTTGCACTATCCATACATCCCTAATCCTGACTCCATGGAGATCCCCTCTCCAATGGAAGACTGTGAGGGATCTGCAGTAGCCCAAATGCTATTCTCTTGTATGTGGGTGATGCGGTTTTGGCTACATAAACATGAGCACAAGAAAACTCAAATCAGTATTAAAAGGACTGATGATTCCTTGCCTTCAGCCCACTCACGCTCTTTTCTTATGACACACTGTCATTGTCAGGGTGGACACTGAGCCCATAGAATCCCAGAGTAGTTCTGATTTGGAGGAAGAGCAGTCGCTCCTGGGAGAGGAGCACGCCCCTTTTCCCCAGGGCCCGCAGCTGACAGAGATTCCTCCCACCCACATTCCTAGATTAGAAAGCAGTCCAGGGAGTGAGCCAGCACCGATAGCAGACTGGTTGGATGCGCGGCGCAGACGCAGAGAGCGGCGCCAAATGGAGAGCGTGGAAAGGAGGCGTAGCGCCCGGTTGGCGCTCAAAGAACGGTTGCGCCCAGAGGATCCAAGGGAAAAGGGGAGGGATTCTCCCTAGTCCTTATATTCAGGGGTCTGCCAGTAATTGCTTTTCAAACGGGGACCAACTGTTCCAACTTAGGGCATAAGGATGCTGCTGCTCAGATCTAGTTGCTACCTGTAGAGTTGTAAGTTGTAAAAGAAGAATAAAGCTTTGAAAAGAATCCCTTTGTCTGCGTCTGGACTTGGCTACTGGATTAGACTGAGAGAGCCCTCCAAGGAGCCCTTGACAGTCATCTTGAGAGCATGGTAGGGATACTGATGTGCCATAGACAGCAGAGGCTGATGACTCCAATGTAAGTGAGGCAGTGAATCCACTCCAGGCTTCAATCAGAACCAGTCAGAACTCTAAAGGAGCTATCCAAGGTACAAGAAAGCACCTTTAGAGTTCTGCAGGTTCTGACTGAAACCCGGAAAGGATTCACTGCCCCACTCATATTGGAGCCACCAGCCTCCACTGGCCACAGATGACTTACATTTAGGGCTCTCGTGTCAGTCAAGTAAGTTTTAACCAATTGATAATAAAATTTAAATCAATCTACATATATTAGCAAAAGATAATCATCATTGGGGGGTTAGATTTGGGGAGGGAGACATTTTAATACAAACTACCATTCCTTATAAGATGGGAAGGCCATATTTGATACTATAATAGAAGGAGCGTGTGGTCTGAATATAACCACCTTGCTGAAGCTAAGCAGGTCAGGGTCCGGTCAGTGCCCAGATGGGAGACCACACAGGAACCCCATGTAGGCCACCTTGAGTTCCATGATGCTTCTCACCTTGGATAGTTCCTTTAGAATTAAGACTGCGTCTGACTGAAACCCGGAGCAGCTTCACCACCACACTGGCAAGGAAGGTAGGTTTTCTATACAGGGCTGGCTCAACACATTTAACTGCCTGAGACAGAACAGCAAATCCTCCCCCCGCCCCCCCCGCCCCCAAATGAAGGTGCATAATACCCAAGGCCAATCAAGTTACTTTCCCACTTGAAGCAGCAAACACACTGACAGTTTAATAATAATAATACCCAAAATCAGCTGGCTGAGGTGATCACCTCATTCTGCTTAATGGTACAGATGGCTCTGTTTATATACATAAAAATAGTTTTGTTTTTATTGGTTATTCAGTACAAATCAAAGTCAAAATAGGCTTGGCAAAGAACAGAATGTACACTTAACCCACAGCCCTACCACTTAAAATGGACTCCCAGCCAATTAATTAGCTAAAACTTTAGTTGATTAATCTACTGCTTACAGCTTGCAGCCCTAGACCATGAACTGGAAGTGCGTGGGACCATGGGAGGGTGTTAATGTATGGTGTGGATGCAGGACAGTATGGAGAAGATGCAGTAACAGAGCAAAAAAGACAGCTGGATGGATTCTTTCCAGCTCTGTGCATCACAAGAAAGGAGCTCAAAGAGCCATATCTGTGTTGTTGCTCCAGCTCGCCACAGGGAACAAAATTGTTCCATCTGCCACTTCAGTGCACATTAAAAATCAAATGCCAGTGATTTCCACTCTCCCTCTGAATAATGTGGGCTTGGTTGTTTGTTTGTTTGTTTGTTTATTTATCTGTGCATGCATTAAACATTCAGAATCCAAGGAGAGGATCCAAGCTCCTGGAAAGTTCACTCTAAGTTCAGAAGAGTCCGGCTTATTTATTTATTTATTTATTTTATTCATTCATTTCATTTCATTTCTATACCGCCCAATAGACAAAGCTCTATTGTCAAGAAGAGGTAACAGCAATAATGTTAAATACCTCTAATATATGCAGCTAGTGTTCAGTGTATCAAAAGAGCCGTGAGAGTTTTTCAGCTTCATATAACAGTGCAGCAGAAGCTGTGCAGCCGGTAGGCAGAAGGGAAAGGAGTTGTAGATTCCCTACCAAAATGCTAAAAACTCCCTCATTGGTGCATTATGCCCAGGGCTGAATACAGGCTATGCTGCTGTGGAAGAGTTTTTGAAGAGTTTACAACGGAGAGAGAATTTGGCTTGATGAATAGAGAAAAGGAGCTTGCTTTGGATACTCTAGCTGCTGAATTTGAACTTCTTAGCGTAGAATTCCCATCTGCAGAAGGGGAGAGTCCCAGAGTCTACTTTTGCAGGCAAGGATCAGCTGCAATCCGAGGCACACTTCCGTGGAAGTAAGCCCCATGGCTTATGACAATCTATAAAGTGCCCTGTGCATTGATCGTCTCACATAAATTAAATAACAACGTGGCAGTTCTGATAATACCAGGCGCTCAATCCCCACCCAAACTGAGCACTTTTAAGGCCTTTGATTTCATGGGATGGTTACACATTGCTTGAGGGTGCAATCCTATGCATGTTTAGACAGAAAAAAGACCAAACAAAACAGGAAATGTATCCCAACCCCCAACTGAAAAGTGATAGTCCAGCTGGGGTGGGCTAACTCGTGATGACAGCAAATATACAAAAATGTCTGAGAATACTATTTTATCTAGGCAGGCTAAAAACATATATTACAAAAACAATGGAGGAGAATGCAATACTGTTGTACTGTAATATACAACAATACCAGGAGTAACCAGTGCCAAACAAAACCAGTTTTAGTTTTGACTAAAAGTCTGTGTCAGTGGTCCAGTACCTAAAAATGTCTAGTATATAAAAAGTATATAAGAAGATAATAAGGCTTATATATACACACACATTTTACAGTCCAGGGTCCTCACAACTATAAACAGTGTCCTATACTGTTTGTTGTAGGTCGTAGAGCTTTTTTTCTGTCTAAACATGCGTAAGACTGTGCCCTAAATCACTTGCCTTGGACACAATGAGACTTAACTCTGATGGGATTGTGCCCATTATTAGGATCAGACTGCTGGGTCCCCACGGGGAGCAGAGGTGGGAAGGGAGAAAGAATGCATTGTTCTCCTCCTGGTTTCCTGTGGATAGAAGCTTATTAATTCAGCGTTTCTCCTTTTAAAATAAATTATCTTGCTACGCCTCCAAATGCCAGGTACCCGGGGAGGGATGCCATGAACATTGCAGAGGAATTTCTATAACACGTCTAGGGAGGCAGCCACACCTGCTGCCCCGGCTTAGGCAGTCAAAGCTATTCCACCAACAGCATGAGTCGTCATTTCAATGAAATCTTCAAGTGCACAAATCGAGTGTCTGAAAAGCCCAGCAGACTTATCTGAATCATTTACGTTTAAAGTATTGTTCTGGCCATGCAACAGTGGAAAGTCAAACTCCCCTGTACAACCTAAGAGAGACCCTTCAGCACATATGTAGCCTGCCCTTTATCTAAAGAGCTCAGGATGGTGGATGTGTAAGGATAAAATGGGATAATCCCCAAATACTAGATTGATACCCATTTAGCTGTCATGCCTTCCATCCCCTCTACCCCCACCTCCACCCAATGGGTCTATTCATACACACATGGGGGGAGTGCAACTACGGAGCGGGGGTAGCAAAACCATGATATGCGGCCCTGTGGTTCCGCTAACACCCCCCCCCCCGAGTTACCTGACGAACTTACCGGAGTGGTTAGTGGGCATCCTGACGTCCTCCACAGCACGAATGGGCTCCCATTGACCACTCCAGCATCCTGAATGGCCACACAGCCATAGGGAAAGTCTGCAGCAGCTAGAGCGTCACAAGCAGTGGTGGACGCTCTAGGTGGCAGACTCGATGATCGCAGCCTGCAAGTCCTCCAACGCCCATTTAAACCACCAGGGAGTCTGCCAGATGACACAGTAAGCCTCCCTAGTGCCCCTTAACCCTTTTGCAGGGGGGGGGGATTAGCAGGGGTGGCTTAGTAACCACAAGGAACACATGGTTTTCTCCCCACACACTACTCGCTAAGCCACTGTGGTTACCGGAAATTCCCCAACTACCGTTGCTTAGCGTGACGTCTGAACAGGCCCACAGAATCCTGGAAACTGATGAGTTTGCTGTTAGAGATCCCTGGGCAATGGCCTGGTTTGCACATAATGCTAACCCCTGGTATGGGTTGTTGTGATGTGTGAAAACGGCTGCGCTAACAAACAGTGGTTTGTTAGTCATGATCAACCCAGAAAGAGAATGGTTTGTTGTTGGGCTGTGAACTTTGGATTGTTTAAACCATGGGTTGTCATTACATGCAAACCCAAAAACGTGGGTTGTTCATGGGTTCTTTCACCAGGCTACAGAGATGGCAGGCAAGGCAAGAGAATTCAAAACTAACAGCCTTTCTACATGCCACTACCATAGCACCACAAAGGTATTTGGAGTACTGGAAGGGAGCAGGTGAAGGAGGAGGGAAACAAACAACCCTCCTTCTTGAGAAAACAACTACAATTTGTTTGATCATCTGTCACACAAACCCTGGGTAGGGCAACGAACCATGGGTTAAATAAACCATAACTTAGCGTTATGTGCAAATCAGGCCATTGCCAGAACCTACCAGTGACCAGCCCCCAAACCTCAGAAGATCTCCTCTGAAGAGGAGGAGGAGGTGATGTTTATGCTATTTGAAATTGAGAGTGCTTTCAGACAGAGGGCTGGCTCCTACAATGCCAATCAGAAGGCACTGTATAGCTATTCCGTCTTGCCCTCCTTAACAGATTTTCTGTGGTAAGGAAAAAGACAGACGCAGCAGTGGGAAAACACAGGAGTTGAAGATAACATCATCTCCCCCCACCCTTCCCAGCCCCATAAAACTCCATGAATGAGGTAGGACAATACTTTAGACTATTTTTTAGGAAAGGCTAGATATAATTTTGGTCTTTTTTACTGTTGTGTCCTGACTTCAAGCCAAACTGCAGTTCCCAGGGTTATTTGGGGAGAGAGTATAGGCATCTCTACACCGCCCTAAAATCCTGCATTTAAAATGGGGCTTTCTGCCCATCACTCAGTGGCCTGGTTCACACATAATGCTAAGCCATGGTATAGTTTGTTGAAATCTGGCTTGTTGCTGTGTCTGAACCCATGCCCACAAACAAACCATGGTTTGTTAACCAGCTATAAGCCACAACTAGAACCCATGGTTTGTTGTTGGATTATGAAGTCTGGCTTGTTTAAACCATAGCTTGTTATGAGATCTGAACCCAGCACTGAGGCTTATCCCTGGGTTGTTTGCATTGCTGTCTGCCCTGCAAGAGTAGATTGAAAATGAAACCACTATTGGCAAAATAGACAGGAGAGAAACAAACCAGAAATAGGGCAAACAAGTTGTGGTTTGTTTATTCATGTGCAAGATAATTCACAGCTAGCTATGGTTAACATAAACCAGAGCTTAACGTTATGTGTGAACGCAGCCAGTGAGTGCCTTCAAACCATCCAAAGAAGCAGAGTAATAGCTCAGTCTCTTTGTTTATTTACTGTTGAGACCACCCACAATTAGCACTGGTCATGATGCTGTGTTTTGAGGAGAAAGGTCTGCATAACTACTTGCAGCTATTTGAGTCTCGGAGATCTTGCAGGGGCCTCTTCTCTGGTTTCAGATGGTAATGTGTATAAATTAGCATCTCATTTATCCCACGTTCACTAACATGATTGATCTAACATTTAGCTTTCCCCTAGAGGAAGGTGTTAATGCTGTCTTCTAGCTACAGAGTCTGAATGCTTTTAATGCTCCCACCTGGAGACTCAACTTAGTTTTATTGTGGGAAATCGATTCCTTTATGCTACAAGCCAAGGATGTAGCCAGACATTTTTTCACTGTGAAGCAGACACTTCCAATATCACCACCACTCCATACACAATACATTCAGAAACAGGGCCAGCCCTACCATGAGACAGAGTGAGGCAGCTGCGTCTGGCAACAGATCATGGATGTCATGAAAGGGCAGGAAACTGTTATCTCTTTGATTTATTGTTGTATTTTTGTTCTCAGGGAGCAGCATTGGTGGGATTTTTCTATCTCATGTTCCAAAATAACTTGGCCAGCCTTGGGCACGCTGCAGCTTGACTTGAGGAGGTGGGCACCATTTGTGGCTCCACATCAGGCGGCACAATGTCTTCAGCTGGCCCTGCCCAGAAAGTGCTACCATAGAAAAGGCCCTCTACTGACCAGGGCTGCTATACAGGAAATAAAAGACGACATCCCTGAAAAAGAAGGGCTTCCTATCAGCTGGTAGGGCTGGGTGTGTGACAGAAGTGATGGGTGATTTATGTATGTCTGTATTACATGTATATCCTGCCTTTTTTTGCTCCTCCTTAAGGCAGCATACATAATCTTCCTTCTCCTCCATGTTATTCTCACAACAGCAGCCCTGTGAGGCGGGTTGGGCTGAGAGTCTGTGACTGGCCCAAAGTCACCCAGGGAGCTTCCATGGCCGAGTGGGAACTAGAACCCAGATCTCCCGGCTCCCAGTCCAACACTCTAGCCGCTACGCCACACTGGCTCTCCTATACAGCTATAGAATCTATATCGTTCTGGTCTGTATCTCTTTCACATCTTCTGTTCCCTGAGGATTTTTAATGCTATCTAATAAAGAAAGACATATTTAAAAGTGCATTTTCCTTAAAATACCTATTTAAATGCATGTTTTGAAACATCTAAATTGCCATGAACTGCACTGCAACATTCTGAGAAATCCAAAATCTGCTGGACTGATATGTTCCAATCAACACATTAGTCCAAGAGTTCAGATCAGGTCATTTTATACAGTAATTTGCAACGGCCGAATTCCTCAAGCATCCCTAACTGATAGCGCAGCTTCCTCCAACCTTCCGCTCTCCAGATGTGTTGGACCCTAACTCCTACCATCCCCATCCAGGCCATGCTGGGTGGGGATGATGGGTAGTGCCAACTCCAGGTGTCTGAGGGCCCTTGGGCAAGGTGCCTCCATGGGCCCCCTCCCTCCGTGAGCCTACCTTCTCACTGCCACGGTCACCAGCTGCTCTTGCTCCGCATCCGCTTTCTCATCAATGCTCTCACTTGCTTGCTTGACAGGCAGAGAGCCAGTGAGCAAGGAGGCCGTGGCATCTACTCCTCCTCCTTCTCACTACCACCATTGTCTGGGCCAGAGCAAAAAGCAGGTGAACAAGCAGGTTACAATGGTGAAAAGAAGGAGTAATTCCAGGGGGCTTTTGTCAGTGGGCCCTGCTGCAGTGTGGGCCCTTGGCAGATGCCCAACCATGCCTACCCCTGATGCCAGCCTTGATGATGGGGTTATAATCCAACATTTCTGGAGGGTGCCAGGTTGGGGAAGACTGTGTTAGTTAGGTGATATGACCACTGTGTTGCATAGGGTGATCTTGCCGGTCTAAGAGGTCTAAACATGATCCTTTTGGTCCCTCTGGAGCTTGTGAGCATCCCAGGTGTGCTGCTTTAAATATGTGACCCTCACACAAAGCTCTTGCCTGGAAATGCTAGGCAACATGTTTGTAAATAGAAATTTGGCTGGGGTTGGGAGAGTCTAAGGGTATACTGGGTAGACATGGTAAGCCAATGCAAACCAGTAAAATCCTAAACACAAGTAGTCTAATATGTTTAATTTAAAAGTATTTAAGCCACAACCCTAAGCATCCTTCACTAGGGAATAAATTCCATTAAATTAAGTAGGACTTGTTTCCAAATAAATATGCATAAAATCTGGATGTTAATTTAATGTTTACTAAAATGTTAATCATTTTTTTAAAAGTGCCAATTAGTGCCTTTGAGCAGAATACTGAAAGCACATTTGCTTTTTACTAAGCAACTGAGAAGTTTACTGCCTGCATGTTTTCCTTTATATCTCTGTAATGAGATGGACTACAAGTTTACTTTTCTTTCACAAATGCTGCAAATTTAGGGCCTTTTCCTGATGGGCCAGGCCTTGCAACCTATGGCGCTTCTCTGCATCTGCACCCATCAATGCATTTCTTTATGCTTAAGCTTGGTTAGCCTCCTCATTGTCCATCAAGGACTTGGCTGTTCTTCCCACATTTCTTGATGATTCTTCAAAAAAGCATTCAGAAAACATATGCATTGAAACATTTAGAGAAGCATTTGAAAAACGTAGCATTATGCAACAACTTCAAAGCAGGCAAGAGCAAAAAGAAAGCAACTTGAAACATCATGTAGCCTCTTATTAACACCGGCATCCAGTGACCTTGTCAACTGAGATTCCACAAAAAGAAATATACTCCAGTTTTGCACCAAGCTATCAAAACGTAGGCAGCTTTCAGTCCCATCAGTATTTCTTCTCTAGCTTTGATTGCAGAGCCTTTTATTAACATTTCACTACTTTGTCAGGGCTCATGCTTTAATATACCAAGCTATCAACTTGTCCAGTTGGATAGGTAAGACAGACTAAAAAAAACAATATAGGTTCAATAATGGGCCGCTTTTCAAAGTCTGGATGCAATTTATTTTCTGCACGGATGTCGTGACCAATTTTTTCTGCCCTTTTCCCTTGACCTCCAATGTGCTTCACTCCCATCTCATTTATCCAAGATTGTGACGATATTTCATTTCTAACCATGGGTGAAAAGCAAAAGTTTCCCAGCTGACGTTGTGCCAATTACATCTCTATCCCTTCTGAGGAGAGCCTCCAGGTTATGTTATCAAAATTGATCAAGAGCAGATTTATAGGAGACATTTCTTTCTTTTCTGTGCTGTCGCTAAATCAACTTGACATCCAGCCTTGTCTCTGTCATGTGGTTAGCGCAAAAGTGAGGCGAGGACAGTGAGCTGAAGAACTTGGGAGTACCATGTACAATAGCTCATCTACAATAGCTCATCTACAATAGCCCATGTACAATTGCTCATCTAACTGGCAGTGGCATCTCTGCAGCATGGCTGCCCATACCTGAGTAGGCATGGTGTGGTTGGAAAGGAGCTCATCCTGAGACTACCAAGCTATGATGGTCTCAGGACATGGCCGCAGCCCAGAATTACAGCATGGTAGGGAATGGGGAGGAGGTAGTCTGACCACAGACCAGCAGAGTTGCACGGAGTCCACTCCACTCTCAAAGAGGGTCTCCATGCCTCATCTTCCAGAGAGCATGCCTTTTTAAGAGGCTGCTGTCCTACCCTTCCCTGGACCCAACATCTCTGTTGGACTGCAGCCAAAATGAGTGGATTGAAGCATCTACACCCTGAGAACCAGTGTAGTACAGTGGTTAGATGATAGGCTAAGACAGAGGAGTACTGGGTTCAAATCCCTACTCAGTTGTGAAGTTCACTGGATAACCTTGGACCAGTCAGTATCTCTCAGATTAACAGGATTGTTGTCAGTGGTTCAGCAACTGAACAGATTGCCCTTTTGAACGTTCTTCATAGACACCTTCCATGTATCCTTAGAATAACAATGGCCAGTATTATTCTCCCTATATTGCAGGTAAGTGGCTGGGGAAAAGATGCTTGATAAGGCCAGCTACCCAGTTCATTTGAACCAACAACTTCCTAGCTCACCAGTCACTCTTGGCTACTCTGCTTCACCGGCTTTCAGTTGGTTGGGACTGGGAAGCACGGACCTCACAGGGCAGCATGTATTATTTATGATGTTTGTAAGCATACACTTATCAAACATTGCAGAGCGTATTTTCTGGAATAAACAGACATCAATTAAATAGCCAAAGAGCTCAAAAACTGAGCAAACTTCAATTAAGAGATCCTGTCAAAAGCCTAATTAGAGAGCTCATTAAAATCCTCAGCCCCTAAAGAAACTCCGCCCTCAAACAAATTCAACCCAAATAAGTACATCAGTCTAGAGATTAAGGTTTGATTGCAATTGCCTGATTCTGCTCAGTTATGTCAGACGGAGAACCAGATCATGCTTTTCATAGCAATTATTTATTTTTATTTATTCATTTCATTTCTATACAGCCCAATAGGAGAAGCTCTCTGGGAGGTTCACAAAAATTAAAACCAAAACGTACACAGTAAAACAATACAAAAATATAAAAGCATTAAAACCACAATATAACAATACAACCAGGATAAAACCTAGCAGCAATGCAGAGATTTAAAGTACAGATTTAAAACAGCGAAGCTAAAAGACTAGAAAGCTAAAATATTAAAATGCCTGGGAAAATAAAAAGGTCTTCACCTGGCGCCAGAAGGAGTACAACATATACAATTGTGTGTTTGGCAGGGGGTGGGGAGTTGCATGAGTAGCTCAGTGGCCATGGGTGAAGCCTGCAAAGCCCACTTCACATTTTAAGGACATTTGAATTACTTTGCTGGATCAGACCCAAACTCCATTACTCTAATACTAGTACATTTTTCTCCAGCCAAATGTCCCAGAAAAACTCAGAAAGAGTTCAGTATAAATTTGTTGTTGTTGTTCAGTTGTTCAGTCGTGTCCGACTCTTTGTGACCCCATGGACCATGGCACGCCAGGCCTTCCTGTCCTCCGCTCTCTCCCGGAGCGTGCTCAAGTTCATATTCATGGCATCGGTGATGCTATCTAGCCATCTCATCCTCTGCCGTCCCCTTCTCCTTTTGCCTTCAATCCTTCCCAGCATCAGGGTCTTTTCCAGTGACTTTTCTCTTCGCATTAGGTGGCCAAAATATTTGAGCTTCAGCTTCAGGATCTGTCCTTCCAATGAGCAGTCAGGGTTGATTTCCTTTAGGATGGACTGATTTGACCTCCTTGCAGTCCAGGGGACTCCTAAGAGTCTTCTCCAGCACCACAGTTCGAAAGCATCAATTCTTCGGCGCTCAGCATTCCAGCTCTCTGTGTCCAGCTCTCACAGCCATACGTTACTACTGGGGAAACCATAGCTTTGATTATGCGGGCCTTTGTGAGCAAGGTGATGTCTCTGCTTCTTACTATGCTGTCTAGGTTTGCCATAGCTTTCCTCCCAAGGAGCAAGCGTCTTTTAATTTCATGGCTACAGTCACCATCTGCGGTGATCTTGGAGCCCAAGAAAATAAAATCTGTCACTGCTTCCATTTCTTCCCTTTCTATATGCCAGGAAGTGATGGGGTGAGATGCCATGATCTTAGTTTTTTTAATGTTGAGTTTCAAACCAGCTTTTACACTTTCCACTTTCACCCTCAACAAGAGGCTCTTTAGATCCTCTTCGCTTTCTGCCATTAGGGTGGTATCGTCTGCGTATCTGAGGTTGTTGATAATTCTCCCGGCAATCTTAATTCCGACCTGTGATTCATCCAACCCGGCATTTCTCATGATGTACTCTGCATATAAGTTAAATAAGCAGGGCAACAATATGCAGCCTTGTACTCCTTTCCCAATTTTGAACCAATCGGTTGCCAACACCTAATGTTTGTCCTCCGGATTTGGGGATTGGAGGTACACTGCCAAAGCAGGAGTCCTGTTTTTAGCAATTATAGCTAATAACCTTTGATACATCTGTGAATTTTTGAGCCATCTAAACTTATGGCCATTATCACACTGTGTGGCAATGAACTCCCTATATTACATCTGCAATCAGTGAAGAAATACTTCCTTTTGTTTCTCCCGAACCTACCACCAATCAATTTCATGAAATCAGAGTTCTTTTTCTTTCTGTCCGCTCTGCCCATAATGTTCATCATTTCATAAATCTCAGACATGTCCCCACATCAATCCACAGACACACACTTTTGTCTTCTTTCTTGTATGATTTTTAGAAAAGCCCAAACTTGGTCATCTCACCACTCACCTCTTCCTCTGGATCATTTATTCATCTCTACCACTTCTTCTGTTTTAAAACCAATCACTACTGGTTTATAAGAGCACCAATCCTCTTATTCCAGGATTGCCATGTTTGGTTAGGAGCCTTTGGTGAGCATTTTGAAAGGACAAGCGTATTAGGCCTGCAAATCATCATTCCCTGCGTGCTTGCTGACACTCAAAAAATCCTGAAAGATAAATGCGACAAGACCCTCCTTTGAAGAAAGGAACTGTGCCACTTCTTCCTCAGCAAGCGTTGTTCTTGCACATTGCAGCAGGTGATCTGTATGTAACGTGTGAAGCAATGGCGCAGCCCAATCCATTGGTCCAACCCAGCCCAGTGTATGGTGACTGTCCAGGACTGAACGAGGCCCAAAGCACAACCTATAACTTCATCTCAAAGCAAACATGGCCTCAAGGTCAAGAAGAGCTTTGAGCCATGGATGCTCCCCAATCAAATCTCAGCACCATAGAGAGTGGCATGGGCTACAGCAAAATTTTGAAGTTTGCAAAGCTTGAATAGTTAACAGGATAAACGAGGTTTCTCATTTCCCACTACGTCTATGTCCAATGCGCCCTGTTGAGTGCTATAGCCTCCTAAGAAAAGGTAAGCCCATTTGGCAGGAAAATAGCCAGAAGATGGGGGCTGCTGCAAAAACTCAGAAGTAGTGTAAAAGGGCGATTGAGTGGCCGCTATCAATATTTTTGTAAGATTTTAAAAATATCTATTTTGCGTTTGTTCTTTATTGTAAGCCATTTTCTAAACAATTATTTGAAAATGCAACATATAAGTGGCCCAACAATTAAAATCAAGTATCGATATTAGGTAAGTCCCTTGTAGCTGATGCAAGTAGAATTTCAACATCATCATAAAAAAAAAAAAAACTACTGGGCAGAGGGTCAGAGCAAGTGAGTGGTGGGGTTTCATTTTTGTTTGTTTTTCCAGATGTTGAAAGCTGGCTCAGCACAAACGTCAAGCAGAGGACGTTAATGAAGATAGAGAATTCTCCAGCAACCCAGAAATTAGATTCAGCAGATTCTTCTTCAAGGCCTGAACAGCACTTCTCCCACCTCTCCCTTTCCCTTTCGAAGAGCAGTATCCCTACATATTAAGGCATGGGGACAACAATCAAGGTCCAAATATAAAAGCAATTTATTATCCAAGGGTGTGCACTCAAGAGAGACTTGCATCAATCCAAATGCAAGCAAGAGTCCCATAGTGCAACCCTATGCATAATACTAGGAATGGACCTCTGATAATTGGACCAATCAATTTCACAATTTTCTAATGAGGGAAGGACACACTCCCCCAGCAGGAAAGCCTAGATGCTGTATTGCTCTGTAGTCATCACTGCAATGATCTGTAACACATAATGTGCATCTTTTAGAATGGAACTTAGCATCTTATTGAGCATTGAGATGCCACTGAAAATGGCAGCCCCACGTTGAATTTGGACCTTCATCCTCCCTAAAGCTTAGTAAAAATTAGCTGTCTCCAGACAGGAACACACTGTATATTTCCCCACCCCCAACCAGCAGTAGCCAGCAGGTGGTGGAGCTCCACCAGGACGTTGGTAAGTTTTCCTACATGTTGGGAAGGTGGAAGGGCAAACTCAACACAGGACTGCCATTTTCAGCAGCAGCCCCATGCTTATCAAAATGTCTAGTTCCAGTTTAAGGGCTTCCTGAATAGGCCCTCACCACTGTCACTGCTGTGCCAGCTTTTCACTTATTCCTCTACTGCCCAGAGGGAGAGAGCAAGGTAAGTGGCAGCTCCTTCTCCTTGCTCTTGAAACTGCTCACATACTCAAAGGGGGCAGGTGAACAGGCAGTGGCAATGAAAGGGAGACGCATCAGGGCCATAGGCCTCTGGAGCTTGGGAGGTGGCTCCCTACAGGGCTGTGGCAGTGCCCGACAAGCCTGACCTCTGAGTGCTGGTACTGGAAGAAGGATCATTTGCCTAAGAACAACCTAGCAAAGCCATCCCTCAGCATGCCACAAACAGAGAGCAGGTTCACAGTAGGGAGCTGTCTGCAGAGCAAGCCACCCCAGATGACTTCTGCAAGTGAGATAAGCTACATTTTAAAAAAATGGCGACACCCTTACATTGGCTGTCAGCTATGTGAGCTCCTGACAGGTCCAGCTAAGAAGTAGGGAGCTCATGTGACATGGCGGCAGCGGGGGGAGGGTGTTGCTCAGCAATGGCAGTGGGCCCTGCTTCGGGTCTCCGGATCTTGCATTGGCTCCAGAGCCCGAAGTGGGTCTCCCCAGCTATGGAGCAGGTTGAGGCAGGTTGGGGCCAATTTGGGACCCCCGAATCAGCCTCCAAAGTGGGTTGGGGGGCTGTGCACAGTCATTAGCTACTCTAATCTGGAAAAGAACTCATTCCTGAGCCCATTGATAGTGGGATCAGTCAGATTCTTCCTGCCCAATCCTTGTTCAGTCATTAAGTCGTGTCCGACTCTTCGTGACCCCATGGACCATAGCATGCCAGGCCTTCCTGTCCTCCGCTCTCTCCCGGAGCGTGCTCAAGTTCATATTCATTGCATCCGTGATGCTATCTAGCCATCTCATCATCTGCCGTCCCCTTCTCCTTTTGCCTTCAATCTTTCCCAGCATCAGGGTCTTTTCCAGGGAGTTTTCTCTTCGCATTAGGTGGCCAAAATATTGGAGCTTCAGCTTCAGGATCTGTCCTTCCAATGAGCAGTCAGGGTTGATTTCCTTTAGGATGGACTGATTTGACCTCCTTGCAGTCCAGGGGACTCCTAAGAGTCTTTTCCAGCACCACAGTTCGAAAGCATCAATTCTTCGGCACTCAGCCTTCCTTATAGTCCAGCTCTCACAGCCATACATTACTACTGGGAAAACCGTAGCTTTGATTATGCGGACCTTTGTGAGCAAGGTGATGTCTCTGCTTCTTACTATGCTGTCTAGGTTTGCCATAGCTTTCCTCCCAAGGAGCAAGCGTCTTTTAATTTCATGGTTACAGTCACCATCTGTGGTGATCTTGGAGTCCAAGAAAGTAAAATCTGTCACTGCTTCCATTACTTCCCCTTCTATATGCCAGGAAGTGATGGGGCCAGATGCCATGATCTTCGTTTTTTTAATGTTGAGTTTCAGACCAGCTTTTGCACTCTCCACTTTCACCCTCAACAAGAGGCTCTTTAGATCCTCTTCGCTTTCTGCCATTAGGGTGGTATCGTCTGCGTATCTGAGGTTGTTGATAATTCTCCCGGCAATCTTAATTCCGACCTGTGATTCATCCAACCCGGCGTTTCTCATGATGTACTCTGCATATAAATTAAATAAGCAGGGCAACAACATACAGCCTTGTCGTACTCCTTTCCCAATTTTGAACCAATCGGTTGTTCCATGTCCGGTTCTTACTGTTGCTTCTTGGCCCTCGTACAGGTTTCTCAGGAGACAGGTAAGGTGGTCTGGTACTCCCATCACTTTAAGAATTTGCCACAGTTTGTTGTGATCCACACAATCAGAGGCTTTAGCGTAGCCAATCCTAACACTGTTTATTCAGAAGCAAATCTCACTGATTTCAATTGAGCTTGATTCCAAGTCAATTTGTTCAGGATTATTTGGGATTCCAGCCTTACAGCATAACGCTAAGCATGTTTATTCAGATGCAAGCCCTACTAAGTATGCCAGGACTTATTCTCCAGTAAGTGTGCTTTTTTGTTGGTGGTGGTGGTCTTCATCCCCCTTCCCCAGCAAAAAAAAAAGTTGACAGTTTTATCAAAAATCATGTCAGCTTCTCTCAGAAACTCTGCAAGAGAAAGACAGAGCTCAGAACAGTGGCATGGGACATTGTCCCTATGAAGAACCATTGACTCATGGGATAAGTTGGGGGCACAGTCTTTGTGCATGTGCGTGCAAACACACACACGGCCTTTTTTTCAAATTTCACTTTAGGCAAAACTCAGTGGCAACCCCAAAGCCATCCACCAAGTCGTTCTAAATAAAAATTTATTAAGAACAGATGAGTGCTGCAGTATAAACTTTCTCGATGTCATAGTCTTTGATGCACCAGAAAAAAGGTGGGGCGACATATGAAGCTGCATTATATTGAATCAGGACACTGGTCCATCTACCCCAAATGAATCATACCGGCGGGCACGAATGATAGGCCTTCTTGGTGGTGGCCCCATATTTATGGAACTCCTTCTGAAGTGATATGAATATGGCACCATCAGTACACGCTTTCAAATGGTCCTTGAAAACCCACTCGTTTCAATTAGGTTGCGTTCTCTGTATAGTGCTGCAGGATTGAAATTGTTTTGGTTCATTTGCAATATTGTGCTGCTGGTCTGTGAAATTGTTTTAGACTACTGTTTTTAATGGCTGTTTGAAATGAAATGTGCTACTGTATTTTTATGATTTTATTTCTATCGCATTGTGAGGCCCAGAAATATTTAAATAAATAGACAGCACTGTCTGCTCTGACTGGATAGGCTTCTCCAGGGTCTCTGGCACAGCTCTCTCTGACCTGTGGCTTGAGACCTTTTTTTCTGACAGCCTCCTTGTCTTTAATAGCTACATGGCAAGCAGATTCAACAAGATCTTCCCCATGTACCTACTGAATTTGGCCAGTGCAGATGGGTGAGAATTTCATTTTGGTTCTTTTTAAATAAGCATTTACAAAACTCCACACGTTTCTTCATATTGGAGACAGAAAGAACTTAAGAACCAGTCAGAGAGCTTCTGTGAACAGCCCAGAGAATTTTGGCTATTGAGCGACATAGAAATGAAATAAATAAATGAAATGCATAAAAAACATTTGTTTAAAAAAACCAAATGCAGGAGAAAACAAAACTACAAAAGTTAAAACATTAAAATACAATATGCAAAGTTTAAAAGCCATTTACATAAAAGCAAACAATATGCACAAACAACATATAACTAAAAACAACTTTGAACTAAAAACAATTTAACCCCAAAAAATCCAACAATGACACAACACAGCTTAAAACAACACAGTTTAAAAACAGTACACAAGAGTCAGCAAAAGCAATAAGAGTTCTAAAAAGGAAAGGAATAGAATTACAGAGAATTACAGAATTACAGAGTCTGTAATGCCGGCTTAAAGACCTTCGAAGGGGTCAGCAGGCAAACGGAAAGGCCCCCTTGCGTGTGGCAGCCAGTCTCGCATGAGGCAGCCGCAGCAGAGAGCCCTCAGAGGGCCTCAGGTGGCGGACTGGGACGCAGGGGAGGCGGCGCTCCCTGAGGTACCTGGGACCTAGACCACGGAAGGCCCTGAAGGCGGGAACCAGCACTTTGTATTTTGCTCGGAAGCAAATTGGCAGCCAGTGTAAAGATTTTAAAACTGGTGCTTGGGAAAGTTCCACAGGGGGGCGGGGTGGGGAGGAGCGGGGGTTTTAAATGCCCCAGTCTACAGTGCTTCATGGTTTAAATTAGTAAATGTAACTAATTTACTAGAAACCCATTCCCTTGAGCCTCTTCATTTAGTTAAACAAAAAATAAGAGGTGAGTCATAGATCTCCCAGCATAACATGTAGTTTGACCTGAAGGTCTCAGGTTCAGTTCCTGATATCCCAAGTAAAAAAAAGAGGTGACACCCCCAATTCAGCACTAATGTGGTTGAATACACAGGGATTCAAACCCAGATTTTTAAGGGCAAAGCACTCAAAGCCCTGGATTTGGATGGACAAATCTAACAGCTTCAGTTTCTCGCAATGTATATATATAGATATTCTCAAGTTCTTTCTATCTTGAATATGAAGGAATTTGCAAATTTTGGTAAATTCTTATCAAAACAAACTGAAATGAAATCCTCGCCTATTCCTAGTCCCAGCTGCTATTTGCTCCTTGGTGGAAAAGTACGAGGACCTACATTCCCCCCCACACACACACACACACACAGAGTAGAGCAAATAACAGTTTGAGGGGAGCAATGTAGATTGGGAAAATAGCATGGAAGAATGGGTTTAATGCCCTTAGCCCTCACCTGATTCCCCACTCATATTTGCAGTTCCCCCACCACTACACACACACACACACACACATACACACACACACCTGCATTAGTTTAAACACACACACACGCACCAGAGACATATCAATTGTGGATCTGTAGGAGTAACATGTAGCTTGGCCCTTATACATACAAAGCATGTGCTGTACCATTGAGCTGCAGCCCTTCCCCCAATCCTATACGCTGGACTTCTTTGCATTCCATGAAGCTTTCCCAAATCTATCTTATTCCCACTGAAATCTATGACAGTTTAGCAATGGATTTCCCTGGAAATGGGATCAGTGCTATTATTCATGTCTGGCTATTGAAAGTGGCTGGCTATATTTACAGTACGATTAATGAATCCTTCATTAAAGCCCATGCGGTTGAGACTGAACTTTATTCACAGCAAACTGGGTCGTGTGTAATGTTATGCGTAGTTTTAATGAATCCGTTTCCCTCAGAGACCTTCGGCTTGAGGTGAAAGGAAGAAAGCTGAGTGGCTGTCAATAAAATAACACTGTTGCACGAATGCTGCATGGGGCAGTCTCTTAATTCACTGCCGAAAGCTCTGTATTTAGGACACCTCTAAGCCCAAATATGTTCATCGAAGAGTTCATTATTTTGCATGAGCTTAGGCTGGTTTCCCTTTTTTCCTGGTGGGGCTCCTGTTTCCTTTGCAACTTCATTAAAGGCATAAATGCAATAGGTGAAGCATTTCCTGCAGGGGCACAACTAGGGCTGGACCCCGGGGGCTAAAGTTGAGGGCCCCGCAACCAAGAAGGGGCCCCCAAATGACCACTCAGAGAGTGGCAGGTAATGAGGGCGGCAGCAAACAGGTCCAGCACCATTGCAACCTGCTTGTTCACCTGCCATTCGCTCTGGCCCAGACAAATATGGTGGTGAGAAGGCAGGCTCCTTGAGGGAGGGGGGGCATTGAGAGGGTCTTGCCCAAGCACCATCCAAACCCTGGAGCTGGCACTGTGTGAAAGGCGCAAGGCATGTGCTCTATTACTTAACTACAGTTGCTCCTCAACATGGCCCTTATAGCGGCTTTTATCGTCTCAAAAGTCAGCCGTCAGTAGGCTCCATTTATGTGGTGAACCCATATATTTGGATGCTAATATAGCAAAAATAGTTTGTCAGGGCACACCAGCAGGCCCCCATGGATGCAGCTCATTCATTTGGCTTTCTCACAGTTCCTCCATGAATTCCTTATTTAGTTAGCATAACAGAGGTACATTATTTTATTCTGGCAAAATGCAGTATGGAGTAGCTTTGCGTTACAAGCACACCACACATATCAGCCTGTACCAGTCTAGAACATGCCATGGGTCTCAGGGTGGTTTCTAAATCAGCCCAGCCAGCCACCCTCACCGGGTTCAGATGTCACAACAACCCACTCCTGGTGAGGGTGATTATGCGAATTAGGTGGCTCAGAACTGGCATGTGCAGGGAAGGAGAATAAACCATGGTGGTTTAGTTTCCCTCCCTGACCATGCAGACCTGCTCTGTGGGTGAAGGGGAGATTTAGCTTTTCCTTCCCCCACTACAATCCCAACCCAAACCCCAGCACAGCAATTAGCATTAGAAATAAATGCTAGCTGTCTCTCCTCTCCTGGTACTGTGGTCTTGATGAAAACTGGGGCAGCCCTGCACATGGTAGTGCGAGAGAAACAGATATGGTTGCTAATCACACTATTGAAGTCACATCTGGTTGGGTCCTAACAGGCCTGGACAAATAAAAAATAAACGCCTAGACCAGCCTTCCCCAACCTGGTGTCCTCTACCTTCTACCAGTTGGGTTGGAGCTATGCTGGCTGGGGGATTATGGTAATCCCACAACCAGAGGGCACCAGTTTGGACAAGGCTGGCCTAGGCCTTTCTTTGCTGAAAATCAAAAAAAGGCAGTGCCAGGCAAACCTCTCTGCTACAACTGACAATGTCTCTGGCGGCCACCACCCACTACCTTACTTGAGATGGCAGCTGGACAAGTAACAGGGCCTCTGAGGCCAATCTTAATGGTTATGCTGTCTGGGGATTATGAGAGTTGTAATCCAAGCCATCTGGAGGGCCCCAGGTTGAAGAAGGCTTTCTCCTGTGGGAGAAAGAGATCCATGGGATACCCTGGTCCTAAGCCATTTAAAACCAGCACTTCGAATTCTGCTGCAAAACGGACAAAGACCCTCTTCTGTCTTCTGCCTTCCTCACCGACTTCAGAATCACAAGCCTGTACATCTCTTAACATCTGCAGCACTGAAACCCCTGAGCAGTCTTGCCAAATTCGAAGACACATTTGAGAATCAAATATGCACATGGAGAGACTAGGGGCCTCTTTCATCTAACACAAAAAAAGCCATTCCAAAGGGAGAAAGGATCAAATGGAATTAGAAAGCCTCACTAATTTACTCTCTGTTCTCCACTGTGTACCAAATGCTTCCCAATATTCACTTGATGATGCTGAAGTCTTTTGTGCTGTAGGATGCAGACACTGCCAGAGGAGCAGGCTAATGTTAGCCAGACCCAGTGTGTTGATAGGACATTGATTTCAGCAGTAGCATGCTTCTTTTAGGGATAGGCATGGCACAGCATGTGAGAGATGTTTAGCTTTGATATATTTTGAAAGTGAAGGAATTTTTTTAAAAAAAAATAGTGTTCTCCAGCAACTGGTGTACATAGGCATACTGCCTCTGATACAGGCGGTAGCATACAGGCATCAGGACTAGTAGCCATTGATAGCCTTCTCCTCCAGGAATTTGTCCAGTCCACTTTTAAAGCCATCCAAATTGGTGGCCATCACTATGTCTCGTGGAAGTGAATTATACAGTTGAACTATGCTCTGTGTAAAGAAGCACTTCCCTTTATATGCCCTGAATCGATCAGCTCCATGGGATGACCCCATTGGATTCTAGTATTATGAAAGAGGGAGAAAAAAGTCTCCCTATCCGCTTTCTCCATACCATGCATGATTTTGTACATCATCTGTATCCTGTCTCCCCTTAGTCGCCTTTTTTCTAAGCTAAACAATCCCAGCTGTTGTAACCTTTTCTCATAGGGGAGTTACTCCAGCCCCTTTATCATTTTAGGGCACAATCCTATGGCTGCTAGTCAGCGGCTAGATGGCCATAGGGTAGGTCAGTTCCTGGGAACCGACATCAGAGCCCGCGCTCCAAGGTCGGTTCCCTGAGAACCAACCTCTGCCCCCTCCCGCGCTGCCTCGTAGGCAGAGCGGAACCACCCCGTGCTCCGCGTTCAGAAAAGGAGCGCGGAGCAGCAAAAACAGGGTGTTCTTGGGAGCATGTCAGGGTGAGGAAGTCAGAAATGCCTACACCGAGGGAAGCTCGGAGGACAGCGACAAGGGAGAGGGCCTTTTCAGTGGTGGCCCCCAAATTACGGAATTATCTTCCTGATGAGGCCCTCCTGGTGCCAACACTGTTATCTTTTTGGCGCCAGGTTAAGACCTTTCTCTTCTCCCAGGCATTCAACAGTATATGATAAGTGTTTAATTGATCCTGGAATGTCTTATTGCTATGGTTGTTTTTGAGATTGTTTGTTTGAAGTGGTTTTAGATATATGTCTCTTTTGTGTATATTATCTGTTCATGTGTTTTTTATGTAAATGGTTTTTAATCTCTGCATATTGTATTTTTAATGTTTTTAATCTTTGTAACCACCCAGAGAGCTCCGGATATTGGGCAGTATAGAAATATAAATCATCATCACCCTGATGGCTATATGCTACCACCTGTATCAGAGGCAGTATGCCTCTGTAGATCAGCTGCTGGGGAACATGGGCGGGAGGGAGCTGTTGCACTCATGCCCTGCTTGTGGGTTTCCCACAGGCAGCTGGTTGGCCACTGTGTAAACAGAATGCTGGACTTGATTGCCTGATGGTCTGAACATGAGAGCCTAAGCGCTTCTTATGCACGTATGTTCTAGCATTCAGGTTTGGGTAACAAGAAAAACTTCCCTGTGAGGAACATATTTCATTTCCTCATCACCCTTTTAACAAGACTGGTTAGTGATATATTTTGTTTCACTTAATGCAAACTGCTCACTGTGGGCATAACAGTCATGACGATATATTGGGAAGGGACCATCGCTCAGCTCAGCAGTACAGCACATGCTTTGCATGCAAAATGTCCCAGGCTCAATTCTGTGCATCTCTAGTTAAAGGAGCAGGTAGCAATGTGGAAAATGAGAGGCAAGTCAGGCGAGGCAATAGAGGGCTAGATAGACAAATAGTCTGCCTGGGTAATAAGGCAGTTTCCTGTGTTCCTGCGGTGCTGAGGACAAACAGAGGAAGGATGTTGTCCTCATACCCTGCTTGTGAAGACCCAGGCACATCTGGCTGTCCCCCGCTGAAAACAAAACACTTGACTAAATAGACCATTGGTGTGATCCAGCAGGGCAGTTCTTGACTTCGCTTGCTTTCTGCTGATGTGAGGATTCCATAACGTCCACTAAAGAAACGGACAGGAGTTTGGAGACTGCTGCTGTGATAACTCAGCCAGCAGTGACAGTGTGACTGGAAATAGGCCAGCTGCTTCCAGACAGATGGCTTTTCTTTTGTTTTTTTGCATGCCATGCTGATTCAACACAAACCACGTAGGGACTATGATGAGCCCCAGGCTGATCCCCCCAACATGTTCTAAGAAACAGCAGAATGGATCAGCATGGAGAGTGGAGTGAAAGTGATTTGCTTAAGAGTTCTTCTACACGAGGCAGTTCATTACTGTATCTACTTTCAGTTTTGTCGCGGAATTGAGATCCAAGCTCTACACAAAGAGCTTTTCCTTTCCTGTTTTTCTGCTACATAACCTCTAGGTGGTGCTGTGCTATAGCAGTATATCACAGTTACATAAGTAGGAAAATACCTTTTCTTTCGCTTTCAGAAATAATACCTCATTTTCCCTGCTCTATAAAACCCCAGGAAAGTGCTCTTAAAAAACTGAAGCAAAACTGGAGGATCACAACATCATTTAAAGAACCCATAAACAACTGTGAGTAAGGAATTATGAGCACACAATAAATGCCATATGTAAAAAAGCTCTACGACATGGTTTTTTAACTGTGATCCTGGGAGGCCTCATTGAGAAGATCAGTAACTGTGATCCTTCCCCAGCTTAGTGGACCAGATTCCCCTGAAGAGAGAGAGAGAAACTATAATTTTGCATCTTCTCCTTCGTGCACAGTTTGGGGCATGTTCTAAATAGGGCAATTCAGGTGGGACAAAAGGGAGGCCAACATGAACTGAGTGTGCACTCCAGAACATGCTGCAGAATCTGCTGCAGTGGATTTCCAAATCCCCTGGAGCAGAAAGTTGAAAACCATTGGCCCCAGCTTTCAGTCCCAGGAAGTCAGTCCCAGTTAACACAAGGGGGCTGACTTCCACGTAAACACATTTAGGATTGGGCTATTGTAAGGTTTTTCCCCCTTTGGATAAGTGGTGCAGCTAGGTCCTTACTGTACGCCTGTGAAACATGGACCATCCGTAAACGCCACTCTCAACTTCTCAAAAAATTCCACCAACGCTGCCTCTGAAAAATTCTGCAAATTACTTGGGAAGACAGACAGACTAATGTGAGCGTACAGGAAGAAGCAAAGACCACCAGCGTTGAAACAATGATTCTCCAACATCAACTTCGCTGGATCGGCCATGTTGTTCGAATGCTTGATTATCGTCTTCCAAAGCAGCTACTCTATTCCCAACTTATGAATGGAAAGGGGAATATTGGTGGACAGCAAAAGAGATTTAAAGATGTCCTCAAAGCTAATCTAAAAAAATGTAACATAAGCATTGAGAACTGGGAAGCTCTAACTCATGAGCGTTCCAACTGGAGGTCAGCCTATATTAAAGGCGCAATGGACTTTGAAGAAGCACGAGCACAGGGAGAAAGGGAGAAATGAGCTCAGCAGAAGGCACGTCAAGCAAACCCTCACCGTGACCGCCTTCCACCTGGAAACCTATGTCCTCACTGTGGGAGGCTGTGTGGATCCAGAACTGGCCTTTACAGCCACCTGCAGACCCACTGCTAGAGATTAATGTGTTGATTGACCTATCGTCTATGAATCTGTCTAATCCTTTTAAAGAGTTATCTATATAGACTCTGTCTTTGGAAGACAATCTTACTCGGTCACGCGTGATCGCCATGATGATGATGATGCAGCTGGGCCATTTTAGACCCTGGACTTAAGGGACTTATGGCAGGGAGGAGGCCCGTTTCAATGGCCATGTGTATTGCTTTAGTTGTGAAGCACACAGCTAGCATTTCTCTCCCTCCCACCCCTGCACAACCACCATTTCAAGCTTCACAACTGCTTCTACGTTCCTTATATTAAAATGTTCGCCAAGCCTGATTTTTTTTTAAAAAAAAACCCAACTCTGAGCATGTGCAGTTTTGCATTTTAAGCCCACGTAAATCAAAGCACCATCGTGACTTCAGGAATGAAATGGAGTTTCCGTCTGCTACCCTGATGCCCCCATCACCTGCCATTCATGGGGGGGGGGGCTGAGCTGCAGGGCCCTGGGCTTTGGCCCAGCAGTCCAGTGCTGGCCGCACCACTGCTTTGTAGTCAAATTTCCCCTGATGAAGAGCTGAGTACAGCTCAGAACTCATTGGACTTAATCTTCACCTTTGTGATAAATTGACCTTTGCTCCTTACATTGACCTATTGCTCCTTACATTGTTGGCTGCAGGCTACCTTGCTGGACTGGGACACTTGGTAGGATCAGCGAAGGTAGCACAATTTGAAACTTCTACGATACCAATTTGGCAATGATATATTGATATCCCGCCTTCTGCAGGGCAATATGCACAGGACTTATCTCTTGTGACCTCACAACAATCCTGAAAGGTAGTTTAGGTTGAGAGAAGGTGAGTGGCCCAAAGTCACTCAGGTCATCCCAGGTGGAGTAGGGATTCAGACTTGGAGACTCCTTGTCCACATCCAGCACTCTGTTCCTTACTGCACACTGGGTACGTCTTACACGCCGCAGTCGCTTTCGTCACTGCTTCCTGCTTAGTGCTACAGTACTACACCAGTCACAGGGCAACCTGCATTCCATATCCCAGTATTTCTGACATGGGTTTCTTCCCCACAAGATGCAAAAACTTATTAGTAAAGTGGCTCCTCTCATGCTGAAAAGCTCATAAATCTACACTTTCCAAATGTCTTTATTTAGAGAGCAATCCTATGTCCCCTAGACAACATCTGGGGGAGACAGGATTTTTCAGTTTCCCAGCTCCGAGCTCATAGACAGTGCTACGAGCCAATAGCTGGGAAACTGTGCTCCCACTCCTTCGTAGCCGGGGAGAGAGAACCACACCATCGCCACCTCCATGCTTGTAACACGGAGCACGAAGGGGTGAAAATGAGGCGTTCCTGGGACAGGGATGGGTGGAGACCACCGAAGCTGTTTTAGACAGCTTCCAATGGGGTCTCCAGCCCCGTTCCCACCCCCTCCCCGTAGCAGCACTTAGATGCGTGAAAACACACATCTAAGGCAAATTGCAGGGCGGCTGTAGCACGGAGGGAATCCTCTCCTCTGTGCTGCTTCCACCCTGCATTGGATAGGCAGTCGCCTCCAACTTCAGGGGAGGTCGGAGGCACCCATCTATCTCTATAGGATTGCGCCCTTATTTATTTAAACATTTGTGTACCACTCCACATCTAAATAGATTCCAGACAGAGTGGTGAACAACAAGAGTTAAACACAATGCTAAAAAAATATTCTTTAAAAAACAGAGTGCCAATAGAACCAAGGCTGGTTAACCAAGGAAAGCTTCCTAGAGAAGAGCTGTTTTCAGGAGGTGCTGAAAACAACCCAGTGTTGGCACCTACCTGACCTCCAGAGGCAGGGAGTTCCAAAGGATGGGAGCCACTACATTGAAGGCTGTTCTCCAAGTGGACTCCAGTCGGGCCATTTGAGTCCAGTTAACTCTAACTGACTAAACTTGATGTCTGCCCCTCCTTTTACCCAGATTTCCCCCTATTATCCCTTCACACCTGGGATAATAAGCCTAAGGAGTGGGACATCACTGCCAAATTAGCTGTACTCACTGACTTAGCTAACCTATTACCCAGCCACAATTAACGCCAAGTGTCAGATTTATCACTGTTATTGTTACTTCTAATTTGGGAAGTGGGTGGTGGCTGTCAGGGTGGAAACTGAGCCAACAAGACCCCAGAGCAGTTCTGATTCTGAGGAGGAACAGCAGTCCATGGGAGAGGAGCTCGCTTATCTCTCACAAGCACAGCAGCTGGCAGAGATTCCTCCTGCCAGCATTCCTGGGATAGTGACCCTGGCAGTGAGAGAGCGCTGGGGGGGGGGGCTGGCTGGACACTCAGCACAGACGCAGGGAGCAGCGCCAGATGGAGGGCGCCGAAAGGAGGCGCTCCACTCGTTTGGCGCTCAAACAATGGTTGCGTCCCGAGGACCCAAGGGAAAGAGGGAGGATCTCTCCATAGCCCATAAGTTCAGAGTCTTCCCGCGGTTCTCCTTCAAACGGGGACCAACTGCCTTACCTGGCGCTTAGGCTACTCAGCTATCTTTCCCCAGTGCTGTTCCTTGCTTTGGCGCTAGTGATTAGTATCTGAAAGAGTCATAAAGGAATAAAGGAATAAAGCCTTGGAAAGAATCCTTTTGTCTGTGCCCTGAGTTGGCTATTGGAGGGGATTGCAAGAGGCAGCTAGGGCGCTCCTGACAGCTTGGTCCCCGTTCCTCTTTTTTCTCTCTCTCTGCTTCTACTGCCTCTGGAGGCTGCCATGGATACGGCAGTGCAAGCTCTCGCGCAAGAGAACCAGGCTCTTCGTGGTCAAGTGGCTCAACCGACGACTGCCGTACAGAGTCTGCAAGCTGCGGTTCAACCCCCACCACCTCTGATTCCCCCCTGCCGCAAGTGCCCGGTGGCTCTGCCAGAGAAGTTTTCTGGTGAGAAAGGACTTTTTCAGATTTTCCGGGCCCAATCGGAGCTATACATGCACCTACAACCTGAGGATTTCCTGATGGAACAGGTTTGTGTGGGCTTTATCATTAACCTACTTTCAGGAATGGCAGCTAGATGGGCTTCAGGACTTCTTCTCGCTAATGACTCCCTGCTCGGAGACTATCAAGGTTTCATGACAGTGATGGCCAGATTTTTCGGTGACCCCCTGCACATACAGATGGCTTCTCGGGAGATTCGCCGCCTCAGGCAGGGCAAGGACTCAGTTTCCAGCTACGTAACAACTTTTCGCTTGCCGATGCAGGATTTACAGTGGAATGATGCCGCGCTGGTGGCTCAGTTTTTGGACGGTTTGAACGACGAGATCTTGGATGAGTTGGCACGCACGCCTAGCCCGCCTACTTTGGAGGACCTCATCCAGACCTGCCTCCAGATAGATAGTCGGCTGGAGGGGCGCCGGCAGACCCGGTGGGGCGCTGGGGGCCAAGATTTCCCTCCTCCCATTCCCCCACATTTCCTGCCCCCTCCCCCACCCCCCACCCCTGCGATGGGGGCGTAGGAGAACCCGATGCAGCTGTGAGCTACCCGAGCCCCGCTGCCGCCAGAGGAACTAGAGCAGCGGTGCGCGGAGCGCCGAAGCTTTCGGTGTGGAAAGCTGGGACATTTCACCAAAACCTGCTGCGCCAGACCCACAGCCCCACTGCCTCCCCCTCCTCTCCTTCCTCCTCCTCCTCCTCCTCCTCGTCCCCAGGCCTGACTAGGCTGCCCCCCAAGCCTGTTGGGGGTCTCCTGTGTGGGTTCGGTTCCTCACCAGGTGGGTGCCTTCCACAACCTACTAAGCATTCCACAATGCTACTGCTGGGAGCATTGCCTCCCAATCGAGGCGCCAGTCCCAGCCCAGGCCTTAACCCTTTCCTCCCCCTCCTCGTCTGCTTCTGGCAGTTCTTCAGCTACCGTGATCCTCCCAGAGAAGTATGCGGCTTTTCGGGATGTTTTCGACAAGAAGGAGGCCGACAAGCTCCCCCCTCACCGCCCTTTTGACTGTGCCATTAACCTTATTCCTGGGGCGACCATCCCCGCCGGCTGGCTGTATTTGATGTCGGAGCCGGAACTTCGAGCTCTGCAGGAGTTTTTGGACACAAACCTCAGATGTGGCTTCATTCGCCCCTCCTCCTCCCCCGCCTGCACCCCTACCATGTTTGTGTGCAAAAAATCGGGAGAACTCCACCCGGTGCACGACTGCAGAGCGTTGAATTCAGTCTCAATCCCTGACAAGTACCCCCTCCGCCTCATACCGGAGATGCTGGAGTGCCTGGCGCAAGCCAAGATTTTCACAAAGTTGGACCTGCGTGGTGCCTACAATCTGATTCGCATCCGGGAGGGGGATGAGTGGAAGACCTGTTTCAGCACCCGGTATGGAGCGTATGAATACCTAGTGATGCTGTTTGGGCTCGCCTGCGCCCCCCCCCACACACGTTTTCGCGTTTTATGAATGCCATCTTCCGGGACTATTTGGACACTTTCCTCATTGTGTATCTTGATAATTCACTTACATTTTCTGAGGACCCCCACGCCCATCAGCACCATGTCTCCACCATCCTCCAGCGCCTCCGCGAGCACCATCTTTATGCCAAGCTGGAGAAACGTGCATTTGACCTAACCTCTTTGGACTATCTCGGCTACATTATCTCAGCTGACGGTATCAGGATGGATCCTGCAAAAGTCCAGGCTGTCCTCTCCTGGCAGGCTCCATCCACCAAGAAGGACTTGCAACATTTTCTGGGATTTGCTAATTTTTACAGAAAGTTCCTGCCTAGCTTTGCTCGGCTGACATCTCCTCTCACGGACCTCCTTAAGGGCAGGAAATCTCCTTTTCATTGGACGGCATCTGCCCAACAGGCTTTCGAGGAACTTAAGAAGTTTTTTAGTTCTGAGCCAATCCTGTTACATCCCGACCTGAGGAAGCCTTTTGTAGTGCAAACTGATGCCTCTGACTTTGCGGTGGGGGTGGTGCTTTTTCAGCCAGATCGGGCAGGCGGCGGGTTGCAACCCTGCGTCTACCACTCCAGGAAGCTGAACATGTCTGAGAGGAATTATACCATCTGGGAGAAGGAACTGTTGGCCATCAAGTCTGCTTTGGAGACCTGGCGTCATCTTCTGGAGGGGGCACAGCACCCAGTCGAAGTTAGAACCGACCATCGCAACCTGGAACATCTTCAGACAGCCTGTGCCTTAAACCAGAGGCAGATTAGGTGGTTGCTTTTTTCACCCTGGTTCCACCTTAAGATTTGCTATGTGAAGGCCTCTGACAACCTACAAGCAGATGCTCTTTCTCGTAAGCCAGACCTCCAGCCAGGAGGTGAGGGAAATCCCCCCCCCCGATTCTTCCCCCCAGAGCCTGGCGACAGCTGCGGTACCTCACTCGTGGCAGGAGCTTATTCACTCTGAACTCACTCACTCACTCACTTATTAACTCAGGATGCTTTTGTCCGCACAAAAGTGGAGGAATTGGGGCTAGCTTCTGCCCCCCCCACTCCACCCCCTTCTCTTTGTGAGGTGGCCCGCTTTACCATTCCAGCCGGGTCTATGTGCCTTCTAGATCCCTCCATGAGAAGGTCCTCCATCAGTGCCACGACTCCCCCACTGCTGGGCATTTTGGCTTCTCCAAGACCCTGCAAGGAGTGACGTGGGATTTTTGGTGGCCTCGTGTGTGTCGGTACATCAAGACCTATGTCGTCTCCTGCCCAACCTGCCAGCGGGCGAAGGCCCCCTCAGGCAAGCCCACAGGATTGCTTCACCCCCTGCCTACCCCCTCAGAACCTTGGAAACTGCTCTCCCTTGACTTCATCACTGACTTGCCTTGCTCACACGGTAAGACCACTATTCTGGTGGTGGTGGATTTGTTTTCTAAGATGGCCCATTTCATCCCCTGTTCTGGGTTGCCCACAGCCAGGGAGATGGCGGAGCTTTTTTTGGCGCATGTTTTCCGGCTCCACGGATGGCCCGAGGGTCTCATTTCGGATAGGGGGCCCCAATTCACTGCCCATTTCTGGAGGGAGCTACTTGGGCTTCTCCATGTGACACTCCGTCTTTCCTCTACCCATCATCCACAGACGGACGGTCAGACCAAGCGCACCAATGCGACTCTGGAGCAATACTTGCACTATTATGTCAGTTACCAGCAAGACGACTGGTTTTCCTTGCTGCCTCTCGCAGAATTTGCTTATAACAATGCCTGCCATGCTTCCACCCCCCAAACTCCATTTTTTGCCAATTTTGGTTACCACCCCAAGGCTTTCCCATCCACCCTAGCTCCCTCTTCGGTGCCAGCGGCCCATGAGTTTTTAGAGGAGTTGCAAGTGGTACACCATCTCTTACGGGACTCCCTCGAGCAAACCAAGACAGCCTACAAGTCCTCTGCGGACCAGTGGCGCTATCCGGGTCTGTCTCTGCAACTGGGGGACTGGGTTTGGTTGTCTACCCAATACCTCCCCTCTCACTCGCCCGTAAAGAAGCTCGCGCCTCGCCGCATGGGGCCTTTCCAGATTACGGCCCAGATTAACCCTGTTACTTTTCGCCTGGTTCTCCCCCCCCCCATGAAGATCCATCTTGTTTTTCATCGGTCCTTGCTGTCCCCCCTGGTATCTGGTGACCCTCATTGCTTGGCCGGCTCCCTCCAGCCACCCATGCTGGTGGAGGGGGAGGAGGAGTTTGAGGTCGCGGAGATTCTGGATTCCCGCCTTTCTCGTGGCCGCCTGCAATATCTGGTGGATTGGAAGGGGTACAGGCCAGGTGAGCGATCCTGGGAACCTGCGGAAAATGTGCATGCTCCGTTGCTGCTGAGGCATTTCCACCAGCTGTACCTCCACAAACCCGGGGCTCCAGGGGAGGAGCATGAGGGGGGGGCCTCATGAGAGCGGGGATGATGTCAGCGTGGAAACTGAGCCCATAGAGCCCCAGAGCAGTTCTGATTCTGAGGAGGAACAGCAGTCCGTGGGAGAGGAGCTTGCTCATCTCTCACAAGCACAGCAGCTGGCAGAGATTCCTCCTGCCAGCATTCCTGGGATAGATAGTGATCCTGGCAGTGAGAGAGCGCTGGAGGGGGGCTGGCTGGACGCTCGGCGCAGACGCAGGGAGCGACAACAGATGGAGGGCGCCAAAAGGAGGCACTCCGCTCGTTTGGCGCTCAAACAACGATCGTGTCCCGAGGACACAAGGGAAAGAGGGAGGATCTCTCCCTAGCCCATAAGTTCAGGGTCTTCCCGTGGTTCCCCTTCAAACGAGGACCAACTGCCTAACCCAGAGCTTAGGCTACTCTGCGATGTTTCCCCAGTGCTGTTCCTTGCTTAGTTGCTAGTGATTAGTATCTGAAAGAGTCATAAAGTAATAAAGGAATAAAGCCTTGGAAAGAATCCTCGTCATCTGTGTCCTGAGTTGGCTATTGGAGGGGACTGCAAGAGGCAGTTAGGGCACTCCTGACAGCGGCTAATATGTGCTGATGTATGAGGAAACGTAAACTAAGACCAAACTGGCACATGGATTTAACTCAGTAAAATAGAATAAAAATTTATTGTTTAGAAGATGTCATTAATTAGCCTAACCCTGCCTTGCTACCCCTCTAAATCCTTTCACCCCTCCAGGATGGTGCTCGACTCCAGTCAGTGCAACTTTAGCATTCCTGACACCTAGCAGAAGAAACCTTGTCAAAATAATACCTAGCCAGCTCTTCAACTTTCCACTTACTACTGAACGCAATACATAGGAGCTGAAGTTGATCAAAGTCTTCTTGGTTTAAAGGACAGGTTCATGAAAATCTATTCTCATCACGGATACCTAGAAAGCACATTTAAGTAGGGATGTCAGAGAATTCTGCCACAGATCTCGGTGAGGCCAAATGCCAGTGCATTCGGCCCCCCGAAATCCGTGGCGGAACGAAGCCCCCCGCCCCCACACCCCACGAAAGGTGCGCGAAACAGAGCACTTACCTGCTGCAATTCATGCTGCTTTGAGAATTCATTCTCAAAGCAGCATGAATTCATTCATGCTTCTTCATTATAGCCGTGATAGGCTACGTAAATTATTACGTAGCCCATCACAGCTAACGCAGGGACACTATTTGCGTCCCTGCAGAGGCCATGATAGGCTATGTAAGTATTTATGTAGCCTATCAGGGCAAAAAAAACACAAAAAAACAGCGAATGCAAATGGAGGCGGCTACGGCAGCCGCCATTTGTGTTCCCTTTTTTTTTGCCATTTTAGCCTACGTAAATATTTACGTAGGCTATTACAGGGGGGGGAGGAACGCAAATGGCAGCCACTATGCCATTTGCATTCCCTTTTTTTCCCCCCCATAATAGCCTACGTAAATATTTAAATAAAATATTTAAATAAAACGGCAAAAAAAAGGGAATACAAATGGCGGCCGCCGTAGCCGCCGCCATTTGCATTCGCTGTGTTGTGTTTTTTTTGCCATGATAGGCTACATAAATATTTACGTAGCCTATCATGGCAAAATACAGGGACGCAAATGGCGGTGGCTATGGCAGCCGCCATTTGCGTCCCTGCAGGCTGCCCAGCAGCCGGATGTCTGGCTGCAGGCAGCCCTGGCTGGCAGCTCCGTGGAATCTCCGCAGAGCGGAGCTGGCCAGAGAGAATTTCGGGGGGAGGGAAGGAGCGCCTCCCCCCCACCGCGAATGTCACCCTTCGAAAAGGTAAGTGACTTTCGTACATCCCTACATTTAAGTATCCAATGTTCCCCCCCATTGTTTGCCAATTTTGCCACAGTTGAAATACACCTACTTCATTCGTGTTCTGAATTGTGTTTTGCTCCCCCCACCCCCGCCACGCGTGCATTTGACGGTTTCCTAGAAGTTGCTTTTCCTGTTCAAATTTTATCGCTTCTGGGGAATCACCGGAGAACACAGACTTTAAACCGACAACCTCTTCCCAGACTAACAAGTGCCCTTGCTCATTCCTCCCCGCCAGCTGCAGTAGGATGTATTCCATCGTCTAAAGGAGCCAGCAGGGAAAAAACATGTTCGAAAAAGCAATGGATTCCCCAGCAAGTGTTGCAGATGTCAAGAGCGTGCAATTAAACTCCAGTCAACTGACAGCTAATGTGCTAATCTGTCAAGTGGAAGGCAGCAGCTCTGCTCTCATTTTTCAGAAAGAACCACAGGTGGGGGAAGATTCCTGGCCAATTTTTTCTTCGCTTGCCTTTGCCCCACCCAGCGGACGGTTCTTGGGCCTGCAACGCTTGATGGGCACAAATCAACCCAAAGGGCCCGAGAGGCGTTTTTGAGAAGATGCAGGCGCAATGGCAACAAGGGGTCAGCAGCTTTTATCCTCCCTTCACCCTTCAATGCCAGCTGCACTTACCTCAAGCATGGGGGAGTGTCCCTTGTCTGGCAATCTGCAGCCCAGAAGCTCTGCAAGAAACTTTGCCATATACAAGCAGGGAAAGAAGTGGTTTTGCCTAGAGATCTCCTTGTCAGCGTGCCAGGCAGGATATCGTTTGAAGCTCAGCAGAGAGAGAGAGAGAGAGAGATTCTTCCTTACAGCCAAGCCCATGCCATTTCTTCCAGGAGGAAGACTTGTTTATCCAAGCTCTGTCTGTGCCAGCATTGTGCCAAGGAGGCCGAACAATGTTGCTAAGGATCCCCTCTGAACTGGACAGGTGGTAAGCAGCCTTAGCACAACCCCCAAAAAAGAGAAAGGTAAGAAAGGCATAGGATAAATCCACCGCTCAGGGGCTTGGGCTATTTGGTGCTTGCTTCCAAGCCTTTCCCACTGAATGTCACTATAACCACAGTAAAAGGGAAAGGGCTCCGCAAGGGGGAGGTGAGAGGGACAACAGTTCTTGCAGCACATGAAGGCAAGCTGTTGGGAGGAGAAAAGGCATAACGCAAATCACCTCCTGCATCACCAGGTGATTTCAGCCGACACAGGAGTGCAGGAGTGAAGCAATGCCAAACTTCTGTTCATGGCAAAGCTGAGAGGGTCCAGAAGGTCAGCAGCAGCAAAATGCAGCAATCCAAAGCAGGACCCCTACACTTCAGTTTCCGGGCTGGCAGAGTGCCTCATGGGGGCAATAGGGCCAAAAGCAAGTCTGGAATCAAGTCCAGCAAAGCTGGTTTCTTGTCAGGGTCAGGACTGGAACTTCAGACAGGAAGCCCAAAACTGAGACTCGTGATCTCCCCACAAACACACACAGGCACAGAGAAACAAACATAATAAATAAACACTTGTTGTGCATTTGTTTTTGGTGCTTCCAGACGGAAGGCTCCGAGCACTACCCACCTGAAAGCATTGTGCAGCTATTCCGTCATTTCCAGTGGAGGCTGGTGGCTCTGATGTCAGGGGGCGGTGAATCCACTCCGGGTTTCAATCAGAACTCTAAAATAGCTATCCAAGGTGCTACCCAAGGCTGGTCTAGAAATGCTCTCAACCTCGGTAGTCTTCACCTGTAAAATATGGAGATGAATATCAGTGATCAGTTGTCTCCTTTGACCAGGTCTTTGTGTAGCTCTGCTGTCCAGTTTTAGAGTTTGGTGCTAGAATGCTTGGTCTGTAGTAACTCAGAAGTAGATTTGCACTCGAGTACGCAGGCTCATTTGCAGTGGGTAGTTGATTCTGCACCTTGTATCACCATTTTGCGTCTGGCTCCACCTGCTCAGTCATTATTTTCAATTTGTCTCTGGTTGGTGAACCTCTGGGTTCTAGTAGGGATGTACGAAAGTGACTTACCTTTCGCGGATTATGTTGATGGTGGGGGGGGAGGCATTCCGTCCCTCCCCCCGGAATCCTGGCCAGGGGGGAGGTGCTCCGTTCCTCCCCCCGGAATCCTCGAACGGCCGGCTGTGCTTCGCGGCAGCTCCGCGGAGCAGCTGGCCAGGCCCGGCCCGGCCAAGCCAAGCCAGAGCCGTCCGCAGCCGGATTTCTGGCCGTGGAGGGCTCTGGGTAAAAAAAACACACACACACAACCAACCGCGTATGCAAATGGTGGTGGCTACAGCCGCCGCCATTTGCGTTCCTTCTTTTTACCATCTTAATCTACGTAAATATTTACGTAGGCTATGACGGCGAAAATAAAGGGGAACGCAAACAGCATAGCGGGCGCTCTTTGCGTCCCTTTTTCATTCACCGTTTTAGCCTACATAAATCTTTACGTAGGCTAAAACGGCGAATCAAAAGGGGACGCAAATAGCGCCCGCTACACTATTTGCGTTCCCCTTTATTTTCGCCGTCATAGTCTACGTAAATATTTACGTAGATTAAGACGGTAAAAAGAAGGAACGCAAATGGCGGCGGCCATACCCACCGCCATTTGCGTACATAGTTTGTTTGTTTTTCTAAACCCACCCAACCATGATAGGCTACGTAAAGATTTACGTAGCCTATCACGTCTTTTTTTTCAAACCTAGCCATGATAGGCTACGTAAATCTTTACGTAGCCTATCACGTCTTTTTTTTTTTTTAACACAAGCCTGGAAATGGCGGCGATGGCAGCCGGTCGGAAGACCAGCTGCCGCCGCCGCCGGAGCCGCTGCCGCCCAGAAGATCCGCCCCAGGTGAGTCTCATCCTGGGGGGGATCCGCAGGGGGGTGGCAGGCCGTTCCGCCACGGAGTTCGGAGGGCCGAATGCACTGGCATTCAGCCTCACCAAGATCCGTGGCGGAATTCTCTGACATCCCTAGGTTCTAGAAAAAAAACAAAGTAGACCCCACAAACATGAAGTCTTTCCAAACCTGCCTCAGACAGCAAAACCTAGTTATCCTCCCTTTTCATCCTACCTATTTAATGTCTGCCCATTTCACTGTAAGTACCCTTATAACCTAAGTACCCTTGTACTCCAATGTACACCCTTAAATTAGGGATACACCGCCTCAGGCTCGTTTGCCAAATCTGGTCTACCTCAGGTCCAGATCCGGCCCTCCAGGATTCCCTAAACGGCCCCACGCCCTTCCCCTGCCCCCCTTTCCTCCAAACACCAACTGTTTGGAGATAGCCCATATTTTGTGCAGCTTTTTCCCCTATTCTAAAAGGTCGAAATTCCTCTCCTGTGCCTTACTGCTTTTCTACATTAGGCTGTTAATTGCTATGTCTACTTTCGGTTTCGTCACAAAACTGAGATCTGAGCTCTACACAAAGAGCTTTTTCTTTCCTGCTTTTCCACTACATAACCTCTAAGTGGTGCTGTGCTATAGCAGAATATCGCAATTACACTAATAGGAAAATATCTTTTATTTCACTTTCAGAAATAATACATTTTCCCCACTCTATATAAAACCCAGGAAAGTGCTCTTAAAAAACAGAAGCAAAACTGACGTCATCTAAAGAACCCATAAACAACCATGAGTAGGTAATCACAAAAGCACAATAAATGCACCATGAAGAAAAGCTCTTGGTTCCTGGCAGTAAGAGCTTTACCCTAAAATATGCTGGTATTTCTGGTGGTTTCGCCCCACCCCCTTTGCCTTTGCCACACACACACACCCATAACCCTTGGAATGAGCTCCCTGAGAGCTTCTCCAAAATGGAATTTGGCCCTCAGACTGAAAGAGGTTCCCCACCCCTGGTGTAAATAGTAATACAGGGAGGACTGGTCAGCCTACCCAAGAGAGACATAAATTAGAAAGTGCGTCCTTCCAAGACTAGTTAATTGTCCAACATTTAGAGTGCTTCATTTGAGATAACTTTCATAAGCATGGAGAGCACAGGAAGCCCATCTTTTTCTGCTGTGGCACCCCGGTTGTGGAATGCTCTCCCCTTGGAGGCCTAGATTTTAAATTGGTATTAGCTACCTTAATGATTTGATTTGTTTTAGCTATTTAAATTATTTATTGTTTTGTACTGTTTAAATTAATTTTACCTGTACACCACCCTGAGATCTTAATGATATAGGGCAGGATACAAATGTTTTAAGTAAATAAATAATAAATACATCTTAGATGAAGCTTTCCTGATAGGCTTTGTATAAGCACCTGCGTCTTTACTGGCCCACATCACAAGGGCCTTTGGCTGTGGGGTAGATTCCTATCTTCTAGCTCCTTTGTTCTTGGACTAGCAGCCTGCATTTGGGGTCAGTGGAGACAGGCCATCTGCCTTCTAGGCCATTCAGCCAGGCATTGGAAATGTATTTTGATTTTTAGACTCTGGGCATCAAGCGCAGGCTTGGTTGGGCACCTGCCAAGGGCCCAGACCCCAGCAAGGACCCACTGACAACAGCCCCCTGGAGTTGTTCCTCCTCTTCACCACTGCAATCTGCTTATTCACCTGCCTCTCACTCTGACCAAGACAATGGTGGTGGCAAGAAGGAGGAGCCGAAGATGCTGCTGCCTCCTTGCTCACTGCCTCTCTGCCTGCAAAGCAAGCAAGTGGTTGCAGTGACAAGAAAGACAAAGACGAGAAGTATTTATTGGGTTTTAATTATATTTATAAACTGCTCTATATCTGAAAAATTCCCAAGTGGAATAGCAGCTGGTGACAATGGCAGTGAGAAGGTAGACTCACTGAGGGAGGGGTGGCCCAATTGGTGGCAATACAAGGTATAGTGATGGCCACCAATTTGGATGGCTTTAAAAAGGGATTGGACAAATTCATGGAGAAGAAGACTATTGATGGCTACTAGTCCTGATGGCTATGTGCTCCCTCCTGTATCGGAGGCAGTGTACCTATGTACACCAGTTTCTGGGGAACATGGGTGTGAGGGTGATGTTGCACTCCTGTCCAACGTGTGGGTTTCCTGTGGGCAGCTGGTTGGCCACTGCGCGAACAGAGCACTAAACTAGATGGACCTTGGTCTGATCCAGCATGAGTCTTATGTTCTTAGGGGGCCCATTGAGGGTGCATTGCCTGTGGGCTTTCAAAAACCTGGAGCTGGCACTGCTGCTTAGAATATCCAGCTCCCTAGATGAAAGAGAGGCAAATCTAAAGCCCTGGTCTTACCAATGACTGGGGGAATCCTCCTTTCCTTATACAAATACCTGTGATATGAATAAGCTACCGAAGCTGAAAAATCACACTTATTTTTTAATTTCCTCTAACACTATAATACTGATTTTGATAGCACTTTACAGCTTCAAAGCACTTTATGGGCATTAACTAATTAAACTTCTCACCACCCCTCTGAGGTAGGTAATGTGTGTTGAAAGGAATAATTTGAACTATTCTGACACTTTGATAGCTTCTAAATTAACTACTCCAAGAAGAAATGTAGGCATTGCTACAGACAGCCCCATGAAGACCTGTGCTGATCGTCCCACAAATGACAATGGATGATTCGGAGGGGGGGGGGGAATTAAACATACATTTTATAAGTCTTTCGTAAAACTTTACCTAGAGAAAACAGCAAGGGATACTGTGCACACACCTCACCGTCCAAAACCCAACAGCAGGACAGAAAGGAAGGCATTTAAAGGAGATAAGAGCCCCAGAATAACTTCCATAGAAGGAAATATTCAAAAGAGAAGGATTAGACCATTGAAGATATTATGACTTGCTAGAGAAACATACAATTAATGGGCCGGTTTGCATGTAAAGGCAGCAAATCGTGGGTTAATTAATTACACCATGATTTGCCACAGTGTGTGCCCAGCACATGCCATTGCCACTTTGCATGATCCACCTCTGATCAGTATGATTGGAAGTTGATTCATGACTCATAATACTAGAACCCGGGGTCATCCCATGAAGCTGATTGGTGAGAGTTTCAGGACAGATAGAATTATGATGTGTGAACCTGGACGCTATGAGTTAGTCTTGGGCTAAGGAACCCACAGATAACCTAAGAACTACTCATAGGTTAACTGTGGGTTGTTTAACCCATGATTAACACATAGTATCCAGGTTCGCACATCACAAAATAACCTCCGATCGGGCCGATCAGAGTTTGATCATGCAAAGTGGAAGTGGTAGGCGCCAGGCACACACTGCAGCAAATCCAGGGTTAATTAATCCATCATTTGCCACCTTTACGTGTGAACTGAGTCAATGACTGATACAGCCAGGACTACTCTGCAATATGAACTTTCTTTTTGTAGTATAAGGAAAATACTTGTTGGACTAATTGCTATTCTTTATGAGTAGGGGCTGTCAAAAGGGTTTTTTTAAAAAAATTACTTGCTTAATTACCAGCCTTTTAATAGATTCATTTGAATAAAGTTGTATATTTCTAAGACCTCAAAATAGATGCCCTTGAAGATATTGAAGGAAGTATAGGATAACTTGAAATTTAATAAACAAAAGCTACAACTCATTGTTAAAAATGAAAGGGCAGCTTTAATATTTCTTTCATTCCCTATTAAAGCAGTACACCAAATTCACAATAATCTCAAAAATAACCTTAGGCCAGGCTGGGTCGGTCATGGGCCCATCAAAGATATTCTGGGCCCTTTTCTAAATTTTCTGCTTTGCTTCCAAAGTTGTTGTGGTGATTTGGGTGGGGTGGTTAGCTGCTACTCTATTGTGAGCTATCTTTGTTGCAATGCAAAGTATTTGAGGGCAACTTGATCTTGAATGGGTAATGAAGACCCATCAACTTTACAAAAGACCTGTTCCTGATGGAGATGAAAACTGCTAGAACTGGTTTGTTGAATTTGAGATCAACTGTTTCTCCCTGATTCTGGGAAAAGAAACTCCTGGAAAATCTTGAGCTTGTCATCTTATGCTTCTTGGGAACATGTCCCTCTCTTTCCCTCAAGCAGTCTCATGTCTCTCCAGCCAAACCCCAATGAAGTCCCAGCTTAGTGATGCTCAACCTGTTCTGGAGGGGTTTTACTCCCCCTAAAGGATCAGGTTCATAGTTTGGGGGTGATCTTGGATCCAGAACTGTCATTCGAGGCACAGGTGGACTAGGTAGCACAAAGCATCTTTTATCAGCCTAGGTTGCTATACCAACTACATCTGGACAGAGATAACCTAGTTACAGTTATCCATGCTCTGATAACCTCTCATCTGGATTACTGCAATGTGGGGTTGCCTTGAAAACGGTCTGAAATTTCAGCTGGTCCAAAATAGGGAAGCAAGGTTGTTAACTGGCCAACATGATCATATCATGCCAGTACTTTTCCATCTGCACTGACTGCCAGTCCATTTCTGGGCCCAATTCAAAGTGCTAGTATTAACATTAAAAGCCCGAAATGGCTTGGGGCCAGGCTACCTGAAGGATCATCTCCTCCCATATCTGCCCACCCAGATCCTAAGATCATCTTCAGCAGTTCTTATCCAGGAGCCCCCGCCAAAGGAAGTGAGGTGGGTGACTACTAAGAAGAGGGCCTTTTCTGCTGTGGCACCCCTCTTCCCAGAGAGGCTCGCCTGGCGCTTACACTGTGCTCTTTTCAGTAGGGATGTCTGGAGCAGGGAAAGTCGGCCCTCTTGGAGCTCGGTGGTTTTCCCCAGAGCCCCTGGCTCAGCTTGTGCTCACGAGCCAAGCCATGGGCTCCCTGCAGGAAGTCACAGACTCCCAGTGACGGGTCACTGTGCTCAAGTCTCTCCTTCTCCCTCCCAGGCCCCAGGAGGGAGAAGGAGAGACGTGCATACAGTGGTGGCAATGGCACTGCCAGTGGTGGCGGAAATCCGCAAGCTGGCCCAACTTGACCTGAGCGAACTAACACTATTTATCTGCTCCCATGGCTGAGTGGTTAGGGGACTGCTCTGTGGTGTTTGCAGTGTGGGCTCAAGTCCAAGTAGCTCCTTCTCTTTTTGGGAACGGCTGCAGCTCAAGAGTGGAGCACATATGTTGCTCGGAAGCTGCAGCTGGTACAGAACGCAGCAGCTCGCCTGATTAAAGGCAGCCGCCGGCGAGAACACATCACTCCAGTGCTGAAGGAGCTGCACTGGTTACCAGTTGTTTTCCAGGCCAAATTCAAGGTGTTGGTTTTGACCTTTAAAACCCTATATGGTTGCGGCCCAGCCTATCTTAAGGAGCGCCTCCAGCAACACCAGACAGGCCGCTTAACAAGATCAGCCTCGGATGGCCTTCTCTCTGTCCCATCAGCCAGGACAGCTAGACTGGTGGGGACGAGGGAGAGGGCCTTTTCTGTGGCGGCCCCCACTCCGTGGAACTCCCTCCCTAGGGAACTCCGCCATGCCCTCTCTTTAATGAGCTTCCGCCACGCATTAAAAACGTGGTTGTTCTGACAGGCATTTAGGGTGGGTTAGGGTAATTTTAGAAATGTGATGTTTTTAATGTAGAATGTTATTGTTTTGAACTGTTTTTATTGTTGTACGTTGGCTGGGTGACCAGCCAGATGGGCGATTAATAAATTTAATAAATAAATAAAATAAATAAAAATGAGTTGCACACAGAAGATCCCAGGTAGACATCTCCAGGTAGGGCTGGGAAAGACCGCTGCCTAAAATCCTTGAGAGCTGCTGCCGGCAAGCGTAGACCTGGGGCGCAGAACCTCTTTCAGTCCGAAGGTCGAATTCCATTTCAGAGAAGCTCTCGGGGGCTGCATCCCAGTGGTGGGCGGAGCCAGGCAAAGGGTGGGGCCAAAAATACCAGCAGGTTAACACTCCTACTGCTGGTAACTAAGCCTGAGGAGAACCTTTTAGAATGGGGAGGGAAATTGCACAGAAGCTGGAAAATCACCAAACAATCAGTGGTTGCGAAAAAGGTGGTGCGGCCAGGGGAAAGAGGGTGTGGCCTTCTGGGGAACCCCAGAGAGCTGAGTTGGGAGCCCAAGCAGGCCGGTTTTGTTCAACACCCTTGGTGTAGCCAGTACTGAGCTAGATGGACCCATGGCCTGGATTAGTAGAATGTAGCTTCCTACGTTCCCAAGACTGAAGCAGCTTTGGGGTGTAGTTACTCTCCATGGGGTTGCAGGTTTTGAAGTTGTTTTTAGGAGCCTGCTCACTTCCAGTCAGCTGTGCTTGTATATTTATACATGCAGAGAGATTACAAAGCAACTGCATCGCCATTTGTACTCTCACTCTCTTAGAATCATAGAATAGTAGGGTTGGAAGGGGCCTACAAGACCATCGAGTCCAACCCCCTGCTCAATGCAGGAATCCAAGTCAGAGCATCCCCGACAGATGGCTGTCCAGCCTCACCTTGAATGCCTCCAGTGTGGGAGAGCCCACCACCTCCCTAGGTAATTGGTTCCATTGTCATATTGCTCTAACAGTGAGGACGTTTCTCCTGATGTTCAGCCAGAATCTGGCTTCCTGTAACTTGAGCCCATGATTCCGAGTCCTGCACTCTGGGATGATCGAGAAGAGATCCTGGCCTTCCTCTCTGTAACAACCTTTCAAGTACTTGAAGAGCGCTTTCATCTCCTCCCTCAGTCTTCTCTTCTCAAGGCTAAACATGCCCAGTTCTTTCAGTCTCTCCTCATAGGGCTTTGTTTCCATTCCCCTGATCATCTTTGTTGCCCTCCTCTGAACCCTCTCCAGCTTGTCTGCATCCTTCTTAAAATGTGGTGCCCAGAACTGGACACAGTACTCCAGATGAGGCCTAACCAGTGCTGAGTAGAGGGGAACTAGTACTTCCCGGGATTTGGAAGCTTGTTGTTTATTCGTTCAGTTGCTTCCGACTCTTCGTGACTTCATGGACCAGCCCACGCCAGAGCTTCCTGTCGGCCGTCACCACCCCCAGCTCCCCCAAGGTCAAGTCCGTCACCTCCAGAATATCCATCCATCTTGCCCTTGGTTGGCCCCTCTTCCTTCTGCCTTCCACTTTCCCTAGCATCAGCATCTTCTCCAGGCTATCCTGTCTTCTCATTATGTGGCCAAAGTACTTCAGTTTTGCCTTTAATATCCTTCCCTCAAGTGAGCAGTCTGGCTTTATTTCCTGGAGTATGGACTGGTTTGATCTTCTTGCAGTCCAAGGCACTCTCAGAATTTTCCTCCAGCACCACAGTTCAAAAGCATCTATCTTCCTTCACTCAGCCTTCCTTATGGTCCAGCTCTCGCAGCCATAGGTTACTACGGGGAATACCACTGCTTTAACTATGCGGACCTTTGTTGTCAATGTGATGTCTCTGCTCTTCACTATTTGATCAAGATTTGTCATTGCTCTCCTCCCAAGAAGTAAACGTCTTCTGATTTCCTGGCTGCAGTCAGCATCTGCAGTAATCTTTGCGCCTAGAAAGACAAAGTCTGTCACTGCCTCCACGTTTTCTCCCTCTATTTGCCAGTTATCAATCAAGCTGGTTGCCATCATCTCGGGTTTTTTGAGGTTTAACTGCAACCCAGCTTTTCTTCTTTCACCTTCGTCATGAGGTTCCTCAGGTCCTCCTCGCTTTCAGTCATCAAAGTGGTATCATCTGCATATCGGAGATTGTTAATGTGTCTTCCAGCGATTTTAACTCCAGCCTTGACTTCATCAAGCCCAGCATGTTGCATGATGTGTTCTGCGTACAGGTTGAATAAGTAGGGTGAGAGTATACAACCCTGCCGTACTCCTTTCCCAATCTTAAACCAGTCCGTTGATCCATGGTCTGTTCTTACCATTGCTACTTGGTTGCTTCTATTAATGCAGCCCAAAATAGCATTTGCCTTTTTTGCAGCCACATCACATTGTTGGCTCATATTCAGCTTGTGATCGACAACAATTCCAAAATCCTTCTCGCTTGTAGTGTTGTTGAGCCACGTATCCCCCATCTTGTAACTGTGCATTTGGTTTCTTTTTCCTAGGTGCAGAACTTTGCATTTTTCCCTATTAAATTTCATTCTGTGGTTTTCTGCCCATCGCTCCAGTCTATCCAGATCACTTTGAATTTTGTTTCTGTCTTCCAAAGTATTAGCTATCCCGCCCAATTCTGTGTCATCTGCAAATCTGATTAGCATTCCCTGCACCTCCTCCTCCAAGTCATTAATAAAAATGTTGAAGAGCACTGGGACCAGGACTGAGCCCTGCGGTACCCCACTCGTTACCTCTCCCCAGTTTGAGAAGGTCCCATTGATAAGCACTCTCTGAGTCCGATTCTGTAGCAACTGTCGATCCACCGGATCGTTGTTTCATCTAGCCCACTTTGAGCTAGTTTGCTCATCAGGAGATCATGGGGCATTTTGTCGAAAGCTTTGCTGAAGTCGAGGTATATGATGTCTACAGCATTCCCACGGTCCACAAGGGAGGTTACTTGATCAAAAAATGAGATCAGATTCATCTGGCAGGGTTTGTTCTTGACAAATCCATGATGGCTTCGAGTAATCACTGCATTGTTTTCAAGGTGCTTACAGATGGATTGCTTTATCATCTGCTCCAGAATTTTCCCAGGGATTGATGTCAGACTGACTGGTCTGTAGTTCCCAGGTTCCTCCTTTTTGCCCTTTTTGAAGATAGGGACAACATTAGCCCTCCTCCAGTCATCTGGCACTTCACCCGTCCTCCATGATTTCTCAAAGAGAATAGAATAGTGGTTCTGAGAGTTCTTCTGCCTGTTCCTTTATTACTGTAGGATGCAGTTCATCTGGCCCTGGAGATTTGAACTCATTCAAAGTAATGAGGTGTTCCTTGACCATATGCCTATCGATCTCAAGCTGTAATCCTGCCCCCTCAGCCTGTACTTCGCCTTTGCCAGGGGGGTCATAGACCCTCTTTTGGGAGAAGACTGAGCCAAAGTAGGAATTGAGCACCTCTGCCTTTTCTTTGTCATGTGTTATCGTTTTGCCATCCTTATTTAATAGCTGAACCACCATTTCTTTCCTCTGCCTTTTACTATGCACGTAGCTGAAGAAAGCCTTTTTGTTGCTTTTAGCATCCCCCGCTAACCTCAGCTTGCTAACTAATCTTGCTCATATTACTGTATTCATTGCTGGTTTTACTGTGTTTATATTTTTCATCGCTTTTAACATCTTATTTTTATTTTATTTATTTCTGACACATACCACTGAATATAATACAATATCTCAGCAGTTGAAAATAAATATTAAATATTAAAATCACATTTAAAATACAATATTAAAAACACAACATTAAAAATAACTCCAATTACAATAAAAGCAATACTAAGAGCAGTAAGATGGAGCGGCATGGCTAATTTAATTACAGCCCAGGGAAATCCTGGGCGAACAAGCGTGTTTTCAGGAGCCGTTTAAAAGACGCCACATTTTCTGCCTCCCGAAGTACATGAGGGAGGGCTTTCCAAAGGGTGGGTGCCACCACAGAGAAGGTCCACCATCGGGGTGGGCCTCCAAATCCAAGTATCCAGGGCAGAGTGGAAGCCTCAGCAGAAACAATCCTCGCCTCTGCCGCACTTCCCACCCTGCATTTCACTAAAGGGGGGTTTTCTCCCATCTAGCTGGAGCTTTTGTGATCTCAGAGAGGCTGTTGGTATGGTTCTCTCTGCGCCAGCTTTGAGGCGTCAGGGGAGGGGGAGGGGCAGGGAGCGTGGTTCCCTGGGTCTGAAGTTGGAGCACTGTCTCCAACCTCGGATCCAGGAATCCGAAGTACTGTGGCCCCTCAGACACCATCTACGGGCCATAGGATTGCTCCGTTAACGGTTCTATGTATTTTATTGCTATACGCTGCTGAGGGAGGGCTTCTGCCCTGAAAGGCGGTCAAGAAATATTTTAAATTAAAAAATACAAAGGAAACAAAATCCTGCAGCACTGGACTTCTCAGGACAGATCAAGTATCTCCCTAGAGTTTTAATCATTTGTTTTTGATATAATCAACAAGCACATAAAAATATTCTAACAAAACACAAACATTAAACAGGAAATCCAATTACAGTCAGCAGGGATCACAGGAGTTTCAATGCATTAATAACCTTATATTTACCCACAAAAGTTCTTCAGGGCTTTAAGATTCAGTTATAATTATCTAAATGTATCTTTCCATATCTGTCCATGACATGGTGGTGGTTTTCTCTGGGTACTTTGTTAATAAAATCAATGAATTCATACCAGATTGTATGGAAGGTGTCAGATTCTTTTTGCTGTCTTTGTGCCCTTATCTGTTTAGTTAGTTTTTCAGTAACACAATACTCCAAAGGTAGTTATATCACACAATAGATCTGTAGATTCTTTCCAATTCTTTGCTATTAACTGACAAGACGCTACCATCATAAAAGTCAGCATTTCTTTGTCTGGTAAATGTTCTTTAGGGCCACTAAAGGTAGATAGTAGTGCCAATTTAGGATCCAGGTGAACCTTCACTCCTGTTATCTTACTGCAAGACAATAAAATGGTTCAGCGGCTAGTTCTGACAATCTGCTTTGAACAACATTGGGCTTACAGATTCATGTGTCCCAGCAGCTAAAGAAGCATCTTATTCTTGGTAAGCATGGTAGAACCAGCTGGCTCCATACCCAGCCAGGGAACATCTTGACTTTGCCTTCCCAGCCCCAACAGCTACTCATACAGAAGACCAACACAGGATTACACAACTTTTTCTCTGATCCATAGCAGAGTAGCAGGTATGACAGACTGCTGTGGATATTAGAGAAAAATAGATGCATTGTCATCAGAAGCTTTTGGACTCTTGCTTAATGCATCTTTCCACTCGGTTTAAAATGTGCCTTTCTAAACTTCTTAAGATTTGCATAATAGTCTTTATCTTCTGAGTTTAGGATACTGTTGCCTACACCTAACAGTGAATACAAAAATATGAGTTATAGTCACTCTCATTTAAAGCTTGATTCTATCTTATGACCTTTCGCCTCTGCTTATTTCCCTCTGCTTCTTGGGGCACAATCCTATGCCCATTAAGACAGAGAAAAGTCTTATAACTTTTACTGTACGACCTTTTCCTGTCTAAACATGTATAGGATTGCGCCTTTCATTAGCTATCTTTCTGTCAAGTCAGTATTTTGAAGTCAGTTACAATCAAGTCTGTCAGTTACAATCAAAGAGCCGAGTCAGCTGCTTTCTGAGGTCACAAATGCACCCTGGGAGAACCTCTGAGAGGTCTGTAAGGGGGCGTTTGAGTGGGAGGGGAGAGGCCAGGATGTTTCCTGTAGCCTCTCCAGCCCCAGTCCTGCCCCTGCCAGCGTGCCTCACTTAGATAGGCTCAGAGGCCCGTCTCAAGCACAAACAAAAACAGCAGGCAAAAATCACTCCAACACTCCTTCCACCCTGCCAGCAGCAGCCTATCAGGGCATTGGATACATGGATGCCTCTGAGTTCGGAGGCTTCCATCTAACGAGGGTGCAACCTCCCATAGGACTGCACCCTTAGATGAAGCTCCCTGCTTAGCTACTGAAGATCGTGTTAGAAACAGAATTTGCTTCTGATGCTAAATGAAGATGAGCGGAAATATTTTAGAATTCTAAGCAGATAATAGTAAAACTAGTCCAAAGACACAGGAGGTCAAAGGAAGGGCACTCAAAAATCACATAAAAAATCGGAACTTCCGGTTGGAGCCAATATCGCTCTGGTAACATCCCCCGGGCTCTCTATGGGAGCTTTCTCAAACCTTTTTTAAAAGGTTGAAAAACCTTTTCATTCCCCCTTGGAATTAAAAGGGGGGGCAAGGCACCATCTGGATAACTTCTTGGAGAAAAGTTCCCCCCTCAAGATAGTGGGGGGGCTGGATTCCAGGACTATCTCTCTAGAGCTTTACCAATGCAAAAAGCTGTAGTGAGACTACTATTTCATAGGAGAAAACAGGGCTGACGTGTTCCATAATAATATATGCTTTAAGAAATATCAGCAACTTCTGAGGGATGATTTAAGAGATATTAACAATATCTGAGAACATCTGAGGACCTGCAAGATCTGTTTGAGAGAAACATGACTGCACCGAAGAGAAGAAAGGAGCTGGCATCAACTCCCCCCGCACCCCCCATGTCAAAAGTTTCGAAAACAGAAGATATAGGGGAATTATTTACTCTGATAAAGACTTTATCTTTGCAATTTACGGAGCAAGCCAAAAGGTTGGATTTAATCCAGAATTCCATCACCGCCTTGCAAGGAGCTGTGGATTTAATTAATGCATTGCGGCAAAAAATGGAGACAAAATTAAGGAGCTAGAAGACCAAGTGGCAGGAAATGAAACAACGACACAAATTTGTTTTAAAAATGCCTCTGATACAATTTCTCAACTGGAGGCCTTCACGAGAAGATCCAATGTACGTATTATTGGGATTAAAAATCTGTCTAATGATGTAAAATTACCTATTTTTGTGGATAAACTTTTGCATGAGATACTCCCTATCCTATCTGATTATTTACTTGATATTGAACAGGCTTTTCATGTGCCAAATGCTAAAGGGACTGACTATATGGTCATAGTCCAATTTGCAAAAGTCTCCAGTAAGAATTATATCCTGCATTTGGCAAGATAGGGTGGAAGCCTTTCCTGGAAACAAGATAAAGTTATGTTATTTCCAGACTACATCAAAGAGATGGCAAATAAAAGAAGGCAATTTATCAAAGCAAGAAATATGGCAAAACAAATGAACTTACAATATTACTTAAAATATCCTGCTACACTTTGTATTGTGTTTGAAGGTCAGATGAAGAAGTTTCTAAATCATGAAATGGCAACGGCATGGCTGAATGTAAAAATGCGTGAGATTTCTGTTACAATCCCATAAACTGGAATCTTTAAACAAGATTTGTTAACTGTTTGTGTTTAGTCTACATGATCCAGGCTAGGTCAGAAGATAAATGATTATACATATATCCGTTTATTCTCTTTCATCTTTCGTTTTTTCTCGCTTTTCTTCATATTTTTTATTTCAAAATAGATATGGTATGCTGTATTTACATTTATTGTTTGAGGGTATATTGTGTACTTATATATCTAGTATAAAATATATTACTGACTGTTGAAGGTTTATATTAAGTTTTATTATTATATAACACTATATATTTTTAATAATAATAATATAGGCTTCTGGGAATGAATTGTAGACCTGTTTCTTTGATATAAGATTGATGATATGATATTGAAATGTAAGGTTGTTTATTAAACTGTAAGATTGTTAAGGTTATAGATATAGTTTTTAAGACAGAATGGCATCGGAGGCCTGGGGGTACTAGAGCTTAAACTTAATTCTTTAAAGGGGAGGGAGAGGGAGAGGGAGATGGGGAGGGAAGGGGAAAGAATCTTCTTTTTTCTTCACTTCCTTTCCTCCTCCCTTTTCCTTTTTTTTTTTCTTTCTCCTCTTTTTGTTATTGTGGTGTCCTCATCAGAATATTGTATTGTTGGGAAATTGTACTATTGATCAGGTTGTTGGTAATTTTGGTATTGTTTATTTCATTTATAAAGATAAAATAAATAAAAATATATTTTTTAAAAATCACATAAAAAATCAAGGGTCTTATTTTGGACCTTAGTGGAATCTTATAGAACTGGATGCAGACTTAGTCATGCTTACAGGAGACCCAGTGTTATTACTAATTTAAGTCCCATTGATTTCAATGGGTCTAATCTAAGGGCTTCTTCACGTGGATTTTTGTGCATGTGCGTGCACAATTGTCGTTCTTCATTCACGGTATTTTGTTATTCTGCAGCAGCTGTCCCACACCTTCCCCTTGTTTTCCCCATGATATTTCTGTATGCAGAAAATGCAATATTATTTGAAGCCACACAATGGATCCATCACCAGCAGCCGCTGTATTGCTGACATTGCAGTATGACGTGCTTTGTGAAGACAGGTGTTGGGCAGTGCAGTGTTGATGTCACTTAGTGATGACGATTGTGTGGGAGTGTCACCCGCTCACACCTCCCTTGACCTCCAGCCCCTTCACCATTCCACTCCTGGGAACAGTGCTGGGAATTTTGGAAGTGCAGCATACCAGCATTTCACTAGTACAGCATGTGCATCCAACCCATCCTGACATGGAGATGAAGCAAGCCTTATTTTTAAATTACAAACTGAACTTAAAATAGTCCATTGTTAAAAGTGCACATCAGAGACTCTTTTAAAGTAAGATATTTGCAAACTCATGAAAACTCAGCATATAAATATGAGAAACAGCGCTGAGAGATTTCAGAACAAAAATATCTGCCAGTATCTTGACTTCCCTTCTCCTTTGGGACAGTTCAGAAAGATCAGCTGAGTAAGAACTTTGATTTAAAAGCATGCTCCCTAAGAATCCTTTTGAAATGTTTTTCTTACTAACACCACTATTGCATTTTTGTACATATTTTATACTAGGGCTGTGCACCACTTCAGTCCAAAGCCCAGATAACAAGTTGAAGCGGGCTGCTTTGGAAGTGCCTCCACATGATACGAGGCAGAGCAGAATAGCAATGAGGCACCCCAAAGTGAAGCAGCTTGTATTCAAAGCACCTTGTCCAACTTGGTGATTTGCTCTGAGCAACCCAGACAGCCTGGTGCCAAAAGTATCAATTTGAGAAAGTTCAGCAAGGGGTTGAGGAGGAGTGAGGGTGGAATGGAGGAGGAGGAGGAAGGGAGCTTTGGTGAATGGAAACTCTAGTTGCCAAATCAGGGCTGAACGTAACCCAGCAATCTCCAATCAGTGACAGTGGTGGAGGAGGCGGGAAGACTGAATAACTGGAGAAAAATGGCTGCGTTTCAGAGACAGAGATTATTCTGGTGGTGTCACTTAGGGATGTGAGAACCCACCCCCGTCGGGGTTCTCCAGACCCCCCCCGATCCCCTCACCCATCCCTCCGCCTCCACCACAATCACCATGTTTTTAAAAAACATGGTGATTGGAAGTCTATGTGCACATAGACTTGTACGCAAAAAGCACCATAAATCTTGAGTATATGGGCAATTCACAGCGCTTTTTGCATATAAGTCTATGTGCCCAGGCAGGAGGAGGAGGCACAGCACACGCCCCCACCACTCACTAGCTGTCTCCTCCCCATGAGCAGGAGACGGCTAGCAGCCCTTGACAGCTGAGCAGGCAGGAGGAGGAGGAGGAGGCACGGGGCTGAGAGGTAGAGCTCTTTGCTTTGAGAGTTTTTGTGGAAAAAATCAAATTTCAGCTGCACCTAGCTTAAAAAGTCCTGGGCCAAACTGTCTGAGATTTGGCAGGTGAGATCCCCTCCATGTTGGCAGAGAGGCCTCTAACATCTATTAGTCCATGGCTAGTCTCTCCGAGGTTCTCTCCTTAACTAGAGCTGGGAAGTGGTGTCAAGTCTGAACATCCAGATGACATCCTTCAGACCACTAGTTCACCAGCTGCAGAATTGCAACTGTAATTTGAAGTGGGTTTCAAAACCTTGGTTAAGGAAAACCCTGAGCCATGGTTAACCATGGTTAAAGTTGGTGCTGTTCATGACCTGCTCAACCATGGTTAAGGAAGGAATATGTTCCAGGGAGGGACTGTGGGGCTCCCATAGCTTGCTCCCCAATCTGTTAGGAAAGAGACAAACTTCACAATGATACTGAACAGGTCTGGCCCAAGCCATTCTGCTGCATGAGTCAGAGCAGCTAATGGTGCCCTACCAAAATTCAAGATACATAGTACTCAAGCCTGATAAAGTTATTTTAGCATCTGAGGCAGAAAACCCCACAAGTGTCGATCCCCTTCCCTGACCATTTTTGATGGTGATGATAACGATGACAATTTGCTGTCCTTTCACAACAGAATCATCTGCCTGAGGCAGCTGCCTCACTCTGTCTAATGGTAGTGCCGGGCCTGATACTACTGAAAAAGAATAGGGAACTTGCAGTTGTAAATTAAAATTGCTCAATGTGTTTTGGTGGAAACCTTCCTCGGGGGCACAAGAATTCAGTTCCTTGAGTTATATTGGTAATGCGACATCTCGAGGAATAATTCAACAAGGTGAATTTGTGTGTTCTCAAGGAAAGTTTCCACTGAGGCATGGTGGGACATTGACTATTTCATGAAAGTTCCCGGTTATTTTTCAGTACCATTTTGAAGCTTGCCCCTGGTTTTGCTCCTTTGCATTTACTCCCTAGTTTGTTAACCACAGGGAGCCATGCTATGTCTACATCACCATTACAAATGGCCATGATGGCTGAGAATGCTGGGAGTTGTAGTCCAAATCATCTGGAGGGCACCAGGCTGGGGAAGACTGAGCTAGGACAAAACCTGTAGGGGAAGCAGGGCTTCTGCTGGGTTTTCTGGGAGTCTGGTTTAAATAGTGCAGCAGGGGATGGGACTTCAGTTTGCAACAAAGGCGAGAGTTGGCTAATGAGGGCTCAACAGACATGTCATCATCAGCATCAGAGTCATTTCCCACCCAAATTATGACAGCAGCGTTTCATCAAGATACACATTCTGTCACAGGGCTGGATATTCTGTCCTTTCGCAACAGTCAGACAAGCCCCATGTTATGTGTGATGTGAATCCTTTTGTGAGACTCCAACAAGGAGTGTCTGTTCACATTGGGAATAAGAAGACATTGCTCAGTCAGGTTGTCACGAAGTCCCTTGGTTCCTATAGTAAGAGATGCTGGAGATCAAAGCCGCTTAGAAGCCCGAGCCCCTGCTCTGGAGTGAAGTACTGCCCCCTAACCCCAGATGTGTGCATGCTAGGAGCTTGTATTCCGACTGGAAGTAGCAAGCCCCCCAGTAGACTCCAGTAGACTTCCCCGAGGGCAAAGAGGCAGGGCTTGGAGAGAGGAGTTGGCTGGACCCACAAAGGAAAGCCAAGCTTCCACAAGCCAGAGTAGGTTCCCTACCCCTGGAGTAGACAAACTTGGGCTAGACAGACCTTCCTATGCTCCTAAGTGCTGCTCTACATCCCAAGCATAACACAAGAAAAGGGAAACTAAGTGTCCAACTAGACATGACTTCAAGCACCTTTTAACTAGCTGCAAGCACATGATTAATGTTTGCAACTTGCTTTCTTTACACAAAGCAGTCATGGGGAGGGGGGTGGTCTTTATGTGGACTGGTGGATAGCTTGGAGAAAAGGGGTTAACCCTCCCCCTACACCAGTTTCCTGATGAAAACCCACCCCCTGCTGTTATTTGGCCCTGTGTTCTTCTACTTGCTCAACTTGTTGCACAACTGAAAGCACAAGAACTGCTGTAGAACCTACCTATTATAGCGCTACATGAATGCCGGTGTAAGCATTTGCGGAACCTGCTATTGGCTATTTTCCTTCTGCTCATAGTTCTTGGATCTAATCCGCTGTTGTTGCTTTGTACTTGCTGATCTGAAGGATGCATGTTCTTGCCTTTGGGCGGGGAGAGGGGTTAGATCAGGTAGCCTCTGGCCCTCCCCATTTTTCAGAATTCCCAAGACCAGGAACTTAAATAGTGCCAGTGGATGGGGAGAAGGTAAGAGTTAGAAGAAGGGGAAAGACTGTAGCTCAGTGGCAGAGCACCTGTTTTGCATGCAGCCGGTCCCAGGTTCAGTCACGGGGTCTCCAGGTAGGGCTGGAAAGGCGCCTGCCTGAAACCTTGGAGAGCCACTGCCAGTCCGTGTCAACAGTACTGTCATGATCCTTCGTCCTCCCCCTTTGCAGTCAACACACTCAAGGCTACTAGGCTTCAGGCTCACTACTTTAATGACTAACTTCCTTACAAATGCAAAACTCTAGGAAACTCTCAGACTACAATGAAAGCAGCTAATCCACACAATTACAAATATCAATAGAGGAGCCAAAGTGGAAGTTAGAGAAGTTGCCAGCAGTCTGAACAAGAAATTCTTGGCCAGACTAGCATCGGAGGGATGTCCCTCCCTTATGGTATGCAGGCTTTCACACATAGCCACCCTGGTGGACTGTCTGAGCTGCACCTCTAACTTTTCCCACTTTGCTCTGCCACAGACCCTAGCATCCCTCAAGTCACACCCCTCACTCTCCTCCTCCCCCAAAACCTGGGTTCTCATGGAGGAGGAAATGGGGTGTGTGTTCAGGCTGAGCCATCTGTGCATCAAGGTGTCGAGGAAGAAAGCCTTGCCATATCTGAGCTCACTAGGGAGGGTGCCTCCCCCTGTTCTGGCTGTTCCCATTCTGAATCTGAGCTGCTAGATATCTCCACATGCTCAGATTCATTCCTAACAAATACTGGGCTAGATAGACCCATGGTCTGACCTGGTATAAGGCAACTTCCTATGTTCCTATATTCCAAAGAAAATCTGATGGATGACCCATTGACTGCTTGCAGACCTCTGGACAAGATGGGCCATTAAACTGAAGCAATCTGGCAAACTCTTCTTTGCTCTGGTTTTATTGTCAGGGTCGACTGTGGTTCAGGAACAAAAGTATTAACTAGACAGCTTTGATTCTTCTCGGCATTTTCAGATGAATATTTCAGCAACATTAAATAATTCAAGGAAGGACTTTTCAATGGATACACTTCTTGATACACTTCTGTTTTCACTCCAGCCACCTGCCGTCACTGTCAGCAAAGCTAAAAGTTTCCCCCTTTTGAAGCTCTCCTTCCATTTTTGATCTTGTATCCTTTCTTCTGATGTATTGCCACTGTTCCTAGGAGAAAAATAATTGGCAGTTAGGCCATATTTGGAAACGTTAACTGGCTCCCCACCACCGCCTTACCTCCCTTTCCTACTATATTAAAAAGATTTGTTTACCAAGGTTTTACAAACATCATAATGAGATGTCCCTGGAAAGCACAAATGGATGGGATTTTTCAAAGATGCCGGTCGCCTAGTTTCTCAGTGCAGAACTGCTTAAAAAAGAATCAAACAACTGTGACAGGGCCTCCGAGGGAATGATCCAATTCAGCCCTTAAAGTTCATAGGGAAACACTCAGAGCAATGGGAGGCAGAGATAAAAAAAGAAAACAGATATGTAGACTTTGATGATTGTACATTAAATAGAAAGAAAGTTCAGCTGGCAAGCAAGACAAACTGCAGAATTTTTGAAAGATATTGCCTGTTCACCATTTTAAAAAAGTTTAGGTGGTGGAGCAGAGAACATTATTCATGTGCCTCAACTAGGTTTTAGAATAATCTTAGATAAATTAATATTTTCTAAGCAATATGAACCTTTCAACAGGCCCAAACAGCGTGGTCTTTTTCTAGATATATGCATGTTAACAACTGCATACTTTCAGCCTACATTTGTTGGTCCTAGGCAGACATGATCTCCAAGGTTTCGCAGGCCTAGAAATTGGACAGGTGCGCCCAATGGACACATTGTGTGTGTACTATCCTGCTCCCATTCCCCCACCACATATAGGCTCTACATGTAAGTGCCATGTACTGGTTAGAGTCAGACTAGGACTGGGGCAATCTGGATTCAAATCCCCACTGGGTGACTTTGGGCCAGTTACTACCTCTCAGCCTAACCAACCTCACAGGATTATGGTGGAGATAAAATGGAGGGGAGAACCATGAGCTCCTTGGAAGAAAGGATAAAAGTGTAATACACATTTTGAGACTCAACTGAACTGGCCCAAGGGCAAGATAACTGATTCTAGCCTCACTATCTGTGAGAAATCTTAGATTCAACTCTCAGAGTGCCATCCCATCACTTATGTAGCCAAACATCCCACAGACACACACAAGAGGGAGGTATCAGAAGACCCTGGGTAACCTCACAGTTGGAAGAAGTACAACCAATATTGAGGAAAAAAAACCTCAAAAGCAGCTCAATGATGACTGAGCATGGTCAATGACCACAGAATACTGTTGAGAAGAAAAACGCTGAAAAACTGGGTGGATGGGAGAGTGGAATGCAGTGGCTGGAAATGGAGAACAGAGTGTGATGGTTCTGTGGAGTTTTATAACTTATTAGAACTACATTTCACAGCACCCCTGCTGTGGCCTGTGTCAGTGAGGGTTGCCTGCTGCTAAGGAAGGAGGGTCAGGAGTGGGAGAGACACCCACAAAGAAAAAAGGACTATAGCCTCTGAGGGTTGATGAAGCACCAGTGGGGAGTCAGGGGCAAAGAATAAGACCCTTTTTGGCAGTTTGGAACAAACTGAGCTCTGGGACTGTTAGGGAAAACTAAAACCCTTGAACTTCAAGAAGGCCTAGTGTTAAAGCTGTGTAGGCCTAGAGCATGTCTACACCAGCCTAAAATCCCACATTTAAAATGGGGCTTTCTGCTTCCGTTTTAAATGCAGGATCACGACGGACTCCCTTTACGCGTGCTTCCTTCCCCCCTCGTTTTCCCCCTTATCTGAGTCTTCCATATGTTTCATTGTACAGCCGCTAGATGGTGCTGTGATCTAGCTCCTCTTATTGCGGCTTTTCCTTTTTCACAAGGGAAGTGAAGCAGAATGCAACCATGGTAATTTGATAGCTCATTATCTCCAATCTTTTTAAAAATGGAATAAAGGTCATTTAGTGTGGAGACAAAAGGCAAAACTGAAGTACTTTGGCCACATAATGAGAAGACAGGATACCCTGGAGAAGATGCTGATGCTAGGGAAAGTGGAAGGCAAAAGGAAGAGGGGCCGACCAAGGACGAGATGGATGGATGATATTCTGGAGGTGACGGACTCGACCTTGGGGGAGCTGGGGGTGGCGATGGCCGACAGGAAGCTCTGGCGTGGGCTGGTCCATGAAGTTACGAAGAGTCGGAAGCAACTGACCGAATAAACAACAAAGTGTGGAGACACTCTGGAGGTTGATGACGTCATCTAAGGTGCCCACAAACTTCCATGAGTCACCAATCTCAATAGCAGGATGAAAGCTCCATGTTTAACTGATATCCAGCAGATCCAGTTCTTTTGTGTGTGCCACCCTCTAAGTAAGGGGTGGGCACCTTGTGGCCCTCCAGATGTTTTGGCCTACAACTCCCATAATCCCTCACCATTACTATGCTGGCTAGGGCTGGTGGAAGCTGAAGGCCAAAACATCTGGAGGGTAGGGTGGCAATTTACGAACTGTCGAAAAAGAGGGCAAAAGATGATACACATTTGTGTATAATTGGAATTTATAATTTTAATAGAAATTCAGTACAACTCAGTATAGTGCAGAAGACTGTGACCAGGTGACCTGTGTGCCTGCCTGTTCAGTCTGCTGCCTGGGTGCCAAATGTTCACGAGCAACAGTACTTACAGTTCTTTATCTTTAAACCAGAATTGGACAGGACAGCCTTTCAAATAGAGGATGCATTCAAAAGAGGGCAGTCCTCTGGCAGCCCTTCAGATAGAGGACTGTCCTCTGTAAAAACAGACACGTGGCTACCCTACATTGCCCACCCCTGCCGAAGTGACTGAAAACCTTCCCTGTTTACTTACCCCATAAAATCACCTGTTGTTTGTACCTACATGTCAGAGTCATTGCTGGAACCCAGCAGGATTAGTACAGAGTTTACGAGCACTTAAGTGCATTCAGCACCTGCCTTCAGTCCCTGATTATATAGGCATGTTACTGATTTATAAATTCGATACAAGTGCAAGAGACACATAGAAAAGACACCTGACTGCTCCCTCACTCTCTCACCAGCTGGCACCTACCTGGCCACCTCTCTCGCTCTCTTGCCAGCCAACACCCACCCATTCATTTGCTCTGAAGCCTTCTGCCTGAAAAGGAAGAGCGTTGAAGATTACCCACCCCCATGACACTATACATGCAACATTTCGTTGCAGAGACCCATGTTTTTAGCTCTAATTTGTATCTTGTATTAATTCCATAGTATCCAGAAGATAGTATTGTTTTCATGAAGCCTTTGGCAAGCCCTTTCTATGCAATCCTGTCCATGTCTACTCAGATGTAAGACCCACTGAGCTCAATGAGCCTTACTCCCATGTTAGTGTGTATAGAACCGTAGCCTCAGTCCTCATCCCCAACTGAAACAAAGCCTAAACACATGCAAGTGTTCATACTCACCATTTGTTTCCCTTGCCTCTCCCATGAATCCCTTTCCTTTGGGGGTACATCCACTCAAAGTTTAGATTGTGCAATCCATGGGGCTGCACAGTCCATTACCCCGTAAAGCACCATGTGTAACAATATGAAAGAAGTACTGGATTTGGCTTGAGTGGGTTGTGTGAGTCTGTGGCGTGCAGTACATCAACTCTGAAACACCACATACACTGAAAGTTCTAAACAAACAAGCATCTCTTGCCGTTTTGTAAACCTATTTACACTATTTGCCAATATGACTTGAAGAAAATGTTTTTCCTTACAACACAGCTAAGTCCATTGAAGGTGGGCCCAAAGTTTTTGAGTGTTCGACCCCACGTGGTCGAATGACTTTGATTTAATTGCAACTGCATCTCCCCGTGACCCCAGGAAAAAAGAAAAGATTAATAGAATTGGCATGGGAGCATGTGTTCATTCGACTGATGTTATTACCTAAATCCTGTTCCAACAAGATGCTATGACCCCTGGATATCTCTTAAGAGTAAGGAATATGGTCAAGATTTGGCAGTCTGTTAAATTCATTCCACAGACCTGAAGTAAATTATCGAGAGAACCTGGATCACATACTGACGGCTGTCTTCAATATACTGTCAGGCGAGCAAATGGAACAACATTGAGCGGTTGTCTGTCCTGTCAGGCTTGAGAGAATGAGTGAGGCATATAATTAATAAATGCCCATTGGCCAAAGGCAACTCTTCTTTCACTGGGATTCCAAACTTAAATGCCTGTGTGCTTAACAGGATGCAAAAAAAAAATAAAAAATCACATTTCCACTTGTAGGAGGCGGGGGATATGTGATTTTCCCTTTTCATCCCCCTCCTACATACACCTTCTAATAATACTTAGCATTGTGTTTTAAAATATTCAAAGAGCTTCATGCATTATTATTATGATTAATAATAATAATAATACAGTGTCATCCATGTACATGGCACTTTACAAAGAGATAGACACAAGGAGTGGGAAATAAAGGCAGAGGTAAACATGGGAGGAATATATTATTATTGCACTTACATGTTGTGAAGGTTTGAGGCCTACAGAGGCAAAGGGGAAAATGGTCAGGCTTAGAGGCCTGGAGGTTTCTGTTGGGAGGGGGTATCCCTGAGAGGAGTAGTTTCATTTCCACAGTTAAGTGTCAGTTTCAATTCCCCAGTTAAGTTTCATTTCTTCAGGTTTGAAATAGTACCCTCAGTTTTGAGGGAGGAGGGTATCTAAAGACAGCAAGAGAGCCAGTAAGAGCAGAGTCAGGAGACCAGAGCCTGAACAGGGAGCAGGAAGAAATAGCCTGGAGAAGTCTAAATACAGCTAGGGTAAAGGAACTTGCATTTTGCAACCTTTTATTTGCTCTTAATGCCTTTTGTATCACTCAGCTCTATTGTGTAAATACCTTTACTTATGATTTGCTTGCTTTAATTTACCAGTAAACTGTTGAGGTCAAACCCCATGTCTAGAGGGTTTCACCCCACATTTACAGCCTAAACCTCATGTTATTGGAAAGGGGGAGGTAAAAGAAGGAAGGTGGCACTCTTAAGGTTTTATTGTTGGCTTTTATTGTTGTTTTTGTTTTTATATTTTATCACTTTTAATATTTTAATTGTTTTTATGTATTTTATTGCTGTGAGCCGCCTTGGGGGGGCTTCTGCCCTGAAAGGCAGCCAAGAAATATAATTTATTTATTTATTAATAAATAAATAAATAAATAAAATTAAGGAGGCAAGAGACCTTTCAGGACTTGCTCAGGGGGTCCAGGGCACAAGGGGAACCCTGGCACACATACTTAAGCTTGTCTGCAGGACAGCATATGGACTCAGGGTTAGTGTCGAAGGCTTTGCATCAGGGGTGGGTTCTGAGGAGGGATTTGAAGGAAGTAAGAGACGTAGCATCAAAAAGGCATTCTGGGAGGCATCAAGGGAGAAAGAGCAATGTCATTTCAGGGAGTGGGAGATCTTTGGATGGCTTAGGTTGGTGGGGTTGGACAAGAAAAAGTCCCAGGCAAGGGTACATTGGGATATAAGAGTGGAGAGATAAGGGGAGGGGCAAGTCCATGTAGGGTTTTGAAGGGGAAGACAAGCTGTTTATCTGGGATTGGGGAGCAGACAGGTGGGTAGGAATTATCTGAAAAGTCCTGCAATCCTGTGGGGTGGAGTCAGTATTACTGCCTCTTTGGGACAATAGTAAACAATCTTTTACTTTGGATTCGTACTGTTCTTAATAGTCCCTTTTTATGCCCATGGTAGATTTTTGAAAAGTATCTGAATACAATCTTGTTCTATTGCCTACCAATGGTCTTTCTGATCTGCTGCCATTGCATTCATGTTTTTTAACATCATCGCTTGATAATATTTTGCTAAATTTGGACATGAGATGCCACCATGCTTTTTTAGCTCTTCGCCATATCACCAGAAAAAACCTCGGGATTTTTCTGGTTTTCTTTATTTTTCTTATCCCAAATAAAATCTGTTTAATATCTCCTGTCAACTTGACAGCAACTTTGCTGGAATTACTAAAAGAAGATTTTCTAAATACCCTCCTAAACTTTCTTTCCAAAGATCATTCCTACTTTACAGGAGAAATGACCCTTCATAGTCTCTGGCAATGAACTCTTAACTCAGAACTTGCAAGACTTGTGTGTCAAAGGGGATGGTTGAAACCCCTCATGTTAGCAGGCTCCACACTATTTCTGTATTACAGATGGAGATGAGGACCTGAGGCTGCGAGAGAGAGTGGGTACCCTAAGGGCACTTACTAAGGTCATGGCTGAGACAAATTTAAACCACAGAGCTCAGTCTCTTAGCCACCACCTCCATACAAACACAGACTACTGGCAATGTTTATATTTATTTATTTATTTATTACATTTATATCCCGCCTTTTTTCCTCCAAGGAACTCAAGGCGGCGTACATAATCCTCCTCATCCATTTTATCCTCACAACAACAACCCTGTGAGGTTAAAAGCTGTTCACATGCTTTATCTCCCCTTCTCTCGTGGAACACTGAATTCACTCACTTTGGGGTAATTTGGTTAGCTGTATGATTCTGCCAGGGGATAAGAAGAATTTTATTACACTGACATTGTAGCAGTCCGTGTGGCCAGTGATCTAGCTGTTGTCACCATAGCACAGAGCTCCCTCCGCAAGGATACTTGCCACAGCCTAGTAATGGTGATTGTATTGTGTCGACCAGCCTTCCCCAACCTGGTGTCCTCCAGGTGTGTCAGACTACAAATCCCATTATCCCCAGCCAAAACATCCCAATGGACGTGTGGTTGGTAACCTTTCCAAATTCACCAGATGACAATCCATCAGAGAAAACAGGAGGAGATAAGCATCCAAAGTAAATCATAAAGAGGAGAAACAGGTTCTCAGGATGCAAAAAACCCCAACAAAAATTATTGTAGGAAGCCCAACGTGTTTCAGCCTTTTTCTTATTTTTAGGCCTTCTTTGGGGGGTAGAGAAAAAAGTCTGCAGAATTTTTTCACAAAAGATTGCCTCCTGTGTCAATCTACTAGTGGCAATCCATCAGAGACAGAATCACTCTCTCTCTCTCCCCAAGCCTTCAGAACAGTGACTAAAGTTTTTGCTAAATGCAAGGAGAACAGAAATCTTGCCAGGGTTTGGGGGAGGTAGGAGCAATCCAAAACCAATAACAGGGCAATTTCCTCCTGTTTAAATCTTACAAGATAGCACAGTTTTACTGGCTGACCTTCAAGGGCCAGTAAAAACTCATTAGGCAATGCTGATCAGAGGAAGGAAAATCATTATCATCAGCAGGCAAGTGTCATAAATTCCTTCCATTGTTGCATATACAACACTTTGATCATTAAAGGGTGACATTAAAATACAATATTTTACTTTTCATACTATATATATATATATATATATATATTCCATTCCAATTTGCTTTGAAGTCTATGTTTTTCCTTCCTCCCCCCCCCCCCAAAGTTCTGGGCCATTCAGTGGAACCACAGCACAGAGCTTGATTCTTGTTGAAGCTGAACCAACACCCCTTTATTTTTCATACAGCTTTGTTTAAGGGATGTGGTCTGGCAGACATTAGCAGTGGTGTAGTGGTGGCAGGTCATGCTGGGGCTTTGCTCCAGCACTTTTTTTTAAAGCCAGCCCCCAGCCGGGTCGCAGTCTGCTAGGGAAGGAGGAGGGAGTGGGGCCAGCTGCCTGTTGGCTTCTGGCCAAAGGGAGCGAGAGAGGGAGGGAGCCTGAGGGAGCTCTACAGCCTCCTCTCGCCCCCACCCCCATTCTCCTCCTCAGCAATTGGCTCCTCCGTCCGTCCCTGCTCCATCCCTGCGCGCCCAGCGTAGGGCCAGTTTGCAGTAGAGGCACTTACGGGTTGGTACAAATCACTAGAGGGAAAGCAGAATCACATCAGGTAAAGCAAGGTAGAGCAGGGCAGGGTCACAAAAGACAAGGCAGTGGCTAGTAGGGGCTTGAATAGCACACTGCAGGAGGTGCTGACTGGAGCATTCTCCCACAAAGACAGCTGTTGTCTCAGCAAAGTGCAGAGGCCTTCTTTTCAGAAGGCTGGCTGGTCTGGGCCTGCTGTTGGCCCTTCACATTCTGAGAAGCTATGTTTTTAAAGAATTTTGTACCTTTTTACTCATACAGGATGGAGTAGGTGAAGACTGCACTAAGAGTGCAACTTTTGACTCTGAGGCGTCCATCCAAGTTACATCTTATGACCTGAAGGGCCCTGGAATGGAGGAGGAGAGTTCCTGAAGTGGCACCTCCTCCCTATCTGTGTCTTCTTCCAAGCTTGTGGGTGTACTGAGGACAGAGGACATGACAGAAGATGTCTGACTGAATTATTTAGAATTAGCCATTTACATTTTCCTGGCCGTCATATAACTATTTGCAAAGCAGTGGGAATCACGATTTTAGCAGCAAGCTCTCAGTGGTAAGTATATTAAATCATTCAGACTCTTACACCATACACATGATGAAAGACCTATGCGATGCGAGTAAAATATTCATTAGGTTCTTCAGTGTGCCCGAGAGATCCATTAAAAAGTAACAAACCCTGCTTTTGTGAATGCAAACATCAAATGGGACATGTAAATGGGGAACCGTCTATCTCATCCAGCCTGTGGTGAAATTGGAACTCTACAATTTATCTCCCTAAAAACATTTCACAAAGTGCAGAATTGTTCCCCACCCAACACCAACACCAGCACCTTTCACGGGATGAAATTTGAATACCAAGAGTCATTAACAGAAGCACTTTGCTAGCAGACCTTTTAGAAAGCTTGAAATGTTAAGTACTAATTGAGGTTAGTAGCCTTGCTTCTCTCACCCTCTCTCTCTCATACATAAGAAGCCTTGTTCTTCTTTTCATTGATAGCAGACTTGCTTCAGCGTCTAGAATGTTCACAGTCTGAAATTGCGACAGTTGAGATAACAGCATGTTTTACGTTCCTCTCCCCCCCACCTACCTACCTACCTACCTTCCTTTCTTTCTTTCTTTCTTTCTTTCCCAAATGCAAATCATTGCCCAATTTATTCAGCCATTTGAAAAGAGAAACAATGTTTACCATTGGGGTGCCAACCATTGTTTAATCCAATTTATTCTTAATTAATGATTAATGGTTGTTTAATTATGAAATTAAAGAAGAGCGAGAAATAAGAGGAGCAGGAGGAGATTTTGACAAGCTTTGAATGTGTGCATTTGTGATGGTGTTTAGAAGTTTCAGTAGAGTTAAGAACATAAGAAGAGCTGTGCTGGATCAGACCAAGGTCCATCTAGTCCAGCATTCTGTTCACATGGTGGTCAACCAGCTACCCACAGGAAACCCACCAGCAGGACATAAGTGCAACAGCACCCTCCCACCCATGTTCCCCAGCAACTGGTGTGCATAGGCATACCACTCTGATACTGGAGGTAGTGGATAGCCATCAGGACTAGTAGCCATTTACAGCCTTCTCCTCCAGGAATTTGTCCAATCCCCTTTTAAAGCCATCAAAATTGGTGGCTATCACTACATCCTATGGTAGTGAATTCCATAGTTAAACTATGTGCTGTGCAGATCAATGTGGTCATTTGACTGCAAATTATATGCTGGTATGAAAGAGCCAGAGATTACTCTCTGGTGAATAACCAGAGATTACTCTCATCAACCCCATGCCTCACTGTACACACCAGCCCCTCTTCTTCCAGGAGGAAATGTAATAATCTTATCCCCCAATTATATAAATGAAAACATGTTGCCATAAGCCAGCCCTGCTGCATTTGCAGGGAGCCCTGTTCATTCGTCTGAGTGGCGCCCTGGACCTCTGCCCCAAAGCCCTACCCTAGCAGCACCATCAGGAAGAACTGCAACAATCCTTCCTTGTCCTCTTCTCTTCCTAGGAGGTTCTGCTTCTCCTCTTTATGAACTTGCAGTTTGTACCTGCAAAGGGAAGCAACACAATTACTTATTAGTAGGGATGGATTAATCAGTCTGTTTCTGCACCATGTCAATTGTGCACGTGTTCGTTTATAAGACTGTTCCATCCCATTTCCACATTGATCTGCACATTTAAAAATAAAACCCCCATGAAAAATTGTATTTAAATATCTATTCTTGAAAGTATTTTCTCATATGCATTTCTAGAAATATGCATTTTTAAATGTTTTATCTCAAAGTACACTTTTCTAGTATAAACTAGTATAAAGCCCATGTCATCATGGGCGCTACTGCGCTAGTAGTCTGAGGGCGAAACATACTGCTCCTTGAGTCCCACTATGTCAGTCCTCTAGAAGTTGTATGGAGGATACTTTCCTTCAATGCAACTTTTTGTCCTCACTTCCTCACACCCATCACCACTGAATGACATTTGTTTCTTTCCCTCAGGCTTCAAGCCCACCTCTTTCCTTCTTTTAAACCCTGGCTTTTCCTAGGGCCATTTCTTTCCCTCCTCAGCCACTTCAGGGCATTTGCTGCCACCGCCGCCACCATCCCTGCCACCGATATGGCTGCTCTGAGAGCGGGTTCAACTTGGAAAGCCCAAGGCCCTCCCTCCAACCCCACCTTTGTGTTTTTCTTCCCGCATGCATGTGCTGCACAGAGCTACGTGGGAGCTGTAGTTCCCCAACTGCCTCCAGCTCCTGGCCAGGGTGTGGAAACATACTGTTTGGATATGAAAGCTCTAGCTCTGAATGCTTTCAAACTTTCAAAGTGTTCTGCATGTCTATACTGCTCAAGCTTCAGTTTCAAACAAAAATGAGCAAAATCATTCTGGTAGTTCTCAAGTAATAAGCCTTACACTACCATATTCTTATTTAAGGTTTTATCCTAAAATATGTATTTCGGAAGCATTTGGGTAAGTTTATTTGAGTTGAAAACCGAATTGCAAAATTTGGAGAGTAGAAAATCTGAAGGATAACATGTTCCAATCTGCACATTGGTCCAGGAGGTATGGATCAGAGCAGTTCACATGAGAATTCACAAAGAACTTGTTTTCCTAGCATCCCTACTCATGACTAATCAACCAGGCCTGTGGTGCCCAGTCATGAGTAGATTCTCTGCAGCTCAGTCATAAAAACTCAAGCTTGAGCCTTCCTGGCTAGTTGATATTTGCTGTGAAGAGTAACAGTCTGCTACCGGAGACATTCCTTGGGTGCCAGGGCCAGCGTCAAGGGCCAGCACCTGCCAGGGGCCCACTGTCAAGAGCCCCCTGGACCTGCTCCTTCTCTTCACCAATGTAACCTGCTTATTTACCTGCCTTTCTCTCTGAGCAGACAGCACTGATGGTGAGAAGGAGGAGCACTAAATGCCGCTGCCTCCTTGCTCGCTGGCTCTCTGCCTGTCAGGCAAGCAAGTGGCAGCAATGATGAGAAAGAAGATCAGGAGCAAGAGCAGCTGGTGGCAAAGCAGTGAGAAGACAGACTTTCTGAGGGAGCAGGATCATTGAGGGCACCTTGCCCAAGGGCCCACAAAAATCTGGAGCCGGCACTCTGGGGTGCATTTCAAATGTCAGTCTATAGCCCACTACACACACTCCCTGATCTAGTCTCAAGTAAGCACTCTGTTTTGCTTACTATTCATAAGTAGACCCACTGGAAGGATTATGTATGTATGTATGTATTTATTTATTTAACATATTTCTATACTACTCTTCACCAAAGTTCCATAGTTGTTTACAATTAAAATAATACAAACAACAATCGAAGATAGAATACAGCACCGAAAACAACAATGCCACAATCCGAATAAAGCAGGACAGACCAGAGGTCAATTCCCAAAGCCAGCTGAAACAACAGAAACGTTACTTGTCTGCAGAAAGCCAGGAAGAGGCTGTTTGGATTTCCCTAAGAGGGGAGTTCCATGAATAGTGGGGCTCCTGTAGAAAAGGCCCTGCTGCTACTGGAGATTAATAGCTTCCCCGCCCCATTGGAATTTAGAGCAGGGTCTCATTAGCAGAACTTAAGTGTCAAGGGGGCTTCTTGGAGGCACCAGTGGTTGGCCCACCACTGGCTACCATGGCTGTCGCACCACATTTGGTTGCCAGTGGAAGTCCTGCTGCTCCAACAGACTGGAGTGACACCACCAGACACCCACTGGGACTCCTCCATTGCTGGTGGCTGACAACATCTTGGCAGAAAGAGTTGCTCCTACAGTTCCTCCACCAGTGAATCCACTTGCTCCATGCAATGCTGGGACACCAAAGCCCATAATACCTTCTCCCAGATCTCCTCTTATCATAGCCCCCTTTCCCATGCTTGCCAGCCTTGCAGGAGCCTCTGGCCTTTGCTTTACTTTGGAATCCATTTCTTCCCTCCTTCCCATCTCGGCAGCAAACCGTTGTGCGGTGGCCATAACTGGGTGAGCTGTAAATGTGCAATAAGGACTCTAACAGAATTCAAAAGCAATCCCAAATCAAATCAGAAAGCTACGAGCATGTGCTATTCTCACAGAGCTAACGGTTGTCCCTCCCATTCAGCTGATGCAACATTTCCAGTGCATCTGTTCCATAGGCAAGTAATTTTCCTCTTTAAAGAGGAGCTCACTTTCCTTTCCTGCAACTAGATCTGGAAGTGGAACCCTAACTATTAAATCCACCCAGGATATGGTGTGGACCACACCAGTTTCCTTCGAGTATGTCCTGGGAAATATAGAACATGCCTGGTGCATCTGCACACAGGCAACCTTTCAGGAACTGCATAGATGCAACAGCTTCCCCACTCCAGGCATTCTTAGTCCTCTGTGGATGTGCAGAGGATGGGGAGGGGCAGTACCTCAGTGTTAGAGCCCCTGCTTTGCATGGAGAAGGCCCAAGGTTCAATCCCCAGCATCTCCAGGTAGGACAAGGAAAGAATCCTGCCTGAAACCCTGGACAGCTGTCACAGGAGCCAGATAGAACATCGAAGTCTAGAGACTGATGCAATAGTTGCTTAGCCACTCTCTAGAACTGTCTTGCCCAACCTGAAGCCCTCCAGATGATTTGGACGATGGCACCCAGGGTATAAGCCATGCTGGCTGGGGCTTATGGGAGTTGAACTCTGAAACATCTCGAGGGCACCAGGTTGGGGAAAGCTACCCTAGAAGATCAAAGTTGTGTTCTTTCTAGGCCTGGTTAGGGTTACAAGGAGGTTGGAAGCCAGAGAATATGCATTTGCCTTTAAATCTTGTGATGCAGCTGGAGACGAGGCAGGTCCAGCTCCTGTTGCACGTTCCCTTCCTGTCCTTACCCATCCACCCATCCACCCATCCCCTCTGGCATGCTTTAAGTCAGGCTTCCCCAACCTGGTTCCCTCCAGATGTGTTAGACTACACCATCCCCAGCCAGCATCACAAATGCCCATGCAGGTGGGGGATAAAAGGAATTGTAGTCTAACACATCTGTGGGAACCAGGTTGGGGAAGCCTTCTTCCACTTAGGGGATCCAGGCTTCCAGTATGCCACACAGAAAACAGGGAATGGGATGGACAACGGAGCCAGGGAGGGACGGGCAGGAGGAACTGGGGCTTTTTTACCCCCTGCTGCAGCAGGAAACTTAAAGGTAAATGCATGTTCTCTGGCTTTGAATCCGGCAGCCATAGGCCTAGCCCGCACAAACAGGAGATCATGCTCCTGGACTGTACCATTTCAGAGTGCAACTCGGAGAACATGACTGAATTTTTTTAAAGCCCCTCAATGCACATAGATAACAGAGAGGAAGGGGGCAGTTCCTTTGAAATCCAAGTAGGGCAACCAGCCCTGCTTCTGACATCCAAGCATTCAATAAAAGATGCCACCTTAACCTATTTGGAGACTTCAAGAGAACGTGCATACGCTGTCCCTTTCTTCTCCTTTCACTCTCCTTGGAGAGATGAACGTCATTATAGTAGAATCTCTTCACACGTTTAAATTTGAAGGTTGTGACGCGTGAATGATCTGTTATTACATGCAATATGTGAACCGACCTCAAATTCTGGTGCTTTCCCCCAAACAAATACAGAAGGAGATTCTGCATTTTATTCACCTTTCCTTCTCCTAGAAGCATTTGAGCAGTATCAGCACTTCTGTTGTTGTCAGACCTTTTGTTTGCATGGAAAGGCCTATTTGCCATCAGCTCTTGTCCCACAAGGAAAAAGAGAGACGATAATGAGATTGCGATATGCCAAGCAGCATTCCTCCCCCTACCCCCGCTCCCCACAGACAGCCTTCGCAATCATCCCGTCAGCCTGCGCATGGCAGGCTGTAATGACCACCCATCAGGAGCTCAAAGGAAGTCAAGGGAGAAATTATCAAGGGGATCACTGTTGGTTTGCTTAAATTTCCTTCTCCTCTGAACTGGACAAAGCAGGGAATCAGTCCAATCTCGTTTATATTCTTTAAAGATGCTTATAGTAATGTCATTTTCAATGAAGCCTCCTGAAAGCACGTGTGCACAGAGAGACAGACAGGCAGCACCACCCCTCTGGGCAAAAGGCAGATGCTTCTATTTGTGACAAAAAGTGGCCCACCCAGTGCTGGATGGAATATTGTGTATAAGTTTGTGTGCATGGCAAGGTGCGAGTAGGGCTGGTGTCGAGGGCCAGCATAGCTGGGCACCTGCCGAGGGCGCACATCATCACAGCGGGTCCACTGATAACAGCCCACTTGAGCTGCTCCTCCTCTTCAGCATTGCAATCTTATTGTTCACCCAACTCTTGCTCTGGCCCAGAAGGAGTGAACAAGCCAGCAAACCGAAGTGGTCAAAAGGAGTAGTTGTAGTTGCCACTATCTGCTTGCCCACTGGCTGTCCACTTGATAAGCCAGCAGAGATGGTGAAGAAGCAGAGCAGCAGTGGCAGTGAGGGAGTGGGCCGACTGAGTGAAGGGCCCCCATTATAAGAACATGAGAGGAGCCCTGCTGGATCAGACCGAGGGTCCGTCTAGGCCAGCATCCTGTTCACACAGTGGCCAACCAGCTGCCTGTGGGAAACCCGTAAGCAGGACACGTGTGCAACAGCACCCTCCTGCCCCTGGTCCCCAGCAACTGGTGGACATAGGCAGACTGCCTCTGGCACTGGAGGTAGCATAGAGCCATCAGTGGTGCAGTGAACCAGGGCTCGCAGGGACACAGCACCAGCCTCGTTTAATTAGCAGGATGCTGACGTCGCCTGCCCCCCTCTCAGGATTCTTCATTCCTGCTGAGCTGCAGTCTTTCTGGGATTCCGAGGCTCGTTCCTAGCCCACAAAGCCACCTGCAACCAAGTGTGATCAGGCCTCAGAACCCTGCTCCATCTGAGGAGAAATGAATTTTCCCAGCAGCAATATATTATTCCCTGCTGTAATGCAAAGTATTTTGGAATGGGCTCGGTCTTAAATGGTCAAATAAGACCCATTCGCCTTACAGATGACCTGCTCCTAGCAGATGAAAACCTTTAGAACTGGTTTGCTGATATGGATCAAAACAGTTGCCCGCCATTTTGGATTCTTCTTGGGGGGGTGGCTATGGGGGACTGTCATGCTGAACGCCTGCACTTCACTACTTACCGCTACACCACCGGGGCCCGTTGACCTGATGGGATGATACATCTCTCCCAATCTGGCCCATCACATGGAGAATACCGCGCCATTCCTTGCCTCTGTGATGCCCACACAGACAGAAGGCCAAAGTGTGGTTTTTGTCTATGTATGTCGAACTGCACGCGGGCAAAGGCAGGGCTGGTGCACCGGGTCAATGGGGAAAAGCTCACATTTGCTGCCCTCCAGGAGGTGAGCTGGATTGGCGAAGAAATATAATCCAATCTGGCCTACCGTGTCTTGGTCACAGCTGAGGCGAGATTAGACCTCATCATTCCTTGGCTCAATCTATATCTCAAAGCCACTTCACATACATTTGTAGTGTACTGGGAGAGATCACTGCTGTGTCCTCAAGCTAACTACGGAGTGACAAGTGTAGGGGAAATCCAGAGGTCCTTTTGTGTGGTTTGTGAATTTCCTCGATGCTGCGCAACAGAGGTTTGCTACAATGACTGTGATGTAGTCGGAAATGCTCACCGCATGCAGACCTGGGTACAGAGAAGAAGTTCATAGTAACAGAGAAGAAGTTCATGGTAACCAGTACCCAAAGAAACAGAATGCCTCACTCAACCTTTCAGCTGGAAGGTCTAGGACACTTTTAAACTTTCTCTTCTCACAGAATCTCTTGTGGACTGATTGGCTCCTCTCATTTCATACTTTCTGGGATTCCGAGGCTGGTTCTTAGCCTATGAAAGACCATGTGGGATCAAGCCTCAGAACCCTGCTTCATCTTAGAAGGAAATAACCTGTGTCTATTTCCTTCTATGCAACAGTGAGTCCTGTAATTGGCAGGCAATATGAAGCCCCTGGATTGGCCAGGCTTAGTATAAAAACAAGAAGTTTGGCTTTCTGGCTTTTCTACTCAACAAAGCAGTGCCCTCTGCCTGCTACACATCATTCAGGATGTTGGGAAATCATGGATTGGAGAATCCAGGTCTAGATGTGAGAATGGATGTCCAGGGTCTTAGTTTTGTCTCCCCAGGGGTCATGTTTATTTTATTTTTATTTATTTAAAACATTTCTATCCTGCCCTATATCATTAAGATCTCACGGCAGCATACAAATAAAATAAATTTAAAAAGGATAAAACAGTAAATTGATTTTATGTTGTATGAGGGCATCAGGGCTCACTGAGTGATTTACTCCCGGGGGGGGCGGGGGGGTGTAAAAACTTTTGAACTTAATCTAGGTTCAATAATCCCTGACATCTCTAGGAAGGAATCCTGCCTGAAACACTCCCGAGCACTGGATAGACCAGACTGAACTAGATGGACCAGTGGTCTGCCTCAGTATAAGGCACCTAAGTCATGTATCTGATTTTGGTACATTCCAGTTTCAATCGCAAATGACAGGCTAAAATGCAAATCTAAGGGAGCAACCCTATGCATGTTTAGACGGAAAAAGTCCTACAACTCCCAGCTGGCTGGGGAATGCTGGGAGTTGTGGGACTTCGTTCTGTCTAAACATGCATAGGATTGCGCTCTAAGTCTTGTGCGACCGCCAACAAATAGTCCTGCCCTCTACTGCAGCTGAAAGCTTCCCTTATGATTATTTCAAATGCAGGGCAATAATATTGTATGCAAAGATTTCCTGCTTTGCTGTTCCTACCAGGTATATAGTTTTATACTGAAAAATCACCTCTGGCCCATCATCATAAATGCAATAGTTTCTATCTGGCTCTGCCAAAAGAAAAGGCATGCTCACAGATACCCGTGCATCAACCCTGACGACTTCCACCGAGAATTCAGATCGCCAGTTTTCTCTGGCAGCCCGCCCACTGCTTTCTGATTATTTTGCTTGCGGCTAATTGTCTATTCTGAAAGTGGGACCCCCTGAAGCCTCGCCTTTTGCCTGGCTGAGAAGTTCACACACTCATATTCCCTGCAGCTTGCCTTTCAGGGTTTCTGTGTTACCCGCTGCGCAGTCTCCCAAGGTCAATGACTCAGCAAACTGCAAGGTGCTTTTGCCACGTGCCTAGTCATTCATTTCCATCCCTTTCCTGCCCCCCCCTGCCCCCCACAACAGCAAATATGCCATTCTCTCTGTAGGCAGTCTCTGTCTAATATGGGTGGATCTGGGATAGATTGCAGCATGACTGGACTCAGACAGAGGCCCATGCTGGTATAATGGATGTGGGAGTTGCTGAACTGCTTGTTTGAGACAGAAAACAACTAGGGTTCAGCCTCAATCCTTGAAATCTTTTATTTTTCAATGTGAAAGAGTTTGGCCATAGAATATGCAAAATCCTAATCAAGATGACTGTGCCTCTGAACATGTGCAGATAGTTGTTAAGCAACCAGAATTTACTGGTTTGGACAAAATTTCACATTCCTAGCCAGTTGCCGGAAAGCAAATATATAAACTCGGGGGAATGTGTGTTTGGTGTTTCTGTTATTCCCTACTCTTTGCAAGATGGGGTGAGGGGGTTAGAAGAAAATTTAACGCCCTTCATATGAGGGAGCATTCTACACATTCTCAAAGGCATTCTGTCCTTAGCTTGGTGTTATTAAGAATCTGCTTTCCATTAGAGAGGCAAGACAAAGTGTGCAAACTCAGTCAACTGTGTCCTTCAATCCATATTTTACCCCCCAAAAAACCAAGAAGAAACTGGTTTATTGGACTTAGGAAAAGCACTCTATGCTTGCGACACTCAGCTCAGGGTGCCAGAATTTTTAAAAAGAAAAGTTAACAACAACCCTGAGCAACAACCAACCCTTGTGTGTCTGATGTTAGGTGGGGGAAAGCTATCAGAGGGTATGGATTCCAGGCAGACTTGAAAACCAGCATCCCTGGTACATGGGAACATTTCAAGAAATCAAAACCGAAGTGGTTTAAAATTATAACAGCGGACATTTCTTTATCCCCCAAGACATTATAGAACTCCTCCTGCCAAATCTAGAAGCTCCTCTGAGCTTGTATCCCTACGGTTAGTTATTGAAATGAGACAAGAATGTTGGTGTGGACACAGTGGTTGGGTTCGCACGACCACAGGGGTGAAAGAACAATTGTTGGTTCTTTCCCTACCCTGCACATGCTGGTCGGGTGACCGCATTTTACATAACTACCCATGATGCCGCACATGCAGCCCAGCAGGGGTGGCTTTGTACCCATCCTACAACCCCTATGGTAAGTCGTGGGTTGTAGGGTGAGTACAAAGCCACCCTGCGATCGTGCAAACCCAGCCAGTCTCAGACAATGCCGTAGCATAGTATATATTACAGGATGTATATAAATGATGCAAGTGCATAACCACCACCATCATGACCTGCAAACGTCTAGCTGATGAAGCTGAACATTGGGGAACAAACAACAGAAGGCAAATGCAGGAGAACCGCGGAGTTGTAATTCCTGATGATCATTCATTGAACACACTACACCAAATATCTCTTTTGTCTCTCTAGAGTTCTATACTGCTAGCTCCAAGGAAGTTTCCTCAACCTGGCTCCCTCCAGATGTGTTGGACTATGCTGGCTCGGGATGATGGAACTTGTAGTTCAACACAACTGGACGGCATTAGGTTGGGGAAGGCTGAGCTAGCTTGGGGCCTGCCAGTATTTTCCACCTGATGCTCCTGCTTACCCCATCTCTCCTGAAGCCATTGGTTGGTGTGTTGTGATGCCACAGCAGGTCTGTGTTACTCTTGCAAATGAGGGCCTGTGTTATGCTTGCTGCCTGACCCTAGACTTGCTAGGCCTTCTGTGACATTAGAAGGCCTAATGCCGGCCCCAGACATAATGGGGCTCAGAGTGCTGTTGGCTCAGCCATTCTGAAGTCACAGATAACACCACAAGCCTTGAGCCAGACAGCTCTATTGGGAAAATGAGGAAACCTCTCTTCAGAATTCTGAGAGTTATGGGCAATCTTGCCCTAAATTCAAAAGCAATGGAGTGTATTTGTACAATGGGTTTTTGATCAACACCTTGCCACTACAGATCAGCTAAGTAGAAGCTCTCAGCTTTTCACTAGAAAATTAAAGAAAGTGCTTACAATGTAGGATGATGACAATTCTGTAAAAATGATTCCCGTCTAGTGTCAATTTTGTTTTTAGCCCAGCCCTGTATTTTGAATTTTCTGATTTAAACTGCAGTGCATTGTTATTCAATGGAGTAGTGACCATTAACCTAGAAGGAAACATTAGTTTGATAGTTCCTTGCTGCTCATTTTCATGTTGAACACATACCGCCTTGTGGGACTTTTAATTATTTAAATAAATCTGCATTTTCATCTCTTTCCCTTTGCAGAAACAATCAGTTCCACCCGGCTGCGCTAGAATAGAGCAAAGTAGGAACACGCTGCTGATGTCTAAAAGGGGCATTCAGATGATCAAGGACTGATCGGAGAAAAACAACAACATGAGACATAGAATATTTCCCCAGTGTGTACTAAGGCAACTGGTGCTGATGTAAGTTATTCTCCTCCGTACAGAAAAAAAGAAAAGAAAAAAGAAGTCTACGGCTGTGATCACATAAGAGAAGAGGCTTTGAAATGCATTTCTAAAAATATTTAATGCTCAACGAATTATTGCCTTTGCAAGAAGTTTCACTTGCTCATATTTTATCATACTGCACTACACTCAAAATTAACACCCACAGTCAAAGTAGTGACAAATATATAATTCCATGAGCTACATTGTCCTGTTAAGACAAACTGGCAGTCCTTTGGGCTTCAGAATAGCCTGGTTATTAATGAGAAACAATGGACACTAATGGGCAACTCTTGTCTGAAACTGAATGTACCCAAATTAATCACCTCGAGGTTGGGTAGGGTTGAAACGAGTGATGCTGCAGAATTTCGTAATTAGCTTGCTGGGCAAACTTTGCCTGTTCATAATACTCACCTTTTTAAGGAGCCTGGACTGGCATTGTATGAATTTGCTATTAAGTTTGGAACTGATCATGAGCATCTGAGCATGTGCAGTCTGCATCTAAAGAACATTTTTTCTGTGCATGCACTGAGTTGGTTGGATTAACCCTTTTCTTGCTTATAGTAAAGTGTGATGATGTCACTTTACCCCACAACCAATTACATTTGAGTAACAGCCAGGTAGGTGCATACACACCCTTTTTCTCCATTTTGTTCTCACACGTAGCTTGGTCCTATTCAGGTAATCAGACTCAGCACACGCTTTCTCTTACTACTGTCAGATCAGATTTAGGTTGCCATTGTTCGTACAGTACTGTCTTTTATTTTGTTCATTAAGTAAACGTGTACTTTACTTACTGCTGCTGGTGGGTGGAGTGTTTCTGTGAGAGGCCACGCAAAAACAACAGATCAGGAAGGGGGCACATGAATGTGGCGACCCGTGAACTCATGGCGCACTACACATTTTCAAAGTACAGCTCTCAAGATGCATTTTGATATTGTGCATGTTCAAAAGCTCATTTACACTGAACGAGGATTCATTTTAAGGGAGAACTCTCATCGGAGTTCTCATGGGTGTGTTCGTTATTATCCAAGGAAATTATTAATTCACCTGAAATAAGTTCACCCATCATTAGTTGATACCAGTTTTGTCAGATGTAGGAAGGGTGTAATCCTATACCCAAGATACATCAGTTATGGGTGAAAGTGCACAGATATGCATGCACCATGCTGTTACACTGCGGATCTGTTACACTGCACCTCCTTCACTGGTATAGTGAGCAAAATGGGGCAGACACATGGGCAGGATACGGGCAGGACAGGGGAAGAGCAGACTTATGCCGAATCTTATATTCCAGAGGTGAGCAATTTGTGCCCCTCCAGATGTTTTTGACTACAGGTCCAATCATCTCTCACCATTGGCTATGCTGGCTAGGGCCGAGGGGACTTGTAGGCTAAAATATCTGAAGGGCCACCAAGTTGCCCACCCTACGGTAGCCATTCAGACCCCAAACATGCCTTCAATGATGGCAGAACTTCATGATTATTTCAGAGATGATGTAAGGAAAATTTCTCCCCATTCAACTCAATGGAGAGGTGGGAGATCCTCAGAACATGTGTTTTTCCTCCATCAACCGCTCCACCCACATTGGGAAGGGGGCAACCATGCTACAAAGTGTAACTGCTGCAGTTGACTCCCCTGTCTCCCCACCCCCTCCCCCGCCCCCTCCCCTTGCTATATGGGAACATCACTGCATAGGCAGGGTTCCACTGGAACCCCTACAGGTGAAGGGTAAGTATTGCCTCAATCATGACAGTCTCCCACACTGCCTGCAATGGGAGAGGGGGAAGACGGAGGCATGAGCACTTGCAGAGAACTGAGGTGACACACACCATTTACTCCCATCTCTCACTTCCACAGACACCTGCTGGGCATCCAGGTACAGGGACAATGTGTTCCAGCTACTGACCAATGATCATTACTCTCTCTGTGCCTTCCTTTGTGTCCCCCAAGCAGCTCTCCAATAGGTGTGGTGGACAGGTCCTACCCCACACCCAGTTGCATAGAGAGACCTGCTGCTCTACTGTCTGCCACGCAACTATCAAAGGCACGGGAGCCCTGCTGGGGTACCTGATTCGCAACCCCAGGCGTGTGTCTTTTTATTTCCAGAACTCATTCCATCCCTGATGCTGTTCGATAAAGGCCATGACTCTGCCTCACGTGCTGTTTCTTCGTTGCTAGGGATTGGCAAAGAGGAATCCCTTTCCTACCCCTGGTTTGATCTCGCTTCAGCCTCAGGATGAGATTCTGACGGGGGCGAGGGGAAGAAGGAAACTGGTGCTATTAGATCAATTCCACGGCTCCTGCTGTCTACTCAACCAGGCTTTTGAGGGTGGGGGGGAGTTCAAAGGGGGCAGGCCTCTCTGGGCTGGGTGCTGCCGCCAGTGTACGAGCCATGTAGTTGGCAGGGAGGAAAGGACAATGAGGTCTGTTGGGCAGGTAACCAGTAGGGCATACAAGTGAGGCAAAATAGCCAGAGGGGATTGGTCGTGTGGATTGCCAGGGGAAGGGGTGGGCCAAAACACACAGTTTGCCCATGCAATGCTCCTCCTGATTGAGTCAGATGAGCCTGTGGGAGCCCCTACCCATCTTTTCAAATGAGAGTTTTGGTCCTGGAACTGCCTGCATGTGAAACCTGAGCTCATCCGCCAAGCTACGTTTCCTCCTGAAACCCATGTGATCCTGGTCTGTGTAACTGAGGGTGCTTCCAGATGGAGGGTTCCGAGTGCTACCAGTCTTCCAGAGTGCTCTTCCACTGTAGGTGTAATGGAAATTGACCATCTGCACTTCGGGGGGGGGGGCATGTCTAGTGCTTATTTTGGTGTGTGCATCTTGCTCTGCTCTGTCCACATGGTGGACAGTGTTGTTCCGAACCTTCAGTGTTTGCAACGCAGAGACATAGTTCACACATAACGCTAACCCATGTCAGTTTAACCCATGGTTTGTTGTTTTACCCAGGGTTTGTCTGGCAGCTTGTTTTCTTAGTCACTGGACTGTATGTTTCCCTCTGCCTTCACCCAGTCCCTCCCTGGATCCCAAATGCCTTTGTGGTGCTGTAATACTGCCATATAGAGCAGCTGGGTTTTTTTTTTTTTAACCACTCTTATCTGTTGCCTCTTTAACCAGGCAAAACAACCCATGAATAATCCACAGTTCTGGGTTCACACGTAACAACAACCCATGGTTTAAACAACCAAGAGCTCACAACCTAACAACAAACCATTATCTTCTGGGTTATTCATGGTTAACAAACCATGGTTTGTTAGTGCAGCTGGGTTCACACATCATGACAACCCAGAATTCAACAACCCATGGATTAAATTAACAGTAGGTTAGCATTATGCACAAACTACATCACTGTCTTCTCCCAACATTTGAAATGGGTGCTTCTCAGTGCCATTTTAGCAACCAGTTCGTGTCTGTGTGTTTTTACAGTTTTTGAACCAGTGCAATTCTCCCCCGCCCCCATTAAAATAAAGTTTTCAAAGTGCGTGTCGCTCAGGGGGAAAACATTGCAGCTAAACTTACTTTTGAGTACATATGGTTACTTATTGAGCTACACACCTGGTGCATTTCACCTGAGAATGCCTGATCTCTAGTCTAGTCAATCACAGAACTGGATCTAATCAGATAACCTGATCTAGTCAGTATTTCAACCCACCTGGTTGTCTTGATTTTCCCTGCTCCTTATTTGTACTACCTACCACAGCACAATTGTGTGTGTGTGTGTGTGTGTGTGTGTGTGTGTGTGATGGGGGGAGATAATACCTTCAGCACAAGGCTAGAGGATTGCAGCATTACAGGATTACAGCCAGAACCTATATCTCTGTACTCAGAAGTAAGTGCTCCTGTTTTCAGTGTAATCAACTAATTAAACAGCTAATTGAAGTGTGCGGACTGAGGAAACCTCATTCCAGGAAGCAATTAATTAAGGCTGCAAATCAGTAGATCAGAAGAAAGGACTTGCAGTGCAGGACATGAAATGGCTCTGAACCTGGAAACACACAAGCAACAGAGAAGGGGAGGGCATCCCAAACATGTCATCCGCTTTCCCCAGAGACAACTCCTCCCACTGCACCTCAATCCCACATTTTCCTTTCCACACCTACCAAGAGATCACAGTGCTTGTCTGCTCTTTCCTTCCTTAACAGATTTTCTGGGGTAAGAAAAAAGATGGAAGGAGCAGTGGGAAAACATGGGAAAATTAAAACTAGGGATGGACAAACTGGTCGATTTCAGTTTCTCCTAGTTTCTCATTTTTCCAATCTTAAATTCAGTTTGTCTAAAACTTTGAGAATTTGTCCAGTCTCAAGTTTGGTTCATTCTGAACTTTGAGAAAGCTTTTAATAAAACGCTTGCATGAAAATGCAGAAATGTTTTTGTATGCATTTTGGTGTAGTACATGCAGTGTTTGCAAGCACCTTTCTTAATATAACGCATTGTTGAACATTTTTTTCCCAAATATACACATTTTTGTACACATTTGTTGATTGGACAACTCCATTGCAAAATTCAGAGGAGTGCAAATATTGAAAGATAACTGCATTTCAGTTCAAGTATTGGTTTGAAAGTGTGAAATTAGGTAAATTCGCATTAAAATGTGAGCTGAGCTAATTTTTCCCCTATCCCTAACTAAAGCTGGATGACAACAACATCTAGAACCTCCATGAAATTGCATGAAGGAGGCATGGAAATTGCACATTAAAGGTGCAATGCTCTGCATGTTTAGACAGAAAAAAGATCTACAACTCCCAGCACACCCCAGCCAGCCATGCTGGCTGGGAAATGCTGGGAATTGTGGGATTTTTTTCTGTCTAAACTTGCATAGGATTGCAACCTTAGTATATTTTTTGTCAAACTCCCATCTCTCCTGACCATCAACTGTATTGTCTGTGGCTGATGGGAGTTGGAGTCCAGCAATACTTCGATGGCCCCAGGTTTCCCATCCCTGTTTTAAAGGCTGCCATGAGTAAAGGAAAAAGTCCAAGATAAACAATATAATGCTATGGTAAAGTATATCAAAGTAGTAATGATGAAACCATCATTGTATGTGTGGACCGTGTATTATAACAAGAGAGCCCAGGCATGTGCAGATTGCAGCTTATATCCCATGGACCATGCAACATTTAGGACTCACTGAATCTAGCACACAGCTACATCCTTAGCATATGGCAAAGCAAAACAATCACAGATTCTGTATGCCGTGTTCTTAGCCAAATACTGCATGTTAAATACACTTTGGAATTTAATACCCATTGAAAAACACAGCAGAGGACTGAACGGTTTATGAAAAGGCGTTGAAATGGCTGTGAAATAACTATTTGATTTTTATCGATAAATTACTGCAGAGAAAATACTGTAAAAAGAAAATGGTCTATAGGTTTGTGGCATGCATTAGAAATATCTAGCAAGTCACCCTAGAGGCCTTTCAGAACGCAGAGTTGTTACTCTTCCTGGCCTGAAGCACCAGACTACGAACATAATTGTGGGGCTGCACAATTTTGGCCTCCGTAATTAAATGGGAAGGTAGTAATAGCCCACCTTCAGGCCCAAACAGGAGGCTAGTGGTTGGAACACAGGCTATGAAAGGAGGCTGCAGCTCAACGGCAGAGCTCCAGATTTGTTTGTATACACAAGGTCCCAGTTCGGTCCCTGGCATCTCCAGTGAAAAGGATCTTGAGTAGTAGGGCTGGGAAAGGCCTGGAGAGCTACTGACAGTCAGTAGTGAGTGAGGGTGAACCCAATACATGTTGCTGCCTGAGGTGAAGAACCAGAAGATGCCCCCTCCTACCCCATCACAAGACTGGCAGACGAACTTGTCTTCAACACTGATAATGAGCCAGCACACTTCACTGCACCCGAAGGCAGCAGGCTAGCTTAGGGGGCACAGAGCAGGATACACAGCACACAGGTCTCTCCTCCAACATCTTCCTACCACCTCCCAGTATCTGCTGCCTGAGGTGATGACTTCACTCTGCCTGATGGTAGGGCCGGCCCTGACCAGTGATCTAAATCATCTTCACATATGAGTTCTCCCATCTCAGGATCATTTGCGAGAGAGGATGCCCTTGGAAGACCACTTTCAAATGCTAAGAACCTTGCTACTAGATACATTCACACTATCATTCTGCTCCTACTGTTTTGCTCATTACAATCCCTATCTGAACCACACCTGTGGCCAGGGCCAGCGTCAAGGGTAGGCATGATCAGGCACCTGCCGAGGGCCCGCACTCCAGCAGGGGCCCACTGACAAGAGTCCTCTGAATTTGTCCCTTTTCATCATCGCAACCTGCTTGTTCAATTGCCTCTCGCTCTGGCCCAGGCAACAGCAATGGTGAGGAAGGAGCAGGAGATGCCACTGCCGACTTGCCCACTGGCTCCCTGCCTGTCAGGCAAGCAAGTGGTAGCAATGATGAGAAAGAGGATGAGGTGCCATAGCAGCTGGTGACAATGGAGGCAGGAAGGTAGACTCACTGAGGGAGGGGTCCCATGGAGGGTATCTTGCCCAAAGGCCCGCAAAAACCTGGAGCTGGCGCTGCTTGGGGCAAACAGACAACCTGACTCATTCCCCATGAGTACATGCTATGAATTTTGCATCCCACGTTTGGAATGTTTACAGTGATGGCAAAATGATGGCTTGTTCTAACAACGTTACCATGCCCCAACTACTGGCAGCCCTTCTCAAATTGCAACAACTACCAATGCTGTTCATGTTTTTCCTAACGATCATCAGATCTAGACATTTCTTAAAAACAAAATTTCAGTTTCTCAAGGTTCTGTGCCATGTGATAAAAATCTGAGTTAGAGGAAACATTTCCTATTATACTCTTTGGCATTACTGTGGCCATGCAAATTTCAAGAAACCCCGTTATTGTCCTAAAAGCAAAACATTTTTATTTCAGTTGTGGATGGTGGAGGCAGGAGAAAATGGATTGCATGGATTCAGCAGGATAGAAAGCAAACCTCTGAGGGAGCAATCCTAGGACTGCTAGTCAGCGGCTAGATAGCCATAGGATACATCGGTTTCCGGGAACCAACCTCGGAGCCCATGCTCCGAGGTCAGTTCCCTGAGAACCAACCTTCCCCCCTTCCCACACTGCCTCGTAGGCAGAGCAGAACGGCTCCGCGCTCCATGCTCATGAGAGCAGCACGCAGAGGCGTAAAAGGGGAGTTCCCAGGGACGGGGAGGGTGGAAATGCCAGTACGACATGTGTCATCCGGCCACCCCCACCCCCACTCCAACTTCCCGTGGCTAGACAGCCGAAATCGGCTATCTAGCCATGAACGTAGGGCAGGAGTAGCACAGAGGAGACGATCCCCTCCGTGCTTCTCCTGCCCTGCATTGGATAGGTGGTCACCTCTGAGTTTGAAGGCGGCTGCCTATCCCCATAGAATTGCGCCCTTAGCCTCCTAGGATTATTCATTAAAAAAGGATGCGGAAGATTTATTGTCTGGTCTGAAGGGAATATAAAAATACCATTAAATAGATTCCAAAGCTTGTAGACAAACGCTGCATAACTAGATTCAGTAACAAGTATTACATTTGAAATGCATCGTGAATGCATAAGCAAGCTGTCTTATTCTAATCAGAGGCAACCTGCACAGCTCTTGTGGCAGGGGGAGGAGGTGCTAATGATAAACAAAGAGTAGTTCGGGTTACCAAATGCCTTTCAAATTGCATCTCTGTTACATCTTATTTAAGAGAATGTGCTGGCTAGAAAAGGCAGCATTTTGAAAGACAGAATCTGACACTCTTGATTTATAGAAGGGGACACCATTCAGGAAGGGGTAGAGGATTTTTCCCACCCCATGTGCGAGCACTTGGAACACTGCTATTTCTTGTTATTTCAAGGTATCCTAAAAGCTACCAAAATAAGTGCTTTAAAAACATACAGGGGAAGGGGGGGGGTGTTGCAATTGAATCCTGAGTGTGTCCAAGATAAGGTATGTGAACCTTGCTGTGAATATTTCCCTCACCTTTGTAAAAACTGAGGCCACCTGAGCTTCTAGTCCAAAAGCTGAATCTAGGAGCACCCCAGAGTTCTGAACCTGCTCTGTCAGGGGAATGCAACAAACAAGTTAAACACCACTTTCCCAGACCCAAGAACCATCTTCCTATAATGTCTCCCTCTTGTCAGAATGACTCTCATCCAGCCCATTACTGAATGCAGACAACAGTTCATCACGCACCGCCTCACCTGACTCAGATGAAAAAGAGAAATAGAGCTGGGTATCATCAGCGTTCTGATAACCCTTGACTCCAAATCCTCAGATAACCTCACTCAGCAGCCTCGTATGCATATTAAAGAGCATACAGGGTAAGTTGGAACCCTGTGTGACTCCGCTGTGTGACCCCCCTACCATGGGGTCAAGCAGAAATCCTCCAATGCCACCTTCAGGAATTGGCTCTGCAGGTATAAGTGGAACTGCTGTATCACCATGACTGCTACATCCAACCCACAGAGCCGATCCAGCAAGATACCATAGTTTGTGGAATCAAATGCCACTAACAGGTCAAGTAGTGGACCAAACACAATTTAGATTGCAATCCTATACCCCCTGACCTGTAAGTAAATCCTATTTAAATCAATGGGGCTTACTTCTAAGTAGACCTGTGTGGGATTGCACTGTTAGAGGTATTAACTTAGAATACACATTTAGTCCAATGGCTGGTAAATCCTGGGATTGGATACAAATCCAGTACGCACCTGTAAACAGTACCCATAGTTTTTAAAGTGTTACACAGTTGAAAATATGCAGTGCATTTATCTACTTGCTAGAAGCCCCTGCCAAAGGAGAAGGGCCTTTTCTGCTGTGGCACCCCGGCTGTGGAATGAGCTCCCTAGTGAGGTTTGCTGGCACCTACACTGTATTCCTTCTGGTGCCAGGTGAAGACCTTCTTTATTTTCCCAGGCATTTTAGCATTTCAGCTTTCTAGACTTTTAGCTTTGCTGCTTTAAATCTGTATTTTAAATCCCTGCACTGCTGCTAGGCTTTATTCTGGTTGTATCATTATACTGTGCTTTTAATGTTTTATATATTTTATATTGTTTTATTGTGTGCTCTTTAGTTTTAATTTTTGTGAACTGCCCAGAGAGCTTTGGCTATTGGGCGGTACAGAAATGAAATGAAATACATACATACATAAACAAACAAGCAAGCAAGCATAGGCAGACATCCAAAGCCAGTTAATTGGATGACCACGTTGACTGTCTTTACATCTGCTCTGAGGAATGCACAGTTCTGTGGCCTTCCCTAAATCAGACACATCACATAGACTTTTGGTAATGATGCTTCCTGCTAAAAAGGCAGTTTAGCAGAGAAAAAACAAAAGGCAGAACAGAATGGGTGTTTGCCAGACCCACATGCACACAAGGCTAAAAAAAAAAAGGGGGGGGAGACCACACCCTTCTTTAGTGAAGAAAAGGTAAAATGGTTTACTCACAATATTCTTGCATAAAAATGCAGGTGCTGCATAGAGTTTCAAACAAAGTTTGTTGAGTCCATTTCTTTGTGTTCTATAACACGAACAGGAGAGAGAACAAACATGTGTGCTCCCAGCAATGGTGGAAGGTCAGAGAGAGGGGGAAGGGAGAGGAGGGGGAAAAGCAGAAGGTGGAAACCACAGTGTAGGCTATAGAGATTCTAAGGCTAGCTATGCCCCCAAATTCCCATGACTTAACTAACCGCAACACTGCCCCCTTCCTGTAACTTGCAGATGAGGTTGCAATATTCCCAAGAATAGAAAGCTGAAGTTAGGGGAATGGTTAGGCTGGCCACAAGTTCTACAACAGCTGTCAGAGAACAAGCATCTATTGGAAGATGTCCTCTCTTTGAAGGGCTGTCCAGTCCTATTCCAGTTTAAAGATAAAAAATATGCTTTTATTTTGAAAAAATACTGAATATCTATGTATTGCATTTTTATTGTATTTCTTTTGCATTGCTTCATACTGTTTTATCTTGTGCACTGCCTTGAGAGGGCTCTACCATTATAGGTGGCCTAAAAATAATCTTAAATAAAGAAATAATCCCAATATGGGAGAGCCCAGGGGCCTTGAAGTTGCCCACTTAGCACCTGGACAACAGATGGAGCCAGCAGGCACACAGCTCACCTGGTCACAGTCTTCCTCATTTATGGTGAGATGGGCTATATGTCTATTAAAATTATAGTAATTATTTCTACATTTACATCTCTACATTTAAATTAGCGTGTGCAAAAATTATGCAATTCTATCTCCTCTTTTGTCCTCTGTTTTTGGTGATGCATTTCTTCTTTTTAGGATGATGCCTCATTGACCACCTTAAGGATGCTACTAGGGAAGGAAGTTATTCCATCTAGGTCCATTCATCTTAGACTCCCCTAATGCAGGGGGATTTTACATTTAAAAAAGTAATGCTGGAGAAGAGGTACCTCCCTGGATGAGTAATCTCAAGGCAGGGGATTGGATGCAACATCTCACTGATGCCACATCTAATGGAAAAAGCCCATAGGGAGAGCACAGGTCTCAGAGCAGAGAAGGGGAATGTTTGACCCTGCAGATGTTGTTGGACTGCAACTTCCATCATCCCTCCCCATTAGCTATGCTGGCTATGGCTGAGTTGCAGTCCAACAACATCTGGAGGGCCACACACATTCCCCAGCCCTGCCCTAGGGACAACAAGATCCCAGCTTCTTCTGGGATCTACAAAGGCAGCCTTTGTAACTCCCTCTCCAAGGAACCCTGTCTGGCCATATCATGGGAGACTTTTAGGCAGTTAGTGAAAGCTCTTTAAAAATTATTTTAAAGTACTTTTCTACTGCCTGGTGACTGCGGAAGGTTTTGCAGTTTGCTTAGTGTTGTTGAACTGGTTGACTTTCTTTTAAATAGGTTAAAAAAGAAATCCATTCTTTTAAATAGGTTTTATTGTATTTATATTTTTAACTTTTTAGAGCTGCAAGCCATCAGCAGCATCTATATTTAGGCTAACTGGTGGGATATAAATTTTCATATAAATAAAAAAAAATATAGCTAGAAAAGATCTCAGGCAATGGAGGCTGGTGGCTCCAATGTCAGTGGGGTATCGAATCCACTCCAGGTTTCAGTCAGAAGCAGTCAGAACTCTAAGGGAGCAATCCTATGGCCGCTAGACAGTGGCTAGATGGCCACAAGATATCTGTTTTTCTGGGAACCAACCTCAGAGCCCATAATCCGAGGTCAGTTCCCGGACAACTGACCTCCCCCCACTTCCACGCTGCCTCGGAGGCAGCGCGGAACAGCCCCATCCACCGCGCTCGCAAGAGAGGCACAGAGCGGCTGAAAAGGGGCATGTCTGGGGGCGTTCTGGGCGGGAAGGGCGGAAATGCCTGTACAACACATCCAATGTGTCATACAGCAGCCTCCTTCCCCGCTCAGCTCTCCTGCAGCTGGACAGCCGCAATCAGCTGTCTAGCTGAAAATGCAGGGCAGGAGAAGCATGGAGGGAATGATCCCCTCCGTGCTTCTCCTGCTCTGCACTGGATAGGCGGTCACCTTCAAGTTCAGAGGCAGCTGCCTATCTGGATAGGATTGTGCCCTAAAGGAGCTATCCAAAGTGCTACTTTAGAGTTCTGACTGGTCCTGACTGAAACCCAGAGTGGATTCACTACCCCACTGACTTTGGAGCCACCAGCCTCCACTGATCTCAGGTAGCATGGCTGGGAAAGAACCCTGCAGGGCAGAATGGCCAGTAAGGGTTTGATGGACCAAGGATCTGACTTAGAATAAGGCTGTTCCATTTTACCTGTCTATATATTTGCCCAGCAAACATTGCCCTAAACAAAACCACAGGGCAAAAAGGAAGGTTCACATTTTAAAAGAACGCCTGAAAAATATATTCTTCCCCTTTGAGTTGCCCTCAGTTACCATCATCCCAGTGGCCTGCATTAAAATTATCTGGAAACAAAGAAAATGTATACTAGACAATAGATCCTGACTGGACAAAAATAATGACTTATTATTATACCCCCTTTTTTTGGTAGCATTTAGGGATGCCAGTGAAATATATGTGCAAGGCAAGCTGCTTTACTCACTCACAGTTGTCTCTTTCCTATCAAGGTACATTATAGTAACTCTGTAGAGAAAACATTTCTGACACCACATTTATTTTCTTAAATCATTAAAATGAGATTGCATTGCTATGGATTTTTTTTAACGATGCTGACAGTCCCAATGCTACCAGTGTAGTCTTAGCATAATAAAACTAGTGATTTGCAATACGAGATCCCCTTCCATGCTAAAACAGACAGTAGGCAATTGCTAATTTATCACAAATGGACTTCATTGTTTCAGTTTGGAAAGAAACATTACTAAACACCAAGAGACCCATGTAAGGAACAAAGCAGCCTTGTCTTGTTCTAATTTTTCATAAGGATTCCTGCACAAGCAGCATATTTGCATTTTCCTGGAGGGTTGATGGAAAACACCTGATGTCTTCCCTTTCTGGAAATTTCCTGCCTCGGGGTTCCATCCTATACTATTGCAATGTGCTGTATGTGGATCTGCCTTTAAAACTGGTTTGGAAACTGCAGTTAGTCCACAATAGGGCCACAATATTAACTGGGACTAGGCAGTTTGACCATATTATACCAGTGTTTTGTCAGTTGCATGGCTCCCAGTCTGTTTACGGGCCCAGTTAAAAATGCTGATTAAAATAATTTATATTCCACTACTTCTCCCAAAGGTGATCAGAGCATACACAAAAAATAATAAAACAATATAAACAAACAATTTGTTGTTGTTGTTCAGTCGTTCAGTCGTGTCCGACTCTTCATGACCCCATGGACCATAGCACACCAGGCCTTCCTGTCCTCCGCTCTCTCCCGGAGTGTGCTCAAGTTCATATTCGTGGCATCGGTGATGCTATCTAGCCACCTCATCCTCTGCCATCCCCTTCTCCTATTGCTTTCAATCTTTCCCAGCATCAGGGTCGTTTCCAGGGAGTTTTCTCTTCGCATTAGGTGGCCAAAATATTTGAGCTTCAGCTTCAGTATCTGTCCTTCCAATGAGCAGTCAGGGTTGATTTCCTTTAGGACTGAAAACAAACAATAGCAAACAATAAAACTCACAGCAGCCAAAATATCTAAAAGGACTCAAAAACCTGCTTAAAAATAAAAGTTGTGAATGTTTGCCTAAATGCAAGCAGTGAAGGAGACATATGGATCTCCCCCAGGGAGGGAGTTCCAGAGATGTGGGGCATCTCTACACCAGCCTAAAATCCTGCATTTAAAACGGGCTTTCTGCTTCCATTTTAAATTCAGGATCACAACAAGATTCCCTTTTTCATGTGCTTCCTTCCCCCCTTCCCCCTCCCTTCTCCCAGTATCTGAGTCTTCCATTATCTTTCATTGATCTCCCTCCTCTTCTTGCCACTTCTCCTCTTATCACAGAGGGAACTCAAGCAGAACACAACGGGGTAATTTGATAGCTCATTATCTGCAATCTATTTAAAAATGGAACAAGGGGCATTTAGTGCAGGAGACGCCCTGGAGGTTCACGGCATCATGTAAATAGCCTGCAAGCTTCCATGAGAGAGCAATCTCAATCACAGGATAAAAGTTCCATGTGAAGAAAGCCGTGGCTGCTGCAGAAAATGCCCTCTCATTCATTGTCACCTTAGGAATACCTGGAGGGGCAGAGAGAAAAGCTTCTGTAGAAGATTTCAGTTCTTGGGCAGGCTTCTAGATAATTTTTAAATAACTTATGTTTTCTAGTGTGGGCCTCTCAGCTTAACTGAGAGCTGTATTTTAATTGCATTTTAGTTTTAATTGCTGTAATTGTCTTGTCTTGTCTTGTAATATGGTATATGCTTTGTGAGCAGCCCAAAGAAGTTATGTTATGGGGCAGCTATATAATACATGTAAATAAATAAATACACTATGGCCAGCACTGCCTCTGAGCAAAGTACTGTCAGCAACCTGGAATTTCTATAGACCCTCCCCTGAGAACTGGTGCCCAGGCAAGTCAAGAGGCATTGTGTACCTTTAGGGATAGCTCAAGCATTAGTTTCTTCAGCTGCTGTTCTCAGCTGATCAAAATCTGGCCTTTCTTTAGAATTTTCTTCATGTGTGTTTTTTTAAAGCATGAGAAACTTTGCTGCCCTCCAGAATGGTTTCGGTGACTTGTTGCCAGCACTGCTCTAGCTACATGTGACACTTTATTTAGCAGGTGACCCTACTCATCACGTTGGGAGCTTAGGGCACCGCTGCCAAGTGGCCCAGCGTTCTGCTGGAAGTGCCTTAGACTAAGTTGTATCTGGGCACGTTTCACTCTTGTTCCGCTTTATTTATTTATTTTACTTATTTACAACATTTATATACTGCTCCACATCTAGACAGATTCCGGAGCGGTGAACAATAAAAGGTACAAGATAAGATAAAAGACTAAAACTCTATGTTAAACTCTCTCTTTTTGAAAGAAAGAAACAGAATTCTGATAAAACCGTGGCTGGTCAGTCAAGAAAGGCTTCCTGAAATAGAGATGTTTTCAAGAGGCGCTGGAAACAGCACAGTGTTAGCGCCTGCCTGACCTCCAGAGCCAGGGAATTCCATAGAAAGGGGGCCAACACACTGAAGGCTCTTCTCCAGGTGGGGTCCAGTCAAGCCATGGGTCCATGAGGAACCATCAGAGCATGCCCTCTGATTACCTGAGTGAGCGGGCAGATTGGTAAGGCAGTAGTTATGCTATTGAGACCCTAGCAAAACGTTTAAGTGCATATCATCCATTCTAATCTCAGAATGGATCCAGAAGCTGGTGAACCTGGTGGCTTGCTGCACCTATCTTGCTTCAATCTATCACTTGCCAAGCCCAGAAAAGCCTGTACACCAGGGGTGGTCAACTTGTGGTTCTCCAGATGTTTGGACTGCAACTCCCCATCAGCCCTAGACAGCATAGCCAATGGTAAGGGATGACAGGAGTTGTAGGCCAAAACATATGGAGGGCTACAAGTAGCCCATCCTTGCTTTATACATTTTCTCTCACACAATCTACTCTACAAAATTTGACAGAATGGTTGACCTTCCCCCTTTCCAAGAAATCATAGGTTAAAAGCAACTACCTCTTATACTATACTGGAAATGTCATCTTTGAGTCTACTGACCCAATTTCATGTATTCACAATACTCAAAGATGAACAGAAACAGGTTAGAAAACATTGTCCTTGGGGGCCGGGGGAGACTCTGGCTTTATTTATTTATACTTCAAGAGTTGGGATATATTGGATTTTACAGACTTATATTGTTTTGACTATAACAGCGTTATAGGATTTGGCTGCAATCCAAAGCACACTTACCTGAGAGTAAGTCCCATTGACCTCAGTGGGGTTTACTTCTGAGTAAACATTTATAGGATTGCATTCTTACTGTATTCATTCCAAACACTGCCTAAATGTTACCAGAATCATTAGATACAAACCCTCTCTTTCCTTCCTACCTTTGGCCTCATATAAAGCAACAGGGAAGGCCCGCTTGCTTGGAAAGCTATAATTAGTGTCACCTATCATATTGAGTTTCCTGCTCCAGCCTGCCTAAGCTGAAAACTTTTTCATGGCAATGTTTATTATTCATGCAATTACATAACTAGCCTTCCTTTAGACTGAGGTACTTAAATAAAAAGTCTACTATGCTGTGCAATAAACATGAGGCCGTCAGAGGGAATCATCTGTGACAGCCTAACCCAATTTGCTGCTGCTGATAGCTGTTATAAACAGAGCCCATAGTGCTGTTCCACAACCCTGAGATTCAAATTATCTATCAGTGGGCCACCACATGCAAAAGTGTGCATACACACACATGCACACAGTTGGAAGAGACAGAGAGGCAAGAAAATCCCAGATCTTAAATCAATAAAAAAAAAATTGGCACTATAATTTTGGGATCATGTAAAAAAAAAATCATTCTACAGGCAGAGTAGCAAGGGTTAGTGGAAGAGAGAAGCCTGCCAGAGGTTGCATTTGAATAGAGCTAGTGACTACTTGCAGACAGCGCTAAGGGCATTTTGTTTCCTCTGAGCACAAGGAAGGGAAAAACATTTAAAATCGTTTTGAAAATTAGGCATAAATACATGTCTAAAAACAAGCAAGATTTTATTTTTAAAAAACCCAAATCACAAGCGTACCAAAAAGGCAGCTCTGCTTGTCAAATTCCAGTTTAGTTGAATGACTAAACATCATCCTTCTCTCTCATCCTCCACCCCTAGGGCAAAACTATATGTTACCACAGGGCTGCCCAAGCCATTTTGCTGTCTGAGGCAAAGACAAGATGCCTCTGCCCCCTTCAACATACAGAAGCCAACTGGATTGGCAGTTGAATCTTCCTTCAACAGTGGTCATGAGATAGCATCCTTCATCACACCAGAGTACAGCTAGATAGCTTAGGGGCCCATGATGACAATCCATCTGTTACACAGAGCTCTGTCTCCTCCCCATTCCTCAGTATCTGTCGCCTGAGAACATAAGAACATAAGAGGAGCCATGCTGGATCAGACCAAGGGTCCATCCAGTCCAGCATTCTGTTCATACATTGGCTAACCAGCTGTTGACCAGGAACCTGCAAGCAGGGCATGAGTGCAACAGCACCCTCCCAGCCATGTTCCCCAGCAACTGGTGTACATAGGCTCACTGCCTCTAGTACTGGAGGTGGCACATAGCCATGAGGATTAGTAGCCATTGATAGCCTTTTGCTCCAGGAATTTGTCCAACCTCCCTTTAAAGCCATCCAAATTGGTGGCCATCACTATACCCTGTGGTAGCGAGTTCCATAGTTTAACTATGCATTGTGTGAAGAAGTACTTCCTTTTATCTGTCCTGAATCTCCAACCAACCAGCTTCATAGGATGACACCGGGTTCATTAGAAGATACACATGGAAGTCCCAAACCCATGTTTGCCTAGTAATGCTACTGCAGGGGCTAGGCTTTGCAGGAGAAAATTGGCTGGAAGGAGTGGCATCTTAACCCTTCCTCTACTCACTTTGTTCCCCCTGCTAACTATTCCACCAGGCCATTTTCCACCTGGAAAAAGGCACAGAGGAGAGAAGAACTAGCAGGAAGGGGAATGGTTATTAAGCAACCACCCTCCCATTCCTTTATTCTTTTCCACAAAATGTCCTACACACACCCATTCACATTACCTTGGCAAACATGAGTTTAGGACTTCAGCTGGTTTTCAGTAGGAAGACATTCCATGATTATAGAAATTCAATGACCTCATGTCTCTCCACTCCTACATTAGTGGAACCATAACTGGTATAGTTGGGGGTGGGGGGTAAATGCATGACTAGTATATGTGTAAATATTTGTTTCACTTGCATGCTTTTAATTGGCTAGCATAGAAGATGAACTTCAGCCTGCCCTACTATATTTTCCCCCTCTGCATCGCTATAATAGAGAAAAATGCTACAATAGAGAAAAAACAGCTTTAGTAAGATTAAGATTTTTTTTAACACTCTTTTTAATGGGATTTGCTCATGCTGTTCCTCATCCAACCTCCCCACCTTCTTTTGAGTATCCCTCTGGCATTCCTTAACCTGGAGGTTAAATCTATTACTAAGAACTTTGCTTCCTGAACCATTGGCTGTTTGCCCTTGAGGCAATCACAACTAAATCAAGCAAGTATTTCCAGCAATTATCTGCTTGCTCTCTTCTTCGCCCTCCCCAGCATCCACAGCCCCCCTGAAGCTGTCCATCTGGGGCTCTAAGATTCTGGTGGAAATGATGGATTTCGATATAGTCAGTTGCACATCCTACCACTGGTGTGATATTGTTACAGTGAATTCATCATCCTGACACATTCATAATACTTAAACACACCACTGTGGTTATTGCATTCAGCTCTGCTAGATTATTGGCTAAATTATAAAGCTTCATTGCACGTGTTACCCAGAAAAAGATCACTGTCGCCTTAGACAGCATTAACAAGGGTCCCTCTTCTCACATCCATAAATGTGTCAGACACAGAGGGCTCCTTCACATAAAATTTTCCTACATGGATATTACCTCTCTGTAGGAAAACTGCATGTACATTGTGCTCTGTCAATTGCAGTGTATTTACATACAGTAGGAACCTGCAGCCAATCACACGTGCACATTTAGAGATATAGACTTCTGTCAATCAATTGTATTTGTTCGTTTATGGAATTAGTTTCTCATCTTTCTGATACCTACTCAAGGTGACATAGAGAACTTAAAAATACAAATACACTTTACATTTTAAAAATTAAACATTGATTACAGAAAAAAAGCAAACAAGCAGACACAGCAACTAAAAATGCAGTAACAAAGCAGTAGTGAGCACACACTTATTCATGACTGGTGATGTATACTCTTTAAAGTGCACATCAGACCATGAAATGGCGGAGCGTAAAAATGTGTGAGAATCTTGTTACAACCCCATGAACTGGAATTTTTAAACAACCTTTGTTAATTGTTTCTATTTAGCCTATATGATCCAGGCTAACTCAGAAGATAAATGATTATGTATGTGTATGTATATATATATATATATATATATATATATATATTTGCTTATTTTCTTTCATTTCTTGTTTTTTCTTGCTTTTATTTTAAAATAGATAATATATCTAGTATAAAATATATTACTGAATGTTGAAGTTTTATTATTATATTATATATATATATATATATATAATTTTTATTATTATTATTACTAATAATATTAGGCTTTGGGGAATGAATTCTAGACCTCTTTCTTTGATATAAGATTGATGATATGATATAGAAATGTAAGGTTGTTTATTAAATTGTAAGATTGTTAAGGTTATAGATATAGTCTTTAAAATAGAATGACATTGGAGACTGGGGCGTGTTGGAGCTTAAACTCAATTCTTTAGGAGAGAGGGAGGGGGAGCGAGGGGGAAAGATTTTTTTTCTTTGCTTCCTTTCCTCCTCCCTTTTCCCTTTATTTTTTTCTCTTTCTTTTTCCTTCTCTTTTTGTTATTGTGGTATCCTCATCAGAATATTGTATTGCTGGGAAACTGAAGCATTGATAAGGTTGGTGGTAATTTTGGTATTGTTTATTTCTTTCATATAAAATAAATAAAAATATATTCCAAAAAAAAGAAGTGCACACCAGACAACAGTCTGGGCATTGCATTTTGCACTAGCTGTAGTTTCTGATCACTCGTCAAGGGCAGCCCCACAGAGAGTGCATTACAGTAGTCTAAACAAGGTAATTAAGGCATGGATCATTGTAGCCAGATCTGCCTTCCCCAGGAAGGTGCACAGCTGGCAAACCAGCCGAAGATGGGCAAAGGCACTCCTCACCACAGCAGTCACTTCCCCCCAGGGGCAATGCTGAGAGCTTCTCCAGGCTGTGAACCTAGCGCAACTGTGAACCTATGAAACTTCTGAGAAAGTGAGTCCCTATCCAGAACTGTCTATACCTCCAATAGTGCTTGGAAAAAATCTTATTCTGGTGATACAATTTAGGGGATTTTCCTCCCAGAAATATTGTTAGAAAACCTTAATCTAATATACTTGTTGCATATTTAATTTTAAAGCAATCACTGTTGTCAGATTTAATTTGGCAGCCTATTATGCAAAACACATTTATTCATCCCCCTTCTAATACCAAGAAAACTAAGAAATGAGGTGTTCAGCTAACATAATCACATTCACAGTAGCATTAGAACTGTAGTCACTCAACAAAAAAGTACAATCAATAAGATTAGCAGCAGCACAGAAAGGTCAAGACATATCAATATTTGCATTTAATTGCCCAAACTCCCTAGGGTGAAATGGGAAAAAATGCAGTAGTTCCTGGGATAGCATCAATACAGCCGAATCAGCATCTTCACCTTTGCCCCCCCAACAGCATCATATGTTGAAGTATATTTGTTTTGTCCCTAGCTTGCTGATGTTCTGCTTTTGGCCTCAGCTACTGCCCTGCGTGCTCCGGAGTCTGGACCAGGGGGATGGGCAGACTTCAAGCTTGTGGGATCTGCTTTGGTGGGTTCTTTTTTTACTAGAACCCTGAGATTCACCAATCAGAGCCTGGTGCAAAAGACATACACTTAGAACTAAAGAATTCTGAGCCCAGGAATCTGTTTTGTGTACCAGAACTGAATGGAGTTCAGTCTTTCTATACAAGAATCCACCCCTGGTTATCCCAAGATTTCTTCATTTCAGCCGTATAATTTGTGGGGAGGTGATTTTGTTGCTGCTAATGTTAAATGATTCGGAGTCAGAAATCCTTGCCAATGTCCTACAAACCAACCAGAGATCGAACAGTGGATCCAAATCTACCTTCTGCCCACCCCTGCTCTAGACAAAACAGTAGAAAATCAGCTGCTACTGCTGCCCAGCCAGACGGTTCAATGTAATGAAGTACACCGCACAAGCGACTCCATCCACATTAACTTATCTGCTTGCTTTTTTCCCTGTTAGGGATGCAGTTATCATTTACCAGTCTGCAGTCAGTACTTTTTAACAGCATGGGGAACCCATGGGGTGAATTATTAGGTTGGATGTTACAAGCATTTGTACATCTACATGTCTCAGAAACAATGCTCAATCTGTGCCAGATTGCAGACTTGATGATAGTCTTGATTATGAGGGATGTGCAATATATCAATATGAACTAAACAATTATCATCAGTATTCAGGAGAGCTCTGTCACCCCTGTGTGTCTGCAAAGAATGCAGCAGATAATGTTTTTGAAAACTGATACCCCTTGTGGTATCTAGTCAAATCTTACTGTCCATGGTTCAAATCTCAGTTTAGCCACTGACTGATGGGTTGCTTTAGGTAAGCTATTAGATCTCAGCCTGCCTTCCTCTTATATAAAATGGGAACAATAGCAGACAAAATAAAGACGCAAGCTCAGTATCTGTCAGGTCTGCTCAATGGTGCCTGACTTCAAGCCATAATTCTTGAATTTGTGAAACTAGAGACACAGCTTGAATTTGCGAGACCAGAGACACAGTTATTTGGTCACAGCAGCACTTTTGCAGGAGAGAAGTTTTTGTATACTTTCCCCCCCATCCTCTCCCATTCAAAACTCCTTTATTTCTCCCTTCAGCCTCTCTTTGTGCAACAGTCATCTGTGGGTTGGATGCAGCACAGCCCTTCCATTTGTGGAAGAGGCTGTGATCCAACAAAGGCTTCCACAAATTGAACAGAGGAGGGTAAGTTTTGCTCATTACCTCTTTAGCATCCTGTGCCACTTCCCATGCTATCCCAGAGGGTTTCTCCAACCCTCCAGAGCACATCTGGGGAGGGGCACAAGGGGCTGTCGAGGGAAGGGGGTATCAGCAAATTTCATCTCTACCCTTTTGTTTGCAGGACCGTTCTGTGACCAAGACTCCGCTGACAGATTTCTGGATCCAACCATGTGTGTTTCTGAACCTAAAATAGTTTTTCAAAATATGGTTATGTGCAAGGTTTCACATCAATGTGCAACTGCCCTGTGCGACCCACACTGCATAGCTGCTCCTAGCAAAGGGATCCAGATGGCAAACTGGCATAATGTATGTTGCAGTAATGTTGATGGGATATCCTTCAGTGCCACACCATTCCTACTTTCAGAGTTGCTTTATGTCATATGGCTCTTCCTCTGTCTTACTGTTGCATCAGAATGGTAGCAGCAAGAAGTGCAGATATTTCCCAAGCGCCTCAGATCCCTTCTTTAAAACATTCAAATTTCTCATTCTCATGAATGTGAGGGGGAAAAAAACCTTGTAGATGAACAGGATCTGGTTATAGCACATAGATAATTTTTCATGGAGTCCTGGGTAGGCTTTGATACCCTGGGAGAGTATGCCCATCATGAATTGAAAGAAGAAAACTATGGTGAGACTCCACAATACTAGAGTAATTTGATATTCATTACAAAACAAATAGCTAGGTAATAATGCATGAAACACTAATGAGAATGATATTAGACATGACACTTGCACAATATTTGACGGATGATGAAATTAAGCAGTGATATGTAAGTTCCACTATGGGTTGTTTTGAGCCTATACTGAACTAAATGGGGAAATATTTTGCATTACTCTAAGGGATCACACACGCCCCATGTGATGAGGCACTGAACAAATACTGTGAAAAGATTGCTTCTTTCCCAAACACTGTACAATACAAGGAATTGAAAGAGATGGGGAGATTATATATATATATGGAAGAATGCCAGGCTGGGATTTCTTTCTATCCTGTCCTACCTGTTCTCAAAAGCTCTGCTACTGTGGCTTCCCAGGTGCAATCCTGTAAGTGGAACTGCACAAAGTTCATAATAAAGAAACGGATATTGCTAGTTAAATGAACAACCACCTGGCTGAAGGAGCAGTTTTTGTTTTTATTTGGTCTAATATCTCCAGGGCAATTCATTTATTTCTTCCCTAGGATTCTTTAACTGCAGGCTGGGAACATGACATCTCCATGTTTTAGGATCCATGTCAGTGGAATTGCTGGCTCCCCAATAATTCCCTCTGCATAATTACACATGTCATCATGCATGCTGCACACCATATTACTGGGTGGAATTATCCAAATTATACTATTTAAAAGAAGAAACAGCAGCTAAAGACTTCTAAATATTCACAAGCAATGCTGAACTGAAATCAGTGAGACAAAATAACAGCATAGGACTAGAAGTAACCAACACTTCCAGTTTTACCAATTGCACCCACACCAAGTGGAGAAACACAAGTTGTCGGTTAAACTGGGACCACAACTCTATATGGTATAAGTGCTGCAGATCTTTTCAAAGCTAGCTAATACGGATGAGCCTCATCCATCCCTGAGTCTGGAAACAGTTCAATGGCTGTCTCCACTCTCCAGCCTTATCTTTAGGTGCTGAGGGGTGCCCTCCTGAGCTACAATCCTGAGCCCCACAACTCTGGGTGACCCATTCAGGCCCCAAAGAGATTCCTTTTCCTGACCCAAATCCTGCAGCCATGGCTGGCAGGTCATGGGAATTCCTTTTCACCTTCCTGGTTCCTGTGATGCACATTGATAAATCACCTTGTGCGGCCTACCAGGACTGTCCTGCCAAAGTTGTGACCAACCTCACCTCTTCAACAGCATCACCATCCAAATGGAAGCCAATCAACCCTGCTGATTCGATACAGAGTAGGTGGAAAAACAAAATTCCTTCATCCAATTTGGGAATTTGGTCACACACACAAAAAAATCCTACTAGTGCAACCAGCACCAAGTCTGCACTGAATTCAAGTATGCTGTGGAACAAGTGGGGCAGCTAATAAATCCTGTTTAGCCCCCTCCCCTAACACCACTTTGGCAATGTAGTGCATGTCCACATGCATAACCCCTCACCTCTGCCTGGGGGATCACTTGCAAATGCTGACCACCACCCCACAAATTACAAGCTCTCACAACAAAGCTTGCAAGTATCGCTTTAGTAAAGTTTTAGGGTAAGCAAGTGTAAATTGATGCACATTGGGACAAAAAAATCCCAACTTCAGCTATAAGCTGATGGGATCTGTGCTAGCAGTGACCGACCAAGAAAATGATCTTGGAGTTGTGGTGGACAGCTCGATGAAAATGTCAGCCCAGTGTGTGGCTGCTGTATAAAAGGCAAACTCCATGTCAGGTATAATTAGGAAAGGAATTGATAATAAAACTGCCAATATCATACTGCCCTTATACAAATCGATGGTACGACCATGCTTAGAATATTTTGTAAAGTTCTGGATGTTGTAGAGTTGGAAAAAGGGCAGCTAAAAAGATCAAGGGACTGGACCAACTCCCCTATGAGGAAGGGTTACTACTGGGATTGTTTAGCTTAGAAAAAAGGTGAGTAAAGGGAGACATGATAGAGGTGTACAAAATTATACATGGTGTGGAAAAAGTGGATAGGGAGACATTTTTCTCCCTCTCTCATAGTACTAGAACCTGGGGTCATCCCATGAAGCTGATAGGTGAAAAATTCAGGACCGATCAAAAGAAGTACTTCTTCACACAATGCAGAGTTAAACTATGTAATTCACTTCGACAAGATGTAGTGATGGCCACCAATTTGGAAAGCTTTAAAAGGGAATTAGACAAATTCATGGAGGATAAGGCCATCAATGGCTACTAGGCCTGATGGCTCTATGATACCTCCAGTATTAGAGGCAGTATACCTATGTACACCAGTTGCTGGGGAACATGGGCAGGAGGGTGCTGTTGTTCTCATGTCCTGCTTGTGGATTTCCTGTGAGCAGCTGGCTGGCCATTGTGTGAACAGAATGCTGGACTGGATGGACCCTTAGGCTCATACAGCATGGCTCTTCTTATGTTCTTGTGTTACAATTTTAACATTCAAATGTAAGAAGGCTTTTTTATTATTATTGGACTCAATAAGTTAGTTTTTACTCTCTGGGTATTTTAGCTTCAAAATCTGCTTTGGCTCTTGATTTTCCGACAAAGAGACTGCTGCTTTGCATTTGTTGTAGAGATTTTAAAAATACTTTTAAAATACCTTTAAAGCAGATTTGTAGAGGGAGAAAGCAATAAAACCTATGTTCTAATAAATGAGTGGATTTTCACAATTTCTGCTGAAGAATACACTCTTTTGAGGAACTTAGAAGAGTAATGAGGACACCAAGTGGCATAGCAGAAAGAGCATCATAAATCCTTTAGAGAAAGATTAAGAAATAATCAACGGAAGCAGTGTTTACTTATAACAATTCATGATATAAACCACCTATCAGAAGGAATATAAAAGGTCTTGTCAATCTTTTACTAATATTTAATATCTTCACAGTGTGCTTGTAATAATGTGACTGTGAATCTATGCCTTAGTTGCAGTTCTGTTTTTCCTGATATGCTTTTCAGGTATATGGGTCTGGACAGTGGAAGATGGAGGCCATGATTTCAGTGGGGCTGTGAATCCATTCTGGGTTTCAGTCAGAACCCACCAGAACTCTAAAGGAGCTATCCAAGGTGCTGAACCCTAGCCCCAAAATGGGTTCATTGCCTTGGATAACTTCTTTAGAGTTCTACCTGGTTCGGACTGAAACCCAGAATGGATTCACAGCCCCACCGAAATCAGAGCCACCAGCCTCCACTGGGTCTGGGCAGCCATTTTGCCCTATTTATGCACTTAACAAAAGAGAGATCACAATCATGCATAGCTGTGTGTGCTTATGTGTGTGAGAGAGGAGAACCGTGAGCATACAATATGGAAGAATGTATTGCAGTGCAATGCTATCTGTGGTGTAGTGGAGTCAGGGCTTGCTGGACACAGCACCAGCACTTATTAGCGGGGAACCTGATGTCATCTGCCATCCTGCTCACACTTCCCTGTTCCCTCTGAGTTTAGCTGCAGCCCTCACATTAGCTGTGGGAAAGTGAATTTTCCCCGCAACAATAGTTTGTTCCCTGTTGTAATGCAAAGTATTTTAAGGTCGCTTGGTCTTAAATGGGCCGTTAAGACCAATTCACCTTACAAAAGGTCTGCTCCTGGTGGAGATAAAAAAATGGCTAGAAATGGTTTGTTGCTACAGATCAACACAGCTGCCCTCGTTTTTCATCTCTCATTAGCTATGAAGATTATCATGATGAGTGCCTGCACTGCAAAATTTACCGCTACTCCACTGAAGCCCATACACACTTCTCAGAAGTCAGTCCTGCTTTGTTCAACAGGGCTTCTTGCCTTAGTAGAGATACTTCTAGTGAAGCCAGTTTACATGACTATTTTTCATCTTAAAATTGATTATGCAACTGACTGCAGCAGAAACTTCAAAGGCACCTCCAGTTCCACATGCATTTTAGGGTGAGCTGAAGTTCATTATTGTATCGTTTTGTGGCAAACCCGTGGAGACCACATCATCTGTGTATTTTGTTGTACGCATTAACCCAACCACCTACCCGGAGTTTGGATTAAAAGCTCTCCACAAAATTTCCTACAGTTTTTTGGTAGGACACGTTTAAAGGAACAGCCCTAAAATCAAATTTTGTACCTACTAAGTGTAATAGTTTGGGGCTATAACTTTCACACTCCTTGCCCAATTTGTGTCTCAGAGCATTTAAAATGGCTGGAATAAATTTATAGAGCTTGTGGGAACATCATGGAAAAGATGCAGACGAGACAGTGCGAAGTGTAGAACAGGTATGGAAAAAATCTTATTTGTCCAATTTCATGTGTGGAAGAAATGGCTCCTAGAGCCCCTAGGCCTGGTCTTTCAACTGCATATTATACACCATTTTTTCTCCATTTAGCCTTATATCAGAAACTATGCAACTATCAGACAATGTACTATTGGGGTATAAGTGCTAGGGGAAAATATCACCACTACCATCTTTTCCACCTGCAGCAAATTCACAGAACCTTATTGTGAATGTGTGGTGGGAAACAACATTTCTAGGGAAAAAGCAGAGCTTAGCATTGTAAGTGATTAAACAAGTCCTGTAACAGACTGTAACAATACACTTCCCAAGGTAATCTGGAATTAATTCCTGCTGTAAAAGGAACAGAGCATAATGAAACTCAGCGAGGTGCTAATTTATCCAGGCATCACTACAAGAGATTTATTTTTAGGTTGTTTCTCTCATACTATCACACATATCATAATTCCGCAGGGATATCTTGGGCTCCAAGATCACCGCAGACGGTGACTGTAGCCATGAAATTAAAAGACGCTTGCTCCTTGGGAGGAAAGCTATGGCAAACCTAGAAAGCATAGTAAGAAGCAGAGACATCACCTTGCCGACAAAGGTTCGTATAATCAAAGCTATGGTTTTCCCAGTAGTAACGTATGGCTGTGAGAGCTGGACTATAAAGAAGGCTGAGCGCCGAAGAATCGATGCTTTCGAACTGTGGTGCTGGAAAAGACTCTCACGAGTCCCCTGGACTGCAAGGAGGTCAAATCAGTCCATCCTAAAGGAAATCAACCCTGACTGCTCATTGGAAGGACAGATACTGAAGCTGAAGCTCAAATATTTTGGCCACCTAATGCGAAGAGAAAAGTCACTGGAAAAGACCCTGATGCTGGGAAAGATTGAAGGAAAAGGAGAAGGGGACGGCGGAGGATGAGATGGCTAGATAGCATCACCGATGCAATGAATATGGACTTGAGCACACTCCGGGAGAGAGCGCAGGACAGGAAGGCCTGGCGTGCTATGGTCCATGGGGTCACGAAGAGTCGGACACGACTGAACGACTGAACAACAACAACAACAACAATCTTACTCAGTCCCAGCTCCCTTCCTGTACATATCACTTCAAAGTTACTGGTGTGTGTGTGTGTGTGTGTGTGGTTCTGGCCTGACAGCCTCCAGCTGGCCAACTCTAAAATTAAAGGTGTAATCCTATGCCTGTTTAGACAGAAAAAAGTCCTACAACTCCCAGAATCCCCTACCCAGCATGCTGGGAGCTGTAGGACTCTTTTCTGTCTAAACAGCCATAGGATTGCACCTAAAAATAAATAAAATGTCACTAAACAGAAAACAAAGGATTTGAGAACTGGCCATTGCTGGAGAACCAGAGGGCCAAATACAAAACGTGCAAATGATAGCTCTGTGTTTTTCATTTGTCCACTTTTGGCACTATTAAGACACTGCTTGAATCTACACATAGCAGTTTTACCGTTATCATACTGCAGTGATAACTCTTGATGCACATGACACCAATGGGCACCAATAGTTATCACTGCAGTATGATAGCTGTATAGCTGCTGTGTGTAGATTCAACCACAGACCAGAAGATAAGTATTGTGTTTTAAAAGTGAACTGTTTAAGAATAGTTAACAAGAGAAAAAGAAGAGGGAAATACTTCTAGACATTATTGTAATTCAAATAACCCTACATATAAAACAAAGCCCTTTCTGAAAGCAAATACTGCCACCTTGTGAATAATTGTAAGATATGCATGTTGTTGTTCAGTCGTTCAGTCGTGTCCGACTCTTCGTGACCCCATGGACCATAGCACGCCAGGCCTTCCTGTCCTCGACTCTCTCCCGGAGTGTGCTCAAGTTCATATTCATGGCATCAGTGATGCTATCTAGCCATCTCATCCTCCGCCATCCCCTTCTCCTTTTGCCTTCAATCCTTCCCAGCATCAGGGTCTTTTCCAGTGACTTTTCTCTTCGCATTAGGTGGCCAAAATATTTGAGCTTCAGCTTCAGGATCTGTCCTTCCAATGAGCAGTCAGGGTTGATTTCCTTTAGGATGGACTGATTTGATCTCCTTGCAGTCCAGGGGACTTGTAAGAGTCTTCTCCAGCACCACAGTTCGAAAGCATCAGTTCTTCGGCGCTCAGCCTTCCTTATAGTCCAGCTCTCACAGCCATATGTTGCTACTGGGAAAAACATAGCTTTGCTTATACGAACCTTTGTCAGAACCAAAAACTAGATTTGAGAAGTAGATTGTTTGTGACAACCCTAGAATGCATTTTAAGAGCCCTCAAGAAGGAGAAAGTATTCATATATAAGACTTAAGTTGCCTTTTGAACATTTATAATATTGTTTACGTGAATGCCTGAATCTTAATACAGAATAGAGGAATTTATAATGTAAATTAGCATTCTGGCCATTGTAGGTCCTACATTCACATTTGTGATTATTGTTATTTTGATGTGATTTTACTGTTTATATTCTGGTTTCAATGGTGGATGGCAAGACACCTTTGGAGAAATGGGGTAGATATGTTTTTTAAAAAGTAACTGTAAGAGATTTACAAAAAACAACAGAAGTTGTGTTGGTCCATAAGGAAAGAATCCAAAATCAGGCAATACCTTTATTAGGACCAACCACAATGTCACAGATGTTCCAGATTTAACCTTTACGTTAACATCGAGTTGTTGTTGTTGTTGTTTTAAGGGATCCATATCCTGCTTTTCCCCCTCCAAAGGAGGAGTCACTCAAAGAAGCTTACAAAATATTATAAATGCAGCAGTACAGATTTTACATTTGTATTACAAATCCCATTGAATTCAATATCTGTTGTGGTGGGGAGGATTCCCTTGGTTATTTTAATTATAAATTAGGAGGATGGACTAATGTAGATTCTTGTGATTATCCTGCCACTCTCTCTCTCGATAGATACATTTGTTGTTTATTCGTTCAGTTGCTTCCGACTCTTCGTGACTTCATGGACCAGCCCACGCCAGAGCTTCCTGTCGGCCGTCGCCACCCCCAGCTCCCCCAAGGTTGAGTCCGTCACCTCCAGAATATCATCCATCCACCTTGCCCTTGGTCGGCCCCTCTTCCTTTTGCCTTCCACTTTCCCTAGCATCAGCATCTTCTCCAGGGTATCCTGTCTTCTCATGATGCGGCCAAAGGACTTCAGTTTTGCCTTTAATATCCTTCCCTCAAGTGAGCAGTCTGGCTTTATTTCCTAGATACATACATACATACATACATGGTTTAGATGTAAACAGCATTCCAACCAATCCTGCTAAATATATTCACAACACAACACAACCTTCTCAACAGTAGGCAGCTTTGGGGCCTGCAGAGGGGATGGTTTACTGAGGCGAGTTGTAAAAGAAATAAGATTGTGTGTTTTATTTTCTTCACTTCACCCCCCCCCCAAACACACAGACCACCAAAGGCTCCCTGTCAAGCATATGACTCAAAGAGCAAAACCACATGCTCACAGCAGGGCATGACACACAAGCAGGACACAAGTGCAACAGCACCCTCCCGCCCATGCTCCCCAGCAAGTGGGGGTACACGGGCATACTGCCTCTGATACTGGAGGTAGCATATAGCCATTAGGACTAGTAGCCACTGATAGCCTACTCCTTCATGAATTGATGTCCAGTCTTCATGTCCCATCCGCTTTTAAAGCCATCCAAAGTGGTGGCCATCACTACATTTTGTGGAAGTGAATTCCGTAGTTAAACTATTTATTTATTTATATTTATTTATTACATTTATATCCCGCCTTTTTTCCTCCAAGGAACTCAAGGCGGCGTACATAATCCTCCTCATCCATTTTATCCTCACAACAACAACCCTCCGAGGTGGGTTGGGCTGAGAGTCTGTGACTGGCCCAAAGTCACCCAGTGAGCTTCCATGGCCGAGTGGGGACTAGAACCCGGATCTCCCAACTCTCAGTCCAGCACTCTAGCCACTACACCTAGTTGAGTTCAGTTTTTATGGAAGAAGCTTCTCAGAAGGAGTACCCTTCATCTTTCTATGCCAAGTAATCCTACCCCCTCATGGGGATTCCTGTTTTTTTCCTTGACCTGTGACACTTTTCCCCTCCCCTGCCTTCTCGTTTGTGGGTCTGCTTCTGTCAAGGTCACACTAAAATACCACAAGGAGGAAAATGCCTCAACTTGGAGATATCTGAAATCCTTAGGCAAGTGTTTCTACCTCCTCCGTAGATGTGCTGATTTATTCCGTGGCTGTGTGAAATAGCATTCACTGTACCACTGAGGAGGAAACCCGCCTACACAGAGCAGTCAAGCACACTCACAAAAGTCACTTTCAATTTCTCCCAAATGAAAGTTATGAGACACCATAAGGCAGAGGTTTTATGAAGTAAAACTTTTTAAAATAAGGGACCTCTGGTATCTGGTCTTCGTAATGCAAGACGGGGATCTGTGCTAATGAGAAGCGATATATAAATATGGCTAATAATAATAACGGTGAGGACAGACCTGCTTTGTGATAAACAAGAATATCCCAAAGCCACTGTGAGAGTCAGTCAAGTAAAAGAGACAGTTAGAACAGGGTGAAAGAGGACAGAAGAAGAGGCTTCTCATTTGTTTATAGTCTGAAGGTTTACAGTTAATATCAGATATGGATTACTGGTTAGTAAGGTAACATTCATTTATTCATTTTTTAATAATTATTTTCAAGTTAAAACACAACTGTCTCTGCTTCATCCATGTCTCGGAAGTAAAATTTCGACTTGAATGGCGTTTAGGTTGTGACAAGTGGTGCCACAAACAAGATCAGGAAGTCCAAAATAGAGACAGCTAAGTGAGAAGAATGAGTCAAACAGAAGGGAATGTGAGGGCAAGTTCTTCCAGGGACAAAGGTCCACACTCACCAGTGATCACTCCCCTCTCTGAGTATTGAGCAGGGGGTTGGACTTGATGGTCTTATAGGCCCCTTCCAACCCTACTATTCTATGATTCTATGTTCTCTACACCAACGTAAAATCCCACATTTAAAATGGGGCTTTCTGCTTCCATTTTAAATGCAGGATCATAACGGAACCCCTTTACACATGCTTCCTTCCTCCCCTTTCCCCCTCCTTTCCCCCCTTATCTGAGTCTTCCATATGTTTCATTATATAGCTGCTAGATGGTGCTGTGGTCTAGCTCCTCTTATTGTGGGTTTTCCTCTTTTCCAAAGGGAACTCAAACGGAACTCAAGTGTGGTAATTTGCTAGCTCATTATCTCTGAGCTTTTAAAAAACAGAATAGAGGTAATTTTAGTGCGGGAGACACTCTGGAGGTAGACGATGTCATCTAAAGGACCCACAAACGTCCATGAGTAACCAATCTCAATAGCAGGATAAACGCTCCATGTGAAGAAGCCCTCTATGCCATATTACTTTGATGCCCCTTGGATGCCTAAATCTTCAGGCAGTCTGTCAAAACCTGGTATGTGCTTTGAGGAATTTCAGGAAGAGCTGCATGCTTTGCTTTGCTTTTATGAATTGTCAGACATAAAGTAGATGTTTGGCTAGGTCATTCAGAAGGAGATGCCCATAATGAAGTGAGAACATGGTAGGAGAAAGAAAAAACAGCTACGACCAAAACCCTGACTAAACTGGCACAGATAGTTGCTGCCACCACATTAACAAAGTTGCAAAAGGAATTACTCTGAAGGATGCTTGGACTTGCAGATTGCATTGATGATTATGCCATAGCACTGCAATAATTATTTCTTGCCAGTAAGAAACAGGCTTCTACAGACAACAGAGAGGAGAATAAAGAGTCTTGAGAGAAAGGTTTATGGAGGGACTATTTGATGCTGCTCTCCAAAGGTGATTAAAACCCTTGCTAAGGCAAAATTCAGGCACGCCATTCTGAGATTTAGAGGAGAGAGCAATAGAGTTTTGAGGTGGGAGCATGCCCCATCTGTGCTTGCAGCTACATTTCTAAAAGGACCTGCGACAAACGCAATGTTGAAACAGGTTCAAACTAGCCAAGTGAAATCCAGTCCTGCATGGGAAGACACAACGTAAAAGGAACTCTGACAAGAGCTGGTATGGGCCCATGACAAAGCTCAAAAGCTTCAGATGGGTCATAAAAAAAAAATAAGACGACGAATGCCAGTTCTGGGTGAAATCAAATCATACACCCACTAATCAGATAGCAACCCAATTTGTTGAAAATGTGGAAGAGTGGGCCAAATTGAGAAGAGATGTATGGCAAGTAGAGAAATGTTAAACTGAGTGACAGTATGAGGAAGCAAGTTCACAGACAATCATTTAATGTTCTGTTCCACCAGGAAAAAATCCTTAAAATGGAGAACCCAGATAACAAAAGGACACATACATGCTTGGAAACATTCCTAGTAAGGCTTAGAAAATGCAAGTAGGAAAAATGGAAAAGGAGAATACTATTATTTTTCTCAAACAGCTGGAGAGAAACAACAATTTTGAAACAGTTGAAAGATACTCAGAATCAACTGAATCCTGCAACAGATGGCTTAATTCATTCTGAGGAAGTCACAACTCTTATGAGTTAAATCAAAAGGAAAGCTACAGATCTGAGAAGAAATCAGGTGCCATCTGAAAATGATATTTTAAGGGAGACTTGCAGATCTACAAAAGCAGTTTGGCAAGTAAATGAGGCAGACCAGACCAGAGAGAAAGAGGTGTAGAAGGGAAATATCATCTTCGCAAGCTAGGCCAGAAGCAGCAGAAGAGAAATACAGTCTGGTCTACAACAATACCGCAGAACCCATAATTAGAGAAAAGGGAATGAAACTATAGTTCAACAGCTCAGTAATGAAATCTCAAGAGTTGAAGATATTCTGTTCACATGTCACGGCAGCAAATCATGGGTTGATTAATTAGCCCACGATTTGCCAGGTTGTGTGCCGCTTGTGAACCGATTCCACTTTGCATAAGCAACCTACGAATGCCCTGTTCGTAGATTGTTAGCGTGACATCGGAACCCAGACACTCTGGGTTGTTTATGGGTTAAACAACCCAGAGTTCACATAACATCAAATTGTAGGTTAACTTTGGGTTGTTTAACCCATAAACAACCCAGAGTGTCCAGGTTCACATGTCATGCAACAATCTACAAATGGGGTATTTGTAGGTTGTTTAGACACATGAAGATATGTGTCCATTAGCCTCCCACCATTAGCATAATAAAGAGATGGAAGAACTGAATCAGAACATCCAAGATCTCTTGTGTGAAAGAGAAATGGAGCACCAAGTAGCAGAGCTGCATACTTAGGATACCCCTGAAACAAAGAATTGAGACAGAAGGATAAATACAGAGAAATTGCATCTGTAATTCAGCCATTCAAAGACAGCAAACATTGGCCTCCCCTAAATCTTCATTCAATAGAAATATGTATGCTATGTCATTTTAAAATGTTGCTTTCTGGGGGCATGCATTTTGTTTTCCTTTTGTATGGTGGCTATTAGATTGTGAGCCTGCGGGCAGGAAGTGTCTATTCTGTTAATTTTATTTTTTATTTTTATTTATTCCATTTATAGCCCGCCTTTCTTCCTCTTGCAAGGAACCCGAGGCGGCGTACATAATCCTCCTCCTCTCCATTTTATCCTCACAACAACAATCCTGTGAGGTGGGTTGGGCTGAGAGTCTGTGACTGGCCCAAAGTCACCCAGGGAGCTTCCATGGCCGAGTGGGGACGAGAACCCGGATCTCCCAGCTCCCAGTCCAACACTCTCACCACTATAAATTTTGGACACTTTATAAGGCTGGAAGCCCTTTTAGAATATTGGAGAGCAGCGGGTTGTGACTGACAGGAACATTCCAAAGCAGTTAGAAACAGGTAGGAAAGTCAGGGATGAGGAGATAATTAGAACAGGGGGAAGGATTTGACTTTACTCTTTCAGGATTTACTGTTATTAACATGTTAGAGGGATTGTTGGTTAATAAGATAATATCCGTTTATTGTTCGATTTTGTAACAATTTCTACAAGTTTTTACAATGCTGATCTCTGCCTCTTCCACGTGTCTGAAGAAATACCATTTAAATTCCCCCTGCTGGGTTTTGACACAAAGGTCTAGTTCCAGGGAATTCATTCCTGTTTTCTCTGCTCTCCCGCCCCCCTACTCAGTTTCTCAGATGTGTTTTGCCTACTGTGCTTCGTAGCTTTGTTTTAAGTGCTTATGTGTTTTACACCAGGGATTGTGTCCATCCATGATACAAAATAAATATCAAGATTCAACTTAGCTCAAAGCTATTCAAGAAGACCTGGGTTGTCATTCCAAAAGGATAGAGCCACAACCTAAAAGGCTCTGCTGGTGGTGAAAGCCCACCGAGGCTCAGTCAGCAAAAGCACCAACAGCAAGACCTTTGATATTGAATGGAGTGCACAGGGTGGCACATACAGGAGAAGGCAATCTCTCAGGTCCCAAACAATTTATGCCTTTTGGGAGTAAAAACCAGCACCTTGAAGCAAACCAGTATTTATTTGTTTAGCTTTTAAAACGCTCAGTAACCAAAGTTCTCTGGGCAGTGTACAATACATTAAAAACATAAAATACAAACAGTAAATATGAATAAAAACAAGAAATCAGTGAATAATCAGTGCAAATCAAATAAGATTGGTGATATGTAAATCATTTTCATGCTATATGCTTTTCTTACATTCCTAAACAAGCACTAAACATTTACAACCTATTTTTAGGAAGCTGCTTCTTCAGTTGCCAATTCAGTTTTAAAGAAAGGCTTGGAAAAAATATCCATTTGTATAGGAAGGTAAGTGTTGCAGCTTTTTTTAATTAACAAAAGAGGGCTAATCCAGGTTTTAAAATTAACTGTAACGTCAGAAGAATTACAAACAATGTTGTTGTTGTTGCTGTTGTGTCTCTAAGACATTTTTAAAATTAGTAATAATAGATAAATGGATAATATCATATCAAAAGCAGTTTATTCTTGACCATGTTTTCTCAGAAGTATGCTAAAATTGCAGCTGTGTGTGTGTAAAATTCTTTAGCTTTCCACAAACATTTGTTGAACTGTAGTATTCAGTACAGTTATAGTAATTTGGAAGATAATATTACATGTTTTAACTGCTGTTTTGCATCCACTTTAATGTTATTAAAACTGTGTTGTTTTTTATCTTTCTGGCTTTGACTCACTTAAAAAAAAATAAAACAATGCACTAATATAAAGACAAGCATTAATGTGTGTTTTTTTAATTACATTTTCTTTCAAGCTTCATACACCATGCTGTCATCGTTCATGGAATTACATACTTATGTGCTGCAGACAACACTGTAAGTAGTTAAGTACCATTTGAATTTCTTGAACGGGTAGGATTTTTTATAACTCATAATTTCTTCTTATAGGTCTTCTAATTATGGGTAGTTTTTAAAAGCTCTGTTCTTGCTCTTTGGATTACACTGATTATTAAAACTGTCATCAACAGTCACTAAAGCAGCTGTAGAAAACATGTTATATTTGTCCAAAATCCATTCACACACAACTAAATATCTGTCCCTTCCAAGGGTTAGCCTTTGTTCCTGAAAAAAACAATATCTTGTGGCATCTATTTTGAGGTTTTCACAATGTCCTATCATAACTAGACTGAGGACTATGTCTTAACCACCAATGGAATATAAAATTCTGACACTAATACAATTATAAGAGAAACATGAGAGTTCCAGTAATCAGTGCTAATGTAAGACACATGCCATAGTTAAGACCAAAAAAATCATCCTGGTATATTCCATTTGCCCCATGAGTTGTTTCATACAGTCATAAACATAAGAATGGGAAGAAATTATTGGGGCTCACCTACACCAAGCTCTTGCCCTTATCCAAGTAATTTGCTACTCCTAAAATATTTGACCGATGCATATAAAACTCATCTTAAAACTCAACAAAGTTCACAGTAAGATGCTACTATCTTTTACTAGCACTTAAAAATAATTGACACCTGTAGTCATGTCTCTCTGTGTGTCTGCACTCAGCCATAAGTCCAAATCATGCTATGTGCATGAGAAGCCATAAACCTTGGTTTCAGGCTCCCTTCTCTCCTACACAAGGGGAGATTATAACACCAAAGAGGCTTGGGGCACTTTAAAGACTAACACGTTTATTCTGGCATACATTTTTGTGGACTATAGTCCACCATCAGAATTTATTTATTTTATTTATTTATTACATTTATATCCCGCTTTTTTCCTCCTTAAGGAACCCAAGGCGGTTTACACAATCCTTCTCCTCCATTTTATCCTCACATCAACAACCCTGTGAGGTAGGTTGGGCTGAGAGTCTGTGACTGGCCCAAAGTCCCCTAGTGAGCTTCCATGGCCGAGCAGGGACTAGAACCCGGATCTCCTGACTCCTAGTCCGTTAGATGCATCAGAGGCATCTGATGAAGTGGGCCATAATCCACGAAAGTTTATGCTAGAATAAATGTGTTAATCTTTAAAATTCCTTAAGACTCTTTGTTGATTTTTTTGCAATAGACTAACACAGCTACCCTCTGGAAATCGTTACAAACGGAGAACAGACGCTTTTGCTTCTTGTTACCAGCAAATCATAGCCTGAACATGGAAAACGATGGAGTGTGTAAACCAGTGTTAGAGCCCCTGCTTTGCATGCAGAAGGTATCAGGTTCAATCCCCAGCATCTCCAGGTTGGATTAGGAAAGAATTCTGCATTAAACCCTAGAAAGCCACTGCCAGTGTCAACAATACTGGACCAATGTTCTGACTTAAGGCAGTTTCCTGTGCTATGTTTCAGTTTGCTCACAGTGCAGGATCTGAAACTGAGATCAAACTGCAATTTGGGTTCCTGATTTGCACAAACCAGTTTGTCACATTTGGACACAACACCAAACAGATTTGCCATTAGCCAGAAGATGAAGCTTCTGATCTCCCCACATCTGCAAAGGAAGGAGAGGAGGGAGCATGCCACTCAAGGCTCACAGCTGGCACATAACGGCAAACAACTGTTTGCTCTTACATCGAAATGCAGCCTCTCTCTCTCTCTCTCTCTCTCTCTCACACACACACACACACAGCCACAGTATTTGTTGAGATGTATAAGCACATATTTGCTGAAAGAAGAAAAAATACATGGAAAAGCCTACCATATTCCCTCTCACACAGAGACACAGACACACTCACATAATCATGAAAAGCATGTGAAAGGGAGCCAACCAAACCGTGCTATACACACTCAGCTTCAGCTTCAAATAGGAACCGGTTTCCCTCAAGCTCAGTCCTTACAGTATGATAGTAAATCTGAACAAAGTGTGATGACCATGCTCCTATAGCAGGCTCACAACTCAATTAAGGGTGCAATCCTATGCATGTTTAGACAGAGAAAAGGCCTACAACTCCCAGCATTCCCCAGCCAGCCTGGGAGTTGTAGGCCTTTTCTCTGTCTAAACATGCATAGGATTGTGCCCTTATGTACTTTAGGAGACACACTAGAGGTTTTAATGAGATTTAAGCAGCCACTGTGCGGGTCTGCAGCCCAAATCTGCTGATAGCTGGATTCACTTCTTTCCTTCATGTAATTTATATTATTTTAACTCTCCTCTTTTACTAAATTCTTGGCTCCAGGCAATTCAGATATTACACAGTATATTCATACTGGTGCATTTTAAATGTTTTTAATTATGTTGATTTATTGCTTCTTGAAATCCCTGTTAAACTTTCCTTCACATTTTTTCCTAGATTTTCAAGACTGTTGACAGCAGCTCCTTGATATCACAAGCACTTTTTGCTCAGTCTTGAGTTTAGTGCAGATTTTCAAGAGGTATTCGCAAAATTCATGGTACGTTATATTAAACTTTATTGAAAGCCATTAATAAAAGTTACTGAGGAAAACAAGTAGATGATCAATCTATAAGGTCTGGGATAAGAACTACTCCACATGTTTTATAAACCATTAAATCTTACTGTGTCTGTAAAACAACATTTCTGTGGCAGAATCATTCCGAGTTTCATATTTGAATAGCTTATCCAAGAAGATAAGTCACTGTAGTAAAATATTAACTAGAAGGTTAAATACTTGTTTTCCACTGCGTCATCTGAGTAGACAGATACCTTCCAAAAGAACAGAGGGAAACACACATTTGAAGTACTTTAACTCAACTTCTGGATCTTCTAAAGCCGCTTTAGGTAAAATAATCTTATTATATTCACTGTAGCAAAAGTTAATTGGAATGATTGCCACAAGATGCTACTGAGGTTTTAAATCACAGTAACCACTCTAGACTGAAATTAATATATTAATTACATGTTAGGGCGCAATCCTATGCATATTTAGACAGAAAAAAAAATCCTACAACTCCCAGCATGCTGGCTGGGGAACCCTGAGAGTTGTAGGATATTTTTCCTGTCTAAATATGCATAGGATTGAGCCCTTAGTGACTGTATCTGTAATCTCAAACTAGGTTATATTAACACAGACATTGGGTTGGATCCAGACTAAGAGAATATTCCTTGAGGGGGTGCAGAGCGAACTGCTGGATTATCCACCACTTCCAAAGCCTTACTAGCTCACATGGGACAGGGCAGGAGGTGAAGAGGCAGCTTTTCTTTGCCTTTTTCCTCAGAAGATCTTTAAAAACACATAGCACTGAAACCGGGGGTGGGGCGGGGGGAATTATATGTCAGCCAAAGGCTGGTGAAGCTGAGGGACCCTATCCTGGGTCCTCTTGGGGGAAATTGAGGGCCTTTAGATCCAATGGATCAAATGCTGCCTCCACCTAAGCCCCAGCATGCCCTGTTTCGAGGCCTACTGCAGGCAGTAGATTTAAGACAACACAGATTCCACGGACACAACTGGGAGCTCTGGGACAGACATACTCACTCCACTGGAGGGGTGCCTCCATCACACTTTAAAACCCACCAACCAGCAGATCTGGGGATTAGGATTGCTCTGCCTGTTAACTTGCACTTAACCCCTCTTAAACTCAATGTGTCAGGGTGGAAATGGAGCCGATAGAACCCCAGAGCAGATCTGATTCTGAGGAGGATCAGCAATCCATGGGAGAGGAGCCAGCTCATCCCTCACAGGCACAGCAGCTGGCAGAGATTCCTCCTGCCGGCATTCCTGAGATAGATAGCGATCCTGGCAGTGAGAAAGTGCGGGAGGGGGGCTTGCTAGACGCTCAACGCAGACGCAGAGAGCGACGAGCGATGGAGGGCGCAGAAAGGAGGCGTAACGCCCGTTCGGCACTCAAGCAACGGCTGCCTCCTGTGGACCCAAGGGAAAGAGGGAGGATCTCTCCCTAGCCCATAAGTTCAGGGTCTTCATGTGACTCTCCTTCAAATGGGGATCAACTGCCTACTTGGCACATATGCCACTCTGCTGTTCCTTGCTTAGTCCCTGGTGATTAGCATCTGAAAGAGTCATTAAGTTGTAAAAGGATTAAAGCCTTGAAAAGAATCCTTTCGTCTGTGTCTTGAGTTGGCTATTGGAGTGTACTGAAAGAGGCCGCTAGGGCGCTCCTGACACAATGGGACTTAAGTCATAACTAACTTGTCCCATTGATTTCAATATGCAACTAAGTCTGGATCCAACTCTTAGCTTTCATACATGTTATATCTGGAAAGCAAGTAATGTGTTGACTTCTACAGTACTGTATCGTTGTGTTACCTGTAAAAATATATATTTTAAATCTACTAGAAATGTAGCTGAAGTTTTACAAAAACGGAGGGTTGGGTAGCTAATAATAAATTTGAAGTCTTAAATTACACTGCGTTACACTGGTAACATTTCATCAATCAATAATAACTGGCTCTGAATGGAATTACAGATATAAGAACCAGATGCTTATAAAAAGGACAGATTATCTTCTCTCGCTTTCTCTTGCTGCTTATTCTCCATGAGTTTTTAATACAGTTCAGGAAACCAGAGTCAACTGTATTTAGGCTCATTGCTTTATTGTGCTCCTCGGAGCACTCCTGAGATTGATAAAGGAACAATATGAATACAGAATGAAAAAGCAAACAGACCTGAGAAACCCTTCTGGGAGAGCAAGTGCAACATTAATCTCTACAATATGCTTTTTAGAGATCATTCTGAAGTTAGCATTGTTTCAATAGAGTTGGAGGGAAAAAATTATCAGAGTCCATTTATATTCTTGAGATCTGTGGTACTTATCAGTACATCCAGAATGATTTATGTACTAAAATGGGAGGTAGATAGCCGGGGTGGGGAAAGGAATTAGATGTTTCATGCATTTCCATAAGGATTCAAATCCATTTTTTCCCTGTGTCTTACCATCTTAGTCACAGTTCAAAGAACTCCCTACTTTAAGCAGATTCCCTAATGCAGTTTTTGCTTCTTTTATTTGACCCTCATGCCTCATCACACAACTCTTTTGAGATTACACATTTCAAAAGTAGTTTGCTGTGTAACTTGGGATGCTGTTGTACAAGGTTAAAAAAGGCCAAAGCTCTGCAGGAAGGGTTTTGTTTTGTTTGGATTACAGCTCTTGTGGATTAAAATTTTAGTTTTGCATATTAAACTTTGGGATAATAACACAGGAACAGGCCTCAACATCATGACTAGATTAATTCTAGTTAAATGTGTATACACCCAGTCTTTAATCCAAAGGAACCTTACGCAAGCACAACACAGTTACATCCCTCCCCACTTTCATTCTCTCTTGCGCAAAGAGCACGAGGCATAAAAGTAGATTTCCGAAGAGGAGGAGGCATAAAAGTAGATTTCTGAACTGCCAATCCCACTCCCACACAGGCTGCATACTGCAGTTAACCTTGTGCTGGCACAATAAAGAAATGACATTTTAAAACCATGATTTCATATTGAATCTCAAGTGTGTTCCCCAATTAATTCATGCTTGGATATCTTTATTCCTCTTTACCACCTCATGCCACAGATAAGGCTACCATGAAACTGACTGAGACCAGGAGTTGTTTTGGGCATTTCTGGAAAATTCCACCTAAATTGTTCTAGCATTTCCTATGTCTGTAATTTGAATGCAATACCTACACACTGGTCAGAATGCGTCTCTGATTTTAAAATGGCTCCTTTCCATTTTCTATCCAGCATTAAACATTCTCAAAAGCACACAAAACGGTGTAAAGGCACTTTTGCAACACAGCGCTAGACATGTTGACTTAGAATTAAGCCCCCCCTTGAAAACTGGGGCTTACAGGTAAATGTGCACAGAACTGGAGCTTCAGTGTTATGTATGCATTTCATTGTAGGGACGATAAAACCACGGAGTCTCATGTGGAGTTTTTCCCCCATTATTAATTAGTAGAAGTATTTGGGAGACCTCTAGTGGCCAACTAGTTGTGCTGCAGAAGGAGTACACAATCCCAAGAATACTGATATACCGGTATCACTCATATACTGGGCTCATGAATGTAAAAGGAACAAAATAAAAGTTCTTTTTAAAGGTAGAAACCAATAGGACAAGTCAGTCAAGGACAACATATTCCATTGGCCTATTCTAAGCATAACTAAGTCTGGTTCTAACCATATGTATTTGCAAGTAGGTCCGGCAATATGGAATGCTCCCGTTCAGTGTTCCTGCCTGCCAGCTAGCGAGCTATTCCCTCTTCCGGGATACCCCATTTCTCCTGCCACAAGTTTCCCCCTTTCTCCTCCAACAGCCAATAAGCATTCCAAGCATGATCACTGAGTTATTCCCCCACCCTGCCACCTTTTATGATTTCCCCCCCTAAATTTGCAACGCTTGGTCTGCTGATACTTCCCTCGTGTGTATGCGTGGTGCCATTTCAGAATGAGTTTGCTCTTGGTATATAGGATTTTATTTGTAGCCTACCCCACTCCAAACACTAAGAGCAACCAACAGAAAGTTAAAACAGAATTCTTACAAATATTTAAACCTGTTATTTATACCATTATAGCCATGAGCATGAATTCCTAGCCACGACTTCCAAAAGATGCTAGGCTCCAGGACGGACAAGCTCCCCAGGGAAAATGTATCTATCTTACAGCTGAGGGATGGGAGCCATCAAAAATTCCTTAGGGAGCACTTTGTAATCCTAAAGTGGCTCAGTTGTCATTTCCAGGGCAAATGATCAAGTGGCTTCAATTCTTGGAATATCAGTGAAACTGTTTACTGTCATTCCTTCAACTTTGGGCACAGGGGTTTCTTAGAATGTGGGAAAAACAAGGAGCCCTAAAGACTAACAAATCTTATTTTGACATAAGCTCTCATGGAACAGAAACTACCTTGCTGATGAAGTGGGTGCTAGGCCATGAACGCTTCTGCCAAAATAAAATGCATTAGTCTTTGAGGTGCCACAAGACACTTGGTTGTTTTTGCTGTGGACTAGCATGGCTACTCCTCTTCATGGATCACTGCCTTGTGGCGAAGGGGCTTGTGTAACTCAGTGAAGCCATAAGCTATGCCGTGCAGGGCCACCCAAGGCGGACAGGTCATGGTGGAGAGTTCTGACAAAATGTGGTCCACTGGAGAAGGAAATGGCAACCCACTCCAGTATTCTTGCCAAGAAAAACCCATGGAACGTATCACAAGGCTAAAAGAGATGACGCCGGAAGATGAGCCCCTCAGATCGGAAAGTGTCCAATATACTACTGGGGAAGAGCAGAGGGAATTTCCAAGTAGCGCCAGAAAGAGTGAAGCGGCTGGACCAAAGCCGAAAGGACACTCAGCTGTGGATGTGTCTGGTGGTGAAAAGAAAATCCGATGCTGTAAAGAACAATATTGTTTAGGAACCTGGAATGTCAGATCAATGAATCAAGGTAAGCTGGAGGTGGTCAAACATGAGATGGCAAGATTGAACATCGACATCTTGGGAATCAGTGAACTAAAATGGACAAGCATGGGCGAATTTAATTCAGGTGGCCATTATATCTACTACTGTGGGCAAGAATCCCTTAGAAGAAATGGAGTAGCACTCATAGTCAACAAAAGGGTGGGAAAAGCAGTACTGGGGTACAATCTTAAAAACGATAGAATGATCTCAGTACGAATCCAAGGCAAACCATTCAACATCGCAGTAATTCAAGTCTATGCCCCAACCACTGAGGCCGAAGAAGCTGAGGTTGATCGGTTCTATGAAGACCTACAACACCTTCTAGAACTAACGCCAAAAAAAGATGTCTTCTTCATCATAGGGGATTGGAATGCTAAAGTAGGAAGTCAAGAAATCACCGGGATAACAGGCAGGCATGGCCTTGGTGTACAAAATGAAGCAGGACAAAGGCTAATAGAGTTTTGCCAAGAGAACATGCTGATCATAGCAAACACTCTTTTCCAACAGCACAAGAGGCAACTCTACACATGGACATCACCAGATGGTCAATATCGAAATCAGATTGATTATGTCCTTTGCAGCCAAAGATAGAGAAGCTCTCTACAGTCAGTAAAAACAAGACCTGGAGCTGACTGTGGCTCAGATCATGAGCTTCTTATTGCAAAATTTTGGCTTAAATTGAAGAACGTAGGGAAAGCCACTAAACCATTCAGGTATGACCTAAATCATATCCCTTATGAATATACAGTGGAGATGAGGAATAGATTTAAGGGATTAGACCCGATAGACAGAGTGCCTGAGGAACTATGGACGGAGGTCTGTAACATTGTTCAGGAGGCAGCAACTCAATCCATCCCAAAGAAAAAGAAATGCAAGAAAGCAAAGTGGCTGTCTGATGAGGCTTTACAAGTAGCTGAGGAAAGAAGGGAAGTGAAAAGCAAGGGAGAGGGGGGAAGATATATCCAACTGAATGCAGAGTTCCAGAGAATAGCAAGGAGAGACAAGAAGGCCTTCTTAAGTGAACAATGCAAAGAAACCGAGGAAAACAACAGAATGGGAAAGACTAGAGATCTCTTCAAGAAAATTGGAGATCTCAAGGGAACGTTTTGTGCAAAGACGGGCATGATAAAGGACAAAGAAGGCAGGGACCTAACAGAAGCAGATGAGATTAAGAAGAGGTGGAAAGAATACACAGAAGAACTATACAGGAAAGATCTGAATGTCCCTGATAACCATGATAGTGCGGTCACTGAACATGAGCCGGACATCCTCAAGAGTGAAGTCAAGTGGGCCTTAGGAAGTATTACTAACAACAAAGCTAGCAGAGATGACAGTATTCCAGCTGAGCTATTTAAGATCCTAAAAGGTGATGCTGTTAAAGTGCTGCACTCAATATGCCAGCAAATTTGGAACACTCAACAGTGGCCACAAGACTGGAAAAGGTCAGTTTACATTCCAATTCCAAAGAAGGGCAATGTCAAAGAGTGTTCAAACTACCGTACAATTGCGCTCATTTCACATGCCAGCAAGGTTATGCTCAAAATCCTACAAGCTAGGCTTCAGCAGCATGTGAACCGAGAACTACCGGAAGTACAAGCTGGGTTTGGAAGAGGCAGAGGAACTAGAGATCAAATCGCCAACATTCGCTGGATCACGGAGAAAGCAAGAGAATTCCAGAAAAGCGTCTATTTCTGCTTCATTGACTACGCTAAAGCCTTTGATTGTGTGGATCACAACAAACTTTGGCAAATTCTGAAAGAGATGGGAGTACCAGACCACCTTACCTGTCTCCTGAGAAATCTGTACGAGGATCAAGAAGCAACAGTAAGAACCGGACATGGAACAACCGATTGGTTCAAAATTGGGAAAGGAGTACGACAAGGCTGTATATTGTCGTCCTGCTTATTTAATTTATATGCAGAGTACATCATGAGAAACGCCAGGTTGGATGAATCAGAGGTCGGAATTAAGATTGCCGGGAGAATTATCAACAACCTCAGATACGCAGACGATACCACCCTAATGGCAGAAAGCGAAGAGGATCTAAAGAGCCTCTTGTTGAGGGTGAAAGTGGAGTGTGCAAAAGCTGGTTTGAAACTCAACATTAAAACAACTAAGATCATGGCATCTGGCCCCATCACTTCCTGGCATATAGAAGGGGAAGAAATGGAAGCCGTGACAGATTTTATTTTCTTGGGCTCCAAGATCACCGCAGACGGTGACTGTAGCCATGAAATTAAAAGACGCTTGCTCCTTGGGAGGAATGCTATGGCAAAGCTAGAAAGCATAGTAAGAAGCAGAGACATCACCTTGCTCACAAAGGTTCGTATAATCAAAGCTATGGTTTTCCCAGTAGCAACGTATGGCTGTGAGAGCTGGACTATAAGGCTGAGCGCTGAAGAATTGATGCTTTCGAACTGTGGTGCTGGAGAAGACTCTTACGAGTCCCCTGGACTGCAAGGAGGTCAAATCAGTCAATCTTAAAGGAAATCAACCCTGAGTGCTCATTGGAAGGACAGATCCTGAAGCTGAAGCTCAAATATTTTGGCCACCTAATGCAAAGAGAAAAGTCACTGGAAAAGACCCTGATGCTGGGAAAGATTGAAGGCAAAAGGAGAAGGGGATGGCAGAGGATGAGATGGCTAGATAGCATCACCGATGCAATGAATATGGACTTGAGCACACTCTGGGAGAGAGCGCAGGACAGGAAGGCCTGGCATGCTATGGTCCATGGGGTCACGAAGAGTCGGACACGACTGAACGACTGAACAACAACAAGAAGAATGGCTACTGCTAGGGAAAGTGGAAGGCAAAAGAAAGAGGGGCCAACCAAGGGCAAGATGGATGGATGGATATTCTGGAGGTGACGAACACGACCTTGGGGTAGCTGAGGGTGGTGATGGCCGACAAGAAGCTCTGGCATGGGCTGGTCCATGAAGTCACGAAGAGTCAGAAGCGACTGAACGAATAAACAAAAAGCATGGCTACCCCTCTAGAAATTGTTAGGATGTAGGAGTAGCCTTTCCTACCATTGTTGTTGTTGTTCAGTCGCTAAGTCGTGTCCGACTCTTCGTGACCCCATGGACCATAGCACGCCAGGCCTTCCTGTCCTCGACTCTCTCCCGGAGCGTGCTCAAGTTCATATTCATTGCATCAGTGATGCTATCTAGCCATCTTATCCTCTGCTGTCCCCGTCTCCCTTTGCCTTCAGTCTTTCCCAGCATCAGGGTCTTTGTTTTTAAAAGCAGACAAATGGAAGACACACCTTCACATCCAAAAACTACCTGGCTGCTTGATTCTGACGGTTGCACAGTGTCTGCTTTCTGAGATGGCAGAAGTGACTTTGGATTACTTGAGATTAAAAAGGAGGCATTCCAGAAGAGAGGCTGGTATCTGCAAAATCCTGTGGCCTCTCCAGCTGCTGCCCCTCAACTCCTCTAGATGAGCTCAGAGGCCCATCTAGAGGTAAACATTTTAAAGAGGAAGACAGAGGTGAAAATGGCGTCCCTTGCTCCTGCCAGCAATAGCCTCACAGGGCATAGGAATCTCGGAAGCCTTGGAGACTGGAGACTTTGGGCTAGCAAGTAGCAACCCAAGCGCATTGCACCCGAAGGCTAGAAAAATCTTGAACACCTTGCTGCTTAAATGTTTTATGCTTGCCCTTCAGAATTTTATTTTTGCAACTCCATAGAGCTGGCTTTTAAAAGTTTAAATGTTTTTCTACCTGCTTTGATTTAATGTTTCTCTCAATCTGCTTTGTGCAGTTACTATGGTAAAAATCTAATTACCTCCCTAAAGAATAAGAAATAAATGGTTGCTGTTTGGCTGTCTTGTCTGTTTCGTTTTGGGTTGTAAGGTTTACATGATTTTAGACTACTTTGCTGCTGGTTTTATACTGAAATTTATAACTTGCTTGGATTGTTTTAGTAGAAAAGCAGTATTTTAAAATAAAAATACTAAGAGGTATTTATCATTACACAGAACACTGATAAATGCCTACTAAAGATATGCTGTTTTAATCTTAGCTGGTTCCAATTTTAATATCGTTTTACTGTTCTATTTGCAATTGTTTGTTAACTTTGGAGTTGTTAGCTGCTCTGGGAACTCTATGTGATTGAAAAGGATAGAAATCTATGAATGAAACAGGTCTCGTGGAAACAAAGAAATAATTTAGCATTAAATTTAAAAGTCACTTATATTTAACTCACCAGTACATTTTTTTCAGGGAACATCAAGAGACATCTTAATTTACTTGATAACCAAGACAGTAGTTGACATAATTCATATTACGTATAATGAACGAAATGAACTTTTTACTAGGCAAATGGAATATAATCAGAAGCACAGTGATACTGCAATTTCTACACTTCAAGTTCAAGTGGACGATGTGAAAAATGTCATGACTCATAATATTGAAAAAGTTTTGCAAAGAGATGAACGACTGAGTGAACTGGCAAACCGAAGCGATGATCTCGAAACAGCGGTAATTCTATATTCAGTGTGTGCAAGAATATTCATTAGTAGAAAGGTTTTAGGCCGACCCTTTAATTTATGGAGCTGCACAGGAAACCCAGCTCACAGGGGAGGCACCTGGGCCCAATTTCTCGATGTTGAGACAAGAAATGTAGAGAAGGTGGTATCTCTAGCAAAAGGACTAGCAGGCAGTCCACTTGAGAGGGCCCACAACCAGTACTCCCCTCAGAATGTTCCTCTGAGAAAAAACCAGTGACTAAGGCCTTCATTGCTTTGGAAAAACTGTACTAGTACCTAACAGCATGAACTGAATAATGAAACAGCTTCATCTAACTGTATACCAGGAAATATTCTATCCTCCCCCCACCCTTCTTCCTTGCTCCCATCACTCAGGCTAAATGTGATTAAATCATATTTCACTGAAGCCCGAATTTTATCCCACACTGTTAAACTCCCTTATTTTCAAGCATGTCAATTACCACTTGTTGGTGTAGTATATAAATTAACAAAGCAGCTTCTAAAGACGCAGCTTCATCTTAATTGGCATGTTCTATTACTAACTTGCACATTTCCCCATTTGATTTCAGGCTCATGGTTTCCAAAAAACTACTACAAAGATTTCAAGGAAGATGTGGTGGAAAAACGCTAAAATGATCATAATTATCCTAGTAATTCTCCTTGTCATTGTAGTTTTCATCATTCTTCTGGCCACAGGTGTTATTCCAACATAAAGAACTTTTAAGCAGCTAAAAGTAACACAGAAAGTTTTAAAAAATGTTTTACATTCGAAAGCGGAAATATTTTTGTTTTATCGAATTTTTATACAATAAATGTAATTAACAGCTACTATATGTTTACATACAGTGCTTGCCTTCAGCTGGCAATAGAGGATTGAGCTATTCCCCCCCCCCCCCCGTTTTTGAAACTTTAATTTCAATGACAGGCTATAATTAGAACCTTAGACACAAAATCCTGAGCAAAAGTTCCAATCTGGACCCATCCTCAGAAGCATACATACTGAAAGGAACTTGTTTTCCCAGTTATGATCAAAACGTGTGGAATAGAATTACTTTTGAGTTCTAGCCCCAAGCTTTCTCACCTACATGTTTGTTTGTTTGTATCCTTGTGGGTTAAAGCCACATGTTAAAATCATTGCCGAATCTTCATTTTTACCTATGGGACTAAGTAGACAATGTTCTTTAATAAAGATGAAAGTGAGGCAATAAATGTATGTTGTTTCTCAATCTGAATCTACTGCCCTATCCTCTGTGCTTATTTAATCACTCACATTACTTGATTCTTCTCTCTAGTTGTTTCCTGTCAAATTGGTAACAACCTGATGCATTATAAGGATTTCAAGCCCTTTTGTATGTCTGTCTGCTCACTTCTGTAATTGCAGCCTCTGTAGCTGAAAAACTACTAAGGTGGCTGTACTTGAGCCAATAGATATACATCCAAGTTTACACAGTCCACACAGCCACACATATGATTAAGACATACTGATCCCCATCGTCTATAATAAAGGATTTGGGAAAGGAATACTTGAGGATGCCTTTGCTAGAAAGCTTCACTTCGAGGCTTTCTACCAGCCACTGATGACAGAAGGTAGACCAACCTTGAAATAAGAAGCATCTATTCAGTCATGAGATCTTCTCTTGAGATGGATTGTGTGTATACAAGCCACTGTGGAAGCACAGCCATTCATCATTCCCCTTGTTTAAAGGACTAGGATGCAATGCCTTATTTTACAACCGACTATCAGGAACTTAGTTTTCACTCCAAGATTTGAGAGGATTTTCCCAACTGCCAGCTATACCCATCATCAATACAAAATGAAGCAAATGTTGACAACCTTAAAAGTGTTGCCCTATTTGATTCAGCTGCTCACTTGGTTATATAAGTGTTTATTTCCCATAGAAATACTAATGTATTCTGATAAATTTAAATATAAAAAAATGTTGATACCTATGTACCATCTGCCAATACTTGCATTATGCGGCTGACATCAGCAACTCAACAGTTTGTTGGCAGGCACTGCTATTACGGCTGTCAAAATGTAAGCATGGCATTATTCCCACTCTGTTCTCTGAAGTGTATGTTTTTACAGTGTTTCTCAAGCTCAGGGAGAGAGGAATAGAAAACTTGTAGTCACACTGGATCCTAAGCAGTCTGCAACACTGGAAGGAACTTGTTTAGGGAAATGGACTCAATGGTACGCTGCACTTGGCAGTACATATCAGTAAGCAAGTTTCACCCCTGAAAGCCTTAAGTGTGAATTAAAGTCTCTTAAATAATCAACATGTCCACCAGCATTCCCTAAAGCAGAGGTAGGAAAGCAGATAACCTCCTGATGTTTTTGATCTCAACTCCCATCAGCCCCAACCAGAATGGCCAATAGTCAGGAATCAGGGAGTTGTAGTCCAAAGTATCTGGACAACACTGGGTTGCCTATCCTGCCCTATCTAATAGGGCAACCTTTTTGGAATCTAGAAAAAAACGTAATGCTTTTAATACAGTGATCATATGTCTAGCTTGTGTGCTATAGCTCCCTTCAGTTTGCTGAGCATTAATGATTCTAAAAGGTTGGGAGCAAATCAGATTCCTGCCCAACAGCTCATACATTTAGTCTTTCCTATCTTCTACTTCCAGCAGAATCCAAATTAAAAAATCAGGAAGGAGTTACATTTTGCTAGAAGAATGTGCGCCGTGTGCTAAGTGGTTGCCCACAACCAATGTGTACAGCTGCCGAAGCCATCCTTAATCTTTCACTAGGCAGATACAGAAGCCGCTTAATACTTGAAATACAAGAAACAATAATTTTCAGAACTTCCAAATGCCTCTCTGTTCCTGAGAAAAAGAAAGCCAATGCACATTTGTACAAAAAGATTTATTAAAAAACCAGTAAGACACTACTACATCATGACACTGTCACACTGGGCTTTAAACACAAGACTTGTTCTACAATACTGGGGAACAAAATGGGTGTGGGGCATAAATCAAATTGATTTTTAAGCATAGCAATTAAAAAAATAAGACGGTGAAAGCAATTCTGTTGTAATGAGAACGCAATCAAACTTCAGAGGGACCAACATCTTACTTCCAATTCAAGGACTTGATACAAAAAATTTAGTTTGAACTGCTATTAGCAGGCAGCATGAGCCACCTCAAAATGAATCTTCAAATGAGAATACTGCTTGTCCACCTAGAGAGAAAGAAAGAGAGTTTAGTTTGTGAAGAACATGAATTTTAGCCAAAGTTACAGAAAGTGTTTAGATACCCCTACATCCCACTACGTAAATATTGTATCAACATTAATCAAGTATGCTTTTTATATTAAAGCTGAACAGGAGAGTCCGTGAGCTGGAAATCCACATGTGCACCACTGTTTGAACAAGGATCTTTCCACATCTGAAATTATTTAAGAAATACTTGTTTATTCACCAAATGCCATTAAGCATCTCCCCAAATCCTTATGCTCAACCACCACCAAGTAGTAGGCGAGTGGCTATTTTCGGCCCAAACACTTCTGTTAAAGACTTATACTGGCCGGCTAAACAGCACTACTTGTCCATTAAAAGAAATACAACAAGGAGAAAGGGTTAAGTGTCTACTATAAATAGGTATATATTGAAAAGTCAGAGGCGTTGACACAACAGGACTTCAGCTCAAGAACATCTTGCAATTACTGCTACAACGTCTATAAAAATGGGAAAAGCAAGCATTAAAATAGATTAATAAAATATAAAATTAAGACTGGAAAATCCAGAGACAAGCTGTATCCTTAGAAGAACAAACAGTTAAAATTATTCAGTAAGCTGATGTATTTAACCATTACTGGGCCTGTAAAAAATGCATTAAAATTACATTACAAGTAGTTTGTTTTACAAGCAAAGAAATAAGTGAAGGCAAAGCTTGAAGTATCCATTTTATTATAATGCTGATACAGGATGTTGGAAGAGACCATACCAAACGGCAGCATTCGAGAGCGTGAGCATCTCGTACCCTGTCCGCATTGAGCGGGCCTGTGAGAATCGGGAAGTCAGCGCGACACAGGGCCTGCAAGGAAGTTCCCGCTGGCGGGTACAAACAAGGTATAATATCAGAGTTAGTAGGCAATACTGTTTCGCTGCAATTCCTTAATTTGTACCCATTAGCAGTACTTTACCTGTTAACTTTACTGACTTGTTAATTTATAGGGCAAAAGGCAAAAGCTTAAGAGCACCTGTGTTACTTATCTTCAAAGTCATTACGTTACATTACGGTAAGCACTTCTGGGTGCTGTGAAATTTTAAAACATCAATCATTACAATATCTTACACAATGTACTTGAAAACTACTATTAATTATAAAGTTAGGACGCAGTTTACAAAAGCAGAACATACCTGTCTGGAATAGGCTCCAAATGGAATAATTTAGTACGGTTTGTAGCTATTTTGATGACCTCCTCGCCGAGACACCTTCCCATAACCACTCTGCTGATCTAAATGCAGGAAAGAGGCTTAAGACTCAAATACTATAGAAGCCACTGGGAATCATCTATTTTGTAAATACAAGATCAGAATACCCAAAAGCAAGCTCTTCACATCATACTAGAATCACGTATACACATCTGGAACAGCAGAGTCTTCTCAAACTCATCAATTCAAGATACATTGATACGAAACTCTAATTCTGAAGCAGCATGCCATGCATCCTTCACAAACCCAACAAGGTAATTCATTAAAGACTTCTTTATCTAAGATCCTCAAAATACAGCCAGATAGGCATCAGGTTAAAAGGTGGTACTCCAACAATGCATCTCTCAGAAGCTGGTAGTAATAATGAGGTAGATTTGAGTCTCACAGCACAGCAGGAGAGTATGGAGCAAGCATTTCAAGCGTATGACCAGAAGTGCAGGGCCAGGACAGAGCTTCAATATGGACTTTTTTTGGAATTAGAATGATTATAGCGTCAAAGGAGCCTTTAAAGGCAACTTAAATTCAAGTGCAAACTAAAAGCCCAGTCTTACTGCCATCACAGGACGTCTATTCAAAACAGGAATGGCATTTCTCATACACAAGTGACTGTGCACTACGGCCCTGGTGGTATGCCTGATTAGTGGTACATCACAGGAAAGTCAGTAGGTCATTAAAAAGGTCTTAACTTTCTGCTAGTGTCTCTGAAAATGTCTGCATAGACACTGTAAGGAACACTGCCTGCCACTCTCCCCAACTTCAAGGTAAATTTACTTGCGAGTAGGTGCACCAGCTTTCTGCTTGAGCCAGCATGTTTCTCCCTCCGTCTCTTGTCCCTTCAGTGTTCCTTGGCTGTTCTTTGTGCAGTGTACTGCGAACGCACAAAGAGCAATATAGGAACAAAATGAGGGACAAAACAAAAAAAATAAACTGCAGAGGGGCTCTGGTGCAGACATACCCTAAGAATTGTTCCCCAGAAGTCTAAGTAGTTGGGGGCTCCAAGTTCTTCAAAATGCAACTAACACTCCATTAGTGAAGTAGTCAGTCTTTCAAATGTCTTGAACAGATTTCCTCTGCTAAGAGCAGGTCTAGTATTTTGTGTTAAGATGCTACTCAACTGTGCCTTTCAACTACCAAAAGAAAAGCACACTCTAGACTTCGATTGGACAGTCACCACCCAAACCCACTGCATTTGTTGGTATTTAAAATATCAACCCAGGAAGGCATACTAAGTAGCTCTATACTTACTGCTATAATCCCCATATCCATAATAGTTGTTGTAGCCAGTGTAGTCATAGCCTCCGTAGCCACCATATCCCTGACTGTTGTATCCATAGTTGCCATACCCCTGATTCCAATAATTACTGTATCCTGGGTTCCAGCTTTGACTGGGGCCTGCAACAGAAGTAGGAGAGGATCACTGCAAGAATGCCTGGAAACAAACTCCCACTTAACTGAAGGCAAATTCCCTATTTTCAAGCACAATGTGTTTAATTTCCGGTAGGTAGGCAAGTAGGTAGGATTAGGGTTTTTTTGATTCACAAGCAACTAGGCCTCATTGTGCTAAACAATGGACTGTGTTAACCAACTCTCCACTATGTTCTAGCATAACTTTCCCCTGTCAGCAACCAAGATCCTCAAGATCTTAAAAAGACTGACAGTTAGTAGTTTCTAGAAGTGACACACAGAATAATATCTTCACCAAGAAACAAAGCTAGTGTTCAGGTGGATGGCCTAAATTCACAAATATGTTTGGTGAGTTAAAAATAATTGAGAAACACATGCTTGATGACAGAACACCAAGGCATGCACCAACTCTAAGGCACACATACTCACCCACTCATGGGGCCTTCTCCCCTCCATCAGATATTTATGCTTAGTATCAGAGTGCCGGTTATGTATAAACTTACCTCCGCCTCTGCCACGGGCCCTTCCAGCAAATCCCCCTCGAGTTCCCCACTGCTGTTGCTGCTGATACTGTTCTTTCGACATTGCTACTTTTATTTCACACTGAAAGAATGAGAACTAACTTGTACAAGTAGTTTGTTGTTTCTCAAAGTGCTTGTAAGCAGCTACTCTACATTCTTCAGAATTAATCTGAATATGGTATCGCATCATCATGAGATTTGGTAATGCAGTTTTAAAAATAATTTGCAACAGCAAACAATGCAAGATTTAGACTTGGTTCGCACATAGTGACAACCCAGAGTATGGGTTGAGTAGAAGTTGTTGAATCCTGGGTTGTTGTTACATGAGAACTTGGAATGTTGGGTTGTTTGTTACAAACAACTTAGGAAGAGAACCCATAGTTCGTTGCTGGGTTGTGAATTCTGGACTGTCCTTGTGTGTGAACCCAGAGAACCATGGGTTGTTGTGCCAGGCTACAGAGGTGGCAGGCAAGAATGGTAAAAAAAACCCAACAGCCACTCTACATGCCAGTACTACAGCACCACTAAGGCATTTGCAATACTGGGAGGGAGGACAGAATCGAACAACCCAGGAATTGAAAAGAACAAGCTGGGCTTTGCATGATTGTCTGGCAAACAAATCATCGGTAAACTCAGGGTAAGGCAACAACCCATCCTCCTGGTTGTTGTTACGTATGGACCATGTGTTAATGCCAAGTTCTCACAAACACATCAGTAAGAACTATAAACATTGAAGGGATATTTTAGGTGGTCTTCAGTATTATTTTTTTTACGCAGCAAAAACTTTGCTGATAAGAGCTAACTAGTTTTGCTCCAGAAACTGTATGACCTATTCAGCAGAGTGATGCATGCTCCAAGGAAACCCCTCTCCAGTTATTGGCAGAGAAGGGGGGAATTGCTATTAAGACAGGGGTGGGCACCATGCATGCACACCCCATTATTTTTTGCAGCTGCTGCCACCCCACCAAGTTGGCACTGAATTTTAGTGATGTGGCAGCAGCAAAAAAGCCACATTTTCTGTTTAAATGCAAAATCAACCTCCCCCACAGCTTCTGGGAGTGTGCCTCTGCATGAAAACAAGGCACATGCTCCCTGCACACAGTTTTAAATGGAAAATGCAGTTTCTGTGGTGGTGGAAGGGAGGGAGTGCAACACCCAGAGGGTTCCAGGGGGTGAAATGTAGCCCCCGGACCTCAGATGTTACTCAGCCCTGTATTAAGAGAAGATAAACACTGTTACCAAGGACAATTATAACCCAGTATAAACTTAAGAAAAAGGCTTCTTTATGACCATCACATCTATCAAACAGTATTATAAATATTTAAAAGTCCAGACACTTTTGTCAGAGAAGAATGTCAGAATTAGACTCAATATATACCACAGAACGTTGCTACGTAGAGCACTCAGATTCAGCTTTCCAGCCACTCTACTCTGTTCTCCCTCCCACCTGATTTTCTGGTGTTTTTCCCCCTCCAGTCAGTCAGCATTCTGTGCCCACTGAATGTTCACTCAGTCCTCACGGGGCTGTTTTGGAAATTCCATTCACGGAGAGTTCTGTATTCTTTTAGAGACCGCGGGATTCTCCCAAGCCTGCTGCTACCTTCCTTTTGTGCCATTTTGGCTACATAAAGACTCACAGAAATAAGTTTGCTATTAGTGTGTGATGGTAGTAAATCCAAATTATTTGTTCACCAAACAAGAGAGTTTTAAATGTTTCTAACAGCTGCACTGGTACGTTCACAGATTTTACAAGTGTTTTTTCATTCCTGGCATCCATCAATAGCTATTCTATTTGTACTGTCTTCTGTCTACACTTATACAGCAGTAAATGTTATAGGCCAAGCAAAACCAGGATTCCCTTTCTAAAACAAAGGTGTTCTGGAATCATAGCTTGAAACATACTTTACTAAGACCAACGTTGTGGTATTTTTTCTCCATAATCTTCTTCACTGGATCTTCATCTTTGAAAGTAATGAAGCAAAATCCACGGCGCTTGTTAGTTTTGTTGTCCATGGGAAGCTCTATCGATTCCACCTGAACAAGAAATACATGCATTAACAAACTAAACAGGGTGGATGAAATCAGTGTGTTTTTTAAATAGTTAACAAATGTAGATCAGATTGTTTTTTAAAAAGTTAATGTAAATATAAGTTCTTGTTAAACAACTAAGTTATTAAATAATCTGAATAAGCATGTTAGCACTACAATTATTCTACAAACTGTATCAATGCCTTCAGATACCTTGAGTTAAAGTAGGCTTTTCTATGTCAATGCAGAATCAATCTGATCATTTCTCAAATATGAATATTTACACTCTATCATCCAAATATTCATTTCATTTTCACCCAATGGAAATAAACTGCTCTAGTTTGCCCAGTAACTATTAGATCTTACTCTGACCTATCAGTCATGGACATTTAATTTTGTGCTACTTTGTTCTTGTAAGAGTGGAGATAGGCCATGGATGAGTGAAAGAGCAAGAAGCAATACTGGAAAGAAGGCAAAACTTTCCAGTGTGCAGGTCCCTATAATCCCCTTCTTAATCACAAACTGGCATGACAACTGGACATTAAACCTTCCTATATGGGAAGGTTTAAAAGACATTCCTTCTGTAATTAAAAAAGCATACAAAATGCACACAGTGCAAAGACAAGCCATCACCTATTGTAAGAAACACTATTTTGCTGCAAATTTAACATGATTTAGTGGTCAGGGTTGCACCATTGTTTAGGAAATATACGAAGTATCAACAGGAAAGGTGATTTAAATCCACCCACCCTGAAGCAAAAGCTTACATTTTAGTTGACAGTAACTCAAAGCACATGATGAGTGCATTTTGAAAATTCAAAGCAAGAGCTCTACAGGATGGGAGCAGTCAGATAGCAAACAGTCTGGCTCAAATTCAGACCTCACGCCCAACCATGGTTTGCATTAACCATGATTTAGAATTTAGAACCTAAATCACGTATAGACAAGCTATAGTTTAGAGCCGCTTGTCTGCTTAGGATTCCAGTCTTTAGGCACACAGGCCTCGAGAGGGTATACTATCATTTGTTAATTCAGACACATCCCAAGCCACAGCAAGCTTCCTTAACCATGGTCTGGCATAATGTCTGAATTGACTCTGTGCCTCAGGGCAAGTGCATGAACAGGTAACTGAACCCAACCCATATTACTAAATTTAAAGTGAACACAGCTATGCTAAACCCAGAAAAGCCTGTGAATGTAAGTCATTAAAAACCAGTTTAATTCTTACGGAAAAGTGACCCACATTTGACCTACTCAGCAGAAGTTTGAATACTTATCAAATCTCAAGCTCCCTTGACAAGAGACAGAAATTCACCCGCAAATGAACAATTTCCACTGATTTGCCTTACGGACATTACTACTCTTATATTTAATTTGAATTTGTCTGAGTCACTTATTGGACTACGCTTCTGTACTGAAACGATGAAGAGTGCACTCCACATCCCACTGAAGTCACTGGCAAAGCTCCCACTGATTTCAGCAGAGCTGGCAGTAGCCTAAGGCTTTGGAAACTAATTACCACCAACACAAGCATAACATCCAAAAAGCCACCGATGACTTTTTCAATGGCCTTTTGGGGGAAAACCAACAAGAGCCAAGAAGTGTGTGGTTTTGGTAGCTCATCCCCTTAGGGATGATGATGTGAATGATGACCTCATTTAGGGATGACCTCAAATTGAAGTCGGTAAGAGGCATGCAGAGACAATAGAGTGCCAAACAGTCAAACGTACCGGAGCAAAAATTGTATGCAAACAAGACAGAAAAAAATTATATATGTCTGTATACAAATGTTAGAAATTTCAAAGCCAGGATGGACGACTTAAAATGCCTGGTATCAGCAGACAGTAGATTATAATCCCACTGTATCAGGAATCTGAAATGAGTAATCAACAGGGACCAGATATTCCTGGATATGAAAGCTATAGAAAGGACAGAACAGGCAACGCAAGAGGTAATGGCAACTGAGTACAATAAATTACAAATCTTAGGGGGGAAAATTCTGTCACAGAATCATTATGGGTAAAAATAACTAAATGTCTAAAATGGTCACCTCCCCCAGGAGCAGCCTCCACTGGATCTCAGTCCTTTCTGAAAATGGAAGGAGCCTTTCCATTCACGGAAGGGACACTCTGGATCCAACCCCCTAACTAAAGCTCCTGACTCCTGCAAAATAGATGTAAGGCAAGCAAAGGAGGAAATGAGGAGCAAGTTGTTAGATGTATACATGCAACTATTTATTTAATATATCAAGAGCAAGAAATTAGCCAGAGGTCATAGGATCTTTTGTCATTTAGGGTGAAATCCTATGCATGTTTAGATGGAAAAAAGTTTTTTTCCGTCTAAACATGCATAGGACTGCGCCATTAGGAGGTGAGAAAAGAAGATTACTGAAGGAGTAATGATTTCTTTGTATTGGCTGTCACTATGGAATATACTGAAGTAACATCCAACGCCAATGTCAAAATTTTTAAAAAGGGATTAGGAGGGTGGAAGGGAAATCAAGGAAATGACAGACCTGTTAATCTAACTTCTCTCCAAAGTTCAGTAGGTAAGAAGCAAAAGCACTGTTTTACACAACAGTTCACTTATGGAAGTCACTGCTGGATGATGTGATTATGGCCACTAGTTTAGATGGCTTTTTTAAGAAAGGGGAATAGACCAAGAATAAGTGTATCAACAGCTATTAGCCATTATAGCTAAACAAGTGGAACCTACAATAAAACATTACAGCGCTATATGGAGTGGTCCCTGTTCAGGATACCAAACATTCTATTCCTCCTCCCCATTTCCTGTTCCCACCCGCTCCCCTTAACAGTCAGTCAGCATTTCATGACAACAGAGCATACTCAGATTCACCAAGCTATTTTCAGGATTTCCACCCACCCAGCAACTTAGAGGGTTTTGTCTAAATACCTTTGTATTTCTGCAAACCTGCTAATATTTCCCTCATGTATATGGATGGTGCCATTCTGGCTACGTAAGAACTGACGTCAAAATTGAAATTGCTATTAGTTTACTATTATTTTATGTGATTAAATGCATTTTTACCCTGCTCGTTAGCTGAAAAAAAGAGCTTCGTGTGGCGCAGAGTGGTAGGCGGCAGTATTGCAACTGAAACTCTCCCCACGACCTGAGTTCGATCCCAGCAGAAGCCGGGTCTCGGGTAGCCGGCTCAGGTCAACTCAGCCTTCGATCCTTCCGAGGTCGGTAAAATGAGTACCCAGCTTGCTGGGGGAAAGGTGGTCACGACTGGGGAAGGCAATGGCAAACCACCCCACTACAGTCTGCCATGAAAACGCCAGCATAAGTGGCATCCCTCTAGGGGTCAGTAATGACCCGGTGCTTGCACTGGAGGAACCTTTCCCTTAGCTGAAAAAGGTTCCCTGGATAGCTTAGAAAGATCTGTAAGACATATATAGTAGAACCTTTATATTCAGAGGCAATATACCTCTGAAGACCAGATGCTGGAGGGAGAGGACTGTTGCCTCGAGGTAGGCCACAAGCAGAGCATGAACGCATCCAGCTGGCGCTGCTGGAAACAGAACACTGAACTAGATGAACCCCTCCTCTGACCCAGTAGGGCTCTCATATTTTTATGTAATACTACAGTCAGATTGGTTACACTTCCTTTCAAGGGACCAATTAAATATAGCCTGTTGCATTATTCTCTTTCTATTGCAATATTATTAACCCTACATTTGGTTCTACAACAGCTCCTAACTGCGATCCATACTGCAATTCTTGTGGTGACTCTAAATGGAAGGCTCCAGATTTTCATGGCTTGCCAATCTTCCAAATATGCTTTTTTGCTGACTCCTTTCCCACATTTGCCAAGGAGGTCAATTGTTCCATTACAGACAGCAAGCCAAGAACTTAAAGCAGCTTGCACAACCGTTTGAGGACCAGCTTTCCACGTACAAAGTATAACAACTTATCCCCAAATACGTTCTGAATTTGCTAATGGGAACAGCAGAAAGCCTTAAGGAAAAAGCATCCTTGATTGGTCCGGTCCCCTCTGCCCAGATGTGGACACATCATTATTGGAGGGTAATGGCTAGGTCTGAAACACAGTAAATGAAGCTGGGGCATAGTGAAGAAATAACTACTTGTTACCCCTTAGAGCAAGTTCCTGGACAAATATCCCGGCTGTCCAAAAAGAAAGCTGTTCCTGCACGGTAGATGACCAAGGAGATTATGACAGTGGCATCTGGTCACAATATTCATATAGTAGCTTCAAGTTTCATGTAATGCTGGCATGGAGACCATTTTTCTGGCTTAAACTATTGTGCTAGTATGCTTGTAAGAGCAGTTTATAAAATGCTCAAGCTAAAATGATGTAAAAAATGAGTTGCAACGTTTAATTGCTTGAATAACAAACTAAAAAACCCCTTTCCAACTAAAAAAACCTGCCCTCCTTTTAACCTGGCTGGTTTTTTAAAAATAATATTTTTAATGCATTTACAGAAACTGTTGGAACACACCATCTTAGAAGAGGCATTCCCCCTTCTCACACACATGAAGAAACGCTTGTATTTATTTACATATGGTACTTGTATACAACACAATAACTGATGTTTTATGGAAGGTTATCAATAAAAATTAAAACCGTGGAGATTAAAGCAAGTGAAAAATCAAAACAGAAATACATGTGCGAAAAAGCTAAATACAAGTATTTTCAGTTTTATTCTTATTCAAATTTGGTAGATTTAATAAACTGATAAAGATTTCTTTAAATAGGATGACAACACTACACAAACAGACTGGGTAACTGACTTACCTCACCAAAACCTCCAAAGTATTCCCTTATTTTCTCTTCAGGTGTATCTGGAGACAAGCCACCAACAAAAATCTTTTTAACTGGCTCTTTTGTTTTCATTGCTTTAGCTCTTTTGGGATCAATCACTTTGCCATTCAGTTTGTGCTCTTTCTGATCCATGACCTGTAAGCAGTTACAACTTAAAAAAAACAAGCCTTTCCAAACAAAGCATCTTAAACAATCTTTTCATTATGCAAGAACTAATGCTAGATGATTTGGCATTGTTTCAATAGTAACAAAATGCCTCAAAAACAAACATACCTTGTCCACACTCTCAGATTCTTTGAAAAGCACGAAGCCAAAACCTCTTGACCGGCCTGTAATAGGGTCTAACTTCAGGGTGCAGTCCACAACTTCACCAAATTTTGTGAAGTAGTCTTTAAGATCTTTCTTTGTAGTATCCCAGCTAAGGCCTCCGATGAACATTTTCCTACAGACACAAATAAATATTAAAATTTTAACCATTAATAATTGTTCAAATTGTGAACTTCAGTATGCTAGCCATTACCAATACTCCATCTATTTATTTGAGAAATGTGTTAGTTGACTTTAAGGTTACTAGATTAGGAATACCTTTAAGAACAAGTAGTCCAATTCCACAACCTTGTACTGTGACCCGTGTGCACTACAAAACTAAATGCAATGTCTGACATACATTCCATGCCCTAATAGCCGTTCCTAGGACAGATAGGCTATTTACATTACTGTGATCACCATTATAAGATTATCACTGCATGAAGGGAAGATTTAATGGGTTTTGCTAGAACAGTAGCAGAGCAATGTGAACAGCCATTAGAAACCTCACCCCAAAACACAAGTGGCCTAAGCCTAGTGATCGCTCCCATCCCATAAACCCAACTACCCAGCCAAGCAGCCTGGGGAGGCTCTCTCAGATGGTGCCAGACATAACCCTTCTAGTGAACTGAATACTGAAACCAACCAGAATTACGATCAGCTCAAGTGCTGTGGCCACAGCAAAACCACACTCCCTCCTCCATTCTGTTAACAGCCTGACAAAAGTAATGTGCACCTTAACAGCCTAAGGGCACAATCCTATGCATGTTTAGACAGAAAAAAGGACTACAACTCCCAGCATGCCCCAGCCAGCATGGCTAGGAGAGCCAGTGTGGTGTAGTGGCGAGAGTGTTGGACTGGGAGCCGGGAGATCCGGGTTCTAGTCCCCACTCGGCCATGGAAGCTCACTGGGTGACTTTGGGCCAGTCACAGACTCTCAGCCCAACCTACCTCACAGGGTTGTTGTTGTGGGGATAAAATGGAGAGGAGGAGGATTATGTACGCTGCCTTGGGTTTCTTAAAGAGGAAAAATGGCAGGATATAATTGTAATAAATAAATAAATTTTTCTGTCTAAATATACATCGGATTGCGCCCAAATATACTTCCCGTAGCTGCAAGCTTCCCTACACAAGATAAAATCACACTGCCATCTCGGCATGGCCCACACAACTGGTTGGTTCTGCTTACATATTCACATCCAAAGTTGCTTCTATTCTACTGCAACAAAACACAGTGATGGGTTTCTCAGAGCTTACTGCAAACATAAACCAGTCTGTCTAAATGCAGCATGCCAAAAGTAAAGTTTTACACCAAGTAAAACATGCTAGTATCAACATGTCAGTTTCAGTTCCACAAGTCTGTGAATGAAGGCTGTATTGCACAAACTAGCTGGGTTGATTATGGCAATAGGTTCCAAGACAAAAAATTCAACAAGGAAATCTACTGAATTCATTCCTGTATGAACTAGTTTATAATGAAGGATTGTCATGCATGGATATTGTGATGACAGACCAAGTCAAATATATATCATAACAGCAACTTCTAAATCAAAAGGCAAGACGTGTTCAGCCACTCCCAGCACAGCAGAGACAGACAAAAGGCATCTACAATCAGGGAACTATTGAATGCACTACCTGCTCCAAAACTTCCCAAACACTGGGGAAAATGTAATGCTAAATAGTTCCAAGATGAAAACAGGAAAGAAAAATACTGTCAGTTCCAGCAACTCTACTCAAAAAAGGTATACACCAGTCTTCTTTATCAGTCTGCCCCTTTACCTCCAACCAAGCAGCCAGGGAGTTCCTTATCTTAAGGCTGGACCTTATACAGCGGCTTTCCCTGAAGCACCATGTGGTGCAAAATGTGCCACTGCTAGAAGTAGCACCCCATTGCTGGGCCTGAACACATGAAAGAAACAATGAAACTGAGTGCTAATTGAGAACAGTAAGAGAAATCAGACAAGTTGCACATTTCCTGAAGCTATTTTCAGGAGTGATTCATGCGAAAAGTAAGCTTGTGTAGACACATACTTAAGTTTATGCAGAGGGACAAAGGTACTAGTTTTGAATCTGGCGCCAAAGACAACTTTTGACTCTGACCAATGATGCGTTGTAGAACCTAAGGAAAATACTCCCCCTACAATCCCCCATTAGACACTTTTTATAGCCTTGCAAAAAGTTGACAAAAGTAGCTAGCCCAAAACATTTTGTATTAGCCTGCTTATGTAGTAATGTGTGCCACACTGAACCAAAACATTTGGTTCTTTCCCCTTTAGGTTGTCAAATTCTGCATCTGAATTACTAGACTATGGAACCACCATGTGCACAGCCAGACCAAAAAAGACCTCTAAAAAAACACAGTAAGAGAAACAAAGACAAATCAGGGTTTCTTGGATCAGGAATAGATTTGAGGCATTTGCAACAAATACCTGGTATGCTGCACTGGCGCTAATTTCTTTTGCTTTTAATACCACACACTTCTTCAAAAAAGCAACAACAACCCAGAGCAGTTTACACAATAAAGTCATATCATTATGGTTTTAATAGTGTAACATTACCACAACACCTTGGCTTTTTGAACCTCTTGTTCAAAAAGCCAAGAACTGCAGAACAGGAGATCGTTTTTCTTTCCTTGTACTTTTCACACTTGCATTATTTCAGCATCAACACCTTCCCTCCTGAATGCAGAGGCAACCAATACCCAGACATTTTTAGAAGCTGGCAGGGCCTAGACAAGCCTACCAGAAGCCCCAGCCAACATTCTCGGAGAACAGTTCTTCTATCAACTCTGAAAAACCATGCATTCAATGGACACAATTCTCAGTAACAACAATGAAAGAACAGCCATCCAAAAGCCCATGTGCTGCCACTCAAACACAAACAGGATTACCTGCAATGCCGATATGTCTTCAGATCCCCTTGTAGGCTACCTTGTACATCTGGGACGCAATCCTATCCAGACAGGCAGCTGTCTCCGAACTCGGCAACTGCTTATCCAGTGCAGTACAGGAGGAGCATGGAGGGGATCGTTCCCTCCGTGCTCCCCCTGCCCTGCATTTTCAGCTAGACAGCCAAATGCAGCTATCCAGCCACGGGAGGGCAGAGCAGAAAAAGAGGCTGCAGTACAACACATTGGATGTGTTGTACAGGCATTTCCGCCCTCCCCACCCCGGAACACCCCAGACACACCCCTTTTTGGCTGCTCCGCACTCCTCTTGCAAGCGCAGAAGACAGGGCTGTTCCGCACTGCCTCCGAGGCAGCACGGAAGTGGGGAGAGGTCGGTTCCTGGAAAAGAAGATATCCTATGGCCATCTAGCTGCTGTCTAGCGACCATAGGATTGCTCCCCTAATATATTACATTCTTTATCCATGAAGTGATGCAAGAATTAAACATTTCACAACGTGAGTATTACAGGAGAAGATGATCCCTGCCAATTAAAAATTATGCCAAGGCTTTTATAACCACAGAGAGTGAAAGGCAGAAATATAAGGCACTATTGCTTCCATGGGCTGTAGGCATAGCTCACTTCCTCTAGAAAATACTATTCAGACACTAGAGCAAAACCTTGTCTTAATATATGAGCAGAATTATAAAACAATCTAAACACCCTACCTACCATATTATTACATTGACGATACTATCTTGCACAAAAAGCATTAATATTTTTGAGGCAAATAGCTTCCTAATATTAAATTTGAAGTTCCAGGCTCAAATCTAGGTCTAAGCCTCTATTATATTTTTCCAGTGGCAACTCTGGACATTAAGAACTAAATTGGAAAGACAAGACTAGAAACGCATTCATAGAACAGCAAGGTTTCTCAAAGTTCTAAGAATGAACACAGTCCAGTGGTACAAAGTAGTAACGTGCGTAGAGAAGTCTTGTCTAGTGTTGGCATGTTAGTAGAGCATGAATGCATATTCTTGTAGATTTTTGCCTGCTCTGTTTAGGAAGAATACAGTAGAACACAGTGGCCCAGTTTGGATGACTATATCTTGCCTTATTAAGCCATGATAGAAATGAGCCTTTTTTCTTATGCATGTAGCCCCTCAGCACACCTGAATGCAATAAAGAAGTATTCAATTAAACACAGTTTCCTGTTCCAGTTGAACCAGGAAACTAAGTTACCATCTTTGGAGCAAGCCAGGATCCAAACAAACTTCAAACCGTGGTTTAGGATCTTGGCTTCTTCTGAAACAAGAGACTATGTAATGGTTAACTTGCTAGTTTAATCGTGGCTCACACAAGACAAGAAATGAGGGGACTGGATGCATTGGCAAAAGATTCATATCACAGCTTAATAAGTTGCAATAAGATTGTCCAAATGCAGACACTGTATGTTTATAGACAGAAAAAGACAGCTACTAAAAAAAGCTTCTCATATGCATGAATGCTCATTCATTATACATTTAATTTGTAGCCTAACCCACACCAAAGCTTTGGGAAGGTAGTAGTATTTTAAAGTCAAAGCCCATTACAAATGCTAAAACCACCCTCATCCCAACCCTTCCAAAAATCTGTGGTGAAACTCCAGCTAGAATAAAGGCACTGAGGCCTTCTTTATCAGGGCAGTACAACTGATACCCAGAAATTGGTTCAATCTATGTGGGCATAGCTTCACACAAGTGGTTAAGCATTCAGGATGCTAATGACAATCACTCTAACATATAAAGTAGCACACAGGGATTTGACAAGTTTCCAGGATGATGAGGTTCCATAGTTGAGCATGCTTCAATAGCCCTAGCTTGACTACAGATAGCAAGTGAGTGCTCACAAGTGTTCCCACATTTGAACTTAGTTACAGAAAATACTGGCAGAGGCTGTCTCACTTTATGCTGGTGCCAATTATTAACTCTTTAAGATGTCTTTAAATTGAACCAGAATGAAAACAGGGACCCAATGAATGTACAAGAGAACTGGTGTTAATGATCCCAGTGATCCATCCCAATAGGAGAGACCTTGAAACATTTTATCTCAGCCAAAGCTCTATGGCAGCCCTCCTGCAGAGCAGATTACAATGCTCTTACAAAGGCATGAATGACTATCACCAGAGCTAGTTGTTTATGTACAAGCTACAAAAAGCTATGGATAGCCAGTGCTAAGCTTCTTCACTACATAACCTTAGCATTTTTTCATGTGTTATACAAGGTGTACAATATGCATTATGAGGGAACGTGGTATTATACTTATACACCACACAGTCATCGTTAACAAGGATCAAAAGCCATCAAATAAGAAAGCTGCTTGCAGGTGGACAACTTAATTGACTGAATGCCAATTTAGCAATACAGCATCTTGCTGATATCATTATGAGAAATGGCAATGAGCTCTAGTATTATCTTCAAGAAGAACTTCCTAATATAAGGAATGGGTCTAAAGAATACAGATGACAGTGCCATGGGGTCACAGGAAACTAGGGTAAGTTTCATGATGGAACAGATGTGGATTCAAGGGAAAGTTTCACGTTCATTTTGAGAGCTAAAAATTCCCTCTCCTCAACTTCAGAATCATCTACGCTACTGATTTCCTAGACAAGATGTAAAAACCTATGACTGTCTTTTGTACAATCTGCACAAGTTAGACTTCACACAGGAGGGACAATCCTTATAGCATACACAGGCTTCAAAAAACTGGTGGATATACCCAAAAAACCTGTTAGCTAACTGCTGTATTTGACAGTCACAGCTGCACTACTAGTCTTTATATTATCTCACACACACATAAATATCGAGGACTATTTACTTAAAATCACAGTCGTCTTCCATTTACATGGTTAAGACCACAGCTGTACAGTACCCCAAAATTACTTAATCAACTGACTCCCTGCATACCCCCTCTTTTAAATGCTGTGACTACACACATCTACATTTGTCAGTAATGCTGCCTTGCATATGGCCAGGAACCAGTAATTCATCTCAAAGATAATTCAAACACAACTCCCAAATCTAAAGCAAGTTCCAAAAGCCGTTAGGTTTTTCTTCTAAGAACAAGAAAAAAAACTACAACTTTCTCAGAGCTTGTCTACTACTGCAATTTTCCCCCTGAAAATTTACATTTATAAATTTATAAAACGTATGCTATTTTTATAGCAGCATCAACATACGTGCTACTTTTCAAAGTAACTTAAAATAAAAGGTCCCTCCCTGCCCCAAGGACCTTACAATTTGAATTCACTGCTCTTCCACTATTCTCAGTGGAGGTGTGGAAAACCATCCAGCAGCACACACTCTAGATCACTTCATCCGGTTACCCCTTAATAGTCCCCTTTCAACCCTCCTGATTTACAAAACGGGTAGACAGCAGGTGTTTTTTTTTTTTTTAAGCGCGCATCCGGGTGAAGTGGATCCGACTTCCAGGCGGCACCACGGGGGGGGGGGGCGGTTACGCGGGACTCGCTAATATAGACTACAAAGATATGTACTCTATTACCATAAAACTATTTCCAGGCCACATCTTGCCCCCCCCCAAAAAAAACCGAACAAACTGCTCGTAGGCCTTCCCAGTAGCTATTCTTACGTTGCCTCAGGCGCCAAGTTCAGCTTCTTTGCTCCCAGTTTAATTTGAAAGATGCACAATGAGATAAGGAGAAGATACCGCATCGCCCACCTCCTCCTCTCCTTCCTGTACGGCAGCCTCAAGCACCGCCACCGCCGGCGCAGCCATCCTAGCACTACCGGGCGCGGGGGGAGAGGAGATGGAAGAGGCGACGGTGGCGATGCGCGAGCGGCCGAGCCGCCCCAGCTTGGGAGCAAGCTCCCGTAAAAAGCAATTGCCCGCTGCCGCACGCCGCCAGCCTCCATCCCTTCCCCGTAACAGCGTGCACCCTTCTACTCGGGAGTAAGCCAAGCAGCACTGCCCCGAGTAACATTCGGCGGGATGGGGCCGCCGCCACTCCCCCCGCTCCGCCGCCCAGCAGGCCGTCTACTCACCCTTCGTCCTCCTCGTTCTTGCTCGCGTCAATTTTGGCTCCCTCCGACTCGCCTGAGCCGCCGCCGCCGCCGCCTCCTCCCCCGCCGCCGCCGCCTTCCGCGCTGTTGCCGCCGCCGCCACTGCCCGCGACACCTTCAAGCTGCTCGGTCTGCTCCGCACCCTCCGCACCCTCCGCGTCTCCGGCGAACTGCTGGTCCGACATCGCGGCCGCCGAGTGGGGCCGGCCGGCCGGTCTTGCGAGAAGGCGGCGGAGGAACCTGGCGGTGGGAGGCCGGCCGCTCGCGACGGGGATCAAGGCTCCGCCAGCTCCAGCTGCGACGCCTGCGTAGCGGCGAAGCGCGGGCTCCTGGCGGTTTCCCTCCTTTCTCACTTTAATGGCGCCGCCTCGATGATCCCAACCTAAAATGGCTGACGGAAGGAATGCGGCGGCGCAGTCACGTGACCGACGCCCCCTCTCCCCGCGCGTCTTCACTCGCCCGCGCGTCCCTCGGCTGCTGCGCCATAGAGAGGGAGCTAGAGCGACGCCAACCTGGCCTATGGAGACGGTCTATCCAGCGCCCGGACGTCAAGCTGTTGAGTCGCTCCACAGGTTTCTGAAATCTATGGTTTGCTTATCCTAACCACGCCCCGGCCCCGCCCAGCCATTCTGTCCTCTTCATAGACCTAAGAATGTAGAGATAGAACAGCCCTTCATCCGCCGCCATTTCGTGCGTGCGCAGTTAAGGAGAAGCTTCTGAATCCTAGATAAGGCAGCAGAAGCAAAACGGAGCGGTTTCAGGGGGCTCGACCTGGAAAGGCAGAGGAAAAAGGGCAGTTCTCTCATCCTTTCGACCACACGTTATATGGAAGAGGAGTGTGCCATTAAAGCAGTATTTTTAAATACATATATTTATAGTCAACAGTTTGCAAGGCCCTGCAAAAACACACACACACCATAAACTTTATAATCAGTGGAGGCTGGTGGCTCCGATTTCGGTGGGGCTGTGCATCCATTCTGGGTTTCAGGCAGAATCAGCTAGAATGCAGAAGGCACTATCCAAGGTGCTAAACCCTACCCCCCAAAACAGATTCAGCACCCTGGCTAGCTCCTTTAGAGTACTGGCTGCTCCTGACTGAAAGCCAGAATGGATCCATAGCCCCACCAAAATCGAAGCCTCCAGCCTCCACTGATTATAATACATAGAAAGCTGTTTGACATTGGCCAGACTATCTAGCTCACTATTGTATATAGCAGGGATGGGGAACCTCAGGCCCCAGGGCCAAATCTGGTCCTCCAGAGTTCCCCAGATGGCCTTTTTCTCAACCACTGATCCTTTTGTTGTTTCTTGGGGTCTGTGCAGTTTTTTCCCCATTCTAGAAGGTTGAAATGCTTCTCCTAAGACTTAGTTACTGGCAGGAAGAGATTTAAGCTAAAATATGCTGGTATCTTTAGTATTTTGGCCCCATCCCTTTTGCCTTTGGGTCCCACTCACGACTGGAATGCATTCTGACAATGAAGGTTCTCGGAAATGGAATTTGGCCCTCCGGCTGAAAGGTTTAATAACTGGCAGTGGCCCTCTAGAGCAGCCTTTCCCAACCTGGTGCCCTCCATATCCTGACGGATTACAACACCCACTATCCCCAGCCACCATGGCCAACAGCCAGGGATGATAGGAGCTGTTGTCTAACAACATCTAGGGACCCAAGGTTGGGAAACATTGCTCTAAGGCTTTAGACAGAGGCCGCCCCAGCACTACCTGGAGACAAGGCCCAATCAAGGCCATGATCAAGCCATATAAATAATTGTAAGAAATAAACCACGAATCCTGGTCTAGCAAGCTGTAGTGAGCCCCCACCCCCCAAACTCACACAATGTATGCACACACATGCACGCACAAAGACAACTATGTTTTGTACAACGCAGGGAAGAATTACTGTCTTAGCGGAACAAAATCTGCTTTCCTGGAAGCAAGAGACTCTCGTGTCCCCTTCACATTAATCACATGAAGGAGTCTCCTTGGGTACAAGCAACTGTGGGGCCATATCACATGGCTTCCCTGGCTCCACAGCAGATGTCTACACATCTTAGGCATTTTGTGTACATGAGCAGCAAATGCAAAGATAGAGCATGGAAGACACGGCACAAACAAAAAACTGCGTTGTAAGAATTAACATTTATGACCTTTCGGAGCTGGGACTAGAATATTGGTTGACCTCCCAACAGTAGGCCTGGGCTTTCACCCAGATAGCCCATGACTTAAGCCAGCCTTGCTTGAAGGTATCAGGGAATCTGGGAACTTCTGTGTGCAAAGTACATGCTCTGAGCCACAGAAGCCTAACTCAAGACATCACTATCACAATAAGAACTCATGTGACTGAACTACAAATGAGGAAGTCTGTCTTTTCCGCTCCACCACCCCGGCTTGCATCTGTCATGTACTCATCTTGGCTAAGCCACTGTGTATGTGTATGAGTGCATCATAGTATGAACCTGCTTGGGAACTTTAAATTTCTGAAGACTTTCTTATTGCTTTGGCACACAGCAGGAGAGGGTCTCTCTTCTGACATCTGTTCATGCCTTTTCCACCCTGACATTTAGAGGTGACTTAAAAGAGCTCCTTGTTATGTTGAACTATTCACTCAGTTATGAAACAGGGATCAGACAAATAAAAGCAATGAATTGTATGCCAGCAGTGGATCCGGAACCAAACAAAATCTCCAGCTTTCAATCCAACATTCAGCCAAGAATCCTTAAACCCATTTTGGTGGACTTGAAACCAACTGTTTTTTAGATTATATCCCAGTCAGATGGGCGATTAATTTTATTTATTTATTTATTAAATTTATTAAAGTTACTGAAACTAATTTGACACTGATCCATACAAGGATCCAATTTTAGATGCATACCACTGGGCTGGCCAAAGCAGACTTCCTTGCCGCATTCTCCACCTCCACCCAGATTGTGTCTACCACAGGGAGGGGGGCAGGAAAATCTGCTTTAGCCAGCCCAGTTGCATGCACCTAAGGGCACAATCCTATGGGAATAATCAGCCACCTCTGAACTCAGAGGCAGCCAACGATCCAACACAGGGCAGGCAGAGTACGGAGGGGATCCTCTCCTCCATGCACAGGCCAGCTTGCATTTGCAGCTAGACAGCTGAGTTTGGCTGTCTAGCTAGGGCACATCAACAGTGTGGGAGGAGAGGCCAGACATGCTTCCGCCGTCTCCTCCCTTCCCGGGGGGAACGCCCCCTTTTTGCCCACACTGCTCTTACAAGCATGGAGCCAGGGACAAACCATGCTGCCTACAAGACAGCAAGGGAGGCAGCAGGGAGTGAGTTTTCTAGGAACAGAAAAATCCTAAGGCCATCTAGACACCCCTTGTATATAAAAATTGCCATCACACTGGTGCTTAATCCTACTCTAAACCAAGTCTTACATAAACTTCCTTTAGCTTTTTCCACTGCAATTATACTAGAAAGGCTCTTAAAACAGAATTCACACTTCTGTAATAGAAGATTAAATACAGTGCAGTTACTACAAGATCCTAACAGAGCAGAAGCAAAAGGATTATGTAGTGCTGGTGTAGTGGCTATAGTGTTGGACTGGGAGCCGGGAGATCCGGGTTCTAGTCCCCACTCAGCCATGGAAGCTCACTGGGTGACTTTGGGCCAATCACTCTCAGCCCAACCTACCTCACAGGGTTGTTGTTGTTGTTGCAAGGATAAAATGGAGAGGAGGAAGATAATTTAAGCTGCCTTGGGTTCCTTGTAAGAGGAAAAAAAGGTGGGATATAAATGCAGTAAAATAAATAAATGTAGTTGAGATTCAGAATTGCCCTCCAAGGAGGCAGCTCGACGAGCTTTTTATCAAGGGCTGTTGCCCTCAGTCCTTCTCTTTCTGCAAAAAGATAAGCTGCGGAAGGAGGGTTACATGTGGAAGATGACATGAATTTATTCATAATTCATGTGAATAAAATTCAACGAACTGAGGCAGGGCAACATTACGATAAAAGGTTGTCTAGATGCCTCCTTAGAGAGCAATTCTGAATCTCAACTACATAACCCTTTTGCTTCTGCTCTGTTAGGACCTTGTAGTAACTGCATTGTACTTAATCCTCTTCGGTCTTTTCTTTCTGCAAAAAGAAAAAGCTGAGGAAGACAGAATAACTGCACATGCTAGAAACCTTCCATTTGCCCAGAGAGCTTTGGCTATTGGATGGTACAGAAATATAACAAACATACATCTGGGAGCACCCCAAGACCAGATGCATTTTCCTCATCCATCAGATGCTCATGAAAATGAAGGCAGGAAAGTGGTTATCAAAAATGTATGAAGTCAAACAAGATGCAATTACTTCAGAGAAAGGATGTGCACATATGATCCAATGGGTGGCAGTGATTCAGTAGTAAGATGCTGTCTGAAAACGTTTTCCTGGATGGGCTAGAGATTGGAAAAAAAACCTCTAAGGCAGCACACAGCTTAATCACATCTTGGCAAACGTGTAAACACATACACAAACTTACAGGTACAGCACATCATTCGGCAGTAACCGTCTATCCAATTGCTACAGCAGTATTAACACTGCTACCTCTTTAAGTTCTTCTCCATTCTTCTCTCCTTCAATAAAAGTATCTACTTATTGCTTGCAAGTGGTTTCTGGTACAGTTAAGTAAAAGAAGTCACATACTGTCATTGAAAGCAGGTCTGAAGTTTGAATTGGGTGCAGAAGTTTCTGACAAGACTTAACATTTTGCAAAGCCCTGGTTCCAGAGCTGATAGAACTGCCATTTTGAGGATGCCCACCTCTGTCAAGGGAAAATGGCACGAGAGACTTTTTAAATAAAACAGGGCCCTCAATCTTGGAAGGATCCAAGACAAAGGTACGATTTTGGATCTGCTCCAGCAGCAAGTTGGCAGTAATAGAATCACATGCCTATCACATCAAAATACATCAGCAAGTTTCCATAGGTCTCTTGTTCACATCAGTTGAAGGACAGGCTTTAAGACTTGTAGGTACACCCTAGAAGAAACAAGCTTTAAAAATCAACTCTTGCTCCTGGCTACATGCAGAAACTAGTCTTTTTGGAAGATTACGTCAAGCTTTGAATGAGACGTTAAATAAGTTGTTTTGAAATACTGCTCTTACACAGGATTCCCTGCATAATCCCATGTTGATATGCCAACAACTTTCAAAACCAATGATACAACAGTCCTAGCTTCTCATACTCATGCATTCCCAGTAAGAAATTCAGTGTTTTTCTGGCAAAAGCTTAAGTAGTACTTGATTTTGCAACATTCCATCAAATCTTAGGTTTCTGTTACTGTTCTGGATTTTGGAAATGAAAAGTTGCTCAGACACAGATCACTTATTGAACCAGAAAATTTAAAGGAGTGGGCAGAGACTATTTTTGTCTTTAGTTACTTTTAAATAATCAGGGCCACATTCTTAATTCCATTTAATAGCTCTTATGTTCATTAGTATTATTGTCAATATCTGCACAAAGTATTAAGCCAAGTATATTACCCTAGTCACACAATATCCACAGTATATACGGATGGAGACAGGAAAGCATTAACCACACTGCTCCTTCAATATTCTCATTTCTGAACGAAGGCAGGCCATAGCATCCTCAGACAGCAATCACAGAAGGTAAGTTTTTTATTTGAGTCATTCAACAAGAAATTATACAAATAAAAATTGTATAAACACAAGAACCACATTGGCATCATAACACAGATGACAAAAAAGACAAAAAGTAAAAACCATAAAGAAAACTAGCGGGCCACTATGTACAGATGGACACTGTTGTGTCATACACTAAAAGTCTTTTACAAAATAATCTCATGTCACGAAGACCACCCTCCAGTCAGTCCTGATGTTCTGCAAGATGGCTTTGCTGTAGAGTCTCTACCTACAAAACCAAGACAAAATAATTATGAGACCTGTGCAACATTTTCAAGCATTTTTAAAAGGTCCATTTTCATGAACTGCTTTAAGTCCTCTATTTATTCCTCGCTTCACTGTTAAAGATCATATGCATATCTGTCAACATGAAATACTTTTGATGACCCAATTACACTTTACGTGCCCAGATGCACCAGTTCAGCTCGAATGATGGAGCATGTCAAAGAACTGTAGAAACTCAGCAAAGAAGTTCTTGGTTTGCTAGAAACCAAGCTGCGGAAGAGCCTTTCACGGCTTCAACTGCTATAGTGGGAAAGAGAAAGTGGCAATACACCAAGGAAAATTATTGTTAGCCAGGTGATTAAAATAGAAACTGCTATTTGCATATGATCTTTAATGTTCCCAGATTTAAAAGTTCGTTTTGGTTTGTAGATTTCACTAATAGCTATAAAAGAAAAAAGCAAGCATTAAATCTTAAAGAACGAACACTTAAAATGAGGTTCCACAATTGATATACAACACTAAACAGAAGACCAAAAATGATTAAGCTGTAAAGGCATTTATGCACTTTAACTCCTGTAAAAAACCATTTTAAGTTAAGACACTTAAATCTTCAAAGAAGATTTTTAAAAAGAAGCCAAAGTCTGAAGTTTTCCACTTTAATCTTTACGCTGGTACATGAAGTTGGAAGAGACCATACCACAGGACAGCGTTTTCTGGTGTATGCCTTGCGCTCTGCCTGCAACGTGCGACCCCCAGAGATAGACGTGGTCAGGGTGACACACGGCCTGCAATGAAGTTCCCGCTGGCGGGTACAAACAAGGTATAATGTCAGAGTTAGAAGACAACAATCTTGTTTTGCTTAAGTTGTACCCATTTCAGTACTTTACCTGTTGGTTAATACTTCTATTAAGTTTAATTATTCCTCAACACCACCTGGCACACATTGTAAGCAGAAAAACTCTTATGTTTCTCTGAAGTACTAAGGACGACGAACCACCTTTTACAGAGTTAAAGATCTATAGACACTTAAAACAAAGAGTTTTTAACACACATTTTTAAACACAGGTAGGTATAATTTTAAAAAATTCAGGCTATCCAAGAAAGTGGTTTTTACTCGTTGTCTATTGATCTTTAAATTAAATTAGATTAGCTGTATGGGAGATGACGCTTTCATTCAGTACACACCTGTTTATTCCCAAGTATTTCTTTAATATGGCTGGTAGTTGTTTTGGTGATTACCGCCACCTCGGGATGCCTTTCCATACGTGCTTTGCTGTCCTGTTGAGAAGAGAGAAAACCTGTAGCCTTAAAGTCCAACACAACATCACAGAAAACTCTGGTGGATATTAAAGAAGGTATTCATCCATCCTAAGATTTATATTTAAGTTACAGAATATCTTACACTAATTTCTGTAATTTTTAACCCAAAGAATCTAAAGAATCTGTCTGAGGTTAAGAAATACCAACCCCCTCCCCCCTCCCCATGCACAAAGAGAGGTACCAGGGCTCCCTGGGGAGAAAGAATGACAGCAAGATCAGTTAAATATATGGTTTAGATTAGATACAAAACTGAGTGACAACATTCTTACCACTGTAGTCAGCATATCCCTGTCCATAGCCATAACTTGGGTAGTTGTACCCAGAATAATCATATCCACCATAGCTGCTGTAGCTCTGATCACTATAAGGACTGTTGTAACTTCCATATCCTTGATCGTAATAGTTGTTATATCCTTGATTCCAGTTTTGGCCTTGACCTAAAATGAAGTGACCATGGCATTACATCTTTAGACCCTTTACTGCATTAGTGAAAAAAATTAAAAGCTGCTACAGGCATGAAAATGCAAGATACCCATCTTACTAGTAGATTTCTCAGTTTGGTTCCCACTCCACTATTTCAGACTTCTGAAGCCTTCATAATAGGACTTGTGCCTTTTTGCAAAAACATGACACAGACCATAAGCAAGGCCACTCATCTTCCCTGCACTCATGCCCATTAACTCAATAACATCTCCTTCAAGTTGCAATTTCCTATTTCAATTTGTTTCTGAACATACATTTCAGCAGTCAAGATTTAAGTTTCCAGTTTCACACACTTACCCCTGCCACGTCCTCTGGAACCACCACGCCCACCAGATGAAGCACCTCTGCCTCCCTTCTGTTGCTGCTGTTGCTGCCTATATACATCTTTGGGCTGTGCTACTTTGATCTCACACTAGAAGAAAACAGAGTTCTTAACTTTAATACAAAGTTTATGAGGGGCTTCGCTATCATTGTTTTTGCAGGTAAGAGCAGATACAAGTGTCAAACAAATTCTTTAAACTGAACAGCAATACCTTGCCAGAACCAATTTGATGATATCTGCTTTCCAGCAATTTCTTTACTGGTTCTTCATCCGAGTATGTGATGAAACAGAAACCCCTCCTTTCATTTGTCTTTGTGTCCATGGGAAGCTCAATATTTTCAATCTGAAATCCACATAAAAAAATTATAAGCATATACTGATTCAGTACCAAGTCCCTGCCCCTTCCCTCATCTTTTCTGCCCGTGCTTCCCAGCATACCCTGTCTATACTTTCCGTCTTCCAGCTCCCCCTCTCAACCAGTGCTCCCTTTCTACCCCCTTATGCCTGGAATTCCATCTCACTTATACGGTACCATGCATTCTTTCAAAACTTTTAAGATAACCTTAACCAACCAAAATATTTTTTATGTTTTAACTACATTTATTCACATTCATCTCATCACCCTCATCTCTCCAGATCCTCTCTTGTTAACTTCTTCCTTCTCTAGTTCCCCCATTTAAGTTGTATAGACTGTAAGCTCATTGGGACAAGGATTATCTTTTTTATTTGTTACTCTTAAGTGCATGCACATTAACAGTGAAACCACCACTAATTAGTATTTCTAGGCAACTTCCAAGAATCAAACCTAAACTGGAACGTTGTAGAAATAAAACTCTATCCCCCCTACCTACTATGTAAATGCAACCCTTGTATTTATCCCAATCTTTTCTCTTTTGCCTTTATCCCACCCTCTTCTCTGCTTTAGAAGCTGTACAGATCAACTACATCAACAGAAAGTGGTCAAGGTCACTCAAAATCATTCCAAGCAGATATATTATAGTTTAGAATAAGCAAGCAACTTTTTAACTAGCCACTATGCTATACAATGCCCCTCGACCAAAGACTCTAAAATTGTTAGACAGAGGCAACTATTAAACAAATAATTATACCTCTCCAAAACCACCAAAATATTCCTTTATTTGCTCTTCAGATGTATCTGGACTCAATCCACCAACAAATACTTTTTTGGGTGGCTCTTTCCCTTTCAGAGCTTTTGCCCTTTTGGGATCTATTAGCTTGCCATCCAATTTGTGTTCTTTCAATTCCAAGACCTAAAAAGACATTGAGTGCAAATTTAGCTTCAAAAGTAGGAGGACCCACACAAATATTTGGAGATGCTCCTTATGGCCATGTACACTGTGGCTACATACCTTCTCCACACTGGCAGCATCTTTGAAAAGCACAAACCCAAAACCTCTTGACCTCCCCGTGACAGGATCTGTTTTAATTGTGCAGTCCACCACCTCTCCAAAGCGAGACAAATATTCTGTCAAATCTTTTTTGCTTGTATCCCAACTCAGGCCCCCAATGAACATTTTACTGCAAAGGAAGAACACGGATTTTAGTGAATGATACCACCCCAAAGCATTACATAAGCGTATATCCATTAACATGTTCAGTGTGACTAGCAAAACTGAAATTCTATAAGGCAGTTAAACTAAACCAATACAACAGAATTATTAAGTTGGATTGCCCCATCTTGTAGCATGACCAAATTATTTACCATACAAATAAGAGAAGTTAAAGCTCTCACACTTCTGGTTGAACCACAAGTAATGCTAGAAAAATCCAAAACCTCATTTTTAACTGGGGGTGGGGGGGATCCCTCATGATATTAATCAACTGATTTCCATCACGGTCCACAGATGGGTGCAATGTTAACAACTGTGAAAATTACAGTACTAGATTTTTACCCTCAAAAAAATATAACAAATACTACCAAGCATTACCACTAAGCTATATACTTTTCTAGATCCCAGAACAGTTCTGAACCTGTTCCAAGATTATGACAAACTTCTGCCAATGCAATTGCCTCAACCCAAAAGCCAACTTATACAGTTTAAAATACATAAACAGAGATTGTGAACTCTGATGTTACATTCAGCCACACTCAAGAAATATTAACCATACTAATTAGAAAGTTCAATTGATCTCAAAGGAACTTCTTTCTAAGTAAACGTAAAGGTTTGGCTGTTACTCTCAAGCAAATGCAGACCATCTTGATTTAAGACAGTCTGCCATTTGGGGGAGAGAGAAACAACACTATGTATTTGATTTATAGCCCACCGTATCTCAAAAGCTAAGTGTATAATTATTGGCTTTCCTTAAACACAAGATTCACTTTATAACAATAGATAGAAAATTGTCAGCTTTGAATAGTCTTGAAACAAGCCACTTATAAAAAAGCAAGAACAGACTCCAGCGCAACTTCTCAAAGCGGTGAGACCTTGCAGGCAACTACCTAGATGATAATCACTCTCAGCCTTACTTCCTATTTAAAATCAAGACTATGACAACCTACTACACAGTCTATTGAAAATGTAACACACAAGACTAAAAGACACGTTACAAATTAAAACCATGCCAATAAGCTCTTGCACTGAGCTCAAAGCACTTAACCTGTATGTTCTTCAGCAATCCTAACAACCCTGACAGATTCCTGTTAGTGGGAGACTAGGGCAAGAAAGCTGCTTGCCTGTGGCAGCCAGCAAGTTCATGGATTTGAACTGGGCCTAACTTCCAGTCAGTTTTAGCCACTACGTTACAATCACTTTGTACACACAAGAAACTACAAAATAAATCTACACCCAATTTAAACCTGATCATCCTGATAGAGGCTCTCTCAACTGCCGTATGAAGAGCAGTCAAGCCAACAATTAAAACAAATGATGATGATGATAACGAGAGCTTCACAGTAGAGCAGGCCAAGTCTCCCAGTCAGTCTCACATCGCAGCACCTGCGTATGCCACAACAAAGGCTCTCCCCTGAAGGCCTACCGAACTTGTCAGATTCCCTCTTCCACATAGCTAATTAGAGACCAAGAACCCTGGACTTTTTTTTTTGCCTCTGGCTATGCTAAAGCAGCCTTCCCCAACCTGCTGCCCTCCAGATGTGCTGGACTGCAACTATGTTGGCTAGAGTATTATGGGAGTTGTAGTCCAAGGCATCTGGAGGACACTCGGTTGAGGAAGGGTGGGCTACTGTATTATGGGAGTTGTAGTCCAAAGCATCTGGAGAGCACCAGGTTGGGGAAGGGTGGGCTACTGTACTATGGGAGTTGTAGTCCAAGGCATCTGGAGGGCACCAGGTTGGGGAAGGGTGGGCTACTGTATTATGGGAGTTGTAGTCCAAGGCATCTGGAGGGCACCAGGTTGGGGAAGGGTGGGCTACTGTATTATGGGAGTTGTAGTCCAAGGCATCTGGAGGGCACCAGGTTGGGGAAGGCTGCGTTAAAGCCAACAGGCAGGGTAGTTACAGTCGAGGTTAAAATTGGGCCTCCACGATGCATGTCAGAAAGTGCCGTATGGTAATTCTATGCTGGCACCACCTGGTAGAGAGGCGGCCAGCCTGGCGCACAGCTCTGCTCGCCAGCCCGGAAAACCACCCGCTCGCTGCCTATTTCCCCCGGCCTCGCCTGGCTGAGATCGCCCCGCCCACCCTGCGCACACGGCACTCGCTCGCTCTCGGCCGCCCAAGGCTACGCCGCGCCCGCCAGGCTGCGATAGGCTGCCGATTGCATCATGGCACTTTGACTGGCAGCTTTGCCGGTCCCGCCTATCTGGAAGTTAAGGCCAGCACGCGCGGGGGAAGAGGAGGAAAGACACAAAGGGAATCAAGGCGCCGGACGGAGGGGGGCGACGCATACAAGGGAAGAGCCGGAGATCACGTGCCGGCCGACAGGCTGAGGGCCTTACCGAGCTCCCCCTCCTCCCCCTCCATTACTTTTCTCGCAGGCCAAAATGGCGCCCGGCTAGACATCTCTTTTTCTTCTGCCCCCCCCCCTGCGAGGCTGTTCCCTCCACCTGCCTGTCCTCCCCTCGTACCCGTCATCCTGCTGGTTCTTGCTGGCGTTGATCTTCGAGCCCTCGGCGAAGTCGTCTTGACCGCCGCCGGAGCCGGCGTTGTTGTTATTGCTGCTGCCATAGTCGGTGTTGTCCTCCATAGCGGGAACGGGCTGAGGAGGAGAAGAAGCGCGCACACCCAGACACACAAAAAAGAGGAGTCAGCACTAGCGACCCAGAGAGGGTATTAAAATGGCGGCCGTAACAAGAGATCCGGGCAGAGCCTGCGCTGCGTTTATATAGGGAGCCTCTCGTCCAATCAGCCGCGTTCGGCGGCGCAGCCGCAGTGGAGACTTCTGAAGGCGCGGAGGGTGGAGGAATTTCCGAAGTCGACGAGGGCGCCGTGGCGGCAGGGCGATGGCGGCGGCTGAGGGGAGCGGAGCGGGGCGCGGAGAGCAGAAAGGGCCTCTCCCTGCCTGCCGCTTCGGTCCCCCGGGTGCTTATTCGGAAATGTATCCCGCCGATTTCAGTGGGACTCGTTTCTGAGTAAGGCTGTAGCTCTGAGTAAACTTCCTCAGAAGTTGATTCTCTCGACCGCCGTAGGCTTTATTTGCAAGCTGGCCTTAATTTGCGTCAAGGGAACTTACCAGGGCCCGCACCTGGCATCACTTTTTTTTTTTTTTTTACTCCATATAGTCGACAATCAGTGGAGGTGCCCCTGAGAAAGTGCAGAGTGCATTTCTTTCATCATGAGTAAACAGAAGAGTGGGACGCACGTTGCATGTCTGCACAGTGTTTGGGGGGGGGTCATGCCCGCGGGCTCCACCCGACCCGACCCGCATTCGGCATAACTTGTGAAAGTGCGTATGTAAGGTACGCACTATCGGGAGCTTTGTTTTTGGCTCTGTACTTTCCAAAAGCGCCCCCCATGCAAACATCCTACTCACGTAGTTTGTAATTTTCTGGTCTCTTTCACACGTTATGCCACGTGCCTTGACTGTCCACACATGTGGTGGAAGTTGAGTCCTCGGGGATTAGATACTAATCATTAGAGCAATAACCGTTAAAGCAAAGGGCTTCTGCATATGAAGGTGTTTCCAGATGGACTTGAATTCTCGCATGAAGTTAAGTACTTCTTCCAAGTACTTCAATCATGCCCTGAACTCAGTGGGACATTTCCAGTCAGCAAGCATAGATGGGATACACACGTGCCTAGCACTGCATCTATAGTACTCATTCACAGAGAAGCATCCTACAGTCTGATCCTATACCTAGTTACTGAGAGCAAGTGTGATGGAGTAGTTAAGAGGGTCAGACTAGAGCGGCCCTGGTTCAAATGTCTGGGAGTTCACTGAGCGATCTTTGGCTATTCATGCTAACCTACCTCACAGAGTTGCTAAAGGGAGAATTTTGTATTCCAGCCTTGGCCATGCTAGCTGGGGATAATATGAGTTGATGCCCAACACATCTGGAGAGCACCAGGTTGGGGAAGATTGGTACTCTTAAGAACCTGACCTTCCAAGAAGGGTGGGATGTAAAAAAATGTAATAAATCATTGAGTTCGTTTTCACTTACTCCCAGTTAAGTTGTCATAGGAACACAGTTTTTCCATTTGTTCAAGAACACACATCCCTACCCACTTTCTATGTTTTTAAAATCTTTTTCCATCAGCTTAACACAGTGGATGGAATCTTGTACGCCCTGTAAAGGGCATCCTTATTTTGAAGGTCCATCACAGACCAATAGTTAGGACGCAATAAACATCCCTCATTTCCAATACCAGTCTTTAAAAACATTTAGCCTTCAACCCAAACCAACTGGAATTATTCCTAAACTATGAAACTTCTTTGTTTCCTTGAAACCCACATACACACTCTGAAGCTTCGGGTCTACTGTTAAGAGCGCTTTCTTCCACTGAGGTCTCTGGATTGTTTTTTACTATTGTACTTACTGTTTTGATGTGGTTTAGTAATTTTTAAGCCAGTTTGAATTTATTGATAGTAAAGAAAAGCAGGGTAGAAATGTCTAAACAAATTGAGGAAACAATGTCTTAAAATGAGGGATGGCACAGTGAGTGACAACTACCTCCTTCCCTCCAGCTTTGAAAGAGCTTAAGGGTACAATCCTATGGAAGTTTACACAGAAAAAGTCCTACAAACTCCCAGCATTTCCCGGCCAGCATGCATAGGATTGTGCCCTAATATACATACAGTCCCCAAATGGAAACCTATCCTGGTGATATGCTGGCCAGAATGCTGCTTTTTGAAATGAGACCACAGGCCTGCCTGGATTTCACATCGTATGACTGGGAAGTTTTTCCAGCATTATATATTCAAAGGCACCATCTTCTTTTTCACCTGTTACAGGGTTGAGTTCTGGCTTTGCAATTACTCTTGGTGCTGAGACCAGGCACATCCACAAGCTTCTAGGTAGCCTGAGCTTATGGTCCCCATGTGCTGTCTGCACATGCAGACCATAGTTAATGCCATCTTAGCATAGCTGTGATCCTGTGCATTCAGCAGCGAAGTAAAAAGCACAAGAATTGTTGCAGAAACAAGAATACTTCAGCTACACCCACAGCGATCCTGGTAACTCCACCATCACCCACCAATCACAACACCACCACTAACGTTCCCACATCAGCCATACATGGAAGGCATCAGTCAATACATAACAATGACAGGAACCCTACAGTGACTTTGCACTAATCACTACATCCCCCTTCCACACGGGACTGCCAGGAAGAGACCATAGGTGAGTGTAGCAACTGACACATATTGTCACAAGCACTCAGGCTTCCCTCAGACACCGCTTCAAATCCCCTGGCACCCCAAACAGTAAATGACCTTTTTGCTAGGTAAAAATCCAGGGCTAGTCAGTGAAGAAAGAAGTAACACTCCATCTGAACCAACTTGCCAACTACATAGCCCAGCAGTTAAAAGGCCATCGGAGGGTGTTTGAGGCTTGCTATGGTACAAAGGATTCTGAACAGAAAATGCCAATAAAATTGCACCCCAAACATTAGTAATGATGGTTATGTGAGGGGAGCAAGCATTTTGCAAGGAAGTGGGGTGGGGTGTACTTTCACAAGGAAGAATGCACACTACAATATCGCAGGAGACAGTACAGTGAGGTGGATGGTAGCTCAGTGCAAGAGAGTAATGTAAGGGGAAACTGGAGATGTAGGTTTGAGTCCCATCCCTGGGAAGAGCAAATGTAGTCTCCACTTTACAGTCTTCCTTTTCATTTCTTTATTTAAAATATATGTTGGCTGCCTTTCAAGGCAGAAGCCCTCCCAAGACAGCTTATGGCAATAAGATACATAAAAACAGTTAAAATATTAAAAGCGATAAAAACATAAACACAATAAAATAGCAATAATAACAGCAACAGCAGCAATCATTTCAAGAGGTGGTCAAGGTAAAATAATATGTTGTCAAGGGCTTCTTAAAAGCCTGCAATGATGGAGCATCGTGGACCTCCGATGGCAACTTCTTCCAAAGGTGTGAGCCCACTGCAGAGAAGGCCCTCTCATGTGTGGTCACCCACCTGACTGCTCTCACAAGTGGGCAAATGAGAAGGACCTCTCTTTCTGATCTTAAAGTGCGGGCAGGCTGATACAGGTGTAGGCAGTCCTTCAAGTAACTTGGTCCCAAACTGTTTTAAGGCTTTAAAGGTCAAAAATAGCACTTTAAATCGGTCTCGGAAACACACCAGTAACCAGTGCAGCTGGCACAGTATAGGCATTATGTGATCGAATCACCTTGCCCCCGCCAATACTCAGACATCCACATTCTGCACCAGCTGAAGTTTCTGAACCATCTTCAAAGGCAGCCCCACGTACAGCACATTACAGTAGTCCAGCCTGGACATCACTAATGCATGGATAAGTGAGGTAAGGTCTGTCTTCTCCAGATAGGACTGCAGCTGGCGTATCAGCCTAAGCTGGTAAAATGCACTCCTGGACACCGCAGCCACCTGAGTTTCCCCAGTTAGTGCAGAGTCCAGGAAGACTCCCAGTCTGCACACTTGGTCTTTTAGGGGGAGTGCAACCCTGTCTAAGACCAGCTGTAAACCTCCATCCAGAGTAGTTGGTTTACCAGCCCGCAGTACCTCCGTCTTGTCTTAAGTTTCAGCTTGTTCACCCTCATTTATCCCAAAACAGCCCCAGACAGTGGTTCAAAAACAGCTTCCAGACACTCCTTTGGATGTGCAGATAGAAACAAGAGGTAGAGCAGAGTATCATCTGCATACTGATGACACTTCAGCCCAAACCTCCTGATGACTTCCCCAAGTGGTTTCACATAGATGTTAAAATCATGGGGGACAAGATAGAACCTTGCAGCACGGTCATGGGGTGGAATGGAAGTCCCCCAGCACCGCCTCCTGAATCCTTCAGGAAGGACCAGAACCACTTTACAACCATTCCTCCCAAGCCCAATCCAGGCAAATGAGCCAGAAGGATACCATGGTCGATGGTATCAAAAGCCACTGAGAGGTCCAGAAGAACCAACAGGGTTGCACTCCCCCAATCCATTCCCAGGCGTGAGTCATCAACCAGGGCAACCAAGGCTGTTTCCATTCCATAACCAGGCCTAAAACCTGATTGGAATGTATCTAAATAATCAGTTTCATCAAAGACGGCTTGGAGTTGTGAGGCCACCGCACGCTCCAACACCTTGCCCAAGAATGGCAAATTTTATACTGGGTGTTATCTGAAACCATAGGATCTAAATTTAAGAATTCCACTGGTAGTAATAAAATCAGAGAGAAAAGGGAGAGGCAGCAGTACTTGAACTCAAAACTCCCAGTCCAGGGAGCAATATCCTACTACACAGCCACAGACAGAAAAGATGTGTGATGGAGCCTTTGTAGTCTCCCCGGGTCCTAGCCCACCACATGATCCCTTTCCTCCTCCCAGCTGTAAGCATCAAACCCAAGGTTTGTGCTAAAAATGCTCCACTGGCATAAGAGTTTCACTGCAAGTAGTGTACCACAGACATAATGGTGTCACAGTGCTAGTACATGTCAAGTTGACCCAGGAGAATTTAGGAGATATCTTACCCCACCTAGTGGGAATAATTTGAGAATAGGATTGCACTGTTTCACTTTAAAAGTGTCCTCCCCCTACCTTCAGTGGGCCTAGAGAGTCGCTTAAGTAGAAATACGGAGCTCAGGCTGAATTGGTATTGTATAATAAATGGGGGATGTAATAATGATGTATCCCTCACACAGCTGTTCTCCTTGGAAAAGAGTGACAAATTGACACACCGCCTCCCCCTACAAAGGAATGGAAAGCAGATGTCCCTAGAAAGGAATTTAGAAAAAAATATTCTCTGCTTGAAAGACTGTAAGAGACTCCCCTATCACAGATCTTCCATGGACACAATTTGTGGGTTGTTACTGAGAACAGGCCATGGTCTGGTGTAAGGCGAGTAACGCAATTTTTCCTAAAATATTTTTAAAAGAATAAGAACAACTGCAGAGCATAGGAGAGAGGCAGAAAGAGAGCAAGGGGGGCGGGGGGAGGTGAACAGGCATGTATATTTTCAAAAAATGAAAACGGATTTGCAGATAGCAGGCTGGGTTTAAAGCTAGGACCCACTTCTTCAAAAAAGATAAAGACCTGAAGGAACAGAAGATAAAATGGTGCTAAAGACATCATTATTGCATCCTGCCACCTATTCATATAAATGAAATGCTGTGTAGAACATTCAAACGTGTACAATTTGGTACCACCAAAGTAAGTGAGTGTGTGGGGGGGGATGCTTTCTGCCTGGAATGTAGTTAACGTATGTATTCTGAAATTAAATATTAAAAAAAATATTTAAGTCACATCACTAAGCCCCATGAATGCCATATTTATTAGACTCAAAAATGCTATGGCTGCTTCAGGGTTTAATTGGTTTGTTGCAGTATGATTTTTCCAGATGTATATATCCGTGTGTGTATAATATACACCAATAAACTTAATTTTCCACTTCATGTACCTGATGAAGTGGGCTCTAACTCACAAAAGCTTATGCCACAACGTGTCATGCCACAATAAACGTGTGACTCAGGTGTCACAGGACACTCTGATGTTTTTGCTCTGCCCAGTTTGTTTCAGAGAATGCACAAAAGAAAGAAGCAGCCAGTTTATGAAAAACAGCCCTCACTCGCGCATAAGGAGGAAACACTTCTTCACACAGCACATAATCAGCCACTAGCTTAAGAATCTAGATAGCCTCTTGGGAGTGGTGCCGTCAGGGCAGAACTTTGGGGCAGAAGTCCAGGGCTCCACTCAGCAGAATGAGGCGGGCCTCCAAAAGTCGCAGGGCTAGCCTTGCAACGTGTTGAAGCGAAGTAATACCCATTAGCATCTAAGAAAAGTGGGTGGGAGCGTAAGACCATTAAGTCTAGAGTCTAAAATTACCTAAGTGCACCAATGAGCCTTGGTCTGATTCAGCAGGGCTCTTTTTATGTTCTTAAATTCTGATAAATCCCACGAAAAATCCTACCCCAACCGCCCAGTGCCCCAAAGTGCCAGATTTAGCGGGCGCTAAAAACCTCGCAAATGAAGCCTCTGCCTAAAAGAGGTCGGGAAAGCGCGGGCAGATTCCGGCTGTTCCCCAGCCACGGTCTATGATGATGTCGAGTTAACCAGAAGGCGATGCGTCTATAAGGGGCTCGTGCAGCTTGTCCTACCAATAAATCTTCAGGGAAATGATCTGCTGCTGCTGCTGCAGACTGATGCATTCACCCATCACGTACGTGTGTGTGTTTGTGCGTGTGTGTGTGTTCCTCCTTCCCCCTCTCTCTCTATATATAGGAATATAGATATATGGGAAAATATATGTATATCTCGACCAAGTGACGGGTGAATGCACCCATTTTCCTCACTATATATATAGTGAGGAAAATGGCCGCTCGGCTTTATTGCACCACACGGTCGGTTGGGTGGGTGTGTGTGTTGCACAAGGTTTTCAAGACGTCCCTAACGGTTAAGCACTACTTTTGTCGAGGGCAGAACTGGAGCAACGACCACGCGCCCGGCTGGGGCACGAGCGAGAGCCCGCATTCTCTCACACACGCTCGCCCTTGTTTTCTCCCTCCCGTGCAAGAATGCCAGGAGGGCTGCACCTTCACGCGGCGCCGCGGAGAGGGGCGCAGCAAGCCCGCAGCCTCCCCGCGCCGCACCCTCAAGCCTCGGCACGCGTTTCGGGAGTTCCCTCGACGGGCGTGGCCGGTAAAGCGCAAAACCCTCGCATTTCGCCGGGCGCGCTTGCTCCCGAGAAAGCCACACACAGCGCGGCTGAGCTCTGGAGCGGGGCTTGCTTCCGAGGCAACGTGCCGTCCGCGGGGTGTCCGCTCCTACACACGCTGGCTTCAGCGGGGCTTGCTCCGGAGTAGACATGGATGGGATTGCACTGCGCACAGGGCTGCACCCGAGACGGTGGCGGCGTGCGCTGGCCACACGCCACCCGCCTCCATCTTTCGGGGGAGGGCCGCCCGGCCCCTCCGCCCCCCTCTCCCCACCGCCCAGCGCATGATGACTCTCCTGCCTTCCGCTCCCCTTCTGGCCGCCAATCAGGTCCTAACGATCCGGATGTAGCGGCGACTTCGCTTCCAGCCACGTGGGTTATTCCTCCCTCGCCTGTGCGCGGGGCGTGTTGTTCTTTGGAAATCCGAACGGCTTTGCAAGCTTGTCGCTGCGCTTCTTAAACCCGCGTCTCTGAGCTGCGCTCCGGGGCTCGTGTGCACCTGGCTTGATCGTGCGCGCGCACAGCGGCCCCTCCGGGTTCGCTTGCCCAGTGGTGGACATGGTGGGTTTCACGGTCCCCGCAGAAGTCAGCGTGCTCCTGCTAGATATCGAAGGCACGACGACTCCGATCGCGTTTGTCAAGGTGAGTTCTGGGGGGGTGTTGGTGGGAAATCGTGGGGCGCATGAAGCAAAAGGCCCTGTAATTGGATGCGCGCCTGATACAGGGTGTGTTGTTGTTTTTAAGCCATCCAAGAGTCTTCTGGCTCCATAAAGATTAACACATTTATTACGGTATAAGCTTTCGTGCACTATAGTGCATTTCAGCAGATGCATGAAGCGTTTCTTGAGTTGCTTATTATACATGCATGGTTGTGCGGGAGGCGGACTGCAAACAGTGAGGCCAGAGGGAAATGAAATGCAGAAAGTACAGATCATTATTTCCCTGTTAACAGTTGCTATTCACAAGACAGTCGTTGGGTGATAACCCAGACATCTTTGCATTGCTGAGTTGATTAACACATGTATTTTAATAAAACAGCCCTTGGTCCCTGTTCAGACCACAGGAGATACAGTCGAACCTCGTGAGGAATTGAGGTTCAGCGGTTTCCTGTTGCAATCTGCGTTTCGGATATGGCTGTTGAATCTTGGGAGTCTGCAATCCTGTGCACTTTTCCTCGTGAGAGAGGATCCCATTGTACTCTGAGGAGGGTGCTTTCCCTTGGAGTAAACATTTATGTGTAGACTGGGGCACAGCTCCAACATTGGGGGGGGGGGTCATTTGCGGTTTTTTTTTGTTGACAGGCACTTTTTTGTACAACGCAGATTCATTCAGTGTGGCTTCAGGAAAACTTGAAATGCAAGTGCATCTTCTTTTAAAAAAAAAACAAAACCCTCTAACATCAGAATCCCAATTTCTTTTTCTGTAGCGATGAAATGGGAACAACTACAGATAGCATCTATAGTAGAAACAACAGAGAGTGTTGTGGCACTTTAAAAGACTAGTAGATTTATTACGGCATAAGCTTTTGTGGATGCTATCCGCTTGTATCTGATGAAGTGGACAGTGCCCACGAAAGCTTATGGCCTAATAAATTTGTTAGTCTTTAAGGTGCCACAGGACTCTTCATTGATTTTGCTACAGCAGACTAACACGGCTACCCCCTACCCATCTTTAGTAGGGCTAGTGTTTGTTGTTGGGGGCATGTGAAGACTTTTGTTTTAGACAGAATTCTTATTTAGGTAGATCTTAAAGGCGGCCCCCCTCCAGTTAACTAATTGTGCTGTCTTACTGTATAGCAATATTGACTGTAAAATGACAGTGGGCTTATCCAGTGCTATTTCGCAGAAAAAAATCTTCTGGAAAAGATCCACTACTTTGTGACTTAATCTTGGGAGTGTGTGGATTTAAATGTAAGTAGTTTTACCAATGTGCACTGGGGTTTTTTAAATACTCCCTTTCGTGTGTTTGCTTCCGTACTTTATAAACTATTTGCACTGAGTCATTAAGGGAGCAAACCTATGGCTGCTACTTAGGGGCTAGATGGCCATAGGATATCGGGTTTTCTGAGTACTGACTTCGGAGCCTGCGCTCCGAGTTTGGTTCCTGGAGAACCGACTTCCCCCCCTTCCACGCTGCCTTGCAGGCAGCGCGAAACAGCCCCGCGCTCTGAAGAGGAGTGTGGAGCGGCCAAAACGGGTCGTTCCAGGGGGCATTCTGGGGCAGGGAAGGCAGAAATGCCAGTACGACACATCCTATGTGTCATCTGGCATCCTCCACCCCCGCTCCGCCTTCCTGTGGCTAGACAGCCGAAATCTATCCCCTCCGTGCTTCTCCTGCCCTCCATTGGATAACATTGGACTCTGAGTTTGGAGGCGACCGCCTATCCCCATAGGATTACGCCCTAAATATTTCCCAATGATGTATTACAGTACCCTTCCACAACCCAGCTAAGCAGAAATACTTAGGCTTGAAACCAGTATTTTCACAATGAAATGGATAGAAATAATTTGGGGGTTTTTATTTAGTTATTTGTGCCCCACCTTTCTACCAAAAAAATGGCACTTAAGGCAGCTCAGAGGACCTATTAAAATTGATTAAAACAATACATTAAAATACAATAAAAACATAAGTTACAGAAAAAATATTAAAAACAGCACCCAACCCACCAGACCCACTTACAGGCTAAATGTCTTCTTAAATAAAGTGGTCTTTGCCTGTCAGCGGAAGAACACCAGAGAGGGAATGAACCTAGCCTTCCTTGGGAGGGAGCACCATAGTCTTACATTTGGAAGCAAGTCCTGCAATGTTCAGTGGGGCCTACTCCCAGGTAAGTGGATATAGGTGAAATCCTAAACTTACTTGGGAGTAAGTTCCACTGAACGGAGTAAGTTCCACTGAGCACAGCAAGACTTACTTCCAAATAAATATGCATAGGACTATGATGTTGGGTTGTTTGCAAAATATTTATAGCGTAATGAATCCAGGAGTGTCCTCCTAGATTTGCATGGATGCTGCTCCAGGCTACTTACCTTTGAATAAGTGTGGGCTTGGTGGCTAGTGAACTGCACTGTAGAGTGGTTTAAAGAGCCAGCGTGGTGTAGCTGGTAGTGTGTTCAGTTTGGGCCAAGGGGATCCGAGTTCAAACACTTACAAAACCATAAAGCTCTCCAGGTTGGGTTTGAAGAACTCGCTGTCTCTCTTCCAAACCAGCCACAAAAGTGTTGTTGACAGGATCAAATGGGATAGACCCCGTGTTGGCTGTTCTGAGGAGGAAGGGGAGGATGCAGATGTGATCAAAGGAATCGCCTGATGAACTTTCATGTAGGATTTCCAGACTGCAAGCTGGGCATGTTGCATTTTCCTTTAAAGGCTAACAGTCTGCCAGAGACACTGCTAGTTTCTTCAGCCTCACTCCTGCATCTGTTACCTTACCTTGCCTCCCCTCTTCCCCTGCCTGCTGTGGGGTAGAATTGGGGTTCTGTTTGAGGACCAATGGAAGAACAGGGCAGGAGAAGCCTTAACTGAATTGTCTCCTGGGAATCGTGACATTTATAGGTTGCAAGTAGGTTACCTTGCTTGTTTTTTCAATGAAACTTCCAAGGGAGTAGCCATGTGAATCTGCTGTTTTTGCAGCACAAGTACCTTAAAAGCTTAACGCATGTTTTTAGGCACAACTCCCAAGCCCTCATACTGACTTGTAGCTGAAATAATTGCATATATTTCCCCTGTGTACCCTTGCCTCCGTTTCCATCTCTTTCCTCTGTTGTCTCCCTTGTGTTGATCTATAGATTGTAAGCCACTTGGGGCAGGGGTCTATTCTCATATTTTGTAAAGCACTATGCTTATAGGTCAGGGGTGAGCAAAACCTCCCAGTGTTTTGGCCTACAACCCTACAAAGAGAGCCAGTGTGGTGTAGTGGTGACAGTGTTGTACTGGGAGCCGGGAGATCTGGGTTCTAGTCCCCATTCAGCCATTATAATTGTTATTATATTTATTTGTATCCCACCTTTTCCCCCAATACTGGGATTCAAGGCGGCTTTACAACATTAAAGCTTACATAATTAAAACCTATAAATAGAAATATAAATACAAGTGTATAAAAGTTAAAAATATAATTAAATCATCAATATTAAAATTGTAAAAATATTAAAAGACAACAAGAAAAATAGTATCCATCCATCATATTTTCACAGGTCCAGACTAGTTATCCCCGAAGGCCTGCTGGAACAAAAGAAGTTTTTACATGCCTACAAAAGCATATCAAGGAGGGTGCCACTCTCGCCTCCCTGGGAAGGGAGTTCCAGAGCCTTGGGGCAGCCACCAAGAAGGCCCTCTCCCGCGTTCCCACCAGGCGTGCCTGTGAGGGTGGCGGGACGGTGAGAAGGGCTTCCCCTGAAGATGTCAGGGCATGAGTAGGCTCATAGGGGAGAATACGGTCTTTCAGATAACCTGGACCTGAGCCGTATAGGACTTTATAGGACATGACCAGCACTTTGAATTGTGCCCGGAAACAGACTGGGATCCAGTGAAGCTGTTGTAACAGGGGAGTTGTATGCTCCCTTTAACCAGCCCCAGTCAGCAGTCTGGCAGCAGCTCTTTGAGCCAGCTGAAGATTCCGAACACTCTTCAGAGGCAGCCCCGTGTAGAGCGCATTGCAGTAATCCAAACGGGATGTAACTAAGACATTTGTCACTGTAGCCAAGTCAGACATCTCAAGGAATGGGCGCAGCTGGCGCACTAGCTTTAACTGTGCAAATGCACTCCTGGCCACCGCTGAAACCCAGGCATCCAGGTTCAGGGCTGAATCCAGAAGTACACCCAAGCTTCAAACCTGTGTCTTCAGGGAGAGTGTAACCCCATCCAGCACAAGCTGTATCCCTATTCCCTGATCTACTTTTTGACTGACCAGGAGCACCTCTGTCTTGTCTGGAATAAGCTTCAATTCGTTTGCCCTCATCCAGTCCATTACTGCCGACAGACGCCGGTTCAGCACCCCAACAGCTTCTTTGGAATTAGATGGAAAAGAAAAGTAGGGTTAGGTGTCACCAGCGTACTGGTGACACTGAACCCCAAAACTCTGGACAACCTCTCCCAGTGGTTTCATGTATATGTTAAATAGCATGGGGGACAAAACAGAACCCTGAGGGAATCCACAGGGAGTCGAACAGAAGTCCCCCAGCACCACCTTCTGGGTCCGCCCCTCCAAGGAGGAATGGAGCCACTGTAAAACAGTGCCTCCAAGTCCCATCCCAGCGAGGCGGCCCAGAAGGATACCATGGTCGGTGGTATCGAAAGCCGCTGAGAGGTCCAGCAGAACCAACGGGGACACACTCCCCCTGTCTAGTTCCTGGTGTAGGTCATCCACCAAGGTGACCAAAGCTGTTTCTGTCCCATAACTGAGTCTGAAGCCAGATTGAAATAGTTCTAGATAATCTGTCTCATCCAGGAATCCCTGGAGTTGGGAGGCCACCACACGCTCCAATATCTTGCCCAGAAATGGAATATTGGAGACTGGCCAATAATTAATATGGTGGGGTTCTGGGAGGGCCTTTTTAACAAAGTTCTCACCACCACCTCCTTCAAGCAGGCTGGAACTCTGCCTTGCCTAAGGGAGGCATTAACCACTCCCCTTACCCACTTGGCCAGTCCACCTCTGGCTGCTTTTATGAGCCAGGAAGGGCACGGATCTAGAACACACATGGTGGCTCTCACCTCTCCACATCCTCAGGCTGTGCAAATTGAAAAGTATCCAACAACACTGGACAAGCAGGGGCCAAAGTTACATCCACTGGGTCTGTATCAACTATAGCGTCCAAGTCAGATCGGATCTGAGCAATTTTGTCTGCAATGCTGAGCAAATTGTTCACAGCGAGCTGTCAAGAGGTTTAAATTATCCTCTTGTGGGCTGGTGTGTAAAAGACCCCATACCACTCGAAACAGCTCCGCTGGACAGCTCTTTGCAGACGCAATAGTAGCAGAAAAAAATATTTTCTTTGCTGCCCGTATTGCCACAGAGTAGGCCTTCAAATAGGCTCTAGCCCGTGTTCGATCGGATTCACTCCGAGTTTTCTGCCAACGTCGCTCTAGTCGTCTTCTCACTCATTCCATCACTGCCAGCTCCCTAGAAAACCAGGGCGCTGGTGCGGCTCCACTTCATGAGAGAGGACACTCAGGAGCAGTTGTGTCCACGGCCCTGGTTTTCTAGGTTCCTAGTTTCCTGGTCATTTCTCCATTCCAGAGATCGGCCAGGGCTTCGACAGAATCATCTGCCAAGGCAACAGGAAAATCCCCAAGAGCCGTCAGGAAACCATATGGATCCATTAGCCTCCTGGGGCGGACCATCTTAACCGGCCCTCCACCTCTGCAGAGGTTCCGAGTGCCAGCAAATCTAAACCCCACCAGGTAGTGATCTGCCCATGACAACTGAACTATAGAGAGTTTCTCCAAGATCACTATCACCCCATCCAGCACAGAAAACGAGGTCCAGAGTGTGCCCAGCAGCATGAGTGGGGCCAGATATGATTATTATGGTGGACATGAAGTCCTGAGCCGCTCCCAACAGGGCAGCCTCAGCATGGATGTTGAAATTCCCCAGCACAACAAGCCGAGGGGTCTCCAACACCAACCCCGAGACTACCCCAGCTAGCTCAGGAGGGGAGACTGTTGAGCCGCGGGGTGGACGGTACACCAACAGAATCCCTGTTCTGTCCTGGGCACCCACCTTCAAATACACACACTCAAACCCAGCAGACTGTGGGATAGGGCACCTGGTGAGGGGGATCGAATCCCGATAGACCACTGCCACTCCACCTCCCTGCCCCCCCAGGTCTTGCCTGCTTCTGGACAGAGAACCCTGGAGGCCAGAGCTGAGAGAGATCTCCCCCCCCCCCCAGCTTCATCTAGCCAGGTCTCTGTAATACAAGTCAGGTCAGTGTGTTCATCCAGGAACAAGTCCTGGATAACAGTTGTTTTACCATTCACCAACCTGGCATTCAGCAGCAGCAGTTTCAACCCAGGGGGTCTGTTGCCAGGGCCATCCAGGTTATTTGAGTTGGGGGACAGTTTAGGGACAGTCAGCACCCTATTGTTACGGACTCTGCCTTTAGAGTGTGACTGTCTCCCCACTCCGTATCTCCTTCTGCCCTGTAGAGCCATGAAGCCTGCTGGGTGACTTTGGGCCAGTCACTGACTCTCAACCCAGCCTACCTAACAGGGTTGTCGTTGTGAGGATAAAATGAAGAGAAGGACGATAATGTAAGCTGCCCTGGGTTCCTTAGAAGAGGAAAAAAAGCGGGATATAATGCAATAAATAAATAAATGCCAGACAAATCAAAATGGACAAACCAGTTTAGCATTCTGACCCCACAAGGCCTTTTGATATGAAAACGTCTTTGCCTTGTTGGCATCAGGCAGGGAAATCGCCAAGCAACCCTCTTCGTGGCAAAGAATTCCAGAGTGTGGGGGCCCCAGTAAAAATGCCCGGCCCACCTTAGCTATTAGACTGACATTCTTTTTCTGTGCTAGTTCACTCAGTAAATCCTAACTTTAAACGGGACTTGCTCCCAATACTCACTCTGAGCTCTCTTTGGGGAAATTGGATTGTCTTATGGTTGCAATGTATGTTTTATTGTGAAACGTGTTTGATGATTAAAAATCTGTTCTGGAGAGTCCAGGAGTCCCTCAAGAAGCATAGTGATTGTTGCTGACTGAGAAGATGGAATACAGCGGAAGTTTGGCTTGAAAGATAGCTTGCCTGCCACTTCTATCGTGCAGCTGAATATTGGCCATCTTCTAAATTGCACAGTCAGTTGACGCAGGGCAACCACAATATTCCCGAGTTAAATAAAGCGGGCTACTATCATGACCACTCAAAGTTCAATATAAAAAAGTCAGAACACAACTGAAAAAAATGAAGAACTATATGCACAGAATAATACAATAGAATGTATAAGAATGCATAGCAGAATACCCAAAAGTAATCTATCGTGACCAAACATTGCAATAAAACACCCTTGATTCTTATATGTTGTATTTGCAGGGGTCGGTAGATCTCCCGGCGTTTTGGACTTCAACTCCCATAAGTCCCTGGCAGCATGGCCAGTGGTCAGGAAAGCTGGGAGTTGGAAGTGCAGAATATCTGGAGATATACCTTCTGCCCACCCCTGCTCTATTATATTATTCTGTGCATAAATTTCCTCATTTTTTTTCAACAGTGAAATCCAGTAGGCATGCTCAATGCTCTGTATTGCCATGCTCCAGAATCGTAATGTGCAGAGGTTCCACAGCAGGTACTCCAAAGGGGTGGGTTCCCTAGTAGAGGAGTTGATGCGTAGTGATGTGGGTTTTCCGGAAAATTTCCCAATGCAAACTACAGTAATTTGCATAGGTGAATTTTCAATTTGCATTGGAAAACTTTCTGATGCCCCAGAGAGATCCAATTTTGTATGTTTATTTTACTTGTATTTAGCCAGCGTGGTGTAGTGGCTGGAGTGTTGGACTGGGAGCTGGGAGATCCAGGTTCTAGTGTCCCCACTCAGGCATGGAAGCTCACTGAGTGACTTTGGGCCAGTCACAGACTCTCAGCCCAACCTACCTCACAGGGTTGTTGTTGTTGTGAGGATAAAATGGAGAGGAGGAGGATGGGGAGACTGTAAGCTGCCTTGGGTTCCTTGCAAGAGGAAAAAAGGCGGGACATAAATGCAATAAATGAATAATTAAATAAATAAACAGCAGAGCTCAGAAAAGTACCTCGTGCTATTTTTTTGTCCCAATACACCACAAATATTGGTGTGAAGCACCCGTAACATGATTTAAATGTTATATTGTGTAGAATTTTGTTATTGGACCATTTGTAAAAAATATCAGGAAAACAGCATATACTTCCCTTACAATATTTATATTTAAGAAAAAACAAAGGTACTGAAATGGTTGAAACACAGAGGGCGCAATCCTATGGCTGCTAGTCAATGGCTAGATGGCCATAGGATATGTGGTTTTCCAGGAACCGACCTCGGAGCCCGCGCTCCAAGGTTGTTCCCACAAAACCGACCTCGTAGGCAGCGCGGAATGGCCCCTCGCGGAAGAGGGGCACGGAGCAGCCTAAACAGAGCGTTCCAGGGCGGGGAAGGCAGAAATGCCAGTATGACACATCTGATGTGTCGTCCGTTAGCCTCCTCCCCCGCTCTGCCTTCCCGCGGCTAGACAGCCGAAATCGGCTGCCTGGCCGCAAATGCAGGGCAGGAGAAGTGCGGAGGGAATGATCCCCTCCATGCTTCTCCTGCCCTGCATTGGATAGGCAGTCGCCTCCAAGTTCGGAGGTGGCCACCTATCCCCATAGGATTGCGCCCTAATTAATTTTAGCAACTCAAACAACTGTGCATGTGTCAAGGTTCCCCTGAACAACTCCTTAAGGATCTTTTGCCTCCTTAAGAGTCCCATCTTCCTTCTTTTAAACTTCCCTTTCCCAGTAACATGGGGTTTAGGCTGTAGACATGGGTTGACTGACACTCTAGACACAGGGCTTAACCAAAACAGTTTACTAGTAAACAGTTTACAACCTAACTGCCCTTAGACTTTTCTAGGCTGCTTCTTCCTGCTCACTCTACAGACTCTGCTCTCACTTCAGGCTCTGGCTGTCTCCACCCTTACCGGTTCTCTTGCTCCCTTTATATACCCTGCTTCCTCAAAACCGAAAGTACTGCTTCAAACCTGAAGAAATGAAACTTAAGTGGAGAAATGGAACTGCCACATAACCAGAGAAATGAAACTACCCCTCTCAGGGTTACCCCCTCCCAGCTGAAAACTCCAGGTTTCTAAGCCTGATCTTTTTTCCCTTTGCCTGTGCAGGCTTCACAGCATGATATGGTGACAACCTCTCATCTATTTCAGCAGAGTTCAACTGTCTTCCACCAAGGTTGATGGGGTACCTTCAGTTTCACCGCCACTACTTATTAATTCCATTTTACTCTGAGACATATATGTATCACACTCTTGCTAGGGATAATCATCTGAAAAAACATTAGTTACAACTTAATACAACATTAATGAAGTTTCCCTAATATTGTCTTTTCAATTGGCATACATTTATTTTTACTAATAAACCTATGCAATGGGGAAAAAAATTTCCACAGAAAAATAAAGCACTGGGGAATGTTCCGCCCCACGTCACTCTGCTGACCCACTGTAGTTCTCTGAGGTCTTTGATATCTGGAATCTTAGCACCTTTTTTTTAAAAAAAAGTTAAGCTGGGGATGCTAGGGAATTAATTTTGCTCTTTATTTATGCTAAATATATGCTCTAAGGTGTTCCTTATCCTGTCCACACACACCCAAAAGACCTCTGCATACCCACGAGTATTCAGAAGAAGTATATTATGTAAAGTGGGATGCTTAAATGGTTGTGTGTGTACATTCTTTACTCCAGCCTTCCCCAACCTGGTACCCTTCAGATATGTTGGAGTGCAGCACTCATCATTCCCAGCCAGCATGCTGGCAGTGATGGGCATTGAAGGCCAGTGCATCCGGAGGACACCAGGTAGGGGAGGGTTGCCCTATTCTTACTCCGTTCACAGCAGAGAGATAACTGAACCTGATATGCGGAAGGATCAGAAGGGGCTGTGGCAAGAACACACCAGTGTCAAAGAGGAAATCTTTCAGCAGACGTTTAATTTCTAATCATCTGCTCTGGATATTAAACTGGCTTTCTGATATTTTTAGGAAGCAATCCTATGGTCCCCGGGCGAGCGTTTCAGGGACAATAGGATTCTTTAGAGTCCCTCGTCCAAGGTCAAAGAGAGCACTCCGACCTCAGAAAGGGGAGTCAGAGAACCAACTGTTCTCACCCAGTGTAAAAAGAACCACAACGGCCGCCCTCCAAGGTCGGAAAAGTGACCTCAGAGGAGGAGGAAAGGGGGCATTCTGGTGGGCAAGTTATGTGAAGCCACTTCCAGCCTCCTTCCCTCCCCCTCTGAAGCACTAAAAAGTTTTTTTTTTTTTTTAAGCTAAAAGGCCCATATAGCAAAATCTTCAGGGTGGGAGGATGGGGAAGATCACCTCTGTTGCTGCTCCTGCCCTGGATTGGTTGATCTGACGCCTCCGAGTCTGGGGGCTTCTGATCACCGAGAGCACAATCAGTAGGGTTGCGCCCTTAATGTTTAATATTTGTATATTTTCATTGTTGTATTTAGTGTTTTGGCTGTTGTTTTATTGTTTTGGCTTTTTTATGATTGCAAACCTCTGCAAGGGTATCGGTCAGTTAGGTGGAATGTAAATGTAATAAATAATTTTTTTGATTCTGGAGAACTCTCTGGTCACACAAGTGATAGGAGTAGAGGCTAAAGGATGTGTCTAATCCTATAAATTTTAATGTAAAACTACAACTTCTAGTGTCTCTTGGAAAGATCCATGATAACGAAACACACTTAGGTTTGTAGTATATCTGTAGCCTGCAGGCAAGTTTACACTATACTTCCTAAACAAGCTTCAAGCCTGTTTTTATTTGGAATGGCTCCTGGCCACATATCCATGGGAATTCCCATTCTGGGAACGAGTTGAGGGCCTCTACTAGTTGGCATCCTTACAAAACTGCAGTTCCTGAGCTTATTTGGGGAGGCCATGAAAGTTAAACCAAGGCTAAATCCCAGGGCTACATTCATAATAGGACATCTTTATAGTGAAGTAGCGGAACTGGGCGTCTGTGGTAGCAAGGAGACAAGATGAATGTCTGTAGGAGTACATCTTGGCATCAGAATGGTGGTGGCCTGGAAAAGGGCAAGTTCACACATTAGCTGCACACCCCTTTACATAAAGGGCCCCACCCCTGATGTGTGTGCTTACTAACTCAGCCCCAAACCTCCATGTGTTGAACATGCATGTCAGCAGCAGGGAAGCCCATGTACATAGGCCTCTACATGTTCTGAAACGCTGTATTGTCAGGATTTCAGAACATGAGTAGGTTTTCCAGCCGTAGACATTCACACCACACCTCTGGAATGTGTTGCCATTGGGGGGTCCTTCAGACCCCATCATTGCAAGTTTTTAGGAAGCCTCTGAAGACTTACTTGTTTTCTCTGGCCTTCCCCTGGTTATGTTTCATTGGACTTTCCTGGTTTGTAGCTGCAACGATGTTTTAGATTTTAATAATATCTGAGCCAGAGGTTTTATAGCAGGTATTTGTTGGTTTTACGATTTTTTTCTCTCTTATCACAGGATGGGTTTTTACTATATGGGATTGTATTGTTGTAAGCTGCCTTGGGAGGACTCCTGCTCTGAAAGGCACCCTAAAAATATTTTAAATAAAATAAGTTACTTGAATGGGGAGGAGTTTTACTCTTCCAAACCAGATTAGTCTTTGTTCTTGGGGGTGACCTTATAATTTTAGAAGGACCAGGAATCTCTGTTTTTGAGATTTATTTCCCCCAAGTTTGATTTGTAAAGCATGAGCAACCAACCTTGAACTTCATTACTTACACACCATGAAGGTTGCTTCATTTGTCGTTTAGCAAGTCCGTTGTTCCTGGACATGAGCTGAAGCGTCAGGCATAACAACCCCTTTTTGTTCCCTGTATAATTGGACAGTGCCCGATATAGACGTTGCTTAAGATGGCCCTTTTTCTAGTGCTCAATTATAGCAACAATCCAGCCACACTTGGCTAATTCCGAATTCAATTATGCGCTTTATTCAAAGGTGCTCACTCCACTTCAACAGTTGCCGTCTGAAAGCTTTGACCTCACAAATTCTGTTCTCATTGGTAGTGCCAGAAATCACAACTAAGCGGCGGGGGGGGGGGGGGGGATGACAATATAGAGGAAACAAATGTGTTGTGTTGTTTTTACATGCTGAATTAGATATCAGTTGAACGTTCATGGGATATTTTCTGTTTATAGCTTTACCTTGCACTATCCATGTACAGGCCTAAGCCTCCTGTTGACTTATACCAGCCTTCCACCAATCTGGTGCCCTCCAGCTGTGTTGAACTGCAGCTCCCAGCGTTCCCATCCAGCATGACCATTGGGAAAGGCTGTCTTAGATAACTACGCCCATTTTCCCTTGCCATTTTCTCTTCCCTCCCACCTTTTGTGGTCAAAAGGAAGGGAAACATCTCTCTCTCTCAGATCTCTACCCAAGATCCTTTCCCCATCCCTAACTGCAGGGGGTGGGAACCTGAGGCCCTCCAGATGTTGCTGGACTACAAATCCCATCAGCCCTGACCATTGGCCATGCTGGTTGGGGGCTGATAGGAGTTAGAACCCAACAACATCTGGAGGGTTACAGGTACCCTGCTCCTACCTAACTGTAACAAAATCCTAGATATCTATAACAGCATTTGTTCACCTTCATCCATTATTACCCACTTAAAGAAATCTTAGCTCATGAATCATGTGGGTTTTAATTGATTTTCCACACACTGCCCTGGGCTCCCTGGAGGAAGGGCAGGATATAAATATCATAAATAATAACACATTGTATAGTGCTTCCCAGATGGTACCATTTCCTCCACAATAAAACAAAAACAGACTTCCCACATATAGAAACAAGTTCAAGAGTAGGACAGACTAGTTTAGTGCTGAAGCATATGTTTCACATGCAAAAGGTCCCAGGTTCAATTATTGGGGCTGGGAAGGGATCTTGCCTGAAAACCTGGGGTAGACAATACTGGGCTAGATGTACCAATGTCCTGACCAGGTATAAAGCAGGTTCCTATGCTCCTTGACATGATGGCCCAGTTCATATGTAATGAGAAGCCTCTATGGGTAAATTTCCTCGTGGGGTTTCTTGTTGCATTGGCAGCTGCCATTTTGAATATTCAGGGCATGTCGAGGGCGCGCCGTAGCTTCTCGTTATGTGCGAACTCGGCAAGGTTGGGTTGTTGGGATGGTTCACAAGCCACCTAGAACCCATGGGCTGTTTTAGGGTTGTGGGTGGCTTGTGAACCACCCCTACAACCCACCCTCATCGGGTTTGCATGTAACAGGAAGCTACGGTATACCCCTGCTGCACCCCTAATATTCAAAATGGCTGTCGCCACCACAACAAGAAGCCCCATGGGGAAATTCACCCACAGTGATTTTCTCGTTACATGCGAACCAGGTCATTAAATTCCTACAGGCAGAGAGTCTTTGGCCATTCAAACATGAGATATCCTCTCTCACACACACCTCTCAGAAGTCTGTAGTAGTCCAGGAAGCATTGTACCACATAATATTGCTAAGTGTGCGAGTTGGCTCTTACCAATTTTTGAACTTCAAAATATCCGTCATAGTCATGTGTCCGATGATAATTGGAGCACCCTATCTCAGTATACACCACTGATCTGGGTTTCCTGAAGGTTTTTCTGGGAATGTTTTCACTACCCTAAATTGATTGACATCTTATTTAAATGTGTTTATATGACTTGTTTTTAGCTATGTATATTGAATATATTCCATGTTGATTTTATGTGCTATATACATATCTCAGTTTTCCCATTAGTCTAAAGTAGTTGAACTGAAATATTTGATTGGGGGGCGGGGGAGCAGTAAAGTGCACTTGGGCTGGGAGTAAGCTCCATTGAGCCCAGTGGGACTTACTTCTGAGTAAACACTATAGGATTGTGCTGTTGAATTTGTTTGACTATAACATCTAAAAGCTTTACTTGGGAGAAAAAAAATGGAATAGTTATCAATATTTATAAGACATGAAAACTCTATTGCATACACTTTCCTTACATTGGTTATGGGGGAAAACTGAAAACACCAAACTCTTAACGAAGGGCACAATCCTATCCAATGCATGGCAGGAGAAGCACGGACGGGATCGTTCCGTCTGCGCTTCTCCTGCCCTGCATTTTCGGCTAGACAGCCAGTTGCGGCTGTTTAGCCGTGGGAGGGCAGAGCGAGGGAGGAGGCTGCCATACGACACATTGGATGTGTCGTACAGGCATTTCCACCTGCCCTGGGACGCCCTCTGGGAACGCCCCTTTTCAGCTGCTCCGCACTCCTCTTGTAAGCACTGAGGATGGGGCTGTTCCATGCTGCCTGTGAGGCAGTGCAGAAGTGCAGGGAGGTTGGTTCTCCGGGAACTGACCTCAGAGCATGGGGTCCGAGGTCGCTTCCTGGAAAGCCAGATATCCTATGACCATCTAGCCGCTGTGCAGCAGCCATAGGATTGCTCCCTTAATAAGTTAGCATACTGAAAGAACCATGCATTTTTATTTATTATATATGCATGCACACTTCCTAGTGATAGTCAGTTGAAGAAAAGGTTAATTGAAACTTTGATTTTAGATTTGACTGGCATTGTATCTGTTTCAGTTGCCCAACTTGACTGGTGTTGTCACATTCATTATGTTACTAATTAATGTTAGTGAAACAATGGCTGGGTTCACACAGCAAGCCTGAGTGTGGGTTGTCGTTGAATCGTGGGTTGTTGTGCTGTGTGAACTCAGCCGCACTAACAAACCATGGTGTCTTAACCACAAACAACCCATGAGGAGAACCCATAGTTTGTTATCGGGTTGTCAACTCTGGGTTTTTCATGGTTAATTAACCATGATTTGTTAGTATGGCTGGGTTCACACAACAGCCCATGATTCAACAACAACCCATACTTAACCTGTACCCTGGCTTGTTGTGTTGTATGAACCAGGTCGATATAGTTCTAAAAATTGAAAAATTTTCATGGAAAAAAATACCACAGTAGAAAAACGTCTGTCCCACATTGCTGGTATTCATCAGGGGTATACCACTTGTCACCCTGCAGATGTTGCTGGATTGCAACTCGCATCAACCATTGCCTATGCTGGCTAGAGCTGGTGGGAGTTGTAATCCAACAACGTCTGGAAGGCTGCAAGTTTCCCAACCCTGGCGTACATGAAGGTTGTCACTTACAGCGCACTACCATGCTTGTCTACTCAGAAGTAAGTCCTGCTGTGTCTAATGGGGCTTATTCCCCGGTAAGTGTCCATAGGATTGCAGCATTAACTTGTGATGTGTTTTATGTGTCACTAGGACACCTTGTTTCCGTATATCAAAGACAACATCCAAGATTATCTACGAACACACTGGGAAGAAGAGGAGTGTCAGCAAGATGTCGGCCTTTTGAGAAAACAGGTGGAGCATTTGGTGTCTCTTTCTGTTCTTATAGTCTGTTTTGTATCAGTCTGTATATCAACATAACTCTTAGACGTAGGGCTACCCCAGCCTTACAAAAAATCCACACAAAGTTACTAGTTCTCACAAATTCTCATTAGCCCAACTGCCCATGAATGCCTACGTTAGTTGTGGCTGGAAAATGAAATAACGAAATCCAGTTCTTGTCCTGGATTACAAAACCTTCCCAGCCTGATCATCTGGAGGTTATTTTTATTTGCCCCATATGAGCAGGCAAGTGGCTTTTTACAAGACCAGACTATGGGTGTTTTGTGAAACTTCAGAACATAGAGTCTGGGAAATGTGTGATCTATACACCTTGTTAAAAAATAGCATTAGACAAATTCATGGAGGACAGGTCTGTCGTAGCCATGATAGCTAAACAGAACTGCCACGTTCACTAGTCAGAAGTGTGCTTCTGAATACCAGTTGATGGGGGCAACCACAGGAGAGGTCTGTGGCTTTCATGCTTGTGGACTCCCAGAAACATCTGACTGGCCACTGTAGCAAACAAAATGCTGGCTTGGATGGACCTTTGTCTGATCCAGCTGGTCTCTTCTTAGGTTCTTATAGAATCATAGAATAGTAGAATCATAAAATAGAAGGGTTGGAAGGGGCCTACAAGGCTATCGAGTCCACCCCCTGCTCAGTTCAGGAATCCACATCAGAGCATCCCTGACAGATGGCTGTCCAGCCTCATCTTGAATGCTTCCAGTGTGGGAGAGCCCACCACCTCCCTAGGGAATTGGTTCCATTGTTGTATTGCTCTAACAGTCAGGAAGGTTTTCCTTATGTTGAGCCGGAATCTGGCTTCCTGTCACTTGAGCCCATTATTCCTTGCCCTGCACTCTGGGATGACGGAGAAGAGATCCTGGCCTTCCTCTCTGTGACAACCTTTCATGTACTTGAAGAGCGCTATCATATCTCCCCTCAGTCTTCTCTTCTCATGGCTAAACATTCCCAGTTCTTTCAGTCTCTCTTCATAGGGCTTTGTTTCCAGTCCCCTGATCATCTTTGTTGCCATCCTCTGAACCCTCTCCAGTTTGTCTGCATCTTTCTTAAAATGTGGTGCCCAGAACTGGACACAGTACTCCAGATGAGGCCTAACCAGTGCTGAGTAGAGGGGAACTAGTACTTCCCGGGATTTGGAAGCTATGCTTCTGTTAATGCAGCCCAAAATAGCATTGGCCTTTTTTTGCAGCCACATCACATTGTTGGCTCATATTCAGCTTGTGATCGACAACAATTCCAAGATCCTTCTCGCTTGTAGTGTGGTTGAGCCACGTATCCCCCATGTGTGGTTGAGCCACGTATCCCCCATCTTGTAACTGTGCATTTGGTTTCTTTTTCCTAGGTGCAGAACTTGGCATTTATCCCTATTAAATGTCATTCTGTGGTTTTCTGCCCAGCGCTCCAGTCTATCCAGATCACTTTGAATTTTGTTTCTGTCTTCCAGGGTATTAGCTATCCCGCCCAATTTTGTGTCATCTGCAAATTTGATCAGCATTCCCTGCACCTCCTCCTCCAAGTCATTAATAAAAATGTTGAAGAGCACTGGGACCAGGACTGAGCCCTGCGGTACCCCGCTCGTTACCTCTCCCCAGTTTGAGAAGATCCCATTGATAAGCACTCTTTAAGTCCAGTTATGTAGCCAACTGTGGATCCTCTGGATCGTTGTTTCATCTAGCCCACTTTGAGCTAGTTTGCTCATCAGGATATCATGGGGCACTTTGTCGAAAGCTTTGCTGAAGTCGAGGTATATTATGTCTACAACATTCCCACAGTCCACAAGGGAGGGTACTTGATCAAAAAATGAGATCAGATTCATCTGGCAGGATTTGTTCTTGACAAATCCATGTTGGCTTTGAGTAATCACTGCATTGTTTTCAATGCAGTGCTTACTCAAAGTCATCTTAGAACAAGAATGGCTCCAAGCCATTGAATTCAGGGAGGCTAAGGGTCAAACGTCACACAGCGTTAATTGTGTAGAGTCTGTGTGAGACTCAACAGGTTTTTTACTCTAGAGTAAGTGTGCATGGCCCCAAATTAGATCAGGACCAGCATGCACCAGGAGGGGAGGATTAAACTTTCCCCCAGCATACCATTTGCTTCCCGAAATCCATCCCCCACACACACATACACACAGAGGGATTTTAAAAAAGAGGCCTTTGATGCATTAAATAATATTGTTTAAAAATATTATATCCCATATTTATTCCATCATGGAACTCAAGGCAGCATAGATAGAAACATAGAAAAGTGCCTTATATCAAGTTAAAATATTGGTCCATCTTGCTCAGTATTGTCAATACTGACTGACTGGCAGGCAGTGGCTCTCCATGAGTTTTTCTTGCCCTACGTGGAGATGCCAGGGATCAAACCTGGGACCTTCTACAGCCCTTTCTTCAGCTCATGCCGTGGGCTATTAATATAGATGGCTTTAAAGGTTTTCTTTCTAAGTATTCTCCATGATGTTTTGCGAAATAGACTCCAGATATTTTCCTAGCTTGCAACTATTTATTTAAGTAGATCTCTATTGTCTGCCCCATGTTTAGTGTTTCATTATACAAAATAAAATGTCACCACCTTAGCGGAGCATTCAGAGTCCCCACCCTTGTTGACGTTGTCTCCTTGCTTCCTCTCCCATTCGACCTTCTGAAGGCTGAAGAAGATTCGCACATGGATGGAGTTGTGCCCATCCCACTGGAAACCAGGGATGGGGAAGCAGAGGTCGAACGCATCATCCAGGCAGTCGTAGACAACGTCCGCTGGCAGATGTCTTTAGACAGAAAGACCACAGCCTTAAAACAGCTCCAGGGCCACATATGGAGAGCAGCATATGAAAACGGCCGTGTGAAGGGAGAGTGAGTAGCTAGTTTCTAGGAATCTTATATATTATTTTATTTAGTAGTAGTAGTCTTTAAATCCCGCTTAATATAATAACATTTCTTAAGTGGTTTACATACAAAAGATATTAAAAATTGCAGTTAAAAGTACATACATTATACAATATAACACAAATTTCAACTTACAACAAAGGGAGGAAGCAATCTTGTGTCCCCTAGACATTGTCTGAAGGGCCATAGGACAGTGGGGATTTTCCCCCTCCAAGGATGGAGACAGCCTGTCTAGCGAAATCTGCAAGGCAGGAAGCAAAGATTGCCTCTGGTGCTCTTCTCGCCCTGCATTGGATGATCAGAAGCCTCTGAGTTTGGGGGCTTCCAATCACCAAGAGCACAATCGATAGGATTGCACTCTAAGGGAACAATAAAAAGAGACAGTAAAACAGAGCGGCATCATGATGATCAATTATAAGCCAGGGAAAACCTGAAGGAACATGTATGTTTTCAGGAGGCGTTTGACTCTTGATATTACACAATGTGTACTTTTTCCCTGCTATTGCTATGTCCCATAATTTAATAAACCAACTCTTAACTGTTGATATATTCATGTCTTTCCATAATTAGGCAACACAATTTTTGTTGCTACGATCCAAAGCTGAATCGGATTACAATCTTCATGTTGCACATTTCTGTAATGGAACCAAGTTACAATACCTCGGGAATATCCAGTAATTATACTTATCAGTGAGGAAAGTCCTGTAATTGCATCTTCAGAATTTCTGCAGGTTGCCTTTCTCACGATCTCCTTTTGTTCTCCATTATAGGTTCTTTGAGGATGTGGTTCCAGCAGTGAGAAAGTGGAGAGAAGCAGGAATGAAGGTTTATATTTATTCTTCTGGGAGCGTGGAGGCACAAAAGCTCTTGTTTGGGAATTCTACAGCAGGTGATATTTCAGAGGTAGGTATACAGATTGGGGTGGTTCTCTCTCTCTCTCTCTCTCTCTCTCTGTTACATTATTTTAGCTATTATACCCTGAAGAGCTCAAAGCAGCTGACGTTTCCCAGACAGTCTCCCATCCAGGCAGCTTATAGGGGTCAGACTTGCTTAGCTTCAGCCCTCAGACCATTCTGAGGACATGGTTTTTAGGCATAATTCTGCAAATTCCAACAGGCTGGGTGTTCGCATCTTGCATCCTCAGTCATTATACATATCAACAAGAAAAGCCCATTGTCCCTTCAGGTTATCATCTCTCAACTCCTTAATTTCTAGAATGTGTTGCTTCTTACAAACAAACCTCTTTTCCTTTATTTTTTATTGCTCAAAGATAACAATAAATGCAATATAAAAAGTTTAAAAGCCATTTACAAAAAAGCACACAGACAATATATGCAAACAACATATAACTAAAAACAACATTGAACTATCAGTCATAACGAAAGACACATCCAGGACCGATTAAAACTCATCATGTGCTGCCAGATGCCTGGGAAAAGAGATAGGTCTTAACCTGGCACCAAAAAGATAATAATGTTGGTGCCAGTCGGACCTCATCAGGGAGTTTGTTCCACAGATGGGGGGCCACCACTGAGAAGGCCCTCTCCCTCGTTGCTGCCTTCCGAGCTTCCCTTGGAGGAGGTAGTCGGAGGAGGACCTTAGATGTTGAACGTAGTGTATGGGTAGGTTCATTTCAGGAGAGGCGTGCCATCAGGTATTGTGGTCCCAAGCCGTGTAGAGCTTTTATAAGTTAAAAGCAGCACCACTTTTTAAAAAATCCTCTGTGACAAAATCACAACGCTTGTCATGTGGAGTTTATATTAATGTTTATATGTGTTTGCTGTGTTAAATAGAACCCAGGTAAGTGAGGGTTAATTGTTTGGTAGTGAGTGAGTGAAAGGTGGGAGGGACATGTGTGTGAGAGAGGGAGGGGAGACTGTTTCTAAATGGCAGGAGCAGACAGTTGGTTAGACAGGGATAGGGCTTGGAGATAGAGACAAGGCCTTAGGGTTTCATTAAGCCACATCTAGATAGTGGGATTGTGAGAATAAGAGTTAGAAGGGGTAGAGTAGGCCGGGAAGACCGAGACCAGGGTGAGTAATTATAAGATATAGCCTCTCTTGTATTAAATAAACTTTAATTTGTTTTTAAATTATAAAATCCCGTGACTTGTCCATCTTTCTGTGCTACCAGTGGTGCTCCTATTTCCTGGGTACTTCTCCTGGTTGGGTAAAGGGAACCAATTAGGCATACTGGGTGTCTCTTTTACCTGGTGAATGTAGGGGCTGAAGCTTGTGGGACTGTAAGGACAGCTGTCCCAAAGCAGAGGCAATCGGACCTGAGGGAAGGTTATGTCACAATCTCCTTCAGTCTTCTGGTGCTTCTCTGGCCCTCCCTTAAACACTTTTTCCAGCACCAGGCCACCATGTTAACTTTCCACAAAAGCCCTGACATGGTGTTGCTCCAGGGCATTATGCAATGGAAGCTGGTAGCTCTGATGTCGGTGGGGCAGTGAATCCACTCCAGGTTTCAGTCAGAACCCTAAAAGGAGCGATCCAGGGTGCACCTTGGATAGCTCTTTTAGAGTTCTGGATGGTTCTGACTGAAACCTGGAGCGGATTCGCCGTCCCGCTGACATAGAAGCCACCAGTCTCCACTGGCATTGTGAGAAATTAAAATGGTAGCTCATGGAGCCCCACCAGGCGCTAATTGGAGTGCTGATTCTGCCCACCACAGCTGAGGGCCTCCTCAAACTTGGAGTCAGCCCTGAGTCTCATGAAGGGACAAAAAGCTACAGGGCAGTGAAGCTCCACCCACTGACCACTACAAATCCTGTTCAATGCTCATAGCAAGTCCCTCCACGGAAACTTTCTGTGTGGAGATAGCTACATCATGAGAGCAGTTGAAAGTGGCCTTCATGGAGCAGTTGTTTCATGAACACTTGGTCCTTCGGGTTATCCTTTCTCAGTTTCTTAATTCCTTGAACTTGCTTCCTCCTATGAACAAACCTCTCCTCCTTTTCTTTTCTTCTTTTGCTTGCTTGTTTTTGTTCAAATGTCCTCCCTCGATCTTTCAGCTCTTCGATGGCCACTTTGACACTAAAATAGGCCCTAAAGTTGACAGCGAGAGTTACCAGCGGATTGCCACAAGCATTGGATGTTCCACAAACAACATCCTGTTCCTGACGGATGTCACTCGAGGTAAGAGAGCTCATGGTTGTTACCTCACTGTTGTTCCAGCAGGTGTGGCCGGACTTGTCCACTGCGAACTGCTGCAGAGTCATTGGTGCCAGAAGGTGACTGTCTGAGCCACTTGCTCGGCTTCTGTCCATTCAACAGTGTGCGTGTCTTACGGAACAGGAGAAAAAATGGAACAGATCTGCTGAGGTTCTCTGATGCCAAGCATCAAGTAGAGGCCATAAAGTACAAGTACAATGTAGATCATAGAATAGTGGGGTTTGAAGGGGCCTACAAGGCCATCGAGTCCAACCCCCTGCTTAATGCAGGAATCCAAGTCAAAGCATCCCTGACAGGTGGCTGTCCAGCCTTGTCTTGAATGCCTCCTGTGTGGGAGAGCCCACCATCTCCCTAGGTAATTGGTTCCATTGTCATATTGCTCTAACTGTCAGGAAGTTTTTCCTGATGTTGAGCCGAAATCTGGCTTCCTGCCACTTGAGCCCATTACTCCATGTCCTGCGCTCTGGGATGATCGAGAAGAGATCCTGGCCTTCCTCTCTGTGACAGCCTTTCAAGTACTTGAAGAGCGCTATCCTGTCTCCCCTCAGTCTTATCAATGCAAGGAGATCAATGCAAGGAGTTGGAAGTTCCTTACATAAATGCCCTTTATCTGACATGATCAAAGCTTCCCCTTTGGGGAAGGGCTGTAGCTCAGTAGTAGTGCACATATTTTGCACACAACAGGCCCTAGTTTCAATCCTTGGCATCTCCAAATAGGGCATGGAAAGATCGTTATCCAGGCCCAGAATCAACACCTGGCATCCTCCTGGGCCTACCTGCCCTGTACCCTCCACATCAGAAAGCTGGGTCTTCGAGCCTCCAGTTCCCCAGTGCCCTAGAGTGACACTACGTCTGATGCTGTGGGGCATGCTAGAATTAAAAGGGCAGCTCCCAGCCATCCATGGGAGTGCTGCTGCCACTGCCAGGTGACAGGGGGCACCCCAGAGGGCATTTTGCCCATTTTGTCCTCAAACATGGAGCCAGCCCTACCCCTGTCTGAAACCCTGGAGAGCCTCAGCCGGTCAGTATTGACAATACTACACTAGATGGACCAATGATCTGAGTCGGTATAGCAACTTCCTGTGTACTTTTATTTTTTAAAACATTCTTCACCAAGGTAATCCATATTCTGTACAAAGAATAGCTGAATTCTCCAACCTGTCTTTCCTATGGATATTTTCTAAATGTGTTTGGTTATATAGATTTCATTTGCATAGCCTACCTTACGTTGCATAATTCAGCACATTTTGCTGTTTTCCAAAATTGATTTATTCTGAAGCAAAGAGGGCCCAAGTGCTTTACTATTTGAAACTGCAAATGGGGGGCGGTGGGATTTCCATGTTTTAATGATACACTACATTAGAGAAAAAAATCCTGGTTGTAGTAAAGAAGCATGTCAAGGAGAAGGCTACGTTAGAATGATCTTCCTGAAGTACTTGTTTTCCATGGGCAAGAAGATATTAATGGGAAGGTCAAAACCATGTGATTCCTTCCCCTGCAATATGAAATGATACAAATCTAGGAATTTTGTACCCGTAGATGTGAAGGGCTGGAAAAACAATCCAGAAAAATGGGAGGAAATCCTAATATATACAGTCGGGGCCAGAAATATTGGAACAAGGATAACTGTTTTGGCAGGTGGCCTCTGTACACCACCACATTGAAGTTGAAAGGAAACACACCCAGGTGAGAGCGAAGTCAGGACTTTCAGCTGTAATTCAAGGGGTTTGGCAAAAGTGGGCCACTAACCATTCAGGAAGTACAGCTAGTAGCATACACACACCCCCATCGTTGGTGGCTCCTAAGTAGTGGAATGAATGGCTGACAAGCAGCTGCATGGCCAGGTGTGGCCTGTTTCCTGGGTACCCCATGACCAATCAAGCAAATAAAAGGCCTGGAGGTGGTTCTGAGTGTTACATTTGCATGTGGTAGCTGTTCACTGGAACTCCCAACATGAGGTCCAAAGAGGTGTCCATTCGAGTGAAGGAGGCCATCATTAGGCTGAGGAAACAAACCCATCGGAGAGACAGCAAAAACATTGGGAGTGGCCAACACAACAGTTTGGAACATCCTGAAAAAGAAGGAATTAACTGGCAAGCTCAGCAACAGCAAAAGGCCTGGCAGACAACGGAAGACAACTAAAGTGGATGACCGCAGAATTCTGCTCAGGGTGAAGAGGAACCTTTTCACAACATCTAGCCAAGAACACTCTTGAGGAGGTAGGCATGTCACTGTCAACATTTACAGTCAAGAGACAGCTTTATGAATGTAAATACAGAGGCTTCACAGCAAGGTGCAAGCCACTGGTAATGCTCAAGAACCGAAAGGCTAGATTAGCCTTTGCCAGCAAACACCTAAAAAAGCCTGCCCAGTTCTGGGATAAGATTCTTTGGACTGATGAGACCAAGATTAACTTGTACCAGAATGATTGGAAGAGAAATGTATGGAGAAGGAAAGGAACAGCTCATGATCCAAAGCATACCACATCATCTGTCAAACATGGTGGAGGCAGTGTTATGGCATGAGCATGTATGGCTGCCAATGGAACTGGGTCACTGGTGTTTATTGATGACCTGACTGCTGATAAAAGCAGCAAGGTGAATTCTGAAGTGTATAGGGCTATACTTTCTGCTCAGATTCAGCCAAATACTGCCAAACTGATAGGATGCTACTTCACATTGCAGATGGATAATGACCCAAAACATACAGCAAAAGCTACCCAAGAGTTTGTCCAGGCAAAGAAGTGGGATGTTCTCCAATGGCCAAGTCAGTCACCTGCTCTCAACCCAATAGAGCATGCTTTTCACTTACTGAAGACAAGACTGAAGGCAGAAAGAGCCACAAACAAGCAGCAGCTGAAGGCAACTGCAGTGAAGGCCCCGCAAAGCATCTTGAGGGAGGAAACTCAGCATTGGGTCATGTCCATGGGTTCCAGACTTCAGGCAGTCATTGACTGAACAGGATTTTCATCCAGGTATTAAAGACGACCCTTAAGTTTGAAATGATGTTGGTTTGTTCCATTACTTATGGGCCACCAACGATGGGGGTGTGTGTATGCCACTGGCTGTCCTTCCTGAATGGTTAGTGCCCCACTTTTGTCAAACCCCTTGAATTACAGCTGAAAGTCCTGACTTCGGTCCCATCTGGGTGTATTTCCTTTCAACTTCAATGTGGTGGTATACAGAGGCCAACTGCCAGAACAGTTATCCTTGTTCCAATATTTCTGGCCCTGACTGTGTGTGTGTGTGTGTGTGTGTGTATACACGCACACATACACACACACACACACACACACACACACGGACTTGGGGGGGGGTCTCTATTTTTTTTCTGTCCTTTCCCCCCAATTCTTCACATCTCGTGTGTGTATGTAGATCAGCCCCAAGTTGCCCTAAGAAAATGTGGAAGATTGGTATTGAGCAGGGATGCAGAACTTCTTTCAGCCCAAGGGCTGAATTCCTTTTTGCAGAAGGCCTTGGGGGCTATATTCCACTGGTGGGTGGGGCCAAATGCAGGAGGGTGGGACTAGAGGCAAAGGGGGTGGGGCCAAAAATACCAGCATATTTTAGCTTAAAGCTCTTATTGCCAATAAATAAGCCTTAGGAGAGGCATTTCAACCTTTTAGAACGGGGAAAAAACTACGCAAAGCCAGGAAACCACCAAAGGTCAGTGGTTGCGGGAAGGGGATGGGGAGGGATGTGGCCAACTGGGGAACCCTGGTGGGCCAGATTGGGATCCCACATGGGCCAGATTGGGATCCCACATGGGCCAGATTTGGCCCCTGAGCCTGAGGGTTTACACCTCTGCTCTAAAGTATGGTCCTGGTGTATTAGGGAGGGCCGTAGCTCAGTATGATAGAGCACATGCTTTGTATGCAAAAGGCCCCAGGTTTGATCCCCAGCTTCTCGAGATAAGGTGAGGGAAGATTCCTGCTTGAAATTTTTGAGAGCCACTGCCAGTCAGTGTAGACAACACTGGGCTAGATGGACCAACGCTCTGACTCAGTATAAGGCAGCTTCCTATGTTCCTAGATTGGGGGTGTCTTGGTACACCCAGTTTAATTGATTAGTCTTGTCTCTCTTTCCCTCAGAGGCGGATGCCGCAGAAGAAGTTGACATGCACGTGGCTATAGTAGTCCGGCCAGGCAACGCTGGACTGACAGATGACGAGAAATCCTATTACAGACTCATAACATCCTTTGATGAACTGTTCCTGCCATCATCCACTTAAGAAGCAAACTTACATAGGAAGTTTTTTTAAGATGGAACAGCACCTGACAAAATTCTCCTTATAATTTATGGTAGTTTTGCTGGTGATAAGAACTTTGGCAGAGAAAGTATTGGATCCTTGACCTTCTGGTGACATGCCATTGAGCCTGGTGTGATTGATGCGTCCGCTGGTGTTGCAAGTGCGTTTCAAACTGAGCAGCCGTGAAGCCCCTGGGTTGTCGGCACCTTTACTTTGGAATTGCACATGAAAGAGCCAGTGGGCACAATTCGCCAGAGGGTTCTCCTGCGCGTGCCCTTTTTGAGATGAATAGAAAGTGTGCAAGAGCCCAGCAGTACCCTTGCGCGCCTCCCATTCATCTCAAAAGGGGCTTGCGCTGAAGAACCCTCCTCCGGTGGACTGTGAGGCATGTTTACCCCAAACACACATTCCTTTAGCTTTAGTCTGTCCTGCAAATAAAAAAGAAAATCTCTTGAGGTTTTTTTCTGTTCTCCATTTTTTTCCTCAGTGACAGTTCATACTATTTATTGGATGAGTCCTTTTGAAAGCATTGCAAACTGTGGCAAGCTTGCTAGTTCTCCTGCTCTGAGAAAGAAAAGGAGGTGAGAGTGTACAGTTTCAACTGAATTGCAGACCAAAGTTATAATAAACACATTTGAGGCCTTTCCAGGGGAGGACAATCCTGTACACAGGGACGGTGTGGGAGATCTGTAGGATGTTTGCATAACTAGCACACCCATGGGGGGGGGGGGGGAGGAATTGCATATTCCCTGGATTGTGTTGTTGAGTAAATGCAATCTCACCCCTGCAGCTGTTGAGACGTTGACTGGATTCATACAACACAACAACACACACTCAAGCTTGAGTATGGGTTCAAACATGGGTTGTCATTGAAACGTGGGTTGTGGTGCTGTGTGAACCCAGCCACACTAACAGACCATGGTTTGTTAACCACAAACAACCCACAAAGAGAACCCACAGTTCATTGTTGAGTCGTGAACTGTGGGTTCGTGGTTAATAAACCATGGTTTGTTAGCATGGCTTTGCATTACTTACAAAGTTGGAAAACATCTTGCAATAGCCAAAACTGGCTACAATGACAGTGACCATCCATTGAGTTCAATGGGGTCGTGGTAAATGTTGAAGTGCAGGTGCTCATCATGACAGTACCCATATCCAAGGAGAGTCCAAAAGTCCAGGCAGATCCACATCAACCAGTTCTAGCAGTTTTCATCTCCACAAGAAACAGTATCTTGTAAAGCTAATGGGTTTTCATTGCCATTCAAGACCAAGCCGCCCCAAAATACTTGGCATTACAACAGGGAAGAATTTATTGCTGCTAAATTAATTTCCCCCCAGCTAGTGTGAGGACTTCAGCTAAACTCAAGAGGGAATGGAATTCTGAGGGTGGTGGCAGATGAGGTCAACATCCCAGCTAATAAGTTGCCGGTGCTGTGTCTGTGAGTGCTAGCTCCACTACAAAATGGATCGAGTTGTTTTTGTAGTCCCATCAGTCAATGAAGTTGGAGTTAAGTAGGTCAGTCAATGCTCCTCTGAGAGCATTGTTGCCACTGGATGTTCATGACTTCACTGGAACCACATTTTTAAAGGTTAATGGAGAAACTGCTGCTTAACAGAGTGGCATGGAGGAGCTCGAAGGGAGGAATGTTCCTTTTTTGTCTTCAGTCTAATCATACCACTTGCATGAGATGCAAAAAGGAAGCGCGATACGTGTATTGTTAAAGAGATGTTTAAGTGCAATGACACCCTTGTGTGTGACTTGAAAACACGATGACAGGGTTTGGAGGAAGGTTTGTATTCCCAGCTTGTGTCCATTGGGTGGGTCGGGGGGACAGTGGTTCTTTTCTGAGACATACAGGGAAGTTAATGACATCGGTTGAGCTAGGAATGATTTACGCTTCTGGTCAATAACTAGTTTACCTGGAGGCCCCTTTGAGAAGTGACTGATACTTAAGAATATGACTAGTAAAGGCCTGAGGCCACAGGTGCTAAAGCCTGGCATCAGTGCCCAAAATACTCAGCTGCTGGGCTCCCGGCACCCTACCAAGGGGCCCCCACTGACACCCACCCTAGGCCCACCCCTAACCTGCTTTTCCCCCCTAACACTACACCACTGTTTGAATTTCCATAATGCCTTCAATGTACGATCACCCTGGAAGGTTATGGGACATTCACATGGCAACCCCCAGAGTGCAACTAGGGACAGTGTAGCAGTGATTAGAGTGCTCCTTCCTGTTGCTATCACTGCTAGCTAAGTAACACCTCTCCTCCCCTCAGGGGACCACTGATGGAGGAAGGGCCCACCTTGCGAGTACTCTCTGATACTTGGAGCTGACCCCGCAGGTGGCATTTTCTCCTTGCCTGGGTTGCAGTGAGGACCATGGGGACAGCTGTTGTGGGGCGGGGGGGAGATTTGGTTCACCCACCTCCAGCTGTGACACCTTACTCTGCTCTCCACACACTGAGCAGTGCAAATAAGCTGGGAACAAAGAAGGGAGTGAGGCTCAGCACATGAAAACTGGGGCAGATGCCCTTTTGCTTGTGCTTCCTGAGTTGCTCGTTTGCTATTGGCACCAGTGTCTTTCACAGATACAGTAGAAGAACAAAGCGCGGGCTGGTGGTGACGGTGGCAGCCATGTTGCTTAAGGCATGAAACGGATGTTAATAATTGGTTTCATGCTGGTTTCGTGCCTTGAAACAGCATTGTTTACCTCATGTCTCCAATTAGCAGTTGAAGCCCTGAGGCCTTAAGTGCTGCCAATTTGCCGTTGCAGAATAACCAGAAGTCCAGGAGGGGTGGGGGCTGCATAGAACACTTCAACTGGTTTAAGTTGGTAGAGTAGACATGCCATTTCACAGAGCCGGAAGGGGTCTTGTAGGCCAACTAGCCCAGCTCCCCCGCTCACTCCAGAACTAGATCATCTCTGACATGACCGTCCAATCTCTGCTTGAAGACCTTCAGGGAGGGGGAGACCCCACCCCACCCCTCTCTCTCATTGGTTCTGTTGTTGAAATGCTCTTACCATTAAGAAATGTCTCTTAACATTCATCCAAAAATCTGTCCCCCTGTAACTTAGCAATAGAGTTTTCTTTGTGAGTGGTTGTGCAAAATTCTCCCTTATTGTAGATCTTACTTAATGTCAATATGACGTTTTGCGTTGTGGTGCATGTGTTGTCTTAACAAACCTGTTGCTGAAATGGAAGCCCCTGTACCAATTACCATCTGCCTGAGTGAGCTCCGATTTAGATTGTTGCCCATGCAGTGTGCACTTGTAAATAAAGGCCTAGTTCTGTTGCTTGACAAGTGCCTAATAAGTGTCAGAATTTTGTCTGGGAGTTGCTGGGAGTGCAAATTCAACCGCCAGTAAACTTTCAAAGTGTGCCAGTGAAGGGGGCACTCTAGACCAGTGGGGAACCTCTGCCCTGAAGGCCAAATGTAGGCCTCCAGGCCTCTCAGTTTTAACTTCTGGACTTCCATAGCCCATACCTCTTCACCAGTCCTGTTCTGTGTTATTGATATTATTTACACCGAGGGTGTAGAATCTCGGCCCTGACCACCAATTGTAAAAGCTGGGAAACTACCAAACATGTTCTCCCCACCACCGTTCTAAAAGGTTGAAATGCTTCTCCTAAGGGTTAGTTACTGGTAGTAAGAGGTTTAAGCTAAAATACGGAGTGGCCCAAAAGTAGGTATACAGTTGTTTAGAATGTTGATGGGAGGGGGAGAGGGTATGTGAGTAGAAGATGTGTGGGTGGAGTCAGAATGACAGTTGGGAAGAGGGAGTGACAGGGAGTGACAGTTAAATCAATTAAGTGTAGAGAGTGAGGGGAGTGAGGCCCTTAAGTAGGTATATAGTTGTTCAGTTATTTTTTTTTACTGATATTGTGAATGATGGCAGCGAACTTGAGTCAAGAACAAAGTGGATTCTAAAGCAGTACTGGAAGTCTGAAAATTCTCTCCCCCTCCCATCAACATTCTAAACAACTGTATACCTACTTTTGGGCCACCCTGTATGCTGGTACATTTAGTACTTTGGCCCCACCCAGTGGAGGCTGGTGGCTCCAATGTCAGTAGGGCTGTGAATTCACTCTGGGTTTCAGTCAGAACTCTAAAAGCTATCTAAGCACCTTGGATAGCTCCTTTAGAGTTCTGACTGAAACCTGGACTGGATTCACTGCCCCACTGACATCAGAGCCACCAGCCTCCGCTAACCCCACCCTTTTTGCCTTCAGTCTCACCTCCATCTGGAATGTGTTTCTGAAATTGAATCCAGACCTCAGGCTAAAAGAAGCTCAAGACCCTTGCATTGCACCTGTTCCTCAGCTACAAGGTTGATGGAGGAAACCTTGCAAAGGTTGGGGAAGAAGAATGCCTGGATGTAAATGTCTCTTCCCCACCCCAACCTGGTTGCATATCAAACTAAGGTAAAAACAACAACTGTAACTTTGCCCCCTTTGGGCTCGGGCCGTGCCCACTGCAGGAATGCAGAACCCCTCCCCCACACAGAGCTTTTGAGTGAGGTAATGTGGGCATCAGCAGGAAAGTGGTTCCTCACCCCTGCTCCAGGCACTGGGAGTATCTGAACATACGTATTTGCCAAGTGTTGATCCATCTAGCCTAGTACTATCTATTGAGTGGTTGCTAGCCACGGATTCAGCAGAGGTCTCTCAGAGACCTGCTGCTCAAGGTCCTTTAACTGGGGACTGGGACTTAAACCAGAGACTTATATATGCAAGCCCTGTGTGAGGGTCTGTCCCCAACCTGGTACCCTCCAGATGTGTTGGCCTGCAACTCCCAGCATTCCTGACCATTGGCCATGCTGGCTGAGGCTGATGAGAGTTGAAGTTCAGAACTTCTGGAGAGCACCAGGTTGGGAAAGGCTGCTTTAGAGAGTGCTTACTTAGACACGTCCCACTATCAAGCTCCCTCAAAGGCCCCTGCTGACTGCTGTAATGTGTGAGGTTCAAGCAACAAGGCCATTCTCGGCTGTACAGAAGGCTGGAATTCCCTGCTATGACAGGCTTGGCAAATGCTAAGACTGAGCCCCTTTTGAAAGCTTTGTAAAGGCCTGCTATTGGGGCCAATGCTTTTCAATGTGTTCCTAAATTGTCTAGAATTAGGCATGAGCAGTGAAGTGGCCAAGTTTGCCGATGACACCAAATTTTTTAAGGTGGTTAAAACAAAAAGGGACTGCGGTGAGCACCAAAAGGATCTCTCCAAACTGGGGGAACGGGCAGCCAAGTGGCATATGCGGTTCAATGTATGCAAGTATAACGTGCAAAAACCCCCAACTTCAAGTATAACCTGATGGGAGCTGAGCTAACAGTGACCGATCAAGAAAGAAATCTTGGGGTTGTGGTGGACGGCTCAATGAAGATGTCAACCCAGTGTGCGGCCACTGTGAAAAAGGCAAACTCCATGATAGGCATAATTAGGAAAGGAATTGAGAATAAAACTGCCAATATCATACTGCCCATATATAAATCTATGGTGCGGCCACACTTGGAATACTGTGTACAGTTCTAGTTTTAGGTCACTGCACCTAAAAAAAAGATATCGTAGAGCTGGAAAGAGAGCAGAATAGGGCAACCGAAACGATCAAGGGGCTGGAGCATCTCCCCTATGAGGGAAGGCTACAACAGCTGGAAAAAAGGCAAGTAAGGGGAGACGTGATAAAAGTGTACAAAATTATGCACAGTGTGGAGAAAGTGGGCAGGGAGACCATTTCTCCCTCTCAGTACTAGAACCTGGGGTCATCCCATGAAGCTGACTGGTGGGAGATTCAGGACAGAAAGAAAAGACTTTCTTCGTCACATAGCACAAACTGTGGAATTCGTTACCATAAGATGTAGTGATGGCCACCAACTTGGATGGTTTTAAAAGGGGATTAGACACATGCATCTAGGATAAGGCTACCAATGGGTACTAGTAATGAAGGCTGTGCTACCTCCAGTACCATAGGCCGTATGCCTATGTGCACCACTTGCTGGGGAACATGGGTGGCAGGGTGCGGTTGTAGGCTTCCTGTGGTCAGCTGGTTGGCCACTGTGTGAACAGAGTGCTGGACTAGATGGACCCTTGATCTGATCCAGCAGGACTCTTCTTATGTTCTTACCTGTTTAGGCTGGACTTTGGGCTCAGGGTTTTGAAGCAGACAAAGGTGGAGATATTTCAATGAATTTGCTGTGGAGTTTTTGGCCGGGGTGTTTTTGCTTTGCTTTTGTTGCCTACCCTAGTCTCTTGAGATCGGGCAGACTAGGAAAGTTATAAGCAAACGTCTCCATCTCCACTCATTAGAATGCCACAGCCCCGGGGCAGTTTTCCTGCTCCATGTACCACCGGTTTGATGCATGTTTGTGCAATATGTGCAATAATACGCATACTCTCCATAAAAGAAATTTATTTAGTGGTCATGTTTCAGTGTACAATTATTAATCATTACTCAGCTGTACTGAAATGTGCCATAAGAAATACTTTTAAGAAATGTGCAATATACACCAAAAAGCTTGGGTTGCATATTAGGTGGGGGGCAAGAGGGAAGAGAAGAAAAATCATTCACAAACTGATTGTTTTCAAATAAATTTCAAAATATAAAATGATACAACATAAACATCTATTTAAAAAAAAATACACAGTGAACTATTTACAGTAAATCACATTTGAACAGAAACCTATTTGAGCTATGCATGTTTGTGTGCGTCTCAGTATCTGTATTTTTCTTCCATGCTGTCCTTGCCATAGCTGTGTGTAAAACACATTTGGTTTGGGCTCACCTTTGGCCTCCCACAAGCCTCCCCCTGCTTACCTATCTTTCTATTGTTTGAGACATTTGTGTACTTTACCATTTGAAGTGGTTTGGGATTTTTTAGTCCAGTATCAAATATTCCATGTCAAACAGCAAACGTTGGCCCAAAGCAAACATATTACTATTTTGACAAATCTCCTGTTATGGCCATCAACAACAGAAGAAAAGAACTAAGTAGTGTTGGCTGTATTTATTTATTTATTTATTTATTTATTTATTGCATTTTTAAAAAATTCTACCTTTTTACCAATGGCGATGTCTCATTTCCACCTCTAACTATTTCTCTAGTCTCCTGAATGTTTTGAATGGGATATATTGATGTAAAAAGGGAGAAACCAAGACCTCTGACATTGCCATCCTATGCATCTTTACTCAGACATAAGTCCCACTGTGTTCAGTGGGGCTTACTCCCAAGTAAGGATGCATAAGAGTGCACTGTGAATGTTTCAGTTTCAAAGACCTCTGTCTGCAATTGGGTTTCCAACCAGCCTCTGTAGCTGTGCCTTTAATAGCAACTTGAAATGCAGACATTAGCAGGTGATCATGTAGGTTATCTGCATGCCATGAAAAGCTTCCTCTGCTGATTTCTGCACATCAACTAATGTTAAAGGCAGAAGAGGTGACCAGGCTAGGCTTTCTTTTTGTTTTCTCTGATCAGCCGACAAACCTGCCTGGCAATGATCAGCTGTGGACTAACATGCCTGGACTGCAGGGACCAGAGGGGCTTTGAAATTAGGTGCCTGGTGTTTTCTGAATAGAGTTGCCAATATTGTGGCCATGCAGAGGAGGACAGGGCTGGTGAACCTTTAACACTTGTGCAGACTTACTGATATTCTCTCTTCTACACATCCATGAAAGGTGAAGGATCCCTGTCCTCTTCTGCACCTAGTTGCCAATGTCCCACCAAAACAGGGTTTGCCTGACATGTGGACATTCTGCAGGTGAAATTTTTGCTCTCCCTCCATGCCAGCTGCTATATTTCAGCATGACAGACAACTCTTAAAGGGACAGGACTCCCAACAGGAAAAAAACCAGACAATCCTAACCCTGAGTTTAAGGAGAAGAGAGAGAGGTTCTGTCTCCCTTTCGCCCTGGTGCTCTAGTGGACTAAGCTGATTCTAGGATTGCAAGATTTTTCCCCCAGCAGGGCTCCTGGGCTTTTAAAAGCTGCCTGACATACAGAAAGTGGGGAGGAAATCCAGTAGGGATGAGCAGACTGCAACCTGGGGATTTTGTTTAAATCAAGGGTGGGAAACTTGTGGCCCTCCAGATGTTTGGGCCTACAGCTCCCATCAGTCCTAGCCAGCAATGGTAAGGAGGGATGATGCGAGTTGTAGGCCAAAATATCTGCAGGGTTACAGATTTCTCACACCTGCTTTAAATCAACAGCTGAATCAAGAGACAAAGCTGTCCTGGCTTCTCCACATCCCCACACATACACCTGGACCTGTTGTCAGCACCTTCCCACCTGCTGTGTGGTATACAGGGAGATCTACTGGCTACAACAGGCTAAGGGACGGGATGAAGTCGCAGTTTCCAAGTCTCCCAATTTAGCATCAGATTTAAAGGCAGAGGAGGAACCTCTGGGTTGCATCCTAGACATTCTAGAACTACTGGTACCAACACACACTGTGTGACCAGATTCCCTGGTGCTCTATGGGGAAAAAGCATCTGCCTTTTTAGGGGCACATCCTGCAATTCAAAGCTGGTACTTAGGAATGCAGGAAGCTGATATGCAGACAAGAGCATAGAGCGAGAGGTGCTGGTGCGATCTTGTTCTAGAATTCATTACGGATTCACCGAGGAATTTACAAGACAGCCACCCTCAGGGTGGAACCAGACTTTATGAGAGCTACAGCTGCTCTGTATCCCTTGTCTGCTTCTTCCTTGTAAGGTATACTACAGTATGGCATAGGATGTGACGTAGTCAGACAGTGTATATTCCCCACTTTTGCCAGCCAATTCTAAGAGGTGTGTGGGGAGGAGACGCACAGCCCAAGGACATAACATCACATGCCGTGTTGTAAAAGACAAGATGAGAAAGGCGGGGCAAGGAGACACGGAGCAGCTGCAGCTCCACATCTCTTGTAGCATCTCGTTCTGCCCTCAGGAGACCCTTTTGGCAACTTGCCTGTGATTGCAGGTGTGAAAAATGAACGAGTATTTTTTTTAAAAGTGGGAAATCAGGCCAAGCGTGTGACTGCAGGCGCCCAACACCATGACAACGAAAGGGGGCAGGATGGGTTAAACCTGATCCGTCTGGTACTCGGAAGCTTCGGAGAGGCTTTCGGAAAAGCTGAGGAAATTCTCCTGGTACTCAGAGCAAATGATCTCAAAGCGGTAATGTCTGAACTCCACAGCGAAGGAGCCGAAGTAGCAGAGGAAGCACATCACCATGCCCCACTGTATCCGCGCCGCATGCATGTGAAACTTCTGGGCCATCAAGATGAAATCTGAAGAAGAGTCAAGGAACATACACGGGGAGGCACAAGCGCATGGACAAAGCAATGGAAGCAGCGGCCATGAAGCTGCTTTATACTCAGGACCATATAAAGTCTGTGCTCAAACAAAAATCAGAATTCTGCAACCTGCTCAACTTAATGGCTTATTTTGCTTAATTTTTCTGCCATATTTGCCACTTTGCATAATGTATTCCAGCTTTCCTATTCACGGGAGGAGCACGTTTACTGAATCCTCATCCCAACCACTGAAAATGTTGTTCTCTGGCTTCAGAAGTTTCAGAAGGTATTGCCCATGTAGTTTCTAAGCATATCTTCATGAACCATGAGGACTAGAAACCATACATAATATATTCAAATTAAAATTCTCAGGAGGCTGATTTCTGTGCCAGCTCATTCCACATTCTGTGCTTTTTCTGAGCTCTAGCAGTAGGTCCACAAGCCTACCTATACAGGATCATTACTGAGCTAGATAAGAACTAGGTTATCTACAGTAGTGGCTGTCTAAGGTTTCAACCCTGCTGCTTGAGACTGTTTTAACTGGAGACGACAGGGATTGTATTTCAGATTTTCTACATACAAAGCATGTTCTGTCCCACTGAGCTACAGCGCCTCCCTGAAAGTGGTTGCTTCAAAAATGAACAAGAGGAAAATAACATTGCTTGCTCCCCACTCCCCCAAGCAGTAGGAGTTCTAGGGCAGGGATGGGCAACTTGTGGCCCTCCTGATGTTTGGTCTACAACTCCCAACAGCCTTAGTCTGCAGAGCCAATGGTGAAGGAGGATGAATGTTGAAGGCCCAAAAGATGGAGGGCTACATGTTGCTCACCCATTCTAAGGGAAGGACATTTTACAAGAGCCATTTCTATTTGCGCAAAGAAAGCTTAAGAGACTTTGGGTTCAGACAGACATATGTACCTACCTCCTGAAGCTAGTGAAGCTTTGCTTCCCCACATGGGATTCAGTTGTCATTGAGTCAAGAATCAAGCTATTCCCACACTGCAAGGTTGAGAAAAGCCACACCTGTGAAATTTCCTCTTTTACCAAACAAAGGTAACGCCCTGTCTGCAACTTTGCAATTTATTATCCTAGAACAGCCTTTCCCAACCTGCTACCCTCCAAACATTTTGCACTTCAACTCCCATCAGCCCCATGGGAGTTGTTGCCGATTGTCAGGAATGCTGGGAGTTGTAGGCCAAACCATCTGGAGGGCACCAGGGATGCTCTTGGCTGTTTTCCCCAACCCAGCTCACTTTTGGTATTAAAAAAATGGCTAAGCCAGCCTCCCACAACCTGGTGCCCTCCAGAAATTTTCAACTATGGTTCCCAACCAGTAAGGCCAATGGTTAGGGATGATGAGTTTTGTAGTCCAAAACATCTGGAGGGCACCTCCAGCTGAAAGCAGGCCATACAGGGAAGGGAGTTGGGGTTCGCTCCCCTCTTTCATTAGTTCCATTTGATATTAAAAACAGACACCCTCTTTGTAGACACCCACTTTGTAGTGAATATGCACATCTAGTTTGGTCCGAACTGTTACTGCACTGGTACACTGATCCAGCAACAGTTTATCAGACATCAGCAATGCTTGTGCAAGAAGATTTCAAATGACGCTTTTTACCAGACTAAACTTGTTACTGCTATTTTATTAGAACCTCACCTCGTGTGAAGTATGCATCTTTTGAGAACTGCGTTAGCTGGAAGAAAAGCATGCGAAAGGGCTAACTAAGCCTGGCAAATTTCCAATGTTCTGTAAGTAAAACAAGGAGGCAAGACATCTGAAAAGAAAACAAATTCTGGGTGTGCAAGTGAGGGCACATTCGTAAAAATCATGCCCTTTAAATATAGATTAGCTAGCTCCAAATAATGACCATTCTCTGCCTTTGTACCCACAATGTTGCATTCAGAAGCTTCATTGTTGTTGTTGTTGTTCAGTCGTTCAGTCGTGTCCGACTCTTCGTGACCCCATGGACCATAGCACGCCAAGCCTTCCTGTCCTGCGCTCTTTCCCGGAGCGTGCTCAAGTTCATATTCATTGCATCCGTGATGCTATCTAGCCATCTCATCCTCTGCCGTCCCCTTCTCCTTTTGCCTTCAGTCTTTCCCAGCATCAGGGTCTTTTCCAGGGAGTTTTCTCTTCGCATTAGGTGGCCAAAATATTGGAGCTTCAGCTTCATTATCTGTCCTTCCAATGAGCACTCAGGGTTGATTTCCTTTAGGATGGACTGATTTGACCTCCTTGCAGTCCAGGGGACTCGTAAGAGTCTTCTCCAGCACCACAGTTCAAAAGCATCAATTCTTCGGCGCTCAGCCTTCCTTATAGTCCAGCTCTCACAGCCATACATTACTACTGGGAAAACCATAGCTTTGATTAGGCGGACCTTTGTTGGCAAGGTGATGTCTCTGCTTCTTACTATGCTGTCTAGGTTTGCCATAGCTTTCCTCCCAAGGAGCAAGCGTCTTTTAATTTCATGGCTACACAAAAGAATCTGCATATTGCATGCAGGCAATTCAGATTTTGCATTCAAAAGAATTTATGCAAATAAATATTATGGAAATTATAGCCTTGTGCACACAACAGTCAAAGCAGGCAGAGCACGATTGTGCCCCCCTCCCAACACACACCCCTTGATCATGTCCTGTGAAGAAAGCAGGCATACATAGACACTGTCTACAAGTTCCAAATCAATGTAAAGAGGCTGAGGGGAGGGCTAGTGACCATGATCCTGCTCCCCCCCTCCACATGTTGATTGCACATGCAGTTACCAAGCTCCTGGTAGGCCAGAATACTCATGTGGTGGAATACCTTTGGCTTGATGCATCACAAATTCTGTAGGCCAGGTATAGTTGGAGAAAACAGAACTCTACTAAAGCAACATATTGATATTATACAGCCTTGCTTTGGAAATTTTTTTTTTTAAATAAGGTTACTTGTTTGCAACTCATGCAGTGTCAATACTTACTCAGAAGTAAGCCTCACTGAGTTCAATGGGATTTACTCCCAGGTAAGTGTGTACAGGATTGCAGCATAATAGTGCAATCTATGCATGTATACTCAAAAATAATCCCATTAATTTCAATGGGGCTTACTCACAGGTTAGTGGGTATAGATTGTGGCCTAAGGCTCCAATCCTATACACACATATCCGAGAGTAAGCTTCACTGAACACAGTGGGACTAACTGAGTAATTTATAGAATTGCACTGAAAATCCAAAATGTAATGCTTTGAATACAACCAATGTCAGCATTAAACTTAGCAGACTTAATTTTAAAGTAATTTTTAGTTTCAGAAATACCTATTTGAGTGAATTTTCGGTTTTGACAATAAGACCTGGGTGGGCAACCTCAGGCCCATGGGGCTAATCTGGCCAGCAGAGGTTGCCCATCTGGCTCATGGACGCTTAAAACCTTAAACATTAAGACTTTGGTTCATGGCCCATGAGCCAACGCTCCCATTTCAGGGACAAATTTCATCCAAGTTTCATCCAAATAGTTTGCTTTCTTAAAATTCACATTGCAAGCTTTCCACTTTTGAAATCAGAAGGTTGTATTTGGGAGAAATGTATAGAATTAAAGGATACAAAGGACCACGCAGAGGGTTATCGCTGCTGACAAGACAACTCGTGGGATTCCTGCTTTTCTTCCTTCATTCTTCAAGTTTATTTTGAGTGTTAGTGCAGACTGAATCCAGCAAGCCAGGGTGCCAAAACCAAAAGTCAGGGATGTGCCAACATTATGTATTTCTTCATCATTGGAAAGCTACACAGAAAACAGAACTGGTGACCTTCCTCAATACAACCACTGGAAAAAACACTTGCCTCAAAGCACCTGATGATTCTCCTTTATGTTGTCCAGAGAATACCAGGGGTTGGATCCAGATTTAGGTGCATGCACTTGGGCCGGCGGAAACAAATGACAACACACACACACACACTCGATGGCAGCCCCTCCATCCCCTTGAAACCAGGGGACCCTGCCGAATGGGATGAGCTGTGATGCGGGATGAAACAGGAAATCCCTGAAAATTGGTCAGAGGCACCTTCTGCGAGTGGAGCCCTTTTGTTCACAGAAGGCAGAATCTGGATCCAGCCCCTGGTCATTGATAACAAGCTAAGTGGGACCATGCTGAACCAAACCAAGGGCCCATCTAGTCAGGGCCGGCCCTACCATTAAGCAAAGTGAGGCAGTCGCTTCAGGCAGCAGATGCTGGGAGTCAGCAGCAAGGTCTTGAAGGAGAGAACTGCGTGCCCTGTGCCCCCGTGCTAGCCTGCTGCCTTCAGGTGTGGTGGAGATGCTTCCCCGTCGTCAGTGTTGAAGACACAGCCCAGTTGGCTTCTGTACGTGGAATGGGAGAGGCGCCATCTCGTTCTTTGCCTCAGGCAGCCAAACGTCTTGGGCCGGCCCTGCCTCTAATCCAGCATTCTGTTCACACAGCAGCCAACCAGCCAAGTAGGATACGAGTGCAACAGCCCCCTCCTGCTCGTGTTCCCCAGCCGCAGGTATGTTGTACACAGGCAATCCAGATTTTGCATTCAAAATAATTTATGTGAATAAATACCATGGAAACTATAGCACTGTGTGCATAATAATATGCACAATCAAGGCATGGGGGAGCACAAATGTGCCCATTGCCCACCCCCACCCCACCCCACACACACACCTTGACCATGTCTTGTGAAAAAAGCATTGATCTCATTGCCAAACTCGGTACACAGTGGAGAATACCATGAGGGGCTGGAGGACTTTGCCTTCCTCTTCCAACCAGCTTTCTCCTCACCCTCCCCTGGCCTCCAAGCCTGATGGCTCTTGAATGCCAGGGCAGAAGAGGACGCTGATATGCTTCCCTCCCTTTCTGTAGTGGATCGAACAAACAGCCAAGGTACTTCGCCCTCACATCCCCTCCTCTACTCCAAGCCCGGTGAGCAGTAAGAACAGGTTGTTGGGGCTGGCAAGCCTGATACTGCTAACGGGCCTCCAGTTGCCCATCCCTATGCTAATCTACTGAGAAAAATTAATCTACATGCCACTTACATTCGGACCACAATAACTGGATTTGGGATTTATAGGAATGGAGAGGTCCTGGTAAGTTCAGCGTGCCTCAGCACTGTTCTCTTGTCAATGCATCACTCCTGCCTCAGAGTCTCCTATTCCTTTTATGGAGGTATCACCATCCCCTACTGCCAAAGAATAATCTCCACCACCTGGAGCACCAGGGATCCGACGCTGAATAGCATCTAGGCTAGGCTTTTATGGCATCAGGAGAGTCGAGATTTTGGCCCACGCAAACACTGATGATGTTTATGCAGTGACCTGCGGGCAGCTTGAACACAGTCCAGAGAACTGTGCAGCTAGCTGCGTATGCCCAACAGATCTCGTCCTCCTTCCACAAAGCTTAAGGACAGGCAGCTTATGAAAACTGGAAGAGTTTCAAAAGTACTTCATAATACTGTAGATGGGAACAGGGGGGAAGGTTATTTCTGCACTTCCAAAATTTGCATGGGGGGTGGATAGCCCACTCTCTCCCACTCTGCCCCATTCTTGGGGCAACAGGGTCATTTGTGTTGGAGTGGCATTTTCAGGGCATAGCTCCCCCTCGTCCCCACGCAAGTCAGTGGAGACATCACTTCATTGACATGCATAGCAGGGGGAGGGTGGGAGAATGCTGTGTGTGTGTGTGTGTTCTCCCTTTCTCTCTCTGTTTTCTCAGAGAGAAAACAGGGGAAGTACACATAGCGGTTCATCACACGAGGCTGAAATTCCGCTTCTTTACCGGGGCTTTCTGTTTCCAGATACTTTGCGGGATTAACATCGGCTCTTTTACACAGGCACACACATGCTTTGAATCAAGGACTTCCTTTCTCAGCAAGTTCTAGATGTTTCTATGTTTCATTTTACATTCACTAGATGGTGCTGTGATTATAGTGCAATGCTGTCATTACACACAGCCGTCAGATCAGATCAACACCCCTTTCACATTATCGCCGATCTTTTTAAAAGTGGGATAAAGAACATAAACTGTGGGAGAGGCCCTGGAGGTTGACGACATTGTGTAAAGGACCCACAAACTTCCGTGAGCAACCAATCTTGATCACAAAATATAAGCCCCATGTGAAGAAGCTCATAGACACACACATTCAGAGAGCAAGAAGCACTCTCAACATTTTCAGACTAGCCATTCCTCCCACAGTAGCCATTTTCTGATCACAGCCACAACACTTTTTTTAAAACTCAAAATCAGGCCAAAAAACATTGAGGAATGTTTAAAGGAAGAGCCCTTGTCTAAAGGAAGAGCCATATACATTGCCTCCCACAATTCTGTGCCAAAAAAAGCAGAAGTTAGCATATTTACATACATCCTTTATTCGACATCTGCTTGTCACAGGAAAGAGCAAGTGCTCATGCCCAACCGGAACTGCAGATAATCATTCTGCTCAAGCTCCAGCTTTGTCAGGCACTGCCCAACCCAAACTTTGCAGACTTAAGGACTAGAAACTTTTTTTAAAAATTAAAGGAAAGCTGTTTTTCTCAGGATGCACAGTTCTGTACCTAAGACTATATTCCACGCTTGCACAATATAAACAGAAAGCAGATCCACAGCCAAGGGGGTAGGTAGGGATTTTGGGAGAGCACAACAACCCTCCTGTTTCTGTAAGAATCTTTTAAAAAAATATTTGTGGGTGATCCTTCCCTTTTGTGGATTGTTATATTTTTATTCTATTCTTCCTCCCAGAGTAGTATAAATAGGACCAGGCCCACAACGGCAGTGGTGAGGGAGCCAGGTACTTGATTTCTGATCTTAGATACAACCAGACGGCACAAGACGTATTTCCCCAGTTGATTCAGTAGCTCAATATCAAAACCATTAGTGGTGAACAGGGAAATAAGTTTACAGAAAAATGGGGTCTGTTCACCTCCTTTTGAAATATTAAGGTCCAGGATATTATTGATCCATATGTATTGCTGGGTATGATTTAATGTTGTTTAAACATATACATTTATAAGATATATATTTATTCAATATTACTATTATAGATATAGTCTTACAGTATTGATACGTCTCTATATTTTTAAAGCATGATTGGAGTTGCAGAACTATTTGGATACATCTACTGTAATAATTTAAAAACAAGTTTAATGAGAGAGAGAGACAAGAAGATAGAGAGTATATCTTAAATAAGGGCAAATTATGAAAAATATGTATACAAGCAATCTATTATGTTGCAGTGTATGCTATTTTATTAAATAATCTTAATACAAATAAAATATTTTTTTTAATGGAATCTCTCCCCCCCCCCCCCACCAAAAACCCTGTCTGTGGTGGCAGAAACCTACTGATTTCTGGGGAGGTATTTGTCCAAAGGGGACAATGTCTCCTGCCTTCTTTCAGCAATTTCCAAATCACAGCTTGCCTCAACAAAACCAATTTTCATCTATAACCCCCCAGGGATGAGCAAATGATGGGGCATGTGGGACCTCTCTCTGCTTTCAAGTCAGTTCTTACTGGCTCACAATACCAGCTATCCACTCACTTGAAAGTATAAAGCAGCCTTCACAAACCCATTTCCTTCCAGAGGTGTTGGACTACAACTCCCAGTATCCCCAGGCAGTCATGCTGGCCAGGGGATGCTGGGAGTTGTAGTCCAACACCTCTGGGTGGAACCGGGTTGAGGAAGGCTCGTATAAAGCAAGCACAGCCGACAGATTATAGTATGAATCAGAAAGCCTGAAACAAAGCTGCTATATAAAACACCAGGCTTCCATAAACTGCCCTCTCGTGGCCAGACGAACATAGGCAAGAGATCATTTTAAGACAAGGAAGTAGGATTCACATCAGCCTCCAGGCTGATAGCACATGTAAGGCCCTCGCCCCCTTAGAAAATGGGTCAGGAGCTGCATGTGATAGACAAGAGCACTACAGCACGGTTAGGAGAGTCAGCTAAGGAAGTGGAATTAAGAGTAGAGTGCGAGAGAGAAGGAGGAAACAGAAGGAGAGGCATCCCAGCCATTTATGGTCTCAAAATTGATTGTTAATTATTACTAACATACTACAGGATTATTAGATAATAGGACAATGGCCCAGTTCAGACATAATGACAAACTGTATTTGTTTCTGTGTTAAATAGTAACAAACAAAACCGTGGTTTGTCATTACAAGAACAAGCAGCGGCAAGCCTTGCAGTCACGCACTCCCTCCTCATCCTCATCCTCCTCTTTTTCCTCTTCTTCTTCTTCTTTTTATTCCCCCCTTTCCTTTGAGCAAGGGGGAGGGGGTTGTAAACTGAGAACCAAGCTGAGAATCTGTGACCCTATTTTTTGATTGCCCTCTGTCTCCATGTATAAGGGATACCTTTCTGTCGAAATTTTTGCCATGTTGGCTGGGGAATGAAAGGAGCTGCACCCCCACAACACATCTGGAGGGCACCAGGTTGGGGAAGGCTGCCATATGTAGCTGACATAACTTGTTATGGCAAATGGGTGAAACAAATAAAGTGAAACTGACTACAGTATTCTGTATAGCTAGCGAAGCTTACAACAAGTAACAGCAAAATGTGATTTTATACGTTTCCACCCTGCTTTCAAAGAAAAATGGCTTAGATACCTTAATAAAGGCATGCATTTGTACACTTGGTGGGCCCTAGCTTTGTGGAACAGCACATGCTTTGCCTGCAAGAGGTGCCTGGGTCAAGCCCTGGCATCGCTAGCCAAAAGGATCTGGAAGCAGGTGTGGGAAAGGCTTCTGCCAGAGTCCCTAGAGAGGCACTGCCAGTCAGGGTAAACCAGGAGTGCAAAACCTCAGGTTCAGGGGTCAATTCTGCCTCACCTGGGGTCCCAATCCAGCCCTCCAGGGTTCCCCAGATGGCTCCACCCTTCCCTCCTGACCACCAATCGTTGGTGGTTCCCCAGCTTTTGTGCAGCCTTTTCTCCATTCTGAAATGCTGAAGTGCTTCCCCTAAAGCTTAGTGACTAGTAGTAAGAGTTTTAAGCTAAAATAGGCTGGTATTTGGGGCAGTTTGGCCCCGCTCATTTGCATTTGGCCCTGCCCCTTTTGCCTCTGCTCGCCACTGGAATGCGCCCCCCCCCCCCCGAGTTTCTCCAAAATGGAATTCAGCCTTTGGGCTGAAAGGTGTTCAACACCCTGCGAGTAGACAGACTTCAGGCTTAGTGATGGAGTCAATATAAGGCAGCTTACAAGTGGATCGGTCCTTGATTAACTGGGAAGGGAAGGAGGGAGAGACCGAAAGGTACCTGGAAGTTGCCCAGCAAAGTCATTCCGAAGGAGGCCAAGCATAGCGCCACCAGGCCACTCACATTGAGCCAGGGGTTCAGGACCTTTGGCTTTAGCTGAATAAAGCGGAGGACAGCCACGACCAGCGCTGAAATGGGGAAAGACAAGGTGACACAGGCATGCAATTATCACTCCAAATATACATACCATTATACATCCAAGTGGAAGTCTAGAAGCCACTTTTACAAAAGCACCCTCCACAGCCTGCCACCAGGAAAATACTGGCAGAACTTGAGCAGTCCAAATGTTTCCACTCTCTTTCAGTGCTGTGGTTTCTGGCTGAATGAGCTGCCACACTAAGCGGTCCAAATGTATCAGGGCCCCATTATCTATATCGAGAGTGACACAGGACGGGACAGGTCTGTACGCACTCCCTGCTGCGGCGTAACATGGCTTATTTCTTGGTCGGCCTAAGGCAGGGGTGGGAAACCAAAATTGGGTGGGATCCACAGATCAAAGGGGGCATGGCCACACCCACTGACCTCAGCAAGGCTGATTCACCTGCCCTGCACCTTCTCCCACTGCGGAGGTAAAGCTACCGTGGCAGTGGCTCGAGGGGCCATCATTTTTGCACTGGTTTCATTTGAACACTTGGCTGGGGAATGCTGGGAATTGTGGGACTTCTTTTTCTATCTAAACACACATAGGATTGTGCCCTAAATTACTGAATTTGTAAAAGTGTAAATGTCATATATTCAAGGCTGTGTGTATTCTGTGACTATCATGGGTTAGTACAGAATTTGGCACTGTGTGCAAAACAAAGCATCCTCTCAGTTTGTTGTTTAAACAAGTTTCCTGCTGTTAAGATTGCAAACTATCTTAATCTGAACTCCTTTATCTGTATTTTCGGAGTTCCTGCTTCAGTGTCTTTTTCGTTCAAAGTTGGAACAACTGCGGATGTTATTTTTATGTGAAATGGTACACTGAGATTGGCTTGGTTTTGCTGTGTTCTTTGTATTTACAGATTTTGTTGTTATTAGTTTTGTACTTTAAAATCACAACTCTGTGATTAAAAAAACCCTTTAAAAATAAAAAATAAAAGCTCTTAGGAAATAGCAGGTGAAATCTCAGGAACTCTGGGATGGGTGAGAGCGGTAAAAGGGCTAAGCAGGATTTCTTATGGAATGAGCACAGACAGCCATCTGTGCTCTGCATGGCTCTTTGCAGAAGCAGAGTGCATGTTGCAAAATATGAAATATGTGCAGATTTGCTTCATTTGCATAATATCTACACATCACAGCATGGGGATCATGCAGAATCACAATTACCTTGGAAGAATTTTAATCAGGATGAGGGGAAAAAACAGAACTATGCACAATTCTTATTATATCAGAATTTAGATGGTCCAGTGAATAAGACACAACTAGCCTTGAAACTGGATCCAGATCTCGTCGTAGTTGTGGTTTCACCACATGGTAGCCTTGCAGATAAGCCCACAGAAGTTAAAAGCCAATGCACATTTTTACTAGCCAGCCTGGCCAGCTATCCCTACATGAGTCATTTGTGGCAAACTCTCTTGTAAGGCTTTCCCTACACCAGCCTCTCCCAACCTGGTGCCCTCCAGATGCATTGGACTGCAATTCCCAGCATGCCCCAGCCAGCCATGCTGGCTGGAGCATGCTGGGAGTTGCAGTCCAACACATCTGGAGGACACCCAGTTGGGGAAGGCTGCCCTACATGATCAGCTAAAGCAAGGGAAGGCACCAAGTACACCACAAATTTAGCACAACGCCGTATTCTGCTGGTTGTGGGGAATCTCGCAATGGATGACGGACCCTGTGGATCTTGGCCTGATCCTTGCCAGCCGCCAGGGATGTTGAACTGGGGATTCTGGCAGCCAGGCCCAGGCACCTTATTCCCTGTGCCCCTGGAGCAGCTTTAGGGCAAAGATTGCTTCCAGCCTGATCAGTGCTGCACTGCAGCACCTTTACTGTGCTGGCCAGGGATTGTTCAACAGCAGCTTTCCCCAACTTAGTTCCCCCCAGATGTTTTGGGCTACAGCTCCCAGCATTCTTGACCATTGGCCATACTGGCTGGGGCTGATGGGTGTTGAAGTCCAAAACACCCAGAGGACGCCAGGTTGGGGAAAGCTGTTCTACAGCCTTTTCGACCCCAGTAGACCAGGTGACCCGAGGAACCAAGCACATGACTGGCTGTATATACCTGTGGGTTACATACTCAGGGTCACACAGCTTAGCTATGCCTTAACTCTTAAGGGGCCCTGAGTACGCATGCTTGCTTTGTAAATCGACAACGCACCAGTTGCTGTCTATTAATGTGGGAATAGCGATCTATATCCAAGACAAGGATTGTAAACAAGTTACATATGAATGGTACATTATCATCATTATACGCATAATCGCTTTTGTGTAATGTGCACGCGCATGCAAGATTTTAAAGCAGTAGAAACCAGTAAAAGTGTCATGCAAAGCAAAAATAATGGCTAAGATGAGACGATTTTTCTAAAGAAAAAAACTGAACAAATTTTAACAAGGTGGCTTTAATGTTTCAGTATCTGTTTATTTTACAAATCTTTCACATGTTATTTCAGAGGCCTAGTTCTCACTCAGGTAGTAAATCTGTCATGGCCAGCTCCAGGTTTCAGAGGACTCCTGGCAAAGTGTAACCTAATCTCCCTTCCCAACGTTATTGCCGCCTCCTCTGCCCCTGTAGCAAGCTTTCGAGCAGTGGCAGTGGCAGGCAGCAGCGTGATCTGCAACATGCGGCTGTGATCTTCCCACCCTCTTACTTACCCACAATGCCCCGATGTAGTGTTGCTCCAGGGCATCGTGGGAAATTTAAAACAGTTTTTAAACTAACTAACAACCATCTTCTGCTGCTAGTAAACCTTAACCTGTAGTGGGGGGGACAGGTTCAGTCCCAGGGCAGGCATCAATGCAAAGATGCTGATGCCAGGCCTAAAATCTGTGCCTATGCTGAAGAACTTTAGACTACAAGTAAGGGCTCACATCACTGAGCTCCTCCATACAAAAAAAAAAAAAATCCCTGAACACAGAAAACTAGTATGTCAGGGGGAAAGGATCTAGCCTAGCCTTTTCCTTGACATGCTAATTTTCTATGTGCATGAACTTTTTTTATATGGAAGAGCTATCAGCCATGTGGATTCCTACCTACAGTCTTAAGCTGTACTGCCCAAACATAGGCTTACCACCTCAGTGAGAACTATGCCATAGTGGCTGCAGCTCACTGGATCTCTAGAGCCTGACCTTGACAACATTTACTGGTCTGAATCTGGTGATTGTCTAATGTGAAATAGAAGAGACAAAAAAGAAGCCAGACAATCTTCATGCAACGCCTACCTAGAAATGCTGCCATGTTCATGACTTGGCTAAACACACAGCTTGCAGGAGGGGCATCACCTGCAATACTTCAAAAATATAATGCGTATCATTGTAACTCTACTAAGCCTGCAACAAAGATAAATAAATCGATAAAAAGTCCATTGGTAAAAATGGGCCTTGTTGAAAGAAGAAAACAAAAGAAAACAAAAGAATAGAAAGTGACCTTTTTACCTTATATAAGGTGGCTTTAGGGGACTTGATTTCCTAAGAAAATAAAAAAAAAACACCAATCACATACAAGTCAGAATTACAGCCTTGGTTATTTGATGTTATAGAACTTGACACGTTATGTTTAGCTTAGATGTAACCACCTTTAAACAAGTGCTGTGCATTAAGGCAAGGATGCAAAGAATATTGAGTACGATCTACCAGTAGATTCTGGGTTGAGTGACAATATGGAGGGCCATCTCTGTTGTGGCCCACTGATTCTGGAATGCTCTCCCCAATGAGGTCCGCACCATTCCAGCACCAGGTTAAGACTGTCCTCTACTCCCAGGCATTTGATGGCATATGATGGGGCATTTATGTCAGTTTTTATCAGGCCCAGTATCTTGCTGTAACTGTTTTTAGCTGTTTTAAATTGTTTTTAAATGTTGTATCTTATAGATTTTATATTATGCGTTTATTATGTTGCATTTGTGGCTTGCATTTTCTATGAACCGCCCAGAGAGCTTCAGCTATTGGGCGGCATAGAAATAATGGAGGCGGATGGTGATGATGTCAGCAGGTCCATTGGAAGAGGCATATCAAATCCCACTTTTTCACTTACTTCCATAGATCACATGACCACCAACTCTGCACCTTCTATTTATTACTCAAAAGGTGTTAAGTTACATCACTGACAGCCAACACAAAATAAAGTATAAACCCCCAAACTAGAGAAATGCTCCAGAAATGCTTCAGAGAAGTTCCTTATAACAAAATCCTTTTTAAGGTTGTGAGACTTGGCTTGCACTCAGATAAGCTCCTTCTGTCTCTCTGTCTTCCAGGACTGTTGGGAAAATTAGCTCTGGGCCAGGAGTTCCTTCTCCTTGACCTCACCCTGGTGCTGTTCCTTGAGACAGGAATTTTTAACAACAACCTCCCACCTCCACGGAGGACCCAGATAGTCATCTTCCACAGGATTGTGGCAGGAGGTGCCTGTGTCTTTTTCCCCATAGCTTGCCCAATCTGGAGATGAGCAAGTTCTTCTGCTAAGTATCCTTTCGCCTGCACCCCTGGGCTCTGTTTCTTCCTGCCAGGAAAGTATAGGTTTCTCCACCCCTTTCTCTCTGACCTCTTTCCAGCCTCTGATGGCTCTTGTTCGTCTTCCCAAGGCACTAACAGCTGCAGGAATTAGGCTAGGGACTGAAATGCCTCTTTCATCTTGTCTTTGACCCCTCCTTCTGCTTGCTTGCTGTTCTTACTCCATGCGATTTTGCTTTCTCTCCCTCCTCCAACACCCTGGTGTCTCCTCCTCCTTCTGTTTCAATTTGTCTTTCTCTTGTTTTCTCCATCTGTCCTGATGCCTAAACACTTTTCAGTGGTGGCACCCCAGTGATGAAACCACCCTCCCAAAGAGGTTCTTCTGGTGCTATCCCTGTGGTTTTTGTGAACCTCTCTGTCCACCCAAGCCTTTTAAATTAGTCATGTAGTCTGGCTCTGGGGTGCTGTTAAGTTTTATTGCTGCATTTTATGTTGCTTTTGATTTTTTGATTTTTTGATTTATTAGATTTCTTAATCGCCTATCTGGCCAGTCACCCAGCCACACTGGGTGATGTACAACAGTACAATTTAAAACAGTAAAATTATACATTAAAACATTATTTAAAAATACCCTAACCCACCCCAAATGCCTGCCTGAATAACCAGGTTTTCAGTGTGTGGCGGAAGCTCATTAAAGAGGGGGAATGGCAGAGTTCCCTAGGGAGGGAGTTCCACAGAGTGGGGGCCACCACGGAGAAGGCCCTCTCCCTCGTCCTCAGCAGCCTATCTGTCCTGGCTGATGGGACAGAGAGAAGGCCATCCGAGGCTGATCTTGTTGAGCTGCCTGTTTGGTGTTGCTGGAGGTGTTCCTTGAGATAGGCTGGGCTGGAACCGTATAGGGTTTTAAAGGTCAAAACCAACACCTTGAATTTGGCCTGGAAAACAACTGGTAACTAGTGCAACTCCTTCAGCACCGGAGTGATGTGATCACACCGGCGGCTGCCTTTAATCAGGCAAGCCACCATGTTCTGCACCAGCTGCAGCTTCTGAACCATCTTCAAGGGTAACCCGATGTAGAGCACATTACAGTAGTCAAGACAAGAGGAGACAGGGCATGTACTACCGACGGGAGCAAATGGTCAGGAAGGTAGGGGCGCAGCCACCGTATCAGATGGAGTTGGTACAACGCTGTCTGGCTCACAGCTGACACCTGAGCCTCCATGGACAGCTGGGAGTCCAAAATGACCCCCAGGCTGCGGACCTGGTCTTTCAAGGGTAGCCGTACCCCATGCAACATCAGGTCAACATCCCCCACCCTCCTCTTGTCTCCCACCAGAAGTACCTCGGTCTTGTCAGGGTTCAGCTTCAGCTTATTCCTCCCCATCCAGCCACTCACCGTCTCCAGACATTTAGACAGGGATTCCATGGCCAACCCTGGTGAAGATTTGAACAAGAGGTAGAGCTGCGTGTCATCTGCATATTGATGACACTGCACCCCAAACCTCCTGATGATAGCCCCCAGCAGCTTCACATAGATGTTAAATAGCATCGGGGAGAGGATGGAACCCTGTAGCACCCCACACGTGAGCGGCCACAGGTCCAACACCTCCTCTCCCAGTGCTACCCTCTGGTACTTGCCAGACAGAAAGGACCAGAACCACCGTAATACGATGTCTCCAGTGCCCATCCTCTCCAGGCAGTCCAGGAGGATACCGTGGTCAACGGTATCAAAAGCCACTAAGAGGTCGAGGAGAACAAGGAAGGAGCATTCACCTCTATCCAAAGCCCTCCTCATATCATCCACCAAAGCAACCAAGACCGTTTCTGTCCCATGCCCAGGCCTGAAGCCCAATTGAAATGGGTCTAGATAATCGGCTTCTTCCAAGTGTGCCTTCAACTGCATCACCACCACCTGCTCAATGATCTTGCCCAAAAATGGCAGATTCAAGACTGGGCGAAAGTTGTTCAGAACTTGGGGATCCAAGGAGGGCTTCTTTAAGAGCGGTCTTATCATTGCCTCCTTGAGGGCTGATGGCATCACTCCCTCCTCAAGGGAGGCATTCACCACCGCCCTGATCCCCTCACCCTGTCTCTCTCTGCAGCCTACAATGAGCCAAGACAGGCAAGGATCAAGTAAGCAGGTGGTCAGCTTTACAGATGAAAGCACCTTGTCCACTTCATCAGAAGGAAGAAGCTGGAACTGATCCCACAAAACCAGTTTGCCACAGGCCACCTCTCACTCGCTAACTGTATCCACGGCACACGGAATAACACTCCTGATCCAATCAATTTTATCTGCAAAGTGCCTTGCTAAGGCCTCACAGGAGGCCTTAGAATGCTCCAGCAGTTCCGGAGCCACTGGACCAACCAGGCTTCGGACCACTTGGAACAGCCGCCTGGGACAGCACTCTGCGGACGCGATAGAGGCAGCATAGTACTCCTTTTTTGCTGCCTTCATCGCCACATGATAGGCTGAAGATACAGCTCTAGCCTATGTCTGATCGCCTTTGGAGCCAGACTTCCGCCACTGGCACTCCAGCCATCTCACCTCCCTTTTCAGGGCTCATAACTGCGGATTGGACCATGGTGCAGTTCAAACCCTGTTCAGGGGGAGAGGGTGTTTCGGAGCCACCTGATCTAATGCCCTAGTGATTGCAGCATTCCACCCACCCACCAGGGTCTCAACCGAGTGGCCATTTGCGTGCTCCAGAGAATTCCCAAGCGTGTTCAGAAATCCATTCGGATCCATAAGATGCCTGGGGCGGACCATTTTAATGGGTCCTCCATCCCTGTGGAGGGGTTGTGGAACCGAGAAGTCCAACGTCACCAGATAGTGATCTGACCATGACAAGGGGGTGGTGGATATACCCCCAATTTCCAGATCACTCCCCGCTTCTCCAGTGCTTCTCCAGAAACAAACACAAGGTCTAGTGCATGACTGGCTACATGGGTGGGCCCAGTTAGAATACGGTACAGCTCCCAGGAAGCCATGGTTTCCATGAAGTCCCAAGGTGCCCCCGTGATGATGGCCTCTGAATGTACATTGAAGTCCCCCAACACCAATAAGTTAGGGGACTGCACACGCACATCAGAGACCACCTCTAGCACCTCGGCCAGGGAGTCAGTCATGCAGCAGGGTGGACGGTACATGAGCAGAATCCCCAGACTGCCCTTCAGGCCCAACCTCCAGTACATGCACTCAGCAACCTTGGTCTCCCAGAGAGGTGGTCTGGTGAAGATGTTATGGTTTTATGTTCTATTTTGGATTTAAATTGTTTTGTTTGTTTATTGTAAGCCACCCAGAGAACTTTATGTTATTGGGCAGCATACAAGTGTCATAAATGCATACATACATTTCTGAGTCTGTCTGTTGCAAAAGAGGACTAATAATAAAGCTAAATGGGTGTCTGTGTTTGTACTGGAGCCTGTCTGCCATGGCTTCACAGACTGCCTTGGGCTTGTCTCAGCCTTGGCATTTCCCATCTGTAAAAAGGGTAAATGCTTTCTAGACTTTCTTCTACATGAGTTGTCTTGTGCTTTCACTCAGTTCTTTGAACTACCTACTCCACAAGTATCCCCTTCATTCTGGCATGAACCTACCCGCACACTACGTTCCTCTTTTAAGGCCCTCCTCCAGGTGCCTCCTCTAAGGGAGGCTCAGAAGGTAGCAACAAGGGAGAGTGTCTTCTCAGTGGTGGCCCCCCAGTTGTGGAATGATCTCCCCAACAAGGCCTGCTTGGCGCCAACATTATTATCTTTTCAGTGCCGGGTTAAGACCTTCCTCTTCTCTCAGGCATTTGGCAGCATATGCTGAGGTTTTAATCAGCTCCTGGATCTTTCTTGTTGTTAATTGTTTAACATTGTTTTAGATATATGTGTGTCTCTGTGTGTGCTGTCTGTTTGTATGTAAATAGTTTTTAAAATGTATTTTTAAGGTTTTAATATTTATAAAGTGCCAAGAGAGCTTTGGCTATTGGGTGGTATAGAAACGTAATAAATGAAATGAAATGCCTGCTTTCTGGTTGTGGCACAGTTGTCTAAATTGTGTTATAATCTGTGCAGGCTTGATATAATATTTGAATTGTATTGTTAGGTGGCATCCCCAGGCATGCCAGAAACTGCTAATTTATTCCCCAGGTTCTGGTTTAACATATTTGCATTTCCCCTAGTCCTCATTCTCCTCAGGTTTCTATATCTTCTGTTTTAGCTGTCATATTTATGCAATAGTCTCAACACTTGGGCATTAGTAACCCTTTGGATGGGAGGCCCATGTACACCTGTACAGGCCAGTGTATGCTTTCTCCAATCTGACACCCTCCAGATGTGTTGAGACTGCAACTCCCCACATTCCCAGCCAGCCAATGGCCATGCTGGCTGGGAATTATGGGAGTTGCAGTCCCAACATATCTGGAGGACGCCATGTTGGGGAAGGCTGTTTTCTAAAACAGAAAATTAAGATTGGCTCTGCCTTCAGTGCCTCCATATTGCAATGGACCTCAGAGCTCTGGTCAAAAAAAAGAGTGGGGGGGAGGAAAAAAGGAAGCTCACTCAAGCCTGTCCCAGCCTTTGCTTTAGGGCTTAAAAATGCCCTAGTAGCAAGATGCTCGTAGCAAACTGCAAAAGCATGCAGACCACTACTGAATAATTTTCCATAATTAAATTCTCTCATTTCTTTCATCACCTCACACATGTGGCTTACACCAGGGGTGTTGAACCTCAGGCCTATGGGCCAAATCGGGTTGACCTAGGGTCCCAATCCAGTTCTCTGTGGTTCCCCAAATGGCCCACCCCCTTCACCCAACCACCAATCATTTGGTGGTTTGCCGGGTTTTGTGCAGTCTGCCCCCCCCACCCCAGTTAGGAAAGCTTGGAATGCCTCTCCTAAGGCTAAGGCTATCCCTGGACACAGGGCTATTAGTGGAGAGCATTTGTGTGTACCCTGGGGCATAGAATAAATTTTCAAAGCCCATATACTGCATTCCAGGCTTGAGGGAAACTAATTCTGTTTCATCACAGATATCAATGGAGCAGAGCTCTCAACAGTGATAGATAGATAGATAGATAGATAGATAGATAGATAGACAGACAGACAGACAGACAGATAATAAGGACCATGTCACTAGAAAATACTTAGATTTTAAGAAATCATTTTACCTGTCTAGCACATTTAGCGGGATAATTTTGTTGTCTTCTACTGCTATAAAATATCTGCCAAAACAAGAAAGGAGAAGCTTAGGCAACGTTAATAGAACTATCTTGGGGTGTGGTGGAGGGAGAAGGTAAGTGTCATGGCTGGAGGCTTGGAAACAGGCAGGTTGTTTAGCAGACAGATAAGGAACCAGCTCAGCAGGGAATCGAGCAAGAAGTCTGCCTATGAGCATCTCAGACTAAGTAGCCAGTATGGTGTAGTGGCAAGAGTGTTGGACTAGGAGCTGGGAGATCCGGGTTCTAGTCCCCACTCGGCCATGGAAGCTCACTGAGTGACTTTGGGCCAGTCACAGACTCTCAGCCCAACCCACCTCACAGGGTTGTTGTTGTGAGGATAAAATGGAGAGGAGGAGGATAATGTAAGCCACCTTGGGTTCCTTGCAAGAGGAAAAAAGGCGGGGTATAAATGCAATAAATAAATAAAAATAAATAAGCAGCTAGTCCAGAGTCAGTTTTATCATGCCAGATGGGCTCTTATTGGCTCTTCATGTCACCTGTTCCCCACTGGGCAGTACATGTTCTGGCAGTGCAGCAGAGATCAGCCGCAGTAGTTTCTTCTGCTGGTGTCTTATGGCAGCCTTCCCCAACCCTCCAGATGTGTTGGATTATGAGCTTTTCTACATGATGCATTTATTGTGTGCTCATGACTCCTTACTCACGGTTGTTTATGGGTTCTTTAGACAATGTGATGAGCCTCCAGTTTCGCTTCTGCCTTTTAAGAGCACTTTCCTGGGTTTTTTAAGAGCAAGGAAAATGGGGTATTATTTCTGAAAGCGAAAGAAAAGGGAGTTTCCCACTTGTGTATTTGGACATCTCTGCTATAGCACAGCACCACCTAGAGGTTATGTAGTAGAAAAGCAGGAAAGGAAAAGTTCTTTGTGTAGAGGTGAGAACTCAATTCTGCAACAAAACGAAAAGTAGATACAGCAGATTAACAGCCTCGTGTAGGAAAGCTCTACAATTCCTAATATCCCCAGCCAAACTTCTTCATGTTATGCATATCCTCTGCCACTGAGCCATGGCGCCTCCCAAAGGGAGATGGAGAGGAGAAAGGTGGAATGGCTGCCAAAAATCCAACTTAGGCTATGGGGAAGTAAAGAAATGTAATAAACAAAATAAACTCTAGCAATCAAAAATAAATAAAAATTCAAAGGGGCACAGGATAGAATTGTTCAATTATTCCTTCATCAGAGGAATATTACTGTGACTGAAAATCTTCCTTTACAAACTCCAACAGGATCTGTATATATTCAGGGCTGTCCATATGCTACAATTCTGCAAGAGCACATAAACAGTGCAGGATGTGGTACTGGAGATAAAATTCAGTTCCCTGAGAATCTCAACTTCCTCTTTGTTTTTCTTTTCAGCTTAAGCTTCTGGCCCTTATGGCTGCAAAGATATACTTGGAAAATGTGTGGGCAACACCTGCTGAAATTTCAAAGGTGCCTGAATAAGATTTCAAGTGGTGCCAAGTGAGTCTTGCCTGGTTTCTTGCGCTTTCTCATGATTTCCCAAAGTAGAACAAAATATTCCAAGAAGTAAAAATTGCAAACTAAATAATGCAGAATAGGGTAGAGTGTACAGATTTGCTCCATTTACATAATTATACAGATCACTAATTCGCTTCTTCATAGAATTTGGATTGTCTGTGTGCAGTTTGGGTTTTTTTTAATGCAGTGTGTGTTTTCAGATGATCAGGCATGAGTGCTGTTGCTTATATAGCTAAAATAACACAAACACAAGGGGGAAGCATCTGAAGGCTTAGAGGAACCTCAAGATTTACAAAAGTACAAAATCTCTTGAGGGGAAAAAAACCCTAAAGTGAGGTCGAGGGGCAAAACAGCCCAAAGAAGACTGAATATGTTCAATGGTCAGAATGATGACCAACTGTTGTGGGGAAAACCAGGTGGGAGGAAAAACAGAATGAAGTATTCTGGAGCAGGGCATGGCCGGCTGACTGGAACAGTGAACACGAGCACTCCATACTTAAAATGAGTCAGACCTGTAGGTCCTACTTGTGTGTGTATGCATATATTCCTTTTCTGCGTATAGATATTTTTGAGGCATTTCCAAGAGTTTTCTGCTGAAAGGAATGGAGCAATTCAAGAAAGATTTTTGATCACAACACTGTTCCTCTGGCGAAGGGCTATTTCATCTTGAAGCACACTGAGACTCCTTGCATTGTGTTGTGTCAAAGAATGAGTCTTTCCAGAAACCATTAAAAAAAAAACCCTACAAAGCTCACTTACACAATCCACAGTCCTGCTGAGGTAAACAGTGTCAACACAAGAGGTAAGAACATCCATACACTGCATTTCTTCCCATCCATGCCTGAAAAAAACAAAGAAAACAGGAGTAAAACAAAGCAAGGGGCAGGGAGAGACAATGAAGTATTAGCTGAGAACTAGTAGTCCTTCCTTATCTCAGACAGAGAGCAGATATACAATGTGCTCTGCATATACAAGATAGCTGGTGATACCCTTCACCCAACTTGCAAATGTATTATTATTTATCCCATTTGAAACCTGCCTTTCCTCCAAGCCGCTATATGAGGCTCATTCTGTTTATCCTCAGGACACTGTGTGGTAAGTTAGGCTAAGAGTGACTGGGCTAAGGTCACCCAGTGACCTTGATGGCCAATCGAGGATTTGAACCCAGGTTTCCCACATCCAAGCCTGTCCAAGCTACATCCAAGCTACCACTCTGACCACATCTACCTCTCCATCTGCCCACCTAGCAGACCTGTAGCAAGCCTAAATGTTCGGGGGGGGGGCGTAGCAGGGGGCAGTTTTGGCTGGTCTGCAGGCCTTTTTAAGACAAAACTATAAACTGTTTTATTTAACCCTTATTTTGCAGCCATACTGCAATTTACATTAAAAAAAAATTAACTAAGGGTGCTATCCTATGCATGTTTAGACAGAAGAAAGTTCCACAACTCCCGGCATTCCCCAGCCACCCCAGCTGGCTGGGGAATGCTGAGAGCTGTAGGATTTTCTTCTGTCTAAACATGCATAGGATTGTATCCTAAGCAACTTTAACTATCGTTACAGTTCTTGCCAAAAAGAACAAAAAAGGCTAAAAACTTTAGAAACACTAGTAGAAAATCAAGAATAAAATCAAGAATATTCATCAGGAATATTCTTATCATACAATCATAGAGTTCGAAGGGGCCATTTAGGCTATTGAGTCCAACCCCTGCTGAGTACAGGACCCCCGTCTTGAGCATTCCTGACAGATGGCTGTCCAGGCTTTGCCTGAATATCTCCAGCTATGGAGAGCCCACCAGCTCCCCAGACAGTTGGTTCCATTGTCTGACTGATCTGACCATTAGGATGTTTTTCCTAATGTTCAGCTGAAATCTGCCTTCCTGTAACTTAAGGCCATTATTTTATATCCTACGGTTTGAATGGTAGGCTGTGGCCCTCTTCTTTGTGACAACCCTTTAGGTACTTGAAAAGTGATATTATATACTCCCTCAGTCTGCTCTTCTCCAGGCTAAACATACCCAGTTCCTTCAATCTTTCCTTGTAGGACTTAGTTTCTAGTCCCCTGATCATCTTTGTTGCCCTTCTCTGAACTTGTTCCAGTTTATCTGAATCCTTCTTAAAGTCTGGTGTCCAGAACTGGACACAGTGACTGGGTTTGGACAATCAGCAGTGGAAATAATGTAGTATAGGTTGTCTCCCCCACCCCCACACATGCTGGTCGCACAACCAGCATTTCCCTAATTACCCACACTGCATTGCAGGTTGCCATGTTGTTTGAACCTGGGGTGCAGTGGAGATGCACTTCTTCTAAGAAGAAGTGGGGTTTCTTACCCACCCTACAACCTATGGCTTGCAGTACAGGTTGTGGGGTGGGTGAGAAGCCACCCCCACTGCACGCTGGATTCGGAAAGCATGGCAACCTGCAAAAGGTAATTAAGGAGATGCTGGTCACATGACCCTTTTTGAAAAGAACATTTGGGGCAAGGTCTACTATTTCATTTCACCCAGCCTTAACGAGGAAATAGTGAAGGTGCAACCTCTGTGTTACACCTTCACATGCCATCATGACAATTTTATAGCCTCCAAAAGGAGAGAGGAGATGCTGTTTCTTTTGTATTCATACTGTTAGACGCCGGCAAGCAGGTGAATGGCTGATTGCTTCCTTGATGCCTATCCTTAAAATGATCGCTTTAAATACAAGCCTTCCACTCTGCATAGCCTCCAAAAATGTCCTGTGAAATGCCTGGAGAAGCATATATGGACAGTAAAAGTGAATCCACTGTTGCGGAGCCCAGATGGGTTCTCATGGGAGCTTCCTCACATTTATTCATTTATTTATTTATTTCATTTATATCCCGCCTTTTTTCCTCTTGCGAGGTGGCTTATATGATCCACTTCTCAATTTTATCCTCACAACAACCCTGTGAGGTAGGTTAGGCTAAGAGTCAGTGACTGGACCAAAGTCACCCAATGAGCTTCATGGCTGAGTAGAGACTAGAACCTGAATCACCTGAGTCTTAGTCCAACGCTCTAACCACTACACTACAGTGGCTCTTTTATTGTACACCAAACCCATAAAATCCAGTTGGCAACCCTCATGGCCTCAGATTATGGCTGAAATCTGCCCTAACACAAGTGATTGATTCAATACTCAAAGTATATTTCACGTAAATCATAATAGATTGTATGTTTATAAAGCCAAGTAGATTGGCCTATGTTTTGGCCTGATCTACACCAACTGCATTTTTTCATACAAAGCTCCCTGCCAGAAGATGTCGACATTCTGGAAAAATACTGGTAAAGAAGCATGCAAAGAGATGGTGACTTACCCCTGTATTTTATATGTGAATGATTTGGCTCATTGGCAGGATTTATCATGAGCACAGAGTTTGAGATTTCTCAGTGCAATTTTCAAGCTTGTTCTCAAATATGCAAGATGGAGGACTTTCTGGGAAACAGCTCTCCTACAGTTCCCTGCAATGGGACCCCAATCCTTGAAGCCTCCAAACTCATAAATAAAGTTAAAAGAAGCTGTCACTCAAGCACCAGGAAACATGCCAGCAGGGACAAAAGTTGATTTCTCTACACGTCTAGCTTCCTTGTAAGAAATCTTTGCCTGTGCTGGATTTTAGTTTAGCACCATGCAGGAAAGGCTAAATGCCATCCCTCAAGACTGCAGCAATTTAACCACTTCTACCTAGTTTGGGATATGCAGCACTTTCCATTCTTACCATTGTGACTATTTTCGGGGGGGGGGGGAATCCATATCAGCTTCTTAACTGGTTTCCAAGAATTCTTGAGCTTTATTCTAGCTAAACTAATATCCACAGAATCTTTTCACACCAGATACTACTATCATTCATTCTCTTCCCACAAACACAGAAAAAGAGCAAGCTAGGAATCAAAATAAGACCAGGGCCAGTCTTAGGGATGGGTGGACTGGGCAGTCGCCCAGGGCACTGAGCTGAGGTGGGTGTCGAGCTGAACTGAGGGAGGCGCCGAGCTGAACTCACTGGCTGTGTTTTTTAGGAAGCAATCCTATGGCTCCTAGACAGTGGCTAGACGGCCATAAGATATCTGTTTTTCTGGGAACCAATCTCAGAGCCCATACTCCGAGGTCAGTTCATGGAGAACTGACCTCCCCCCACTTCCACGCTGCCTCGGAGGCAGCACAGAACAGCACCATCCACCGCGCTTGTGAGAGGAGCATGAAGTGGCCAAAAAGGGGTGTGTCTGGGGGCGTTCCAGGGTGGGGAGGGCAGAAATGCCTGTACAACACATCCAATGTGTCGTACAGCAGCCTCCTCCCCTGCTCCATCCTCCCACAGCTAGACAGCCACAATTGACTGTCTAGCTGAAAATGCAGGGCAAGAGAAGCACAGAGGGAATGATCCCCTCTATGCTTCTCCTGCCCTGCATTGGATAGGCGGTCGCCTCCGAGTTCGGAGGCGGCCGCCTATCTGAATAGCATTGCACCCTTAATGTACTGTCTGTAGTGTGGTACAGTGACAAAAGTCAAGTGTCTGTAACCGTTTTTTCCCAAAGTTCTACAGGTTGTTTCAGTACTAACTACAAAAATGATCTTCCTTCAATGAGCTTTAAAGTATGTTTCTTTTTCAATTTCCACTTTGATGTCATTTGCTCTAGTGGAGCACAGCTTTACTTTGAGGCAATGTTACTGAGCACTTAGCACTTCAAATACTGTAAACACTATAAGCACTATATAAATAATAATAAAATAAAGCACTAAGCTGGATACCTTTTCCATACAATTTCCTTGCATGTTTCCTAGTATACTCTGACAGCTGAAACATACAAGGACATTGACAAGGCAAGGATATATATTTTTTACAGCTGTAAGTCTGCACTTGCGCACCTCTGCAAGACTGACCAAAAATAATAATAATTATGAACACATTTGCGCAAATTCTGGGGACTGAAAAATAATTTTAAAAACAGGGTTGATGAACGAGTGACAGCCACCCCAAAGTGTCGTTTCGGCATTGTTGGGGGGGGCAGTCACTGGCAACGGAGGCTTGAGGCAGTATGGGCAGGTGCAATTGGGAAGAGTGGCAGGAGTTTTTGCCACTCTTGCCTGATTCTGTACCTGATCACCGCAATCCACAATGGGTTGGCTAGCCGGGTTCAGATGACACACCAACCCATTGTGGGTAGAACAACCCCTAGAATAAGCCATGGATTATCAAGGTGGCTTGTTGCCCCAAAATAAGCCACCCTGCAGGAAGTGGTCTGGGTTCCGATGACATGACAACGCTTTGTGGCTTGTTACCCACAATGGGTTGTTGTGTCATGAGATCCCAGTCAATGGAACCACTCCCCAGAAATGATGAAGTACATATTTTACATAGTTGTGCCTGAAACAGAATAGATGCTAATCTGAGGCTTAAGCTGGCTGTAAAATGTATCTTTGGGAGGCTGGAAGGGAGGGGCCTGCTTATTAGCTAAGGCTGCAGCCCAGATGTATGGGAGTCTAAACCCATCAGCAAGGTAAAATCTTCCTTTATGTCTGAGCAGCAATAGAGATAAGACTGGTCAGGCAGGCTTATGTTTGGTCCAGGACAAGTAGCCCCAGTTGGCTGTAAGGAGAGAAGGAACAGGGAAGGCTTTCAGGAGGGATTCTGTGGCAGAGCAGGTGGTCTGTTATTGTCACAGAAAGAATTCCATGCCCGCCAGGGAAAGAGTTCAAAGAGTGAGTGAGTGAGTGAGTGAGTGAGTGAGTGCAACCGACAATTTCCAGGCAAGATGCCACTGGAGAGTAATTTTCTGGGGCAGTTACCACAGGGAAAGGCATAGGAGTGGCATGAGGCCAGGCCTTAAGGGAGGAATCTTTCCTTCCTGAGTAGTGAAGGCCAGCAGCAGATTACAACCAGAAGACCTGTGAGACTGAGCCCCAGGAAGCAGAAAGAAGTTTGCCAGAAGGCTTTTGGAATTTGGAGGAGTACTCAGGAGAAGCACAAACCAATCCCCTATTCCCTTATCCCTGTGTAAGACAAAATGAAGCATATCTATCATTCTGCTCGATCCCAGGGCAAGGAGGAACTGCAGGTGAGGATTCTCAGATGTAGTCTATGCATGCAATTATTCTTGCATGTGGCTCTCAGCTTGTACATATGTGCATGGGTCCTTGTAGGAGGCAGCAGCAGGGCCCCCAACATCATACCTCCACCAGGCCACAGAAACCTTCTGGGTGGCCCTGCAAAGCTGATCGGGGCGGGGGCACCAACAGCACTCCTTGCCCAGGGTGTAGTTTATCCTAGGGCCAGCCTTGAGTAAGGCCGTGATTAAAGGTAAACTGACACATGCAAATTCAGTTCTTGATGAATCCTACACATTAACTACTACAGCCAAAGATTGTCTTTGTACAGTGATGAACAAAGACACCCCTCCTCATCACCCATATAAAGTAACAGCGATTCAAGACCAATAGGCATGAAAGCCTAATATTAACTTAGAGGGAGGTGCCACTTGGGTTTTCAGTCATCAAAAGGGTTTGGGTTAGCTCTGACATAACCAAAGAATTAGTTAACCTTTAACATCTTTTACAATTTTGACTGTTATATGGCTGGGTGCCTAAGCAGCCTTGTAAATAAGCCCACAAAAGTTACACACCTTCAAAAATGTTTACTAGAGAAGGGGTGGAAAGCTCCATGCCTTTTACAGTTCCAATTTTCAGACTTTATTGTATATAGCCATAAGCCTTCACAGTGTTAAAAAATGTTAAAATGAAAGAAACCTTTCCCAATACAAAGCTTTGATTTAAATAAAAATTATTTAAAAACTCAACAAAGCTATTAAGAACAAACCATGTTTACCATCTGCTAATAAGGTTGACCACTCTATCTAAAATGATAAGATTTATAGTACATCATAATTCTTGATGTGGCAAGTGTATCGCCCCGGCCGTGGGCATTGAACTCTTAGGTTAGAAGTGCCAAGATAGTGATAAATCAGACTCAAAGGTTTGCTTACAAGGAGACTTTATTGAGTAACTTACAGCACACAGGCGTACCCAGTGGTTGGATCAGACAGCTTCTCTGAACCATGAGCCACCGGGTACAATGGGTCTTATACTTTACATGTCAGCAATGAGGCAGCACGACACTAGCAAGCACCCCTAGCGTTTCATTCCCCGCATAGGCTAGAAGTGTTTGGTTCTCAAGCACAGCCCCCTGTAAACAAACTTTACTTCCCAGGCAGAGTGCTTGATAAGGCTTTCGACTCATTAGTAAGGAATGCACTGAGAAGGCTGTTATCGGCCTTTTGACTCATCTGCACATGCTCAGAGGCTTACTAGCATGGGAATTGCATCAATAGTGAACTTAAGCAAGCATTATGGATCTCTAGGCCCCTCTAACACTACAAATGACTTGGCTATGCTCCTGCGGCCAATACATTCCACCCTCAGATGATCAAAGGCCGATAACAGTCTGCCTTGCCACTTGATCACCAGGGAGCTGACATCTACTTCAATGTATACTTTAAATGTGATAGCCATATAAGCAAGCACACAAAGCTAAAAAGCTGCCAATAACAGTCAGAATTATTGCAACCACTTGCTCCCCACCCCCCAATTCCTTGAAACCAGTCTGAAATTGGTTTGAAGAGGAACTCCTCTTCTAGGTGATGTATTTTCTCACTTTGCTTGTATGTAACAGCCCAGAGGTGGGCTATTACCCCCCCTCCCTTGGGAAAGAGAAATCTCTCTCTCTCTCTTTCTGACCTGCCTGTTCTGCAGATCATGTTTCAACTTTTCTACATAAAACTCTCTGCTCTATGCACCAGCTTTAACCCTTTTTTGTTTTCTCTGCAAATTAGGCTGTTTGCCTTCGTCTTAACAGAAACTCACTTACTTAAACCTTTCTGCTTTACACTAGTCCCAATGATGCATATTTGGGATAGGCTCTTTTTCACCTTCTAGTCACACTTTCTCATCTTAATGAACTCTTACATTATTGTGGCTACTCCACTCCCAGGTAATAAGCTCCAGGCATAATCAGCTGCTTCCAATTCACCCTGGGGGCAACCACAGCCACGCTTTTCCAGGGGGTCTGGCACCCCCTCTTTTTCTTTCCTTTTGTCCTCTGCTTTTCCCTTCTCTCTTGTCTTTGCCCTGTCATTTGGAGTTGTAAGTGCAGTAAAGACGTTTGCAAATACTACATAGTATTTAACAAATCATAAAATATACACAACAAACTTTCATTGAAATCTAACACCACGACTGGAAAACACTTCTTGCATGGTGAGGCATGATGGAGCAGATCCAGCAATCATACTGCTCCTCCAGGCTGCATGGGCAGGGCCCATCAAAATCAAGGGACAGGCATACCCACAAATGCAAAGAGTCCTAGGCCACTGCTTTTGCTTCGGCAACTCCATGCTGCATGATTTCTGGCAGAGGGAAGTCCAAAAGCCATAGATCAAACTCAGCCTGCTGTACACTGAGCTGACAACAAGCACAGACACACAATCCAGCAACGAGAGTTCGAGTCTATGAAAAGCCTCACAGTACTTTCTATGGCAAGTCTTTAACAATCTAAAGTTCCAGTCCATGTGCAGAGTGCCTCTGAAAAGCTCAGATGATGATGGATCCAAACAGAGGAGGCTTTGGGCAATGAAGATGAGATGTTTCTAGCAAAGGCTCCCTGCCTTTGCATCAGTTCAAAGGGGAGAAGGTATGACCGTACACCCCTTCCAGATCCCTCGACAGACAAGGGCCTTTAGCCTTTCAGCAAGGCTTCTGTCTAAACAGAGCAGCACTGCTCAGCTTTCCAGCTGTGACGCTTCAACCTGGGCGACACTTCTGCAAATCTCACTCTGCCTCTGTCAGATTCTCACAGACATCTTCCAGCCTCCCTGCCTGCCAAGGCTAGACCAGCGGCGGACAGGGAGTTGGGTGACTCCCCCTGGCTCTGCTCTGAGAACACTGACAGAGATAAACTCACGCAGACTCTGACATTCTAAAAACTGAATAGGCCTAAACTCTTCTAGGCTACTTCTAATCAAATCATGGCTATAACATACAAGGCCTTACTACATTGCTGAAGCTGGGCCTTTACATTATGTTCGCTCTCATAACACTTAACAACAACAGAACAAGAATTGTGCTTTTAAACACTGGAGAGAGATGATCCATAGAATCGCCAAAAGTTGGACACGACTGAATGGGTAATATCATCATCAAACAAGGACTAAGCTTTTGGGGCTATCAGTCACTAGACAGGCTAGCCAGGGATTCACAACATGACACACATACACTCTTTTTCTTCTCCCTTAACCAGGCACACAGCAACAAAGGGCCGAAGTGGGGGGGGGGTCACTTCATACTTGCATTCTTTATGTAGCCATTAAGATTAACAGGCTTATGTAGCCTCCTCTTCTTTAGGAGGCGGCGGCGGGGTGATTTGCAGGACTTGAAAGTAAATTTGTATTTGTAAATCCCAAATTCAAAACAAGACACGATAAGATACAGGGCAGTCAAATCTTTGCCTTGTCAGAGGCAACAAATGACTCAGGTCAGCTTTTTTCGCTGGGGAAACAGGAAAACAGTCTTAGTTTACAATTTTAACATCACTGACAGCATCAGCCAGCTGGCTACACAGATCCCTGTGTCTTTGGAGACAGCTACTACGGTATCTTCTTTTCCTTCCCAATCAGGTTCGGTCTCCCAGCTTACAGTTTGTTTGCAGCTTCCAGGAGCATGGTAGTAACATTTTCTCGAACTCTTCAGCACACACACTCAGGCAGTCCAACAATGGACACCCAAATCAGTGAGATTCCTTCATTGCAGGGAATCCCACAGCAAAAGCTTAATGGTTACACTCTTCAGAAATCATATAGCTGATGGTCAGTAGCTACAGGCTCTATGCAATTCGAGAACAGTTCAAAGTTAAACACAGTTACCTTGACAGAGATCTTCAACGTGGTCTTTCTGCTTCATTCGGCCTTGGGACCGTCCTCTGGCGCACTTCCCACTCTAAGAGGGGTCTAGCCCGTGCTCTGGGCGTGCTGATTCTTCACCTTTATTCCATTCCGTGTCTTCATCTTCTGGTTCTTCATTTTCAATTTCCACTTCTTAGAGATTTCATCCCAATAAGGCGAGGTGATGAGGTTGCACACCCCGGGATGCTGTGGGCAATCCCCCCGCCCCCCGTGTACCAGGCTAATGGCTATTTCTTCGGCTTCACGCTCCCATGCCTTGTTAGAGGCCAAGCTGTCCTGCAACATTTCTCTCATTAACAGCCTCAGATCTTCTTCTTTCAGCTCAGTCTTGAGCTTTGCTGCGGTTTCCTCTCCATTCTGAATCCTTCTGCCTGACAGCTCCTAAAGCTGTCAGCAATAACCATGCTGGAGGTCCTGCACGCTGCTTCTCTTTAGAGGACCACTTTCCCAGCTGCAGAGATTCTAACGCAGTTTCCAGATCCACTGGGGTGCAGTCCTCTTCGACCTCTGGCTATGCAATCGGGCCACTCAGGACCGCCAATTGCTTTGCGGCTGGACCCCACAGGCCATCCTGTGGCCAGCCTGGGAATCAGTTTAACACGCCAGCCTCCCGATCCTCCTTCCTTTTGAATCTGAACATAGCAGTATTTTTGGCACCCTGCTCGCTGCATCAAATGTGTCTTGCCCTGGCCGTGGGAGCTGAACTCTTAGGTTAGAAGTGCCAAGACAGTGATAAATCAGACTCAAAGGTTTGCTTACAAGGAGTACTTTATTGGGTAACTTACAGCGCACAGGCGTACCCAGTGGTTGGATCAGACAGCTTCTCTGAACCACGAGCCATGGGGTACAATGGGTCTTATACTCTACAGGTTAGCAATAAGGCAGCACGACACTAGCAAGCACCCCTAGTGTTCATTCCCCGCATAGGCTAGTTTGGTTCTCAAGCACAGCCCCCTGTAAACAAACTTCGCTTCCCAGGCAAAGAGCTTGATAAGGCTTTCGACTCATTAGTCAGAAATGCACTGAGAAGGGTGTTATCGGCCTTTTGACTCATCTGCACATGCTCAGAGGCTTACTAGCATGGGAATTGCACCAATAATGAACTTAAGCAAGCAGTATAGATCTCTAGGCCACTCTAACACTACAAATGACTTGGCTACGCTCCTGGGGCCAATACAGCAAGACACAGAAGCCTGCTGCATTTCTATGCTGGGAGGAACAGGCTTCTCTCCTCTGGAAGCCCACTTGATTTCTATGCTGGGCGTACCAGGAAATCAGAGTGCTCCATCCCTCCTCTGCCAGCCCATTCACTAACCTGTGTGTAATTCCTCATTGCCCATGGCTACCAGGCTAATTCAAGACTGGGCTAAAGAGTGATAAAGAATCTATTGAATCCTTTCAGCATATGTTTCAGTGAAATGGGTGCGGAACCACTCCAATTATTATTAACACCGAGTACATGGCTGTGACTGGGTATATGTAGCTTATAGCAGTAACACCATACATATCCTTGTCCCCTAGAGGATTTAACTGTCCAAAGTTAGGGCCAATCCTGCATTCAAATAACTCCAGAATCTCCCAGTTCAAGTATTAATTTCTCCACATGGGTTCGCAGCGGGTGGGTGGGGGGAGACCTGCCTGAGGCTTGTTCATGGTATCTCCCCAGGGAGAATTCTAAGAGGAAAGAGCATCCAAAGAAGCACTAGAAAGGAACAGGTAAAGGAGGTAACTAAAAGAAACCATATTATGTTGCGTATGCTCCCAAGGAGAGAGTCTCACCAGTAGACACCGTTAGACCCTAGGGTAAAAAGTTCATTAGTACTGAAATGAGCAATTGCCTTCCCCATACGTTTCTCTTCCTCTATCCCTTCCGCTTCTGCACTGCTTTCAATTAATTGCCACACGTCTGCAGTTGTTCAAGCTTCTGAGTAAGCAAATGACAATTAAACTTGCCAACCCATTTTCTTGTGAGCAATTTTGTTCAGGGCATGCATAGAAAAACATGACTTCCTTCGCAAAAAGCCACATAAAGGAACCAAATTTCATAGTAAAAATGTTAGATTTTTCCTCTTGTGGTGAAAAAAGAAACCGTAGCTAGGTCTGCCCCAAATGTTCATATCTTGGAAATGCAAACCTGTTATTCTACACTGATTTCAGTTCTAGACGTAAAGCAGCAGTGTAGGAGCTGCTTCACTTCACTCAACAGTGCTGCTGTAACATTTAAAGCAGCAGTTAGGCAACTTGTGGCCCTCCAAATGTTTTGGCCTACAACTCCCATAATCTCTCACCTTTGGCTATGCTCACTAGGGCTGATCATCTGGAGGGCCAAAACATCTGGGGGACCACAACTTCCTTGGTTTAAAGGCACCACATGGACAGGCCCAATGGCATAGGTCATCCCCACCAGATCTTAGCCAGGAAACCACTGCATGGGAATGACCTATCTGATTGCCCCTCAGCTTGCCCCGAATGTGGCACCACAGCTTTAAATATTTCATCAACTCTGTGGGATGACGCCAGGGAAAATCAGCTCCCACGTTGCTGCTGTTAATCTATAATGGCATCATGGAATTTTCTTTCTTTCTTATGGAGTTTTTTTTGTTATGGAATGTATATGCCACTCTTCAGCACAGTCTCACAGAGCGGCTGAGCATTTATACATTGCCACTGTCGTGTACAAAGGACACCTTAACGTGGTTCTTTTGTATGACTCCTGGGATCATGATGTCTGGGTGGTGACCAGGGGAAAGGAACCTATGATGAGGGCACCACATCAGGACCACAGCATGAGTTGTGGGGTAGACTCACATGGAAGACATGAGCCCGGCCGCCTCTTCAGTCGAGGCCCTGATGGTGCCACATCACCCTTCCGTGCCTCAGTGGCTGCTCCTTGGCTCTGTGGGTGGGCCCCTTTCTCTTTAGCACTCTCCACCATCTGTCTGTGTTCAGGCTGGGAGGCCCTGAAGCGTCTTCAAGTGTGGAAGGCTAGAAATGGCACACCACCTCACCAGCTCTTTTCTGGGCCTATGTGGGAGTGAAGTTTAACCTGAGGCAGGAGCCAGTTGATGGCCTCCTGCTCCTTGTACCCCGCTTCCCGTCCTGAATACTGAGGCGCGGGGAAGGGGGTTGGCAGGAGAGATGGACGACACAATGTGGAAACAAGAAAAATTCACGCAAGAAAGGTGTTTTAGATCCCCAAACAATAGGCCTCTGAATTGGGGCAGGAGAGGAGGGCAATTTCAGTCATCAAGCAGAACAAGCCTGTTTTTACTTAGTGCCTTTTACAGGCCAAGAAAACAACTTCTACGCCACAGTGTCCTGACTGAGACGTAATCCTTCATGAGTTGCCAAGGCAATGTTGTAGCTGCTGAAAAAGCTTTATCCCTTGGCCTGGGTCCACGTTGCCTTGGTAACGCATTAAGATCTGATCAGCAGTGGTTATCCTCATCACCCAGGCCTAGACCTCACAAACCGCAAACAAGTTGGTCAGCCTGTGTCTGTACTTTGCCAATTTAGACTGCAGGTGTGTGTCAGGGGGGAGCACACATGATTAACTGCTACTTCCCAAAAATTGTTCCCTACACAGAGAAAGCTAGTATGATGGGAAGAAGACTTGGTTAGAACTCCAGCTGCTGACATCTACTTTTCTACATGTAGAAAGTTTTAAATGAAGGAGAATGAATGAAAATTTCATTCATTCAAGTCCCAACCCGCAGTCTGAAATGGAAAAATCCAGATACATCTTCTGTTTGTAGGTACTTCTCACAAAAATGTCCTTCTCATAGCATGATATGGGTTTCCCACATGATACCCTCCAACATTTTGGCCAACAGCCTTAAGGTAGCTACTGGTTTTCACATATGAAAATAGGGTCACTCTTGTGTAAACACCTGTTCTCACACTCACAATCATGGCCTGAGCTGTCACACCCCCGTCACACTTTTCTCTGCCTGCTGTACGCTATCGATTCACTTTGCCCTGGCTTCTGAAAGTAGTGTGTTAGTAATGAGTTTCTTTCAAAAACCAGGACAATGGACAGACATTTCTAGATGTAGAAATGTCCACACACATCTTTTTGTCCACACACATCTACTGCCATGCAGAACCTCAGTTTTAGTTACATATACAGCTGACTGCAAAAAACCAATGACTAGCTACCACTAAAAGATCCTAGTGGAAGCAACCCATGTTTCATCTCACAATGGACTGGATTTATTTGTCTATCACATCTGTATCTCATCCCATTTGATGGCATATGATGGTCTTTCTAATGCATGTGTTGAATTGTTTATGGCTGTCACTGATGTTTTAGTTGTTTTTTGGGGGGGGTGTATTTTAGTGAATTGTTTTAGCAGTTTTAAATTGTGTATGTTTTAATTTTGTTGTAAGTCGCCTTGTGTCTCTTTTGCAAAAGGCATCTAAGGAATCATCTTCATCACCCTTCCCTTAATGAAGCCAGGCTAGCATAAATGGGAGTTGCCCAGACGAGTACAACGAGCTTGTAAGGTAGTGTAGGCTGAGCAACTGAAACATGTAAACCGGCAGGATATACCAGTAGTAAAACTTCGGAAGAGTTCTTTGAAGTAGTGGAAACTACATGATAAATCCATAACAATAATTAAAAAAGAAATCCTAGGAAGCAAGTCCCACTGAATCAATGCGACGTACCCCTACGCAAACATGATTAGGTTGCTGAACGTTAAAAGCATATTTAACAGTATGGTCTGTGCAATTACAGCTGATGAGCACTAGAGGGCCCAAAATACTGCCTGAGGTCCAGATCAAAAACATTGATGGTTTTAGTATCAATCCCCAAGGAACAACCGGGGGTGGGGGGCTTACGAATAGAAGGGGGTGCTTGAATTTTCCCAGAACAAAGGTGTGATGCAGGTTTCCCCATGCCTCCCAATGTGTTGGGTTGCAACACCCTTCATTTCCAGCTTGCATGGCCAATGGCATCCTGCACCCCCCACAGCTGTTCCTCTTGAGCCCCCCAGCCATGCCCATCTGTTGGAGAGCAGAACTACATATGCTCCATGGCCTGTTCTGGTAATATTAAACTATTTTTCTGCCTTAGGTGTGGTTGAGGATACTATCCTGTGAACTGCCAGTCCAGTTGACTTCTGTAGGAATAATGGGGAGGGGATGCCATCTTGTCCTTCGCCTGAGGCAGCAAAATGTCTTGTTCCAAGCCTGTCCATATGGGCATCAGTGCTGCCAGAGCCTCCCCTCCCAGAGGGCTATGCAGCAGGGTCCAGGTACAAAAGTGGCAACCATGAGATCTCAGATGGCAGAAGCTATGCAGCCGGCTGACTGGCAACAAAAGAGTTCCAGCTGGAGAGAGTCAGCCCTGCTTCTCAGCCAATGTGACTGGATGGTAGAGGAGTGGAGGCAGCAAGGTGTTCAGGTCCCAGCAACTTGGCAATTGGGGGGAATTTGCTGGGCAGGTATGAGCAAGTCTACTTTGGCTTGGCAGTAACTCTCCCGGAAATCTACCCTCTCTGTCAGCCATCACAAAGCATCAGGCATGCCATTTTACAAAATGGGGAGGGCTGAGGCTGCCTCCTTCCAACCCCTTTTTCCTACTGCTCAGGGGCTTCCAGCCAGATAAAGGCCATCAAGGGGGTGCTGATATAGGAACATAGGAAGCTGCCTTATTCTGAGTCAGATACAATAACAACAAAGCAAAAACGGTCCTTAACAATGTAAAGAGTCAGAAAAAACTGATATGAATGTCATCAATTAAAACTGTTTAAAATTGAGTAACCCATTACTCACACTTGGCCTTGAAAGGGTTTTAAGATAACAAAGATAAGTTGTTATTTTCCATCTACATTGTTTAGCTTTTGCTTACTTATTCTGATGATCATATTATCAAGCAACTGTTTACCTCGAATGAAGATTTGTTCAAGATAAATGGATGGATTCATTCGATCCTCCGATGGAAGATTTTTCAATTAGAGTTTAGACCAAATTGTTTCTTGTAGGCCACTGACAAAGATGGATGCTGAAGCATGTTTGGCCCATGTGTAGTTTTTAAAGTTTTATATATTCTGCTTTTAACTTTTATGTATTGTCATATGTGCCTTCTTTATATTGTTACCGCATTTCAGCATTTAGGTTTTATATATTTAAGTTTTAATTGTAGATGTTGACACATACGTCTCTCTTACATGGTTTTTAATATTCGTTCTCTTTAACATTAAACACTTTTAATTGGTGACATTCATGTTCCTTAACTGGGGGTTTATACTGAGCCAGACCATTGGTCCATCCAGCCCAGTACTGTCGACAGTGACTGGCAGTGGCTCTCCAAGGTTTCAGGCCAGGTTCTTTCCTAGCCCTACCTGGAGATGCTGGGGATTGAACCCAGGACCTTCTGCATGCCAAGCACGTGCTCTGACACTGAGCTACAACCCCTCCCACTAAACTATCCCCCGCCCGTCTCCGAACAGGCCAGAATAAACCTGACTAGCAAGCAGGATGTACTTTAGGTTAGAGGTGGCAGATTGCACATTTGAATGCTCTTCATACATACACATACCTACCTCTCCCTATGCTTAGAAAACCAGCATGTCAGGGAGAAGAGCCCCTTCTCTCTTACATACTAGCATTCTGCATGCAGGGCCTTTTATTTGTGGGCTAGCATTCAAAATGTGACACATACACACCCAACACTCGGAAGTCTCTAGGAAATGCTTTATCACATGATGTGACAACATGCAAAAAGTCACCTTATAATACATTAGCACAAGTGCAGGGGCTGCCTACTAGGACAGGACAGACTTTGAGCATCCCTCTGTGGTGTTCCATCAGCAGCACCTGCCTTATAAACAAGTTGCTTCCTTTCACATCCAGCAAGCCGGGGACCATTCCATAGCAAGATGCTGAAGCCCTGACAAGCAGCAGTGACAAATTCAGCAGCCAAACAGTACCAATGTTTGGAGGCACACCCACTGCAGCATAGAAACAAGAACGTATAGAAGGGTAACAGGTATGTCACTGCACACACATCTTTGGCTCCACTCTTAACCACAGGGCTCTCCTTGGATGTGTTAGCAAATGTCTCATGTCAGATGGATTGTCAAGAGAATCAGGGCAACTGATTACGCCAGGATTACTAGCTGGCAGAGCTCACTTTGCAGCTTCGAGCTAGTGATCAGGACTTCAAGCTTAATTCTGCTCCGTAAATATTCCAAAATATTCCATTTGACAAACGAACTCTTGCGCGGGCACATGAGTTGCGCGGGCACATGAGTTAATGTTATAGCGTTAACAGTTACAGTGCTTGAAGCAAGAACAGGCAGGTAGAGGCCGGGCAATCTGCAAAACATTGGCTGGCTGCATGTGGGCCACTGACCCATTTTGGGCACGTCAGGCGCCGGGGTTTTTGTCCTAGGAAGGGATAAGCAGCACTACTCGGTGATTTAGCAGTTCCTAGAACGAATGGATTCTGCTCTGACAAAACTCTGGAGCAGAATGTAGAATCCAGAAAACGGTTTGGAATCCTCTCTGGGGCATAATCACAGAGGCCTAATGCAGGGACTAACCCACCTTAGGCATATCTTTACAGGATCTTTGCATATACCTTTTCAGGTCCATCCTAGAACATGCCATAATAGAGAGGGACCCAGGTGCAGCACACAGATTATTCTACCCAACCAGTAACAGTTTCCAACCAGAATCCCAGTTGGCTTGGATTTCACCCCCATTCCTTTTAAGTTCAGGACTATCAGGCAAAAAGGGACAGCAGCATGAAAGAATTACCGATTCAAAAATATGCAGCTGCTGACAAGGAACAGCCCCCTCATATGACTGTACCACTTCAGAATGACAATTCTTTGAAAGTACACCCACCCCCAAGTCAGCCCAATTAAGCCTCTGAATTGGGAGATCAGCCCTGTTCATATTGTCCACATAGGACATATACGTCTGTTTAGAGGATGGTCTATTGATCCTTGCATGCATTTCTAGACTAGACCATAGCTGGCCACCTGACCACATAACCATGACAACAGATAATCTTTCCAATCTGCATTTTAAAGGGCACCGGGCTGTTGTTGGAAGCTCTTTTTGATTTGATGACCTATACAGGTTCAGGTAAGCATAGGATTTATGTAATTTTAGGCCCTCTTTACACTTCCTGAAGTATTTCTCCACTATTGTATAGTGCTTAATATGCAGAGATTGCTCACTCAATGCTATCTGGAAACCCCACCATCTCATTTCCCCTAATCCCTGATGTGTCCTGTTCCTCAGTGGTGAGGGAAGTGCATTCTGAATCTGTTCAGGGGCACTTTCATCTATTCTTATTTCATATGTCCTAGGAATGAGCCCTGTTGTTGAAAAACAGATTGGATGGCTGAGCTCTGGCACAAATTAAGCCCTATTATTGTATATTTTCCTTAACGAATAGTGTATTGATACTAGACTCAGCCGGGAGGTGGCTTATATTTCACTGCCTCTGCACTTAAAGGGATGGTCTGATCACCTGAATAGCTGTGTTCTACACAAATATTGGGGTGATTCCAAATTTGAGAGTCTAGTTCAAACACACAAGTTTCAGGACTTTTGGGAGTTAAAGAATAGTTTCAGAAGACCTGTTAATCAGCCATTCACATGGTGACACTTTCTTTATAAAGCAGGCTTTAAAAAATAAAATGATATCTGCCAATTCTAACTGCTGTCCTTGGAACAGAAAGTGAGAATCCCACCCCTTCATAGACATCACCAAGGATAACAATAGAAGAGAAGAAATGGAGGGCAAAGAAGAACAAGTTACAGATATGACTAATGGATTTTAGTTGCAAAAAAAGATGCAGCTGATGATGACTTTATTCATGGCTATGGCCAAGAGGACTTCAGCTCTCCACACTAAAACACCCCGAATGCTATACCAAGAAGCACCACATTTTGTGCTTTGAATTTTGCACATCTGGCACAACCTCATCTACTCGATGACATTGGCTTCATCTCAATATTTTATCGCAATTGAAAAATGTGCTTGTTTTGAATTTTTTTGCAGTGTAGTAAGGAGTAAAATGACATACTACAACATTGAGGGTAGCAGACTGTGGCTCCAATCCAGCTGAAGTTGGTCATAACTAAGTCCCATCGAAAGCAATAAGACTTAATATAGTCATAGTTGCATTGATTTAAATGAGTTTTACTCGTGACTAACTCTAGTTGGATTGGGGTGTACAGGGACAGCAAAACATGGCAGTCAGCAGAAGTCCCATACCTACTCAAAGTCCCAACAAACTCCATACATCAGCTCGCCCCAACCTGCTGCCCTCCAGATGTGTTGGACTACAGCTCTCATCATCCCCAGCCCTGGGGATGATGGCGCTCATATTCCAACACATCTGGAAGGTGACCGGTTGGGGAAGACTGCCACACATCAACCCTTTGTGAAATAGCTCCAGTATTTGTTTGATTTGTATCCATTATCAAGTGTCAGGAAGTTCACCGTTAAGGACTAAACTCACCTTGAAGCATCCAAGTACTGCAGCATATATGGAGTTTTACTGAAGGTCACACTTCGCTCCCAGCCTGCTTAACAGAGGACAACATGTTAGTTACAATATCTTAGATATGCCGCAACCAATCAATGCAGCAAGCACCCATGTGCACCAGCGGTTGGAAAATCCAAGACTGACATTTAGGCTGTGTCGCAGGGGTGGGTAACCTCACACCCATGGGCCAAATCTGGCCCCCTGGGGTTCCCCAGAAGTCCATGTGCCCTTTCTTGGCCACACCCCTTTCCTCTATGCTACATATGTTGCTGCTTGCCTTCACCTGGATCCTTTTTTACCTGTATGCAAAACACAAAAGCATGAAGGTGCTGCATACTGCTGCCCTTCAAGATGAAAGTCACTTTTTACATTTTGAGGTAGGCATCTCCAGCAAGATCCTAGTTTTACTTGCGAGGCCTTAGATCTGAGCTAACTAGCATCTTAGACCTTCACAGGTAGCAAGATAAGAAGAAGGGTACCACAAACAGGGTAGTGACCTAAGCAACGAGAGTGCCAGGGATGAAAATGTGGATAGGTGTATATGCATCTGCCCAGCTCCCAGGCTGCTATCCTACGTGCATTCACTCGGGGAGTAAGCCCCATTGAATTTAGTGGGACTTACTTCTGAGTAAACATCCATAGGATTGAGCAGTCAAGTGATAATGTGGAAAATTCGCATTCGCAGGAGAGGAAGAAAGGCTGGGTGGCGCTAAAAACTGGCAATTAAGAGCATAAGAACTTGCCAGATAACTTCTGTAAGCCGCCCACAGAACTTTGGCTATGGGGCGGTATAGAAATAGAAATAATAATAATTTGCTGAGTCACGTTATCGGTCCATCTAGCTCAGTACTCTCTACACAGACTGGCAGCAGCTCTCCAGGTTTTCAGACAGGAGGTTTTTTTGCCAGTCCTCCCTGGAGATGCAAGGGATTGAACCTGGGACTTTCTGCATACAAACCATGTGTTCTGTCACTGTGCTACAGCCCTTCAGATATGCTCCCTGCTTAATTTCCCTGTTTATCCAAAGGTACAAGCAAAACCAACCAGTGAAAATGTGCCTCATTCCACCACCAAGCTTTGGCTCTATAATTCAGCTAATCTCAGGGCTGCAGGGTGATATGGCCTCCAGATATGGACAACTTTTGAAGTTATAGCATATGAAATGACTCAGATGCTCTGGAATCATGGCTGGGACTGGGGAAGGCTGGATACTGAGGATTGGGAGTGAACAGGGGCAGCTGAACCCTTCAGTTGAAGGGTTACTCATTTTTAGAAGATGCAGTACAGGGCATGGCTTGGAGTGAGTGAAGACTGATGTAAGAGGGTAAATGCCTACACTGTAGGCACCTTTATAGCCTTTTCCTCCATGAATTTGTATAATACTCTTTTAAAGCCATCCAAACTGACAACCATCACTACACCTTGTGGTAATGAATTCCATAGTTTAACTATGTGCTGTTATGTGCTGTGTGAAGAAGTACTTCCATTTATCTGTCCTGATTGAATCTCCTACCATTCAGCTTCATTCTCCCTGGGTATTATCATTATCTCCAGTAATTTCACCAGACAGCCAAAAAAGGGCAAAAAAGACTGTTGTAGGGGGGTAAAGAGCTCTTTCTTTTTTTCTTTCTTTCTTAGCTTAACAGCCCAAAGCCTGGCTGAATACAAATGTTTTTGCCTGCCGATAGAAGGCAAGGGAGGGAGTTCCAGACCCTGGGAGCAGCCACACAGAAGGCCCTGTCTTCCCACCAAATGTGCCTCTGATGGTGGTGGGATAGAGAGAAGGACCTCTTCCGAGGATCTTAAAACCCAGGCAGGCTCATAAGGGAGACTGCAGCCTTTCAAACAGCCCAGTCCCAAGTAATATAGGGCTTTATAAGTCATAAGTAGCACTTTGAATTGTGCCTGGAAAGAGATCGGTAGCCAGTGATGCTTTTGTGATCTGCTTTTGACAGGTCTAAAATGCAGGTTTGAGTGAGAGGCTTTGGGCTGGTTCACACATGCATATAAATGTGATTTCTGCACTTTTGATTACTGTACACTAAAGCTGGTTTATACATGTATGTTTATCACTTGATGACTGCAGCCAGTAATATGGGATTGGAATGTTATTCTTAACAGTTATTTTCCAGTAACCAAAAGTGTAGAACTGAGGGGGGCAGGGGATCAATAAAGCAGATTTCCTGTGATTTAAATGTCGTATTCAAGCAACTTCAAAACTTTACTTGGAAATTATTTTTATTGGAATACTTGCACATATTTTTAGGACATAGTGATTTAACAGTATGCACTTTCTGTACATTGTTTAAATTTTAAGGAAAAAAATGAAAGCACTGAAATCTATTAATGTACAGATGCTGCTGTCTTATACCCACTTACCTGGGAGTAAGCCCTGTTGAGCTGAGTGGGACTTAATTCTGTGTAGACATGTATAGGATTCCCTGTAATTTTAGTATGCCCAAAGAACTGTGGATTTTTATTTGTTATATACACTTGCATATGTCCTAGGAATGGCCACCTAAAAGAAGTGACTGACAACTTTTAAACTACCCAGTTTGACTGGTATTGTATTCATTCCTTATGTTACTACTTAATTTTATGAAACAATGCATTTTTGGAAATGGAACATTTCCCACCCCATGTCATTGACCATAGCACTTACTGATGCCTTTCCTGTGTGAATTGGCCATCACAGATAGAACTTTCGTATCAACCCACACACAGTGCTTTTTAATAAAAATCAACCGCAATAATCACATGTTCTTCTGCTGTTAAGTCATAGTTCCATTTCCTGCCCCTTCTTCTGTTGTCTCTCTTATGTCTTTCTTTCCCCTAGATTCCCTTGAAGCAGGGACCTGCCCTCTCATTCTTTGTAAAGTGCCATGTACATAGAGTACACCATGTAAATACATTGTGACTGTATGAATGAATCCAGTTCCCGATATTGCATCACACTATAGGCATGGGAGTTGGAGTCCCAACACATCAGGAGGGTGCCAGAATGCAAGTGTAACCAAGAAACTGGCTCCAACACTTTGGAAGCCCCAGAGTAACCCCCTTGCCCCCCACCCCCAGCAGAGAACTGAGAATTCTCCCATGCTGCTTGACTTCTGCGTCCTTTCGCCAGTCTCTGGATCCCTGGAAAATGCTTGACTATGCCACTCTCTGTAGCCAGATACATCCTATGCAGATAAGAGTGCATACCATTATCTGTGGCAATCTGTGGCACATTTAGCCACCAGTCCATTTGTACCCCCAAAGGCATCCCTTTACTTTCTTGCTTAGAAGGAAAATGGTTGTCATTCACTCCTTTGGGCAAAAGTAACATGTCTGAACTTGGGAGACTCTGCTGCAAGGAAAGCAAAACCTTCCTTCGCCCATTCTAGGCACTGGGGAGCTTGACACTCATGGAGAGAAGCCTGCAGTATGCAACATGTCTCCTTGCAATACAAGCTTTCCCACAGCACACACACCAGCTGTCATAACCATGGGCATTTTGCTAGTGAAACAATAACATCCACATAGCTTTGTCTCTGTCACTAGCCGGTCTACCCATCCCCCAAAGAAACAGCTGAAATCACGTTGTTGTTGTTGTTGTTGTTGTTGTTGTTATTGCAGAACCATTAAAATAATCACCACCTAGGGCTGCCGGGATGCAAAAATGTAAAACGAGAGACATCCAGAGACATCTGATGTTTTGAGGGGTTGTGATAAGAGGGAGAGCTCTTATATTCTATGGGGCTGAAACGAAAGGGGGATGCTGCCTAGGCGTTTAAAAACGTGGGGCTTCACTTAAACGGCATTCGGCAACCGTCATGTCAGGGAAAGGGTTAGGAATCCAGGCTGGGGAGTGTCCCCAAGCAGGTAGAACTCCCCCCGCCACCCCACCGCACCCAAGTAGTGAATATGGCTGAATGATGCTGTCCAAGCAGCATCAATTGCTGCAGCCTGATAGAGATACTGGAGCAGGGAAGGGGAGAAGCTTAGAGGGGCGGAGGGACTCGGTGCGCACGGGCTTGCAGCGGCAGCCTGAACATACCGTCCATCCACATGCTTGCTTATGGATTGCAGAGAAGGCGACTGCCGCACCTGTAAGTGGGTGGGTATTTGGGGGCGGGGGGGGTGGAGAGTGCTGAAATCAAATATCAGCAGGAAGGAGGAAGCGCGGACGGGTTTTGCCAAGTCCCGAGCAAAGGAAATAAGGCCGCCTTTCGGACGCGTCGCGCAAAATATACAGTCCAAACATAATGACTAGCACCCAAGGGAGAAGAGCCCTTTGGGGGCTGGGGGGCGCAAATCAGTTGGGAATCTCGTCCAGATCCAGGACATTCCTGAGCGGCGGGGGGGGGGGCTGCAGAAATTGCCCCCCCCCCCACACACACACAAACACACGTACTTCCAGTATTCAGAGTTGCCACGAAGTGATGATGCTATCACGGCTGTTCCCAGGGTGACGCCGGGGCCGCCGCAGGCTTCCCGGGGAGGAGGCTGCGCCCTTTCGGGGCGGGGGGCGGGAGCGCGCGCGCAGGGACTGCAGGCGCCGCTGGTGGGGAGGAGGCTCCGCGGGAGGAGAGAGCCCAGGCAGAAAGCGATCCGGGCGCGATACGTACCCACCTGCCGACTGCCGGCGGTGTGCGAAGCGCGGGGGGTCCGGGGGGTCCGTCCCGCTGGTCCCTGGCGCGGCTACACCTGCAGGAGGCGGCGGCAGGACGACCTGGCAGGGCAGGAAGGAGGGTTTCCCCGCGAGGAGGAGGTGGAGCTCGCTCTCGCCCGCCTCTCCGCTTCCCGGGGCCGGAGACAAAAGAGCTCGTGCTCGCTTTTCCCTTCGAAGCTCGCGAGGGGCGTGGGGGGGGGGGGGGCAGAAACACACCCCGAATCGGGGGAGGGTGGGGCGGACGGATCCTGATAGGAAGAGGTGGGGGTCGGTGGGTGGGGACATCCTGGCGATGGAGCCGGGGAGCGAAAGGGAAAGGCGAGGTCCTCCTCTCCAGCAGAGCCGGAGAAGGAGGCGGCCCCGGGCCAGGACCGGCCCCCCGCGGGGCCTGAGGCTCGGGTAGAGGAGCCGCCGGCTTAGCCCCCAGCGTCCTGGGCAAGACAGAGGGAAGCTGCTTGGTCGGGCCCGGCTCACGTCGGTGTGGATCGTGGGCGTGTGTTGTGTGTTTCTGGATAAGGTTGCGGAGCTGTGTGTGTGTGTCTATATTTATTTATTTATTTATTTATTTGCCTTTCTATATACCAGGGACGTTCTAGGTTCTTAAAAGATCCGGGGCACAGGCCCATCACACAAATTTGCACAAATATATATATATATATATATATATATAAAATATCCAAGGCTCAGCATACCTCTAATATATATGTGTGTGTGTGTGTGGTGTGTGCATGTGGCATGCTTGCGTGTGTGTATAGATTACATACACACATAAGTGTGCACTCACCCCCCCACCCCACTTCAACTCAGACCCGGATTCAGCGTTTTGGAAAACGCCCCGCTTCTGCTCTGGCCAATTTGTAGTCGGACCACTTCAGCTCAGCACCAAACCTGAGTCAAGGTTTGGAAACATGAGTCTTTATGCTTCCTGTTGACTACCATGGGAAATTAGAATTAAAAACTGTAACTTTTTTCTCTTGGTCAGAACTGGATGATCGTTTTAGGCATAGTAGACCCCTAGAAGGGGGTTACACCTGCCCAATGTTGGAAAAATAGGTGCAGGGTTTATATTTTGATTTTCTTTTAAAGGGAACTGGCAATCACATTTTTATCCTTTGGAAGAATTGGATAAAAATTTCAGGATTCATTGCCCCATCAGAGGAGATCATGTCTGCCAAATTTCAGAAAGATAGCCACAAGGGTTTTTGTGCAAGGGCGGCCTTGACATTTTGAGGTCTCCAAAAGAGGACATACTTATCTCCCTAATTTCCTTGTGAACCATTGTTCTGAAAATTACAGACAGCGTAGAGTTGTCCCTAAGTAAGAAACCAGCAAAGTTTCAGAAGAATAGGTGCAGCAGTTTATGTAGTTTGGGGGAGGGAGTGATTTGCTTTCCCTTCCCTTCACCCCTTCCCCAATAGTTTTTGAGTAAATTTGTATGACAATGCACAGGTCATTAGAAGTGTCACCCAGGCAAGAAACTGGCAAAGTTTCTGAAGGATATACATGCATGCAAATTTAGAATCACTAGAATGTATTTACATTTTTTTCACCAATGTTAGCAGCAGGGGAACATGGATGGGAAGGTGCTATTGCACTCATGTGCTGCTTGTGGGTTTCCCATGGGCATCTGGTTGGCCACTGTGTGAACAGAATGCTGGACTAGATGGACCTTGGTCTGATGCAGCACAGCTCTTGTTATGCTCTGAAATATAGAGTCCCTCTGACCCTGGGCAGAATGGTTTTCTTTCACCACTGAGCACTTACATTCTCCCCCTACCAATTCTATTCCCTTCCATGCAACCATCCCTCCTCATCCTACCATCCTCCAGCAACTCTTCATAAAAAATATGCCTTTTTTGTGTAACTCTCCTCTACCTCCTCCTTGTTATGCACAAGCTCTCATTGTATCTTCCTGCCCATAACTTCATTTGTGCCAAGACTTCACCAGGATTCAGCCAATGAGTCTGTTTTCAAAACTAGGGCTAAGTTATGGAGAAACTCTGAGCATGTACTAAGGCCCTTTCCCTCACTACTGAAGCTAGAGTTCATGCAACCCACCCACCCCCCCGCGCACACACACGCACACACACACACAAATGACAAAACATGCATAGGGCTGAGCTGAAAGGGTAGCCAGTTCATTAGATGGAATTGGGTAGGCGCTGTATTAAGCTTGAAGTACCATGCTTACAACTCAGGACTTATTTCTGAGTAAACATGCAGAACATCAAGGTGCAAACCTCCCTGCAAAAGTAACTTGTGCTGGAATCCTATGCATGCTTTCCTGAGGCCAGGCCTCATTAAACATAATGGGACTTCTGAGTAGGCGTATATAGGATTGCATAAATTAGCAATATTTATCTCCCCTCCACTTAAAAAACAAACCAAAAGCTCCTATTTTTATTAAAGTTTTCTGTTCATAGGAAGCTGCCTTATACTGAGTCAGATACTGGGTCCATCTAGCCCAGTATTGTCAACACTGACTGGCAGCGGCGGCTCTCCAGGGTTTCAGCCAGGATTCTTTCCTAGCCCTACCTGGAGATGCTGGGGATTGAACCTGGGACCTTTTGCATGCCAAACACGCGCTCTACCACTGAGCTACAGCCCTTCCTATTGCTGGATAACGGCAACTGACAAACAAAACAGCCCCAGATTTGTTTCTCTGCAACCATGTGAACCCACTCTTCTCAAAGGCTTGGGTGAGGAGAAGGAGAAAAACAAACCCTCTTGTCTGTTTGTATAAAGTCAAATACAGTTCAGAACTTCTCCTGCCCACTGAAGAGAATACTCTTTAAGAATTCCCCAAAATATGCCCTGGGTGGAATAAAGAAGAGAAAGAAAGAACAGGATACAGGAGGGAAGGAGAAAAGAAGAATGATTGGAAATGCATGGGGCGGGGCGGGGGGGTAGAGAGAATTCCCTAAGCCAAGTGGCTCCTTTCAGAGAGGTAGTACTTCAGAGGAATTTAGGAGGCTGTGGAGGGTTTGTAAGGATTGCACATACTTAAATTAACTCTATGAGGTGAGGTGGCTGAGGGCTTGTTCTAGCTTTGTTAAAACTGTAGAACCTATTCAAAAGCCCCAGCGGTTTCTTGATCATGACACCACATAGTCCTAACCCTCCTTTTGGAATAATTTCAGTCCTACAGCTGTTTTGGAGAAATTAAAGCAGAGGGGGAGAAAGAAGTTTGTGGAGGCTGATTGGATCCTTTGCTGTACTGAAGCTACTGAACTTCTGCAGAAGCCAAAGGTTCCAGTTTGGGGCAGTAAAATCAGATGCTGTGTGGAAGACCAGTATTTCATATGGAGCTCTTTCTTCCCTCCCTTCTTCCTCTTCAAAATGTCATTGCAAGCAAGCTCCCAACAGTGGGCATGTAAGAGCAGAAAAGAAGGGGGGAGGGGCTTTTTGCACCTCAGAAAAACAAACCAGAGATTAGGGATAGTGACCATCTAATGGTCACCTTAAACACCTTCTGATTAGGATCTCTAATCCCCTGTGTGGGTTGACAGTTTTTACTTTTGGTTTTAGTCTTTGAGAAAAGGCAACTTTATGCGTGGCTAGCACAAAAGCCACTGGACCTAACTGTCTGAAATTTGGCAGGTTCCGTCAGCTCCATAGGGGCTGCCAGGTCCCCAGATTCCATGCACATATGTGGAAGCACAAAAAAATAGCTCTTTGCTTTGACACATTTTCTTGAAAATAGCAAATCTTATCTGTGACATACTGCCTCTGATACTGGTGGTAGCATATCACCATCATGACTAGTAGGCATTGATAGCCTTCTCCTCCATGAATTTGTCCAATCCCCTTGTAAAACCATTCAGATTGGTGGCCATCACTTCATCTTGTGGTAGCAAATTCCATAGTTTAACTATGTCCTGTGTGAAGAAGTACTTCCATTTATCTGTCCTGAATCTTCCACCATTCAGCTTCATGGGATGACCCCGAGTTCTAGTATTATCATTATCTCCAGTAATGATTCTGTCACTAGACAGCCATAAAGGTTTTGACAAACTGGAAGGGCCCATTTAAATTATTGTATTCCAAAAAAAGGGCATGATGCAAGGTGTCAAAGTTTATGCATGCATTGACTCAATTATACCAATATTTTACACAGACAGAATACATACAAACTCATTCAGCGCTCCTTATATTCAGCTAGTAAAGGACACTAATAAAATAGGACCACCCGCTCTCTTTTCTAAATTTACCATCTCTATTGAGCCTCTGGCAAGGGTAACTGAAGTTAATTCCATAATCAAAGACCATACCATAAATGTATTGGCAGATGTTAACAAACACCTTTTCCCCTAAATTACTGAAATATTACATGGACAAGTGGGACCTTAAAGGTTAAAGGTGTTAAAGGTTTCAGCCAGCCAGCTATGCCCTCGTACAGCCGTCCATACCATTTTTCTTCCGCCCAGTTTTCCATTTTTCTTTTCCAAATGACAGTCAACACTCCGTGGCTATTGAGCATGCTCAGTCCTCATTGAGCTTTTCAGGGATGGGTTTGCAGCATTAGGTGTTTTGCTGTTGTTGTTTTGTACTTCTGCAAACCTCAGGGCTTCCCAGAGCATGCTGATAGCTACTTCTTGTTTTCCAGTGAACCCATTTTTGCTACAGTCCTGTTGGCTCACCATCTGACTTTGCTTTTAAAGTGAATGATGACATGAAAATGTTTCTGAGCTATCCATCTATATCAGGGGTGTCGAGCCTCAGGGCCACAGCCCAAATCTGACCCGCTTGGGGTCTCCAGGTGGCCCTTTCCCTTCATCTTCAATTGCTCATTGGTTTCCCAGCTTTTATGTGTGTTTTCCCCATCCTAAACTGTTGACGTGCCTCTCCTAAGGCTTAGTTACTGGCAGTAAGAGCTTCAAGCCAAAATATGCGGATATTCTGACCACACCCCCAGTTGTCTTCAGCCCCGCCCACCGCTGGAATGCAGCCCCCAAGGACTGACTCTGGCCCTTGAGCTGAAAGAGGTTCAGCACCCCTGATGCAGATCAGCTTTGCCCAAGCTGGCACCCTCCAGATTTGTTGGACTGCAAGAGCTATGCTGGTCAGGGGGTGATGGGTGTTGTAGTCCAACAGCATCTGGAGGGTGCCAGCTTGGGCAAGGTTGAACTAGATAGTCAGAAATGCTTTGTGTAAATGCCATTTTCCAAACTGGCGCATCTGCAAGAAACTGAACCACCTCTCTTTTTGTGAAAATCACATCCAATTCCTAGGAATCAGTATCCCAAGGGAATACTATGCATGTTTAGACAGGCAAAAATCCTACAACTCCCAACCTTCCCCAGCCAGCAATGCTGGGAGTTGTAGGACTTTTGTCTATCTAAACATGCATAGGACTGTGTCTTAAACCTATTCTCAACACTACAGAAATTTAAATTCAGAGGAATGTTAAAAGAATTACATCATGAAAGATATTCATCATACGAACTGATTGGGGAGAATTGCTGCTATTCAGCTCGGTTAACCATATCCTGTAATTGGAAAAAAGCACAAGCCCTGATCTTTGATGAATGGCTGATCAAAACATGGGATATAGTGTCTATGGTAAAAATTACAAATTTGTTCAGAGCAAGGGAGAGCAGACGGTCATATGATTCTTTCATTGAAAAATGGACCTTTTTATTATGTACTGGTCTAATAAAGTGCAAGAAAATGTCAATCCACATTCTTTATTAGGGGTATTATGCAGCTGTAATATACTGAACTTTATATCTGACAAGTGGGGGGGGTTTACACTTGTAAAATGGAATATAAATGATTTATCATTTGCTAATTCTTTGTATGATTCAATACTTGTAATATTTGTAAAAAAAACTTTTGTTTGGAAAATAAAATTAAAAAAAGAATTGCTGCTATATAAATGATGGTGCTTCCCAATTTTAATTTTTAAAAAACAGTCCCAATCACAATGCCTTTATTTTTATTTTTAACGTGCAAACTCCAAATGGAAAAGTATATCCATAAAGATAAAAAATGAAGAGAAACATGATTTATATAAATATTAAACAAAGAAGAACAGCATTCCTAATCTCAAGTGTCATGGTGATGTTTTTCAGTTTAGACAAGGACCATTTACTTCAAAATAAAGATAAGCCAATTTGGAGTGGGTGGGGTGAGGGGAGCTGTGGAAATGCCTGAATGCTTAGGAGCAACAGGGGTGAAATGACACCCAGTGTGGTGCAATGGTTAGAGTGTTGGGCTAGAAACAGAGAGCCTTGGGTTCAAAACCCCACATGGGCCAGTCATTACCTGTCAACCCAACCTACCTCACAGGGTTGTTGTGTGGATAAAACATGAAGGGGAAGACTATGTATACCACCGCTGAGCTCCTTGTAGCAGGATACAAATGTAATAAATAATTAAAAGTAAATAAATGTAGCGGGGTCTAGTAACTGGGCATGTGGGGAATAAATAGAACAGGACAAAGGTGTATGAGCTAAGTTGGTATTCCCTACAAGGTTCTAGGACATGTATGTATGTGCAAGAATCCTAATACATTAGAAGCTCTGCATTCGGATCCTCTCAGCCCAATCCTACAGATTATTATTCAGAAACAGGACCCATAATGTTAAATATGGCTTACTCCAAGGTAAAATGTGCGTAGGTTTGCAACTTGACTGTCATGCAGTCCAACCCTAAGCACATTTACTCAGAAGCAAGTCGTGTTGATTTTGGACATACTCCCTAGTAAGCCTAGTTCAGGACTGCAGCCTGAATTGTATTAGGAGTTTGGGCTGCCGTATTTTTTACGAATGAGCAGCCAGTAAGTAGCCATGGTCTGGAATGTCATGTTCATCAGAGTTTGGAAGAGGGGTGACACCTTTTAGCAAGAAGGTGAAACACACTGGCCCAGTATTGCAAATTGGCAGAGAGAGAGACCAACAGAAAGGGAACCATTTTAGATGGAATAAGACTGCTTGCTTCCAAAAGGCCTTGCTCGTATTTTTGTAAATCAAATAAATATTAGAAAGGCACCCCAAGCCTCTCTCTCTGTCTCTCATCCCCTGGAAGCCATCGGTTTTAGCACTGCTCCTGCACTTCTCACTGTCCAGGGAAATGAGGTGCATGCAACATTATTTTGAAAGTCAAAAGCAAAAGGGAAAATATTTATCTAAAAGAGAAAACAAAACCACTTCCTTCTGATACTGAGTTCTTGTGTTTTTTTCCTTGGGAATCTCCCTTCTTGCAACCCGTTAGTTTCAGCTTTGATAACAAGTAGAGAATGCTTAACACAGTTCACTCGGCTTTTTTTTCTCTTGTCCTATCGGGTTTAAGAAGAAAGCCTGGTTCACATGGGACAACAGCCCTGAGTATGGGTTGTTACTAAATTGTGGGTTGTCATTACATGCAAACCCAAACTACATGTTATGGAGCCTGATGGTTTTCTTTAGTGTAACTGCATGAGGCCCCAATTAGGATTAGGACAAGCAGGTACCAGGAGGGGGGATTAAATCTTCCCCCCTCCCCCTGTTTTCTTCCTGAAATTTCACCCTTGCATGGGGGGTGGGGGTTTAAAAAAGAAGGAAGTCAAGAAGAAAATAGGTGGAGTAGAAAGTTTAATCCTCCCCTCCTGGTGCATGCTAGTCCCAATCTGAATTGGGGCTACATGCAGTTACACTAAAGTAAAGAAAACCATCAGGCTCAGCTACACTCTACGCAATCAATATAATATGTTGCCCCTTAGTCTGGGGTGAGAACAATAGAAGCAAACACTCTAGTCAGTCTGTGCTGGATCTGAAAAGGAGGCAGAGAACTGACTGCTTTCTGCAGGAAATCCCCTGGCACTATGGCTATCCTTAGACATCCGATGGGGAAGAACCGGAATCTGTTGGTATGTTAATACTGTGATCCCTCATCTTATGCTCTGCCTGTATATATGTGTAAATAAACCTAATATCACAGAAACCATACAAGTCTCTAGTGATCTCCTTCTAGGAAAATGAATCTTGGGTAAACACTGAAACTTCTCACCACTTGAAGTGGGCTGCACACATGTAACAATCATGATGGCTGCTTCTGGAACCGGAGTTTCAGTTTTTAGCTATAAGGGCTAATAGCCATACTCCACTATGACTGTATCTAATCCTCATTTAAACCCATCTAAACTGGTCAGTAGCACACCTCATGGCCACAGATGCCATAAAATGATGATGTGTTCCCAAATGCTAAAGGTGTACATGGGGTTTAAATGCTCCTGAAATGGTGCTTTGAAGTTAAGATATGCACTGTGCACCTGTCTTATAGGCATCTTATGAATACAAATAATAAATAAATACACAGGGCTGACCTTAAAGACCCTCGTAGAAGCATCAACTGATGGAGAATGCACCGTTGTATGTTTTATAGTCCTTCACCTAGCAGGCAAAGATGTTTTTATTCAGGCAGGCCTTTGGCATATAAACTGGTCTGTTGCTGAAGGGCTTTTAATTGGTTGGGTGCTGTTTATTTCTCTCATTGTGGTGTTTTCAATTGTGTTTTTCGTGTATTTGTTTTAATTATGCTTTAATTAAAATATGCTTTTTTAATATGCTTTAATTAAAATTTTGTTTTTAATCTGCATTCTGCATTCTATTGTTAGCCACATTAAGCCCCACTTTTTGGTGGAAAGGAGGGATATAAATTTAAATAAATAAACAGTAGCCCATCAGCCCGCTGGAGTGAAAAACTGAAAGCACCTTACAGGACCGCTTCAGCATCTGTGCCAACTCCTGTTGTCTTCTGAGCACAATTCAAGAAACTGTACCTATGTATAGTTCCAGATGGCCTAGGATAGGGCATAGTGTCCCACCTAGGAAGTCTGTGATCTTTGTTCTTTTACAAATTGTCCCCAAGATTAGCTGTTTCCTCTTAATGCTCCAATGTTTGTGCAGATCCAGATAGCGCAGTTATGAAGGGAGCTGTTCCTGGTGGCCATGCCCAGTTAAGGAATTCTTATAGAACAAAAGCCAGCATAGGATCCTGGGTCCATCTAGCCCAGTATTGTCAACACTGACTGGCAGCAGCGGCTCACCAGGGTTTCAGCCAGGATTCTTTCTTAGCCCGCCCTGGAGATGCTGGGGATTGAACCTGGGACCTTTTGCGTGCCAAGCATATGCTCTGACACTGAGCTACAGTCCTTCCTATTGCTGAATAATGGCAACTGACAAACAAAACAGCCCCAGATTTGTTTCTCTGCAACCATGTAAACCCACTGTTCTCAAAGGGGTGAGGAGTGAGGAGGAGGAGAAAAACAAACCCTCTTGTCTGTTTGCATAAATTCAAGTACAATTCAGAACTTCTCCTGCCCACTGAAGAGAATACTCTTTAAGAATTCCCCAAGATATGCCCTGGGTGGAATAAAGAAGAGAAAGAAGGGATACAGGAGGGAAGGAGAAAAGAAGGACAAGACTCTTCAGTGGTGGTGACCTGCAATGTGTGTGCCATGTTTGTTTTCTTGCCTGAGAACAACATGGCCTACACCTGCAACAAGTGCAAGTTGATCACGCTGCTGGAAGAAAAAATAAGTGGACTGGAGCGGCGACTGTCAACCCTCCAGGGAATAAGAGAACACAAAGACTTCTTGGACAGAAGGGTGGAACTACAGCCGCAAAGTGAAGACCAGAAGCTTGAAGAGCAACAGCAAGCTGAGGCAGAAGTGAGAAATGCTGAGGTGAGGAAAAATGCAGTAGAGGATACTCCTTCGAAAAGGGTGACAGTTAGGAGGAGAAGAACTAGACGCCACTCGGCACCAGTGGAAGCAGTGGAGCTGTGGAACCGATTCTAGGTACTTGAGGATGAGACTAGAGGACAGCCTGCAGAGGAAAAATCACAGGGGAACCTGCATGACAGTGAGCAAGAGGCTGAAGGCCAGTCACGCAGAGGCGATAACCCAGGCCTACAACAACAAGAAGAGTAGTAGTAGTGGGTGACTCCTTGCTGCATGGGATCGAAAACCAAGTATGTCGCGAAGACCCGTGGACTCACCAGGTATGTTGTCTCCCGGGAGGATGGATTAGAGACGTGACTGAAAGGTTGCCTGCACTCATAAAGCCCACTGACAGGTATCCCTTTCTTCTCATCCATGTGAGAACAAATGATACCGCCAAGTGGAGCTATGAAGAAATCACATCAGACTTTGAAGCTTTGGGAAGGAAACTCAAGAACTTTGGGGCCCAGATAGTTTTCTCATCCATCCTTCCAGTAGTCAGAAGAGGGATAGAAAGGGAACGAAAAATACTCCAGGTGAATGACTGGCTACAAAGGTGGTGGCCAGCGCGAGAGATTTGGATTCTGGGACCACGGGCTATACTTCCTGGAAGATGGGCTGTTGGCGAGGGACGGGTTGCACCTCACAAAGGATGGGAAGAATGTGTTTGGCCACAGCATGAAGACTTCATCAGGTGGGCTTTAAACTGAATCCTATGGGGAAGGGAAATGTAAAGTTGGGGGTAACAATGGATGAAGGATCATGCACTGCAACGGAGAGAACAGCTCTAATAGCACCCAATAATAGTCTTCACACACATGTTGTAAGAAAGCCAGACTATGAAGCACATGGTCTTCAATGTCTATATACTAATGCCCAGAGTATGGGAAACAAACAGAACGAACTTGAACTCTTAATACAAGAGGGAAATTATGACTTGATAGGTGTAACTAGGGATGGCGGAGAATTCCGCCACAGATCTCAGTGAGGCTGAATGCCAGTGCATTCGGTCCCCCCGAAATCCGTGGTGGAACGAAGCCCCCCCGCCTCACCACCCTGTGAAAGGCGCGCAAAATGAGGCACCTACCTATGCGTCACGATTTTTGCCGTGATAGGCTACGTAAATACTTATGTAGCCTATCACGGCTAACGCAGGGATGCCATTTGAGTTCCCTTTTTTTGCCATGATAGGCTACGTAAATATTTACATAAATATTTATGTAGCCTATCACGGGGGGGGGGGGGAAGGGAACGCAAATGGTGGCCACCGTAGTCGCCGCCATTTGCGTCCCTTTTTTTCACCGTGATAGGCGACGTAAATATTTACGTAGCCTATCATGGCAAAAAAAGGGATGCAAATGGCGGCGACTACGGCGGCCGCCATTTGCATCCCTGCGCAGCCCAGCAGCAGCCAGATGTCGCTGTGGGTGGCCCCGGCCGGCCAGTGGCTCCGCAGAGTCACCGTGGAGTGGAGCTGGCTGGCGAGGATTTCAGGGGGAGTGACGGAGCGCCTCTCCCCCACTACAGATGTCACAAAACGAAACAGGTGAGTCATTTCGTACATCCCTAGGTGTAACTGAGACTTGGTGGGATGACTCGCATGACTGGAATACAGCAATTGAAGGATATAACTTGTTCAAAAAGAACAGGAGGAACAGAAAGGGAGGTGGGGTGGCACTGTATGTGAAAAATACATATCTCTGCACAGAAATACAGGAAGAGGTGCTTGGTAGCCCCATCGAGAGCATCTGGATCAAAATAAATGGAGCAAAGAATAAAAGGAACTGGTGGTCGGAGTCTACTACCGGCCACCCAATCAAGGAGAAGATGAGGATGAAACATTTGAAAAGCAAATAGCCAATGTTTCAAGGAAGCATGACGTAGTAGTAATGGGGGACTTCAATTTCCCCGATATTTGTTGGGAGCCAAATTCTGCAAAACATGGCCCCTCCAGGAAATTCCTGACTTGTGTGGCGGATAACTTCCTCCTGCAGAATGGATAGGAAGGAACTAGAGGATTGGCTATCCTTGACTTGATCCTAACCAGCAGAGATGACTTAGTGGATAAAGTAGCAGTTACAGGAACTCTGGGGGAAAGCAACCATGTTATACTTGAGTTCTTGGTTCTAAGGGAAGCAGAAGCCAAGTGTAGTCAAACGCGTTCCCTTGATTTTAGGAAAGCTGATTTTAATAAACTCAGAACAATGATCAGTAAGGTGATCATGGCAAGCGACTCTTACAAGAAAAGGAGTCCAAGATGGATGGGAGCTTTTAAAAAAGGAAATTCTCAAGGCACAATCACAAACAATTCCAACAAGGAGAAAAGGAGGAAGACAACAGAAGAAGCCAATGTGGCTTCACAAAAAGCTTAAAGATGACCTGAAAACAAAAAAGGACACGTATAGGAAGTGGAAAGAAGGCCAAGCAACAAAGGAAGAGTACAGGCAGGGTAGCACAGAATTGCAGGGATGGCGTCAGGAAGGCTAAAGCTGAGAATGAGCTGAGGCTAGCGAGGGATGCTAAAAGCAGCAAAACGGCTTTCTTTAGCTATGTGCATAGTAAAAGGCAGAGGAAAGAAATGCTTGTTCAGCTGTTAAATAAGGATGGCAAAATGATAACAGATGACAAAGAAAAGGCAGAGCTGCTCAATTCCTACTTTGGCTCAGTCTTCTCCCAAAAGAGGGTCTATGACCCCCCTGGCAAAGGAGAAGTACAGGCTGAAGGGGCAGGATTGCAGCTTGAGATCGATAGGCATATGGTCAAGGAACACCTCATTACTATGAATGAGTTCAAATCTCAAGGGCAAGGTGAACTGCATCCTAGAGTCATAAAGGAACTGGCAGAAGAACTCTCAGAACCGCTGTCTATTCTCTTTGAGAAATCATGGAGAATGGGTGAAGTGCCAGATGACTGGAGGAGGGCTAATGTTGTCCCTATCTTCAAAAAGGGTAAAAAGGAGGAACCTGGGAACTACAGACCAGTCAGTCTGACATCAATCCCTGGGAAAATTCTGGAGCAGATGATAAAGCAATCCATCTGTAAGCATTTTGAAAACAATGCAGTGATTACTTGAAGCCACCATGGATTTGTCAAGAACAAATCCTGCCAGACAAATCTGATCTCATTTTTTGATCAAGTAACCTCCCTTGTGGACCGTGGGAATGCTGTAGACATATACCTCGACTTCAGCAAAGCTTTCGACAAAGTGCCCCATGATATCCTGATGAGCAAACTAGTTCAAAGTGGGCAAGATGAAACAACGATCCGGTGGATCGACAGTTGGCTACAGAATCGGACTCAAAGCATGCTTATCAATGGGATCTTCTCAAACTGGGTAGAGGTAACAAAAGGGTACTGCAGGGCTCAGACCTGGGCCCAGTGCTCTTCAACATTTTTATTAATGACTTGGAGGAGGAGGTGCAGGGAATGCTGATCAAATTTGCAGATGACACAAATTGGGCAGGATAGCTAATACTTTGGAAGACAGAAACAAAATTCAAAGTGATCTTGATAGACTGGAGCAAACTGGAGAGGGTTCAGAGGATGGCAACAAAGATGATCAGGGGACTGGAAACAAAGCCCTATGAAGAGAGTCTGAAAGAACTGGGCATGTTTAGCCTTGAGAAGACTGAGGGGAGATATGATAGCGCTCTTCAAGTACTTGAAAGGTTGTCACAGAGAGGAAGGCCAGGATCTCTTCTCAATCATCCTGGAGTGCAGGACACAGAATAATGGGCTCAAGTTACAGGAAGCCAGATTCCAGCTGAACATCAGGAGAAACTTCCTGACTGTTAGAGCAATATGACAATGGAACCAATTACCTAGGGAGGTGGTGGGCTCTCCTACACTGGAGGCATTCAAGACGAGGCTGAACAGCCATCTGTCAGGGATCCTCTGACTTGGATTCCTGCATTGAGCAGGGGGTTGGACTCGATGGTCTTGTAGGCCCCTTCCAACCCTACTATCCTATGATTCTAAGAATGGTGATTGGAAATGCATGGGGGGGGGGGTAGAGAGAATTCCCTAAGCCAAGTGGCTCCTTTCAGAGAGGTAGTACTTCAGAGGAATTTAGGAGGCTGTGGAGGGTTTGTAAGGATTGCACATACTTAAATTAACTCTATGAGGTGAGGTGGCTGAGGGCTTTCTCTAGCTTTGTTAAAACTGTAGAACCTATTCAAAAGCCCCAGCGGTTTCTCGATCATGATGCCACATAGTCCTAACTCTCCTTTTGGAATAATTTCAGTCCTACAGCTATTTCGGAGAAATTAAAGCGGAGGAGGAGAAAGAAGTTTGTGGAGGCTGATTGGATCCTTTGCTGTACTGAAGCTACTGAACTTCTGCAGAAGCCAAAGGTTCCAGTTTGGGGCAGTAAAATCAGATGCTGTGTGGAAGACCAGTATTTCATATGGAGCTCTTTCTTCCCTCCCTTCTTCCTCTTCAAAATGTCATTGCAAGCAAGCTCCCAACAGTGGGCATGTAAGAGCAGAAAAGAAGGGGGAGAGAGACTTTTTGCACTGCAAAAAAAAAACTTACACCAGAGATTAGGGATAGTGACCATCTAATGGTCACCTTAAACACCTTCTGATTAGGATCTCTAATCCCCTGTGTGGGCTGACAGTTTTTACTTTTGATTTTAGTCTTTGAGAAAAGGAAACTTTATGCGTGGCTAGCACAAAAGCCACTGGACCTAACTCCCTGAAATTGGGCAGGTTTAATCAGCTCCATGGGGGCTACCAGGTCTCTAAATTCATGTATTTATCTTACAAGCTAAAAAAGTTATGACTGTTTCTGTTTTCCAATGCAAATCAATGGGAACATGTAAAAAAAAAATGGCAATTAGGACAGCTCAAAAGATCCGGGGCACAGCTCAAAAATGATCCGGGGCCTGTGCCCAGATAGGCCTGCATTTAACGACAGCCCTGCTATATACCATCCAATAGCCTGGTGGTTCACAACAATGAAAATTATAAAATACAATATAGAAGTTTAACGTGACAGTATAAACTAGAAACCAAAATTGAAACCAAGCAGCTCGTCTGCATCTTTGGGCCTCAACAACAGAAACTCATCCAATAAAACTGAACCAGACAGCGCTCTGAACCTGTTGTGATGGATGGAATGTAACTGGAAAAAAATGGGTTCAAGCCCCTAGCCAGCTGTAAGTCTCACTAGAAGACTTTAGGCAAGACTATAGCACTCAACCTAAACCACCTTCCAGGATTTGGGGGAGGATAAAAGGTCAGACATCCCCATGTACACTGATGTGAGCAACTTGAAAAAGGAGAGGCATATAAATATGATTAAAAAATACATTTCCTCCGTATAGTAACTTAAGATGTATCGTAAACATCATAAAAAAACAATTTCTTTAGTTAGTTTGTTTTAAAGTCAGGAGTAATGTATTTTAGGGTGCAATCCTATGCATGTTTAGACAGAGAAAAGGCCTGCAACTTTTGTAGTTGTAGTTGAAAAACAGGTGTTTTCTCTGTCTAAACACGCGTAGGATTGCACCCTTAATCCTTGATAGTGTGGCCACTGATGAATTCAGGTGCTGATTATTAATTTTTGTTTATCTTGCTGAAGTTTGGCCTGTTCCTGATTGGTTCTGGCTCAGTTTATAAGTGGGAAATCGAGAGGGGAGACACTATGCGCAAAAACACCAGGAAGGGAAAAATCCCAAAGGGCCGCTGAGTATGGTGTATGGTAATTGTTTATTAGTTGTGCAAATCTCTAAAATGCTCTGCTCTACACATTTCAAGACAAAGTCTCTTCTTCAGGAGCAATTAATCACTTGGCCAAGTCTGCTTCTATTTCCATAGGAACTGGTCCGTTCTATCGACTGTCACAGGGCAGAGCATTTTAGAGATTTTCACAACATAAAAGTTACTATAGACCATACTCAGTGGCGCTTTGGGATTCTTTTCCTTCCTGTTGTTTCAGTTTATAAGTGATATTGTAGCATATTCTTATTTGTGACTGAAGCCAGTGTTTTATGCCAAAATGTTTCACATTTTAAAATCTGTCTCTATATTTGGGCAGGGCTAGCATGCCCGAGTAAATGTGGGGGTTGGGGCACACAGCAACTATACTGGGGGGAACCCGACTTGAGGAAAGGAATCAGACTTTAAGCAGTCTCAGGAAATCCAGGTTTTCCCTGATAAGCTCTGAGGCGACTGCTGGATGGCCACGACATCATGTATCCCTAACGACCTCAACAAGCAGCCAGTTCAGAGTAAATTGCTCATGGAAACAGGCCCCAGGTGACCTGTCAGACTTTGAAGCTTTGGGAAGGAAACTCCAGAATTTTGGGGCCCAGATAGTTTCTCATCCATCCTTCCAGTAGTTAGAAGAGGGATAGAAAGGGAAAGAAAAATACTCCGGGTGAATGACTGGCTACAAAGGTGGTGCCAACGAGAGAGATTTGGATTCTGGGACCACGGCCTATACTTCCTGGAAGATGGACTGTTCGCAAGGGATGGGTCGCACCTCACAAAGGCTGGGAAGAATGTGTTTGGCCACAGCATGAAGAACTTCATCAGGAGGGCTTTAAACTGAATCCTACGGGGAAGGGAGGCGTAAGGGTGGGGGTAACAATGGATGAAGGCTCATGCACCTCAACGGAGAGAACAGCTCAAATAGTGCCCAATAATAGTCTTCAGAAACATGTAGGAAGAAAGCCAGACTATAAAGTACATGGTCTTCGATGTCTATATACTAATGTACAGAGTATGGGAAACAAACAGAATGAACTTGAACTCTTAATACAAGAGGGAAATTATGACTTGATAGGTGTAACTTAGACTTGGTGGGATGACTCTCATGACTGGAATACAGCAATTGAAGGATATAGCTTGTTCAAAAACAATAGGAGGAACAGAAAGGGGGGGTGGAGTTGCACTATATGTGAAAAATACATATCTCTGCACAGAAATACAGGAGGATGAGCTTGGTAGCCCCATCGAGAGCATCTGGGTTAAAATAAATAGAGCAAATAATAAAATGAACATGGTGGTCACAGTCTACTACCGGCCACCCAAATCAGGGAGAAGACGGGGATGAAACTTTGGAAAAAGCAAATAGCCAATGTTTCAAGGAGCATGATGTAGTAGTAATGGGGGACTTCAATTTCCCCGATATTTGTTGGGAGACAAATTCTGCAAAACATGGCCCCTCCAAGAAATTCCTGACTTGTGTTGAGGATGACTTTCTCGTACAGAAAGTAGAAGAAGGATCGGCTATCCTTGACTTGATCCTAACCAGCAGAGATGACTTAGTGGATAAAGTAGCAGTTACAGGAACTCTGGGGGAAAGCGACCATGTTATACTTGAGTTCTTGGTTCTAAAGGAAGCAAAAGCCAAGTGTAGCCAAACACGTACCCTGGATTTTAGGAAAGCCAATGTTAATAAACCCAGAACAATGATAAGTAAGGTCCCATGGCAAGTGACACTAATGAAAAAAGGAGTCCAAGATGGGTGGGAGGGATTTTTTTAAAGGAAATTCTAAAGGCACAATCACAAACAATTCCAACAAGAAAAAAAGGTGGAAGACAACAGAAGAAGCCCATGTGGCTTCAAAAAAAGCTTAGAGATGACCTGAAAACGAAAAGGCACACACTCTTCTCCATCATCCCAGAGTGCAGGACATGGAATAATGGGCTCAAGTTACAGGAAGCCAGATTCCGGCTGAACATCAGGAAAAACTTCCTGACTGTTAGAGCAATATGACAATGGAACCAATGACCTAGGGAGGTAGTTGGCTCTCCCACAATGGAGGCATTCAAGATGAAGACACTTGTCAGGGATGCTTTGACTTGGATTCCTGCATTGAGCAAGGGACTGGACTCAATGGTCTTATAGGCTCTTCCAACCCTACTATTCTCTGATTCTATGTGTGCCTGCTTGTTCTGTCTGCTATCTAGGTGTTAACTAGTGACAGACAACAGTTCTTATGGTTTGGACAGGACAGCCCTTCAAATAGAGGACACTTTCAAATAGAAGAGAGTCCTCTGTAAAAGAGGACACATGGCCATCCTAGTCCTTGAACTATATCCTTTTAAAAACCAATACTATTTTAATGCATTCTTTTTTTTAAGCTCTAGGTCATTTGTTTGGTTTCAAGCCTTTGGGATGAGATGGGCTCCAAGTTTAAACAAATACATTCAGTTCTGGATTTGTTTCTTCAGATATTACTCCAGTTGTTTAGTTTCCTGCTGTGCATCTTGACTCATATCCACATTCATATTATGCTGCTCTATGGACCTACCGTATCCCATGATCCATCATCAGTGCATTGTGCTGCTGTAGTGGTGCTGAACTTGGACTGCGAATGAGCTATTTTTATAGATAATGGGCTCCTTTAGATTGGTTCCCCCTGAGGCACTACTGGGCAGAATAGCAGAGGGTGTTCAAAGCTCTTTTAAATCTTTTCCTCTGCTTTTATGCCGCAGGGAGCCATTCCTGGGACTCAAACCACAAGATTCAGGCCTGGTATTTCAATTGAACCCAGCTGTTATGTTGTGAAATATCCCCCCTCCCCATTCTTTTTACACCAGGGGAATGGTGTAAAAAATGGTGTAAAGTACAATGGCTTTAAGTTCTATCTAATACCAGCATTTTCAGCTGAACTAACTGCAAACAAAGAGGAAGGGAGAAACTGAAGGGAAGGCACATGGAGGTTATGTTTGGTGCCACAAGTCGCTGTCCCAACAATCCAAGGGATTTCTGTTCACAGGCATTTTTGTAGCGCAGCACACTGAAGTGGGGAAACTTGTCTCTCTTCAAACTAGTCCAATATTCTTTAATTGCATTTCTAAAGCTGGCAAAAAAACAACATAGAAATACATCATGCAATCATGAACTTTCAGTTACAAAACAGAAAATGCTCTTTAGTTGACATGAACATCAGTACAGCAGTACAGTTATGGCTGGAGGTCAGGGCCAAAGTATGCATCAGGGCAGCAGAAGCAAATTCCATTTTATTCCAGTAGTCATGGTGATGCTATGATTTAACTGAGTTTAAAATGCAAAATAACACATGCTCAGAGTGTCCCTTTTATTTAATCAGGGAAGGCAAACAGGGTTTTTTGGCTGATCTTTGCTCTAACATATCAGGAATGCAGAAGCAGCTGTAAAACATGGGGGGGGGAGAAAAGAAATGTTAATTCTGTTAAGACATACAGTGCAATCCTATGCATCTTTAGACAGAAAAAAGTTCTACAGCTCCCAGAGTTCCCCAACCAGCATGGCTGGCTAGGGACTGCTGGGAATTGTAGTACTTTTTCTGTCTAAACATGCATAGGATTGCACCTTAAGTCTTAGGTATAACATTACCTAGCTGCACCATTGCATCAATATATTTCCAAAACCTCGTCCTCTACACAGTGTGGATATGACTTGGATTCCTGCACTGAGCAGGGGGTTGGACTCAATGGCCTTGTAGGCCCCTTCCAACCCTACTATTCTATGATTCTATATAATTACAGAGGCATGTACCATTCTTATAGAAAGATGAGTGGTCAAATTAAAGTACACCCCTTTTCTCTCTCTCTCTCTCTCTCTCTCCCTCCCTCCCTCATCCACCCTGGCAGCTGAGGACCTTAGATTGCCCTCAAGGAAGAAAGGTGCTCCTGAGGTTTTCTGCTTCCAGTGCCAAAATTACTTGACTGGGCTAGGGTACTAACACCAATAAGCCAGTTCTATCTGTAACCACTTACAACCACAAAACCAGAAGAGATTAAGTGCATCACATTCATAGGAGGTACATAGTCACAATACTAATTTCCAAATCCAAGGCTGTAGAAGCACACAATACCAGTATCCTAAATGCATTTCGACCAATTATTTTGACCTATAATTACAGACATTCCTGATCTGATAACATACCTGCACTGAGTTCTGATTAGGGCCTGTATATAGCAATCTGGTTTACAGCATCAGACAGTCATGCACAACATCCAAGCCATCTCTGGGAGTTAGTTGGTGTGTTTAAAAGCTGTTTAGAACAACAACTTTGTTTATTTTGGTTATTTTAAACAGCTGCTTCAGATGGAAGGAATTAGTCATCTTTGGTAAGAATGCTCTAGTCATTTTTGATTGTGGGTTACTCTCTGGGGTCTTTGTGCTAGTTTCTGCATCATGGTTCGGTCATATGCTAGATACACCAAGGAGACGACTGAAAATGAACACACGGCTGTTTTATTTCTTTACATGTTTCAGCAGCTTACAAGTTGAGCACCTGATCAGTTGTTCTTAATGTTACTCAGGTGTTCCCCTATTCGTCTTTTTAAAGGTCTTACTGTTTTTTCCACATGAAGCTCAGATCATTTACACTTGACCGGCCAGCACCTTTCCTTCCTTTGTGACTCGGATGCCATCTTAATCCAACACTCTAACCACTACACCACATAGGCTGTACTACACCATGCTGTCTCTTTTAAGAAAATAAGAAGTGGAGAAAGAGAGGCTTCACTTCCCAGGGTGTATATGCACACATTTCTTTTGTCCCATTGTCAATGCCCATCACCACTTCTTCTGAAAAAGAGACTATGATCTGTCACCAGCCTGCATAAGGCAACCATTTCCTGCATGCCTGGAGGGTAGCTTATGAGATCAGGCTGCAAACAGAAATAAGGAGGCTGTATTTATTTTCTTATAAAGGGTCTGATTAAAATACCTTCTTTTAAATAGTCCTTTTCTGAGAAGAAAGCCATGAGGCCACGGACTTGGTTTTTGTTTTCAATAATCATGTCATTTGTTATGGTAGATAATGAGCTTTTCTTCATGCTACTGACTTTGAGCCACAAATCAACTGGCTTTCATGCTAAGCCCACATCTTCTCCCCCACCCCCGCACCCCCACCCCCAAAATCCACAATCAGGACCCCAGCAAAAGAGAAAACAAACTTGGCTAGCTGATCATGGTAACTCTTAAAATAAGTCTGTTGAAAAGAAGAAGCATCTCCTGAGTGACAAACCGCAGGCTTCTAAACTCTTCAAGAACAACAAGAACAACTGCTAGCTAATATGAGAAGCTAAGCATAGTAACAGAAGAAAACACTTCTTCCTCATATTCTAAACTGCCCCAGAGTTTATTAGCTAAATCTCTCATCTCCAGCCATCTGCTCATCTGTTTCAGGTTTAAAAATATTTTCATATCTTGAGAATTTTAAAGAAAAATGCTCTACTGACAACTTATGCTCTGTTTAGCCCCAGTTTGCATATTACTAGTTTTGTGCAATGTTCCCCTTATCCAGTGAAGCTTCTGTAAATCTAGGCAGATAATCATTATGGGCCATGTAGCTTAGTTTCAAGGTGAAGCATGCTTTTTGCATGCATAAGATTCCAGGTCCCATCCCTGGCATCTCTAGTTAAATATGCTGGGAAAGGTTTCTGGAAAAGATGTGGCAGGTCAGCATAGATAGACAAGCCTCTCCCAACCTGGTGTGTTCCAGATGTGTTTGGACTACAACTTGCATCATCTCCAGGCAGCATGGCCGATGACTTCAAGATGGTGAAGACTGGCAAAGACACTACTGGGTGGGCCAACAGCATAACGCTATGCTGATTTCTCCCTGTACCCTATTATTATTATTATTATTATTATTATTATTATTATTATTATTATTATTCACTTACATTCTGCTTTTCCTCCAAGGAACCCAAATCAACCCATACATGATCCTCCTCCTCTCCATTTTTTATCCACACAACAACCTTTTGAAGTAGGCTAGGCTGAGAGTCAGCGACTGGCCCAAAGTCACCCAGTCAACTTCATGGCCAAGTGCGGTCTAGAACCCAGGTCTCCCAAGTCCCAATCCAACACTCCAACCACTACACTACACTAGCTGTTCATCTTAATTTATCAGATATGCCAATCCAAGGATAGATTATTTTCTTACTCTGTGGTGATTTCCATGTGCAAAATAATCCAATGACTTGATATTTTGGCAAGCACATCAAATTTAAGCCTAGCTTTTTGTTTCCCTTGCTTGAAGAGGGAAGTGTTTTGAGATCCAGAGTTCTCTGCACATGAGCTTATTTTTTTCTGTGCTTATTTTGTACTTTGATGCAAACCACACCAGATTGACCTTCACAATTCTGCCAAAGCCTTCCGAGTTGTAACTTAGCTAAAGGTGCAGTGATACCTTAATGTAGAGATGTCCGCTGTTGTCATTGATACATGTTTATCATTTGGTTTCATAGCTTCTGCAGTGCCAAGGGGACGGCCTTTTACAAAATCAGTTTCTTTGTGAGGGGGGTGGCCATGTGTCCTACTTTGCTTTTTCCCTCCATTTGAAGGGCCGTGAGAAGACAGCAGTGGAGGCTGGTGGCTCTGATATCAGTGGGGTGGTGAATCCATTCCAGGTTTCAGCCAGAACTCTTAAGGAACTATCCAAGGTGTGAAGAACTCCTTTAAAGTTCTGAGTGAAACCCAGAGCAGATTCACTGCCTCACTGACATCAGGGCCACCAGCCACCACTGGAAGACAGCCCTTTATTTCATAGAATCATAGAATAGTAGGGTTGGAAGGGTCCTATAAGACCATCAAGTCCAACCCCCTGCTCAATGCAGGAATCCAAGTCAAAACATCCCTGACAGATCTCTGTCCAGCCTTGTCTTGAATGCCTCCAGTGTGGGAGAGCCCACCACCTCCCTAGGTAATTGGTTCCATTGTTGTATTGCTCTAACAGGAAGTTTTTCCTGATGTTCAGCTGGAATCTGGCTTCCTGTCACTTGAGCCCATTATTCCATGTCCTGCACTCTGGGGCAATGGAGAAGAGATCCTGGCCTTCCTCTGTGACAACCTTTCAAGTACTTGAAGAGCGCTATCCTATCTCCCCTCAGTCTTCTCTTCTCAAGGCTAAACATTTGAAGGTGCCCTCTATTTGATGGGTTGTCCCTTGGTCTGGTTTAAAGTCAAAGGACCATAAGAAGGAAGACTTGGGCCCTGAGGTTCCCCATCAACACTTAGCACCTGGACAGGGACACAGGTCACCTGGTGAACATCTTCACACTATGGGAGATGTTTTGCACTTCTGTTTAAATTAGAGTTATTATTTCTACATTTGCACCAATTAGTATATGTAAATTGTATCTAAATATGTGTCCTCTTGTGTGTGTCTGATGCATTCCCTCTTCCCCCACTTTTTTTTTTTTTTTGAGATATATAAATGGTGGAGATGCATAAGAGGAGAAGGTACTGGCGTCATATGGGTTGTTTCATTGTGATATCTATTTAGGTACAAATATAGACAAGCTGTGACAAGTACCCAGACAGACCAGGCTAGTCTTTAACACAGCATTAGGGTGGCCACTTATGAATCGTCGAAAAAGAGGAAATGTATCATCAAAAATGAAATGCCGGGTTGGATGAATCAGAGGTCGGAATTAAGATTGCTGGGAGAATTATCAACAACCTCCGATATGCAGACGATACCACCCTAATGGCAGAAAGCGAAGAGGATCTCAAGAGCCTCTTGTTGAGGGTGAAAGAGGAGAGTGCAAAAGCTGGTTTGAAACTCAACATTAAAAAAACTAAGATCATGTCATCTGGCCCCATCACTTCCTGGCATATAGAAGGGGAAGAAATGGAAGCAGTGACAGATTTTACTTTCTTGGGCTCCAAGATCACCGCAGACGGTGACTGTAGCCATGAAATTAAAAGACGCTTGCTCCTTGGGAGGAAAGCTATGGCAAACCTAGACAGCATAGTAAGAAGCAGAGACATCACCTTGCCGACAAAGGTCCGTCTAATCAAAGCTATGGTTTTCCCAGTAGTAATGTATGGCTGTGAGAGCTGGACTATAAGGAAGGCTGAGCAGCAAAGAATTGATGCTTTTGAACTGTGGTGCTGGAGAAGACTCTTCCAAGTCCCCTGGACTGCAAGGAGGTCAAATCAGTCCATCCTAAAGGAAATCAAACCTGACTGCTCATTGGAAGGACAGATAATGAAGCTGAAGCTCCAATATTTTGGCCACCTAATGCGAAGAGAAAACTCCCTGGAAAAGACCCTGATGCTGGGAAAGACTGAAGGCAAAAGGAGAAGGGGACGGCAGAGGATGAGATGGCTAGATAGCATCACGGATGCAATGAATATGAACTTGAGCACGCTCCGGGAGAGAGCGCAGGACAGGAAGGCCTGGCGTGCTATGGTCCATGGGGTCACGAAGAGTCGGACACGACTGAACGACTGAACAACAACAACAACAAATAATCAAAAATAAGACAAAAGATGCAAATTTGCATTTGATTTGCATATGCTAATTTATATGTACACATACAAATTTAGGCATAATGATTAGAATCTTAATAGAAAGAGAGTGCCTCAGCATAGCATAGGAAGACAGTGACCAGGTGACCTGTGTGCCTGCCTGTTCAGTCTGCCCCAAGGTGCAAACTGTTGACGGGCAGCAATTCTTATGGTTCTTTTATCTTTAAACCAGAATTGGACAGGGCAGCCCTTCAAATAGAGGATTATCTTCTGTAAAAGAGGACTCTTCCCTGCTCATAATAAACAGCACACTCCTGGGGGGGATCTTCACAACAGTGGAATGAGAAGTACGTTGCAGTATTGTCCAGATTTTCATGGAATTGGCTTTGGTTCGTCAGGGACACACGAAGCAAGAAAAGCCAAGTACCGTACCTTTCAAACCCATTTTTCATGGGTGACACAGCACTTGAAAGTAGCATACGTCTGAGTTGGGTGGAGGGAGTAGAACTGAGCGTCATCAACCTGGCAGGTGCTGCTCAACCAATGAGAGAGGCCCCTGTCCAGGCTCCCCCCCCCCCCCCCGGTTACCATGTTATTATCCCTGACAATATCTGAAGCCTCCCCAGAGAGCACCCACCAGCACAATTTACCCCATTCTAGCCAATAGGCAGGGAGTTAGAGCTCCCACCCCCTTTCTCCTTTTCCAGGGAGTAAACGTAGGGATCTAGCCACTTCACCCATTGACAGCCTGCAGCCTATGTTGCCCAGTCACAAAACCCCAGTTGCGCACTTCCAGGGAGTGAATACAGCGATCTAGCCGCTTCGCCCATTCTCAGCCTGCAGCCTCTGTTGCCTGTTCCCCCCCCCATTGAGAATCTGCAGTGCCTGTTTCCCACTGAGAAAATCAGAGCCTTGCTGTTTGAAGTACCAACTATCTTGCGAGAGAAGGTGGCCAGAGGAGCGGGAGCCGGCAGCCCCAGTATTTCACTGTGTCGATAAGGTGATACAGTGAAAACTAAAGAATGCAGGACAGAGAGGAGCTGAGGTGGCCAGCAGACGCAGCAGCACTAGAGGAGGGGGGCATCTCCAGCCAGCCCTTTCCCTCCGTGCAGAGTAGCGGCAAAGCAATGCAAGCATCCGAGAAGCGCATAATCAGGGCTCTCAGTGGGGACAGGCTGGGAAATGGAGGCTAGGTACTCCCACTGGTGAAAAGGAAACACAGGGCGATTCTGAAGACATGGAAGAGTGCTCTTGCACTTTGATGAGCTGGAAAGGCAGGCTAGTTACTCTAGTTACCTAGGTCACAGCCAGGTGAAAGACACCCCCCCTAGGACTACCTGATCATACTGAATTTAAAGCGGAGAGATGGGCACACAGCAGCTGAATTAAAGAGAAAAAATGGAGTAAAAGTACTCTGCAAAAATGCTTACCCCACAGGTAAACTCCAGGGTGGCTGCAAACTGGCCATGATGTCATGTGCCGCAAAAGACTTCCAAACAGTCCCAATCCACACCAAATCACCCATGAAGCCAAGCCCCTGGCGCCTCCAAGACAGCTGCAAAAACTCAAGACTTCTGCCTCATTCACTGGCTATGCTTTCAAGTGCCAATAGGGATGGCAGAGAATTCCGCCATGGATCTCGGGGAGGCCGAATGCCAGTGCATTCGGCCCCCCGAAATCTGTGGCGGAACAGCCTGCCCCCCCGCCCGCCCCCGCGGATCCCCCCGGGACGAGACTTACCTGGGGCGGATCTTCCGGGCGGCGGCGGCTCCGGTGGCGGGTTCGGCGGCGGCAGTAGCAGCTGGTCTTCCGACCGGCTGCCACCGCTGCCATTTGCAGGTTTGTTTGTTTGTTTTTACACCGACTTGATAGGCTACATAAGCTTTTACGTAGCCTAAAACGTCTGGGTTAAAAAAAAAAAAGCATACGCAAATGGCAGAGGCTACGGCCGTCGCCATTTGCGTTCCTTATTTTGGGCCGTCTTAGTCTACGTAAATAATTACGTAGACTAAGACGGCGAAAATAAGGGGAACGCAAATAGCGTCCACTACGCTATTTGCGTTCCCCTTATTTTCGCCGTCTTAGTCTACGTAAATATTTACGTAGATTAAGACATTAAAAATAAGGAACGCAAATGGCGGCGGCCGTAGCCGCCGCCATTTGCGTACACAGTTTCCCCCCCCCACCCAGAGCCCTCCACGGCCGAAAATCCAGCTGCGGACGGCTCTGGCCTGGCTGGGCCTGGCCGGCTGCTCCGCGGAGCCACTGCAGAGCACAGCTGGCCAAGGAGGATTCCGGGGGAGGGGGGAGGAACGGAGCGCCTCCCCCCCATCCAGGATTCTGGGGGGAGGGACGGAGCACCTCCCCCCCCACCATCAGCATAATCCGCGAACAGGTAAGTGATTGTCGTACATCCCTAAGTGCCAAACAGTTTCTCTCTGGACACAGCATGCTGGTTTCAGCCCCAGTTCCAGGTGATAGCTGTATTCTGTATCAAAGAGCCATGACCCATCAAAAGCCACCAAACAAGCATTTTCTAGCTGTAGCCATTAGCTACCCAGTGAGTAGAGATGTCTTCAGCTATTGGCTAACCACAGGCAAAATGAGAGTAAAGGCCATCCTTTCACTTTATGCCCACATGTTTAGGCTAAGCCAGCATTTATGATGCAATCTTGGTTTTCCTTAGGCTCCTTCCTGCTTTCACTTAGTGTTCCTTTTTTCCACGAGTCACATTTCTCCTCAAGGATTTGGATTTTCCTCCCCTGTTGAAATCCAGGAGAGAGAAGGAAAACACCCACATGGGCCAATGTAGGCTGGTGGCTCTGATGTCAGTGGGGTGGTGAATCTGCTCGGGCTTTCAGTCAGAACTCTAAAGGAGCAATCCAAGATTGCACCTTGGAGAGCTCCTTTAGAGTTCTGACAGATTCTGACTGAAACCTGGATTGGATTAATTGCTCCACTAACATTGGAGCCACCAGCCTCTGTTGACACATACTGAAGTATGAGAACAACAGGGAATTATTTCTCTGTATTCCCTTGAACTCAACATTTCAACTTGTGAGTTTTGCAAACTCTTCGCAGCAAGTGTGGGAACTTTGAGGGTGGACACTCTGGGGTCAGTTTTAATTGGAGGAGAAAAGCCCTCGAGATCCTTGTCTGAGAAAAAATCTGTATGTTTACAAGGGTACAATTTGAGCAGGCTGAAAAACTGCTGCTAGCCCCACAACAACACACGCTCTTTATTTGTTGTTGCGCACACGCTGTTCTTCTTCCAAGGAGCTCTGTCAGAGTATGGCTTATATCCGGCTCCCAGGAGGTCTCCCATTCAGGCAGTTTACACGGCCAAATCTGCTTGGCTTCAACAGCAGAAAGGCCTTCAATCCATTTTCTGTTCCAGAATTCTGAAGCCTAGAGCAAAATAAAAAGGCTCTCCTAAGCCTCTGTCTAAGCAATGCAGCCATTGGAATCAGGCAAATATTTGCCTGGTGGATGAGTGCAACTTTCAAGGTGATTAAAACTCGAGGCTGCAATGCAGAACTTAAAACTTGGTATAGCTGACCTGAGAAAAAACGATAAAATCTATGGGTATTTAAATAAACTTAAGAACGTAAGAGGAGCCCTGCTGGATCAGACCAAGGGTCCATCTAGCCCAGCATTCTGTTCACACCGTGGCCAACCAGCTGTTAACAAGAAACCCACAAGCCGGACATTACAACAGCATCCTCCTGCCCATGTTCCCCAGCAACTGGTGAACATAGGATCACTGCCTCTGGTACTGGAGCTATCAGGACTCGTAGCCATGGACAGCCTTCTCCTCCAGGAATTTGTCCAATCCCCATTTAAAGCTATCCAAAAGTTGGGGGACATCACTACATGTTGTGATAGCGAATTCCATAGTTTGACTATGCGCTGTGTGACGCAGGACTTCCTTTTATCTGTCCTGAATCTCCCACCAATCAGCTTCATGGGGTGACCCCAGATTCTAGTATTATGAGAGAGGGAGAAAAATGTCTCCCTATCCACTTTCTCCACACCATGCATTATTTTGCACACCTCTATCATGTCTTCCTTCACTCCCCTTTTCCCCAAGCTAAACAATTCCAGCTATTGTAACCTTTCCTCATGGTGGGCCCTACACAGTAGGGATGTGACCAGAGGGGAAAAATCACATTGGCTCCCACTTCAGAGTTTTGGTTAGGAAGTCGATTCACCTCTGACCCCTTCAGGTAACCCCCACATTTCATGGAAAACCCAATGCTTCAGATGTCTCCCCATTGACTATAGTAGAAGTGAAGAACATAAGAAGAGTCATGCTGGATCAGACCAAAGGTCCATTTAGTCTAGCATTCTGTTCGCACAGTGGCCAACCAGCTGCCCATGGGAAGCCCTCAAGCAGGACATGAGTGCAACAGCACCCTCCTGCCCATGTCCCCAGAAACTGGTGTACATAGGCATACTGCCTCTGATACCGGAGATAGCATAGAGCCATCAGGACTAGTAGCCATAGATAGGCTATAGCCTTCTCCTCCACGAATGTGTTACCCTTTTAAAGCCATTGAAATTGGTGGCCATCACTATGTCCTGCGGAAGTGAATTCCATAGTTTAAGTATGCGTGTGTGAAGAAGTTCTTCCTTTTATCTGTCCTGAATCTCCCACCAATCAGCTTCATGGGTTGACCCCATTGGGTTCTAGTAATATGAGAGAGGGAGAAAAATGTCTCCCTATCCATATTCTCCACACTGTGCATCATTTTGTACACGTCTGTCACATCTCCCTTCAATCACTTTTTTTCCAGGTGAAATTGGTTTGGGGGGGCAGAGCAGCTGTTTATGGCCCCAGTGGTATGGAACTCTTTGTCAAGACAGAAGAAAAATCCCATGAGAAGAAAAGGGCCTAAGCTAGAGCTGTGCACAAATACCCTTTTGAAATTCTCCACCTTATTGGGGGGACAATTTTATCAAATTTCTCCAGAGGGAGGATCAATTCTCAAGCAGTTTCTGTCAGGTAGGGCTAACCCTTTCGAGCACAGAGGTGTAGGACAGCTTTTTGCTTTTTTCCTAAGGTTTTTTTTTTGGGGGGGGGGTAACTGCTACTGCAAGTGGGAACAGCATCCTGACACCCATTTTACATCCTCTACAATGCCCCTTACCTAGAATTGTTCTGAGGCATTGGGGGGAAGAGGGGGAGAAGGTGGCCACTACCACCCCCCAAATGGTGAAGAAAATCTGGAGAAAATTCTGCAAAGTGGCCATTTATCTCTAGAGGGATAAACAGAAAAAAAAACTCAGAACTTTCCTAAGAAAAATGTCTTCTGAATTTATTTTGGCTCAGCCCTAGTTGTCATTCTACAGGGTTCAGCACCTTCCCCAGTTTCTTCCAAATGTTAAATATTGATCTGGGGGTTTCTGCAAAACATTGGGAAGGGAGGAATAACCCTTCCCTCCTCAGCTGCAATCCTCCCTGAAATCCATCACCACCACCACCACTCCTTGGAATTAAGCATAGAAAAAACCTTCCATTGGGACCAATAGACACCTAGGGAGCAATCCTATCTGGATCAACCTCTGAGCCCAGGGGCGACCACCTATCCAGTGCAGGGTGGGAGGAGTGGTGAGGAGCAGATCTTCTCCTCGCTCCCCCCCACTCAGCTTTTGCAGCTACACAGCCGATTTCAGCTGTCTAGCCGTGGGACCTCGGAGTGCGGGAAGTGGCAGCCGGATGACACACAGGATGTATCGTACCGGCTTTTCCGACTTCCCTGGCCCAGCATGCCCCCCAGGAACGCTCTGTTTTTGCTGCTCTGCACTCCTCTTCTGAGCGTGGAGCACAGGGCCATTCTACACTGCCTACGAGAAGGTGCAGGAGGGGGTGGAGGTTGGTCCCTGGAAACCGACCTATCCTATGGCCATCTAACCGCTGACTAGCGGCCATAGGATTGCGTCCTTAGTGCTCTTAGCAATAGAGCCAAGGCCTAGCCATGACGCTGGCACAGGGCATTAGAGTCAGAAGAACTCATGGTGTCCTCAAGCATCTTCTGGCCTCCTGCAAACACACCTGACGTTATTGAATCAGAAATCTTGATGAGCTGTGATAAAACTGTTTACAGCACAGTACGGTGTTTACTTGTCTCATAAACCTTAATCCCTACTGGCGCGGTCATGAATGCTGCATGAGATGTTAGCACATTAGATTACAATTTATGAGGAGATTCGATAAATGCGTTAAAAATATTCCTAGTCATTTTGCTTTTTGAAAAAGAGAATAATATTTAGAGTGAAAACAATACAATGAATAAAAACCTAGCTGCCCCAAATGTTAATAAAGGAAGCTTAAGTGGTAATGCTAGGGAATGTTATGCTTACTTGGGAGTAAATCCCTCCAAATGCTTTGGAGTACATCCAAATAAAGCATAAACAGGCTGTGAATCTCAGGCAGTTAAGATATTTATAATCAATCTCGCCAACCTATTTTATGCTGCTTCTTTTGAGGTCAAGTTCCACGGGAACAGTTGTCAAGGAAACCTGAAAAACATGACTTTTCTAATAAATAGTTAATTCTGTCAGTTCACCCAATACGGACTGACTTTGCAGATGGTAGTTCCTTTGCAAAAGGGAAAGCATATTCTCCTACGCGAATATGAACATAATCAGAAAATAAATTTTACTGTTTTACTCTCTAAGGAAATGTTTGCAAAGCATCACTGGTTTTATTCCAGCCTCATGTCTTTTGCTGAGACACTTCAGGTTGAATACTCAAGTGCCAGAGGGAGAGCCTGGGGAGCTGACATGCAGATGTGACCCCAAATCAATATCTTAGGACACATTCATGCATCAACTAGCAAGGAAGGAAGTAAAAAAACAGGAATATAGGAGGGTAGCTAAGAGAACTTGGGTTAAGTATTTAGGCTTCAGAAATGCAATTGATGCATGTTTGCTCAGAAGCAAGGCCTGCTGTATTCAGTGGGGCTTTCTCTCTCATAAGTGTGTTTAGGTTTGCAGCTTTAGGGCCCAGTCCTATTGGCAAGAAGCCAACCCCCCCCCCCCCCTGCATGCTCTGATCTTGGAAGCTCTGTTTTATCCAAAGCCCTGTCAGCAGGACAGAAGGAACATCAGAGGCATTTTTTTGGCCTCTTTTTCCTTCAAAAGGGGAAAATCCACTACATGGTCTCAGAGCCCATTTAACTTCCTCTCCGTGCCGGGGGCATGGTTGGGGGCCACTCCCCCCTGCCCACCGCACACCCATTTTCCAATCTTGGCATTCCAACTTTGGCAGTCAGACCTCATAGAGCAGGAGTGCAGTTTATTTTGATATATGGACTGCTTATATTAATGTTTATATTTGAAATAGAAGTGTGTTGTCCTTACCTTATTTTAGGATATCCTAAGTTGTCCTTACCTTGTTTTACCTTGTCTTTCCTTTTTTTCTTCTTTTTTCTCTTTTGTGGCTCCCCCCCCCTTTTTTTTTTTGCTGGTTATTGTTATATTTGCAAATCATTATCATAATTATACCTCTTTTAGCTCGAGAACTGATTCCCATTTCAGAGAAGTTCTTGGGAGCTGCATTCCAGTGGTGGGTGGGACTAAAGGCAAAAGGGGTGGGGCTAAAGAGAAAGGGGCGGGCCTGAAATACCAGCATATTTTAATTTAAAACTCTTCCTGCCAGTAACAAAGCCTTAGTAGAGGCACTTCAACCTTTTAGAATGGCGAAAAAACTGCACAAAAACCGGGAAGCCACCAAAGGACTGATGTTTGGGGAAAAGAAGCTGGGGGAAGGGGGCATGGCTTTCTGGGGCACCCTGTAGAGCCAGATTAGTACTCCAGCAGAGCTGGATGTAGACTCCGAACTTAAGGTTCTGCACTCATCATAGAGAGAGCCACCGTGGAAACCTCTGTGGTGGCTGGAAGGAGCCAGAAAATCCCCTGAGGTCAGAGCGCTGTCTACAGCCTTGGAAGGTTTTTTCTAAACAAGCCTATGGCCACTGGGATGCTAACTGAGGACCAGAGGACTGCTGTCTTAGGGCTCAATGCTGTGGAGACAGATGTCAGCCTCTGAACCCGGAGGCTGATGCCTATCCAACACAGGGCAGCCAGAGCACAGAGGGAACCCTCTGGTCTGTGCTCCGGCCGCCCTGTATTTTTGGCTAGATGCACAATATCATGTGTCTAGCCAGGGACGTTGGTGTCAGGAGCACCCTAGCAGCCTCTTTCAGTACACTCCAACAGCCAACTCAAGACACAGACGAAAGGATTCTTTTCAAGCCTTTAATCCTTTTACAACTTAATGACTCTTTCAGATGCTAATCACCAGTGACTAAGCAATGAACAGCAGAGTAGCCTATGCTCCGGGTAGGCAGTTGATCCCCGTTTGAAGGAGAATCACTTGAAGACCCTGAACTCATGGGCTAGGGAGAGATCCTCCCTCTTTCCCTTGGGTCCACGGGACGCGGCCGTTGCTTGCGCGCCAAACGGGCGCTGCGCCTCCTTTCTGCGCCCTGCATTGCTCGTCGCTCCCTGCGTCTGCGTCGAGCGTCTAGCAAGCCCCTCTCCCGCACTTTCTCACTGCCAGGATCACTACCTATCTCAGGAATTCTGGCAGGAGGAAACTCTGCCAGCTGCTGTGCCTGTGAGGGATGAGTGTGCTCCTTTCCCACGGATTGCTGATCCTCCTCAGAATCAGAACTGCTCTGGGGTTCTATCGGCTCAGTTTCCACCCTGACAGTCGGAATGTGGGTTGTGGGGAGGCTGCATGGCACATAGGAAGCCTTGTAAAGAGGCTCCTGCGGTCTCCTCCGCTCCCTGCCCCTGGGTCCACCCCCTTTTCGCCCTCTCCACACTCTGTTCTCAAATGTGAAGAAGCTGGCACAGAAAGAACTGCCCTGGCTATGAGGGGGTGGGGAGCACAGTTTCAGGAAACCAAGGTCAGAGCCCTGTCTCCGACCTCGGTTCCCAGAAACCGAAAAATCCTATGGCCCTCATGATAGTGTCTAGTGGCCATAGGATTGCTCTCCCTGCATGTGAAATCTACGGCTTAGAAAGAAAACATTCATAGTGCATGGAAGCTGGAACACGCCTACAAAGAACTGACATTATGATACAGAACTAATAAACATTCTCCAAGGAACGGGCAAACATAACTGTAGGCTAACCCTAAATTAAGCAACTAACATCCCAAGTACAATTAAGCATTGATGGAAGTGATGAAGTAATTGGAGCGAGGAAACATTTGAATAAAATGTCGGTGCTATGACTGTTCATATGTATAAGGATGCAATTCTATGCACGTTTAGACAGAAAAGAGTCCTACAACTACTAGCATTCCCCAGCCAGTAATGCATAGGATTGCTCCCTAAATTATCTTTCTATAAAAGAGCTGTAATGAAAATTGGGGGGTGGGGGTTAACACACCTCTTCCCATTAGATGGCCAGGTATTTTGGGAATATGTTAAGGATGGGTGAATGACAGTTTTGCTTTCTTCTGCATTCAGTTTTTTAAAATTCCAAATTCTTTCCCTCCCAAATATTAAGAACTTTGTGAATTTTGGTAAATCCTTATCAAAGACAAACTGAAATGGACTTCTCACCCACTACAGGATGGAAGTGGCTTATTAGTCATCCTGGACTCCATCTTTCCAGGGAACTGAGAGCATCAGTTCTGGGAAAGGAGCTGGACTGTTTTAATGGAGAATGCTCAGTTGTGCAAGGTGCTGACTCAACAAACTACAATTCCCTGAAATCAGAAGCATGATATGGACAGAAGATTTTACATCTGAGGTGGGCTGCCTTCTTCCTCTGCTTGCATAATCTCTGCATAACTGTATTTCTTATGAGCACCCTATGGCCAGCTCCAGGTTTTTGAGGACCCTTGGGCAAGACAACCTCAATGGGCCCCCTCCATTGGCCCCCATTCCTATTGCTCCTCATCTTTTTTCTCATCAGTTGCTACCACTTTCCTGCGTGATAGGTAGAGAGCCAGTGAGCAAGTAGGCCGTGGCATCTACTGCTCCTTCTTATTACCACCACCGCTGTCTGGGACAGAGCAAGAGGCAGGTGAACAAGCAAGTTGCAATGGTGAAGAGGAGGGGTAACTCCAGAACGTTCTCATCAGTGACCCTCTGCCAGGGTGTGGGCCCTCACCAGGTGCCCAACCATGCCTACCTTTTACGCTGGCCCTGAACACCCCCATAGTTTATTTCTACTAGCATTCCCTGAGTAGAAACTCAGGCTCTTTTAAGACAGGGGTGGGCAACTTTGTAGGGCCCAGGGCCAATTTTTGCCCCGCAGACCTACCTCCCCTCCCACACGCTGCACTCCATTGTGTACCTCACATTCTGCAGGGCACCTGAGAAACGTTAGCAAATTTTGGCAGAAAACCACTGCAGCGTGCATTATGGATCAGATTTAGCTTGTCCTGAAGCTAAATTTTGCCCTTTTGGCACTCTGTAGTGGCAATGGCGTGTTAGAAGGGTCGAATTCAGCTTCAGAACAAGCTAAATTTTTACCCATTTACTGCTCTGTAGCACTAAAACTCCCCTTCATGGACCACTGCTTTGTTGTGGCGAAGGGGCTTGCGTAACTCAGTGAAGCCATAAGCTATGCCGTGCAGGGCCACCCAAGACGGACAGGTCATGGCAGAGAGTTCTGACAAAATATGGTCCACTGGAGAAGGAAATGGCAACCCACTCCAGTATTCTTGCCAAGAAAACCCCATGGAACGTATCACAAGGCTAAAAGATATGACGCCGGAAGATGAGTCCCTCAGGTCGGAAGGTGTCCAATATACTACTGGGGAAGAGCAGAGGGAATTTCCAAGTAGTGCCAGAAAGAGTGAAGCGGCTGGGCCCAAGCCAAAAGGACACTCAGCTTTGGATGTATCTGGTGGTGAAAAGAAAGTCCGATGCTGTAAAGAACAATATTGTTTAGGAACCTGGAATGTGAGATCAATGAATCAAGGTAAGCTGGAGGTGGTCAAACATGAGATGGCAAGACTGAACATCGACATCTTGGGAATCAGCGAACTGAAATGGACAGGCATGGGCGAATTTAATTCAGGTGACCATCATATCTACTACTGTGGGCAAGAATCCCTTAGAAGAAATGGAGTAGCACTCTTAGTCAAGAAAAGGGTGGGAAAAGCAGTACTGGGGTACAATCTCAAAAACGATAGAATGATCTCAGTACGAGTCCAAGGCAAACCATTCAACATCACAGTAATTCAAGTCTATGCCCCAACCACTGAGGCCAAAGAAACTGAGGTTGATCGGTTCTATGAAGACCTACAACACCTTCTAGAACTAACACCAAAAAAAGATGTCCTCTTCATCATAGGGGATTGGAATGCTAAAGTAGGAAGTCAAGAAATCACTGGGATAACAGGCAAGCATGGCCTTGGTGTACAAAATGAAGCAGGACAAAGTCTAATAGAGTTTCGCCAAGAGAACATGCTGATCATAGCAAACACTCTTTTCCAACAGCACAAGAGGCAACTCTACACATGGACATCATGAGATGGTCAATATCGAAATCAGATTGATTATGTCCTTTGCAGCCAAAGATGGAGAAGCTCTATACCGTCAGTAAAAACAAGACCTGGAGCTGACTGTGGCTCAGATCATGAGCTGCTTCTTGCAAAATTTTGGCTTAAATTGAAGAACGTAGGGAAAACCACTAAACCATTCAGGTATGACCTAAATCATATCCCTTATGAATATACAGTGGAGGTGAGGAATAGATTTAAGGGATTAGACCTTATAGACAGAGTCCCTGAGGAACTACGGACGGAGGTCCGTAACATTGTTCAGGAGGCAGCAACTCAATCCATCCCAAAGAAAAAGAAATGCAAGAAAGCCAAGTGGCTGTCTGATGAGGCTTTACAAGTAGCTGAGGAAAGAAAGGAAGCAGATGAGATTAAGAAGAGGTGGAAAGAATACACAGAAGAACTATACAGGAAAGATCTGAATGTCCCTGATAGCCATGATAGTGCGGTCACTGAACTTGAGCCGGACATCCTAGAGAGTGAAGTCAAGTGGGCCTTAGGAAGCATTACTAACAACAAAGCTAGCAGAGATGACAGTATTCCAGCTGAGCTATTTAAGATCCTAAAAGGTGATGCTGTCAATATGCCAACAAATTTAGAACACTCAACAGTGGCCACAAGACTGGAAAAGGTCAGTTTACATTCCAATTCCAAAGAGGGGCAATGCCAAACAGTGTTCAAAGTACCATACAATTGTGCTCATTTCACATGCCAGCAAGGTGATGCTCAAAATCCTACAAGCTAGGCTTCAGCAGCATGTGAACTGAGAACTACCGGAAGTACAAGCTGGGTTTCGAAGAGGCAGAGGAACTAGAGATCAAATCGCCAACATTTGCTGGAGAAAGCAAGAGAATTCCAGAAAAACGTCTATTTCTGCTTCATTGACTCCGCTAAAGCCTTTGATTGTGTGGATCACAACAAACTCTGGCAAATTCTTAAAGTGATGGGAGTACCAGACCACCTTACCTGTCTCCTGAGAAACCTGTATGAGGGTCAAGAAGCTGGACTATAGGGAAGGCTGAGCGCCGAAGAATTGATGCTTTCAAACCGTGGTGCTGGAGAAGACTCGTACGAGTCCCCTGGACTGCAAGGAGGTCAAATCAGTCCATCCTAAAGGAAATCAACCCTGAGTGCTCATTGGAAGGACAGATACTGAAGCTGAAGCTCAAATATTTTGGCCACCAAATGCGAAGAGAAAAGTCACTGGAAAAGACCCTGATGCTGGGAAAGATTGAAGGCAAAAGGAGAAGGGGATGGCAGAGGATGAGATGGCTACATATGAATATGAACTTGAGCACACTCTGGGAGAGAGCGGAGGACAGGACGGCCTGGCATGCTATGGTCCATGGGGTCACGAAGAGTCAGACACGACTTAACGACTGAACAACAGCACTAAAACTGCCTCCTTTTTTTAAAAGCACGTTTTCTTGCAGAGGCTGCATGTCACCTATCTGTCTTAAGGCATTATCTGGGTTAAGTGGTTCTCCTAAGTAGACACTCTTCCCTAGCCGGCAGGCTGGGTGGTCCATTCTTTTGCTGAAGTGGAGGCATCTGCGGAAGAAGATCAGTCACACTAGTAAGTAGGTCATAAAACAAGCATATCAAGGAAAACTAAAGGCCAAATGGCACATTACCTGAAATGTGTGATCATATTTAAAGTATCAGGAGCTGGACTGTGGCATTTAGGGAGAGGAGGTTAACCCTTTCCCCCTTACTATGGTCCTGATGAAAAATCATTGCTGCAGCTGCTCTTTGAAAAACAACACATTAAATGCCACCACACATTTAACGTAATGGCTACCAGCAGTGGAGGCTGGTGGCTCCGATGTCAGTGAGGTGGAGAATCTGCTCCAGGTTTCAGCCAGAGCCAGTCAGAACTCTAAAGGAGCTCTCCAAGGTGCTTCTGCAAAATGCTAAGCCAGAATTCCTCAGAATCCTGGTTTATCATTCACGAGCAAACTTGCTGGTGCTACCCAATCGCTCCTGCTTTGCTCCTCCTGCAAGCAGGGGCAGCTAATTAACCAGGAACTTACCAAGGGCAGAAAAGCTGAGAGTTCCAGCCAAACCAGGGCTCCTGGCTTCGCACTGCTCTAACAAGCCAGGGTTTGAACTTGGTTTCCAGATCCAGGCCTGTTAGAGGAGTGACAAGCCAGGGACCAGGATAAGCTATTCCACCCTGGTATGTTCCTGGTTCCTTTAGTCTAGCCTTCCCCAACTTGGTGCCCTCCAAATATGTTGGACTACAGCTCCCACTATCCCCAGTAAGCATGGCAAATGAATACGAATTATAGTATTTGCAGTCCAACACATCTGGAGGGCACTAGGTTGGGAAAGGTTGGTTTAGCTGCCCCTGCTTGGAGGAGGAGACAAGTGGGAGCAATTGCACAGCATGCACTTTGGCACCCTTGCTCATAAATGCCCAGCCAGGGTTCAGTGGAATCCTGGCGTAATGTTTGGTGTAAACCCTGTGGCCAATGTGTACTTTGGCCTAAGACTTGAGTACATCACTTTCTACACGCAAGGAATGGATGAACCAAGATGGAAAAGCTGAACTGACTAACCTCTTCCTGCAAGTTTCTTGCATATTTTTGTCTCTTTTGCAGGGAGCCTGTAGTACTCCAGTTGTTGTTGGACCAGCTCCCACCAGCCCCAGCCAGGATGAGCAATAGTCAAGGATGAGGCATTCCTTTCAACTGCATTCTTTTCAACTGGGGATAGATATATGATCTTCCTTCTCTTTTCCTACTCCTACTTAATCGTCTTTCTTCCATTTGATATGCAGCCCCACGACTCAGTATCACTACAGATGACTTCAGTGGCAAGTAAATGGAGAACACTATGCAAATTGCTCTGGGAAGAAACATTTAAGATAAGTATTTAACAATGCAAGTTAGAAGCTCATAGACAGTTCCTGAAATTGGCATGCCAGAGGTGAAACAGAAGCCCCAGGCATCTATGCAGCTTCCCAATTTTTTATGCAATGTACAGTTGCCAAGACCACATTTACACTCATGTGCCATTGTTCTTTTTCTTCTTATTAATACATCTTTTAAAATAAAACAAAACAAAGAACACCACCTGCAATACTATACCCACTTACCTGGGAGGAAGCCCCATTGAGCTCAATGGGACTTTTGAATAGACATGCATAGGATTGCAACCCTGAAGTAAGCCCCACTGAGTCCAGTGGGATTTACTCCCAGGTTAGTGTGTCTTAAATTGCAGCTTCAACTCTATTTTATTTAATCAATGTACATTCAGCCCTTCAGTATAAAAATATTTTCAGGGTGGTTTATAACTCAGATGTAACAGTGGCAGAATTGCACGGAATCCTTACAAGGAGAGATTTAAATTTAAAGCACAGTGCAGGTGGACAGGAGGAGGGAAATCCTTCTCTGGTCTACTCTGTGTTTCTCCCTTGAAACATTGTTAAAAGCCATTTTCCCTCAAGTGTAGGTGTGTGTGGTGGGGGGGTTACATCCACTGACAAAGCTACTCTAGGAGAAAAAATATTAAAAAAACAGTTTTGGGGAAACAACGTTGTCAGTTTTTAGGGGAAGAGTATTGCCTGTCCATGTGGAGCTTTAAATCTTACACACAAACACACACAAACATATTCAGAGGGGACTTCGTCTTTGGTAGTCATTGTATACAGGAATAATAATCCTGCTTATTTATGCATTTAAAATATTATCTATCACTATTCTCCAAAGTTCCACAGTGATTTACAACATAGGAAATAACAATAAAATATAGAATACAAACAAAACACAGTGTCGTAGCAATCAAAATAAAACAGGCAGCACAGTGGTCCCAAAGGCCAACTGAAACAAAGATGTTACTTGTCTGTGGAAAGCAGGGAGGAGGTCATTCAAATTTCCCTAGAAAGGAAGTTCCATTGGTTTTGGGACTCCTATAGGAAAGGTTATAGTCCTTGTCCCCCCAATAAAATAGTATCTGGAAGAGGGTCTCACTAACAGATCTTAAGTGCTGGTGAGGGGGCTTGCTTCTTCGAGGCACTAATGGCTGCCCCACCACTGGCTACCAAATCTGGCACACCAAGTTTGGTAGCCAATCAATGTCATACTGCTCCAGCAAACTGGAGTATCGCTACCATGCCATCCTCTAGGACTCCTCCATCACTGGCGGCTGACGACATCTTGGCAGCAAGAGATACTCCTACAATTCCTCCACCATTGCTCCATTTGCTGAGACACCAAAGCCCATAATACCTTCTTCCAGATCTCCTCCGGTCATGGCCCGCTTTCCCATGCTGACCAGCCTTCCTTAACCCTCTGATGTGTGCATTCATTTGGAATATGCTTCTTCCTTCCCATCTTGGGAACCAGCTGCTGGTCTGTGTCCATGCATCTAAACCCCAATACCTTGGTGTTCGGATGGTGGGCTGGGCCCTGACCTTAGTTTGGCTGGTGGGCTGGGCCCTGGTGACATCAGCAAGGAAGGGAGACCAATGCTGGAGCCAGATGCTAGGACTGAATTGTGGACACAGTAAGGGAGCTCTCCATAAGGGAGCTATAACAAGGAATATGGAGCAGAAGGTAGATTGGGATCTGTTGGTAGATCTCTGAGTGATTTGCAGTAGATCAGCAAGGTTGCCTGACTCCCAATTGCCTAACAACAGCAGCTAAAACACTCCCCACCACCACTTAAATTAGGCTGCTGAAAAAGAACGCTTGGGGAGGGGACCTAGAGTGGATTTTTGTGTGAAAGGACCTATAGGCTTAATTCTGTTACAGATCATAAATTCCTGGTCTGAGCAAACACGCACGCACACACGCGCACACGCGCACACACACACAGAGGGTTTTGTGTCCTCTCCTTTCTGCCTGATGAAGAATCACATACAATGTGAAAGCTTGCATACTCTTAAACAAGATGACACTAGCCATATAAAAGATATGCAGCAGTCGTGTTGTTTTGTATTTCATAAACAGAGGCAATAGCATTCTAAGTAAAAAAAAAAAAAAAATCCCCTCCTCCTCCCCTCCCCTCCCCCCTCCCTCTCCCCCCTCCCTCTCCCCCTCCTCCTTTTTCAGCCAATGCCAAATGGTTTGAAACTGGAGCCTTCAGATACATTGTCAATGAATGTCATGAGGCAAGAGATGCTTCTCAAACACTAACCTCCCACTCCCTGAGTGATAGATTTGCAGCTGGTTTTTATTTAATTAAGAGCCCAGCAGAGTCAGTGTCAGTGACCTGTAGCATTTCTCACGCAACTGCATTGTATTACAAGATCTGTTCTGGCAACTCGAAAGTGCTTCAGTGTTATCAAGGCAATCCTCCTCCAAGCAAAATGAACAGAGGAAGTTTTTATAGCCAGAATGTCATTGCCTGTGTTGGAAGAAGAACAGAATGGCACTGAGTGACAGGCCAAATCCTTACAAGGAATTTAATGAAAGTATAATGTTGTGCAACCTTCCCCAGCTTGGTGCCATCCAGATGTTTTGGGCTATATTTCCTAGTATTCCTGAGCATTGGCCATGCTGGACATTTCATTTATTTATTTATTATTTTATAAAATTAGCCAAACAGCCTTCCAGATCAGCTTACAAGGATAAGAAATATGATGCTCTTAAAAATTAAAAGACATGACACAAAAGGAAAGGGGATTGGGAGGGAGAAGGAAAACAGTAAATTTAGACACTGGATTCTTAGCTGCAGGTCTTGGAGTTGGATTTAAACACAGTGGAAGGGCTGCTGCGTTCTTTTCCCTTGAAGTGCTCAGCAGTGGCAGTAGGTCGCAGGAGGGAAGGTAGACTCTCCGCCAGGGCTTTAAAGCTGTATATTGAAGTCCAAAACATCTGGAGGTTTGGTAAGTCTCATGTAGTAGCTAAGCGTGTGATCTAGGTTCACATTTTACCTTGGTCCAGACTCACTTAAACAACCTTCTCCCCCTCAGTGTTGCTGCAGTACCACCACCTCATCTGGAATACAATGAGAATAATACTGATCTACTTTACAGGGTCGGTTTAAGAATTAGAGATACTAATTCTATAAAGAAGTTTCCATGCAGAAATGTAGTGTACAGATCCCAAATATTATTATTTGCGTTCACCAGCAGGCAGCCAAAACCTCAGCTTCAACCCAGTTTTAACAGAGCTCCACCTGCAGTATCCTCTTGAGTTCTGCCACACTGACTTAATGTTGACTCAGAATGGAGACTGCCACCTAGTGATTTTTTTAAGGCAGTCCACTGCATTTTGTGGCACAAAATTGTTATGCGAGTGTTAACGTTTTGGAAAGGGACTGAGTCCTGATAGCCGCTGTCAAATTAAGATGCTGGATGCAGCCCACCTGGGAAGGAGTTCAGGGCTGTTTCAGTTGCCCATCTCAACGAACTCTCGGGCCAATGGTAAAGCCCATCGTTGTGCCAAAGCCCTCTCTTTTTCTCAAGGTGGAAAAACAGACTGTCTCTTAAGTCTAAGTGTTGATTAATCTGCCTTGGTTTGCTGTCCTTCTCCTCGCTAGCAATGGGACATTTCAAGACCATCTTTAAAGCAGGGACAAGGAACGTGTGGCTCTTTAGAAGATTTGAAGCTTCAAATCTTCGAATTTTCGAATCTTCGAAGATCATACCTGAATTAGAAGAAGAAGAAAAAAATCACAGAGAAGCCACGATTCTTCGAAGATAATGCCTTAATTTAAAAAAAAATATCCGAAGCGGGGGATAGGAGGGGGTAAAACTTAGTCTCATTTGAAGGGATAGAACAACCCCCTGCTCAATGCAGGAAGCCTGATTCCCAGGCGGTCGTCCATCCAACTCTGACGGGGGCTGACCCTGCTTAGCTTCTGAGATCAGACAAGTGCGCGCACATCCAGCCCTTTGCTTGTTGCTGAGGAAACATTGAGTGCTGAGGAAGCTATGCGATCAGTAGCCGGAAGATGACATGGGGCCGTTGAGAGCTGTGATTGGACAGGAGGGAAATACAAACACTGCCATATATGGACAGGCAGGGGAGGGGACTATGACCAGATACAGTAGCGAAGGTGGAAAATCAGAGTACATTAAGGGGAAATACCGGGATATCAGGGTATTGAAAGCAAGAGCACAGAAGCGCGAAATTCCGGTTCCAATTCAAGGCAGGTACTGTGTAGTGTGAAAGATGCGCGGTGAAACCTCATTGGAAGTGAAAAAACCCATAAGTGTAGATCAGCTCTGTATTTAGAAAGAAAAAAAGTCATACAAGCCCCAGCATTCCTCTGCCAGTCATGCTAGCTGGGGAATGCTGGGAGTTGTAGGACTTCTTTCTGTCTAAACATGCATAGGATTGTGCCCTTACTCCCTATTTCTCAGGCAGATGTAGAGGATCAATCCTCCAGTCTTCAATGTTCAATTTTCCTATCATCCTTCACCATTGGCTATGCTGGTTAGGGGGATGGGAATAGTAGTCCAACAACATCTGGAAGGCCACACATTCACCGTCCAGGCTTTAAGGGAACAATTTCCTTTAGAAGGGTTAGAATCAGAATCTTTGAGAGTATTTCTGCAAATGATTTAAGAACATAAGAATAGTTTTTGCTGGATCAGCCAAAGAAATCCATTCGGATGGGCACTCCGAAGAAGCTCAACCCTGGTTGATTGCCCTCATAATCTGGTCATCCAAGAAATATTGCTTCTGAATTTGGAGGTTCTGTTATTTCCTATCAAAGCTCATAGCCTTTGATAGATGTAACCTTTTTACAGAATTAACGTTTGATAGATCTAACTTTGAGGATTTAGAAACTTACAAGCTGAAAAGAAATAGCTGAAGAAGAAACAGCCAGTGTGGGGGAGAATCAATGCATGCTCAATAGCCTAATAAATTCAGAGCAGATTACATTGCTTGAGCTAGGCCTCTGCTTTTGGTCTCCAAGAAAGCCCATTCAAAATTGCTCCCCCCCACTCCGCTTCTCCAGAGTCACATTTGTAGTCTCTACTTCTATTTTAAGGAAATCCTGTATATTCCAGGAGTGTAGTCAGCCAAAACAAACTTGGAAGATTCCAAGTGGCCACTCCCACAGTGAGTTTAACACATGCTTGGTTTTCCTGTTAATTTGTGCCTCAGAAATTCATTGCTAAACATTTTAATAATGGCAGTCCAGTTATATTACAGTTGGATAAAAAGTTGCTCGCTTAGAGGCAAAATGACTCAAGCAAAAATAAAACAAGCCCATTCCTGCAATCCTTGATGGCCGCTCATGAATTGCCAAAAAAGAGGAAATGCATCACCAAAAAAGAGGGCAGAAAAGGACAGATTTGCATAATATTTGCATATACTGGGTTTAATCGAAGGAAACAATTGGCAGCGGAAATTGCTATGCTAAGGGAGCTCTGCTGCCTTTTCCCATTGCTCAAGTGGTTGGGCAAGTGTTAGAAGATCACCGTGTAAACTTAAGATCTGCAACCAGTTGTGCAGCTCAGTCACTGTACAAGTGGAAGCTAGTTGGATTCTCCCCTTGTGCATAGTTCAGAAGTGGATTTCCGCTAGTGCACGTTCGCTAGTGCGAGTCACCATTGGATACAACCCACTAATTTATATGTATAGATACAAATGTATAAATAATTGCTATATTTTTAATAGAAATACATCTCACCATAGTGGGGAAGACTGACCAGATGAACTGCTGTGCAAACTGTTGATAGACAGCTTCAAGGCACCTGCTCTCCCGTCTTATTATACTTCTTTATCTTTAAACCAGACTTTAAAGACAAAGTCCTTCAAATAGAGGGCTATCCTCTATGTGCGTCATATATCCTCTATCAAGTAGGACATATGGCCACCTCACTTGAAGAGTAGCTGTGCTACCACCTACCGCCTGTAATCTATACTGTGATGCACCTGCAGATTTGGTGGGAGTGGGGAGGGGCCGCTGTGTAATGCAGCATCTGGAAGTGACTGGCTGAGCTTCCCCAGTATCACAGAGGGCAGGTGGAGTGGTAGAGGATGTCTGGCTGCCATTGGCTGAGTGGCTCAGATTCAACAGAGAGGTGGGGCAGGAAGGAGGAGATTAGCAAGATGTATGGATCTAGGGAAAAATGTAAGCCAGGGAGCTTAGAAAGCAAACTGCCAAAGACTAGATATTCCATTAAAAACTGCTTTAACATAGACATGGCCTCATATGTCGCTTGTAAACTGCTGATTCCCAGACGTGAAATGCAATCAATACCACAGCAACTGGGGTCGAAGAATTCTTTATTTCTGTTCTATACTGTTCCTGTGAACTCCTCTGAGGGATTACAGTAGTAAGAATCATTGTTCATATTTCCCTTCGGAATGACAAGGCCGTTAAAAGGAACGGCATGGCATCTGTGGTGCAGTTTGGCCTACAAAGCAATCCTCCCTAGCAATCTGTTGCTGCAAACGAGTTTCATTACTGTAACCTCCAGACTGTGCAGATATTTTTAATCACAGCCAAGTTTAGATCCTGTATGTGTTGCACTCACACAAAACTCCCACAGGAGTCAAGAGACACTTTCCGATGTGGAAGGAGTGTGTGTGTGTGTGTGTGTGTGTGTAGAAACCCAGTTAAATTCCATTTGAATTCACCAAGGATTATCCCAGTGCCTTAGCCTTCATGACCAAGATTTAAAGGATTTAAACTGTGCCTCCACCTCAACCCAATCCATCAGATACCAACCCAGATTGATAGGCACTGCTCGTCTAATATCGTGGGCTGTGAATAAATGTGAAGAGATGCTTTTATTGCCTTTCTACATGCTCTTGAAGTTTGAACTCAGTGTGTGGAAAGTACTGTTAATGGGAGGTCAGTGATCATGGAGAAGAGGGAAGAAAGGGAAGAAGACAGCCTCTCAAGCTCCTCTTCTGACATAACACATCTGGTGTGAGAGCAGAGGCAGTGCTGCTCTGGTAAGATGAGAAGCCCCAGGCCTTATGGGAGAAGCCAGTACTGTATCTCCTTCATACTCCAACACTGCCCCTTTGGAAACTTTTTGGAAACCGGCACAATGTTGGTATAGAGGAGGAGCTGTAGTAAGGTAGAGCTGGCATCAAGGGTAGGTATGGTTGGGCACCTGCCGAGGGCCCACACCCCAGAAGGGGCCAACTGACAAGAGTCCTCTAGACTTGCTCCTCCTCTTCACCATTGCAATCTGCTTGTTCACCTGTCTTTTGCTCTGGCCCAGACAACGGTGGTGGTGAGAAGGAGTAGCAGCAGATGCCTCTGTCTACTTGCCTGTCAAGCAAGCAAGTGGCAGCAGTGATGAGAAAGAGGATGAGGAGTAATAGCAGCTGGTGACAATGGCAGTGAGAAGGTAGAGTTACTGCAGGAGGGGGCCCATTGCGGGTGCCTTGCCCAAGGGCCCTCAAAAACCTGGAACCAGCACTGGACTGGGACTTCTCATATTACCCCAGTGGTGCATAAATGAGTGGCATTGCCAGTGGCATAACAGGAGAAGGAGCCAAAGATATGCAGGGGGTGGTTAGCATGTTGGACTAGGACCCTCTCAGGAGACTTGGGTTCAAATCCCCACTCAGCTATGAAGCTCACTGGGTATCTATGAGCCAGCACAGTCATCGTCTCTCAGCCCAACATATCACAGAGTTGTTGTGAGGATAAAAGGGAAGAACCATGGATGATTTCCTGGACTCCTCTGAGAAAGGGCAGGATCAAAAATAGAAATAGAATTAAACTGTATTAACAGGACTTGACGTTCACTTTTCAAAAAATCATACATCAATGTCAAATTTCAAAAGCATCCTGCCCACCATCCCCCCCACCCCCAAGCAGAACTAGAATTCTCAACATTTGCTGAAAGCTGAATTAAAATCTAGGACTGAATCTAGATTTAGTCAATAGCTCCATTGAAAGCAATAGGATTTAAGTTAGTCAGAGCTTAAGTTGAATTGATTTCAATGGGTCTACCCTAAGTATTGCTAAATCTGGATTCAATCCCTAACATGGCCTCACAGGACTGGGGTGCTAGAAAGTGAGATTACAACCCCCTCCCCTCAATTTGTAATTGTTTGTTTAATGAACCACCATTGGTCAAATAAGAATCAGGGGGAAGGTCAAGTCATTAGGAACCGTTTATTATAAACCACACAAGCATTTTACATTCCATTCATAACATATTAACACTGATAAATACAAGCTGGATGAAGAACAGAAAGATAAGTACCTTTTAAAAAATACAGTCATCATTTAACAAACCAATAAAAAGACTTTAACAAACCACACTAAGACTTGTTTTAATTTTTAAAATTCAACATCCATCTCAAGGAATCTGGCCTTGATTCGCATTTACACTACAAATAAGTCTTCACACAAACTCAAGACGAGGCTCCACAAGACTTTAACCTGGTTATAAAACAGGGGTGTTGAACCTCTTTCAGTCTAAGGGCTGGATTCCATTTTGGAGAAGCTCTTGGAGGCTGCATTCCACTGGTGGGCGGGGCCAACGACAAAAGGGATGGGGCGAAAATGCCAGCATATTTTAGCTGAAAGCTATTGCTCTCAGTAACTAAGCCTCAGAGGAGGTATTTCAGCCTTTTAGAATGGAGGGAAAACTGCACAAATGCCAGGAAACCACTACATGATTCATGATCAGGGGAAAGGGGGTGGAGTCAGGGGAAGTGGGCATGGCCTTCTTGGGAGCTCAGGAAGGCCAGATTGGGACCCCAGGCTTAAGGTTCTGCACCCCTGTTATAAAAGCACAGCACATTCCACTGACATCAGACATATGTTGACTCAAACTCATCTTGTTACTTATAAAAGGCTGGCACTGCTCTCCATCCATTTACAGGCTGCCCACATGCAGAAAAACAGGGATTGCTCCTGCTGTAATCACGAGAGGCTACACTAGTCATCGGGTGGCGGGGGCAGGTTTCATTACATTTGGAAACCAGACATCCAAGCTGGCTCTTGGCGGATCCAGGTAGCCACAAGTGCAGCGGTAAGCACTGTTGCTTGCTGCCAGTAAAGGCTGGTGGCTCCGATGTCAGTGGGCTGGGAATCCACTGTGGGTCTCAGTCAGAACTCTAAAGGACTTATCCAAGGAGCTCCTTTAGAATTCTGACTGGTTCTGACTGAAACCCAGAGCGGATGCCCCGCTCCACTAACATCCAAGCCACCAGCCTCCACTGCTTGCTGCTACATTGTAGAGTCCCTCTTCCGACCTGCTGTTGGGGTGGAGGACTCAGTGAGAAGACACACTTCTACACACAACTGTCCTGCTGATCAAATATTCAGCATATGGAAGGTGGATGATGGCCAAGCACTGCTTTTCTCATGGATATCTGGATCAGGGTGGATATAAGCAGCAGCCTTGGACGAATATGCATAACAATGAAGTCCTGTTCTGAGTCCTGGGATTTTAATACCTTCAGAATCTCCACACAAACCCTTTCCCCACCAATTTCTATCATGGCTTATTGGTCCTGAGGAGGCTGTTGCTGAGTTTGGTGATGTTTGAGCTGTCGCCTTGAATTCTGCATGTCTGGGTCTATGACATCTTGTACACTCAGTGGATTTGGTTGTGCATACGCACTATGGCCAATGTGAATCCATAGTGGAATTCAAGATAGCTGTGTGTATAGCTACTGGCTTCCATCTTGGATTCTTCTGCACTAGCCAAAGCCAGCCTGTTACACTGAGCAGTTGGGGGAAAGTGTGTTCATGTTTGTGTTGCAACCATTGTCAAAAGTGTCAGAACAGCTTTCCACAACGAGGTGCTGTGCAGATGTGTTGGTTTACAACTCCTCTCAGCCCTGGTCATTAGCCATGCTGGCGGGGCCTGATGGGAGCGGTAGTCCAAGGGCAGTATCCAACTGTGTTGTTCCATTAGCGCAAATGACGTTGTGCTAGTGGAAATTAGGCTCTGAACTACATGCAAGAGAAGAATCCAACTAAGGTCACGTTCACACAAGCGTGGTTGTGCAAGTGGTTGTGCATTCCACTTGTGCAACTTGCTATGCATTGTGCTTGAGCAACCTGTTGTGCAACTGGTTGTGCAACTGCTTGTCCAACTGGTTGCGCAAGCACAATAGGCAACCACTTGTGCGATGAAAAGATTCAGCGGAGCATCCCTACCGCTGTTTGCGTTTGTGGAATGACACTGTTAGATACTGGCCCAAATGGGCCTCAGGTTGGGGAAGGCTGTGTGAAAGCATCCTTTGGCTTGTCCTTACATATAAATAGAGAGCACTGTAAGTGCAATGTAACACGGAACAGTGATCACAGGATCTCTGATGCACTGCCTTTAGCGGCAGCCTGTGGTATAAATGAAAGTCAGTCCTTCTGTCTTTAAAAGTGTCCTAGTGCCAACAATCGTAGAATTATGCTTGGGATGGACTTGGAGGGTTGTCACAATCTCCTGCACAGTAGAGGGATTTACAAAACCTAAACGGTTCCTGAGAGATATCTAACTACGCATCCCTTGGAAACTTCCAGTGAAGGAGATTCCATAGTTTCCTGTGCAAGGACTTTTATCTAGAACTGAAATGCGTTTTGAAGATGGAAAAAGCAATCTTAAATTTCAACATTCTATAAATGAGTTGTTTTCTTTTTAAAATTTCTGAGTAAGTGTCAAGCTGTGGGGGGGGGAGCTTATTTTGTGTGTAGTCAAAATTTCGTGACCAGATTTTAGATCCAACCTCATAAACCCACCCCCTACCCCCAAGACACAGACAGTTGTTTTTTAAATTCATATATACCGTTACATGCAAAGTTTCACTTCCCTCGAAATGAGATACTAGGGGCTTATGAAGTTTGTTGTGACATACAGTTTCTTTACACATATACACCTAAAGCTACATAAACTGTCTTTTAAAACATATTTTGCTTGGAAACCAATGGACATCACATGCAGCTGCAGCACTGGTACAGCTTAAAACCAGCTCTTATGTCCCTGTGGTCAAAAGTGTTGGGGGGCAGGGGGGGTAGAATTAAGATACCTAATACAGAATAGTTAAAATGTCAAAGCTACTGAGGCATGCACCAGTTAGAATATAAATTAGGTCTCCAAACATTTAAGCTTTATTTGGTTTAAGACATCATTTAGCTGTACACATTTACAAATGACAATGCATATGTGACAATAAATTAATCATCTAAACATACCAATTGTATTTTTGGCCCACAAAGCATATAGATGTTAATACAAGTACCTGCTCTTCAATAAATGAACTGCGTATTCAACAACATCACAAAGCAAAAAGAAAAACGAGAATAAAAAGTAAAATAAAATCAGAGGAGTGTTGGTCTTGCAACAAAGGGCAATCTCTCTTCCCCCCACTCTCTCTCAATCAACAGTGACGGTTTTTCATTCATCTTCAGAACGGTTTAAAAATCCCTTGTGTGTGCATATCAGGCGCTTGCCCTGTAGTCCACATGTCAGCTCTGGACACACATTAGAAACCCCATGTGAGGGGTGGAGACAGGAAGCCGGAGAGGCGAGGCAGGGCTTCAACTGTGGCCAAGAGGGAATTACAAGACACCCGCAGCAACTGGGGAGACAAGAAGACCACCCCTCTTCTCCCACTCAACTTCTCTGACCAATTATCCTGAGAGAACAGCAGTAGTGGAAACCCCTCTCCTTACCAGAACAAGTGCCAGGTCAGCAAGCTAAAACTTGAAGCAAACCAGAGATCACAGTGTACTTTGCAGTGCACCAATGATCCAGTGAAGGTTTGCTTGCCTAGCAAATGCCTCTAGATGTCTAAACAATTTGGAGTCAAACTGGGCAGTACCCTGTGAGACATGTTTCGATCTGTCTCCTCTCCTGCCCACCCCCACCATGCTTTGCATGCATGTCTCCCCGTTTCACATACAAAATGTATTAATATTCTTTCTTTCCTCTACGCAGGGGAATAAACAGTGGGACAGACCATGGCCACCACTGTGGATCCCCAGGCACTGGGAATGAAGATGACAACAGCTAGAATCAGGCAGTAGCCTGAGAAATTTGAAATGCTAATAGCAATACACTGAATTGTAGCCCAAAGAACTGGGGGGAAAACATCAATATAAGTTTGAACATCCTTTTCTTCTCTTGGATCAGTTTATTTATTATTTATTATTACATTTATATCCTGCTCTTTTTTCGCCTGCCAGGAACGCAAGGCAGCATACATGATCCTCCTCCTCTCCATTTTATCCTCACAACAACCCTGTGAGGTTGGTTAGGCTGAGAGTCAGTGGCTCAGTCACCTGGTGAGCATCACGGCTGAGCAGGGACTAGAACCCGGATCTCCCAAGACCCAGTCCAACACTCTCACCACCACACCACACTATCTCACTGACTGTATGTTAGGCCCCTCAGCCTCTCCTTGTTCACATGTTACACATGAGTACATTTTAGGACTCCACTCCAGAAATCTGTGTGTGCTCCCTCTGAGATCAGGCTTCCTGATTTGTTTCAATGGAGGGCCCCAGCTTACTCCTTTTTGTACGTGCAAAACTACCTCTTTACTGAAACGAGTGGGAAAGCCCTTCTCAAGTGCCATGTGTGCACTGAAGCCCCCATGCCTCCAAGAAACCACTAGACCAGAGCATAGCAGAAATATTTGTGAGAGCTCCTTTGAAATGAAACCATTCACTTGCCTGGACTATGCTTTAAAGAACAGCTTGTCCCTTCATTCTGTCAAAATTTATGTGTGCCACCATATTAGTATATCCACTGAGCATAGTCATGACAATTCAATCAAATCAAAAGAACTACCACATTTAACTCTAACATTAAATAATATGCAACTTCCAAAACACTGTAGTTAAGATAGCTAAGAATTTAAGCTATATCCATCCATGATTTAATTCCACTTCAGCGGTGGTTTTCAAAATGTGTACTGGCAAACATTCACGTTCCTTAATGGGAAGATCATCAATGGATGGCAAGCTACCCTCAACGAAAGCTTGTCCATGATCTTCCTCTGCAGTGGGCAGCAGTAGGAGGGAGCTGAATTTATTCAAGGGCATCCTCTCAATCTACACAGAGCAACAGTGAGGTTCAAAAGACCCGGCCAGAGACCTGCTAAAAGTATACTTTAGAACAGGAGTGGGCAGACAGTAGATGAGACTCTACTGGTAGGTCTCTGGATGATTTGCAGTGGATGACGAAGGATTTCTGACTCCCAATTATTTCACAATAGCAACAGTGAAAAGGCTGCAGTCCCATGCACATTTACTTGCCTGATTCATGGGCAAGTTGTATATCTGTGACCCTCAATGTTCCCCAGCTGTAAAATGGGACTTTTATGTTTTAGGCTGCAATCCCATGCATGTTTAGGCAGAGAAAAGTTCTACAACTCCCTGGGAGTTGTAGGAGTTTTCTCTGTCTAAACATGCATAGGATTGCAGCCTAAGAGTGCTGGAACAACTTGATGCTTTAAAACTGCAAGTCAGAAAAAAATAATTGTCTGCCATGGCCAGCCTTGTCCTAATCACTTATCTGTCTTCCTCGTCTGAAAAATTAGTATTAATTGGTTGCCCTTAACCAGGTCTTTGTGTAGCTCTGCTGGCAATTTTAGAGTTTTATGTCAGAATCCATGATATGTAGTAACTCAGATGTAGATTTGCACTTGTATATGCTCACGGTGCTCAGTAGGTAATTGACTCCACCCCAGCGCCACCATTTTGCATCTGGTTCTGCCCCCAGTCACTATTTTGCAGTGGGTTGGTAGATGACAGGGTTCTAGTAAAAAGCAAAGTAGACCCCGCAAGTCTGAAGACTTATTATCTTTGCTTTACAATGTGTCCCCAGATTGTCTGCAACATTCAGAGGTGAATTAATGTCAAAGGTTTTGCTTGCCAATAGAAAATTCGAAAACCACTGCACTAAATAAAATGGAATTAATCCAGGAAATAGTGCGGCCTATGTTCAATGAAAAATACTACTCCTGTTCTAACGGAAAGAGGTTGGGGTAAGGAGACCCACCCTCCCCATGAAGAAACATACAAACAACACGTACAGCAGCATCAGCGTTCAGAGATGTGCTTCATTTCTCAGCTGCCGTCCCCAGTCCTCTCTTTGCGAGCCTGGATCATCTCCCTGGGAACCTGCTTCCGCTCAGTGACCAACCCCAACCAAAACATGAAGTCAATGAACCATGTGGTTGGGTTGAATTTCAAGCCAAGCTCGCTAGCTGAGTAATCAAATGGAAAGGTATGGTGGAAATTGTGAAAACCTTCACCTGGAAAACAGAACCCAGAAGGAACAAAGAGTTAGGTCAAAGGAAGAAAAAAAAAAAGCCTGATAAAGGAAAAGAGGCTCTTGACATCAGGTGCTAGAAAACAGTTTCTTGTAAAAACATCCATGATTTTCATTAGTTTGTAAATAAAGTAGGAAGTAATAAGTTATCTCTGGTTTCATCATGATTAGAAAGGAGTTTCAATTTAAAAAAAGTGTACTCTGTAGCAATAAGTGAGTAATTTTATGTAACGCGTAGTATCAGATTTATGTATTTTTTATTTATTTATTACTATGGAGCATTTTTTTAATGGGGTATTGGTTGTATCCAGTGTTAGAGTAGACCCATTGATATGAACTGTACTTGAGGTAGACTAACATTGGATACAACTCCTTGTCAACAAGGCTACAATCCTAAACACTTACTAGGGAGTAGGCTCTATTGTACACAGCGGGAATTACTTCTGAATAAACATGTATAAGATCATGCTGCACATTTTTATTCATGTGGATTGTTTTTAGGACTGATAGCCAATTAAAGAAATCCTAGTTGATTAATCGTATGAGATTTAATTCATGAATCAAAATTGCAGTTATTGGCAGATGAATAGATTAGTCATTTTGAAGGTGAAAAAGTATACTTTGTTTTTTGATAATGCACGTATGTGTCACAGCATACACCATATTGGAAGAGGCTCCTGTATAGGAGAGGAGACAGAATGCTTTTCTAAGATGATATATAAAAATATGTTGCTCAGTTAAGGAGGGGCACCTTTTCCAGTTGATCAGAATATAATCAACTAAAGCTGCTATCCTATGGTCTCTGGGAGGGTATCTCAGGGGCCATAGGATTTTTTATTTTATCTTTTGGATCTTCTTTGAGAGAGGTCCAACCTTGGAGACAGAGATCTTGTAAGCCTCCTCCATAAGGCTATGGAGAGGTCCAGAGCTGGTGCTTCTCTGACATCGTAGCACACAAAAAGAAAGCGTTCTGGGGCATTCTGAGAGATGCCGTGGACCCAAAGGAATCAAAGCTCTCCCATGCCCCACACATGCCAGCCCTGTTTCCTGTGGGAGGGAAAAGTTAGAAAAGAAAGAAAATGACCAGAACCAGGCAAATAAAAAGGAAAAAAGCATCCCCCCGCTTCCACCCTGCTGATGTGACCCAACAGGGCATTGGAAGAGGAGGTTCCCCTGCCTTAGCTCCTGCATTTCCCTCCACCATAGGATTGTTCTGCCCATGCTGCAGCCCTGATTTTTCTAGAGTCACCCCTAAAGAAGGTCCTTTTCTCTTGATTCTTCTAAGTGTCAAAGGTCAGCAAGCAGCATGCCTGATCTCTGTAGTTTCATCTCTCCAGGAATGATCTTAGGAATCTTAAAGTGGGTGCTGGTCCCAACATTCGCACTTCGTTCTTTGGCAATGGCTGGGACTTGGCTGCAAACCTAGCTGCCATTTTTTCCCCAGAAAACAGGGAAAGGAAGAGAATAGTGCCATTTGAGGCTTTAACAAATGCCAAGCTTTTTGGGGAAAAGCCAATTTTTATCAGCGTCTGTCAAGAGGGTTGAACTCAGACAAAGCTGGGCCAGGGGTGGGGATGAGTGATGTAGTCAGTAATTGAGTGCAGAAGTAGATTTATTATAGAAAATGATATCTGGAAACTCAAAATGTTTCATGAAAATGGATGTTGATGAAGAGGTTATCAACTCAACAGGGCAAAACTAGATGGAGACTCAAATCGGCAGTGTAGGTCTCTGCTGAATAGCTACAAAGCAGTGGGTGAGAGTGCAATTTGAAGCACAGAAGTCATGGGCAGAGGAGAGGTGCTTAACCCTTCCCCTGATCATAATTTTTCCCCTGCAACCGCCTTCCTCCAAGGTTAAGCGCTCCACCTTTCATGCCAGCTGTTCCTCTGCTCTAAATTCTACCTCTCCCCACCACTTTTCACCTATTCAGTTGGACCCAGGATTTGGAACTCCACCAGCAATCTAGTTCTGTCCTGAATCACTCTTATATATCATCTGGCAGAGCAGTTTTGTTAATCTCCTATCCTTATGACTCACTCTCAAGACATACATATCTAGAACAATGCAGTTTCACGTCTCTGTCAGCTCCTTCGCTGTCTCCTCCCTTTGCATGATTATTATATAGGGAAATTTACATTGCACTTGCTCATAGTCTTTATATAATTAGACCAAGTCAATTGAAAGCTTTTGCCATGATAATCTTTAAGGCACCTTGAGACTCTTTGTTGTTTTAGTGACACCACTATTAATGAACCATTAATTTCAGCAGCTTCACATTGTATTCAGCCTTTGCTTAAACAGGATGACCCTGAGATGAGAGGAAAACTGCAGTACTCCCCAGTTGGCTTCTGGAAGTTAAGAACATAAATGTCATGCTGGATCAGACCAAGGGTCCATCTAGTCCAGCATTCTGTTCACACAGTGGCCAACCAGCTGCCCACGGGAAACCCACAAGCAGGACAGGAGTGCAACAGCACCCTCCCGCCCATGTTCCCCAGCAACTGGTACATAGGCATACTGCCTCTGATACTGGAGGTAGCATAGAGCCATCAGATCTAGTAGCCATCAACAGCCTTCTCCTCCATGAATTTGTCCAATCCCCTTTTAAAGCCATCCAAATTGGTGGCCATCACTACATCCTGTGGTAGTGAATTCCATAGTTCAACGACACGCTGTGTGAAGAAGTCCTTCCTTTGACCTGTCCTGAAACTCCCACCCATCAGCTTCATGGGATAACCATGAAGTATTTTGAGAGAGGGAGACAAATGTCTCCCTATTCACTTTCTCCACACCATGCATAATTTTGTACCTCTATCACGTCCCCCCTTACTTGCCTTTTTTCTAAGGTAAACAATCCCATCTGCTATAACCTTTTCCTTTTCCTCACAGGAGATGCTCCATCCTCTTGATCATTTTAGTTGCTCTTTTCTGCACTTTTCCCAACTCTACAATATCCTCTTTTAGGTGCAGTGGCCAGGACTGTACACACTATTCTAAGTGTGGTCACACCATAAATTTGTATAAGGGAAATATGATCTTGGCAGTTTTATTTTCAATTTCTTTTCTAATTATGCCTAACATGGAATTTGCCTTTTTCACAGCCGCTGCTTGACGGATTGATTTTTTCATCGAGCTGTCCATCACAACTTGAAGTTCTTTTTCTTGGTCAGTCGCCACTAGCTCAGATCCCATCAGCTTATATTTGAATTTGGGATCTATGCTCCAATATACACCACTTTACACTTGCTTATATTGAACCACATTTTAATATAAATATAAACAAATAACTATAAATAAATCCCCCAACCTTCTCCTAGTAAAGAAGAGTTGTTTACTAGGATAAGGTGGGGAATTTATGTATAGTTATTTGTTTATATTAATAGTTATCGATTTACCCTCACTTTCTATGAGAAGGGAGAGTAGACTTGACCCTGGCTTCCTTGCCCTGTTGCTAAACTTGTACAGGTGCCTAACTTGCTTGTGTGCTGATGCCTCATCAGTGAAGCTAACCCTATTTTGGTTCAGGGGCCAGATTGCCCCCCAAGATCAAATCAGCAGGCCAGATGACATCAAGGGTCATGCCCCAAAGCCCCACCCATCACATGATGTCATCTGGCCCCACCCATTTTTCTGTGCAGAGAGAGGCACTGAGTTCTATGCCTCTCTCTACACGTAGAAATGAACTCGGCTGGTGCTTGCAGAAGCCACTGCTCCAAGCGCCTGCCAAGTCCCTTCTTTTCCTGTGCCACTTGTTCCCCAATTAGGATGCAAGTGGTATGCAAAGGGAAGGGGCTTGGCAGGCACTTGCAGCACTGGCTCCTGCAAGCTCCTTCCAAACTGGGCACCTCCTTCACCAGTTTCTCTCCTTCTTCTCATTCAGCATATGGGAAGGGGGGCAGAGTGGGAACTTTTGCAAGCCAGATGTCCCCCACTCCTGCACTAGAGAATGTGCAGCTGAATGAACCCTTGGGAACATGGCTGATGCTGTTGAATCCAGCAGTATTGCAAGAATAAATTAAAGGACATAGCCGGCACTAGGGTTCATTTGCAACGGCCAGCCGTTATATTAGAGTTAAACAGTAACATCATGCACTGGTTTAATATTACAGTAACATGAGCACCATCTTAACCACCAAGGCCAGTAGATGTAGTAAGGCAGATCAGCCCATCTCTGTCTTCCTACCAGAGGCTGCAATAATTGCCCTGACTCTACATGGCCTCCCATTCAGCCAGTAGAGCTCCATCTTAAACAGAATGGCACTCTGTGGACTCAAGTCTCCAAGGTACCAGCTCTCTAAGTAGACTCTGGAGTATGAGGTACTTCATCCATCTCCTGCAACTGCCATGGGGCCAGCAGTAATAAGGAGGGCGTTCCCTTAGGCTGTTGCGATTCCCAGTAAACCATGAAACATTAAGGTAACATTGTCAAGTCTTGAATCTGAATCTCTGGAGGCAAATTAAAGTACAAAAAGCTATGCCTGGGGAAGAAGAAACACTCTGAGAGAAAGACATATGCAGTTATGAAGAGGTTATCAGTCTGCACCAGAAATGCCTTATGTATGTCATTGGCATTAGACTACATTAGCAGTCTCCATGAGAAAAATAAGGGTAAAAACATTCAAAGATTATATGCTTACTTCAGGGGTACAGGCCAAATCCGACCTCCCTGGGGTCCCAGCCCAGCTCTCTGGGGTTTCCCCTTCTCCTGGCTCCACCCTGCCTCTCCCCCAACCCCTGATCGTCTAGAGGTCACCCAGCATTTGTGCAGCCTTTCCCCCATTCTAAAAGGTTGAAATGCCTCTCCTAAGGCCTAGTTACTGGCAGTGGGGCTGTGCACAGACCCCCTGATCCGACTTGGAAGCTGCTTTGCAGCTTCGGAGGCAGGCCTGATTCAGCTCGGGCTGATTTGGGGGGGTCCCCAACCTGACTCAGCCCCAAACCCGGAGCGGGATTCGGATACTGAACCCTGCTTTGGGTCCCTGATGCCCCCGCGCAAACCCCCAGCTCCTTATCTGGGCCACCTCCTCCACCACCACAGCTGTCGCCTTCTCCATCACCGCGCCACCACCGCATCGCTGCCTTCTCTGCTACCACCACCTTCTCCATCGCCACCCGCCACCGCACCACCGCCACCTTCACCACTGCCTTCTCCGTCGCCACCGCTGCTACTGCCTTCTCCACTGCCGCCCACCGCCACCACCATCTCCTGAAGCCTGGACACAGGGTGACTTGTCTTGATGTCTTCTTTCAAGGAGTCGCCATTTTTAAAATAGCAACCTCCTGGAAGTTCCAGGGAGTTGCCATTTTAAAAATGGCGACTCCTTGCACGTCCAGGCCTCAGGAGCTGGCAGCAGAGAAGGCAGCAGTGGCAGCAGTGGCAAAAGCGGGAGCGATGCAGCACCGCTGCCTGCTGCCACTGCCAGCTCCAGGGGCCTGGATGTGCGGTTACTCTTCTTGCAGGGAGTCGCCATTTTTAAAATGGCAACTTCCTGGAACTTCCAGGAGGTAGCCAGTTTAAAAATGGTGACTTCCTGCAAGAAGGTGAGTCGCCCCGCATCCAGGCCTCAGGAGGTGGCGGCGGCGGAGAAGGCGGCTTAGGTAAGAACCTGGAGGCGCCGGGGGGGCTGGGCCGGGGGAGCCAAAGCTCTGAAGTGCACTGAGTACTTTGGAGAGCCCCTGACCCGCTCCGGGTCGCTTCATGCCCCCTCCGCTTTGCCTCGGAAGGGGCTCAAAGTGACCCGAGGCAGCCCACTTCGACTCGGGGTTCAGGCCTCGGGCTGAAGCAGTGCGCAGCCCTAACTGGCAGAAAGAGCTGCAAGCTAAAACATGCTGGTATTTTGGCCATGCCCCGTTGGGCTTTGGCCACACCCACCACTGGAATGTGGTCCCTGAGAGCTTTTCCAAAATTGAATTTGCTCCTTGGGCTGAAAGAGATTCGGCACCCCTGGTTTACTAACTCATCACCTTAGAGCAGCTTTAGAATAAACATAGATGTCTGGGAGAAAACACACCCAGAGCCACCCTTATACATGTTTGTGGAGACTATTTTCGGTACTCACCAATGGCTCCGAATGTGACGAGTGTATTCTGCCGAGGGTTGATATTCTTGTCATAAGGCCGATTGCCGTACAAGTGGGCAACACTATTGACCAGCCATGCAACGTTGAGCGAGACGGTGTAACGAAGGATTGACGCGAGAAAGTATGAATTCCACAAGCTCTCCCCCCAGAAGTACCAAGGCACAAGAGTAGGGATGACAAAACACATCAGCATGACAGAAACCTTATAGTGCCTGTGAAGAAAGAAAAGGAGTAATGGAGCTGCATGACAAAATTGCCCTATGGTGTTGAAATCCAAGTGAGTCAGTTGAGAACAGAAGGCAACAGAATCCAAATTATTATGACACAGGGCCAGCCCAAGACGTTTTGCTCCCTGAGGCGGAGCAGCAAATGGTACCCCCCCCCCAAAGTCCATTGTCCATGTGGCAGAAAATGCCATAAGCCAGAGAGCTTATTATTGAGAGCCAGTGTGGTGTAGTGGCAAGAGTGTTGGACTAGGAGCTGGGAGATCTGGGTTCTAGTCCCCACCCGGCCATGGAAGCTCACTGGGTGACTTTGGGCCAGTCACTGACTCTCAGCCCAACCCACCTCACAGGGTTGTTGTTGTGAGGATAAAATGGAGGGGAGGAGGATAATGTAAGCCGCCTTGGGTTCCTTGCAAGAGGAAAAAAGGCGGGGTATAAATGCAATCAATCAATCAAATCAATCAATAAGCATCTCTCCCACTCCATGTCAGTAGAAATACAATAACAAGGTAAATAACTAACAATTTGCTGCCCTTTTACGAAACCCAAACTTTGCTGCTGCGGTGACTGCCTCGCTCTGCCTCATGGTAGAGCTGGCCCTGTTAGGCCACCAGATAAAATATATTTAGTGCAAAGCCAAAGAATGGTTGACAGTTTACTTTTCGTCACAAGAGAACCCCTTATGAAAAATCAGGAAAATGCTATCAAATATGGCAATGAATTCAGATTCCGAACTATCCTATTTTCGTTGCCCTGTACATTTTTTCTGCTTAAGTATACATTCAGAAGTGGATTGTTTTGGAAAACGGAAATGTTCCTCTAGTTGGCTTTATTATGTTCTCATTTTTAATTAAAAAATACCAAAGGTAGCCGTGTTGACTGTAAGAAAAAATCCAAAATCCATATTTAGTGTAATACCTTTATTAGGCCAATATAAAATATGTAAGTTTGTTCCCAGCTACCCTAGGGGCAGTTCCAGGTCCAATCCTGTAACCATCATATGACCCGCAGAGCCTAATTTGAATGTCTGCAGACCCCTCCTTCCCCATTTCATTTTGGGACTCTGCACATGCAGACCGTGTGACTTCACCATCATCACGATTTTTTCCTCCCCATTCCCCCTCTCCTCCCCCACCAAACCTGCTTTTTGTAAAATCTTGCATAATTAAGAGAACTGGAGATCTCAAAAGCTTGCACGTTTTCTGTAATCTTTTTGTTGGTCTAATAAAGGTATTATATTCATTTTTACTATCCAGTTTATGCCCATTCATTTGTTTAAGTAAGGCAGAGTTCCCTAATCTGGTGCCCTCTATATTTTTTGGAATACATCTCCCATTAGCCCCACCCAGCAAGGCTATTTGGTGACAGAAGATGGGAGTTGTAGTCCAAAATATCTGGAGGGCACCAAGTTGGGGAAGGCTGAAGTAAGGACTGTGCTAGTTAATGAATGTAAATCAAGGAAGTGTATTGCTGGTAGATGACGGCAAATATGACATGTGGAGGTTGTAGAGGCGAATGAGTCCTTGTTATAGATCAGAGATGGGCAACGTGCGAGCTATGGGCTGCATGCCACCCCTGTGGGCCCCAGTGCAGACCCTGCCACCTCCCAAAATTTGGGAGGACCCCAAAAAATCTTTAAACAATTTTTTTAGCAAACAAAATGGCATCTGGAGCTGCTACAGAGCACAAGAAGAGTCAAAATTAACTTGTTTGCAAGCTAATTTGGCACTCCGTACCAGCTCTGGATGCCATTATGTATATATATATAGTTAATTTCTTTTTATGTTTCCCCTGTTATGTGGCACCCATGGGGTGTGTGTACAGCCCATGGCGGGGGGGGGGGTGAGAGAGAGAGTGAAAATGGCCTCTTGGACTTCTCAAATTTGCCCACCCCTGGTATAGATGTTGTGACTAGTGAATCGAGAGGTTGGAGGTTGTAATGTGGTCATCCTACCAAGTTGCTTTACTTGTGGAAAGGGTTGAGAATGTCCCATCAGGGCCAGCCCAATCATGAGCCAACCTAATGTGGGCGCATCAGGTGGTGGAATGGGAACAGCGGCGAATTGCGCTGCTCTCCCCCTCCAAAGGGCCTGCCACTTCTTGTCGCCACCAGACACCTGCTTAGCCAGCCAGCTGACCACTCACTCACTCCCACCCACCCACCCACCCAGCCATCGCTCCTGCCTTGTGCCCCAGCCATGGGGGTTCTGGGAGAGGTCGGCTGAACTATTGCAAGAGGTCCCAAACTAATGTGAGGTCCCGACACTCTCACAATAGTTCAGCCAACCTCTCCCAGGAGTTCTGCGGCTGTGACACAAGGAGGGAGCAGTGGCCAAACAGGAGCATCAGCCGGGTGGCCAGGAAGGCAGGTGGGCAGGCACAAGCAGTGGCAGCTGGGTGGGTGGGAGCAAGCGGCCAGCTGGGTTAGCTGGCTGGCCAAGCATGCTGGGTGGGAGGTGGCATTGGCAGCAACTCACCGCTGTAAGAAGAATTGGGGCAGCAATGGTGGCTCGCTTTAGGCAGTAACATGCCTCGGACCAGGCCTGTGTCCCATACTGTTGTGGCCAAAAACAGAGAAACAAATCTGGGAAGCTCCTCTTTGGAGGAGATGCCTGAGGGGCCAAAGACTCATAAGAACCTCATTGTTGGGCCATCCTAAGAAGCAGCCACTGAAAAGCATGCTGCCATGACTTCCTACACTGCAGAGGAAGCAGGATCACCTCTGAAGCATCCATTTCATCCATTATCAACCCCTGGAATTGCTTCCCTTTCAGCAACCTCAGATACTAGTGACTCTTTTCTTGAACCCCTACAATTCCTGGAAGCATTATTTCTCTGCCAGACCATACGCAGACACACTAACAGAGCACTAGTATGCTTACAAATCCCACAAGAGCACATAGTTTTGAGCCACTTTAACTGTGAACTAGCATTTCCAAGGAGGTGGTGTTTGAGTGACACAACTCCCTGCAGCCATAACACAAAGTTATGTTACTTCCTAACCATTGCTGAAGCAACATCTAAGTCCACCTGCTTACTAGCCTTAGGCCCGCATAAAGCTCCCTTGTGATCTGTCTATGGTCCTGAAACCTTGCCAGCCACCCTGACTCCTGAACCAATGGTTCCATTGTTTCCTGTTTGCCAAAACCTGAATCCAACTATTTCCTGACTGAAAGCATCCTTATTTTCTTCATTTGGATAAGAATATTGTGAACCCATCTCTTGTTGCTTATGGACGGGATGGCTTAACCTGCACTGCCACTTTGGCTGCTATTGAAGAAGCAGAGGCAAGCAGGCCATATGTTTTCATTGTCCCTCTAACCCACCCCCCATGCGGAGTGCAGCCGAGTAGAACTTTCCCTGGATTATGGCTGCAGCAACACCAGTGTCACCAAACTAATGTGAGAGGATCAAAGAGATGAGTGTATCAAGTATCAGTGCCAGGGGCCTTCACACCGTATCCTGTGCTTTATTCCAGCTAAATGGTAGAGAATATCATACTATCGACTTATGACAATGCTATGTAGTGTGCTAATAGCTATGGTAGGGACTGAACCCAAGTCTTTCAGGCCCAAATCTGAATACTGTTGCCATTCTCACAACAGTTTTGATTTTTTTTTTGTTAATTATCATTTTTAATGATATTACCATTAAGCCAGCTGATTCATATTACCTCTCCTCACCAGAGAGACTTCCACTACAAAATTATCTCCAACTAGTATGGGAGAAGATACAACTTCCATCAGCCCTAGCCAGAATAGCCAATGGCAAGTCAATATGGAATCTGTAAGCCAAAACATCTGGAGGGCCACAGGTTGCCCACTTTTATTCTATGGCAGGCTCCCCCAACCTGGCACCCCCCAGATGTGTTGTACTACAACTCCCATCACCCATACTAACTGGGAATGATGGTGGTTGTAGTCCAACACATCTGGAGGGCGCAAGGTTGGTCACAGAATCACAGAATCATAGAATAGTAGGGTTAGAAGGGGCCTGCAAGACCATCGAGTCCAACCCCCTATTCAGTGCAGGAATCCAGGTCAGAGCATCCCTGACAGGTGGCTGTCCAGCCTCATCTTGAATGCCTCCAGTGTGGGAGAACCCACCACCTTCCTACGTAATTGGTTCCATTGTTGTATTGCTCTAAGTTTTTCCTGATGTTCAGCCAGAATCTGGCTTCCTGTAATTTGAGCCCATGATTCCGTGTCCTGCATTCTGGGATGATTGAGAAGAGATCCTGGCCTTCCTCTCTGTGACAATATACTTCAGGTAGAGCATCTCTCCTCACAGATGACACAGAAGTTGAAATGAAGATTGAAACTGAACTCTTGCAACACATTCAAACTCCATGTACAGCCATTCACACACGGACAGAATAGTGCACAGAGGGGTGGTGCTTGGTACTGAAAAGTGCTGAAGCTCAGGCCCATAGTACAAAAAATTGCACATATGTGTATATGTTAATTTAGATATGCAAATATATGTGCATAATTAGAAATAATTGCTCTAATTTAAAATTTTGTAGCAAGCAAGCTAAGTAACCCCTTGCTTACTTTCAGAACAAAACTGTGCAATGTCCCAAATTGTACTTAAAACCTACTCTCCATGTGCCCACACTTTTCCTTGGTCTTTCAGGCCCAAATCCAGATGGGGAGGATGGATCACTTGGTCCAGCAAAAAGCTGTAAGGCACCTTTAAACATTTAACAATTAAATGCAAACTGAACATGGCACACTGGCAAGGAAGAGTATGGAAATTTATTGCAGACTACAATAACCCATGATCTTAGCCTGCAAACTTGCGCAGTTACTAGGGACTAACCACATTAAACATAGTGGGATTTGCTTCTGAGTAAATCCTCACTCGCTCTCCCCCCCACCCTGCCCGCATTGCCAACAAGCACAACAGCATCAAACAGAGACCTCAGGACTGGGGGGCACTGCTTTGCTGTTCCTAACCAGGTGAGGAGGCAGAAAAAGCGGCCACCAAAGATGGCTCCTCATTCTTTTTCAAATACTTTATTTGGGTAGTTTCTAGGATTCTAAAATACTTTTTTTTTTTTTTTTTTTACAGTTCTTCGGTTCTAACTTTTGAAAATCCTAAAATCAATACCAAATGTTGCATTATTAAGTTTCTAGGAACCTCATTATCATACAACTCTTAGGGCGCAATCTGATGCATGTTTAGAGAGAAAAGGCCTACAACTCCCAGCATTCCTCAGCCAGCAAAGCTGGCTGGGGAATGCTGGGAGTTGTAGGCCTTTTCTCTGTCTAAACATGCATAGGATTGTGCCCTTAAAGTACCAAAATGCATAGTTGGATATCTTTGTTTGCACCAACCAAAATTCCTAATAAAGGTATTGCCCAACTGTGTATCTGAGTTCTTTTATTTCTCATGGACCAGCATGGCTACCTTTGTTTTTGGTTGTTTGTTTTTTAAAATACCAAAGTTATCAAACCCCAGGTTTCTCTCTAGATCCAGATATTGGAAGAATCTTTAGGGTGGATAAGGCAAGTTGCAGCTCTGAGCACATTTACTAAGGAGAGAGACTCCAGTGCTACATACACTTACCTGGGAGTAAATCCCTTAGTATGATTTACTTCTGAGTAAACATGTTTAGGATTACACAGTAAGTTTGATGTAATCCTGAATATGTTTCCTCGTCCACAGATCTCTCTGTAGCCCCAGTTGTTTCCCTAGCCCACATAATTTCCAGTACCATCTCAGCTGCCTTTTCCCACCCCACAGGTCTCTCTATAGCCATGTCCAGGGTTGGCTTGAGGCAGGGCAGCAAATGGTGCCTCCCCTCCCCACACCCCAGTCAAGGTGCATAATAGTACAAAGCCAGTCAAGTTGTTTTGGCCCCCGAGGCAGAAATCTTACAAGCATCTCTTCCCTTCCCTTGCAGTGAAAATACATTAATAATTAATAGATTAAAGAATGAATAATTTTGCTGCTTTTTCATGGTGTCACAAATAGCTGCCTCAGGCAATAAAGTGTGTGTGTGTGTGTGTTTGTGTGTCTTTAAAGGATCCTGCCTCCTAAGGATACCATTATTTGTAAAAAGGGATGTATGGACAGGGGAGAGGAGGGCCTTTGATTTTTTTGGGGGGGAGGGGGGCTTCAGGCAGAAAGGTTCATGGGAGACAGCAGGAGGAGAAACACATGTGAGCAAAAAGCCAGCTAATCCAAGGGGATCGGATGCAACACAAAAAGCAACATCTTTCAAAATAACTATCTGTACAGTGGACTCCTGTCCATGAAAGCTTATTATATGACAGTAAATTTGTGAGTCTTTAAGGTGCCACAAAGCACTGTGGTTTTTGGACACAAATCAGCAAGAAGACCCTATCCTCCTCGCACGTCTATTCACCTTTTTCTAGTCTTGTGCAAACCCCTGATGCCAAGGAGGACCGTGCTCCACCAGAATGATCTGGCTACATGGATCATGCAAAAAGCAGGTGCACTCCAGAAAGATGACTGCAGAGCTAAGGAGTTCCAGACATTCTCAAGCAAACCAGCAAGCCAGGGCAAGCCGTGCCCTCATACGTTCCCTTGCCCCAAATTCTGACATGGCTGTTCATTCAATCCCTTTTTGCAAGCAAACCCACTTCTGTTTTTCCCCAAGATAAGGGTGTAGGCCAGCTTGGAGGAAGCAACAGAGGAGGAAGGCCTCTTGTGCTCCTACGATGGCCCAGGGCACAAGTGCAATTGCTCAATTGCAGTTGGCTGTGCAGGTCTCTGTGGAGTCAGGCACACTCCAAGAAAGATAGGTGACAGTGGTGCTGTTAGGCAATTTTGGATGCTTGACTTAATGAAAATAATGAGCAGACTGTAGAAGGAAAGGTGGCAGCCTCCTCTCTAGTTTAAAAGCCTGGTGCCTTCATGATACACTCCTTATTAGTCTGCTAAGGGAGTGAATCCTAATGTCTCCTAGCAACTGTAAGGCTGCTGAGTTCAGAGGGAGGAAGCTAGCTTGCATTAAGGCAGAGGATGGCAAATGGGGCAGCTCTAAGGATCCAAGGCACTGTTCAGAAGTTTTGGAGCCCATGCCTAGGTGGTGTACACCCATGGGACACCACCCATGGTGCACAGGGGGCTAAAAGGTGCTTAGAGTGTCATATGAAAATACCAAAGGGTTCTTTGCCTCAGGTTAGCACTTTTGTGAGCTATCCAAGCATTGGCTCAAACTGTGTGAGTATTTGTGTGCACACAGCACAACATTAAGAAATGTCTGGCACCAAACTTCACATCCCATCCACCTCCTCAGCCTAAACAACTGCAAAACCTTTGTCTCTTTCCAAGCTGCCATTAGCTGCACTCAACCATTTGGAACGTAGTGTTGCCGCACAAGAATTTCTGCTGATTTGTCCTGAGCAACATCACTTCAAGTAATTGCAATTCACCAGAATATGTGTCATCAAATGCATTTCTTCCTCAATAATGCAAATGCTTAGGGAGCATTACCAAAAAAAGAAGAAGAAAAAAAGATAAAATTCTGCAGTGGAAAGGTTCACAAGCTTTTTCCACCCCTGATTAAATTTGTTTTGTGGATTTTTAAAAGACCTTTTCAGTTCAGAAAAGTTCAGGTTACATTATGTCTACACTTACAGCAATCTTTTCCAGTAGCATTGTATTTTCACCCCTTTTGCTATGATCATGCTTCCTTTCTTTTTAAGGGAGTATCTTTATTGGAGTTTCTGCTTCCTGTTCAATTTGGGGAAAGTCTTTTTCATGCCCACAAACACTTAAGAAGGTAGAATCTTCTTAATCCAGACAAGATGGATGTACTATGAGGACAGACTGAAAGAAGTGGGCATGTTTAGCCTTGAGAAGTGAAGACTGAGGGGAGATAGGATAGCGCTCTTCAAGTACTTGAAAGGTTGTCACAGAGAGGAAGGCCAGGATTTCTTCTCGATCATCCCAGAGTGAAGGACATGGAACAATGGGCTCAAGACACAGGAAGCCAGATTCCGGCTGAACATCAGGAAAAATTTCCTGACTGTTAGAGCAAACCAATGACCTAGGGAGGTGGTGGGCTCTCCCACACTGGAGGCATTCAGGATGAAGCTGCACAGCCATCTGTCAGGGATGCTTTGACTTGGATTCCTGAACTGAGCAAGAGGTTGGACTCGATTGTCTTATAGGCCCCTTCCAATCCTACTATTCTATGATTCTATGATACTATGGCTGGGGAAACAGACTACTCTGGCTAGAAACTTGCAACTAGTCCTAGATGGGGTAGCACTCCTTCCTATCACATTTCTCTGCACTTCTAGTGTATGCTGACTCAAGAACCTGTGTATTTCGCCCAAGACAAGAGGCAGATCTGAGTTACAGCCGGCCTTTATGTTTTCAGAAATGGAGTTCAGCCATCGCTTCTCTGTCCCAGAATGCATTGTAGGTGTAGGTGTAGTCTGATTCCTGCAGTACCTACCACTGACTAATTCATTTGGTCTGCTAATCTCCATTTTGAGACTGGGTCTAAACTGCGACCCTCATGGCTACAACATCTGGCCACGTTTTTGGACTTTTCTGTTTCTTCCCCCATACCCTGCTTTTTGTACTACCTATCTTGATTAAGAATTCTGGAGAACCTGAAAGCTTGTACACTTCTGTGGCATTTTGGTTGGTCCTAATTACGATATTGACCACATGTGGATTTTTTTTCACCAACTTTATGATTCTCTAATTCCCTTTCTTTTTTTGCCTTCTGCCAGGGCAGTTTCCAAAATGCTACATTTAGATTTTGAAACACTTTTTAAACAGATGCAGGTCTGGTTCACACAATCCATGCTTTTCTCCATAGGAACATCCTTGCTCTTCCTTGGACAAATGTAGTGCGTGACTTGGGTAGCCACAGAAAGAGCTACCTGCAATTCCCATGAAAAACAAAAAGCAGGCCTTTCCAGCAGCTTTGGTGTTATCTTTCGATGGGAGCTGACCAGCGACTGGGATACAGTCAGTTGCTGCGATAAGGTTGTCTGTATGCATTTGCGTGCGCATACACACATATGATTTTTATATATATATATATATATATACACATACACACACACACACACATACATTCATTACATTTATATCCCACCTTTCTTCCACTGTGGAACTCAAGGTGGCTACATGGGGTTCCCAGGTAGTCTCCCCTCCAAGCACTGACCAGACCCAGACCCAGACCTGCTTAGCTTCAGCATGGTCGGTGGCTGCCTCATGTGCCTTCAGGCTATGAACTGGAATACTTTGCTTTATAATAAGTCAGTGTGGATCTCTACTGGAGGCTTTTTGCTTCATGCGAGCATCTGAACACACGAGTATATCCCTGACAACTGGAATTTGATAGCAGAATCTGTTCTGTACAGGTGCTGGAAATAGTGTATGCCAGGAGAGGGGAACATCTGGCCCGCAGACCTATTCTGGCCCACAGACATCCCCCATCCGGCCCGCAGAGGGTTTAGCTCCCTCTGTGGGCCCCGCCCCCTGCCCAACCAACACCCCCAGGAGTTTTCCAGGGTTTGGGCAGGGGGTGGGAATGATCAAAGATAACAAAGGGATTCCCCTTAGCACACCACTTGTCCTGCCCATTGGGAGGGCGAGCGACCTGTTAAGTGTATTACACTGTATGCTGTACTTAGTTAGTAGATCCCGTCTGCAAGCGTGAATGGTATATCCCACACATTATTAGTATGAGGTCTTTCTCTCCAATAGGAAACTGGAGAGGTCTTCTGGTGAGAAAACAGGGATGCCTCAATAGTTTGTGGAGGAGGGCAGAGCAAGGAATTATAGGGAGAAAAGGGTGGCAAAACAGGCTGCCAAATTAGACTCTTGAGCCATGCGTGTGCGCGCACACACACACACAGAGTGAATACAGGAGGGTGCTTTGATGCTTGACTGGTGGGACTGAGAAATACCCCCCTGCTGTCCAACTCATTGCCAAGGGAGGCCTGCCCGAGCCCAAGTTTACAGGGTGGGGTTTTAAGGAAGCATTTTTATTTCAATCTGTTTTAACCCACCTTTCATGAGTCTACAGAAATATATATTTCAGCTGCCCTGCTCTCTAGTATTCTTAAGAAATTGGTTTTTTCTTTAATTCTCATCGGTGTTTTCTTTTGTCCTTACTATTTGTGCATAGCTTTATCTCCTTTCTAAGCCAGTCTTTTGAAGCAGGTCAGAGATGAGATGTAAATGCAATAAATGTGATTGAATTGAATTGTTTTCAACTGTATCTGTGACTGCTCAGGTCACAAACTACTTTTGTGTCCATGCCAGTGCACATCTAGGGAATGTACTCAGGACTGCTTGCATGGAGACAAAAAACATAAACGTATCAAGTGAACCAGCTTTTATCGTATAATATTGGCCAAGTATAATCCTGTGGCCAACCATTTTACTTATTCAGGCTTTCCTGATCTAAAATTATGGAATTGCTTCTAAGGAGCATTGCATACACCACACTGCCATACAACATCTCATGAAGTTAGGTTTATACTGTCAGCTTTCCCTATCAACAGCTCTATGCAAAACCAGCAGTACTATCGGTTAAGTACCATGAGAATCACACAAATAACATTTGCTGGCTCAGTTCATAATTCCTTGGTGGATTTGCATTAAAAGAAATCTGTCCAGCTTTGTAAACTCCTAACAAAGCAGTGGGGTGTGCGGGGGGGGGGGGGGGTTGTTGCTAAGGCTGGAAAGTGGCTGTGTCCCCTCTCCTTCTCTTGCTAAGGTGTTCCCCATTTCACTCACTTTCTTTGAAAAGTAACGACAGGATCTTCCAGCAGGTCACTGAAGTCCAACTTCCTTCCTTTCTCTATGACATCTCGATGCTTCCGGACAAAGAGCCAGCCAATATGGGCAAAGAAGAAGCCACGCCGAGCATTGTGGGGGTCAGCATCTGTCTCGGAGTACTTGTGATGCACTCGATGGTCTCGGCACCATTCAAAAATGTCATTCTGCATGGTAGAACAAAAAGGTTTAGAGAATTACGTTTCACCATCAGCCCCTGAATCCTAGCTGTATAGCCCTCATCGTTATTTCAAACACAAACCTAGTTTGCCATAGCGGAAAAAGAATTGTGTCTGGGTGCTTTTATTATCCCATTGCCCTGCTTCATTCACAGAATCTTACTGTGTGTGTGCGCACGCGTGCGCTTGTGCATGAGTAGAGCTTCCACTTGTAACCTCCCTCGTTTTCCCATTAACTTCTTCCGCCTTACTTTTCCCACAAATAAATCCATTAGGGAGGAAAAGATGGAATAGCTGCACCATTCAGTTTGACTGATAGCACTAGGAGCCCTCCATCTGGAAGCACCCCAAATCATAAGAACGGAAGAAGAGCCCTACTGGACCAGACCAAAGGTCCATCTCGTCCAGCATTCTGTTCACACAGTGGCCAACCAGCTGCCCACGGGAAACCCACAAGAGGGACATGAGTGCAACAGCACCCTCCCGCCCATGTTCCCCAGCAACTGGTGCACACAGGCATACTGCCTCTGATACTGGAAATAGTGTATAGCGATCAGGACTAGTAGCTATTGATAGCCTTCTCCTCCAGGAATTTGGCCAATCCCCTTTTAAAGCCATCCAAGTTCATGGCCATCACTACATCTTGTGGAACTGGAATCCATAGTTTAACTATGTGCTGTGTGAAGAAGGACTTCCTTTGATCTGCCCTGAATCAGCTTCATGGGATAACCCCAGGTTCTAGTAGTTTGAGAGAGGGAGAAAAATGTCTCCCTATCCACTTTCTCCACACCATGCATTGTTTTGCACACCTTCATCATGTCTTCCCTAACTCACCTTTTTTCTAAGCTAAACAATCCCAGCTGCTGTAACCTTTCCTCATAGAGAAATGGCTCCAGCCCCTTGATCATTTTAGCTGCCCTTTTTTGTAACTTTTCCAACTCTAGAACAGCCTTTTTAGGTGTAGTGGCCAGAACCGTTCACAGTATTCTGAGTGTGGTGGCACCATAGATTTGTATAAGGGCCATAGGAAAAAGTACTTCCTTTTATTTGTCCTGAATCTCCCACCACCCAGCTTCATGGGATGCTCCCTTTGGGTTCTAGTGTTATGAGAGAGGGAGAAAAATGTTTCTCTATCCACTTCCTCATGTCAAACAGTATCAGAGGTAGTGAGCATCTCTACACCAGCCTAAAATCCTGCATTTAAAACAGGGCTGTTTTAAATGCATGATCACGACAGACCCCCTTTACATGTGCTTCCCCACCCCCCGTTTCTCCCTCTTCCCCTCCCCCTCATCTGAGTCTTCCATATGTTTCATCATACAGCCGCTAGATGGTGCTGTGGTCTAGCTCCTCTTATTGAGGCTTTTCCTCTTTTCACCAGGGAACTCAAGCGTTGTAATTTGATAGCTCATTATCTCCGATCTTTTAAAAAAAAGGAATAAAGGTCATCTAGTGCAGGAGACACCCTGAAGGTTAACAGCATCATCTAAAGGACCTGCAAACTTCCACGAGTCACCAGTCTCAATAGCAGGATAAACACTCCATGTGAAGAAGTTCAGTGACTTGCTTCTATTCTACAGAAAATTGCCCTCCAGCCATTCCCCCACCTCCTGGGGGGCCCCAGAAGCATGTTTCCCTCACAAACATGCCTCAAGGAGAAGAGCAGGTGGGGTGATTTTCAGCAGAAATGAGTCAGGTGCAGGAAGGCTTATGTGCATCTCTCTTCCGTGAGGCATGGCTTCATTCCAAATCATCCCCTTGCCCTCTGCTCTGCAGCAAAGAAGGGAGCCACTGGACTTTTATTCCACATATTCAGTGGTGCAGTGGAGCCAGGGCTGCTGGGACGTTTTGATTAGCAGGGCTAATGACATCATCTGCCACCCCCCTCAGATTTCCCTGTTCACGCTGAGCTTAGCTGCAATTAATTTTCCCAGCAACAATATATTGTGGTGAGCTATCCCTGTTGTAATGCAAAGTATTTGGGGGGTTGCTTGGTCTTGAATGGGCAATTAAGAGTCACTGGCCCTGTTCAGACATAACACAGGGAAGAGTGGTTAGGCTAACCACAGTTCATGGTGGTTACCACTAACCATGCTGCGTGCTTCCCCCACACGTGCATGGAACCACAGCCCAATCTGGTTACCTTAACCACTCCATAACCACCCTCCGTCCTGCAAACCCCCGCAGTCCTCCAGACACCACACATCCCAGCAGCCTCAGCAGAGCAAGTGGCCACAGGTGGTCATCTTGGAGCTTGGGGCTGCAGCAGTCACAGGCAGCCATCTTGGGGCTGCAGCAGCCGTGGACAGCGATCTTGGGGCTCGGTGCTGCAGCAGTCACACGCAGCCATCTTGGGGCTGCAGCAGCTGTGGGCAGCCATCTTGGTGCTTGGTGCTGCAGCAGTCACAGGCAGCCATCTTGGGGCTGCAGCAGCCATGGGCAGCCATCTTGGGGCTAGGTGCTGCAGCAGTCACATGCAGCCATCTTGGGGCTGCAGCAGCCATGGGCAGCGATCTTGGGGCTAGGTGCTGCAGCAGTCACAGGCAGCCATCTTGGGGCTGCAGCAGCCGTGGACAGCGATCTTGGGGCTTGGTGCTGCAGCAGTCACAGGCAGCCATCTTGGGGCTGCAGCAGCCGTGGACAGCGATCTTGGGGCTTGGTGCTGCAGCAGTCACAGGCAGCCATCTTGGGGCTGCAGCAGTCACAGGCAGCCATCTTGGGGCTGCAGCAGCCGTGGACAGCGATCTTGGGGCTTGGTGCTGCAGCAGTCACAGGCAGCCATCTTGGGGCTGCAGCAGTCACAGGCAGCCATCTTGGGGCTGCAACAGCCATGGGCAGCCATCTTGGGGCTAGGTGCTGCAGCAGTCACAGGCAGCCATCTTGGGGCTGCAGCAGCCGTGGACAGCGATCTTGGGGCTTGGTGCTGCAGCAGCTGTCTCTCCACTGGGCACATCCTGCCATCTGCACACATGTGGCCTGTGATCCGTCTTCCTCATGCCAGACACTCCCCGCCAGCTCCCCACCCGCCCCTCTCACAGTGGCGTGGGGTGGCAACGTTGCTCACATACTGGGGCTTCGACTTTGCAACACTGGGGGCTGGGCAGGGTAAAGTTTGCGGGGGAGGGATGCCATTAGAGGAAGGGATGACACTGTGTGGCCAGTAGCCGGCCAGCTGGGGATGTTTTCGCAGCAGACACAGGTACTTGTGTCTGGGAGTGCGAAACACTCAGTGTTGCTGTGCTGGTAACAGTGGTGTGGGATCGAAAGCATCTTTGTTCCCCATGTGCATGTACGGTTGCTTACTGCAGGCGGGGGCAGCGAGCAAGGAGGCTGCTGCTTGGCTGCTGCATCACGTGTTGCTAGGCAGTTGTCAACCGAGGAGCTCTCGCACTCTGGCGAAAGCGGCAGGGCTGTTTTTGGCCGCTCTTGCCGTGGAGCTCTGTGGCAGCACTCAGATAACCATGGGGGCCTGCCGGACATCATGCTAAGCCACAGTTAGGGCCACTAAGCCTGCTGTAGCACATGGTTAGTGAGTGTGGTTAAAATGTGGTTATGTAGCCACCGTGGTTAGGAAAAACGCCTTACACACAGCATGCTAAACCATCACAGTAAGCTCAAAATGCTTAACCATCATGGCTTACCGTTATGTCTGAACAGGGCCATTAACTTTAGAAAATACCTGTGCCTGATGATGAAAACTACTAGTAACTGGCTTGTTGACTTTAAGATCAAATGTTTCTCCCCGATGCTGGGAAAAAGAACTCCTGGAAAATCTTGAGCTGGTGGTCTTATGTGGTTTGGGGACATGTTATGTCCCTCTCTTTTCTTTTCTCATGTAATCTCTGGTCTTTCCAGCCAAAATCCAACATGCTAACCGCTACACTGCCCTTTGCCAGCTGACTATTCTGTGAATGACAGCAGATCCTAATAAACTGGGTATTATGCTATGTGCTGCTACTCACACATGCATAATACCTACGCATGCATGCACACACACATATCCATATAGATATGGATCAACCTGTTGCCTGCATTTTTGGACTCTCCTTGGGGATGTGGCTATGGGACCTGTCATGATGAGCACCTGCCCTTCAAAATTTACCATTTCCTCACTGCACATATTTGCATGTAATGTTTAGTTAGACAAGCCTTCCCCAACCTGATGTCCTCCAGATATTTTTCTCATCTCCCAGCATTCCTGAGCATTGGCCATGTTGGCTGGGGTTGATAGGACTTGAAGCCTAAAACACCTGGAGGGCACCAGCTGGGGGAAGGCTGAGTTAGACCTTGAGCATATAAATACTCTTACAAAGGAAATTATGCTACAAGTCGGTTTACATGACATGCAGCACAACCCCTATTGCAGTCTCCCCCAACGTGGTGCCTTTCTAATGTTTTGGACTTCAACTCCCATCAACCCCAGACATCACAGCCAATGCTCAGGAAAGCTGAGAGTTGTCATCCAAAACTTCTGGAGGGCAGCAGGTTGGTGAAGGGGGCCCTACTGAGTCCGATAGGCTTTACTCCCAGGAAAGTGTGTATAGGAAAGGAAAGGTTCCTCCTGTGCAAGCACTGAGTCACTGCTGACTCCTAGAGGGACGCCGCTTTCGCTGGCATTTTCATGGCAGACTATAGCGGGGTGGTTTGCCATTGCCTTCCCCAGTCGTGACTACCTTTCCCCCAGCAAGCTGGGTACTCATTTTACCGACCTCGGAAGGATGGAAGGCTGAGTCGACCTGAGCCGGCTACCCAGGACCCAGCTTCCGCTGGGATCGAACTCAGGTCGTGGGGAGAGTTTTGGCTGCAATACTGCCGCCTACCACTCTGCGCCACACGAGGCTCACATGTGTATAGGACTGCAGCCTAATTTTGTTTTGTGCCAGAAATGCGGCAAGGAGAAGATCGCTATGCCTATTACAGTTTCAAAGCACAAATGTAATTTACCGTAGCAGAAAAACAACCCTTTGGTTTGGCAAAAATGGGGAGAAAATTGAGGGTTCTCTTCTCTGGAGTTTTAATGCAAGGCATCTGTAGGAAGAGGAGTGACACACTCTGATGACTCTGATGATGATGAAGATCTGATGACTGTGGGCTGGTATTATACTCATGCATGTTCTTTGCATGATGTTGGCAACATACAGTAAAGCGAAGACTTGCATGTGTGAATGGACCATGACAAAGCTAACATCGCAGGCAGAACTTCCATGTCGTCTCAGACTCGAGGCTTTTCAGGGGAGCCCCTTCATTAATTCGGCTGCCAATCGACAAGCAGACAGCAGAGAAATCAAAAGGATACATATGCATGCATGAGCCAGACTACATGCCAACCTGAAATGCCATAGAATTGGCTGCAGCCAGGAATATCCGCAAAGGCAGCTTGGCTTTGTAGGATCGGTGGCTCCACAGGCGATGGGCCCCAGCTGTCACTCCCAGGGCAGTCACTACGAAACACACGTATGCTGAAAGACATGAAGGAGAAATGAATATATATATATATATATATATATAGAGAGAGAGAGAGAGAGAGAGAGAGAGAGAGAGAGAATAGTAGAATAGTATGGTTGGAAGGGGCCCATAAGACCCTCGAGTCCAGCCCCCTGCTCAATGCAGGAGTCCAAGTCAAAGCATCCCTGACAGATGGCTGTCCAGCCTCGTCTTGAAGGCCTCCAGTGTGGGAGAGCCCACCACCTCCCTAGGTAGTTGGTTCCATTGTCGTATTGCTCTAACAGTCAGGAGGTTTTTCCTGATGTTCAGCCGGAATCTGGCTTCCTGTAACTTGAGCCCATGATTCCGTGTCCTGCACTCTGGGATGATCAAGAAGAGATCCTGGCCTTCCTCTCTGTGACAACCTTTCAAGTACTTGAAGAGTGCTCTCCTATCTCCCCTCAGTCTTCTCTTCTCAAGGCTAAACATGCCCACTTCTTTCAGTCTCTCCTCGTAGGGCTTTGTTTCCAGTCCCCTGATCATCTTTGTTGCCCTCCTCTGAATCCTCTCCAGCTTGTCTGCATCCTTCTTAAAGTGTGGTGCCCAGAACTGGACCAAGTACTCCAGATGAGGCCTAACCAGTGCTGAGTAGAGTGGAACTAGTACTTCATACACACACACACACACACACACATAGAACATACCAAGCAATTTCCTTGTTAAAATATAGTTCACTGTCTCATTGGTGGCACCAAATTTAATTTTTGTGAACTGCCCAGAGAGCTTCGGCTATGGAGCAGTATAGAAATATAAAAAATCAAATGAAATGAAAATGGTGTCCCTGTTCTAGGAGGTAGCATACAATACAGTGCTTGGGTGGCCACTTACGCATTGCCAAAAAAGAGGAATTACATCACCCAAAAAAAGAGGTTGAAAGAGGACACCAATTTGCATGGTATTTGCATATGCAAAGTTATATGCATAGGTGCAAATTTAGAAATAATAACTATAATTTAAATAGAAATACCATAATAGATACATTCACCAGAGTGGGGAAGACCGTGACCAAGTGACCTGACTGTGTTCAGGTGCTGTTGATGGGCAACTTCAAGGACCCTGCTGCTCTCTCTCTTTATGATTCTTTAAATCAGACTTGGGCCAGGCAGCCCTTTAAATAGAGGACGCCTTCAAAGAGAGGACTGTCCCCTCTCCAAAACAGAGGATTGTCCTGTGTGAAGACGCCCACCTGGGCTAACCCCTGTAGCTTGGCCCATGGAGGTGGCACCACATCTTCTTTCTGGGCAGGGGTTCCAGGCATAGGGGAGAGCCAGGGGGGAAGTGTAGAAGTTTTTGTTGTTGAAAAATCCCCTTGTCTTGTGAAAAATTTAGAACCTGGCAACAAGATTTCACCGTGTGCTGAATTTTAGCATTCAACGTCTCTCCAGTCAGGAGGAGTGTCCTTTTTCCTCCACTTAAATATTGGCAGAAAACTCTCCTTGCCTGCTTTTTCACATTTCACCCAGGCTGCTTGTGCTGAAGAGGCGATTGCTCCTTCACACACACACACACACACACACAGAGTATCGTCTTTGTGGACAAAGAGAAGGTTGGGACAGAGAGCCTGCCTAGAGTGTGCACTAGTCAGGCCAGCTGCTGTTGGGCCACCATGTTGGGAAGTCAATCCCATACTCCAGGAGTGGGCCACTTGTGGCCCTCCAGATGTTTAGGCCTATAATTTCCATCAGCCCTAGCCAGCGTATCCAATGGTAAAGGATCATGGGAGTTGTAAGCCAAAACATTTAGAGAGGCCACAAGATGCCTGCCCCTGCCATACTCCCTTGCAAACACATTGTGATATTTCAACTCTAGACAACCTTTTCTGTTGGAAAGACTCTGAATGCTGGGACCCCCTCACCGTTCCTTTTGTTGATTATATACGTAGCCACATGGCAGCTGACAACATAAAACAGCATTATAAAAATAGCAAGAATGTATGTATGTATGCATGTATGTATTCATTCATTTCATTTCATTTCATTTCTATACCATCCAATAGCTGAGGCTCTCTGGGCAGTTCACAATAATTCATAAAAATATAAAAACCTACCATATTATAAATATTATAAAATAACATTATAATAAAACATGGTCTAAACAATTTTAAGGTACAAAATTTAAAACAATTACATAGCTAAAAACAATTTCAGAACACAATTCTAATGACAGACTTGTTCAAGACAGCTGACATAAGTGCCCCATCATATGCCATTAAATGCCTGGGAGTAGAGGGCAGTCTTAACCTGGTGCTGAAAAGATGACAAAGTTGGCACCAGGCAGGCCTCAGTGAAGAGATCATTCCAGAGCTCATTCCGCAGTTGGGGGGCCACCACAGAGAAAGCCCACTTCCTTGTTGCCACTTCTGAGCCTCCCTCGGAGGAGGCACTCGGAGGAAGGCCCCAGATGTTGATTGTAGTGTCCGGGTAGATTCAGATTGGGAAAGGCACTCCGTCAGGTATAATAGATATGCATATAAATCACCATACAATATTTATTTATTTATTTATTTATTTTTTATTTTATTAAATTTATTAATCGCCCATCTGACTGGTCACCCAGCCACTCTGGGCGATGTACAACCCACCATAAAACAATTTAAAACAATAAAATTTTACCATAATTTTTTTTTTTTTTAAATACCCTAACCCACCCCAAATTAATACAGTTAAGGGTATGATCCTATGCCTGTTTAGACAGAAAAAAAGTCTGTTCTAAACATGCTTAGACAGAGGAAAAGCACTTTTTTTCTGTCTAAACTGGCATAGGATTGTGCCCTAAAATTATGTATTTATTACTTTTGAAAAACAACAACAACCCTGATCTTCCTCCAAAGAGCCCAGAGTCCTGTACGATAGGGATGGGCAAATCAGTTAGGTTTACTTTCTCCCGCTTTGGAATGTTTATATCCTTCCATCCCGTTTATGAAGAACTTTGCAAATTTTGGTAAATTATCAAATTATCACAATGAAACATATTCAGTCAAATCCAGTAGGTACAGCTATTCTCAGCAAAGGGAGGACCATTTTGTACTTGCCTGCCTCCTAGCTCATAAAGACGAGGAGCCTGTCGAAAAAAAGAAGTGGCAACCCTAATTCAGCACTAATGTATTTGAATATACAGGGTTTCAAACCCAGACTTTTAAGAGCAAAGCAGTCAGAGTCCTGGATCAGTATGAACACCTCTGTCAGTTTTGCTTTCTCCCAGATTCCATTTTTTATCATCTCAATTTTGTTTTGTCTTCAGTATGGAGAACTCTGCGAATTTTGGTAAATTCTTATCAAAACTGAACTGAAATGAATTTCTCACCCATCTCTAGGATAAATGCACAGTTCCTGCTTTTATCCTCACAACAGCTTTGTGAGGTAGTCTAGGCTAAGAGATTGGCCCAAGGTTACCCAGTGAGCCGCATGGATGAGCAAAGGATGTAAATCCAGGTATTCTGTGCCACAAACCATGGTGACCTAAGTGGGTTGGCCAGGAGATCCTACCTGAAGCAGCCTGACAACTCAGCCACCTGACACTTACCATTCCCCTTGCATCCTGTTTCAGCAGATCTCACAGTCGCGCAAGAGAGCATCCAGTAGTTTTGCTACCTTTTCCTTCTGGCAGGGCTCTGGGCGTTTAACAATAGCATAAGGAAGAAATTAAACAGATGCAGCTTTTCCAGCATGGTGATACTGCAAGGGGAGATCTACCTGTTGAATGTCTTCTCATCAGAACTATTAGAGGCACAAGACCCCTGCTAGGAAACAAACATGGTGACAAGCGATCCTATGTGAAATAATAATCTCAGTGGAAACCCAGTCCATTCTAGTCCCAATAAAGTATATTCTGAGTGGCTACAACTCTCCAGGGTCTCAGGTGAGAAAGGGTCCTTTCCCTGACCTCCTGCCAATCCTTTTAACTGGAGATGCCCAAGACTGAACCTGGCGCCTTCTGGATGCAATGAATGTGCTCTAGCACTCAGCCATGGCCCCTTCCTGTAAAACAATGGTCCCTGTTATATAATCTTAACAGTTTATATTTCTCAGGGCAGGATCCAGATTATGGTGTCCATTTTCCTCTGCATGTCCCAGGAGGGAACAGCTCTCATGGCACACAGCAAACCTCTCTTAAATCTGAGAAGGGTTTCAAGTGCAGTGTCTGATCTCCCATCCAGCATTGGCAGCTGTTGTTCAAAGGGGAGGCAAAACCAAACAGTGTACACACCCAAGCCCTTCGGTGTCCCTAAAATAGCTCTTTGGGTCCCAGCCACGTACTGGCATTTATACAACTATTTTCTCCAAGCGGCTGCATCAGATATCCAGGAAGTTTTCCTCCCATGTTACTTCCTTGCTCTAAACGGGAATTGGTCTTTGATCCCCTAGACAAGATGGACAAGGAAGGAAGTCGACTGGCTGCATCTGAGACTTTAACACTTATGCACCATAGAGCAGCCCTTCCCAACTCAGACATGCCTGACTACAACTCCTATCATGAGCTAACATGGCTGGGGATGATGGCCATTATAGCCCAACACATCTGGAAAGTACTGGGTTGGGGAAGGGTGCCATAGAGAAAGAGCCTTTTCTGCCAGTATAAAGGCTCAGTTTATTGCTGTGATCTAGAGCAGGGGTGGGTAGAAGGTAGATCTTCAGATTTTGGGACTTCAGCTCCCAGAAGCCCCTGCCAGCATGGTCAATAGTTAGGAATGCTGAGAGTTGAACTCCAAAACATCTGTAGATTGACTTTCTGCCCATCCCTGATCTAGAGTCTATTTCCAAGCCTCTCGTTACATTTTGTGCACAATTTCATGTGAATGTTACCTGGGACAAAAGGAATATACTTGCTTTATACAATGGGAGCACTGAATTTTTCCATTCAGTTCATACTCAGTTGCTTTTGTTTCTGTTAAGGTTTCGACTTCTTTTTAGTTTTCTAAAAAGTCAGAGCCAGAATTTTACACTCTGAGCCTAAATTCATGTACAGCCTGATGCAAAGATGAGAGCCAGTGTAGTGTAGTGGTGAGAGTGACGGACTGGGAGCCGGGAGATCCGGGTTCTAGTCCCCACTTGGCCATGGAAGCTCACTCGGTGACTTTGGGCCAGTCACAGACTCTCAGCCCAACCCACCTCAGAGGGTTGTTGTTGTGAGGATACAACGGTGAGGAGGAGGATAATGTAAGCCGCCTTGCGTTCCTTGCGAGAGGGAGAAAGGTGGGGTATAAATGGAATAAATAAATAAGATGCTTACTCAAAAGTACATAGACTAGATGATTGCAGTGCTCTCTACAAAAGGTGAAGGCTGCCTTTTAAAGAAGGTCAAAAGGTGCAACTGGTGGAAAATCCAGTCAGAAATGGTCAAATTAAAATGCTGGTCTTGGTCTTTAGAGCCCTTAATCAATGGAGGCTGGTGGCTTCAACGTCAGTGAGGTGGTGAATCTGCTCCGGGTTTCTGTCAGAACCACTCAGAACTCTGTGGAGAACCTTCAACAGCTCTTTTAGGGCTTCTTCACATGGAGCTTTTATCCTGCTATTGAGATTGCTCACTCATGGAAGTTTGTGAGTCCTTTTCATGACGTTGTCAACCTCAAGGGCACATCTAGAGGTATTTCCTGGTTATTCCATCTCAAAAAGATCTGGAACTAATTCACTATTTGTTTAAGTTGGATTGTTACACTATTAAAGCAGGGTGGGGAGCTGTTTCATTGAGCTCTATGGAACCTTGAAAATTAAAAGCTTCCCCTCTCAGCAATCATGTGGTCGTTGCCTGGGAGCCCGCTGTAAACACGGAAAGGCTCCATAGTGGGAGGACTCCAGCTTTTTTCTTTAGTGTAAAAGCAGCCTTAGAGTCCTGACTGGTTCCGACTGAAACTCAGAGCGGATGCACAGCCCCACTGACATCGGAGCCACCAGCCTCCACTGCCCTTAATGACCTGAGCCCAGGGTGCCAAGAACTGCCTTCACCCATATGCACTTGCCGTATCTTAAGATTGGCTTGGTGGTCCTGCTTGCTGGCTAGTCACCAGTGGAACTACATAAGGGGTGCAGAACCTCTTCCAGCCCAAGGGCTGAATTCCAGTGTAGGGTGGGACTGAGGGCAAAAGGGGTGCCGACCAAAGGGAAAGGGGCCAAAAATACAAAAAAACCTACCATGCTTTAAGCTTAAAGCTCTTACTGCCAGTATCTTAGGAGACCCATTTCAACCTTTTAAAATGGGGGGGAAAGGTGCAAAAGCCAGGAAGCCATCAGATGATCAGCGACTGGGGGAAAAGGGGTGGGGGCCATCTGGGGAACCCTAGAAGGCTGGATTTGGCCCCCAGGCCTAAGGTTCTCTGCCTCTGAACTACAGCTTCCCTCTACCTTCACTCTTCAAATGACCACACTTTCCTCATTTGTTTTGCCCTCCCCCCACCCCACCCCACCCCACCCCAAGCTTCTAATGGGCTGCTGATTTTTCTTATTTCTTGGTTTAAAGCACCCTTCCTCAAGCTGTAAGGCTGTTGTACATTTACACAATCACACGGCATCTGGTGTTGCTTTTAAAAGTTGTTCATTCTTAAGCTGCAGAACTGCTTGTGGGAGAGAGGGGAGGGCGCACCGCCATGTCACAGGTGTCTAGCCAATCAGAACTCTGCACAGCCGCCTTCTGCTGCCAATGAACAGAACTTGTTCCCTCCCCTGAGCTCTATCAACGGAAGAATGGATGTGAAAGCGGCACGGCAAGCGCACTTTCCAGAGCGGAGCAGCTCCTGTTTTTATGTACCTCTCTCGGCACCTCCGGATTCTGTACCGAGAAAAACCGAATGGTGCAACCTGAGTAACCCGAATAACTCGTGCAAATCATTAAGCACACTGGCATATAACTGCTCTGTTTGCATCAGTTATATGCTGATAGATGTGAAGTGAGGAAGAGCTCAGACAGAGCTATGTAAAGGAGGAGTGGGAAGACTTCAGGTTTGCAGGATCTAGTTTCTTTTCTTTTCTTACTAGAACCCTGAGATCCAACAATCAGAGACTGGTGCAAAAGACATACACTTAGAATTAAGAATTCTGAGCTCAGGAATTTTTTTTAAGAACCAGAAGGGAGCTCACAAACCTTCATACAAAAACCCACTCCTGGTTACCCCAAGCATCCCTCATTTCAGCAGTATCACTGGGTTGTGACCAATGTTAGTGTTTAGAGTAGACCCTTTGAAATGAATGCGACGAGTGAGACTAACGTTGGATACAACCGTTATTCAACAGTATAACTTTTGGGAGGGGGCGGCAGTCATTTTGTTGCTGCTATTGTTAAACAATTGGGAGTCAAAAATCCTTGCTGATCTACTCCAAATCACCTAGAGAACTACCTTCTTCTGCCCACCCCTGGTGTAAGGCACTAAAGTGCTGTTCCCTCTGCAAACTTGAAATCCTGTTCAACCTTTTTCTGCAGCTTCTGAGGATTTCACTAGGCAATATGCCTGGAGTTTAAATCTATCTTCATAGCCATAGGGGCTAGAAACTTGTTTATTAAAAACAAATTAAATGGAGAAAACAGTATTAAGATATTCAGATCTGTGTCAAATATGAAATTGTCTATTTCCTATATGCTTCTGCAGGATTCTGCTGTCTATTGTTCTCAAAGCTTAACTTCCCAAGAGTTATTGCTGATAGCTGTTCTCCTGTTCAAAGACTTTTTTGGAATTCACATTTATCCCACTGCAAGTATATTAGCAGTGTAATGGTACAGTGGCAGCCAGGCTGTATTTCACCAAACACTGGAGTCATTTCTTCAAAATCTGGCCATAACATTGCCGAAGAAGCTGAGGTTGATCGGTTCTATGAAGACCTACAACACCTTCTAGAACTAACACCAAAAAAAGATGTCCTCTTCATCATAGGGGATTGGAATGCTAAAGTAGGAAGTCAAGAAATCACCGGGATAACAGGCAGGCATGGCCTTGGTGTACAAAATGAAGCAGGACAAAAGCTAATAGAGTTTTGCCAAGAGAACATGCTGATCATAGCAAACACTCTTTTCCAACAGCACAAGAGGCGACTCTACACATGGACGTCACCAGATGGTCAATATCGAAATCAGATTGATTATGTCCTTTGCAGCCAAAGATGGAGAAGCTCCATACAGTCAGTAAAAACAAGACCTGGAGCTGACTGTGGCTCAGATCATGAGCTGCTTCTTGCAAAATTTCGGCTTAAATTGAAGAACGTCGGGAAAACCACTAAACCGTTCAGGTATGACCTAAATCATATCCCTTATGAATATACAGTGGAGGTGAGGAATAGATTTCAGGGATTAGACCTGATAGACAGAGTGCCTGAGGAACTATGGACGGAGGTCCGTAACATTGTTCAGGAGGCAGCAACGAAATCCATCCCAAAGAAAAAGAAATACAAGAAAGCCAAGTGGCTGTCTGATGAGGCTTTACAAGTAGCTGAGGAAAGAAGGGAAGCGAAAAGCAAGGGAGAAAGGGGAAGATATAGCCAACTGAATGCAGAGTTCCAGAGAATAGCAAGGAGAGACAAGAAGGCCTTCTTAAATGAACAATGCAAAGAAATCGAGGAAAACAACAGAATGGGAAAGACTAGAGATCTCTTCAAGAAAATTGGAGATCTCAAGGGAACGTTTTGTGCAAAGACGGGCATGATAAAGGACAAAGAAGGCAGGGACCTAACAGAAGCAGATGAGATTAAGAAGAGGTGGCAAGAATACACAGAAGAACTATACAGGAAAGATCTGAATGTCCCTGATAGCCATGATAGTGCGGTCACTGAACTTGAGCCGGACATCCTAGAGAGTGAAGTCAAGTGGGCCTTAGGAAGCATTAGTAACAACAAAGCTAGCGGAGATGACAGTATTCCAGCCGAGCTATTTAAAATCCTAAAAGATGATGCTGTTAAAGTGCTGCATTCAATATGCCAACAAATCTGGAACACTCAACAGTGGCCACAAGACTGGAAAAGGTCAGTTTACATTCCAATTCCAAAGAAGGGCAACGCCAAAGAGTGTTCAAACTACCGCACAATTGCGCTCATTTCACATGCCAGCAAGGTGATGCTCAAAATCCTACAAGCTAGGCTTCAGCAGTATGTGAACCGAGAACTACCGGAAGTACAAGCTGGGTTTCGAAGAGGCAGAGGAACTAGAGATCAAATTGCCAACATTCGCTGCATCATGGAGAAAGCAAGAGAATTCCAGAAAAACGTCTATTTCTGCTTCATTGACTACGCTAAAGCCTTTGATTGTGTGGATCACAACAAACTGTGGCAAATTCTTAAAGTGATGGGAGTACCAGACCACCTTACCTGTCTCCTGAGAAACCTGTACAAGGGTCAAGAAGCAACAGTAAGAACCAGACATGGAAAAACCGATTGGTTCAAAATTGGGAAAGGAGTATGACAAGGCTGCATATTGTCACCCTGCTTATTTAACTTATATTCAGAGTACATCATGAGAAATGCCGGGTTGGATGAATCAGAGGTCGGAATTAAGATTGCTGGGAGAATTATCAACAACCTCCGATATGCAGACGATACCACCCTAATGGCAGAAAGCGAAGAGGATCTAAAGAGCCTCCTGTTGAGGGTGAAAGAGGAGAGTGCAAAAGCTGGTTTGAAACTCAACATTAAAAAAACGAAGATCATGGCATCTGGCCCCATCACTTCCTGGCATATAGAAGGGGAAGAAATGGAAGCAGTGACAGATTTTACTTTCTTGGGCTCCAAGATCACCGCAGACGGTGACTGTAGCCATGAAATTAAAAGACGCTTGCTCCTTGGGAGGAAAGCTATGGCCAACCTAGTCAGCATAGTAAGAAGCAGAGACATCACCTTGCCGACAAAGGTCCGTCTAATCAAAGCTATGGTTTTCCCAGTAGTAATGTATGGCTGTGAGAGCTGGACTATAAGGAAGGCTGAGCACCGAAGAATTGATGCTTTCGAACTGTGGTGCTGGAGAAGACTCTTACGAGTACCCTGGACTGCAAGGAGGTCAAATCAGTCCATCCTAAAGGAAATCAACCCTGAGTGCTCATTGGAAGGACAGATAATGAAGCTGAAGCTCCAATATTTTGGCCACCTAATGTGAAGAGAAAACTCCCTGGAAAAGACCCTGATGCTGGGAAAGACTGAAGGCAAAAGGAGAAGGGGACGGCAGAGGATGAGATGGCTAGATAGCATCACGGATGCAATGAATATGAACTTGAGCACGCTCCGGGAGAGAGCGCAGGACAGGAAGGCCTGGCGTGCTATGGTCCATGGGGTCACGAAGAGTCGGACACGACTGAACGACTGAACAACAACAACAACTACTGATTTCACAATGTTTTCCCAACAGTTTGAAGACACCAAATTATTTTAAGTAGAGTTCAAAGACACAATGCAAACACACAAGCCTTCACTGCAAAAAAAAAGAATTACAAAATCCATTTAAATGAGGCCCTAAGCAACTAGATCTTAAACAGTGAACTAGCAAAAATAATTATAAATGAGGCAGTAGCTGCACAAGGAAATAGCAAGGGTCATATTTCTTCCTAACACTTCTTTAGAGCCAGCCCCTGCCTGCCTCTCTGCCTTGCTCTCTCTCTCTCCCTCTCTCATTCTTCTTTCTCTGCATATCAGGGGTTTACAGCAAACCTCAGTTTACAACTCTATTTGCTCCTACATGTGGGACACTTCCTCCTGCAGTGGCAACAGGGAAAGATCCCTGAAAGGTTATCCCGCCACATTGTGCTGGAATAGGCAAAAATATCTGCAGACGTACAACTGTCTGAAATTGGGTTATCATTATTCTAAACACTGACACTGCAAAAATTTTATTTTAATGGAACTCCTGCAGGAAGCAAAAACAATTTATTTTAAAGAATAATCATATTAATTTTAGCTACAAAACGTGCACATTCAGTGAACTGGTTACATGTACATAGTATAACAATATGCATGCACACGTCATAGAATCTTTGCAAGGTAATTCTATCCCCCCACCCGGGAAATGTGGATATTTTATTTATCTATATATCTACCTACCAACCATATTTATATGGCCACCCATCAACATATGTTCGCTAGGCAGCTTACATAAACAGTAATAAAATATAGTGGGTTGGATCCAGACTTAGCCATATTTAGAGTAGATTAACTTAGACTCATGATTAAGTTAATCTACTCTAAGTATGTGAACTGTGGTGTTGGAGGAAAATTCCGAGAGTGCCTTGGACTGCAAGAAGATCAAACCAGTCCATCCTCCAGGAAATAAAGCCAGACTGCTCACTTGAGGGGATGATATTAAAGGCAAAACTGAAGTCCTTTGGCCACATAATGAGAAGACAGGATACCCTGGAGAAGATGCTGATGCTAGGGAAAGTGGAAGGCAAAAGGAAGAGGGGCCGACCAAGGGCAAGGTGGATGGATGATATTCTGGAGGTGATGGACTCGACCTTGGGGGAGCTGGGGGTGGTGATGGCCGACAGGAAGCTCTGGTGTGGGCTGGTCCATGAAGTCACGAAGAGTCAGAAGCGACTGAGCGAATAAACAATAACAAACTCTAAGTGTGACTATGGGTGCAATCCTATGCATGTTTAGACAGAAAATAAGTCCTACAATGCCCAACATTCCCCAGCTAGCATGCTGGGAATTGTATGACTTTTTTCTATCCAAACATGCATAGGATTGTGCCTTAAAACTGGATCCAAACCAATATAAAGATACACTATTTAAAATACAAAAAAAACCAGTAATGTGCAGCCTAACCCCCCCTTTCCTTTTTTAGCAGTAGAAAAATAAGAGCAATTAATAGTGGAGTCCTTAAAAGCCTTTTTTTTTTAAAGCCAAGAATACAAGGAACTTAGTTATGAGCAGAACTAAAATAAAATGCTGTACAATCATGTTTGAAATTTGGCAGCATTCCAGAATTTGACTTTTCTATATTTTTTTTAACGCATTGACGTGCTGCATTTGAAATTCAAATTTGTGCGGGGGAGGAAGGGTTGGATATTAGCCCTTTTAAAACTAGTTTTACATTAATAATGTTCACTGTCAGTTCGTCAAATTCAATAGTCTTATCACACAACCCAAAATAAAACAGTATACATGGAAGCACAGGAGTACAAAATATATGATTGGCCAGTGCCGTGTGTGTGTGTGTGTGTGTGTGTGTGTGTGTGTGTGTGTATGAGAGAGAGAGAGAGAGAGAGAGAGAGAGCTGTGAACAGGGCCGGCCCTATCATTAGGGAGAGTGAGGCAGCCACCTCAGGCAGATGTAGGTGGGGTGGGGAGCTATGGTGTTAGAGGACAGGTTTGTGTGTGCCATGTTGCATGCTCACAGCCCTCAGGTGCAATGGAAGATGCTGCTGTCTGATTGAAGTAATATTCAGTGGCTGGTCTAGTCAGCATCTATCCATGGAAATGGGTGCCATCTTGCTCTTTGCCTCAAGCAGCAAAATGTCTTGGGCAGTCCCTGGCTGTGAACATTCTGCCCCACTTTCCCTACATCCCCTCACAGAGTGATTCCCAAGTTCTTTCCTGGGGTGCATTAGAGGACCATTGAAAGCGTCTGAATGAAATGAGCCATGGAGAAATTAAGCTTTGGAATACTCTGGATTTCATTCTGAATCCCACAATGCAGTCCAGAGTTTGAGGAGAGTGAGTGGGATCCTTCCATTCCTGCTTCTGCTAAAACCTTTGGGAGCAAAACACATGGCCCTGCCTATACATTGCTAGGAGGTCTGGGTATGGGTCTACAGGCCCTGATGCTTTCCCCCAAGATTGCAAAGCTCTTAAGAGGTGGAACTGAAAAAGAAGCAAATAAGCCCTCTTGCATGCTATTTTCTGTCAGCCTGGAATCTGTGCTGATTACAAGAGAGTGATGTTGTAAGTTACTTCTTCCCAAAGATTCTCTCTGTCTTTGATGGAACATAATCCCTCCTCTGCACATCCCGTCGGACTAAAATTCACAAGGAATAGCTTGCATTTTCTCCCCCAGAATCAAGAAAGAATCTTTTGAAGGTACCAGAACCTTTTGAAGATCAAGCTGTCCACAGCCTCTTATTTCCCATTTCTCTTCCAAGGACCACTAAGAAATTGCTCTGCTCCACCATACCACCCCCTCCCACTTTGAGCACAGCAGTACTGCGAGGAAGCCAACTGTGCTCCAACATCTTCTGTATCAGCAAAAGGACTTCCATCCGTGTTCTGATTCCAGGTATGTCAATTTTGCTCATCGTGTATGGAAATGAAAACAAGGCCACATAATCACACACAGATTCTAAACCATTAAGAAATCTATGTCTTGTAGCGATTTCGTCTGAACCAATTGCACAAAATGCTTCCTTAACGAGGCTCATCATGCTCGAAACCAAGAAGTAGAGCATAACAGTGACAATTTACAGGATGCGGTGCAAACTGTGACCTCCTCCTTGCCCAAATGCCAGGAGCAATTCTTGTGGGGGAGAAATTGCTGATGAGGATGAAGCCAAGTGGTTAAAACCAATTCATACTTTTGGGGGTTTGGAACCTGGGTAATGACAAAATATGCACACCCAATGGATAGTATCCAGCTGTGTCCCAGCACTAGCAGTAATGACATTGAACTAGCATAAACCAACGCCCACATAATGTAACTAGCGCTTGCTCCTTCTGTGGGAGCCCAGCATCTCTCAGAGGGGGAGAAAGTGAGCATCATAGATGCACAGATCAGATGTAGAGTCAAGAGGGAGGAGCAGCATAAGGAAGTAAGGCATTCTACCAGGTTGGCCCACCACAGGAGGTCTCTAGGGGAAGACACTCCCTGAGGGCAGGACTGAGAAAGCCTTTTAGGTTCTGTGCTGTAGACTAGTGTCAGAAGTGCAACAGCTTTCTCTTATATGGTGTGCATCCCTCAAAGGGATCTTTAGGTAAGCTATTTAATGTTGTGTCAACTTAACCAAGGATCTTAATATTGGGTTGTCAGAAGATGACCAGATCAGTAACCTGAATTGCTGATGGACTGATTACTTCGCATAATGAAGCCTATTTACTTGGAGATTGACTTCTTTGTTTGATTGCACACACGTGAGGGCTGGAGACCTGACAGTTGTAGAAGCTAAGTAGTGCTGGGTCTGGTTAATGGCTGGATAGGAGACTACCTTGGCTTCCATGGTGGAAGAAAGGCAGGATACAAATAAATACACAAACAAATAAACAAATAAGAAATAAGTGTTTTTCTAGGGCTGCCAACTGATGACAAAAAATAGCCTGGGCTGCTCCTGTGCCTTTAGCAGCTGCTTAATCAGCAGCTTGGAGGTTTCCACAGCATGGAGGTAAGCACTGCCTGCTAATATAAGCCAGTAGAGTTCTTAAAGTTCTCTGTAGCACAGCTATAGAGGCCAGCATGCTGGCTGGTAATTATGGCAGTTGCAGTCCAACGTATCTGGAGGGCACCACATTGAGCAAAGCTGTACTAGAATAGGATGGGATGTTGAGAAATTGAACTATACGCAGAGAGATTATTCTGCAACAAGATTGCAGACACACACAGTAGTACAATAACCCAGCTAAATCAGATGGAGACAGAGGAAGGAATGACTATAAAGCCATATCTGAGATGGAGCAGCTACTCTCAATGTGACTTTGTGAAGCACGCCAGGGTGTCACTACCACTTAACTTGGTGTCTGATGAGCTACATTATAAGCAACGGGGGATGTGATGATACCTTCCCTTTCTGCAATCAATACCATCCGAGATCTTGCCACTGAACATTAAAAATAAAAAACCTTTTACATCGCTGTCTGCGTGCTTGGAGATGGCATCCCTGTGAGCGGTACAAATTAGGAGGGTTTTGGACTCGATACGCAGGTTTGCTGAGATTAGCTTGACTGCAGAAAAGCACAGAATCCAACAGAAGCATCGGTATATTTCTGTTAGTGGGAGGTCATGGCTTCAGCTAAATATATGCCAGATAATGCTCCATCCCCTCTCCTCCCTCACACCGTAACGGCAAAGCATTAACTATAACAATATATTTTTAAAAAATCTTAAAAGGCAGCATTAAGCAGCTTCAGTGTTCATGGAACTGAAAACCACAGAGCACCAGTTCCAAATCAGGACCCTAGCAACAATATACATTCAGTCCCAGGGCAGGCAAGCCACTTATTTTTATTTTCTTTCACCGTAGCAAATGCAGTATTTTGCACAATAAATGAGCATTTCTATTTCATTTGTTGTGCATAGTTGGTACCTCCGCCTTCCCCTTCAAATGTATGCTTCCTTTCAGGGATAGCCCGTTTCCCTAGCCATCGAAGGATAACATTTTGCACCTGGAGAAAATGTGATACTTGCCCTAGATACTTGCACACTCACTGTTGCTGTTGCAATAGCTGTGTGGGATGTTGACAATGGTGGAAATGCTAATGATGTGGGGTAGGGAGCATTGTTGTTCAGTCGTTCAGTCGTGTCCGAGTCTTCGTGACCTCATGGACCATAGCACGCCAGGCCTTCCTGTCCTGCGCTCTCTCCCGGAGTGTGCTCAAGTTCATATTCATTGCATTGGTGATGCTATCTAGCCATCTCATCCTCTGCTGTCCCCTTCTCCTTTTGGCTTCAGTCTTTCCCAGCATCAGGGTCTTTTCCAGAGAGTTTTCTCTTCGCATTAGGTGGCCAAAATATTTGAGCTTCAGCTTCAGGATCTGTCCTTCCAATGAGCAGTCAGGGTTGATTTCCTTTAGGATGGACTGATTTGACCTCCTTGCAGTCCAGAGGACTCGTAAGAGTCTTCTCCAGCACCACAGTTCGAAAGCATCAATTCTTTGGCGCTCAGCCTTCCTTATAGTCCAGTTCTCACAGCCATACATTACTACAGGGAAAACCATAGCTTTGATTAGACGGACCTTTGTCGGCAAGGTGATGTCTCTGCTTCTTACTATGCTGTCTAAGTTTGCCATAGCTTTCCTCCCAAAGAACAAGCGTCTTTTAATATCATGGCTATAGTTACCGTCTGCAGTGATCTTGGAGCCCAAGAAAGTAAAATCTGTCACTGCTTCCATTTCTTCCCCTTCCATATGCCAGGAAGTGATGGGGCCAGATGCCATGATCTTCGTTTTTTTAATGCTGAGTTTCAAACCAGCTTTTGCACTCTCCTCTTTCACCCTCAACAAGAGGCTCTTTAGATCCTCTTCACTTTCTGCCATTAGGGTGTTATCGTCTGCATATCGGAGGTTGTTGATAATTCTCCTGGCAATCTTAATTCCGACCTGTGATTCATCCAACCCAGCGTTTCTCATGATGTACTCTGCATATAAGTTAAATAAGCAGGGTGACAATATGCAGCCTTGTCGTACTCCTTTCCCAATTTTGAACCAATCGGTTGTTCCATGTCTGGTTCTGACTGTTGCTTCTTGACCCTCGTACAGGTTTCTCAGGAGACAGGTAAGGTGGTCTGGTACTCCCATCACTTTAAGAATTTGCCACAGTTTGTTGTGATCCACACAATCAAAGGCTTTAGCATAGTCAATGAAGCAGAAATAGATGTTTTTCTGGAATTCTCTTGCTTTCTCCATGATGCAGCGAATGTTGGCGATTTGATCTCTAGTTCCTCTGCCTCTTCGAAACCCAGCTTGTCCTTCCGGTAGTTCTCGGTTCGCATACTGCTGAAGCCTAGCTTGTAGGATTTTGAGCATAAACTTCCTGGCATGTGAAATGAGCGCAATTGTGCGGTAGTTTGAACACTCTTTGGCATTTCCCTTCTTTGGAATTGGAATGTAAACTGACCTTTTCCAGTCTTGTGGCCATTGTTGAGTGTTCCAAATTTGTTGGCATATTGAATGCAGCACTTTAACAGCATCATCTTTTAGGATTTTAAATAGCTCAGCTGGAATACTGTCATCTCCGCTAGCTTTGTTGTTACTAATGCTTCCTAAGGCCCACTTGACTTCACTCCCTAGGATGTCCGGCTCAAGTTCAGTGACCGCACTATCATGGCTATCAGGGACATTCAGATCTTTCCTGTATAGTTCTTCTGTGTATTCTTGCCACCTCTTCTTAATCTCATCTGCTTCTGTTAGGTCCCTGCCTTCATTGTCCTTTATCATGCCCGTCTTTGCACAAAACGTTCCCTTGAGATCTCCAATTTTCTTGAAGAGATCTCTAGTCTTTCCCATTCTGTTGTTTTCCTTGATTTCTTTGCATTGTTCATTTAAGAAGGCCTTCTTGTCTCTCCTTGCTATTCTCTGGAACTCTGCATTCAGTTGGATATATCTTCCCCTTTCTCCCTTGCTTTTCGCTTCCCTTCTTTCGTGAGCTACTTGTAAAGCCTCATCAGACAGCCACTTTGCTTTCTTGCATTTCTTTTTCTTTGGGATGGATTTCGTTGCTGCCTCCTGAACAATGTTACAGACCTCCGTCCATAGTTCCTCAGGCACTCTGTCTATCAGGTCTAATCCCTGAAATCTATTCCTCACCTCCACTGTATATTCATAAGGGATATGATTTAGGTCATACCTGAATGGTTTAGTGGTTTTCCCTACGTTCTTCAATTTAAGCCGAAATTTTGCAACAAGAAGCTCATGATCTGAGCCACAGTCAGCTCCAGGTCTTGTTTTTACTGACTGTAGAGAGCTTCTCCATCTTTGGCTGCAAAGGACATAATCCATCTGATTTCGATATTGACCATCTGGTGATGTCCATGTGTAGAGTCGCCTCTTGTGCTGTTGGAAAGGAGTGTTTGCTATGATCAGCATGTTCTCTTGGCAAAACTCTATTAGCCTTTGTCCTGCTTCATTTTGTACACCAAGGCCATGCCTGCCTGTTATCCCGGTGATTCTTGACTTCCTACTTTAAAAAGGAACTATAATATCCCAGCTAGTCCCTTTATCATTCTCTTAGACTTTTTGGATGGACTGTAAAAATAACCACAGAACATTATAAACAGATTCAGAGCTTCTCAAAACAGTATACATTTTAATATTCTCTGAATGGTGTTAAACCTATGGGATTCGATCCAACCCTCGTATGACAAGCCTTCCCCATCCTGTCATCACACACGCACACACCCCGCAGACTCCTCCACTCACCCCAAGTTGCTCTGGAGGGTCCCCCAACCCCCCAGAGCAGATGTAGAGGCAAATGGGGGGCTGCAGGGGAGAAGGGGAAAATGGTTCTGCCAGTGCTTCCCTTCCGCTGGTGGAACAATACCATTGGATACAACTCGACATGTCAAAGAATAGTTGTGGAACAACAATTCGCAAAACTCATGGGATATTTAGAAACAAGAGAAGGCAGGACATGCATCTGATATTCTGAAACTGCACAGTCTGTTTATTTGTTATTTTGCAAATATAGTTCTCCTTTGAATGCTATGAAGAAGAACACTCTCTTGTCAAGGGAGGCAAGGCTAATTTCATCTTTATTGTCCTTCAGCTAGCAGGCAAAGGCATTTTTATTAAGGTAAGCTTTGGAGTGCTAAGCTGGTTGATTTACTGAACTAGGTTGTATCTGGTGGATACCATATATTTCTTATTTGTTTTTAACTGATGTGTTTTCATTAATGTGGTTATGTTTTAATTATGTAACATTTAATCTGTATTTTATTATTGTTAGCTGCACTGAGCGCTATTTTTAGAGGAAAAGCGGGACAATCAGTCAATCAATCAATAGGCACAGAGTTCCAGAGATCTTGCTTCAGATATCACGATCTTTTGCATTTCCATTTCCCACTGCAGTAACGGATGCAGGAGGTGAGGAGTTTTTAAAAAAACCACATGGAGAATTGCTGTAAACCTACTTAGCAAATTTCATTCCAAAACACCTGGTTTGCATAACACATCAGCCCACCATGGGCCTAATTTACCTGTGGGGGCTGTTGCATCGTGCTGTGCGCCCATGGGCACCCAGTTTACCGTGGCTTGTCAAGTCGTGCAAACGCAGGTGGCAGGGGTTGTTTGAGGGTTAGACAACCCTCAAATAACCCATGGCTTGCCAGGCAAGCCCTTTGAAAATATAAGTGAGGGTTAAGCTGGTAATTGAACTTCAAACATAGAATTGTGTCTTGAATGTGTATACCACATTTCATTCCGACATCTCAATGCCCAATAGTTACATTACAAACATGTAATGTAACTATTCCGCCCCTGGAACAAACCAATGGAATGCCAAAAGACTGACATACCAAAGCCTCATTTTGTTTGGCCAACAAACATATGTTCATATATTATGAAAAATGTGTGTATATTTAATCCATATTAATATTGCAGGGGGGCGGAATTAAAATGCTAATTCTTGAAACAGTACCCCACCTGTCGGGAGCGCCCTAGCAGCCTCTTTCAGTACACTTCAATAGCCAACTCAAGACACAGACGAAAGGATTCTTTTCAAGGCTTTAATCCTTTTACAACTTAATGACTCTTTCAGATGCTAATCACCGCGACTAAGCAATGAACAGCAGAGTAGCCTATGCTCCGGGTAGGCAGTTGGTCCCCGTTTGAAGGAGAATCATTTGAAGACCCTGAACTTATGGGCTAGGGAGAGATCCTCCCTCTTTCCCTTGGGTCCACGGGACGCAGCCGTTGCTTGCGCGCCAAACGGGCGCTACGCTTCCTTTCCACGCCCTCCATCTGGCACCGCTCCCTGCATCTGCGTCGAGCATCTAGCAAGCCCCCCTCCCGCACTTTCTCACTGCTAGGATCACTATCTATCTCAGGAATGCCGGCAGGAGGAATCTCTGCCAGCTGCTGTGCCTGTGAGGGATGAGCTGGCCCCTCTCCCATGGATTGCTGATCCTCCTCAGAATCAGAACTGCTCTGGGGTTCTATTGGCTCAGTTTCCACCCTGACACCACCATGGGGACATTGTCAGTAACTAAGATTTGTGGCAAGCCCAAAGCAGCAAAGAATCTGTCTGAAATGCATTCACCATGTCTGTCTGTGGATTCAGCAAGCCGCAGGAAGTCCAATGTGTGCAGTTTCTGAACAGTATGCATTAGCTCTGGGGAAACTACAGCACAATTCAGCAACAGGGGAAAGAAGCTATACAGAACAGTCTTGATGTGGCTCCCATTATGCCCTGTGCTTAATTTCTAAACAAAGGCATGCTGGGGCTGACCTCTGCTGGAAGGCATCTCTTCCAAATACGCTGCTTTTTCATTCTGGGTTTATGGGGACTGGTGTGGTTACTCAGGGCCAATTCAAACATTTCCTCTACAGCATTAGCCCTTCCAAAAAGCAACTTCTGTACAGTTAGGGTGGCATACTGCTGCAGCAGTGCCTGGATCGGGCTTCCACATCAGTCAGAGATGCTGACTGATGTGTGAAGAGTTCCTGCACAACTGGGAAAACATTCAAGTGACCCAACCACAGAGGTTTGGACCAATCACCATGGTCTTTCCTACTAAACTGGCACTGTGCTGAGAGAGGAAGTGCTGATTTCATGGGAAAAGAGTCAAAACCGATGTGGTGTAGTGGCTAGAGTGTTGGACTAGGAGTCGGGGGAGACCCGGGTTCTAGTCCCCACTTGGCCATGAAACTCACTGGGTGACTTTGGGCCAGTCACAGACTCTCAGCCCAACCTACCTCACAGGGCTGTTATTGCGAGGATAAAATGGAGAGGAGGAGGATTATATACGTCGCCTTGGATTCCTTAAGGAGGAAAAAAGGCAGGATATAAATGTAAATGTAATAAAATAAATAAATAATAAAACCAATGAAATTGGGCAACTCACAGACAGTTAGGTCATTTGAATGTTCTCCCAGCCGCCTGGGAGTTGAACACGGATAAGCAGCTCCCATTGGCTAAGAGAACTTCTACAGCAGGAGCATCTACAGCAGGAGTAGGCAACGTTTTGGGGCCGTGGGCACATTTGGCAACTTGAGAAACTGTCCTGAGCATCACCACAAAATAGCTTCCATGGAAGGCTTGGCAAAGGATAAGTAACCTGCCCAAAAGACTGAGTACAAGGCAGAGGTGGGGGTCTAAGCCACAACACACTAAAGAATTCATTTGAACCCACAGTTTTCAGCACCAACAGAAACTTATTTCACAGCAATTCCAACTGCTGGTAAGAAAATGTGTTTGTTTTTTAAGGGATAGGGGTAGAGCACTGTAGTGGGTACCAAGAAAAGTGTCTGGTGGCATATTGGTGCCCATGGGCATTGTTGTTGTTCAGTCCTGTCCGACTCTTCGTGACCCCATGGACCATAGCACGCCAGGCCTTCCTGTCCTGCGCTCTCTCCCGGAGCATCCTCAAGTCCATATTCATTCACGGGCATTATGTTGCCCCATATCTAAAGAGTTCCATAGGTTGGTTAGAACTTGTAGAATGTATGAAGGTGCTGCTGACACCCGGTAATGCATAGTACTGGTATGATCATTTAGCCCAGAATCTAGCTGACCTATGGGGGCTTAGAAATGACCTACGTGTAGTAAAATTATCTTTACGAGTTGGCAGAAAGATAAAGATAACCAATCTACCCTAGCCAGATAACGAATAGACAGCAAAGTGCTACATGTGTTTATAATTATGCAAGATATAACTTAATTCCTAAAAGAGATTTAGTACATTAAAAACAACAACGTAGAACAGGTTCTTCGCAGAGGATTACAAGAAGTTGCATCAATTAACTGCTCTCCAGTGACTGCCAAAGACCAAACTTAACCTAGTTATAAAAAGGAACAAACTGCAATGATCTCAGTGAGGCAAAAAGGAAGCAATAAAAACAGTCCATCGTGAAACAAATCAATTATACATTTACAACATTGCCACTGACAGTCTGCAAATCTGAAAAGCACATGATCGTACCTGTGGGGCTGTTAAGAATAACCATGCATCAGATAACTAGCAAACTCTTAAGGCCTGGGCTACACATGAAGTACAGTGTGATATAATCGACAGTAGCACTCTGAGCCACCCCAGGTATCTGGAGCTGGCCACCATTTTATTTTCCCACAATGCCACCAACGTAACGTTGTTCTGGGAGCACTGTGGGAAATTTAAAGGTAGTGGAGGCTGGTGGTGCCGATGTCAGTGGTGAGACTTTGGATAGCTCCTTTAGAGTTCTGACTGAAACCCGGAGTGGATTCTCTGCCCTACAGACATCAGAGCCACCAGCCTCCACTGTTTAAAGGGTGGCGACATGCAGCCATTCAGCACTGCTTGGAGTCCTGCCACAACACCAGGTAAGCCTACCATGGCCCACTGAGGAGGGAGCCCAGCATAGCCAAAAACAAAAGTGCCACAAAAACACAGAAGTACCTGTTTATATTTCAAAATATACAGCACAAAAATACCAGGGACTAACTGAATGTGCAGCGACAAGGAGTTTCTGACTAGTGCAGGTAGGAGAGTCTTTGTTTGAATGGGTGGTTGTGTTTATTATATTTTAGTCGTGTATAAATACATTCATATATACGTTTTCATTTATGAGTTTTATCTGTGGAATTTTTGTGTTGAAAGTTTGCAATGCACTTGTGGATGGATGGAGTTAATGAGTCCATGGTATTTTTGTGCTATATATTTTGGATATATGTGTATAAAATTATAATATGTTAGCCTGTGTTTTAGGTAACTTCTGATGAAGGAGCTCATCTCTGAACTGTTGGGTGGGCTGGCACAAAATTAACAACTACTGTTGTGATTTTGTGTTGCTTGTTTTTTGGTTACTTGGTGCTATTTTTGGTGGGGGCCCAGCAGAGGACACTTTTCCCAGAGCCACCGCTGTCCTGTACATTTTTTTTAACTCCTTCAAGCAGCAAACTAACACAGCAAAGGGAGGACGAGCGGCATCTTTGTCTCTTCTGTGCTAGTTTTTTTTATTTGCAGGGAGATTTCTTATGTGAGGGAGCATTCAAAAATGGCATTCCCTCACCCACAGTCTTAACCTGTACAGTCTACTCTACCACCTCAAGAGTGTACCACCTTATTCTGCTGCATGTAGAGACCAGGTCATAGATACTATCTGGCCAATAAGTAACATTGTTTTTTGCTGTCCCTTCCCTGAGGAGAACATAAGAACAGCTGTGCTGGATCAGACCAAAGGCCTATCTAGTTTAGCATTCTGTTGCCATAGTGACCAACCAGATGCTTATGGGAAGCCCATAAGTAGGACATGAGCACAGTAGCAATCTTTGACAGTGTTCATTTCCTTTCAGAAGAGAGAACACAGGACAGTTTGTTTGTTTGTTTGTTTATTTATTAACATGTATGTACTGCCTTATTTGCTAAAAAGCCATCAAGGCAGTGCACAACAACTTAAAACAATAAAACCTTAAAACAATAAAAATAAGAACATTAAAAACAGTAAAACATTAAAACAACTACGTAATTTCAAAGGCTATATTAAGGAGATTTGTCTTCACATCCTTTCCTTTTATCTGTCCTTAGGGGTTCATCACACAGAGCTTTTATCCTGCTATTGAGATGGCTCTTTCTCTCTCTTTCTCTCTCTCTCTCTCTCTCAGAAGTTTGCGGGCTCTTTAGATGACGCTGTTACCCTCCAAGGTGTCTCCTGTCATTTCCTCCAGTCTATCTTGTGTTTTCCCCAAACGCAAAAAAAATGGTATTTTTTCCAGCCCACGGAACAGGAGCGCCATGACCTCCCTGTGAAATTCTCCAATAGCAGAAGAAGCCGCTGTGTCTGCCTGTTGTGGGCGTTCGTTTTCAGTTGTTGGGGGCAAGGTCAGGATGCGATTTGACAGGCATAAGGGCAAGAATTGCTTGCTGATTGCGTCTCCTGCCTCTGCGTTTCTCAATTGGAGGGAGAAGAGGATAAAATGCCTCCTTGCAACAAAGGGAGACACATCTGATTCCCCACTCCACCAAGCTCAGAAGCAATGTCCTCTGTTGTTTCAGAGCACCCTATTAAGTTCATTGGGGCTTACTCCCAAGTAAGTGTGCCGAGGGTCGCAGACTTAAAGGGTGATCTTATGAGTACTCAGAAGTAAGTCCCATTGAGTTCAATGTGGCTTACTCCCACATAAGTGTGCCAAGGACTGCAGACTTACAGCACAATCTTACATTTTATGTCTACTCAGAAGTAAATCAGAGGTTTCCTGGGGGCTGTGAGAAAATAGTACAGCAGAAGTTAAGCTATGAAAACAAGACATCCCCCTTTGCACACATGCCAGGGAGGGAGGGAGGCACTCTCTCAGTTCAAACCATGTGGCTGCCGTGTAAAGAAGCCCTTCCTAATCCCACGAAGAAACCGAAAGCAGGAAGCTCCGGAAAGGATGTGGGCTTTTGTGGGGTTTTTGCTTAATGTAGAAACATCCCTAATCTCCCACCATTCAGCTTCATGGGATCACCACAGGTTCTAATATTATGAGAAAGGCCTAACCACTTTCTCCACATCATGAATAATTTTATATACCTCTACCATGTCCCCCCTTGTCTTTTTTCTAAGTTAAAAAGTCCCAAACATTGTAACCTCTAGTTGTAGGGCAGTTGCTGCAGCCCCTTTATCATTTTGGTTGCCCTTTTCTACACCTTTTCCAGCTCTACAATGTACTTTTTGAGGTGCAGTGACCAGAACTGCATGTAATATTCCAAATGTGGTTGCACCACAGATTTATATTTATAATATTGGCTGTTTCACTTTTGGTCCCTTTTCGAGTTATCCCCCAACATGGAATTTGGGAGAAGAAATCTCAGCTCTTCCATTTGAAAAGTTTCTTATTGCATAGCCAGTTTTCTGAATCTTTAAAGTACTGATACAGATACTATAAAAGCAAGCAATTACACTCCCCCTCCCCAAATTTTATCTCTCACCCATGAGGTCACTTATTTGCAGACACTAAGCAATCAGTCAAAGGGAAAAGATTCCCCAGGGGGCATAGAGTATTTTTAATGATGGATTCAGCAGCACTGACCTATATTTCAGCTAATGTGCTGACGGTAAATGGGACAAGTCATCCTATTCGCAAGTGGTGCTGTGTGGTGGTGTGAGCTGGAATCCTCAGTTCAATGCTGCGTTTTCACTAAAGAAAAAACCTGCAGTCCTCCATTTGTGGAGCCTTTCTGTATTTACAACAGGCTCCCAGACGGCGACCACGTGATTGCTGAGAGGGGCTGTTTTTCATTTTCAAGGCTCCATAGAGCTCAATGAAACAGTGCCATCTAGTGGCTGCTTTAATAGTGTAATAATCTGACAGTTCATTATTTCCAGATCTTTTTGAGATGGAATAATCAAGAAATATCTCTGGATGTGCCCTGGAGGTTGATGACGTCATGAAAAGGACCCGCAAACTTCTGTGAGTGAGCAATCTCAATAGCAGGATAAACACCCCGGGTGAAGAAGCCTCAAATCTTGGCTTTTAGCCTAGACTCAGTAGTTTAGGAACATTCCCCAGATTACATGGTGGCAAAGGTGTGTGGGGGACACCGGCCCAACCTGGCTCACTAGTACATTGACCTGTACAATTGTATACAGTTGTAAACACACAGGGAACATCCTCATACACCATGCTTTTAGGTGTGCACATACATCATTGCATGCTAGGGATGGGGAACCTCAGACCTGGGGCCATATCTGTTACTTCTAGGGCCATATCAGGCCTTTCAGGGTTCCCCAGATGGCCACACCCCTTCCCCTGACCACCACCCCCATCCACTGACCGTTTGGCGGTTTCCTGGCTTTTGTGCATTTTCCCCCATTCTAAAAAGTCCAGATTACCGACAGTAAGAACTTTAAGCTACAACATGCTGGTATCTTTTGTATTTTGTATCCCCCCTTTAGCCCTGCCCCCTTTGCCTTTGGCACCACCCACAACTGGAATGTGGCCCCTGAGAGCCCCTCCAAAATTGAATTTGGCCTTCAGGTTGAAAGAGGGTCCCCACCCCTGCTGTATGCCATACAGTGTATGGGTACACCTTAAAAATAACATGTGTCGCGGCCATATGTGGGATGATCCATCCCACATCAAACACCACAGATAGAATTCTCAAATTGCCTCATGCAATCTCAAAGAAAATGCTCTTCCAGGAGCTGTTCATACATTCATTCAGCTGTGAGCAATCCACAGATGAATGGTGAGAAAATAAGTGGTTCATGTATATGTGCGAACCTACCCCAAGCCTCATACTCAGGCACCATAGTGGATATGATATGGTCAGGTCATATCAGGTGATTTATGGCTGCTGAAAGATACCTGGTTTTGAGTAGGTGACCTTGGGCAAGGTAATCTCAATTCCCCCTCTATAACCTGGGAATAAGGGAGAGAGTTCACAGGGTTGGGGTTGGGGTTGTTTTTTTTGGTGTGACATTAAGTAAGTAGCAGTACTTAAAGCTAGTGCTTTCAAGAACAGCAGCATCCCAAATGTCATTAATGGTACCTCTGCTATTTCTTTCTGACAGAGATAAAAAGGGCTCCTTCTTTTTTCTTTTGTGTTTTTTTTAAGAGAAAGATGACTGCTGCAGATATTTTTTTCTCAAGGACAGCTAAGCTTACATGCATTAGATTTCCATGTCACTAAGGTGTCTATTACTACAAAAAAGAAACAGGAATTTCTTCTGCGTCTCTGCATTTAATCACTCTGCACCAAACAGGCTTATTCCTCTTTCAAAGCTTAGCTCTTCTCTGAATTAGTGATCCAGTTTCTATTTGTACTAATGTCTCATTCAGCTTTCTGGAAAGCTAAAAAAGAAAAAGCAATCTTCAGCAGAAGTGCGAATATTGCTTTTCTGCAGAGCTGGGTTGGGAGTCCTTCCATAGATCACATCTACCTTATGATGATGTGGCAAGCTAAGCAACCTGCTGATATTATCTATTCATGCAGCAGGGTAACTGTTCGGAGCTTCTTTTAATCCAGTATCTGCATTGTTAGTGCATGATCACTATGGTTCTATCCACACGCAAATGCCTGGCAATATCTCAGAATGCACTGCACCAACATTTTCTGGATGCTTCTTAGGATCATAGGAAGCTGCCTTATACTGAATCAGACCAATATTGTTGATACTGACTAGCAGCAATGGCTCTCCGGGGTTGTTGTTGTTGTTGTTGTTGTTATTGTTATTTTTATTTATATCCCGCCTTTTTCCCAATACTGGGGGTTTGAGCCAGGATTCTTTCCTAGCCCTACCAGGAGATATGGGGGATAGCATAGCTCAGGGTCCCCAACCTTTTTCGGCCTGTTGGCACATTTGGAATCCTAACAAGGTGTCATGGGCACCAGTGACAAAATGGCTGCAGTGGAGGGGGCATGGCCACTCACAAAATGGCCACTGTGTGTGTGGGGGGGTGTCAGGTCAGAAAGGCTTTGGCTTCCCCCCTCCCCTATAAAAGGCATCTGTTGCTGGACACTGCAAAAAACAAACAAATGGGGCTGGGTGGGGCAGCCAGCGAGCCCAGAAATCTAGCACGCACAATGAACAAAAATAGTGCAGGCGTGTGAGTGAGTACGTGGCAATATCCTTAACTTTGCATGTGCTCCCCATATGCACCAAACAACATCCAGAGTGCCACAGCAAACACAAGGCAGGTAGCCATGGGGGAGAATGGGAAATGCCCCTGCATCATCACCACCCCGAACACAAAAGCCTGGAGGTAAAGCAACAGAGGCAGATGAGCAAACGTGCTGGAAATTCCATTGCTTTACCCACTCACTGATCCCCAACAAACAAACAGAAGGGCACAGAGGACAAGCACCACACCTCCCAACACATAAAGGCTTGGAGACCAAGCATCATCCCTCTCACCCCCCAAAATGCCGATAGGAGGGTGAGCAAGCAGGCAGGAAATGCCCTCCCTTTGCCTGTGTTCCTCTCTTAGATGGAAAAGACCCCAGCCCACTCAGTCCCAACCCATACTGCCAGGTTGCATTCAAGGGGAACACTTACCTTTCTCCTCCGACACAGCCAGCCACTGCTCACACCCACTTCTAGTAGGCACAGAATGGGAGTAAGGACACTGGTTTATAACCTATTACTTTGATAATCAGAGAGCAAGGGGGCATGTCAAAATGGCAAGTAGAGGTCCATAGACTTAAAATTATAGAGAAACCAGGTCCATAGCCAGAATATAGACCAACCAGGAAGTGAGCAGACATGTCTTGTATACAAAGAAAGCACCACGAGGGTACAATTAAAGGCCTCAAGGGCACCCTTGCATCCTTGGAAGCCCTGTTGGGGACCTCTGGCCTATCTTGTATAGTACATTCTTGGTGACAGTGTAGTCAACTGTAACTCTATATCCTCGGAGACCATCTAGTCTCCCACTAGTGTGGCCAGGTATCCTACTGTACAGAGGATAGTCCACAAAGTCCTCTATTTGAAGGGCTGTCCAGTCCAAATCTGGCTTAAAGAACCATAAGACAAGAGAGCAACAAGGGCCTTAAAGTTGTCCATTAACAATTAGCACTGGACAGCAGACTGAGCAGGCACACAGGATCTATTTAAATTGTAGTAGTTACAGTGTCTTTAAATTTGCACATACACATAAACTAGCATATGCAAACTTTATGCAAGCCAGCATCCTCTATTGTCCTCTCTTTTGACGATGTGTCACTTGCCACCTTGCTTCACAGCAGCAAGCTGGTGGGTGGAAGTGTAATTTGCCATAACTCTTTTTTAATCCCCTCACGAGCAGTCAGACTCTATAGTAAAATTGGCACTGTTTAGCAGCAATGGCTTCGCAGTTACAGGGCATATAAAGAAGTTTAGGTAGACAGCTACTGAGAGACGGCCTTTTCTGGTGTGGTGTCTCATTTATGGAACTCTCCTCACAGACGGTTGACTTGGCTCAAGCAATGACCCAGAGCCAATCTACATTGCGTCCGCCATCGCAATGAATTCGGTGTCCTGAATTCAGTGCTGAATTTTCAAATCTTCGAAGATCATGCCTGAATTAGAAGAAAAAAAAACATTGCGGAGAAGCCATGATTCTTCAAAGATAAGGCCTTAATTAAAAAAAAAAACAAAACCCGAAGCAGGGGATAGAAGGGGGTAAAACTTAGTCTCATTTGAAGGGATAGAACAACCCCCTGCTCAATGCAGGAAGCCTGATTCCCAGGCGGTCGCCCATCTAACTACTGACTGGGGTCGACCCTGCTTAGCTTCTGAGATCAGACAAGTGTGCGCACATCCAGCCCTTTGCTTGTTGCTGAGGAAACATTGAGTGCTGAGGAAGCTATGCGATCAGTAGCTGGAAGACGACATGGGGCCGTCAAGAGCTGTGATTGGACAGGAGGGAAATACAAGCACTGCCGTATATGGACAGGCAGGGGAGGGGCCTACGACTAGATATGGTAGCGAAGGCGGAAAATCAGAGCACATTAAGGGGAACTACTGGGATATCGGGGTATTGAAAGCGGGAGCACGGAAGCGGGAAATTCCGGTTCCAATTTGAGGCGGCTACTGCATAGTGTGAAAGACAGGCGGTGAAACCTCATTGGAAACACAAAAACCCGTAAGTGTAGATCGGCCCCCAGTTTCTCTGATAAGTGTGAGCCTGTCCCATCCCACTGCATGTAGTACAGTGAAGGCATGCCTGTCCTTCCTGCCCACTGTCCACAGAGAAACAGTGTGTGCAAAGTAGACCCGCAGAGGTAGTAACCAACATGTATAGGTGAGATTGCATGCTGCAGACCTAGCTTGCATATTATGTGTCTAGGCTGACTTCAGAAGCAGGGCCAGCATCAAGGGTTGGCATGGTCAAGCACCTGCCAAGGGCCCAGACCCTAGCAGGGGCTCACTGACAAGAGCCCCCTGGAGTTGCGCTTCCTTTTCACCATGGAAACCTGCTTGTTCCTCTACTTCTTGCTCTGGGCAAGACCATGGTGGTGATGGTAGTGGTGGTGGTGGTAAGGAAGAGGAATAGATATCACTGCTCCCTGGCTCTCTACCTGTCAAGCAATCAAGTGGCAGCAATGATGAGAAAGAGTAGGATGGCCAATAGCAGATAGCGACAATGGTGGTGAGACGGTGGACTCACTGAAGGAGGGGACCCACTGAGGGTGTCTTGCCCAAGGGCCCTCCAGAACCTGGAGCCAGCACTGTTCAGATGTGCCAACCCTGTGTGGACTGTGGGGGGTAGGGAGGGCAGGTATGCTCTCACTCCACGCCACAGGATGGGCCAGATCAGCATGAAGATGTCATCTGACCCAGCCTATTGTTAGCTTTAGAGCCTAGGTCACCTTTGCTTTTAGACGATATTTAAGATCTCTGCTGTACCTACGTTTATGTGTTTCTTGGTTTGGTTCTGTTATGCTGGAGCTGCCTTGAGGGCTTTTTATTGTTCTTTTTAAGTGGAAAGGTGAGGTTTTATAGCTATTTAAAGTCGTTGTGTTTGGAAGGAAACTCACTGTAGACAGTTCTGACACATCTTTTCGAAAGTATTACCATTGCAAGTATTTTCAAAAGGGTAGCCGTGTTAGTCTGTTGCAGCAAAAACAACAAAGAGACTTTTGGCACCTTAAAGACTTAACACATTTGTTATGGCTACCTTGAGGTTAACGCTTCAGGCATCTGAAGAAATGGACAGTGTCCATGACAGCTTATGCCGTAAGATGTTTGTTAGTCTTGAAAGCGCCACAAGATTCCTTGCTGTTTTTATTGCTACGACACTGGTTCTCTTCAATCTTAAAAAAAACCATACAACGACCTTCTTTATCACTGATGATGTGCAACCAGTCTTGGATGGGATATATTTTCTCCAACTGGTTTTCTTAGAGCAAGCAGGTGCAAAAATATGGGGTTTGGAGGGCTGGGGGAAAGAGGGAGAAAGCGGAGCAAATTCCCTTCCCCCCACCAAGAGAGAATAGCTTCAAGTTCTCATAGAACATGCAAGATGCAATTACCGCCCCTGGAACAGATCCCAGAAAGCTTAATGGGGCTACTGTTACAAGGATCTCGACAGATCTTTAATCAAGATACTTGATGAAGGTCAAGCCCTTGGCTTGGAGTCTCATACTAAAGACACCAGTCCTGATTAATACCTGGGACAACTAGAATTTAGCAGCTACTAAATTTGCAAGGAAAGGCGAGGATGGGGAATTCAGGCAATTACATAACGGCCCACAGGCAGGAAAGGGACCTTCATAAACAAAGTTCCATTGACTTTTAATAACCCATTTCATATATAAAATAGGGGCATTTCTGTGGTAGAGTACTTGGCTGGGGCCAGGTGAACCATGGTGGGTCAGGGGGTACACACACACACACCATGACACAAGAGGCAGGAAAACCATGGTGTCAGATTTTGACATGGGGGATAATAAGTGTTGTTAGGTAAGTATTCCACATAAACATAAGGCTGTAGCAAGGAAGGACTATAGTTCAGTGGTAGAGCAGCTGTTTTGCATGCAAAATGTTCCATGTTTGATCCCCAGCATCTCCAGGCTGGAAAAATTCCTGCTTGAAACCCCGGAGAGCTGCTGCTGCCAGTCAGTGTCGACAATACTGGGCTAGATGGACAATTAGTCTGACTCAGTATAAGGCAGCTTCCTATGTTCCTGTGAGGTCATCTTAAGTACACAACCAGTGTAATGGTGAAGGCAGACAGACATTCTAAATGTGGTGGAAGTGGTTTGTATAGTGATTCATTTTGCGACATTCCCTTATTTGGGACACCAACTAACACTTCCAAAAAATTAGTAATTTGTGGACATGACCTCAGCTCACATGGGGTTGCTGGAGCAGAGATTCAAACTGTCGTTAACTGACTCTCTAGATTCCTGTTCTTTTTCACGCCGGTCCCTATTCAATGTTTTACGGACCCCAATCAGACACCCATTCTCTGCCCTAATAACAAATTGTCTCAGGGGATCCAAACCACTCCCACCATGCTTATTTACACAATTTATATGTTGCACCTTCAACATAAATTTATGCTTTCCCTGTTGGTGCTGCTAGGCTGCAGGAGGAAACTCTCTCTTTGTGGCAAACCCATTTTATTGTAAACATTTTCAACATTTGACAAAGGTTAAAGCAGCCTTCCTTAACAGGATGCCCTCCAGATGTGTTGTGCTACAATTCCCATTATCCCCAGCCAACATGATCATTGGCCATGCTGACAGGAGATTATGAGAACTGCAGATCAACACATTTGAAAGGTGCCTGATTGGGAAAGGCTGGGCTAAAACATCAGAAAATCAAAAATATGAAACTCTCTCTTGACCATAATGGAAAATAAAAGGAGAGTGAAATGAACAAGAGACATTGTAGCTGGGGACTACAGAAAGAGATTCTCTTATAATTAATAATAATATTGTTTTATTGTTAATAAGTATTAATAAATTAAGAGAGCAATCCTACGGCCACTAGACAATGTCTAGATGGCCATAGGATTTTTCGGTTCTCAGAAACTGCGCTCCCCACCCCATCCCCTGCTGTCTCATAGGCGGCACGGTTCTTCCGCCTCCGCGCTCATAACCGCAGCATGGAGCGGGGGAAAAGGGGCATTCCCGGGGGCGGGGAGGGGAGGACACCATGGAAGCATCGTGATGACGCTTCCTATGCACCGTCTGGCCTCCCTGCCTCCCACTCTGACATCCCCAGCTAGACCGCCAGAATCGGCTGTCTAGCTGAAAATGCAGGGCGGCCAGAGCGTGGAGGAAAGGATACCCTCTGTGCTCCGCCCGTCCTGCCTTGGATAGTCAGACACCCCCGAGTTCAGAGGCAGCTGAATATCCCAGTAGGATTGCGCACTAATATTATCAATTATTTGTTATTATTAAAGGGAAGACACTGTTCTAAGCATTTTAAAAATGCATAGTTATTATTTTATTAGTAGTATTAATTATTTATATAGAACTATCAGTGTAGATGGCACTGTACAGAATAAAACAACAAATGCTTAGTTAGCATTATGCTGAAAGCTTGTTGGCTTCCTGTTTTATGAGCTTGCTGCTGGACTGTCTCATCCGTTCCTCCCCTCTCACCACTAATCTGGTTACGTTCATGCTCTTCTCTAAGAAGTTTGCAACCATTACTGACAGGGAGCCTGCCAAAATTAATTGCATGAGCAGATGAAAGAAAGGGAGAGGGGGGGAGGCCGGCCGTGGCTAATTAAATCTACCGGTAGTCAGTTTACAGAGGAAGCAGTGGCTTAACTGTCATTGCAAAACCTAGCTTAAATTTCAAGGAGATCTACTGTTCTCTGCCCTCTGACCCCTGCATACTTCATCTGAAGCTCCATAACTAGAGGCTGTTTTCTATTTAAGACAAGGGTGGACAACACACGGCCCATGGGCCTCTAGTGCAGCCATCACTGCCCTCCCCGTGTGGTGGTGCCCGAGCTTAACCTACCTCACAAAGTTCTTGTGAGGGGAAAACATAAGGAGAAGAGGACCATGTGTGCAGACTTGGGCTTTTTGGAAGAATGGTGGGAAAGAATAATTTTTTAAAAATATTTGTTCCCAGTGGGAGTAATAGTCGCTTGGGTGGGTGGCAATGTTCAGCGGGGAAACAGCTCAAGAGGGAAGGTTAAACAGCTAGTCTTCCTTTTCAAATCACAGCCTCTGTGGCTGCATTGTGATATATACGCTGAATGTAATAACTACAACAGACCTAAGAACAAGATTGTTGTTGTTGTTGTTGTTATTCAGTCGTTAAGTTGTGTCTGACTCTTCGTGACCCATTGGCCCATAGCACGCCAGGCCTTCCTGTCCTCCGCTCTCTCCCGGAGTGTGCTCAAGTTCATATTCATTGCATCGGTGATGCTATCAAGCCATCTCATCCTCTGCCACCCCCTTCTCCTTTTGCCTTCAATCTTTCCCAGCATCAGGGTCTTTTCCAGTGGGTTTTCTCTTCGCATTAGGTGGCCAAAATATTTGAGCTTCAGCTTCAGGATCTGTCCTTCCAATGAGCACTCAGGGTTGATTTCCTTCAGGATTAACTGATTTGACCTTCTTGCAGTCCAGGGGACTCGTAAGAGTCTTCTCCAGCACCACAGTTCGAAAGCATCAATTCTTCAGCGCTCAGCCTTCCTTATAGTCCAGCTCTCACAGCCATACGTTGCTACTGGGAAAACCATAGCTCTGATTATACAGACCTTTGTCGGCAAGGTGATATCTCTGCTTCTTACTATGTTGTCTAGGATTGCCATAGCTTTCCTCCCATGGAGCAAGCGTCTTTTAATTTCATGGCTACAGTCACCGTCTGCGGTGATCTTGGAGCCCAAGAAAATAAAATCTGTCACTGCTTCCATTTCTTCCCCTTCTATATGCCAGGAAGTGATAGGGCCAGATGCCATGATTTTAGTTTTTTAATGTTGAGTTTCAAACCAGCTTTTGCACTCTCCACTTTCACCTAGGGATGGACGAAAGTCCCTTACCTGGTCCCGCAGCTTGCTTCGCGGTGGGGGGGAGGTGCTCCGTTCCTCCCCCCGAAATTCTTGGCGGGGGGGGAGGTGCCCCATCCCTCCCCGCCGAAATTCCGGCCGGGGGGGAGGCGCCCAGTCCCTCCGGCCGAAATTCTGGCCGGGTAGGAGGCGCCCCATCCCTCCGGACGCGAATCCTCCTTGCCGGTCGGGACGCAAATGGTGGCGGCCGTAGCCACCGCCGTTTGCATCCCTGCAGTCAGTCGTGATAGGCTACATAAATCCTTACGTAGCCTATCACGGCTGACTTTGGGGGGGAAAAGAAAAGTGCGTACGCAAATGGCGGCGCCCATGGGCGCCGCCATTTGCGTTCCTTGTTTGGGCACGTGTAGTCTATGTAAACATTTATGTAGACTATGGCGAAAATAAGGGCAACGCTATTTGTGTTGCCCTTATTTTTGCCGTAGTCTACGTAAATGTTTACGTAGACTACACGTGCCCAAATAAGGAACACAAATGGCGGCGCCCATGGGCGCCGCCATTTGCGTATGCGCTTTTTTCCCCCCAAAGTCAGCCGTGATAGGCTATCATGGTGTTTTTTGAAAATCTAGCCGTGATAGGCTGCGTAAATCTTTACGTAGCCTATCACGTTTGCTTGAGTTTTGTTTTTTTTTACTTGGAAATGGCGGTGGCGGCAGCCAGTCAGAAGACCAGCCGCCACCGCCGCCAGCGCCAGGGACATTCGCCAAAGCTAAGTCCCATCCCGGGGGGGGGGGGCGGGGGGGCGGACCGTTTCTCCACTAATTTCGGGGGGCCAAATGCGTTGGCATTCGGCCTCCCGGAGATCCGTGGAGAAATTCTCCGCCATCCCTACTTTCACCCTCAACAAGAGGCTCTTTAGATCCTCTTCATTTTCTGCCATTAGGGTGATATCGTTTGCATATCTGAGGTTGTTGATAATTCTCCTGGCAATCTTAATTCTGACCTCTGATTCATCGAACCCAACGTTTCTCATGATGTACTCTGCATATAAGTTAAATAAGCAGGATGACAATATACAGCCTTGTCGTACTCCTTTCCCAATTTTGAACCAATCGGTTGTTCCACGTTCCGTTCTTACTGTTGTTTCTTGTCCCTCGTACAGGTTTCTCAGGAGACAGGTAAGGTGGTCTGGTACTCCCATCTCTTTAAGAATTTGCCACAGTTTGTTGCAATCCACACAATCAAAGGCTTTAGATTCCGTAAGCATAAATCCGCAATTCTTACCAAAAAACTGAAACAGCCAGTTGCAAGACATTTAAACTTTCCTGCACATAGTCTCTCGGAGTTGGTTCCAACAGAACAAACAAAAGACCCTGATATGCTTGACAAAAGGGAAAATATCTGGATCTATACAGTCAGAACCTTTAGTCTAAATGGCCTTAATTTGGAGGACAATTCATAAGCATTAAACCAATCGTATTTTCTCCTAAGGAACTTTCATTTCCAGGCATTCCAAACTGCCACTCCTGATACTATTTAACAGCATAGCTACTGAAAATATTTATATATTTTTAAAATACTCTGTTGTTAGTCTTTCTATTTTTTTTATACATTTTGCCTTAAGACGAACTGCATCCACAGTGCATCCAGAGCCTCCTTGTTGCTTGCCTGTTGTGCCGCTTTACATCAACCTCTCTCTCTCTCTCTGCTAAAAAGATACACGGAACTACATATAACAAAGTGTAATTCCACACTGAGTTTGCAGTGAGCCGACCAGAGATATAGATACATATGAGGCATAATCACGTTCGATCTGAAGCCACCTTCCCTTTATTGGTTTTTTTTTGCTGTCCTTATCTACAGTTTCCCATTTTTAAAATACTCTTTATTTGATTAACATCAAAGCAAACCTCCCAAGCATACAGGATCTCTCTATTCCCAGACCTTTCTCTCTCTCACCAGCGTGAACATGCAGAGAATTGGATGTCATTAAATGAAAATGGAACCTGCAGCCTTTCAGATGGAGGCTCAATACCCACCTAGCTGGTGAAACAGAATAATCATTTGCAAGGGGATCAAAGAACAGAAGCCCTATTGTCTTTTTGAATAAAAGCCAGCCCCCAAATGAGAGGAAAGATGATACCACAAGGCACTCAAGCTATGCCTGCAAATATCAGTTTCCGATCATGCTTGGTTTTCTTGTTTTAAATATATATGTTATTAAATATATATTTATTATTTTAATATAAACAACAGTAATTCAATAGCTCCACCTCAATTGTATGTGTGCACAACAATGACAGAACTGAGTCATAGGCGGCCAATGAACAGGAGACAGGTGTCAAAAACAAGGAGGCAAGAATTAAGCCAGGGGTCAGAACCAAAGAACATGCCAGGAGCCAGGGTCAGTAAAAATACTGGATAGTATCCAATGTTAGTCCTACTTAGAGTAGACCCATTAAATGAATGGAGCTTAAGTTAGTCATGACTAACGTATATGTCATTCATTTCAATAGGTCTACTCTAAGTAGGGCTAACATTGGATACCACCCACTGTTGCCCAGGTCAAAGCCCAGCCTGAACTGGAAGTTGTTATACTAAAAGGTTTATAAGCCTTTCCTTGTAATTCCAGTTGTGCAGATAATAACCTAACCCAGTCTCCATGCATCTGCACTGATTGTGTGACTGCCTCATGTTCCACCATTAAAGGCTGCCCCCAAATAATTTTAAATAAATAAATAAAATCATGTTCTTATGGGAAAGAGGCTTGGTGCGAGTTGAATTTGTGGGCAATGAGCAGGCAAATTCTATGTTCCCCCTATGGTAAAAATGGTGACCTGTGGCCAGTAATATGCATCGTTATTCACAGGAAGAAGGACACATTGATATTAGCTTACAATAACAGGCCTGCAAGGCAGGATAATATTATTTCCAAATTGCTCATGAGAGTTGAGGATAAGAAGCAGCGCCATGCTTAAAGTCACCTACAGTACAATCCTATGGGTCTACTGTGAAGTTCGTCTCTTTGAGTTCTATGAGACTTATTTCCAGATGAGTTGCAACCCTAATGAATTTGTGGCTGAGGGGAGATTAGAAGCTGGGACTTCCTGCCTGGGCCAGCCCTACCATTAGGCAGAGTGATGAGGAGGCACCTGTTGAGGAGTGTGAAATGAACAGAGCTGTAGGCACCATGCAAGCTGCTCTATGCCCCCTCAGCTACCTGGAGGCAGTGCAGGATGCTGTCCTGTCACCAGTATTGAAATAAGATTCAACTGTCAGTCTGTTTGGCTTTTATACATGGAATTGTGGTGGGGGATGTACCATCTTGTCCTTCACCTCAGGAAGCAAAATGTTTTGGCCTAGCCTTGTTTCCTGCCTCAGACTTACACTTGTGATAGCTAACTGCATTTATATGTTAACGTATGTAAGAGAACCCTGTTGCAGTTTCCCTTTAAAGGAGGTAATTTAAAAAGAGAAGCACTGGAACAGGAGCTTAACTCTTTCCCCATTTTTCTTCTCCATCCCCCCCCCCCCACCATTCCAAAAGATAGTACCAAAACTTGGGTACCAAAGCCCTATGAGGGGGTTGGACTGAATAGCCTTGTAGGCCCCTTCGAACCCTACTATGCTATGATTCTATGACACACTTTGTATCCAACATAGCTACGATACAAGACCAAGGCCCCGTCTACATGGCGCCAGTTTCACCCTTCACCCCATCACAACTGCGCAGTATTTCAGCTTCGAATTAGCTTCTGCCGGGATACACTTGCGATTTACTGTGGGCTTCCCTAACAGACTCCGCCATGCCCTTTTTTTGCCATTATACTTTAATGCGCAGCTGTGCAGTTTTATGAGCGTGGGGGTGTGACACTTCAGTGGCTGTTTTGTATTTTAGGGGTTCTGTTGTGTCTTTCCATCCCTCCTTAGGTAAAAAGTGGGTGTTCTGTGCTCCTTCATTTCCACGCCATCTATTTGTCAGTTCCACAGCCTGACTCTAGCGATGGTTCACACTCACAAGCGTGAACAGTATGTGACTAGTCATCGCTTCGAAATGGTGGCCGGGTCGTCCCCCAAGACACATACACATCCCCGGCCCTTGGGCACCGAGTCCAAAAGCACCCATTGCGAAGATACGAAGCTGCAAAAATGTGCTGAAGTGTGATTAAATAAATGAAAACGCCTCTCTGTGCCTCCTTAACTGTGCAGCTGCGAAGGGACGGGGGGAGTAAAGGGCCATCACAGAGTGATGCAAGCACTACACACGCCTACAACACATCCACTGCAAAATGCGAAGTCGGTTTGGGGAAGGAACAGACGGCTCGCAACCACAGGGAAACCCCCAGCAAACAAAAAACATCTCAGCAAAACGCCTCCTTGGAAATCACCTTTTCCGGGAGAAAAGCACGGATGACTGCGAAGTGGCGACTGCATCGTCCGTCCTGAGGAACCTCGACTTGCAGCTGCCCCGGAATAAAAGGCTCATGTAGATAGGGCCCAACTCAAGAGATGCCCTTTCTCTGAGCAGCTCATCTTCCATCAACTGCATCTTATTAACAAATGACAGTTTGGGGATGCCTCCCTTACAGAATTTATACTGCATTTTTAAAAACTGTCTGGAGAACTTTTTCAAGAAGTTATAACTATGGCTGAGTGGAAATATCTTAAGGCAAGACTTTGGTGGGGAGGAGGATGGTGACAAACTGACCTCCATATTGTATCCATTTATGACCGAAATTGGCAGCCTGGGTGATCTGAGAGTAGGGGTTCGGGGGGGGGGGCATAAAGCACCTTTCCAGATAGGATGTCATCCGAAGTCATAACAGAGCCGGTCTCCACAGAGGAGAAGAAATCTCAGAGGAAACTATAAGTCTCTAAGGATCTTCCTCTTGAAGCCCCAAATTTTTGAGGGAGATGCTCCTTTAATTCAGATTAATTGTGAACATTTCATGGCTGCTCAGCCACACTGGATGTTCGGAATGTTTTGGAAACCAAATGCCATCAGCCTTCCCCAACCCAGTTCCCTTCACATGTTTTGGATTTTATAACCCATCTGCCCCAACCATCAGGGCCAATGCTGGGAGTTGTAGTCTAAAACATCTGGAAAGCATCAGGTTGGGCGAGGCTGCTGTAGATGTACCCAAAGACTGTGGGTATACACTACAGACTTCAAACAGGTTTAATCATTATTTTCTCTGCCTAGGACAGGTTGGGCAGAAGGTAGATCAGAAGGTAGATCAGATCTCTAAGTGATTTGGAGTAGATCAGCAAGGATGCTAACTCCCAATTGTTTAACAGCAGCAACAACAAAAGGCTTTTTTCCTTCTAAATTATGCTGCTGATATTAAGAAAGTTCAGAGTAGGAAGAACCAGGGGTGGATTTTTGTCTGACAAGACTTGTGTGACAGTTAAGAATATAAGAACAGCCATGCTGGATCAGACCAAGGGTCCATCTAGTCCAACATTCTGTTCACAGCGGCCAACCAGCTGTTGACCAGGAACCCACAAGAAGGACATGAATGCAACAGCACCCTCCTGCCCATATTCCCCAGCAATTGGTACACATAGACATCATTTCCTTTGATACTGGAGGTAGCACATAGCCATCAGGACTAGTAGCCTTCTCCTCCATGAATTTGTCTATCCCGCTTTTAAAGTCATTCAAACTGGTGGCCATCACTACATCTTGTGGTTGCAAATTCCATAGTTTAACTACACACCATGTGAAGAAGTACTTCCTTTTATCTGTCCTGAATCCTCCACCAATCAGTGTCATGGGATGACCCCAAGTTCTAGTATTATGAGAGAGGGGAAAAGTGTCTCCCTCTCCACTTTCTCCACACCATGGATAATTTCATACACCCTAGTGCTGTGCCAAAAATTTCTCCCATTTTTTTCCCCAGCCATTCTCATTCAATTTGATAAAAAAAAGAAATTGCTTTCAAAAAGAAATTCAAAGAGGAGAAATTTCAGAGAAATTCCCATTGGTTGGGTTTGAGGTTCTTGTGCTTACGTTACTTATGAGGTGGCTGAGGAGTGTGCATGAGTGTCCTGTCTGTCGTTGTACAACAATCTCTGCGGCAGCCTGTAGCTTCCTTGGTTTCCTGCACTTCAGTTAAAGCCATCGTGAGGAAGACATCGTGAGGCAATTCCTCCCATGGGCCTTTTTCAGTTTAGAAAGTACAGGTGGCCTGGGAGACAGCAGAGCAATGGAAAGGTGTACAATAGAGAGAGAAAACACACACAGCACCATCGGCTACCTTGCAGTGATTAGGGAAGCTCAAAAATGCCAAACAAAATTCAAAATTCTGCCTCAGAAGAGTGGAAGCCTCAACACAGCTGATGTTGTTGCCACCTACAGAAGCAGTGCAATAAACCAAAAACCCTTAGGAAAAAAGAAAGAACCTGTGCTACAACTAGGGATGTTGGAGAATTCTGTCACGGACTCCAGTGAGGCCGGATTCTTTAGAATCCAGCCCCTCGGAGTCCATGGTGGAACGGGGCAATCCCCCCTGCCACCCAGCAGAATCCCCCCGGGACAGAGCCTACCTGGCGGCGGATGCGGCGGCAGCAGCAGCGGATGCGGCGGCGGCTCCTCTTCAGCTCGTAGCGTTGAGCTGAACGACTCTTCCATCGTAGCGGCCGCCATTTGCATGGCTGCCTTTTGCCGTGATAGGCTACGTAAGTATTTACGTAGCCTATCACAGCAAAAGGCAGCCATGCAAATGGCGGCCGCTACGCCATTTGCGTCCCTGTTTGCGTCCCTGCCTTTTGCCATGATAGGCTACATAAATACTTACGTAGCCTATCACGGCTTGGCAGGGACACAAATGGGGGCCGGCGTAGCGGCCACCATTTGCGGCCGCAGCAACCCGGCAGCCACCAGAATCCAGCTGCGGCTGGCCCTGGCTGGCAGCTCCACGGAGTTGCCACCGAGTGGAGCCGGCCAGGGAGGATTCTGGGGGGAGGGATGGAGTGCCTCCTCCCACTGCAGATGCCCCGGAACGGAGCCAGGTAAGTGATTTGTACATCCCTAGCTACAACCCCTGCCAACAGTGAACCCTATCTGTGAGAAACTGTTGGAGAATTTCTCCTTCCCTAGGAGAAATTCGGTGAAATTCTCCCCCATTCCTCTGCCCACAAATAGGCTGGAGAATTTTGACAGGCCATTTGTGCACAGCTCTAATGTACACCTCTATCATGTTTCCCCTTAGTTACCTTTTTTCCAAGCTAAACAACCCCAGCTGATGTAACCTTCTCTCATAGGGGAGTTGCTCCAGCCCCTTGATCATTTTAGTTGCCCTTTTCTGCACTTTTTCCAGCTCTACAATATCCTCTTTTAGGTGCGGTGACCAGAACCATACACAGTATTCCAAGTGTGGTCGCACCATAGATTTGTATAAAGACAGTATGATATTGGCAATTTTATTCTCAATTCCTTTCCTAATTATGCCTAACATGGAGTTTGCCTTTTTTACAGCGGCCGCACACTGGGTTGACATTTTCATCGAGATGTCCACCACAACTCCCAAAACTCTTTCTTGGTCGGTCACTGCTAGCTCAGATCCCATCAGGTTATACGTGAAGATGGAATTTTTTGCCCCAACATGCATCACTTTACACTTGCTTACATTGAACTGCATTTGCTATTTCGATGCTTGGAGAGATCCTTTTGGAGCTCTTTACAATCCCTTTTTGTTCTGACCACCCTAAATAATTTGGTGTCATCGGCAAACTTGTCAACAGATCCCTGTGGGACCCCACTATTTACTTCCCTCCATTGGGAGAATTTACCATTTATTCCTACTCTCTGCTTTCTGTTCTTTAACCAGTTACTGATCCATAGGAGGACCTGTCCTCTTCTTCCATGACTGCTCAGGAGTCTTTGGTGAGGGACTTTGTCAAAAGCATTTTGGAAGTCCAAGTACACAATGTCTACCAGATCACCCCTGTCTACATGTTTAATGACACTCCCAAAGAACTCTAAAAGGTTAGTGAGACAGGACTTACCTTTATGGTAGCCATGTTGATTCTTTTTTAGCATGGCTTGTCCTGCTATATGCTTACTACTTTTATCTTTAATATTGTTTTCATCCAGCTTACCCAGAACAGACGTTAAGCTAACCAGCCTGTAATTTCCTGGATCCCCCCCGGATCCCTTTTTAAAATGTGGTGTTACATTGGCCTTCTTCCAGTCCTCTGGTACTGGAGCTGAATACAAATTCCTGGGTTCAGCATGTTCTCAAAGGCACCCCGTTCCTTAATTCTAAGAGTATGTCTCCCTGCAAACCTGAAGTCTACCCACTCCTGCCCTAAGGAAATCTGGAAACAATAGTTTTGTGAAGGAAGGTAGTCTGGATCTCTAACAGCATAAAAATGCCCAATATGGGAAGGGAAAATAGGTATTTTGTCCAGGTTCAGCAAGGAAGAGGTATGGGAGATATACCTGCCTGAGGAACTGCAATGTTGCACATGTATAAATGGTGGGTTCCCCCTCTGCTCTCACCTACAGCCAATGGCAGGATGGGAGGGACAAGAAATGGAGGGGGGCAGTGAGAAGCAGAAACCCCAGTGTTGTTTTTGTGACTCCCGGGAGCAGTTTATGTAAGTACTAATGGTTATCTGTGGGTTATTTAACCTCAGATTAACCTATAGTGTCTGGGTTTGGATGTCATGTAGCAACCTCCGATCAGGCCGATGGACGGTTGATTATTCAAAATGATGGCAGAATGCACCCGGTATGCGCCATGGCAAATTGTGGGTTAATTAAACCATGATTGGCTGCCGTTACGTGCGAACCGAGTCCCTCTTTGTGAATGACCTTGGTTCAGGAATGGCCATTCCTGAAGAGAGGAATTTCAAAGACAGATATCAACATGAAATTGCTCAAGTACAATTCCTCAAGAGATTAAAATCTATCTTCTGTGGTTTGAACAGGCACCAAGGGTTGTTTTATTACACTGCTATCGGCTCACAAATGCAATAATATCTGTGTTATCACCCAGCAATGTTTTTTGAATGGAAACTGTTACGGTTATCACCACTGTCTGTACTTTTTGCATTTCAATTCCCTCTGGCAACACAGTTTACATCACCCCCCACCCCCTCAGCATGTGTATCTAGATCTGCCAATTTGAGGCTAACTGTTCATGCATCTGGTGAATCATAGAATCATAGAATAGTAGGGTTGGAAGGGGCCTACAAGGCCATCGAGTCCAACCCCCTGGTGAAGTGCAGTATCCACAAAAGCTTATGCCGGAATAAATTTGTTGGTATTTAAGGTGCCGTAAGGCTATTGCTTGTCCCTGTTACCCATGATAGGAGACTTTTGTGACGCTACATGTTCTTGGGCACTGGGCATTCTTGTTTAGTTTTTTGCTAAAGGTATAGAAAGTCCCTTTCACGGGTATAGAGGGTCCCTTTAAGTTCTGGAATATGAGGCATGAAGGGGAATGAAAGAAGGAAAAAGGACAGACCAAAACAAGAGGGGGCAGGGGGGAGGCACTGTGTTTGTGGTTTGATACAGGATCCATCAGCAAAATTCTTACAGTTCTTTCAGCCAGGCTCCTGTGCCTTTAACTGCAGTGTGACAGCCAAAAATTAAATTAGATGAAGTTACTGTTACCTCCACACTGGGAAAAGCATCACCTGCTAAATTATTGCCTGACATGCATTTGCATAAGAGTACTGCCAGGGGAAAATAATGGTAATCCAAACTCTTGAGAGCCTGTACTTTCAGCTTGCCCCATGGAATATTCATCCCTTACAAATACAACACTTACTTCCATCTGCAAGAGAAGGCCATGCATCCCACTTCACATCTATACCCTGCCTATATCAGTAAGCTCTTGCTGTTCTTAGCTATGAGTTCTTTTATAAACAAAATTCATCAGTCCTCCAGGAAAGAATCTTCCCAAAATAAAAAGTGTAGGTGTATACACAGAAACAAGAGAGAGAGAATAGCAAATATTTTTTTCCCCAGGAGGACAATAGTTTCTATTTCAGGGAAAAGGGAAGGATGCATGAGATGGCCTTGACAAAATGGAGAAAGCTGCTTGCTTGCAAATGGAACCCTCCTCCAGATGCGGCCATGTTCAGTTATTTATTTGTGATTTTTGGAGAAAGATGTCCAATGGTATAAAGACCATCACAGCAAGTGATTTGTAAGAACCATGGCATAGCAATGGTGGGCACTTTTCCAGTGGATATATATATTACATAAAGGAACTTATTACACAAAGGAACCTTTCAACAACTGCCATAGTGGAAATGCTTTACACACAGTAAAGGTGAACTAAAACTATCCTGAAATCTTGATACAGAAATATATTGTACAATCTCACTATGGATAAACTGATACACCAGACAAGCACTTCTAAGGATTTAACTAACCCAGAAATTCCTTTTGTCACCTGCAATCCATTTTTGACATATGCAAATAGATCATGCTCGAATGCTGCTATGCTTGATAAATACCAAATTATTATGACATGTTCTTTGGAATTTGGTTTATACTGCATTGTAATCCTATTTTGGTGTCAAACATTTGATGTTCCTTTTATGTGGTTAAAGATGGGGTTTTTGTTCTTCATGTTCTTTTTCTACTGTTTGTATTTAAAAAAAAAAAAAAACAAATCATTACAAAAATAAAGTTAGAAGACAATATGTGGCTCTCCCTTTGTCCTAAGGAAGTATCAGTAATAAAGCTAAAGTATCTCCCTAAAAATAATATTAATTGTTCATAGAGATAAATATTTCTCCCTTTCTCATGAGATTCAAATTCTGGTTTACCCAGTGATGAAGCCAATTGTCAGTAGGTCCAAGAGACTGACAAAAGAAAAGTATTTCTTCACACAATGCAGAAGTAATGTATGAACGTCACTACTGTGGGATACCCAAGTCGCAGCAGGGTTGGGTTTTTTTCAACCTCAATATTAAAAAAAGTCATACACCCCAAGAAGAAATGTATAATAACACTCAATAATGCCTCAACTTATCATTAAAGCAAAACTTGCAATGTATCAGTAGGATACAGCACAACACAAGAGAGCATTTAAATGCTGATAGGCATCAAAGATTTGAATCCAGATGCAGGCTACTGCAATAGATATAAACAGATTTAGTCTTAGGAAATCTGTCCACTTGAAATTCAGAACATAAAAGAAAATAATATAGATGTGGCTAAAAAGCAAACTTGTTGTCACATGATGGAACTAACAGACAAGGTGTATATATGCTTTAGTTATCTGGCATCAAAGAATCCTTATTCAGGCAATTCCAAAGTGTCCAAGATGGCACCAGCCACATGGACTCTGGGCTCAAGATTTGTTCCAGCCAAACCATGTGTTCTTCATGTAGAATCCAGTAGAAGAAACAAAGAGGAAGAGAGATATCCAGGCCTACCTCTTTAAAAAAAACTAACCAAAAATTCCCAAACCCCTTCAGCATTGGAGGAATCTACCTACCACTAGCATTGTGAACTAATCAACATTAGAAAGAGAGAGAGAGAGAGGCCTCATAAAAAGCCAATCAGATGAACTTATTCTAATATTATGTTTCCATTCCCTATCTAGTTACAGTTGATGCAAATTACCAGGCAGTATAGAATTTCTACTCCCACCCCCCAAAAAATTCTGGCAACAAGGCTAATTAAATTGGGGGATATTAAGAGGAGTGGGTTTTGGTTGCCTAGGTGACAGACACTGCAATAACATTAGACAGATAACCTAGCATTACTGTATTCCAAGAGGAGTTTCGACACTTTTAAAATGGAAACTCAATAGGCCAACATAAGTCAGGTCCATCACAACTACCACAAGACGTGGTGATAGCTACTAGGTTAGATGGCTTTTAAAAAACGGACAAGTTTCTGGATGATATATAGATTATTGGCTGTTCAGTAAACAGAACTTCATGTTCAAAGGCAGCAAATGTCTAGGTACCAGACACTGATATAAATACCAGGGGTACAACAATCATCTTTATGACTTGCTTGCAAGTGCCTTGAGGCATCGGGCTGATTAGCCTGGAAACAAAATGCTGCACTAGATGGTCTGATCCAGCAAGGGAACTCTTGTGTTCATTGTTAGCTGGATGAAACTGCTAGAGGCTTAGGAAAACTGATTTCTCTGCATTTCTCTGAGAAAAAATGGTTTCCTCAGGATTGGGTGGTATTGCTTGCAGGGATACTTTATTTAAACACATTTACATGCCATACTTCAACTTAGCTACTTCCAGGGAGATGTACAATCATCACAAAAATTATATCTAATGAAATTGCTGTTTCCTCCTCTTTTCTCTCTCTCTGCCAGGGCATGGTATCAGGTCACATGATACAGCTGAAGTTAAGCAGGTTTGAGCCTGGTCAGTGCCTGGATGAGCCACCACCGGGGAACCCCATGTATGCTGAGTTCCATAATGGAAGAAAGGCAGTGTAGGCTTGTGACTGGTGGCTCTAATGTCAGTGGATTGGTGAATCTCCTCCAGGTTTCAGTCAGAACCAGTCAGAACTCTAAAGGAGCTATTCAAGGTGCTTCACACCTTGGATAGCTCCTTTAGAGTTCTGACTGGCCTTGACTGAAACCCAGAACATATTCACTGCCCCACTGACATTAGAGCCACCAGCCTCCACTGAAGAAAGGTGGGGCAAAGTCTATTAAATAATTATTGTTTATTTATTACATATCTATACCACCCAATATCTGAAGCTCTGTTTTGTTTTGTGAAGTTCACAAAACAAAACCTAACACAATAAAATAGTACAATATCATAATATATAAAAAAATTAAAAGTTAAAACAACAAAATGAAACTAGATTGTAAACACCAGCAGTGGTGCAAAGATCTTAAAACAAACAGACACCTTTTTTTAAAACTGAAGGACTAAAAAGCCTGGGAGAATAAAAAGGTCTTCACCTGGTGCCCCAAAGACCACAATATAGGCACCAAGTGAAATAAGATTTCTCAAAACAAAAACAGTAAAAGCAATAACAAAACAAGTCAAATCCATAAAACTAGCAGTCAGTTACAAAATAGTTTCCAGGATCAGCTCAAAGTGCAGGTTTTGTCCGTTAAAGCCCTTCATGGCTTGGAACCAAGGTACCTGAAAGATCACCTTCTCCCACATATATCTATCCAAACTTTGAGAACCACTTCGGAGACCACTTCACTTGTCCCCACCACATGAAGTAAAATGGATAGTTCCCAGGGAAAGAACCTTCTCGGTGATGGCACCCTGGTTGTAGAATGTCCTCCTGAAAGGCTCACCTGGAGTTGCCTTTATCGTCATTTCAGCATTAGGTGAATAGAAGGAGCTCTGTCGCTGAAAAATCCAGTTCTTTTTTTACTCGACAGAGTTCCGAGGTTTGTATGGCTTGATTTGTGTTTGGGAGCCAAGCTGCAGGCTTTTCTCCAAACTCCAGGAACTTTTTTGTGCATTTTTTCACAGGTTCCATAATTTGCACAAATTTCCGAGCAATTTGCAGAAATTATGGGTGAATTTACACAAATTGCTCAGAAATTCACACAAATTGTGGAACCTGTGAAATAAAAAAGCATGAAATGCCTGGCAAATCCACGAACTGCAGACTGCTTTGAGCGCTACAGCAGGACCCAAAACAAAGTCCAGGGGGCCGAACCGAGGAAAACCTGTCGAACTCCAGCCCCCAAACACATTTCTCTGACATCCCTAGGTGAATACTTTTTATTTTCTCAGGCCTTTTAAAATCTGTGAATTTAAAGTTTTGAATTGTAACCCACTGTTTATGTGTTGTATATTTTTAGCCGTGCTATGAAACTGGTTTTATTTCTCTGCTGACAATTTTTTTTAATGCTGCAATGTTTGTTTTATGATATTGTATTTTAATATTGCATTTTGCTATTTTATGTTTCTGAGCTGCCCAGAGAACAAATATTATTGGGTGGCCTATATAAATGGCATAAATAAAGAAAATAAAATAATTCATCAACAGATTAAAACAGCTTAGATGACATACTGGGAAGTCTGGGTAAATGAAAAAAGATTTTCACCTAACATGAAAGAAACATTAACTTAGGCACCAGGCAAGCCTAAGTGGGGAGGAAATTCTACATGTAGGGTGCCACCACTAACAAGGCCCTCTACCTACTTAACTTCAGGAGGAGGTAGGACTCAGAGAAAGGTCTCCAATGATGAGGTGAGCCTCTGATGATGCACATACACTTTGTCCAGGCACAGATGAGAGAAGACAGTCTTTTACAGTCTCAAACTGTTAGGGCTTTAAAAGGTAAGCACAAGCACTTGAATTGTGTTTGGAAACAAGCAGGCAGCCATCGCAGTTGCTTAAGAAACATATGAGACTGGCATTCATCCAATGCCAGTCAGCATCCTAGTAGCTGTAGGCATTCTCACAGGCATGTTGCAATAATCTAATGTAGACATTACTAGAGCACCGGTAACTATGGCAAAGCTATATCTACCCAGGAGGGGTCGCTGCTGGTGAAAGGCACTTTGTGCCACAGATGCCCCTGGGGCCTCTAGTGCCCAAACTGGACCTAACCTATACCCCCAGACTGCAAGCCGGGTCCCTTTAGGTGGACTTCAACTGCACTGAGAATAGGGTGATCATCACCTTCCTGGTCAGACAAACCAGCCACCAACAATACCTCCATCTTGTTGGGCTTGACCTTCAATTTATTGGCTGTCATCCATTTTATTACTGATCTCAGACTTCATCCATTCCATTACTGATCCCAGAACTCACACTTCCGCATCTGACTCAAATTAAAAGGAGAAACAGAGCTGGATGTTACCAGCATACCGATGGCAACCTACTGCAAATTTGGGACCTGGAATTCAAATCCCTGTTTAGCTGTATCTCCAATAGTGACTGACCCTTCAGACTCCACTTCCCCCATGTGTAAAATGAGGGGTATTGGGGCTTATCTTGATGATCAGTGAATGCATCCCTCTAACAATGATTCAGAAACAATAGCACAACATTCAGTCCACACAATGGGTGGAGGGGGATAATTTTACTACAGTGGTATAGATGCATTGCTGTTCTTCTACCACCCTTTTAAAAAATACACATGCATTTCAAAACATGAATGCACAGCTTTCAATCGACCAATTAAATTACTTTCAACCAAAAGTAAAATAGAATAAAAGAGGCACAAAATGTCATTGCTATACAGGGAGGGTATAGCTCTTTTCAATAAAGCTCTATGAAGAGCATTCCTGCACTAGAGAGGAACAGCCAAGCACAGCCTCTAAAGCAGGGGTGCACAACCTGTGGCCTGGAAGCTTCACGTGCTCCGGGAGCCATATATCCCCCCCCCAAGACCTTAACACTCCCACACACACACACACACACACACACACAGAGTGATTGTACTGCTGTAGTTGTGGCTGCCGCTGCCAATTGCGAACCTCCTCTCCTCTCACTCCCCCAGTGATCTTTCCTCACTGGTGGCTGGGGAGAAGGCATGAGCCAGCATCACATGTGGTCCTCAGGGCTGAAAAGGTTGTGCACCCTGCTCTAAAGCATTCAGTGTGAAGATTAAGAGACAATTTAAGAGAGCCAGTGTGGTGTAGCGGTGGGAGGGCTGGACCGGGAGCTGGGAGATCCGGGTTCTAATCCCCACTTGGCCACGGAAGCTCACTGGGTGACTTTGGGCCAGTCACAGACTCTCAGCCCAACCTACCTCACAGGGTTGCTGTTGTGAGGATGAAATTGAGAGGAGGAGGATAATGTAAGCCGCCTTGGGTCCCTTGCAAGTGGAAAAAGAGGCGGGATATAAATGCAATAAAATAAATAAATAAATGTACACATTCAGAATTAGCATGTGTAAGAGCCTTTCCTAGGTTACACCACCGCGGCACAGGGGGCGGGGCAGTGGGGAGAGAAGAATGTCTGTGCAGAAGAAACACAGTGGACAGTCTCTGAGGTTTCAGCTCCAGAGTTCTTGCACTCACTCAAGAAAAGGCTACAGGTACATGTTACACAGGCAAACAAGAGGACTGTGAAATGGAACAGAGGACAAAAGATGCATTAGACGAGGTTGGTTCACAATGGCAGCGCACAGGAATTACAAGGGGAACCGTTTACATTCACAAGAAAATGACACTGGGTTCTACATAGTTTGACAACAACCAAATCTAGGGATTAAAAAACTTACTAGGAAGGTGTTCCCATTGTCCAGAAAGTTCTGTCTCCTAACCTACTCTGGGCTTCTCCACACAGGGCTTTTTATCCCGCAATTTTACCAGAGCTGCTGCTTCCAGATTCTTTGCAGGATTAAGCTCAGCCCTTTCCATGCGATTCCCTCCCCCTCTTTTCCCCTTTATCTGCAAGTTCTATATGCTTCATTATACAGCCAATAGATGGCACTGTTGTTATAGTGCCACTTCCTCTTTACATGGCCAAATTCAAACTGATTCAAAGCAGTTCTTTTTATTAGCTCATTATTTCTGTTTCAAACTAAGCCACGGAAATGGTCAGAAACCACAGGAGAGGCGCTGGAGGTTTACGATGTCATGTAAAGGATCTACAAACTTCCATGAGTAACCAATCACAGGATAATAGCCCCACGTGGAGAAGCTCTTTGTCTCATCATTCATCTCCCTCAGTAAAACTCATATTTCCCATTAAACCGTTGGCTTAACTCAGGTGTTAAGAACACAATTCAATTCTGGAGTTCTCTGGGGCAGCATTTCAGTGCTGGGTGGGGCCAAAGGCAAAAGGGGCAGGGCCAAATATACTATCATAGTTCAGCTTAAAGCTCTCACTGCCAGTAACTAAGCCTTATGAGAAGCATTTCAAGCTTTTAGAATGGGGGAAAAGCTGTACAAAAGCCAGGAAACCACCAATCAGGGGAAAGGGAGACTGAATTTGGCCCTTGAGCCTGAGGCGCTGTACCCCTTCCTTAACCCCCTTTGCCTCATCCTTAACTAAAACAAAGCCTAAGTATGCATCTGCATTCTCTTACCTTCATTCTTTATTACCTCTATCTTTCCTTTTGCTGTTTTCCTTACTGTCATAATTTTGATTGTAAGCTCTTTGGGGCAGGAACCTGCTTGTGTTTGTTAGTTTATAATGCACTATATAATTTAGAAAAATAACAATCCTAGATGCATGGTCAGTGAGTGGTGGGGAGGGAAAAGCACAATGGTTATACACAAAGGCACTCTTCTCTTTACATAGCTTGCCAATGCAAAAGGGTGGGGAAAGGCACCTCTAAGATAGGAGCTCTGCTGTGGAACATGGCTTCCAAGATTAGCCCTGGTTGAAACTAAAAACTCTGACTTTAAGCCAGAAGCAGACTCACAGTATCCCCATATGATAGACATTAGAAATAAGGAGATACCAACACAGCAAGCTAAGTATTACTCACAATGCAGAAAGAAAATCTATCGTAGTAGCAGCAAATGAATGGAAGGGTCCTTAGGACTGCTGTGGCCTAATCCTGCAAGATGCTAAGCCCCAACAATTCTGACAGCTTCGGTAGTTGCAACTGCCCAGCACCTTGGTCAGATTCTCTCTCTCCCTCCTGTCCTTTCCTCAGTTATTTAGCTGAGGCTGCAATTCTGTGGTCACTTACCTGGGAGTAAGCCCCACTGAACCCAACAGGACCTGCTTCTGAGTAGGCATGTATAGGATTGTGGTGGGAGAGGCTTACTCACTCTTCCATTCAAGACTGAATCTAAAGTAAACTGGTCTGGTGCAAATGATTCAAAAATACACAAATAATTTAAACACGATGATCCTAAATGCATATTACTTCAAGATAAGACTGCCATGAATCAACGAGAACCTCCCCACCCTTGAGTTTCAGATCATGGAACAGTTTCTCTATTGACCACCTGCCCACCCCCACATATATTCTCTCTCACACACACTTACAATTGAACAATTTCCCCCTTGATACTTGTGAGAGAAGCTACAGCGACGACATATACCTGGCACATACAGGCAGTCTCAAAGTGGGCGTTCACAAGGTCTGCTAATGCAAATTTGCTTACCTTTGGACTATTCTTTTGTCTAAACAATCAAGGTGATTATAGGGTAGGTTTCCCTCCATCCTGCAGTCATGTCCATTTATGAGCAAAAAATGGTGATTTCAATTGCCATTAGGAAATGTGTGGGGCACAAAAACAGAGTGCAGTCATCTGTTGGAGATCAATAAAGACAGCTTGATCTTACGAATGCCCCCTGTCCTCCTGCCCAGGATAGAACGCTATTCTTCAAACACAATTAGAACTTTTAAACCACTGAATCTAGCCAGCAACCTCAGACTGAATATCTTAATTTTAAAGAGAACATTTAAATGTGGTCTTCTGGAAAACAAGACAGACAAAAACTGGCCCTGTATTTTAATCCCCTGGGAAACAGACCAAAACCAGATGCTTGTCCTTTGTGAAAACAATAAAACCTCTAGCCATGGAGGGAAAGTGGAGGGGGGCGGAATAACTTACCCCAGATCAGAGTAAACAGATGGGCCTTGGAGATAAGGAACAGTGAATATACAGCACCGGTATGGAGCAAGGCCATTAGGATGACATTTCTCCAGACAATTCCTTGGTTCCGTCCAACTTTCCGATCGCTTCTCTCTGCTATTGATCCCAAGGAGCTTTCTTCTCTTCCATTGTCGGGCATTTTTGTCTCTCCATCCATCATGCTGCTGGCTCCTTGCTTTGACATGGCCGAAGAGAGAGAGAAAGAGAGAGAGAGAGAGAGAGAGAAAATCAGCTCGCGGTGGACAATCAGACTGCGAAAGCTGGCAGAATAAATGCTCTCTTTGATTGGGGAGATGAATGGCTATTGTTGTCGTTTTTCCGCTTGGGGGGGGTCAGATTTCTTTTCCTTTTCTCCCCTCCCCCACTTCTGCCCCGTCTTCTGCTCTTTTCTTTCTCAGGGCTGCTTTCTGAATTCGGTCTATGGATGGAAGTCTTGGTGTGCAGCATCTGTTGCTGGCATCTCATCCATGATGCTGATGCTGTGTCAGAGCCGAACTCCGCACAGCAACAGAAGATGAAAAAAAGGGGGGGGGGAGAGAAAGAGAATGAGAGAAAAGACCTGCATAGCTACAGCCAATCAGAGCCATATGCGGCGCTCTTAAAGGGGGGGGGGGGAGGGAGAGGTACAGCATTTCTGTCCACTGTTGCCACATCTTGTCCAGACTGAACTGATATCTATTTCCATCCAACAAAGAAACACGTATTTGATATATAGCGTTCAGAGCCAACTGGTACTTCTCTTGAAACAAGACTTCTAGGCCTCTGTGGGGTAGCTGTAGATCCCTTTGTGTTAAGTGGCTGAATGGGACGAGGCTGATATATGCCCCTGCTATTTCCCACTGATATTTTTATCGGCTCCGTAGACTAATATCCATTTTTAATTCTCCTGTGCTTGCAGGAAAGGACTCTACTATTAAGATAGTGGCGTCAAATGGATCCCAATTTAATCATAGTTTGGAGAAAAAAAATTAGAGGCATTATGCAAGGACTCCAATTTAATAATGAAGATATATGAAGGTTACAGCTACACAGGAATGGTAGTTGGTAATGACCTGTCCCAGGTGAGATAATATCAAATGGGCCCTAGGCCTCCCTTGTCTTTCCTTACAGGGCTGGCCCAAGACATTCTCCTGCTTGAGGCAAAAGACAAAATGGTGCCTGTCCCATTCCACATACAGAAGCTGACTGGACTGGCAGTTGAATCGTCAACACTGGTGATGGGATAATGGGACAGCAAAGCTAGTTTAAGGGCTGAGGACAGGCCGTGGGCCACGCACAGCTCTGCCCTCCAACAGAGGGAAATGGCCAGGGGCTCAGGAGGATCAGCTAAGGGCTGCTGCTGCCTCCCAGGATCTGTTGCCTGAGGCAGTTGCCTCATTCTGCTGGATGGTTGGGCTGGCCCTAGAACATTTGCAGACACGAGCCAACTCCTTTTTTTTTTTTAACATCAAGTGTCATTATAGATGAAGCAAAAAGAGTATTAACCACACACAGAGTCACCTACAGCTAGCAAAGAATGACAAAAATAGCAAATAATAAGACAGACAACATAGCAAATAATGAGATGTGAGGGCTTCAAGCCCCCTCCAGCCTGAGTGGTGAAAGCAAGCAGAGCAAATGGCCTCTGCAGCAAGAAGATGAGGCCACTTTTTCACCCTGGCCTGCTTCCTCAGAGCATTCAGTTACAGGCTGCAGCTGAATCTCTCCCCTCCTCAACCAGCCATTATACACAATGCCGGAGCCATCCTACCCCCACCCCCCAAATCAGGAAATGACTCAGTTTCTTCTAGGTTCCATCTTCTCCTTCTTTTGACATCTCCTGTGGGGTAAAAATGGATTCCTGAGCATGGTCACCAGTAGGCCCACCCAAGTCTTTTTTTCTGGTTGGTTGGTAGGTAACCTTAATAGGCAGCCTTGATTGCCTCAGAATAGAAAAAGAAGAGAGGGGCATTTTATCCAAATTGGGGTTCTCTCACACTAGTTAATTTACCACACACTGCCATGCCAGCTTCTGGCTCCTGGGTTCTGCCTCTTGTAGGCCCCCACATACAGTTCTACTTATTTGCGTGTCAACTCGGGAACATAAAAAGGGCTGGAGTGAGATATGTTGAACTCTTATCACCTCTGTGACATTCTATTCACCAGCTATTTTGGAGATAATAGAATCATAGAATAGTAGGGTTGGAAGGGGCCTATAAAACCATTGAGTCCAACCCCTCATGTTTTCCCATTGCGTGAAACTCCTTCAGCATAGGAATAAGGGATAATGACTCTATGGATATACAGAATTTTTCACTTCCTAAACCATGAAACCTTGTAAAGTTGGATGGTAAACCAAACGTGGACTGGAATAAACTGATTAAAGTGCCCGGCCCGGCCCAAGGCAGGTTGCCGCCTGAAGCAAGCAGGTGCCACTGCTGTCCCACTTCTTTTTCCTCTGGTGGCGGCAGCTGTGCTGTCGCCCCCCCCCCCAATCTGTTTGATGGACCTCTGTACCAACTCAATACAAAAGCAGCCACAAATGCAGATGGGAAAGAGAGCTGTGAGTCTCTTTCTTGTCTTCCCCCAGCATTGATCTTTCTACAGGAAAGAGATAAGCCAGTTGCTGAACCCGTCCCAATCGGTGCAGTTTCAGCCTTGGTACAAAAGAACAAAATGGAGAAAAGAAACCTGAGGAGCTCTTCTCTTGTGCTGACTGCAGCAATAGTGGTCATCCATCTTGCCTGAAGTTCTCCCCAGAGTTCACTGTTTGGGTGAAGGCCTGATGATGGCAGTGTATTGAGTGCACCTACAAATTTATAACATATCTGCTTGGCTGTTGACTTCTGACCCTCCGGTGATTTGACCAGGTGCAACCCTCATTGACATTTAATATCAAAGGCCAAAGATATTTACAGTTTATGTTAACCATGGGGTAAGAGTGGGGGGAAAGCACAGATTATCCTGCCCCAAACAGTGCCCGGTTCATTGGAATGATACATAGTGCCATAATGATCTTGTCACAAAATCTATCAAGCATATTATTTTTTTGGCTCAATCAGTACTTTATACGTACCATGTGTTCAGGATGCCAGAGTCAAGATGTGGCGAAGCAGTTAGCAGGTGAATACTACAGCTCTATGGGGATGCATTTTTAAAAAGAGACACTCACTTCATTTTGTGCGAAATTCACTTTGTCTAAATTATTCTTTCCCATCCTCTGCTGAGGAGCTTCAAGGGCATAGGACCACTATATACCATACTGTGGTACACTTTGCCAACTGAGGCATGCCTGGCCTCTTTCCAGCTGTCTTTCTGTCACTAGGTTAAAACATGGCATTACTACTAAGTGTCGCTCTCTGGGCATCTTGGGTTGACATTTTGTTTTGATCTGCCTGGAATTTTGCCAACTAGTTAAGTTTTTTTCCCCAGGTTTTTGAATGAGTAATTATTTTAGCATGGCTTCATGGTGGCTATATGTTGTGGTGGGCAGAGAATATGGTAAATCAAATTCAAAAGTAAATACTTTTATCCTGAGTGCAGCAGTTGAGGTCTTGAAGAATGCTTTGGCAGACACAGAAATCTAAGGTCAAGGAGAATGTCGCATGTGAAGGATGGTCATTAAGAGTGACTGGGTAAAGGAACAGAGAGCTGCACAGGGCATGGATGTCCCAACTGTAAAAGTGTGTGTGGGCTCCTTCACACGGAGCTTTTATCCTGCTATTGTGATTGCTCCTTCATGGAAGTTTGCAGGCTCTTTACATGATGCCGTGACCCTCTTGCACAAAATGCCCTTTGTTCTGTTTTTAAATAGATCGCAGATAATGAGCTATCAAATTACCCTGTTGTGTTCCTGCTTGAGTTCCCTCTGTGAAAAGAGTTAAAGCGGCAAGAAGAGGAGTAAGATCAATGAAAGATGACGGAAGACTCAGATATGGGGAGGGGGAAGGGGGAAGGGGATGGGGGAAAGGAAGCAGATGTAAAGAGAGTCAGTTGTGATCCTGCATTTAAAACGGAAGCAGAAAGCCCCGTTTTAAATGCAGGATTTTAGGTTGGTGTAGAAAATGCCCTCTGTGTGTGTGTGTAGGGGTGTGTGTGGGGAGAAGTGAATTTGGAAACTTCTAAGAGTGGGCAACTTTTCACTTTCAAAAACACTGTGCCTCTGAGCAGGGCCACACCAGGCAGTCATGACAAAGTAGAGGCCATATTAATTGGCTGATGTTTACTGGCTTTTCAGCATTGGAGTGTGTGGGTAGGTGGGTAAATAACCTTAGAAAATCCTGTGGAATCAGGTGTCCTCCTGTTTGAACATCCTCTAGTGGGAACAGTCCACCAGCTCAATTACCAGGCCTGGAAACCACTAGGATAAATGTCCCAACTCCCCAACTGCTAGGCTGGAACTCAGATTGCACAGAATCACAATTTTCAAAAAGTACCATCAATGTGAAAATGACTCAGCCTAAAAAGTTGAATTCCTCTCTTTGGGGCTGCATTCTAATGTTATTGAGATAACTTAGATATGGCAGTGAATAAACTTTACTCATGTGCTGAGAAGAGGTGGTAGAAATGTAGTCCTTCTCATCAACATCATCATGGCGATCACTTGTGACCGAGTAAGATTGTCTTCCAAAGACAGCGTCTATATATGTAGATAACTCTTTAAAAGGATTAGACAGATTCATAGAAGATAGGTCAATCAACACATTAATCTCTATCAGTGGGTCTGCATGTAGCTGTAAGGCCGATTCTGGATCTACACAGCCTCCCACGGTGAGGACATAGGTTTCCAGGTGGAAGGCGGTCACGATGAGGGTTTGCTTGATGTGCCTTCCGCTGAGCTCGCTTCTCCCTTTCGATCTGTACTCGTGCTTCTTCAAAGTCCATAGCGCCTTTAATATAGGCTGACCTCCAGTTGGAACGCTCATGAGTTAGAGCTTCCCAGTTCTCAATGCTTATGTTAAATTTTTTTAGATTAGCTTTAAGAACATCTTTAAATCTCTTTTGCTGCCCACCAGTATTCTGTTTTCCAACTGCTTTGGAAGATGATAATCAGGCATTCGAACAACATGGCCCAGTGAAGTTGATGTTGGAGAATCATTGTTTCAACGCTGGTGGTCTTTCCTTCTTCCAGTACACTCACATTAGTCTGTCTGTCCTCCCAAGTAATTTGCAGAATTTTTCGGAGGCAGCGTTGGTGGAATTTTTCGAGAAGTTGGGAGTGGTGTTTATAGATGGTCCAGGTTTCACAGGCGTACAGTAAGGTTGGTAGTACAATGGCTTTGTAACCAAGCATTTTGGTCTCCCTGCGAATGTCCCTATCCTCAAACACTCTACGCTTAATTTGGGAGAATGCTACAGTCGCAGAGCTCAGGCGATGCTGAATTTCAGCGTCGATGTCGGCTTTTGTGGAGAGATGGCTGCCAAGATAAGAAAAGTGATCGACATTTTCCAGCATCACACCGTTAAGCTGGATTGATGGCGCTAGAGAGGGATTGGTTTGTGCTTGCTGGTAAAGCGCTTTGGTTTTTTTGATGTTAAACGAGAGGCCGAGCTTTTCATATGCTTCTGCGAAGATGTTTAGGATAGTTTGGAGATTTTCCTCTGAATGTGCGCAGATTATGTTATCATCAGCATATTGAAGTTCTATGACAGAGGATGTAATTACCTTACTTTTTGCTTTCAGCCTACTGAGATTAAAAAGTTTTCCATCTGTTCGAAATATGATTTCTACACCAGTGGGAAGTTTCCCTTCAACAAGGTATAGAATCGTAGCGATGAAGATAGCGAATAAAGTTGGAGCAATAACGCATCCCTGTTTAACGCCTGATCCTACTTTGAATGGATCACTTTGAGAGACATTGTTATCCAAGATTATTGCCGTCATGGAGGAGCTGCAAGACGTTCACAAATTTATTAGGGCATCCAGTTTTCAGAAGGATGGTCCAGAGAGCAGTACAATTTACAGTGTGGAAGGCCTTAGTCAGATCAATAAACGCCATGTACAGGGGTTGGTTTTGCCCCCTGCATTTTTCTTGGAGCTGTCGTGCGGTGAAGATCATATCCACTGTCCCCCTGGAAGGGTGGAAGCCATTTTGGGATTCAGGGAGGATGTCTTCTGAGATAGGTAGAAGGCGGTTTGCGAGGATCCTTGCCAGGATTTTGCCTGCCATAGCTAGAAGGGAGATACCTCGATAGTTTCCACAATCTGTTCTATCACCCTTTTTAAAGAGAGTTATAATTATGGTATCCCTGAAGTCTACTGGGATCTCCTCCCTCATCCAGATTTTTTCGATGAGCTTGTGAAGCTGTTATGTAGCTTCAGGCCCACCTTCCTTAAAAACTTCAACAGGGATCCCATCGGGTCCACTAGCTTTATTATTTTTCATTTGGTTAATGGCTTTACTGACTTCCTCCAAACTCATCTCTGATTTGTTTTTGTGGGATTTGCGAGAAAACCTCATCAGCCACAATAGAGTTATGGTTAAGGAGGTTGTGGTAATGCTCTTTCCAACGCAGTGCAATAGACTCTTTGTCCTTTAGAAGTTCGGCACCATCTATTGAGCATAAGGAGTTTGTACCATGGTTTGTTGGTCTGTAGATGGCCTTTGTGGCATTAAAAAAGTTCTCTAGTTCTTCTTTGGACCTCAGCCTTTGCACTGGCGTAGATTTTTTTCTTAGCAGCATAGTTGATGTCTTTTTGCCATATTTGGAAAGCTTTCTTTTTATTATCAATAATATGTTCAATCTCCCTATCATTCTCATCAAACCAGTCCTGATGTTTCTTAGTTTAGTATCCAATAGTTTGTTCACAGGCTATGATAATGGAAGTCTTCAGTTTATTCCATTGTTCCTCGACATTTTCAGGAGGTTCTATAGGTAGATGTTCCTTGAGGGTTGTTTGAAAGCAGGGTCACTTAATAGGGTCTTGAAGGGCTTGGGTGTTCATTTTACGCCTTGGTTTTCTTCCTTGGAGCCTACGTTGAGGGACAATCTTAATGGCCATCATGGAACTAATTAATCGATGGTCTGTCTAGCAGTCATCAGCACCCATCATGGCTCTAGTGAGGAGTACATCGCAGCGATCTCTGGCACAGACAATTACATAATCTAGAAGATGCTAGTGCTTTGACCGCGGGTGCTTCCATGTTTTAAATTTATTTTTCTGATGAAAAAGTGTGTTGGTAATGACAAGATTATGCTCTGCACATTTAGTCAGAAGTAGAATTCCATTCTGGTTGCTATTGCTGACTCCTTCTTTCCCAATGGTCCCTGGCCACAAATCAAAATCATGCCCAACTCTTGCATTGAAATCACCCAGGAGGATGATTTTATTCTCCTTAGGTATCTCTGATAAGATGGTGTCCAGTTGGGAGTAAAAAAATTCTTTGATGTCTTCATCAGCATCTAATGTTGGTGCATAGGCACTTAGAATAGTTGCCTGCTGGTTTTTGGCAAGCTTTATTCGGAGGGTTGAAAGTCGTTCACTAATGCCAGTAGGAACTTCTGACAAGAGCTTCATAAGATCATTTTTAATAGGAAAGCCTACTCCATGTATTCATCGTTCTTGTTCAGGCAGTCCTTTCCAGAAGAAGGTGTAACCTCCTTTTTCTTCCTTCAGTTGTCCCTCTCCTCCTCTTGGAGTTTCTTGGAGTGCTGCTATGTCAATGTTAAAACGTCTCAGCTCCCTTGCAATGATGGCAGTCCTGCGTTCAGGGCGTTCACTATCTGTATTGTCCAGCAGTGTCCATATATTCCATGCTCCAAAGTCCATTTGTCTTTTGGGACCACTAAATGGTGACCCCACTGGATGCGGTAATCCAGTCAGGGAGAAGATGAGGCAGACTATGTTTAGGGCACCTTTTCTAGCACTCTCCCCATACGGGGTGAGCAGAGTGGATCCTGAATAGGACTGCTCAGTCGTGGATACAGCTGCCGAACCACTCAACTGCCTCAGTCCTTGAGTCAGGACAACAGAATCTGTATCCACCACCCATGTGCCAGTCCATGACTAGGGGCTTCTGGATTTCACAGTCCCTGCCCCTGTTGCCATTCGCCGATCGCCATGGGACTTTTGGTTGGTTGGGTTTAGATTGGAAGACACCTGTGCGTGAATTTGTTTTATGTGTGGAGATCAGTGCAGAATGATCAACACACAGTCTTCACAGAAAAGGCTCTAATCCAATGGCATGAATATCATGACAATTGGTGGTTCTTTATCTGCTGCAGCCTTCATCCGCCTTCTCAGCTGTTGTAACATTCACTTTGTTATCTTCTGCCTGTTCTGCCGTTGAGGACTTCCTTGGATCCTTCTTTGGCTGGTTCCTCCCCCTTGACCTTGCCACCATGGGTGACCCTGCTGGGAATATATAACTCCCAACAGCTTTGCTCACAGGGTTCATTGGAACGCACAAGCCCACTCACCGCAACAAGGTGATGATCCAGTGAGTAAGATAGTCCTTCTAGCTCCCTCCTCACACACCCACTTCTACAAAATGCTATTCACAGTACTTGCTGCCTAGGCCTCATTTATTTTATCTTTTCTATCACATTACAGAGCTGTCATAAGAAAGAAAGATAGAAAGAAAGAAAGAAAGAAAGAAAGAAAGAAAGAAAGAAAGAAAGGACAGCATCTCTGTTGTTCTATATCCCACTGCAGGATTTGTTAATACAGAGCTCATGAGTACCAGAAGGATGACAGAGAAAATAGTTCGCTGGAGCTAGAGGACAGTTTCATCCATGACCATCAGAGTGGGGGAGGGGAGAGAAAGGCATATGCCACAGACAATTTAGGGCCAAGATTGGGAAACACTGCATTAGGCCTCACAGCAGCCTTGTAAAATGAACCAGTGTTCCCCACCTCTATATTGCAGATGTTCAAGATGAGGCTGTAAGGTGGTGGCTCACCTAGTTGAGATCATGGCAGAAGTGAGACTTCAACCAGGGACCTCCTGGTTCACTCAGGTCAGTCCTCAGCCACTATGCTATATAGTAGCTCTGAAAAGCCCTCTCCCCCTGCTCCCAGTTAATCAATGAAGCAGAGTTTGGAGCTTGCAACTCTTGGGGCGGGGGACACACCAAACCTACCACTGTGCAGGCCACATCGATGTGCATGGTTCCCTCCCCATCCCTCCGCTCTAGAATGGATTAAAAAGGCAGATGGCTTGTCCTCGCATATATACAAATCTGCCTGGGGATTATAGGTGTTGTAGTCCAACACATCTGGAAGGCACCAGGTTGGGGAAGGCGGGACTATTGAGATAATGCATGTGAAGCATTGGAAACCCTCTTAGAGTTCTATATAGATCAAGATATGGTCTGCACAACACCGGTTAGCTGTCTCTGAAGAAATCATCGTCATCGTCATCATCATCTGTGATTTTAGGGGCTGTTCATCTACTCAAACTTTGGAGCCCCGATAGAACTTACTTTCATTTTGGCTGAAGAAGCAGGCTAAAGGGAGTTGGTCCATCAAAGTCACGGTGGGGGTGTGGAAGAGTCTGATTTTCCTCCTGTACCTAAAAGCAGCTGTACAGATGTGGATCTGCAGTTGCGTTCTTGTTCTAGAAATTTCAGAGAAAACTCTTGGGTGTAAAATGGATTGAAGAGAAAGTCACAATTCTACCCCACCCCCAGCCCCTTGTGACATGTAGAGGGCCACTTATTGTCCTGTTAATGTTAGGCAGCAAGCCAGGAAAGAGCGATTTTATGAAGTGTACCAAAGAAAAGCCCATTATGTGAATAAGCCAATTATGAGGTAGGCCTCCAGAGGCAACTGCATGAGCAGAGAGCATATAATTAAAACCGAGAGAGTTAAGGTTGTCAAAGGTCTTTCCAGAATATTATTAGTGGGAAATGCAAGGGAAAGAAAAATGCTCCCTAAAGGGTGTGCAGGAAGGCCGTAAGAACAAGAGCCATGCTTACGCCTCCATTCCACAGGAGTCTAGAAAAAACAGAATGTAGTATTGCCACTGTGTTCCAGCAGACTGAGAGCTTGGCTTTGATATGGGTTGCAGCTGTGGTCTGCTGAACTGGATAGTCTGAAAGCTAGCTCAAAGCTTGGCAGAAAATGCTCACAGGATGACGTCGGGAGTTTCTGTCAGGGTTTACTTTAGCTGAAGAGGCTGTTTGCTAAAGAGAGATTAGCTGCTCCTGCAGGAACTCTTGTTATGAAAAACCAAGCTTTCCTCGGGTTATGTGCTGACTAAAGGTATAGTTGGCTGGTAACATTGTGAAAGTGGACACTTCCCACTAGTTAGAGTTGGAGACGCGGCAGAAAGGTCATCAAGGTAATATGTGAAAGGCTTTGGTCAGCACAAAGCATCCCTCAGTCCTATTTGCCTTTTAAGTTGCTTCCTGCAATCTCACATAAGTAATTTTAACATGTAATATGGAATTCCCAACCAGGATATAAGCTGTTGCAAAAAAACTGGGAAATCCTATTTCCTGCCATGGATAAAGCTAACAACACTTTATCTGAACCAACCTGAAGTGTCTGTCCATTTGTATCATTTCCACAGCCGCCATGAGTGCCATTTTTGGTTAAAAAAAAAAAGTCAGGGTACAAACCAAATCCACCCACCCACCCATCCATCACTCAATCAATCAATCAGTCAATCAAGATGACCCTGGAAGGCTGCAGGCCAATTCACATGTAATGTCAGGGATCAGTTGGAGAGAGTGGGTATGCTTCCCGCAGCATGCCAGCTACTTCTGCTTTTAATCAACAACCTACATTTGGCCAGGTCGTAGGTTGACCATGACATGCGAACCTGGAACACTGGGTTGTTTAGGGGCTAAAGAACCCAGGGGTTAACCCACCAACAAACCATGGGTTAACCACTAGGTTGTTTCGCACCTAAGCAATCCATCAGTCCAGGTTTGCACATCATGCTCAACTACCTATGAACAGGTTGATCGTAGGTTGTTGATTAAAAGCAAAAGAGCGCACCTGCTCTCTCTTGCTCATCCCCAACAGCCCATGGGTTGTTTAACCTAACCCATGGGCTGTCATTACGTGCAAATTGGCACAATACAACAAAGAAATATTCCCCTCGTTGAAATCTAGTAACCTGAGATTTCAACCTGTCTGGAATTTGTCTGTCAAGGTATTAACTAGGTTAGTCTTCCGAAACGTAGCCCCTGAGATGTGTTGGGATTACAACCCCCATCATTCCCAGAAGGCATGGCCAGTGAACTAGCTGCATACAACCCATTTTGGCACAGTGGACAACTCCTCGAAAAACAATCTTCACTTGGTTGTGCAGATATGAGCAAGTATCGGGTTTATCCCAGGGTGAGTTTTCAGCCCACACAGGGCAAAGATTAGGGCTCATGACCTTGGCCAGTGCCCCAGCACCATGGTCTGAACATGCTGCAAAATCCTCTGCAACACAAAGGGCAAGACAACATGTAAAGCAGGGGTGCAGAACCTCAGGCCTGGGGGCCAAATCCTGCTTTGTGGAGATCTCCAGAAAGACCCCATCGCCATCTCCTGGCCCTACCCCCTTCCCCCCAACCACCAGTCATTTAGTGGTTTCCTGGCTTTGTGCATTTTTCCCACCATTCTGACTCTGACAGTCAGAGCTTTGAGTTAAAATACCCTGGTATTTTTGGCCCTGCTCTCTTTTGCCTTCAGCCCTGCCCATCACTGGAATGTAGTCCCTGAAAGCTTCTCTGAAATGGAATTTGACCCTTGGGCTGGGAGGTTCTGTATCCCTGGTGTAAAAGGTTCCCTGAAAAGTATGACGTTTGCAAATCACTGTTCTGAAAGCTCAAGACACACAAGGTGTTCAAAAGACATCAATCCAACTCATGCTGGGCATCGACGCATGGCACCACGCCCTCATGGTGGAGGTCGAGGAGATAGATGACAACACAGACGTGGAGGGGTCTGCTGGGCACGGGGTGGAGGCCGCCTTGCCCGCTGTGATGCAGGAGACATACATGGGCATGCTGGATGTCCGCTCAGGACCATCTATGCTAAACTCCGACTCCGGCCACTGCTACCCCAGCAAGTCCCTCATTCTGGACCCCAAGAAGAATGTGCTGGGCGAGGACCAGGGGAACCCCGTGCACCACGACAACCGGAGCTGCATTGGGTCAGGCAACAAACTGCCCTCTGGCCACACCGTCAACCACAAGGTCAACACTCGTGTTATTAGACCGACTTCAGCCAGGCCTTCGACAGCGCTACGCCTCTGTTGCCCGGCATGTGCTGGAGTGATGACGCTGTCTGCTACACTGGGCCCAGCTGGTCCAAAAAACCCCACGTGGACGAGCACCAGCAGTGCGACATCAGCCACACCGGCGCCATGGCCTTCAGCTAGACTCTCCCTCAGATCTTCGTCAAGATAAGGCCCCAGCCCACCCTAGTCGGCACCAACACGGCCATCGACGCCGAGGCTGGCCTGGACGACTTCACCGTCGATGCCTACCTCAAGAAGGCCCACTGCATGGTCACCTACAGCATCAAGTGGGAGACCAAACCAGCGGACACGTACACCTGCCATCCCTTGCCACAGTATGCTCCGCCTTTCAGGGGGCTGCACTCCTTCACCCCCACCAAAAAGGGTCAGCTGCTCGAAAGCAGCTTCGGCAGCGGGTGGAACTACGAGATCATACACTAGGGGCCGCCCGCACCCTCGTCAACCTCTCCTACTATCCTGTGCTTTTTAGTCAATAAACAAATAGTTTATGCACTCAATACGGCCTGTGTCTTTTTGTCTCACATCCCGTATTTTGATTACACCACACACAGTTACCACCCCTTTTGATGCAAATGAGGTCTGTGGCTAGCCATTTCCTCCTTCCAGTCCCTCCTACTTTCATTTATAGCTGATATATATAATATATATAAATCTAGTAATATATACAACAGTAATATATTGATCAGCTATAAATGAAAGTAGGAGGGACTGGGAGGAGGAAATGGCTAGCCACAGACCTCATTTGCATCAAAAAGGGTGGTAACTGTGTGTGGTGTAATCAAAATATGAGGTGTGAAGCATATTTAAAGAGAGCAGAAGCAGCCCAGGAGCGTAGGAGTCATGCGCTCTCCAGGGTACACTTGCACTGTACACATCCCGAGCTTTGACCTGCAGAAGGCCGACTTCCTGGCGGAGAATGATGGCCACGAGCTGGACCTCTGCTGGGGGCGCAACTCCCAGTCCTGGCCAACCAGGACTTGAGGCTCAAGTAGCTTCAGTGGCACGGAGTGCCTTCTACCAACTTGGGTTGGTAGCCCAGTTATGCCCCTATCTGGACAGGGATAGCCTGGCTTCAGTGGTCTATGCTCTGGTAACCTCCAAGTTCAATTTCTGTAATGCATTCTATGTGGTGCTGCCTTTGAAGATGGTTTGGAAGCTGCAGCTTGCGCAAAATGTGGCAGCCAGACTAGTAACGGGGACAAGAAGGTCTGAACATATAAGACCGATTCTGGCCCGCTTGTGCTGGCTGCCTATACGCTTCCGAGCCCAATTCAAAGTGCTGGTTTTGACCTATAAAACTCTACATGGCTCGGGACCACAGTACCTGTAGAATGCCTCTCTTGGCATGAACCGACCCATACACTATGCTCTGCATCTAAGGCCCTCCTCCGGGAGAGGAGGAGAGAGGGCCTTTTCGGTGGAGGCTCCCCATTTATGGAATAATCTCCCTGATGAGGCCCACCTAGCACCAACATTGTCATCTTTAACATCTGTTAAAACTGCCCTCTTCTCTCAGGCATTTGGCAGCGTATAATGAGTCTCTTGATGGTTTTAGATATATGTTGTTGTGTTATTTGTTTTATGGCATTATGTGAATAGTTTTTATATTTTATATAATGTATTTTAATGGTTTTAATTTTTGTGGGGCAGTATAGAAATATAATAAATGAATGAAATGAAATGACTGTGATTATATCACTGGCCGGAGAGCATGGGGGCTCTCCTGTTTTGATCTGTCAAGAGCAAGCTCCGTGCAATTGCGATGAGGTTATCTGACATTTGTCTAATGCAAACGCATTCAGGTCCATTGGGGGTTTATGTGTTTGAAGCTCAATTTCATGGGGGACACATTTAGATAAACATTTATTCATGCGGCCCAACAAAAAAACGACGCTACCGAACTATTTCAACAACTGAAAATTAAGCTAATGATGATCGACGCAGAGGAAGGATGCTTGATAAGGAATAACTCGGCACACGAATAAAATAGAATCCGGAACTTTTAATTGGTTGATGCTGAGGAATGTGGAAGGAATCTCTTTTGAGGTCAGCCTTACACACAAACGCTCCTCTCTTTCCTGTATTTAAAAGTCACTTTCAAAGCAGCAGGTCCCATGCATTTAAAATGGACAATATGGGGTGGCATAATTAAATACATTATCTGTAGGTAAGAATAATAGAAGATGAACAGAGAAAGAAAAAGCACCAGGACTCACTAGCCCTTCTAAAATGAAGCTCATCTGCAGGAGCACGGTAGTGACCAGCTTTCTATCGCATCATGCTCTAATGGCCAAGGTGCGGCCCCTTTCACACACCCTCCCAAAGCAACATGCTTCTCTGCAGAAGCCCACTTCACACGCCTAGTTTATTGGCCTGGGTAAGGACTACTTTCAGCACAGGCATGAAGGCCGACGTCTCACTGAAGTTGCTAGTGCTGACGATGTGGGTGTGGATGTTCAGCCCCTCCGTGTAGTTCCGCGTTTCAATGCTCCTGGCAATGTTGTGCAAGCCGTTGATTATCGTTGGGGAGAGCTGGAAGGAGGGAAGGAAGAAAAAACAGTATGGAAAAGACATCCCCCTGCACATTCAAGGGTTTGTTTTCCAACCTGGCTCCACCCAAGCATTTTTGGCACCCAATACTCTAAAGCAGGGGTCGGCAAGCCAGTACCCTCCAGATGCTTTGGATTACAACTCCCACAATCCATGACCATTGTTCATGCTAGCTGGGGCTGATGGGAGCTATAGTCCAAAACATATGGAGGGCAGGCATAAGGGTATGCCTACCCTTGCTCTAAGAGGTCACTCTAGAAATCCGCCCTCTTCGACAGCTGCGGCTATTGATTTGTTTGAAAGCTGTTCCTTCTCTGCTCCCACAGCAGCTATGTCGCCTGACCAGGCAGAGGCAGCTGCTCCTGGAAGTAAAGAAATGGCTTCTTCAAAAGGATAGCTGCAAGGGCAACGCGTTGACATGAGGCAGCGGCAGCAGCCCGGCATTCCTCTCCAAGAGTGTATGGGGCAGTAAGCCTGCCATGTCCCAGTGCCTCTCTTGCTTGGCAGACTGATCAGACTGTTGGTGGATGGAAATCCCACACTGTTCCTGGATATCCCCATCCTCCTCAAGCCACATTGTGGAAGGAATGTAGGAACTGTGCTGCTGAACAACATTCCGGAGAGCCCCTCTGACGCGGAAGGAAGCATCCTGGACAATGCATGTTTTGTTTTGTTTTTTAAGATATGACACTACCATTACCTGTGCGAGCATCCCAAACAATGCTTTTAATCTTCCGAAGAAAAAGGCTGAACATACTCCATATTCATGGCGGATAGGTCGATCAATGGCTGTAAGCCATAACGGCTATCTGCAGCCTGTCTGTTCAGAGGCAACTCACTCTGAATGCCAGATACTGTGGGCCAAGCTATTCCTTTGTTGCTCCATCTTATTCTGCTTGGCTATCGTGGGCTGGTGGCTCTGATGTCAGTGGAGCAGGGAATCCGCTCCAGGTTTCAGTCAGAGCCAGTCAGAACATTAAAGGAGCTACCCAAGATGCACCTTGGATAGCTCCTTTAGAGCTCTGACTGCCTCTGACTGAAACCTGGAGCAGATTCAACGCCCCACTGACATCGGAGCCACCAGCCTCCACTGCCACGGAGACAGAGTGGTGGGGTACACAAACCAACCTTTAGTCTGATCTAGCTCAGGAAGGTCTTATGCCCTTAAAAGGGGTGTTATGATTAATGCAGTGACCTGGGATTCTGCAGAACCTAAGGCAATGTGAGTCCTGATCTCACCACATCCCCAATTTATCAGACTATTTAAGCATGAGGCTCCACATACAAAAACTATCTCCTGGTGACATCACCACAAGAAAGGATACACAAAGAAACCCCCAGGAATGCACTGAACTTACTCTTCAGAACAGCACAGGACCCGCCCCATACCACAGTGACTCTGCACAACTGTTTTAAAAGCTCGAATGAAGAGAAATGAAGCTAAAAATAAATTAAAATGCCCAGAGAATGATCTGAAGACAAAATGAAGCAGTTCTACTGGTGACATTTTGCATGCCTGGCTTGGAGACCTCCTGAGAACGCTAGGGAAGCTGCTCTGAGCTCTACAGAAGAACGGGAGGGTACAAGTGTAATGCACAACAACAAGTAAAGCTTACTGTCTGATCTCTAAGTTTATCGTACAGAGACTCCAGGCGTTTGTTGGCATCATCTAGTTTCCTCTTGGTTTGCTACAGGAGGGAATAGAACATAGAATGTTACTGAAAATGTTAGCTTCACTTTACTGCCATAAGACCAGAGCCTCATTCGTATGTACTTTAAAGTGTGTAGAGTATATCTGTGGGCGAAAAGAATGGATCACCCCCTTTCTGCTTACCACCTGATGGGCTGGTGACAGAGGCTAAACCTCCTTGGACACACTGATGCCTCTCCTAAGCTCCCTGGCCTGTTGCATGGGACTGTGCAACTTCCCCCCCTCTTCTCTGCAGAGAAAACCCTCCATGCAAGAAAACTGGAGCGAGGGGCGGGAGCTAAATTCTAGCTAGTTGGATCCTTTAATACAGGGGAGAGGAACCCCCTATCTGTGCACATTCCCCATCTGGCCTGCTTAGCCATCATGGATTTAGGGGGCATGGCCTCACCCCCTTTTATCTGGGTTATATGGCCTCCCACCCAATTCCATTTGCCCACCACTGCTCTAATATTTGAGGGGAGATATGTTAAGGTCCTCGCAAAAGTGGCTGTGTGGTGGGGGGAGGGAGAAGAGAACAGATTTGAGGGAAAAAGGGATTTATTGGCAGGTGATTTCTGAGAAGGCAGTGAAGGTGACCAGCCTAATCTCTCCAGCACGGCCCCTCACACAGCCTAGCTATTGAGCCCTACTCACAAAGTAGCCCAAGGAAAGGATTTCACATTTTAATTTTTGTTGGAATATTTATACAGCTTTTTTTTGAGGGTTTGAAAACGTTCAAACCCAAGACATTTTTCCTTTTCTCTCTACGCAGTGCCCAAGGAGCATTCAACGCCACCTACAAGAAAAGAGGCCTTGGAACTGTGTATGATTTCTTCTCTGACAGCGGCAGAGTTGAAACGGGTGGGCTCACAGTGGGAAGAAAACTACGGAGGAAAGTCTGGTTGCTGTTGCTCCTGAAGTCACTGGAAAAGAACGCGGTGGGAACGGGCACACTCTGCTCTTTAGTGCATGTGCACAGAAGTGTCTTGCTGAGGGGAGGAGTAGAAGCACCCAAATTTAGCTAGAGCTCTACAGCAGGGGTGGGCAACGTCTGGAAGTCAGGGGGCTGCACTGCCAATCTAGGACCACTCCAGGGGCCACATCCCTGCTGCTGCTGAGTTTGCCACTAAAATTTGGCAGCACAGCAGAGGCAAAAAAGTAGCAATTTTGCTTGAAAACAAGGTGGGCAGAGAGTGCACGCCTTGTCCAGAAGCAAAATTGCACCCCCAGGAGCCTTCCAGGAGTGTGATTCTGCTTCCAACAAGGTGCGTGCTTCCCGCTCCTTTTATTTTAAAGCAAAATCACCACTTTTTTATCGCTGTGGCAAATTCGTATTTGATGGTGGAGGATCAACAGGGACTGCACAAAAGGCCGGTGGGGGTGGGTGGGAGGGGGAGACATGTAGCCCACATGCCACGAGTTGCCCACCCCTACTCTAGAAGGTTCTGAGCAGTGGCTTGTACAGGTGCAGTCTTGTGAGACTGCAGAGAGGTTTCAAAGAAGAGCTGGCTTTTGGGTGGAGGGAAACCCCTTTGTCTCCCCCTCCTACCTAAACCCTCTTCCCCCCAACAACTCTATGATTCGCCAGGCCACTGGCCCATCTGTAACCCAATACTGTTTGGCAGCAGGTCTGCAAGTTCTCTGGCAGAACTCTCTCTCTCTTCCCCCCTCTGACCAGCTACTTGAGATTGGTTAGCTCAGCATTTCCCTCCCAGGGTCCCCAGATGTTGACAGACTACAAACCCCACCATCCTAGATCACTGGGCCTGGTTGTTGGGGGAGATGAGAGTTGTAGTCCAACAGCATTGGGGAACCCAAGAGTGGGAAAGGCTGTGCTGGAGATGCCAGGGGCTGAACCAGGGACCAAAGCATGCACTCCCCAACTGAGCTATTATGACCCCCCTGCAGCTAACTGGGCTACAGGACATCCCTGCTTCCCATTTTCGCATATATATTTATTGATGTATATTCTGCATGCCTTTTCTGTATGCAAGGTCCTCATGAACCAATTGGCTTGGGAAACACTTGAATTTGTTCTCACACAGGTTGTACATCATCTCTGGTAACACACCACACAGCAATGGATGCCACCAGTTTTGAATGTGTGGTTACATTACACAGACATGTTTTTGGTTTTTTTAAGACAGAGCGCGCTACCATGCTGTTCAACAGACATACCGGATCCGCAGCTGAAGAGAGACATCTCTGGATCAAAGCTTCAAATGTGGTCTTTAGGATGAGGTGCTCCTCAGGAATGGGCTTCTTTGTTATCTTCTCTGTTGGCAAGGACTGCACATGCTAGGGGAGAGGAAGAGTGACTTATGGCACTGGCCAATGCGAGTCTCCTGGAAAGCAAGTCTCCTGGAGTTCAAGGGGACTTACTCCCAGGTAAGCATGTACAGGATTGCAGCCGTAGAAGATCACTTTGGGGTCACATATTCCCAATCTTTTTATTGAAAGGGAACAACAATCAACAGTTTCCTCAGAGCCCACCATTTCCCAAAACGAAATTCTACTCCCATCTGCAACGTCCACTCTGGTTAAATATCCAGGGTTGGGCCAAGACATTTGGGTGCCTGAGGCAAAAAAATCCAGCTTTCCATTCCCCCTCCCCACCACTGTGGTAAAAAATATGGCGTCCTCTAGGAGTCCCTCCCCAGCTCCCAAATTTGCCACCTAATAGTAGGAGTGGCCTTGCTGCCAGTAGAGAAAACATGGCAAAGGGCTGGATGCACCCAATCTCATCTGATCTTGTAAGCTAAGCAGGGACAGCCCTAGTTAGTATTTGGATGGGAGACTGCCTGGGAATCAGGCTTCCTGCACTGAGCAGGGGGTTGGACTCGATGGTCGTGTTGGCCCCTTCCAACCCTATGATTCTATGATAACATTGACAAACGCGGCTTTCCTGGTTATCATGGGAGAATCATGTGCTACAGATCAGTCTATAATTCTGCACTCCATACATTTGGGCCTACATTCAGTTATGGAGAAAGCAAATATTAACCTCGGCATTAAACACCAATGTTCTAGTTAAAATCAATCGTGATTGACAAATTCTGCTTGCTTTACGATGAGGCCGAAATGAGCCAACGTCTCCCCACAACACAACAACCCACCCCCATGGCTCTCACGAGCCCCCATTTATGAATCATTTGCTTTCATTGACAGCCTACAGAGTCAAAGGATTTTTGTTTCTTAATGCAGTAGACCCCCCACTGAACAAGTGGGAGGGAGAAGAAGCAATTGCCTGCTCAGTCAACAGCTGCCTGTCCAGGGATCCTCTGCAGCTTGGTAAGACATCGTGGGATCCAGCCAGATGATGGCCTCCTCACCCATGTGCACACATGCAATTGAGAAAGACTGCCTAGACCAAGGTTGGGGAACCTGTAGCCCTCCAGATGTTGCTGAAGTCAACTCCCATCACCCTTGACTATTTGTCAAACTGGTTCGGACCAATGGGAGTTCGGAGTCCCAACACCATCTGGAGGGCCAAAGGTTCCCACCCTAGATAGGCCCCTTGCCTCATAGCAAGGAATGGCCCAATCTAATAGGCACTTATAGGTAGCTGCTTGAGGTGACTGACTTTTAGGACAGGGGTGCAGAATCTCAGGCCCATGGGCCAAATGGCAACGCCCCCTTCCCCTACCACCCCCCTTTCCCCTGCGCTGATTGTTTGGTGGTTTTCTGGCTCTTGTGCAGGTTTTCCCATTCTGAAAGGTTGAAAGGCCTCTCCTAAGGCTGAGTTACTGGCAGGAAGAGCTTTACGCTACAATACGCTGGCATTTCTGTCTCCACCCCCTTTGACTTTGGTCCCGCCCCTTTCTACCTCTCAGAGATGTGGGCTAATTGGAAAAAACTTTGAGGGGTGGACACAATTCCCTTCTGCCACTCTGCTTCAGAGCTCTGGGGCAACAGCGTTTGGGGCAGGAAGCCGCAGTCGTCCGTCCATCATACCCCACTGATTTCCTGGCCAGAGCCGTTTCTCACTGCTACCCTGTCAAGCTCAGTGATAACGCCGGTTTCACTTACTCATTCTACGGAGCAGAGAAAAGGGGCTGCAGACCCACCCACCCCCTTCCCAGGGGATTTCCCCAGTGGCAGCCCATCACCCTGGTTCCATTTACTGAGCAAAGAGGGAGCACAGCTGCTTCCCCATCATACGAGAAGATGCCAGGCAGGGGCCACAATTCATTTCTGCCTAGGGCAACAAACTGCAACAGCCACTGCAAGGAAGCAGCACACCCAGAGGGGACTGGGGGGGAGGGAAGTTCTTCTGGTGGCCAACGTTCAAGGGCAGCAGCAGAAGAAGGGGAGGCAAACACGTTCCTTCCTGCCTTTACTGGCAGGATTTATGGCAGGAAAAAGGTCTGCATTCAATCCCACAGTGAACAACTCCCCACCCACGGTGCTTGAAGCCGCTGAGGTGAAATTACTGCAGTCATTCAAAACGCTCCAGAGAACAGTTTACCATGGTAGGATTGTACATGCAGTTCCTGCAATGAACCTTGCAAGCAAGATCCCCCATGTAGCCGTATCGCGCCCCTGGAAGACAGACAGCGGCCCAAAGGGAACGAAGTCCTGGCACCGGCTCTTACTTGTATGGTATTGCCAATGGGAGCTCCTGGCGCTCCTTCCATGCTAGATGTTGACACAGCAGGAGTCATGATAGTCTGACCCCCAGGCTGGGGAACGATATGGAAAGGGTGCTGTAACATCGGCTGCCCCGGAGGAAGGTGGGAGGGCTGAAACGGAACCTGGGCTGGCGGTGGTGCTGAAGTCGGAGGCTGCTGCTGCAGCTGAGCTTGTGGGTCTGGCAAAGGATTCATGATTGGGGCTGTGATGGGAACAGGAGGCATGAAGTTGTCAGGCATCTAAGGAGGAGAAAGTAAAATAAGAAACAGCTTGACTTATTTAAAAAAAAGCATTCCAATTATACATACGGAAGCAGTTATACTTACTACTCTGTTTTGCGGGCCTGTTCACCGATTAAAGCAGAGATGCAGAACCCTTCTTGGGTGGGGAGCCAAACAGCCCCCCCCGTGGGTGACTTCAACCCCCCCCCTGTTTTGCCTTTGTGTTGAGAAAGGCATGGAATTCCATGCCACTATTAGCATGAGGAAAGCGGTTCAGCAGGTGCTAAAAGGCCGCTCTACCCAGCGCTGGGTAGGTGCCTGCTGCATGAAAGGACTCAGCCAGTGCTGGGAAGAGTGGCCACACCTCCCAGCATTGCCTGTGTCCCCTGCATCCCCGCTGTTATCTCCAATCTCCTCAATGGGGGAGCGGCCCGTGGGCCAGGGCTATTTATTTCCAATCTCAGATCAGAGAGAGCATCAGCAATTTCTCCAGGGAGATCCCTGGAAGAACCCAATGAGGCTCCACAGGCATGATGAGGCCCGCAGTCCAGAGGTTCCACATCCTTGGCTTAAAGTTTATTGTAGCTCATCAACCATTTGGTTTTTAACCAATTAACTAACTTTCAAACACATCTTGTTATTACCAAACCTTAGCAGGCCTTTTTTAGGCTGCTGAATAAACAACTTAGAGGGCCATGCCTTAAAATTTTCTTAAAAGATGGGGTGCTATATATGAGAAGGGCCTCTCCCTGGGTGCCACCCATTTAACTGCCAACAGCAGTGACGCCTACAGAAGGCCTCCGAAGATGGTCTCCGTAAGTGAGAATTTTCCTTTAAAGTACCTTCTTTTTCTTTTGAGCCCTGGTTAAGGCAGGAGGATCGTTCCAGCCATTCTGAGGTCCTGCAACGAGAACAGACAATATCAAGAACTGTCCTAGAAAATCAGGACAGAGAAGAGAGAAATTTGCCACAGTTACTATTTCCTCCAGATCAAGACAATTCACAGGACAAACGTGTTCCGTATTTGCAACATGAATGCAAAACCCACCTCTTCCATGTAGCCTGCATTTGTGCATATTTGCCTCTGTTACCCTTTCCTCCCCCCCGCCATCAAAATGTGCATTACAAACCTCTTGGGACAGGGACCTGTGTGTGTGTTGTGCTTATGTGACTCTGTAGTGTAAAGCATTGTGTACACTGATAAATGGTGCAATAAAATTATTAATATTAGTCATTTGTAAGCAATGCTCGCTACCAAAATTGGCACTGATTTATAAATAAATTAGCACACATGATTATAGATTTGTTATTTATAAGTATGGATTTTTAATTATTATTATTGGCTTGCTGACCAGAATTTGAAATTTTAGAGATTTGTTTCGGCAGTTGTTATCAATGGACAGCTCCTTGGAATACTGCATTAGGAGTTGCACATTGTGTGGATACAGCAACCCCCCACCCCAATCAATGCTCCTTGTACCTGACGTGAATGATGCCTCAGAATCTTTATACCTGTAAAGTACACATGGCTTGCAGCTGCGTAATTCTGTCAAGATACCTGGCTCTACTTTAAAAGCATAGCCCTGCTGGCCCGTGAGAAAAAAATAATCCAAAATCCACAGCTGGGCAACACCTTTATTAGGACCAACCACGATGCCACAAAACAGCGTGCAAGCTTTCGAGTTCTCTAAAACTCTGCATCAGGCTAGATGGCACAAAAGTGAGGAGTGGGAGAACCCCCACCCGCAATCAAAAGGACAGAGATTAGGCCAGATGTTGTGGCCATAAAGTCTGCAGTTTAGCCTCAATCTCAAGATGGAGACCGCGGAACAAATGGATTAGCCACTAGAAGGCTTGTGGGTATCAGGACACCTCTGCTTGTTTACCCTGGAAGACTCTTTACCAGCCTAGGTTTCAGTACAACTGGAGTGCTACCTCTGGAATAATTCTGTTAACGTTAAGCTGAAATCAGCAGCAATCAGTATACGATGCTGGAAGAAAGCAGGTAGTTTACACACATTACTGCTCAAGCCATTTTGAATTTCATTGCCACCCTTCTGAGTACAGACAGTTAAAAAATGCAACTAGACTCTGCTGAATTAATACAAGAAGAGAATCATTAGGCTCTTGCAAACCATAAATCCACAGCAGCACCAACATTAAAAAATCCAGTTCAGATTAAACCAGGAAGATCAGAAAAACAAAGCCGCTGCAAACATGCTCAGTTTAGGTGCCTAGTTGAGATTTACAGCTGTTTTGCGCAAGGAGCGTTTAACAGCCAGAGAATGTGTTGGCAAATCTTGCCACCTGAATTCATAACAATCTTCACTGGGCATAAGAATAAGAAAGGCTGCATACTATTGCTCCTCCTGGGCCTTAGAGCTCAGATGCTTGGAGCTTCACACATTCACATGGAACTCATATACAGAGCTGCTCCCTAGAGTGACATAAATGTGCAGGAGCTCTAGGTACACAGTGATCTGGTTCGCATGTAACAGAAAATTATGGGTTAATTGACCCATGATTTGCCGGTTACGAGTGGAAGTGAGCGAGCTGCCTCGAGGCACACTTTCCGCTTCCTGTTAATGACCTACAATAGCCCCAATCGTAGGTTGCTCTTGTGACATCTGAACTCAGGCACTTTGGGTTGTTTTTAGGGGTAAAGCCAGAGTTAACTGACAATTTGTTCTTGGTTCCGAGAAAGCCCTACAGAAAATGGAACAGAAGATGCACACAGCATGAAGTTCAAAGAGGCGGACACCGACTTTCTCGGCAGAATTTGCTCTTATTCAGGAGTATGGCGGATTTCCTCAATGGTGTGCTTAGGATGGCAGCCTTAATTGGATCTATTGTATGGAGCTCAACATAAAGGATACTCAAGAAGAAATGCTGGTTTGGTACTCAACATTGCTAACTGAGCGAAAATAATCACAGCTAGAGTTTTTAACCACAGCATTGTAAGTTCAGCAAATTGCAACATCCATTCTCTTAAAATCTAGGATCCAGGCAATTCTGTTGAGAAATTTGGTAAACATTCCACATGGCTCCGCAATTGCAATTAAAGACAGGGCTGTGTGTATGCTCAAAATTGAGTATCGGGCACAGGATTTTGTGTCCTGAGCTTCTCAGTTTTGTTGTCGTTGCTTTTTTAAAAGGCAAGATTCTAGCCTTCATGACTGAGGAAAATATGCTGACAGTGTGTGGGCAATGCTTGCTCAAAACTCAGAAGCCAGCTGGGTTGCTGACTGAAGAGTTTCAGTGGTTAAGGGCAGGGCTTCAGGGCCCTGTCTAGCTCCTTGGGCAAGTAAAATCAGAATTACTCAAAACGGGAAAGGATGCAGAATAAATTGGTTAAGGGATTCTCTGGAGAAGATTTAAGGGGTGTGCAAGGGCTGCAGGGGGGAGAGCAAGGGGGAGCCCTGTGGCAGAAGCAGGAGTCCATACATGTGATGTTGGACTTAACCCATAATAAACAAACTATTTTCTTTTTAAGGGCAGCATACACACAACCCTGACTGAAGGACAGTGGGAACTATTCTGAGGAGTGGATGACCTCAGCTACTCTGATCAGAAAATGTAGCCATACTGTCCTGTTTGCCACAAAAAAACTTTCAGTGGAGCGCAGACCATGGAAATTAATATTTTAGAACATTACTACTGTGTACTATAAATGTTATAAATATCTGTTTTAAAAGTTGTTCACATCTGTGGTTATAAAGCCCAGTTCTGCTGTTTGACTTGAACCATATGGGTTGATTAAATGTTATTAGGTGTTAAATTTCACTGGATGTATCAAGTATTATTAGCCCAGGGTATTGAATCTGTGGTCACATGCACCGCTAAAGTCTGATTTGTTCCGTGCTGTGCCTCAAAGATTTCCATTTTAGAATGTATCTAATTCACCTTGTAGGATATTGGCTTGGTCTTGTACGGATTGATAGTCTGCAGACAAAATGCAAAAACAACTCAGGAGGTGATAAAAAAAAGATTCATCTCTATTATTAGCTTTTCAAGGTTTGCATACACTGCAAAACATTTGCAAAGATACAGAGAACACATCAGAATTGTCCATTCTTACCATTTTTACCACCCAGTTAGTCATACAAGTGGCTGGAGCAACACCCCTATGAGGAAAGGGTGTTTAGTTTAGAAAGAAAGACATGAGGTGTACAAAATTAAGCATGGTGTGGAGAAAGTTGACAGGGAAACATTTTCTCCCTTTCATATAATACTAAAACCCAATGGGGTCATCCCATGAACCTGATTGTTGGGAACTTTAGGACAGATGAAGGGAAGTATTTCTTCACACAGTACATAGTTAAACTATGGAATTCGCTACCACAAGATGTCATGACAGCCAGCAATTTGGATGGCTTTAAAAGTGGATTAGACAAATGCATGGAGAATAAGACTATCAATGACTACTAGTCCTGATGGCTATATACGACTTCCAGGATCAGAGGCAGTATCTCTCTGTTCACCGCTTCTGGGGAACATGAGCGGGAGGGTGCTAGTAAACTCATGTGCTACTTGTGGGCTTCCCACAAGTAGCTGGTTGGCCACCATGTATGCAGAATGCTGGATGAGGTGGATCCTTGGTCTGATCCAGCAGGGCTCTTCTTACGTTTTTAGAGTTTCACTAAGTATGTTTGCCTAAGTAACAAAACACCTTATTGATTCTGTATGAATGCTGCTACTTATCAGTGAAATAGCGCTTTAAAAATCTTTTAAAATTTCACTTGGGATGGTGAGGGAAGAAAAAAGAGTGTAATAAATTGAGTGCTATGTGGGTTGAGCCATGAAAGAGGCACAATACAGGTTGTATTCCTGCAGCAGATATCTGACTCTCTTAAGTTATCTGGAACCATTGGCTTTGCAGTGCCTCTGTTCTCCACTTGGAGCACACTACTGATGGTATAGCTAATGACTTGGGTAGGGCTGGAGGTCAAAATGGAGATTAGATGTCACCAGATGTTTGCTGGTGACCACAGCAGAGAGCCACTGAGGTACAGGGCAGTGTTCTGAAAAAATGTTCTATCTTCAGGGAATCCTTTCCGTATATGTACTAAGGAGCCAAGGCACAATGTGGAAGGTTCTGGGGCATATTCTATGGCTGGTCCACCATCCCAACCACTCCCACCATCCCCAGCCCATACAACTGGAAGGCACCAAGTTGGAGAAGACTATGGTTACACACTGACCTGGTTCTCACAATCACCGCAGTGCACCATGACTTAGTTAAGCCATGGTGGGTTGCGGCATGTGCTGGGAGGCTTTTGAATATTCAAGATGCAATTGTGGCTTGTTGCGTCGTCCAAACCCAGCAGGGGTGCGTTGTGCAAGGGTAAAACAACCCTTGCATAATCCTAAAACAAGCCATGGTTTATGCAAGAGTTGTTTTAACCCTTGCACAACTCACCGTCGCTGGGTATGGATGACATGACAGGCCTTGGTCATGGCTTGAATATTCAAAATGGCTGCCCACACATGCGGCAGCCACAGTGGTCTGTTTGATCATGTGAACTGGCCCATTTAGTTCATATCAGGGCAGAGGCCCAGGCACCACTACCCTGCATTCGTTCAACTTAAAATTCACCTAACGCTCCCTTGAAAGGAAGGCTGGTAATGGGAACAAGCCATGTGTCCACATGAAACATGTGGTTAGAGTTGGACTGGGACTCGGAGAGATCCAGGTTCTAGCCCCCACTTGGCCATTGGGCAAGTTTGGGCCAGTCACTGACCCTCAGCCTAATCTACTTCACAGGGTTGTTATGATCATAAAATGGAGCGGAGGAGGACTATGTAAGACACCTTGGATTCCTTGCAAGAGGGGGAAAAGGTGGGATATAAATTTAATAAATAAATAAATTTGGGGGAATGTGTCAGCACTCTCAACGGGGCATAAATGTAATAATAAATAAAATGTCGCAAAGAAACGTGCTTGCCATTAATGTCCTTCTTGTGGAGAAGCTTCCAAGGAACCACAGGGTTCTGAGGGATCTCTGCTTGAAAATGACTGGTTTAATGGAGAGAACGTTTGGCTTGGACTGGCAAGGCCTGGTTTCAAAAACCCTGCCCAACAACGAAACTCACTGGGCGGTTCATGAGGGTGACTCTCTCTGCAGCCTCACTTAACCGCACAGGGGCACTGCAAGGATAAAATGGGATGACCGCATCAGTGCTGCCCTGAGTGCGGAGGGCAGAGAGAGTAGAAATGTAAACAGAAATAAAATGTTGGCTGCGGCCGGAACACACTGGGCTGCGGCTCACCTGCCTTCCACCCTTAGGAACACAGGAAGCCACCTTATACCGAGTCAGACCCTGGGTCCATCTAGCCCAGGATTGCCGACACTGACTGGCAGCAGCTCTCCAGGGTTTCAGGCAGGATTCTTTCCTAGCCCTACCTGGAGATGCTGGGGATTGAACCTGGGGCCTTCTCCATGCAAAGCAGGGGCTCCAACACTGAGCTACGGTCGCTCCCTCACCACTCTCCTTGGATTCACCCTGAGAAGGAAATGCCCTGTCTCTCTCAACCACTTCATATCCTGAAATTTGGCCTTTCACCCAGCTGCTCAATACAAAAGTGATATCGTCTCTACAGGCCGAGTTAATGGGCTCTTAATTGAAAGTGCTGGCTTTACAGCAGTTTGTATTCACAGAAGGGGAAATCAAGGGATGCCTTTTTGCTTAAAATCAACGCTGACAAATGTCAGTCACCAGGGGGTCACCTGGCAAGTGTGCAGTTTTCTGTGTGTTTTTTAAACAGTCCAACATCTACAGTTATTGAAACTGCCACATCTCTGACAGGAGAGGTGATGATGTTATTGATAAGCCCCCCCCAGTTGAGGTGCTCTGCCCGTGGCAGATATACAGATCCTCAAGGAAACAGAATGCAGAGAAGTAAGGAAAAAGTAACTGATCCCAGGGTATCTAAGAAGCCCGGTGCATACACAAAGGGTGGGGTGAGTGAGGCCCTCCTGAAGCCTGCTCTCTTCCAGGGCTCAGGAGAGGATTCTTTCTGCTGCCCCTACCAGTTCAAGTAAAGAACATGAAGGAGGGGTAGTGGTGAGGAGGGGGAAATGCTGTAGGCGACAATTCCAGGACCTGTTGCACGTCAAAGTGAGCATGACCAAGCCTAGAAACCTTGTTTATTTGTAGCTGAGCTCTTTATAAAACAATTAATGCCAGACATCTGGTGGATGTTCTTACAGCACAATCTTATACACATCAACTGAGAAGTAACTCCTGTTGACTTCAGTGCTACTTGCTCCAGGGTAAACATGTATTGGATTGCAGCCTCAACCAGCTTTGAACCAATCAGTTGCAAACTGGAGGCATCCAGCCATCGTGACTGGAAGCCTTTTTTTCACCAGCACTCTTTGCAAAATGCGTCAAGATTCTCTCTGTATTCTAGACAGGGAATTCCCCAAGTCCTCTAATCTGTTTTTCTATCCCAAAAGGGCAACTGCCTTAAAAGTCTGCAAAGGCAGCTGCTGTGTAAGTAATGTCATTTCAACTAAAGACTTCAATCTCCGGTAGTCTTGCTCCCTTTACCTCCTGGCAAAACAAACACACAACACACACACACCCTCATTATCCCTTATATCAAGGGTAGGGAACTTCAAGTCTGGGGTCAACTCTGGCCCTCAGATAGCCATGCCTCCTTCCCCTAGCTCCACCCCTTTCCCCCAGCAACTGATTGTTTGGTCGTTTCCTGGCTTTTGCACAGTTTTTTCCACATTCTAGAAGGTTGAAATGCCTCTCCTAAAGCTTCATTCCTGGCAGTAAGAGCTATAAGCTACAATATGCTGGTATTTTCTGTATTTTTGGCCACACCGCTTTTGCCAAAACGTGGCCCCCAATAGCGTCTCCAAAATGGAATTTGGCCCTTGGGCTGAAAGAGGTTCCCCAGCCCTACTTTATACCCGCAGACACACGTACCTACGCCTCATTACCTCTGACAAAATACAATCTCCACATTTTCCTCTTATGGTATACTCATTTGTAATGTTTTTTAAAAGAAAAAAGAGAGTTGAATGATATGGATAAAGAAACAGGTCTGTTACCATGCATCAAAAGCTGCCCAAGAAAAAAAACATTAACAAAGGCAGTGTCACAATCGCTCTTTGGTTCTAGGCCATTCATTCTTCATACCATGCTAATGTACTGTACGTGTATGAGCAGATGTTCTAGTCATGCACACATGCTTCTGTTTAGTTTATGGGAAGGGAAAACGTACCATTAAAAGGTGTTCCTTTTCATCAATACTGGTGCAGCTCCAACAGAAAAGTTGACTTTGCAATGAATAAAAAGGGCTGGGATAGACTGAATCACCAGCTGATACATTTTGTTCTGGTTAGAATTGGACACAATTTTGACAAAGCATACCCTGATGACAGTCTTCAGAGGGTTTTTCCCCCCAAAGAGATCAGAACAAAACATTCTCAACCTCTAAACAAGAATAGAGTTCCACATTCACCTAAAGCCATCTCAAGCCCTATTAACAGGGCAATCTTTGTTAGGGACCAGTGCTAAAAAGACAGCAATTAAAGGCTGCTTTACACAGTGCTAGCAGAGGCGTGGTTGCTGCCACCACAATTGTTCTTCCCATGCTGCTCTGAGAAAGTATAAAGCTCCCAGTGTTTTCATGCTTTCATAAATACACAATTACAGCTGCACTCTTTGGACAGAAGCTTTACAGATTTCCAGAGCATCATGGGTTCAACCCACAGAGATAAGCAGCAACAACGCCACTCCAGGTCACATGTAAGGAAACTCTACCCTGGGAGAACTAATGCAGTATAGTAGTTTGAATGCCAAACTAGGGAGATCTCCTGGGTTCTAATCACTGTGTGATCGTGGGCCAGTCACTATCTTTCAGCCCACTTCACAGGGTTGTTGTAATGATTTAAAATAGATAGGGGCAGAACCATATATGCCGCCTCTCATCTTCAGGAGGAAGGGTGGGGAAAAGTGTAATAAAATAAATAACTGGACCCACACTTTACTGTGAGAGGCTCATGGGTGCTAGAACACAGACTGCAAACAACTGGCTAAACAATTTCGGGGCACGCCAAAAGCAGAAGAGAAGCCAGACTCCATTCCACCGCCCTTGAAGTAGACAACAGCATTTAATGCATTAGCTCTAGGGATATACAGACTCCCCACTGTCCGTTCTAGTGGGGAATCCGCCTGGGGGGGGGGGGGGAGGCAATCCGTTCCTCCCCCCTGGAATCCTCCGGAGTGGATTCTTGGACGCTTACCTTGACAGGTAAGCTTACGGCCGGAGCCGTTCTCCGCGCCGATCGCCATTTTTTTTTTTTTAAGGCGATTGGCGCAGAGGAGAACAGCTCCGGTGGAACAAACAGCCAAGTGCTGTCCCATGCGGAATCCTCCTGGAGCGGAGGTAAGTGGGGCCAATCCGCCACGGATTCCAGAGGCCAGATTCCAAAGAGTCCGGCCTCATTTGAATCCGCGGTGGATTTCTCTAACATCCCTAATTGGCTCTCCTTTGGTTAGCAGTTTTAGGTCACCCTTTAACCAACAGGGACACAGAAGATGCCCTTGTTAAAGTGAGAATTTGAAGCAGAGGAGCAGGGAGGGTGGTAAGGCCCTTTCGTAACTGCACACCAGCTTGAGAGCCTCCTTTTGATATGCAGCGAAAAGCTCTTGGACTATTTCTGGATACTCTGACTCACAGTCTGGAAGCTCTTATACTTGCTGGTTTCTACAGCCAGTGAGCAAATCTTTGATGCTATACAGTAGGCCAAGGATGACGGCACTTTCAGAAACACTAAAGTGTGACCACAATGTTGCATGATTCGGGAAAACCAAACCAGCATACACATGCAAGGTTAGTAATAGTAATAATAATAAATAAAATGTTATCCCCATTCCAAAATGCAAAACCAAAGCCCTCTTTCAAGCGCAGACCTGTTCTTTGGGACGCAGCGAGCTCACAGGTTGCAGGCTCTGTACCTGTTGGTCCAGGAGGCAGTGCATACGGCATAGAAGAGGCTGGGACTCCTGGCCTGCCATGCTGGAAGGAGGCACCAGGAGGAGGGGGAGGAAGAAGAGGAGAACTCGGATTCAAGCTCGTCGGAGAGGCTTGGGGCTGTGCTGGATATAACTGAGAAGGCATGGAACTGGGAGGATTAGAGGGCATGTAAGGAGGGTTGGGGTTAGTGTAGGAGGCTGAAGCAGGAGGAGTGAGAGGCGGCTGTTGGGGTTGATAGAGCGACGGTCCCCCCGTTCCGAAAGAATACTGCTGTGCTGGCTGACAAGCTACATTGGAGGGGAAAAAGGAGAATGTTAGTTCGTGAAGCGAGGTCTGACTCACATTGAGAACACACAGCCTTCCTGAGAGGGGCTGCGTGTAATTATTCCAGATCATAGACTTTGGCTAGGCTCCTTGTTAACATTAAAAAGAAAACTCCAATCAATCTCTACATAGAATTAAAAATCAAAACAAAGCACATCAGAACTCATGTAACTACCTCTTACTAATTTAGAAGACACATTTTTCAGCTGAGTGCCATTTCTTCCTTTGAAATTATAACCATTAGCGTCGGACTGACAATTCCTTGGCCCGTAAGATTAAAAAAAAACCCCTCTGCACTGCACTGCCCAGCCCCCTCTCCTGGAATAGAAATTGCTTGGCTGTTAAGTACTATAACATTTGTTATTAACTTGGGCAGGGTGGGAGGGAAGAGAGAGAAAAATCAAAGTAATACCGCAGGATTGCAGTTATTCCACTGCAAAATCTAACGCTCATTTATTTAAGGCCTCCAAGATGCCCTAAGCGATACTTGTCAATCCTACCCGAACCAACACAGCACGGTGGACCAAGGACTGGGTTTGAAAGGGAATGAGCCAGACAGCCAAGATGAAACACAGGCTCAGGCATAAATCTCACTGGGAAGGTCCCTGGGGAAGCCACTATCTCTTGTCCTCTCAAATAGTGCTGGGAGGAAAACGTAAGATACGGGTATAAGCCATTCTGGGCCTTTGGGATAAGACAGAAAAAGCAATCCAAAAGCTGTCATATTTTTATTTAAAATATTTATATTCTGCTCTTCCTTGTCAATTAAGAAGTTTTATAAGGTTACTCAAGAAAAGGGATGGCCAATGGCAGAATTCTCAGGGTAGTGGTCCAAGAAGCAGAAGCATCTCTTGCCAGACAAACTGACTTCCCCCACACGTGGTCAGGCTTCATAACAATTTTGGTGTGATCTAGCATTATGGGGTTTCCTCTTGCCTGAGCACAAGACACGTGCTCAGGCATAGTATCCAGAAAGAATACCTATATTTACATTTTATAAACAAGATCTAAAGAGAGATGAAGAACAAACGTGGGATTGCTTTGCGTCTTACAATTTGAATGGAAAAATGGGGGGGGGGAGTGAAGAAAAAGTGGGTTAATCTTTTGCCACACTTTGATTAATTTTTGGTAGGGTTATCTCAGACCAGGTAACATTACCTGAGTGGGGGTGGCTAGACTGACCTTGCAGACTGCCAGCTAACCATCCTTGCTTTATAGCAGGGGTGCAGAACTTCAGGCTCTGTGCCAAAGTCAGCCCTCCAGGGGTCCCAATCCAGCTGTCCTAGGGGCCTGAGATGTCCACACCCCTTCCTCCGGCCCAGCATTTTCCCTCAACTAATCGGGGTTTGCTGGCTTTTGCATGAGCTTTTCCACTTTATAAAAGATTGAAATGCCTTTCCTAAGGCTTCGTTACTGGCAGTGACTGGGTTTATTTATTTATCTATTACATTTATATCCCGCCTTTTTTCCTCCTTAAGGAACCCAAGGTGGGTTCACACAACACAATAACCCACACTCAAGGGTTGAGAGTATGGGGTGTCATTGAACTGTGGGTGGTTGTTGAAATGTGGGTTATCGTGTTTTCTGAACCCAGCTGCGATAACAAACCATGGTTTGATAACCACGAACAACCCACAGTTCACAACCCAACAACAATCCATGGGTTCTTGTAACATATGCCTGTTATATTAATGTATGTGTTTGCATTGTTAAATGTGTTAATAGAGTGTTAGAGAGTGAATGAAAGGTGGGAGGGGCTTGTGTATAAGGATTCTGAGGTTATAAAAAGAATGAATTCACAGAGGATGGATAGGGCCTTAGGGACTGATGAAGCTACATCTAGTGAGTGGGGTTTTGGGAATAGGATTTAGAAAGGGTAGAGTAGGTAGGTAGGTAGGTAAGGACCAAGCACAGATTGATTAATAATAATATATAACTCTTCTTATGTTAAATACATTTTTATTTGTTTGTTTTTTAACTACAAAATCCCACGTGTTGGTTTGTCTTATTGTACTACCATTAGAAAAACATATTTCCTTGTTATTTCTCCTGTATTGGACAGAGGGAACCAATTAGCCATATTGAGTGTCTCTTTGACACAGAGAGTAAAGGGGCTGAAGCTCTGAGTGTCAGTGAGGACAACCGCCCAAAGTGGAGGCAGACATCCTGAGGGTTTTTGCTCATTCATCAGGTGGACACTGGAGAAGGTAGAACCCAGGGCAGGAATGTCCCAGTTCTCTTTATGTTTGTGGTCAACAAATCATGGTTTGTTAGTGCAGCTGGATTCAGGCAACACGATAATCCATGGTTCAACGACAACCCACACTCAATCCTTGAGTGTGGCTTATTGTATTGTATGAACCCAGTCAGTAAGAGCTTTAAGCTAAAATGTGCTGGTATTTGGGCCCCACCTCCTTCACCTTCCGCCCAGCCTATCACTGGCATGTGGCCCCAAGAGCTTCTTCGAAATGGAATTCAGCTTGGGTTGAAAGAGGTCCAACACCCTTACTTTTATAGCATGTCAGGTCAAATTATAAGAATACAGCATGTCACACTGCTCCACCCAATCTAAAGCAAGCTAGCTTGCATGAACTCACTGTTATTTAGGGAGAGAGAGGGAAAGATTGCAACTACTTACGCTGTGGATATCCCTGTCGTGCCCCAACCTGCGAGTACATGTTATAGCCAGGAGGTGCAGGCTGAGGTGGTGGTACATTCGGATTGATGGACCCTGGCATAATAAACCCTGGAGGAGGAGGGGCATTTTCTCCCTGCGAAACAAATGAGGTGAAAAATTAAAATAAAGTTAGGTTTGCTTTGTGGCAGCAATGAAGGACGGACCTGGGATTATGGTTTTCCTATGTAAAGGTTCTAAACTTACAGCAGCCATTAGCCCATGTGTCATTCCTTTCTACTGTCCACCGTTATCATATGACCATCTTTGCACGCCAGGGAGTTTGAATGAAAAGATAGACTATGTAACAGGCTACCAAAAAGCTGGCAATGTTAATCTGCAAAGACATTGGTGAAGTGGCGCAACCTAATGTATGCTGAATTTCTTACTGGAGGTGGGGGGGCATCTGTTTCAAGATGCTTTCTAGGGCTAAACCAGTTATTCTACTTGTTAGGGAGAAATCTGAGGATGGGGAAGGAAGCTTAGATGACTTAAGCCCATCTGTTCTGCCCCCACCCCCGGTTATAGTTAGGGGGCTTTATTGCTTACACTCAAAATTTGATTCATAGACCAGCTGACATTTTCTTTGGGCTCCTGCAAGGATCTTTAAATACAGCAATAGCAACACGGGCGGTGGAATGAAACCTGATTGAATTGAAAACCTGAGACTGCTCCCCATATGGCCTGGAATGCATGGAGTTCCATACATACAAAGTGTATGAAAAGGTAAGGGGGCGGTGGGGGGCAGGGGGCGGCACGAAGGATATGTGTGCAAGTGTCGATATTTCAAAGGTATATAGAAGGAGAGCAGATCCTGCTCAAAGAGGAATAATGGATGTTATACCTGTGTCTCAGAGGGAGAGGCTGCAGAAGGATGGCTGGGAAGGGCAGTGGGGGTTTTGTTACTCCAGGTAGTGACAGTAGGGGCAACTCTAACCTGAATTGAACAGAGAGATACCAATCATGGAAAAATTTAAAAAATTAAAAATAAAATAAAAATAAAAACCTGAAGGTTGTCAAAACAGCCAGAATGCTCAAAAGCGCACTAATGAAAGCAAACGAGGTTTTCTAGATTTCATGCCATTTTGTAATGAGGCTCAATTAAAATCTTGGTTGTGGCACGCTAGGAGGCAAGCAGCAAGGACACGGAGGCAAGTGGACAGACAACGCGCATGACACGCGTGGGGAAGACAGGCAGCAAACACTTAGCGGCGCTCTGCAGTCTTAAGGACAGATCTGATCATGCCCTTCTGTCAGACTGACGGTTACACTGCCCTTTTGCAACATTTGCCACAGACAAAAATTGACAGCAAACTGCAGCCTTGGCGCCAAATGCTTTATAGATGAAAGAATTAAACGGACGCACACTTGTCGATGTTAGAACATTTAAAAATAGTGATCCTCATATGTCATGCTTGTAAAGGAACGTCCATTGTTAAGACATTAATACAGGAACCCATGTGCAGCGTGAGGCATGAAATCCCAAACATACAAGTAAAGATTCTGGGGTGGGCTGGTGGTGGGGGAATACCGACTCACGCAAAATACTAGAGTGCTGTATGTCTCACCACAGCTGCTGGATTGGGATTACAGAATTAAAACATGGACTCGTACATAAGACACATATGGCCTCTGCAAAAAAACAATACACGGAGTTGTGTAATTAAGCTACAAAAAGGAAAGGACTTCGTCCATTTATCAATTTTTACAAAGTCTATATGTGTTTTGTGCAGTTGTCCATATCTTAATTCTATAATCCCAAACCAGCAATCCACTTTCTGTCTGCATACTGGTGTACACTGAAGTCTCAGAAAGAGATAGGCGTCCATTTGTGTTTTGGTGTTCAACCCAGAAACAATCAGGAAACAATACATGCTTCTCAAGCTCGTGAAATTAAATATATGCACATGGTTTCAAGCATAAAGTGCCCCATTCCCTTTCAAACTATGCTTGGCCATTCAGTATCATAGTTTTTCTCTTTGCTAAACAGCAATGGCCTGGGTATGAACATAACGGCATGACTTGTAAACCATGGTTTGCAGAAGTACAGAATTCCCCTCCTGCGGTTTCCTTTGACCACCATTTAATATTATGCTGGCACCAGCGTGAACATGTTTAAAGCTAACCAGGATTCCTGTGACCATGATTTTTTAAAGCACACTTCAAAGTTTGCTTATGAGAGGAATCCTGGTTAGCTTAAACCAGGTTTGCATGATGTTACACTGCGAGCAGTACTGGACATTCCCAAACCTGTCTTTGCCAGGGTCACACAAACATGGAGACGAAGAAGTATTTGTTGGGGAGAATTAGCAGACAGGATGCAAGGGTGCTTAACTCTTTCCCTGCCCAACCTTTCTCCCTCCTCGTTCCCAACTGTTCTTAATCATTCCCCTCACCCTCAAAGCCAGGCTCCAAAACTGGAAGGAAAGCAGGCTTGCATGGAAATGGCTGTGGGGAACATTTGCAGGCACAGGAGGATTAAGCACCCATCCCTCTCATCACAGAGCTGTAAGAGTTGGGAAGGACCTTGGTGGTCAGCTAATCCAACCCCCTGCTCAATGCAGGATTGCAGCTAAAGCATCTCTGACCAGCGGCCAGCCAGACTCCGCTTAAATCCAGCAAAGGAGAGCCCACTATCTCCCGAGGCAGCCTATACCACTGTCCAACAGCTCATACTGTCAGGAAGTCTCTCCTAATGTTTAGCTGAAATTTGCTCCCCCTGCCACTTCTACCCTTTGGTTCTAATCCTGCCTTTGGAGCAACAGAAAAAAGTCTGCTCTGTCTTCTGTATGACAGCCTTTCAGATATTTGAAAAACACTATGATGTCTCCCCTTAATCTTCTCTTGTTCTGACTAAGCACCCAACTCTTCCAACTGTTCCTCATCTCCCCTATCCTCTTTATTCATGTTACCTTGACAAATGCCAGCTTGGGAGCAACCATTTGCCAAGACAACGTAGTTCCACGCTGAAATGTCTCTCCACGCAACAAGAAGAGAAACATCCTTGAGACAAAACATATTTCCTTTTGTTCACCATTTTGTTAATGGCGTGACTAAATCTTATTTATGAAAAAAATGATATACTGCCTTTTAGCTCTAGAAATGACTAAGGCAGTTTACAGAAATTAAAATCTCATTACAATTAAAACCAAAAACCATTAAAAGCCAGAATTAAAAAAAAAGATAAAATGGAACCATAGCTGGAAAGATTAAAATACACTAAAAGGCTGGCGGAATAAGAATCTCTTAAAAACCATCTGCCTAAAAGATATCAAAGAAGGGGCCAGTCTGGCTTCTCCCGAAAGGGAGTTCCATTCTGTATTTTATATGCTATTTTTTCTTTAAATACCCAATAATAACATATACATTTTAGAGACTGACCTGGTTCACACTTAACAACAACCCAGAATATGGGTCGAGTATGGGTTGTAGTTGAATTGTGGGTTGTCGTTACATGTGAACCCTGCACTATAGTTTAACTATGGGTTGTTAAGCACAAACAACCCAGACTTCATAACCCAACAACAAACCATGGCTTCTCTTCCTGGGTTGTTCATAGTTAACCACTCATAGTTAAACCATAGTACAGGGTTTGCACATAATGACAACCCACGATCCAACAGCAACCCATGATTCAACAACCCATTCTCACTCAACCTATACTCTGGGTTGTCGTTGCATGCAAACCAGGCCATTCTCTCTTTCCTTATTTTGGTTTCAGAAGAGATTTGCCCTCTTTGCCTTATCATAGATCAGCCTTCCCCACCTTGGTTACCTCCAGATGTATTGGACTGCAAGTCCCATCATGCCATGCTTGCTATTCCTCCTTGCCCATGACTCATAGCTTTGCATATGGCAGGTATAAAAGTAGTCGGTTATACTTGGCAAGGCAGCATCACCAAATTCTTTCGGGCTACGCAGTAATACATCTTACTACATCTGCAGTTCTAAACTATTTTTGCCATCTCAAACCAGTCCTTAGCAATAGTGTTTTCTGAACCGGAACTATACCTCCAAACAGTCACCCTCCTATTAGGCTTGGATATACCAGGCTTCCCCAACCTGGTACCCTCCAGATATTTTAGACTACAACTCCCATCAGCACCAGCCAGCATAGCCAGTGCTCATAAATGATGGGAGTTGTAGTCCAAAATATCTGGAGGGCACCAGGATGTTAAAGGCTCAGATATACAGACAGCCCCTTTCTCTGCATCGTACCTCCCATTCTCTAATAATTAATTTGGCCTCCTCAGGAATAGATGCAGACTGTTGACAAAGTAATTGCTTTTAATTGGCTCTCCCCAACCTAGAACCTCCCATTCCCTAATAACTGCTTTTAATTGGCTCTACCACCTAACCCTGACTCATATGTACCTGCATATCTTTTCAGCACACAATGGGCTGACAAAAGCCCACCCCAACCAAGTGTGCTTTTGCTGCATCCGCTCTCCTTGAGCTGCTCTTATCCCACCTGCCTGGTGGCGAGGCCTGAAGAAAAATCTGACTCCAATTCTGCTTCCAGGTCGAACTGTGCACACTAACAAAAGCAATTAACTGCAAAACCAATAGGTGTTGATTATTGGGAGGGGGAGCAGTTAATTGCTTTTGTTAACATGCACCCTTTGACCTGAGGGAGGAGAAGAGAAGAAGCTCCCCAAAGATCGTTGCCAGAGGGCCCATAGCCTCTAGTGCCGGCCCTGCCCAATTCATTTGGGGCAATGGAACAAAGAGCTGCAGGTTGCGCTCTTCTCATCTATAAAACAGCCACACAAGTAAGACCTACAGAAGTTACTAGCCTATAACAATGTTCAGCAACCACTCTGTCCACAAACATCTCTTCCCTGCTAGCCATTTGTGGCCTGAACAACAGCCTAAAAGAACAACTCATCTCTTTTCCAGTTTATAAATACCTCCCTACTTGGTCATCTGTGAGAAAATTCTTGCTCACCATAGACAACCAAGACAGGTTATTTATTTATAAGCTTGCTATAAATGGGCTACTTTAACTAAGTTCTAAGATTGCTCTCACAGCTGTTGGGCAAATATATTGGTAGACTACAGAGACATAAGCTTTGGAGGGAAATTAGCTAGCTTATTCTCAGCTGAAGAGATAGCGGTAAACATGACTGAAATTCAAGACCCACATAGGGAATTAAAGCAAGGGGGCAGGGGGAGGAAATCAGACAAAAGAATCTTCCAAACAGTATTTGGGTGCCTGAACACTTAAGTGTTTAAAAGTGCATTTTACATTAATAAAAGCTGGTTTGCCATCACATGAAACTTCAAGCAGGATGGTGGATAAAGATTTCCAAGAGCGCTTTCTAGAAATGAAGTACAAGATGCATTTGTACAAACTGTAAAAAGCACACACACAAGTTACTATTCAAAAGGCTTGCAAGAGGCACTTCATACCCACGCCAGTGACAGTGACGCGCAGAACACAAAATGGAACGATTCAAACAACAATGTTTTGAGTGGCCTAACCGGAAGTTTAAGTGTGTCTGCTGAAGAGGTCCTTTACCTGCTGGTAATATTGCTGGGCGGGGACTTGTGGCATCTGCATCTGGCCAGCTGCAGGCCCGACTCTTTCCTTGGCTGCAAATTGTCTCTCATAAGGTGCCTTCGGTGCCTCTGGGCCCCTGGGAAGCTCTCCTTGAGCTCTACAAATTCTGTCCCGCAACTGCACAATATTTGGCTGCAAACCATAAAACAAGGAATTTTACACACACACATAGGACCAGTGAGCCCGGTTCATTCCCCAATTTTTAGAACAGCCTTCTTTGACCTGATGCCCCCCAGATGTTTTAGCTGGGGCATGCTGGGAGCTATAGCCCAACACATCTGGAGGCCACCAGGTTGAGGAAGGCTGCTTTAGAAGGCAATCTAAATTGGGCTAGCTTAATTCAGACAGTACGCAAGCTACATTTGTTATTCAGCAACCTCCGGAAGTGTGACACCTCACCACCCCAGTATGGGGGAACATTGAGCATCATGAACATGAGTCAAAATGTCTGAAGGAATTTACATCAAGTTCCCCCAGAGGAAAGGGAAGGAATTCTCAGGGTGAAAGACATAAAAAGACCCCTCAGAGAGAGACATGGGGAGAGGAACTGTCAGGCACAGTTGTACGGTGACGGCGACAGCAGTTCCTATAGTTCCAGTTAAGCCTTTGCTCCCATTTTGAGTTTCTCCCTAAATACACTGACATTTTGCAGGCTATCAGGCAGTGTTTCACCTCTCACTTTAACACACAGAAAACCCCACCACCAAGTAGTAAAATGAATGAGCCTGGTAGGTGAAAGAGAGCCAGTGTGGTATAGCGGTTAGAGTGTTAGACTAGGACTCGGGAGATCCGGGATCTAGTCCCCACTCGGCCATGAAGCTCATTGGGTGACTTTGGGCCAGTAACTGACTCTCAGTCTAACCTACCTCACAGGGTTGTTGTGAGGATAAAATGGAGAGGAGGACCATGTAAGCTGCCTTGGGCTTCTTGCAAGAGGAAAATGGTGGGGTATAAATGTAATAATAAGTAAATAAATAAATGAAATGTCTCCAAATGTCAGTTTTATCTGGTATCTATATTGCAAGAGAAAGTTTCCTGTGTTTTCAAAGTCTGTTCATCTAGCGTAAGGCAAAAGAAGAAGAAAAACGAAAAAAGATGCAGCAGCGAAGCCCATTTACCTGGTTGGTGTTAGCAGGAAGGAAAGCTAATGCTGCAGCAATGCTGCCCTGCGAAGCCAAGAGGTTGGCATACTGACTCATCCTTTCAGCCAGAAGTGCCCCTACAGCATTGGCATCCATCACCTGTGTCTGCTGGACTGCCTTACGCAGGATTACCACTTTTTCAATGAGGTCCTGGAAGGAGAAGGGAAAAGAGGTGACAGCTAAGTGGAAAGCAGAGCACAACTCGACGAAGAGCTTTACTAATGTACGCGGTTCTAATCTGCAGGGGTTGATGGAGGTGATGGTGGTAGTCACATCCCTTTTAAGGGGGATGGGAGTTGTGTTGGAGCACAGATACTGCAACCCATTAAATTACACAAGGCCACAGTTGGCTTATTTTCACAAGCCCAAGTACCAGAAATGGCAAGCTATAACCTTGCAGCTGATCAACATTTGAGAAAAAAGTGTGCGAACCATTTGTTTGTTAGCTTTACACTAGGGGTTGACGGCACATGGCTTGCAGGTCACGTACAGCCCTCCTATACTCAAGTGCGGTCCCCGCAGCTGTAATGTTGAATTTGGTGGTGGCACAAAATAATAACTGGCAAACCGCTATTTTGGTGGCAAAAAGCTACAGAGGCGTACAAAGGACAAATATAGCTTGAGAACAAGCTAAATGTGACCTTCTTAAGCTTCTATAGCAGGGAGGGGTTACCACTGCAGCACCACTGAATTCGGCAGGAATGTGGCCTGGGGAAGTCAAAAGTGGCCCCCGGACCCTCTGAAGGTGCCCACTTACAGTAGCAGCTTGCACTCAAAGGGAAATGGAAATAACGAAAGGGGCTTCCAAAAGCCTATAGAATTTCAAATAAAGTTTAAAATGCCACGTATCTCACAAGGGACCATGCCAAAAGGGAACCAATTAACAAAGACACTAACCTGCAGGGACAGCGGATTGCTTCCATCCTGGGCTTTAGTCCAGCAGGCAACCAGCTTCTCTACATTCCCTGCACAAATGTAACACAGGCAAGCCTGCGTCTGCAGAAGGCTGTCACTTTCACTTTCAAGTCTAGTACCCAACAAATCTAAGAATTAGGAATAAGAGCAAAGGAAAGATATGCTTGAATTTCTACAACAAAAAGCCTAAATCATTAAAACACATGAAATATCTGGTACAGTGGTCATGTTCCAAATGAGAAGAATGTGTTGAGGCTTCAAGTACTCCTTCCTTCACTTGCGTGTACCTGCTCCCTCTTCCATTTGCTGAGTTCTTCTAACCACTGTTTCCTGTGACATCCAAATCAGACAAACTATGGTTAGTGCTAACCTCAGTTGCCCAATTTGGACAATGCAATGAAGTGTGGTTATAGCAACCAGGAAAAGGAAGAGAGAATCAGTGTGTGAGAGGGGGGAAGAGGGAAAATGAGGAAGCATATATCAGATTGTCCAAACCCTGGTCTCACTTTGGAGGATCATCGGAACAGAGTCAGAATTGCAGTGGGGAGTAACTGACAAGGTTCAGATTTGCTCTGCACGAGTGGGACTAAGTGGACATGCTGCCCCCCACACCCTCCTCACTTCCACTTTTAATCCACAACCTACAGTTGTCTGGGTCATGGGTTGTTGGGAGTAATGTGTGAACCCGGAGTGCTGGGTTGTTTAGGGTTAAACAACCCAGGGGTTAGCCTATGGTTAATTAATCCACGATTTGCTGTTACATGCGAACTGCCTCATTATATCAAATCCAGTTAATATACTGCAGTCCCTAGAAGGGCCTCACGTAGGTAATCAAAGGTTGTTTGGATTTTGCTTCAAGGGCTGATTTTTCAGAAGACCTCCCACAGTTGGTGCTACCAACTGCAAACTAAGGCAGTTCAAGATCTAGAAAGTTTTCACGTTAAGTGAGCAAAGAGGGCCAACTTCTAGAGGATGTTCCCTGCTGCTGTGTTCTGATCTGTAGTTCTCTAAGAGACTAATAAAGCTATGGTGTTATTTAATCCAATAGACCAGCCTTCCTCCAGATCATAGCTGGCTGGGGATGATGGGAGTTGTAGCCTACCACATTTGGATGGTGCCAGGTTGGGGGAAGCCTGCAATAGAATCATAGAATCATAGAATAGTAGGGTTGGAAGGGGCCTACAAAGCCATCGAGTCCAACCCCCTGCTCAATGCAGGAATCCAAGTCAGAGCATCCCTGACAAATGGCTGTCCAGCCTCGTCTTGAAGGCCTCCAGTGTGGGAGAGCCCACCACCTCCCCAGGTAATTGGTTCCATTGCCTAATATTCCAATAGAGCATGAACACTGCCAAGCTCCAGAATGCCTGCCTCCCATATGAATTCTCCTTCCTGTCACAGACCAGTAGAACACTGTTAGCACCTGGGGTGTGGTAGCATTTGGTGATGCGTACAATAGAAGAACTGGAATATTGTTTTCAGCTTTAGGAATTAAAATCCCGAGAGTCTAAATTAAAGAAATTAGTAACAGATGTGTCCATGTACTATTTCACTGAAGTATATTACAAGAGGTATAAAATAAAATACGTTGCATTTAAATGAAAAAAGAGTAACCCAATACTTTATCTACGTCCATTTTCCTTACCACAGAGAGCTGCAAATTCATCTGGCCTAGCGTAAGTCAACACAGCAGCTAGAGCCTCTCTCCAGTTCTGCACATCACAAGACTGGACAATCTCCTTCCAGTTCTTGGTCACAACTGCAGTGATGAGCTGGAAAGGAAGAAATACAAACTGTCCATTCAGAATGTCCTTTCCCATCACTGAGTATTTTATTGAGCAAGGGTCCCAACCACAAGATACACAACACACTAAGAGCCAAGAATGTTAAAAGGTTCTGTAAGTCTTGCTTTAAAATTACATTTACACTGTACAGTATTCTTGTTCCTACTATACTGCTGCACTAATAGGATCACTTCAATTGCAATCTGTCAGGGATGGATCTACACATGCAGGAGCATGACGTGATAAGAGTTTTCAGGACACAGAATGTATTGACTGGATTCAGACAACACAATCACCCACACTGAAGTGTTGAGTACAGGTTGAGTGTGGGTTATCGAACTGTGGGTTATTGTGTTGTCTGAACCCAGACACTCTAACAAATCATGGTTTGTTAAACCACGAACAACCCATGAAGAGAACCTCTGGTTTCATAGAATCATGGAATAGGAGGGGTGGAAGGGGCCTATAAGACCATTGAGTCCAACCCGATTGCTGTTGGGTTGTGAACTGTGGGTTGTTTGTGGTTAACAAACCACAATTTGTTATCACAGATGGGTTCTGACAACAAAATAATCCATGTTTCAACAACAGGCCATGGTTTACACTCAATCCATACTCACCCCGTAAGTATGTGTTAATGTGTTGTCTGAACCCAGCCATTGTGTCACTTCACAGTGCAGATTGATGATCGGATGTTTTGTGTGCCCCCCACTTTAAAAGCCTTGCAAGTAGAAAACTAGTATATAAAAGGGAGAAAAGTCGTACTTCAGTCCTCTTGGTTGTGCTAGCTTTTCCACTTACAGGGAGTTTATGTCTCATACAGGAACATTCAAAAGTGCAATTGGGGTCTGAAGCGATACAGTCCAATTTACTACCTCAGAGCGCTATAACCTCAAGGCTGGATCCAGCAGCCTTGTGTCATCTTTTTATTCCACTTCCTCCCCCATCCATTCCACTGCCATACCTTACCAATTCTTTCTTTCCAGCATTTCCAAGAACTGGTCTTTCTTGGGCTGAGCTCTCCCAAACAACAGATGATGTCAGGACTGTACCACTTTGGTATGCATGTGGAGGCTCAATTTGCCTGAATGCTTTCTTCTCCATATGAAAATGCTCTCCCCATAGAAAACTAGGCATCAGGGGAAGGAGCTGTAGCCAAGCCTTTTGTTGACATATTGTTTTTTTGCATATAGTAGCAGCACCAACAGCTTTGGTAAGGAGGAACATTCAATTATGGACACTTCACTGCAGTCTGAAGTGGTACAGTCCAAATGCAGGTTTGTCACCTCATCTACTCTTTATGCTTACTAGGCCAGGGATAGGCAGATTTCAGGCTCAGAGATCTATTTTGGGGTGTGTGTTCTTTAATTAGAACCCCAAAATCCACCCCAAAGCATTTTTTAGACATATACTTAGAATTAAAGAATTCTGAGCCCAGGAATTTGTTTTGAGGAACAGAACAGAATGGAGTTCACAGTCATGCTGCACCAAAATTCACACCTGGTTACCCCATGCGTTTTCATTTCAGCAGTATAACTCACTGGGGAGGAGTGGGGAGTCATTTTACAGTGCTACTGTTGAACGACTGGGCATCAGAAATCCTTTCCCATTTACTGCAAATCACCCAGAGTTCTACCAGTAGGGCCCAGATCTACCTCCTTCCTAGCCCTGAAGTTTCTACTACTAAAACCCAGTCCATTCTCACAAATGCCAGTCACCTTGACCCAGCACCAGCTCCAGATTTTTGAGGACCCTTGGGCAAGACACCCTCAATGCCCCCCACCACTCAGCGAGTCGACCTTCTCACTGCCAATGCCACTAGCTGCTATTGCTCCTCATCCTCTTTCTCATCACTGTTACCACTTGCTTGCTTGACAGGCAGAGAGCCAGGGAGCAAGTCAGTAGTGGCATCTACTGATCCTTCTCCTCACCGCCACCACTGTTATCTGGGCAGAGCAAGAGGCAGGTGAACAAGCAGGTTCCAGTGGTGAAAAAAAGGAGAAAGTCCAGGGGGCTCCTGTCAGTGGGCCCCTGCTGGGGTTTGGGCCCTGGGCAGGTGCCCAACTGTGCCTACCCTTGACACCAGCCCTGCCTTGACCACTATAACATCTTCTTGCTCATCTTTTGGCCAGTTGTATCTCCCCTCTTCAGTCAACTGAGGACACGTCACAAAAGTTCTCCCCCTCTCCTGTCCCTTTATTGTATCGCTTCATCCATGCTGGCTTTCTGTCACACTCTTAATCAGCTCTTACCTTCTGTCCCACTTTATCCTGCCTGCTTTTCCTTTTATCTCCCTACATTTGCTGTATCTTACTGCATCTGCATAAGCCCATTTATACTCCAGCAACATCCTCGCCTTCTTTTGCTGTTAGCAGCTTCAAACATGACGAAAGTGCAGTAAGTATAGGGCAGTGATGGTAGCAGAAGAACATGTGTATCTTTCTCTGCTTCTCCATCACATCCATTGATAAATTAGAATGCTAAGATTTTTTACACTGTAAACACTGAGTACCAGAAGACATACACTAAACAAGACCCCCAAGTAAAGTATGTATTTGGTACAAACTGGAATATGGTGTATGTAAAGTGACAGAGAACTGAGAGGAAAAACTAAAATGTATGAAAAAATAAATAAAAACATAGCAGTATGAGAACAGGTGGAAAGAGGATAAAGTCCAGCAGCACAGTATATCGTTATTGCTGGCAGGTAATTCCACACCTCTTAAGCTCTGCTATCTGGTATTTTCAAATGTTTTATTCATCAAGCTCTATACCTTTAAAAACCGTAGAGTGTGCACAGACTGGCACTGGCAACTGAACCCTTTGTTTTACCGCTAGAACTTCCTGGGTCTTGGTAATCTAATTCAGGAACTTGATTGCCTAAAGCTGTGCCAACATTACTTTATCTACATCTGCTGGAGGACTGATTTACTTTTGCCTCATAGCAAAAAGTGGCCTTCGTAGGGACAAGCAATGAAGACTTCAATCTTGAGGAGGTGTGAACAGCTGTCAACTGGAGTAGACTGATGGGACAGTTAGAAAGCAAACCAGGCAACCTGAAATGGAAGTGTGTTTAGGATGAGAGGAAGCTGGTGCCATCTGGGGAAAGCCAATCTGGATGAGCATTTGGGGAAATCTCTCTTCACACAATTTCAAGATGGACTGACCCAAGGTCAGGCATCTGTTAGGAAGCTATCCATGTCCCAGCTTTTATTTACTTAATAAAACACAGAGCTCGCTTTTTGGTTTAGCAGAACCACAAGCCTGTCATCCTATGCAACAACAGCAGTGGATGGAATTTAGGACCCAGTCACTAATTTTAGGACCTGATCCCCTTAAGGGCTACTCCCTTCTCTGGCAAGGGTTTGTACAGCCCAAACAGAACAGCAGATGCATGGTCCTGCCAGCCCTACCATTAGGTAGAGTGAAGCAGTTGCCTCAGGCAGCAGATTTTGGGAGGTGGTAGCAAGCTGTTTGAAGAAAAACCTGTGCGCCATGCACCCTGCTCTGTGGCCCCCTAAGTTAGCCTGCCGCCTTCAGGTGAAGGATGCTGTACTGTCATCAGGGTTGAAGACAGATTCACCTGGCAGGCTAATTGGCTTTCATACTTGGAATGGAAGGAGGCGCCATCTTGTTCTTCACTTCGGGCAGCAAAATGTCTTGGGCCAGTCCTGTTGTTACCCTCCCCTTGGCAGAGATGTCAGCGTGCATTGAGCAGCGCATGTATGTATCCCAGTTAAAAAAAAAAGTATAGTGAAAACTGGTCCAGTGCAGAAAAATCTGAAACCATCTTCTTGTCTGCACCAGGTTGAGGATTAGGGTTTTTTTCTGGCTTACTGCACTTTTAGCTTCCCAGTTGCTAAATGACCAAAAGAGAGCACTCCGGTGGGTGGGGAGGGGACCAGGGAGGGCAGGATATGAGCTATCCTGAGGCCTGTCCAGCCTCCTTTCCACCCCCCCGCCAAAGTGGTGTTGCTAGATGGGCATAAAAGCCCGTCTAGCAAAAAATGTAGGGCGGGAGGAGGAGGAGGAGGCAAAGATTGCTTTCACTGCTCCTTCCATCCTGCATTGGATGATCGGAAGCCCCTAATTTTAGGGGCTTCCAGTCTTAGTTAGTTAAATTTGCATGCAGGTAAATACAGTATTTCAGAAGCATGTTTTCTTTGATTTTAGATGTTGCAAATAATAGTAATTTTGGAAGAGACATTTCTTCTGGGCATGAGAGAAAACTATTTGCAGTTTTTATCAGCAGTTTTATTTTAAAAAATACATTAAAAAAACAACCCTGTTGCCTGCTAAATTGGGGGCACTCTTTTTTAAAGTACATTTTTACAAAATTGATTAAATGCTACAACCCTAGATAGAACAGGACAATTTTATTTATTTATTTATTTCATTTATATCCTGCCTTTTTTCCTCCAAGGAACTCAAGGCAGCATACATAATCTTCCTCCTTCTTCCATTTTATCCTCACAACAATAACCCTGTGAGGTAGGTTGGGCTGAGAGTCTGTGACTGGCCCAAAGTCACCCAATGGGCTTCCATGGCTGAGTGGGGACTAGAACCCGGATCTCCCGACTCTCAGTCCAGTACTCTAGCCACTACACCACACTGGCTCTCAATTTTACATGTTAGCTATATCCAAGGATGCTTTTTTGGGTCAGCCTTCCCCAACCTGGTGCCCTCCAGATGTTCTGGACTTCAACTCCCAGCAGGCCTAGCTAGAATGATGCAAATGGTCAAGAATCCTGGGAGATGTAGTCCAAAACATCTGGAGGGCACCAGGTTGGGGAAGGCTGACCCAAAAAAGCATCCTTGGATATAGCTAACATGTAAAATTGAGAGCCAGTGTGGTGTAGTGGCTAGAGATGTAGTCCAAAACATCTGGAGGGCACCAGGTTGGGGAAGACTGCTCTATGTAAAATACAGCCCCCATTACCTGAACTTCTTTGGGCTGGTACAGGTATTATGAGGCTAATCTGTCAACAGTGGTTAAGAGACTAGAGCAGAGGCTGGATTATATGCTCCGTTCCCAAAGCAAGCTCCCTGCTCCTGCCTTAATTGCAATTAAGAGTTATACTGACAACAATGTTAATTGTGGTTAAGGCTGGAAGTTCACTCTGGGAAGTGGCTGGGACAGGGGGAAGAACCAGCAATCACACAGCCCACTCCTGATTGGCTCATTATTTGAGTTCAGTCATCTCCCCACACCAAAAATTGATCTGATGTTGACATGTCATTGTTGTTCAGTCGTTAAGTCGTGTCCGACTCTTCGTGACCCCATGGACCATAGCACGCCAGGCCTTCCTGTCCTCCGCTCTCTCCCAGAGTGTGCTCAAGTTCATATTCATTGCATCGGCGATGCTATCTAGCCATCCCATCCTCTGCCATCCCCTTCTCCTTTTGCCTTCAGTCTTTCCCAGCATCAGGGTCTTTTCCAGGGAGTTTTCTCTTCGCATTAGGTGGCCAAAATATTGGAGCTTCAGCTTCAGTCCTTCCAATGAGCACTCAGGGTTGATTTCATTTAGGATGGACTGATTTGACCTCCTTTCAGTCCAGGGGACTCATAAGAGTCTTCTCCAGCACCACAGTTCGAAGGCATCAATTCTTTGGCGCTCAGCCTTCCTTATAGTCCAGCTCTCACAGCCATACGTTACTACTGGGAAAACCATAGCTTTGATTAGACGGACCTTTGTCGGCAAGGTGATGTCTCTGCTTCTTACTATGCTGTCTAGGATTGCTATAGCTTTCCTCCCAAGGAGCAAGCGTCTTTTAATTTCATGGCTACAGTCACCATCTGCAGTGATCTTGGAGCCCAAGAAAATAAAATCTGTCACTGCTTCCATTTCTTCCCCTTCTATATGCCAGGAAGTGATGGGGCCAGATGCCATGATCTTCGTTTTTTTAATGTTGAGTTTCAAACCAGCTTTTGCACTCTCCTCTTTCACCCTCAACAAGAGGCTCTTTAGATCCTCTTCGCTTTCTGCGATTAGGGTGGTATTGCCTGCGTATCTGAGGTTGTTGATAATTCTCCCGGCAATCTTAATTCTGACCTGTGATTCATCCAACCCGGCGTTTTTCATGATGTACTCTGCATATAAGTTAAATAAGCAGGGCGACAATGTACAGCCTTGTCATACTCCTTTCCCAATTTTGGACCAATCGGTTGTTCCATGTCTGGTTCTTACTGTTGCTTCTTGATCCTTGTACAGGTTTCTCAGGAGACAGCTAAGGTGGTCTGGTACTCCCATCTCTTTAAGAATTTGCCACAGTTTGTTGTGATCCACACAATCAAAGGCTTTAGCGTAGTCAATGAAGCAGAAATAGATGTTTTTCTGGAATTCTCTTGCTTTCTCCGTGATCCAGTGAACGTTGGTGATTTGATCTCTAGTTCCTCTGCCTCTTCGAAACCCAGCTTGTACTTCCGGTAGTTCTCGGTTCACATACTGCTGAAGCCTAGCTTGTAGGATTTTGAGCATAAACTTGCTGGCATATGAAATGAGCGCAATTGTACGGTAGTTTGAACACTCTTTGGCGCTGCCCTTCTTTGGAATTGGAATGTAAACTGACCTTTTCCAGTCTTGTGGCCACTGTTGAGTGTTCCAAATTTGTTGGCATATTGAGTGCAGCACTTTAACAGCATCATCTTCCAGGATTTTAAATAGCTCAGCTGGAATACTGTCATCTCCGCTAGCTTTGTTGTTACTAATGCTTCCTAAGGCCCACTTGACTTCACTCTCTAGGATGTCCGGCTCAGGATCAGTGACCCCACTATCATGGCTATCAGGGACATTCAGATCTTTCCTGTATAGTTCTTCTGTGTATTCTTGCCACCTCTTCTTAATCTCATCTGCTTCTGTTAGGTTCCTGCCTTCTTTGTCCTTTATCATGCCCGTCTTTGCACAAAACGTTCCCTTGATAGTTCCGATTTTCTTGAAGAGATCTCTAGTCTTTCCCATTCTATTGTTTTCCTCCATTTCTTTGCATTGTTCATTTAAGAAGGCCTTCTTGTCTTTCCTTGCTATTCTCTGGAACTCTGCATTCAGCTGGATATATCTTCCCCTTTCTTCCGTGCTTTTCGCTTCCCTTCTTTCCTCAGCTACTTCTAAAGCCTCATCAGACAGTCACTTTGCTTTCTTGCAAATTTCTTTTTCTTTGGGATGGATTTAGTCGCTGCCTCCTGAACAATGTTACGGACCTCCGTCCATAGTTCCTCAGGCACTCTGTCTATCAGGTCTAATCCCTGAAATCTATTCCTCACCTCCACTGTATATTCATAAGGGATATGATTTAGGTCATACCTGAATGGTTTAGTGGTTTTCCCTACGTTCTTCAATTTAAGCCGAAATTTTGCAACAAGCAGCTCATGATCTGAGCCACAGTCAGCTCCAGGTCTTGTTTTTACTGACCGTATAGAGCTTCTCCATCTTTGGCTGCAAAGTACATAAACAATCTAATGTTAATATATCCTCCAGTAAATAGACACACCTGTCTACCTGAATTCTAGATCATTAGATTCTTCTGCCTAATCCTTTGGATAAATGATAAGATTACGAGCACACACATTTTGCCCACACCTTCAATTTAAAGGCTTACATACCCTGGTAATTTTGCCTCGTGTCTTTGCAAAGTATTTCTTCTGTGTCTTGGACAGGAGCTCCTGGCCACCAGCTATTGCCAGTATAATGGCATCAGCCATGCGATTGTCATGGAGGCAGAGATCAACGGCACTTTCAAAGTTGCCAGTCAGCAAGGCCTGAGTGATCAAGCCATCAATATCTGTATCAAGGGAAATAAAAAAATACATGCCGAGAATCACCACTACAGCCTGACAAAGACATGCGGAACTGTCAAATTTAGTCACATTTGAAGAAGCTCTGTACAAAAGTTTGTTTTTACCTCCAGTGACAGTAATGTTAAATGTTTCATTTGCAGATAGCGGTATATCAATCTCATCTTTGGTATTCTAGCAGGGAGAAAAAAGGCAGTTTAGTGTGGTTGTAACAACTTGTTTAAATATAACAAAATTGGAATGCACACAGCTTGCACTGAAAAGACGAGCTACGCGGTCATACTGTCATTTCCCTAAGAGGCAACTAACTTACAAACAGGAGAGCATTATTACTGCTGCACATATTTTACAAAGTACATCTTTGTACATCTTACAAAGTGTAAGTCCTTTTGTCTAGCCCCCTGCCATGATTGTGGGGGAGCAGGAAATCCCCGAGCATAGTGACAACACTGTGCCTATCTAGGCCTACAACCCTATGCACACTTACCTTGGCATAGGCTCCACTGAACTTAATGGGACTCACTTCTGAGTAAACAGGCACAGGATTGGACTGATGGTCATTCAACTAAAATGCCCAGTTATCAGATCATCATGTTGAGAGATCAATAAAGCTGCACTTTCGTAATACAAATGGGAACCAGGAGACATGCACGAAAATATGTGAGTTTGGGACATGCATCAAAATACCCACTGGTGCCTCTTGAAGCACAGTCAGTACATGCTTGTAGGGATGTACAGGTTTTGTTAAATCCATTCCGTCTGAGTTTCGTGGATTGTCAGGCATCTTTCGTTCCATCATCCACTCATTGATGGGATTGGATTTTTTTTAGGGATGTACAAGAATTTTGTTCCACTTGCACAAGTGCACATTAGCACAAGTTTGTGCAAATCCCCCCCCAACAGCAAAAAAAACAGTCCGCAAGCCTGTGGCATATACGCAACTCAGAAAAATCCGCTCCACTGCAGAGTCTGCAGGTTGGATTCACAGAAACCAAACTCATCTGAATTATTGTGCATTTCCCCCCAACATCCTTACATACTAGGAACGCAACGTATACTCCAGCTTTATAACATACACCCCCTAACTCCAAAGTCAGAGGGCAAAAATGGAAAATAGCCTTATTCCCTTTGAATGAGCTGCATCCTTGTAGAAGAGATTCTGTTAAACGGGTATAAAATCTGCAGGCAAATATAATTAGCCCTCCCAAGCTTACAGACATTCCTGGACACGTGAAAGGGATACAACCGGAAACACAGTCATGTTGTTCCATTCTATCCAACAAATTATATGGAAGCCCATATAATTTGTATGCAGACTATGTATCTGATGCCATTTTACCTCTCTGGCCTCCTTCCTGAGAATGAGCAAGTTGGGAGCCTTTATACCTCTTTTCAAGACAGCCCAGTCGGGAGTTAGGAGGAAGGCTGCTCTATTACAAGTTTCTAGGCACTGCTGCCCTCTGGTGCCGGAGTGCCCACAAAAAGGGAGTTAAGAAGCTGCACTGTGCAACAAGGAAGCAGCAGAGCCAGGCCTGGCGTTCGGTGGTGGGGTGGGGGCTGCAGGGCCAGCATCAAGGGTAGGCATGGTTGGGCACCTGCCGAGGGCCCAGACCCCAGCAGGGGCCCACTGACAAGAGCCCCCTGGAGTTACTCCTCCTCTTCGCCATTAACCTGCTTATCTGTCTGCCTCTCGCTCTGGCCCAGACAACGGTGGTGATGAGAAAGAGCAGCAGCAGGTGCCACCACCTACTTGCTCACTGCCTCTTTTCCTGTCAAGCAAGCAAGTGGTACGTCTGATAAGAAAGAGGGTGAGGAGCAATAGCAGCTAGTGACAATGGTGGTGAGTAGGGAGACTCACTGAGGCAGGGGCCCAATGAAGCTGTCATGCCCAAAGGCTCTCAAAACCTGGAGCCTGATGTGGTTCACATGTAATGGGAATTCCTGCGTTGGTTAACACAGGAATTGCCACGGCTGAGCAAGAGCAGCGTCCAAACTCACCGCTTCCACTTTCCTGGGTTGTTATCGTGATGACTGAACCCAAGAATTCTGGGTTGTTTCGGGGTTAAATAACACAGAGTTCACCCAACAATTGCCCATGGTTTATTGCTAGGTTAACTCTGGATTTTTTAACTCCTAAACAACCCAGAATTCCTGATTCAGACAATACCAGCTGTTGACTGAAAGTGGAAGCATCAAGTGCAGAACTGAGGAACTGCCATTATGTGCAAACAGCCCAATGTCACAGGAAATACACATAACTTAGGTTCATTGGCATATTCACTCAAGATGTAAAGTTTTACTTTTTTCTAGGTGCAAGAGAATCTGGATAATTTTTAGAATATATACAGTCTTGCCTTAGTGCAGCATACTTTATTCTCCTCAGTCATATATAGAGCCATCTATCTATGAGTGTACATCCAACGCACACACACATGTAGACACGTTCACGAGCAAACTAGATAGTCTGGAGACACTGAATAAGCACCCAATGTATAGCACCTTTAGCATAGAAGAGAATGAATACCTCTGCCAAGAATGGATCCTTAGCAGCCAAACCCTCTTCGCCATCGCTCTGTGCAGTCTGGTCAGATTCCTCAAGAGCCTTCCTCGCAGATGAGAAGAGGGTGTGTTTCAATGATTTAAGCAGATAGAAAGACACCAGTGCAGTCAAGCCAGCCCCAAATAGCTCCCAATTGCCCCAAAGGATCTACTTGTTAGTAAACCTGCAGTTCCAGCAACAATTCTGAAGAGGCCACCAGCTCTTCTTCTTCCAATTCCCTTTCTAAGTCGTCGCTCACAAAGTGACTAATGCTTGTCAAAATATATGGATGTACGAGGATAATTGCAACCCACACTGACAGAGGAGTGAGTGGGAGGCAACCCTACAGAGGTGACAGTCGGGGGGAAATACTTTGCAACTTTAGATCCTAAATTACTGCATGAATACGAGATTAATTAAGGGGGAGGAAGGATAGCTTATAGTGAAAGAGTACATTTTCAGCATACAAGTTCAGCAGAAATTGCATGACCATTAGTAACTGGCAGCTTAAGATAATATCTCTTTCTAGGCTTTGCAAAGGGTCAAGCGAGAGAGAGAGAGAGAGAAAGATTTGCATGGACTAGCTTGAGGAATACCTGTCATTACAGACAAGCATCACTGTGCTGAAATTTCTCAACACCAGAAATCTCAAGAGCCATGAAATCTGTGACCAGAATAAGAATATGCTGATCTGCATAGTTCCTCTAGATGGGGTTTTGATTTCCTGACACAGGCTGGACTTGGGATGCCTTATCCCAATATGATTCTGCCGAATAGTAATGACAGTCAGCAGAGGTCTGTTCATTCTTGCTCATTCATGCCACTCTAAACCAGGGGTGGGCAGAAAGGAGATCTTCAGAAGTTTTGGACTTCAGCTCCCAGCATTCCTGACCACTGGTTATGCTCGCAGGAGCTTCTGGGAATTGAAGTCCAAAACATCTTAAGATCTACTTTCTGCCCACACCTGCTCTAAACCAGCCTTCCCCAACCTGGTGCTGTCCAGATGTTTTGGATTACAACTCCCATTTCTGACAATTGGACATATGGGCTGGGGCTGATGGGAATTGACACCCAACACATCTGGAGGGCATCAGTTTGGGAAAGTCTGCTCTAAACTATGGTTTAGCGCAACACACAAATATGGCAAAAACTGGCTTGCCTGAGTCATTTTTCATTAAGGCAAGATTTGAACCAGGAGACCTCCTCGCTCATAACTTACACTCCTAGCCAGTATGATTTTAATTTGCTGCTTTTACCCAGCAGGAGATGGCAAAAATGGCAAAGCCCCCGCAAGAAAGCCTGGCTAGTGCAACAACAGCTGAAATTCTTGAGGCACGAATCCTGGCTTTTTCCTCTGTAGCATAGACTTGGCTGTGCTGCTGTGGTTCCTGTTCCTCTCAAAGCAGCACACTAGAGAAATCACCTGCCTTCATTTTTTATAATATACCCGACAAGCTTTTATGTGATTCAGAACAAAGGAGTGCTGCCTCTGTAGAGACCAAGTGCAATAACTCTTTCCAGAAAAACTCAGAAGGTTAGAGAGATATATTACATTGTCAGACACCCAAGCAGCAACATAAAATGCTGCAGTAGGGACTACAGCACAACTGTAAAACTGCCAATGTGAAGAGAGAGGCAAACCATAAATTCTTGGGTCAAGGTGAATTTCTCTCCCGTGAACAGGGTTAAGTGGACTAACTAAAAAACACACAAAGTTTAAATCTTGAAGTTTTTCTCTTTTTATTAATATGAATCTTAACTGCATGTTGCTGAGTTTGTAGAAAGCAGATTAACCTAAGGACAAACTTGTATGATTCATATATTTTTGTGCAAATATTGGACTGCCAGAGAAACATGGTCACAGTGAAGGGGTTATACACAACGTCTCACTTACATTCCATTAATTTAATTTGGTCTACTCTAAGTAGGATCAACACTGGATACAATCCAGTGTCTGCCAATTTCCCAACTTTATCAAATTTGCATTACAAAAAGCTTACATTTGCTTTCTTACCTCATCTAGTTCTCTAGCGTGAAGACTGTCTTTACTGAGAGCTGAAGTAATCTGATGGGAGGAAAAAGAACGACACGCTGTTTATCTTGGAGGGAGTAGCAAAATTTCCATGCTCCAAATTTGCCAAAATGGCAACTGGGGTTACAATTCCTTTTTTATGCGACTCTCGCCTGCTGCCTAGTGAAGGATTTATTATTTTGACATATCAGTCTCATATGGTAACTCCAGTTTCTGAGAATCAGGCACATGTTCATAAGAAAATATTTATTTTTAATCTTTTCAGCTGACTTTTACTTGTCAGGTATTGTGTACAACAAGACAAAAAAACCCAAAACAAAACCTAGAAGTGATACTAGAAATACATGTAGTCCTTCCCCACCTCATCAATCCACCTCCCTTTTTCCTTTTGAGTCATATGTTTTAGATTAGTTGGTGAGCAGGGACTGTCTTGTATTTACCAATTGTATGTAAGCTGCTCTGTGAGCCTTTTCAACTGAAGAGCAAGGTAAAAAATGCTTTTAAATACAAACACACCTGGGTGGAAAGGGCCTTTTGCCATGTGCCGAGTACCTATCCCTCCCCAGTGGGTAACCAAGGGGCAGCAGGCACGCATGTAATGCACCGACACCTATGCATTTACCTTTTGTCCCAGATCATCTTTCCTGTACCCCAAGAGTTCCAGATACTTGCCACGCGAATCTTCCTCAAAATGAACCTTTAGAAAAAGTTTGGAAAACGTAGATGTTTTAGAACCCAATTTCACCTTCGTTCTCTCTTCCCCGCCCCATCCAGCAGCATCTCGTCTTCTCAACAATTAATGTTGTAAATTAATCACGGTGAATTTTAAGCAAGATACTCTATACAAAGAAAATTCAGTAGCATCAGCGATGCTCTGACGCGAGGGGGAAGCGTGGGGCAATGGCTGAGCAGTATCAACAGTCCTGGATGCCCTATTGGCAACAGTGCTCCAAACACTTGAGGCTGAGGATTTCCCAGAAAGTGATTTAGGGCTCCATTGGAATTGCAGGAGAAACTGCAGCACTGTCCCCTCTGGAATGCCACACCCGCTGACATCAGGCTAGAGATGAAGGGGTGGGGGTGGGAGCTGGGGGGGGGAACGGGTGGAGACAGCAATGTGGTACAAGCCATGTGGAAGTACTCAAGGTTTCTGGGGTGGGGTGCTGGGAGAGCTAGCATGTTTGCAAGGTGCTGCCATTTCTGTTGCTCCCTGCCAGATCGGCAGCAATCCTACCAGTTTTGGGCCCCATTGTTACAAAGTCAGCATTCATATTCCTGGCCAAGGTCCAGGAGAATTTACGTAACAGCTCAGTCTCCACAAAAAAATTATTTGAATCCTGCTTTTGAGACATTAAAAAAATCCCCCTCAAAGTAGCTAATAAAATAAAATATAATAAAGGCGTTGCATGAGCACCACATGGGGGAAGATGGGAGAACAGGGTTGAATGAAGCCAAACAGGACACACTTCTCATTTGTGGTTAGTTCTTACAGCGATACCTTCCACTCCCAAAAAATGTGTCACACATGTGTCACACTGCACAATACAAATGACTGGAGCCCATTGGACTCGATGGTCTTGTAGGCCCCTTCCAACCCTACTATTCTATTATTCTTTTCAATGCCTAATATTTTTCCCTTTAAGCATTACCCCTGTGGGGAGCTATTTTTCTGAAAATGCACAGGTTAACTGGGTAGGGAATGTGGGTAAGGTACCATGCACACAGATCTTTCCTAACAAATCAGCACTTTCCTCCCACTGGGGTCCTGATTCTCTGGGTAAGACCTGCACGATCCACCTCTGCCCACATAGCAATATCGTTATAAAAACTGTACCTCAGCTGTGGAGCTGCCAACAAAAAAAGGTGCGGCAAGGCTAACATGTAAATTAGGCTCCTAATTCACAACATTATTTTATGTATTGATGATGATGATAATAATACATTTATTAGACGCCTCCCTCCAAAAAAGACTCAAAGCATCTTACAGCAGGGGTTAAAACATAAAAAGAGTTTTTAAGATGACTGGGAGCTTTAATACAGATTCAGCCTCTAGATTCACCTTTAAGAAAGACCACACATTCTTCTCAAAGTCATTCTTGGCGGCATCGATTTTCCTCTGGCAATAGTTGATGAAGGCCTCTGCCTGCACAGCCTCCTGCAGCTGATCAGAGCGGTTCAAGAACTCCTTCTCGGTGACAACTTGGCTGATGTAGATGTGGTGGAATGGCTGAGGCTGCTCTGCTCCTTGCTGCTGAGACTTGCTGTTCTCAAATGTAACCAGCTTCCCTCCAAACTGGAATTTTAAACACACCACAGACAAGGTACATACCATGGTTTTAATCCATTGCTATGAATGTCAACGCTCTTAAAGATGGCCTTAAAAGCGGGTGCTCAGAAGAGAGGACATTTGCAAGACAGATCATTAGCTTTGAAATGGATGTTTGAAGGAGGTTTGCAAACCACAGTTAAAAAGTAACCTTGAGGAGATGTAATGTTACACCACCACATGTTACATTACAGCTGAAATGGGGGGAATTTGCATGAGAGAGAGAGAGGAGGTCTGTAGGGCACTGCAAATCTCTTAAACAAGTCTAGGAGATCAGGGAGCAATATGCCAGATCTGGGTCACAATTTGAATTTATTGCTTGCAAAATACTGAAACCCTTCCATGATTTTTATATTGCTGAATTCAGCATGAGAAAGGACTGGCAGTAAAATTATACATTCCTGGGCTTAGTTTATCTATATATCTACCCCAGACTCTACTAGAAGTGGGGCTAATTAGGTTTCATCATTTCTAGAAAGGGGGAGCCTTTTCCCCTCCCTGAACCAGGACAGGGTGGAATGTCTACCTTAAGTTGTATGATACCATCTAGACCAGCCTTCTTCAACCTGGTGCCTTCCAGATTTGTTGGACTACAGCTCCCAGCATCCCCCAGCCAATATAGCCATCCCTATGCACTGTTTACCAGCTGTTTTCTGGGCCAAATTCAAGGTGTTGGTTTTGACCTTTAAAACCCTATACGGTTCCAGCCCAGCCTATCTCAAGGAGCGCCTCCAGCAACATCAGACAGGCCGCTCAACAAGATCAGCCTCGGATGGCCTTCTCTCTGGCCCATCAGCCAGGAAAAGCTAGGCTGGTGAGGACGAGGGAGAGGGCCTTCTCTGCGGAGGCTCCCACTCTGCGGAACTCCCTCCCAAGGGAACTCTGCCATGCCCCTTCTTTAATGAGCTTCTGCCACGCACTGAAAACTTGGTTATTCAGGCAGGCATTTGGGGTGGGTTAGGGTATTTTTAAATAATGTTTAATGTGCAATTTTACTGTTTTAAATTGTACTGCTGTACATTGCCCAGAGTGGCCGGGTGATCGGCCAGATGGGCGATTAAGAAATGTAATAAATAAATAAATGAAACATGCTGGAGGGCACCAGGTTGAAGGCTGAGCTAGACTGTCATACGCTCCAAGGTCTAATTGCAAGGCAGTTTTTAAACCAAGGGGCAAGGATCCAAGCACATTACACCAAGTATGGGCTGCATGTTTACTTCATGGCAGGAGAACATAATTGTGATATATTGTAACCCTCACTTTTAAAACCCTGGAAGCCTTCAAAGGAGCAGAACAATACATTCATAGAACAGGCAGCCCTGTTCTCAAAATACACTCTGGGACTTGCTAACTGTTTTAATCATCCTTTATTAAACAAAAACGGACAGCCACGGTCCACTTCTCAGTAAGGACTTGACGACCTAGAGCTGAAGCAAAGTTGTCTGCGCACCACAACTTCTTTGATAATGTATTTTAAAGGAAGTATGTGCACAATTTTGGGAAACTACAGAGAATACAGGTTTGGGGCTGCTTGAACAGTCAGCGAAATTAACTTGGAAGAAAGGGGTGAGGGCATAAAATGGCTTCAGACAGCTTGGCTGTGTATCCAAGGGTAAAATGCACACACTCACACAGTGCTGAATACCTAGTGTTCATATAGCACAAGGATGTCAAACCTCTTTCAGCCCAAGCGCCGAATTCCATTTCAGAGAAGCCCTCGGGAGCTGCTTTTCAGTAGTGGACTGGTTTGCACATAAGGCTAACCCATGGTTTATTTAACTCATGGTTTGCTGCCCTACCCATGGTTTGTCTGGCATATGAGCGAACAAGCTGTGCCTAGTTTTCTCGATCCCTGGGTTGTTTGTTTCACACCTCCTTTAACTGCTCTCTCCCTGTATCTCAAATGCCTTTGGGGCACTGTAGTACTGGCATGTAGAGCAGCTGGGGTTTTAAAGCACTTTTGCCACCGTCTCTGTAGCCTGGTGAAACAACCCATGAACAACCCCCAGTTCTGGGTTCACATGTAATGACAACCCATGGCTTCAACAACCCATACCATGTGTAAGCGTTCATAATGACAACCCATGGCTTGAAAAAGCCATAGCACATGTTAGCGTTATGTGTGAACCAGGCCAGTGGCTTATCTAAGAGCTTTTGCAACAGGGCAGCAACAGAAACACACAGGAAGACTACAAATAGAGCACAGGAAGCTGAATATTGGGGTCTCTTGCAACTAACTGGAGAAACGCAAGGGGAGGGGCAGTAGCCCAATGGTAGAGCACCTGCTCTGCATGCAGAAAGTCCCAGGTTCGATCCCCGGCATCTTATGCCTGGAACCCTAGAGAGCCACTGCTGGCCTTATTTTCCCTCCCCTGTTCAGGCTGAGGAAGGCTGCCACACGGCAAAAGAAATCCTGTGATGTGCTTTGTGGAGATGTCAAGAGCATCAATAGCTTTCCATATAGCAGAGTGCAGAGAATCCTCCACTTACGGAGAAAGATGCACCCACAGGCCGGCGGATCCACTTGGGTGGCTTCTTCAATGGAAGGACGGTGGGGGTGGTCTGCTGTGGAAGCTGTAATGGAGGAAGGGGCTGCCCTGTTCCAAATGGATCGAGATTCCCAAAGGATGATGACAGCTTTTAAAAAGAGAGAAAGAAAAAAAATGAATCCACAACTTCTGCTCATTATCGCAACTTGGAATACATGCCATCATTATTTTAGAGCTTGTTCATCCGATTGGTTATCAATTTTTTAGCTTGCTTTTTGCCTCTGATTTGATTATATGTTCAAGGGATGGATCAGAGGGTAAACTGAGCAGAAGAGTCAACAGCACCTTATCAATATCCCATCTGTTCACGTGAAAACAACAGGACTGTTCTCCTTGGCAGGTTAGAGTTTACAGCCTCCTAAAAAAATCACTGACTCCTGAGATATCCACAATAGTTACTGAAACACCGTAGAAAAAGGACCGTAACCACCTCTGAATCCTTAATGTGGAACTCCCTCCCTAGGGAACTCCGTCATGCCCCCTCTTTAATGAGCTTCCGTCGTGCATTAAAAACGTTGTTGTTCAGGCAGGCATTTGGGGTGGGTTAGGGTATTTTAGAAAATGTTTTTATTGTAGAATTTTATTGTTTTAAACTGTTTTTACTGTATGTTGTACATCGCCCAGAGTGGCTGGGTGACCAGCCAGATGGGCGATTAATAAATTTAATAATAAAATAAAATAAATTGTCACAGTCAGTACTTTCTGCATTTAATTTCCTTCAGACATCACTCTTTACAATTCTTCCCCCACCCCGCCTCATGTACTGTATATAAACTTTCCATAATACTCCATGCATCTGATAAAGTATGCAATAGTCCACGAAAGCTTACGCCAAAATAAATTTATTAGTCTTTAAGTGCTGGAGAAGACTCTTATGAGTCCCCTGGACTGCAAGGAGGTCAAATCAGTCCATCCTAAAGGAAATCAACCCTGACTGCTCATTGGAACAACAGATACTGAAGCTGAAGCTCAAATATTTTGGCCACCTAATGCGAAGAGAAAACTCCCTGGAAAAGACCCTGATGCTGGGAAAGACTGAAGGCAAAAGGAGAAGGGGATGGCAGAGGATGAGATGGCTAGATAGCATCACCGATGCCATGAATATGGACTTGAGCACACTTCAGGAGAGAGTGGAGGACAGGAAGGCCTGGCGTGCTATGATCCATGGGGTCACGAAAGGTCGGACACGACTTAAGGACTGAACAACAACAAGTGCCACAAGACTCTTCAAAGTTATTTTAAAGCATTTCATTATGAATTACAAAGATCTGTCTTCCTCCAATCTGATAGTGAGTCATGCTTTGTTTTTAATTTTTTTAAATACCTTGTCTGCTTGTTTCTGCCGCAGGTTGTCTGGGCTTCCTCCCATGATTGAGTAAATACTAATCCTCCCATCAAAAGAAGCAGCAGAGAGGAGAGCAGGGTTTCTGGGACACCACTGAACGTCAAAGCACCACTGAGTAGTGGTAGGAAGTTCATATAACACCTGCGCCCCGAAACCAGACACATTAGAATAACAATGGTAGCTACCAAAAAGAACAGGTACTAGAAAGAGTGCCAAGACATATGGGTATATTTTAACAACACGTATAGATTTCCCAGCTTCTGACATCTTGTCCTCCTTCATCTGCTTGTCTGGAATGATTCTGTACAAATTTTGTGACTATCTCGTTTGTAAACGCATTTGCTCTCATCTACATTATCCTTGCTGACTCTTCCCCTCTCGCTTTCGGTTCATTTCCAAGTGGATTCCAACAACACAAACCAGTGAGGTATAGGACTCTTAAGGCCTAGGCAGGACTAATGGGGGGCAAGGAAACTGAGGCAAGGATCACTCTTAGGAAAAGAGTCAAGAATCTTTACCCTAAATCACGGATCTTTGTGCACCTCAATGGGCAGCATGTGCATACCCAACGCTTAAGTAATACCTTGTACACTCCTACATTTGCCCTGTCGGAAGCACCTTCTACCCATACAAATCAGGGATGATACTCTGCCCTGTGTACCATTGCTCAGAGGAGTATGATCTAGTAATGAGCAGGGTACAGCATTCTCAGTGGTGGAAGTCACTGCTAGGCCATCAGAGGGAGAGGAAGCAGCAGCCCTTGCACTGCGCTCATGACCTTCTGAACTTTGCAATTAAGAATCTGGTGCCTGCATTTGCTTTTTTTCCTTCTCCCTCCCAATTCCTTTCCTTTTGTGCCACGTCTTTTAGATTGTAAGCCTGCGGGCAGGGACTGTCTTATTTCTTATCTTGGTAAGCAGCCTTGGGGGCCTTTTTGGCTAAATGGTGGGATAAAAATGCTATAAATAAATAAATAAATGGAAGGCCAGACCAAGGAGTCTCACCAATAAATAAATAAATAAATAAACAAACAAACAAACAAATCCCTATTGTTCCCCATGTTCTGCAGGCACATGAAGTTCCAAAAGTATTCCCAGCCTAGTTTTTAAGTTGGCATCACTTAACTTGTATTAGCTTTTAAACAATGATTACTTATTGCTACCCAATTTTTTAAAAGAATTTGTTTTTCGACTTCCATGAGCTTGTTTTATTATAACATTTGGCTGTACAGCGCCATGAGCATTTTATAAGGCTAACGTATAAATTTTTCATTATGGACCTGGAAAAAAAAAAGGGGGGGGATCCAGAAAGTTTGCTTGGTCACAGTGGGCAGATTCGCATGATCACGGAGGGAAAATAAGCCACTGTGGCTTATTCCCCTTCCCTGCACGTGTGAGTCGCAAGCCACCTAATTAGCATAATTATGGTGGGTGGCTGGGGTGATTTACAATCCAGCCTAAAGCCTATGGCTTGTTCTAGGGTTTCAGGTGGTTTGCAAACCACTCCAGCCAGCCACTGTCGCCGGGTTTGGACATCACGACAACCCGCGTCTGGTGAGGGTAATTATGCTAATTAGATGGCTCGTGACCAGCACGCACAGGGAGGGAAAATAAGCCACTGTGGCTTATTTTCCCTCTGTGATTCTGCGCATCCTGTCAGAGTCTAATACAGTTTAGTTATGCTGTACTAAGTGCAAAGTTACTGCACTTTTTAGGGCTATCCAGACAAGAAATGACTTTTTGTTCCAAAAGCTTAAACATTATTTGTAAGCAGTACCTCTCCTGTATTTGGATTGGAACAAAGAATTTTAGCATCCTTCCCACAGCTCAGCAACAGCTCAGGATCTGCCATACTCCAAGCGATAGTCAAAATACCCCTATGTAGAAAAAATACAACAAATAAAGCCTTTTAAAAGTAAAAAAAATTGAAATGTGCACTGCATTAATGCATACCTCCCCACACAAAGCTATAGCTATAAAGGGGGATGTAGTAACCCTTTCAGCATCTGCTATGCTTTATTTTAGCTATAATATCTGCTATATGTATTATATTTTGCTGTAATGTTCCCCGCCTCCCCAAGTAAATTTTGTAAGAGGGGAAAGAAAACTATACCTTCCATGGCTTTCCAGAACACGAAGTGGAGAAGACGCAAACCTGAGGTCCCACATCTGGATTACGGGCAGCCTGTCGTCTTCTGAAGCCAGAACCATTTGCGTAGCAACATCAGGATGCCAAGCCAGTCCCGAGCAGTGCATCTGAAATAGCACAACCAAGGCAAAACTGACAATGCTAAGCAGGCTTAAAAGACAGCAACCTCTCTTTCTCATATCCGAGACCTCCCTCACACAATCCCTCACCAGTGTGGCTACAGCCCCGCCCAAGATAGCTTCCATGCTGGTCCGGGCCTACCCATGCGTGGCCAAGTGCATGACATATAGAATCCTTTCCCCTAAACAAAGGGGGGGGGGAGATCATGCAACCCACAAGTGGAGCATTTGCATCGTATGTTACTTCACACGCATGGTGAAGGAGGGCACGTGCCTGCTCCTCCAGGGAATCTTTAGCCAGGTGGCCCTGTGAAGCCACTCTAAACAAAATGGTTGACTGAGAGGACTGTCTACAACAGCTTTCCCCAAGCTGGCTCTCTCCAGATGTGTTAGACTACAACTTCCATCACCCCAAGCCAGCATGGCCAATAGCCATGCTGGCTGGGGGATGATGGGAGTCGCAGTTCAACACGTCTGGAGAGAGCCAGGTTGGGGAAAGCTGTTCTATAACAAACTGGCGGAACAATTACCCGGTTACTGTGGTCGCTGACTTTGATGATTGGTTCATTTTTCCTGAGATCCCACACTGTAGCACGGCCGCTGGGGCTCGCCGAAGCCAAGATATGCTGGACTTGCCTGTTCCACGCAATACAGCTGATGTCTTCAGGAGGCTGATGGAAACAGAACATATTTTGATACCGGTCTCCACAGTCCAGACTTTCATTTTGCTCCACTAGCGTATATAACAGCAGACGGACAAATCTACTCCTTCCTCAGCTACAGCCTATCCTCAGCGATACTCCAGCAGCAGCCCTTTAGGGCCGGAATGCAAGCCCCCCAAAACCCACAGCACAGTTTCCAGCTGGGGAAACGTGGTACAGATGCTCCCCGCCCCCTCCGCTGGACTTAAAGGCACCTGCACTGCAGGACTGCAATGGCGGGCAGGTGATGCTCGCAGCAGAAGGAGAGCATGTGCAGCCTGTCTGGAGGGAGGAGAAACAGAGTGATTAGGAAGGCAAGCACCTGCTGAATCATAGTTGCAGGGCTGCATTAAGCATGTGGTGTGGTTACAGTAAGGATGCAGAGCCAGACTGGGGGGGTGGAATTGCCGCCGCCCCCCCCCACCAGCCCCTCCGCGGGTTGGATGATGGCAGTGAGTGTGCCTCTCCCAGCACGGAGAAAAGGACTGGGCCGGTGCTGGGAGAAACACTTCTCCCAGTGTCAACCGAGTGCCTGGCTTCGTGTGGTGTCTCCACGGGGGTGGCCGCACAAGGCCACTCGGCTGGCACTGGGAAGAGCAGCGGCTCCTTGCAGCACTGTCCACATCCTGGCTGTTATCTCAGATCAAAGATAACAGCAAGATTTCCCCCAGGAGGCAGGGCGTGGGGGCCAAGCTCTGCCTCCCGGAGGAACCCAAGGAGATGGCTGCTGGCCAGAAGTTCCACATCCCTGCAGGGTAAAGAATGGAGGATCATACCTAAATACAAGGACTGGCTAGATAATCTTCAGGAACTACCATTCTACAAATCTATGATTCTAAGAAAGATTACGCTTCCCTGAATCAGAAGTTGCCACACTGTTCTGTTCGAGTTCTTCCAGAACTGCTTGCAAGTGTCCAAGGACATTTGTGTACTTTATAATGTACACACCTTAACAGAAATGAGTAAGAGCATTCTTTATCCAAGAAATCATCATTAGATACACCCTCAAAACTGGAAACAGGACAAACCACAATGAAGGCATGTGGGAGTTACCCCTTAACAACCTTCAGGCCTGGCTAGGGGAGGGGGAGAGAGACAAATTTCCACTGGCAACTAGGAATGTATCTGTGCTTGGTATCGCCAATGTGGGGTAGTGATTAAGGCAAAGGGGGGGGACGACTGTTTTTCTGTTGAGGGCTGCATTCCCTCATGGGTCATCTGTTGGGGGTGCGTATTGGTGGTGGGCAGGGGCCAGAGCCAAAAGTGGGTGGGTCATCCCGTTTCTCTTTCTACCAGCTCCTTTTCACTCTTTCTGTGCCCGCATTTCTCTCTCTCTCTCTCTCCCTCCTTCTCATTCTTCTTTTCTGTCCAGTGGGCTGCCAGGGAAGGAACAGACCACTCCTGCCAGAAGTCTGAACTGATTACATGCAGAGGGCATTTTAAATCGGTCTGAGAGCTGCATGAAATTAGGTCGAAGTCCACATGCAGCTCTAGAGACACAGGTTGTGCACCCCTGCTCTGCAGAAACAGAGGTTCTGCAAGGAAAGAATGGGTGCAGGAGTGTTCCTCCATTGTACCTCAGCCTCAGTGCAATTTAGACACACGCATCCCTATCGTCATTTCAGCCTCTCTTACAGCGAACAGAGTAGGATCCTGCCTGCATAAAAGTATCATGCTAAATCAATTCATCTCTCTGGTGCTCAAGCACTGTTCATACTTCTTCCACAAATTAATTCAGCTACTCTTCTGGAAAGTTAATTTTAAAGAAGGTATTCCCACACAGCTGGATGTTTATCAAGTGGCTTTACAAGATTCTAAGACACTCCTGCACAACTAAGGGAGCAATCCTATGCATGTTTAGACAGAAAGAAGTCCTACAACTCCCAGCATTCCCCAGCCAGCCATGCTGGGATTCCAAGGACTTTTTCCCAGCTGGCTGGGGGATGCTGAGAGTAACAGGACTCTTTTCTGTCTAAACACGCATAGGATTATGCCCTAAGACACTCCTGAAAACAACGTAAGCCAATTGCAATCATATAAACTCTTCATTCCTTCACTCAATACCCAATGGTTTTCTTAACACTATATCTACAGTGTTCTGTTCATCACACACACACAAATCCTGTACCTGTGTCTTGGCTCCTGGTGTCATTGGTGTTGCAAAGTTGTTCAGGTCCCAGATGTAGATCTCAGATTCATTTGCACCAGAAGCTACTAGGTTTGTCTATAACAGAGAGAACACACACAGAGATCATGCCAGGAGAATTAAACATAAACTAAAATGCTCTTATTTAGCTCTCAAGCTGTTACGGTGCTGCACAACTTGTGACCCCCTAGACATAATGCAATCCTCTCTAGCCATGAGTTTTTGGTTGTCAAGTGTTCGGCAGCCTTCTTTTCTGCAGTCCTGGGCAACGAGCAAAAGCAGCCAAGGCTGGGTCTCAAGTTGTGCAGGCCTGGTACGGGAGAATGCAAGAGCTTAAGTACTGTATGATGGGAGACAGTTCGTAGCATTCTCTTAGTTGCTTGTTTTTATATAGTAGTTAGGCTAGAACATTTCTTAAATGGAAAGCCCTGGTGTGTAAGAGAAAATATTAATGTCGTATTTCGATTACAATGTGGTTGTCTGTTTCACTGTGTTTCTACCCACTACTTGTGGGTGTCATACAGTGAAACAAATGCTGATAAGACAGTATCCTACACTGACATGTTTTTTGTGAAGGATATAAAATATCTGAAGTGCCTTCCTAAGAAGCTAGGCCTCACTGCAAAGATGTTGTGAGTTATGGTGCATATGAACACCATGGATTTTCTTGTGACATCCTTTTTCTAAAGTAAATATCGTAAAGTAAATTTAAAGTAAATATCGGGTGATATTGGAATATTGGGGGGGGGGGGGATCTAACCTGGAATATGTTGACGTCCAGCGCTCTTACAGGTCCTGTGTGCTTGTCTTTCTGTGCAATCACAACTTCACTTTCACCTGCTAATATTTTAGCTGGGTCATACAAAATGACGTTTCCATTTTCACCACCAGCAATAAGTACTCCTGAAAGAGTCCCATCAGATGCCGTTTTGTGAGGGCCCCATATCAGTTTGTGATACCTGCAAGATAATTTCAAGAGGAATGGTGATAAAAGTTACTTACAGATACACAGTCTCCTATCAGACTAATTGAATCGCTAATGAATTTCACCTTCCCTCATGTGATGACCAGTGTGGTGCAGTGGCTACAGTGTTGAGTTTGGTAGCAGGTGATCCTGGTCGAAATTCCCCCTCAGCTATGAAACGAAGTGGGTGGCTTTGCCTACCTCACACTGTTGTTGTGAAGACAAAGAGGAATTCTACAGAAGTTTGAACTGGAAGTCAGTAGGCCTTACAACTGAAAAGCTTTAGATTTCACAAGATTATACATGCTGCATTTGGTGTAAGATGTGGAGCAGGAAAAGTCTGATCTGCTTATGTTAAAAATCAGCCAACACTACAGTCTAAGTAAGCCAGGTGCCTCCAATGATAACATAAGCAGGCAACGGAAGCAAAGGGTCTTCTGTTGTATGAAAGATTCAGGGACACAATCCAACATCAATGGAAAGTTTTTCGACCCCTTCACCGCTCTAGGGAGGAGTATCATTTGCTTTCGCTGATGTTGTCAGAGCCGCTCTGTCATGAGAAGCAGCTGCCGTTAGCTTAGTGCAAGTGCCGCTAAAGAGGCCCATGGGCAGAACTCTTCCTGTTCGCCAAATGCGCACTCAGAACAATTCTAGTTCTAGGTAAAGAAAAAACAATTAAAAACCTGGAAGGAATTCAGGACCACCTGTACAAATGAAGGGCGCAATCCAAGAGTTTCTCAGTGGGGACAGGAGCTTGGGCACATCACTGGCCTGTGCAATGGACTATCCTTGCGGGGAGGGGACATTCCAGTGATAGGGGCTCCCTACAGCCCCTGTTGCTCTCCTGTGCTTATGAGGGAGGGAGGGAGGGCAGCACAGTCTGGCCCCCCCGATCCAGCCACCATAAGACCCAGAGTACCCAGGCACGTTGCTCATGCTAGCACCGTCTTTCTCCCTCCCACCTCCCTGGCCCAGCAAGTCCAAGGGATGCAGTGGGGACTGCTGGGCCCGGCTCTGGTAGGGCTTGCAGCAGTGCACCTTCTCTGCCACAGTTTGCTCTGGCATGACTCTTTCCATGGCCTGAGCAAAAGGAAGCTGCGTGTCTGGGTCTGCCACTGCTGAGGCATGGTCAAAGGCACAGTGGCACACCTGGCCTGGTGGAGCAATGAAGCTGCGCACAGGTCCTTGGGACTGGATACAGGCCACTTACCCATTTTAATGAGCTCCCGCCACGCGCTGAAAACTTGGTTATTCAGGGAGGCATTTGGGGTGGGTTAGGGAAATTTTAGAAAATGATGTTTTAATGTGAAATTTTATTGTTTTTAAACTGTTTGTATTATCGTACACCGCCCAGAGTGGCCGGGTGACTGGCCAGATGGGTGATGAAGACATTTAATTAATTAATTATTTAATTAATTAGGCCCCTGAGCCTTCAGCATGGGCTGGATTGTGCCCAAATTCAGCTTTTTTTAATGCTGCAGCCTTAACTGCTAGCATTCACATCCTGACCTTTCTGCTCATACTGTGTGCTGCGCTGTCATAAACCAATAATTTTTTTAAATGCACACACCTATGTGCAGAGGAGAAAGTGGCACAGGACTTCATATCCAGCGATGGGTCTGTCAAGTCAAGTTCAAATATTTCCAGGGAAGCACTGGTGCTGAAGGTTGCATCCAACTGCTGAGCAGATGTACCTGCATAGAGACAAGCAACCGCTTACTTACATCACTTCTGAATCCCAAAGTAATGCTACACATTTGAGGGGAAACACAAAACCTAAGCTTATTTTCAAACTATTTTAAGAACAACAACCACTACTGTTCCCCGCCAAACTTGGAATCCTTTCGTGGTTTGTGGCTTTACAACACATTTTGCTGTTTGCAGAATCTCCTTCTCACTTAATAGTGTTGGTAACCATCAAGGAAAAGGGAGCAATCCTATGCAAGTTTAGACAGAAAAACATCCTACAATTCCCAGCATGCCCCAGCCAGCCATGCTGGGAATTGTAGGACTTTTTTCTGTCTAAACATGCATAGGATTGTGCCCTTAATCTGCTGTAGAAGAGCCAAGCTGAACTTTTGGTAAACACTGCACAAACCCAATGATCCTATTAAGGATCCTTTATGAAGATCCAACATCAGGGGTGCAGAACCTCATCCCGGGGGCCAAATCTGGCTGTCCAGAGATCCCTAGATGTCCTCACACCTTTTCCCCTGAACAGTGAATGTTTGAAATTGAAATTATTTCCCAATGGATGAACTGCCTCTCCTAAGGCTTGGTTACCAGCAGGAAGAGCTTTAAGCTGGTATGCTGGTATTTTTGGAACGTGGGCCCCAAGAGCTTCTCTGAAATGGAATTCAGCCCTTGGGCTGAAAACTTCAACATCAGCGGGAAGGCCCGTTGAACACAGAGGGACCTGCGTCCAAGTAAACCTGCCTAGGATTGCACTGCAAGTGAAATTCTTGCTCTTGGTAACAGCTGTATGAAATACGTAGAGAAGCCATGGAATAAGCTAACAAATACTGTCGTACAGTTTTGTAGATGGCTTCAGAACAAATTCAAGGAGGACAGTTCTGTCAATGGCTATGAAAGATAAATGGAACCTCCACATATAAAGGCAGCGTAACCCTGAATACAGATGTTGGGGCTAAACAACAGGAGAAGGCTATGACCTTCATGACTTGCTTGTGAGCAAACAGGGACATCTGGCTGGTGCTGAGCAAGCTGACTGAGATGGATTTTTGTCTGATCCAGCAAGGCAATCCATCTGTTCTTATTTAAGGCAAATATAAATTCAAAACTCAAACCAGACCCCCAAAAGACACAGGTAGAGGTTTTGATTTGTGGGGAATGGGTGTCACATTTTTAAACAGCCAGATAACAGTAGAACTTTCTTCAGTTATGAGCTTCAACAGCAGTCATAATAAATATTTTCACACTTGAATGAAATATTAACCAAGACATACCAGTAGCCAAGTAAATGGGATGGTGGTCAGATGGACTCCATGCCTGCATGGCAGTACGGTCTATCTCTTTTAGCTTCATCCTGCTGAAAATAGTATAACAGAGAGCATCACTAAGTGAAAGCTGGGAAACTAAACAGAATTAAAAACTGAAACATTATTTATTCATTCATTCATTTATTTCATTTTTATACCGCCCAATAGCCGAGGCTCTCTGGGTGGTTCACAAAATCAAAACCATGAAATACAACAGAAAATTCAATATAAAATATAACAGATTAAGGGCGCAATTCTGTGGCCGCTAGTCAGCAGCTAGACAGTCATAGAATACGTTGGTTCCTGAGAACCAACCCTGGAGCCCACGCACCGAGGTCAATTCCCCGAGAACCAACCTCCACCCCCTCCCGCACTGCCTCATAGGCCGCATGGATCGGCTCCACGCTCATAAGAGGAGCACGAAGCAGAGAAAACGGAGTGTTCCTGGGGGCAGAGCGGGCGGACGTGCCTTTCCGATGCTTCCTATGCATTGTCCGGCGTCTGCCCCCCCTCACTCCACCTTCCCGCAGCTAGACAGCTGAAATCAGCTGTCTAGCTGCAAATGCTGGGCAGCTGAATCATGGAGGGGAAGATCCCCTCCACGCTGCTCCTACCCTGCATTGGATAGGCAGTTGCCTCCGAGTTCAGAGGCTGCTGCCTATCCCAATAGGATTGCGCCCTAAAACTACAGAATAGAAACACAACCACAGTAAAACCTAGCAGCAATGCAGATATTTAAAACCCAATAGAAGATTTAAGACAGCAGAGCTAAAAAAATTGGAATGTTAAAAAGCTAAAAATGCCTGGGAAAATAAAAAGGTCTTAACCTAGGTGCCAGGTGAACCCCTCTAGGGAGTTCTTTCCACAACCGGGGTGCCACAACATAAAATGCCTTTTTCCTGGTAGCCACCTGTCTTATCTCTTTTGGCAGGGGTTCCCGGAGAAGGACCCCTGAAAATGATCTTAGGGTCCAGGCAGGTACATCTGGGAGGAGGTGATCCTTCAGATAACCTGGCCTTGAGACACTTAGGGCTTTGAATGTTAATGCCAACACTATGAATAGGGCCTGGAAAGGGACTGGCAGCCAATGCAGATGGGAAAGTACTGGCATAATTGTCAGGAGCGCCCTAGCTGCCTCTTGCAGTCCCTACCAATAGCCAACTCAGGACACAGACGATGAGGAATTCTTTCTAAGACTTTACTCCTTTATTACTTTATGACTCTTTCAGAATACTAGTCGCTAGCGCCAAAGCAAGGAACAGCCCTGGGGAAAGATAGCTGAGTAGCCTAAGCTCCAGGTAAGGCAGTTGGTCCCCTTTTGAAGGAGAATCACGGGAAGCCCCTGAACTTATGGGCTAGGGAGAGATTCTCCCTCTTTCCCTTGGGTCCTCGGGATGCAACCGTTGTTTGCGCACCAAACGAGCGCTACGCCTCCTTTCCACGCCCTCCATCTGTCGTCGCTCCCTGCGTCTGCGCCAAGCGTCCAGCAAGCCCCCCTCCAGTGCTCTCTCACTGCCAGGGTCACTATCTATCCCAGGAATGCTGGCAGAAGGAATCTCTGCCAGCTGCTGTGCTTGTGAGAGATGAGCGAGCTCCTCTCCCACGGATTGCTGTTCCTCCCCAGAATCAGAACTGCTCTGGGACTCTATTGGCTCAGTTTCCACCCTGACAATAGTATGCTCTCGTTGGCCAGTCCCCATTAACAATCTCACTGCCCTACCTTAGACCAGATGAAGTTTCCGGACCGTTGGAAGGATGAAAACCAAAACTGTAGAAGCGGAAGCATTAATTTTTGTATTTAGAGTTGTATTTAAACATTACTGAAAAATAAAGACAAAATAGTCTTCAGACTATTCAGCAACATTTAAAAAGTTACAATAGAGTCTCACTTCAGCCTAAAACCAATAGTTGTAGAACTTACAGTGCAACCCTATATATATCTACTCAGAAGTAAGTTCTACTGATTTCAATGGGGCTTAATCCCAGGTAAGTGGGTACAGGATTGCAACCTTGATTTAAGCACCTAGAAACACTGTTTCCAAAATGAGAATCTAATGTAATCTGAAATAGCTTTTTATCTACTTCTGTTTTCCAAAGGCCTAAGTGTTTAATTCTGATCACTGTTATTGCTGTGAGCCAAGAATTACGAATTATGCAGATCAGAAGACTTCTAGGGAAAATGTGTTTGATCCATTTTAGCTGTTTTAGGGTACATCCTATGCACATTTAGACAGAAAACAGCACTTTAATTCCCAGCATTCCCCAGCCAGCAGGGCCCCTGGACACGCCTCCCGGAGATTATGAGAGTTGCAGTAAACCACATGTAAAGAGTGTGGGTTGGCCAAGATCGGGCTTCCTGCTTTCCCCCACACCTGATTTTTCCAAGACTGATGTCTATTCCAGCACAAGCATGCAAAAAGGCGGCTGACACTGGAGCTGAAACTGGTCCCAAGGCATGACCTGCTGAGGATGGAACTTGGGAGAGGGTTTTCCATGGAGAGTGGACAGCTCCAGCTCTCAGGCCAATCCCGTCTTTGCAGGCTGCACACTGATGTTTGGGTCATGACACGACCAGGGTGGGGTGTGCGTGGAAAAGAGGAGCTGTACCACTCATCATTAGCGTATTATGGTCATTACCCAATAGGTACTGAATGAACTGTGGGATAAAATGTGTACTAATCTATTTACTAAGGACTGAAATGAATGTCTTTCACTCTCTGAAATCACCACCAAAATAGCTTTTGTGACCAAAATGTCTATACTTCAAAGCCATATGAAACAAATATAGAATTTCTTTCCTGTCTAATGTGCTTTAAGTATCAAATACTTCTAGAAGTCCTTTGACCCTCCTGGTTTCTATATCTATATCACCATTTTATATATCATTTTATATCTATATCATCATTCTGTATCTATATCTATATCATCATTTTAACAACAAATGCAGAATGTTCTGAAGGAAGGCAGTACAGGTGACCCCTAAATAAATTGCCTAGACCAGACCCACAGGACACTGTACACTTACCCTGTACCCCCCTCCAACCCACAGGATAAAGTACATGGAGCCCTAATTCCGGGTCCACCTAGAATGGAGTGGGGAGGGGGCAACTTGTGCTCTGTCCCAACTGCTTTCACACTCTGCTGCATTTGCTCCAGCTCCTGTCCAAAGGTAGCCAGGACTTGGAGCACACAAAGACTCAGAAAATTATAAGTTAGGAGCTATGGTACATCTCTCTTAGAATATGTACATGTCATCCTCACACCACTCTGGTTTGGAGCATATGTCTTTGCTTTCGCTCTCCCTTTTTGCTTCACTAGAAATCAGAAGCTCCAGATAGAAAGCCACAAGTCTCACTACGCAAAAACACATACACAGAGCCACAAGCCAAAGCTAACTTTGCGTGGCTCTGCTCTCAACTGGGAGCTGGCTTGCCTATAAAAAGGACAATGTGGCCCACAATATGTGTGATTCTTCCTTGGCTCTGAAGCTCTAATATGACAATCATGTTTTTAAAATTATATATTCCATGCTGTTCCTCATGGATAAAGGATGAGTCTTGTAAAGGCAATAAGGTATATTCCGATGCTCCAACATTAGAAGTCCACCAGGGAAAGCAAATCCAAACTCTATTACTTTTAATCATATTTACAACACCGTTTGGGGGCAGGGAACAACATAGGTAATGTAGGAACTAACTGTTTAAGCCACTGCCCATTCTTCCTCCTTCCCTTTGGGTAAGCCAGCCAAAGCAAGCAACAGCCACAGCTGAATGAGTTATGGCTGCTCCATATATCACTGACTTAGGGCACAATCCTATGCATGTTTACACGGAGAAAAGGCCTACAGCTCCCAGCATTCCCCAGCCAGCATGGCTGGCTGGGGAATGCTGAGAGTTGTAGGCCTTTTCTCCATCTAAACAAGCATAGGATTGCGCCCTTAGTTGTACATGAAAAAGCATGGTCTCCACCCTTTTCAGACTTCAGGACCTTTTAACCCAACCTATTACATGAGATCCACTTTTAAATGTATATCCCCCGCCCCCCCCCCCCCATATCATCTTCCCTGCCTTCCCTTGATCTCTCTCCACAGTGCACCATCTTTTCTGGTTTACCTTTCCTTTTCCCCCTTTTCTTAAAAGAACCGTGTCCGTCCGTCCATCCGTCCCCCCCGGTGCAAGAAAACAGTGGCCATGCTCTGGTTGTAGACCACCTTGCACTGGCCTGCAGACGAGCTTGGGGTCCCAATCCACCAGCTGAAGACCAATGAGATAAAATGCTTCCATTTTTAGGAGTATGCATAAAAGTCCAAAAGTAACAAGTATGGCTTTACAAACATGCGTGTTATACAGGGATCTGGGCCTGGCTGCAACTCCCTTCTCAGTGTATACATGATGGCAACTCCAGGTTTGCTGCTGCACTGCGAGTAGAACCATCTTGGGGAGCCAATATGGTTGAAAGATGGTCTATAATTATAGTAAATGAATAAAATAAATCATAAATATCCACTCCAAGTTCCTCTTTACCAGTTTCAACGCCCATTGATCGAGGAGGTCAAATTCACACACTGATCTGAAGTACTACAAAGTTGGTTAGTTCAAGTGCAGCCTGCTGCTCAGGAGAGTAAAACTATCCTGTGGTGCATTCTGCAATTAGTATAGAAGTATTCTAGGTAGGATCCCTGTGGATTATGTTTATAAGCACAGTAATGAGAATGTTCTGGAATACCCTAATCCCGAAATGTTGATACTTTCCACCCACAATCCTCCACCTAATTGCCTATAAAAAGGACAATGTGGCCCACAAAGTGAACACAAAGTGCCCAGAACCTGATTCTAACCACTGCCTCCTCTTAAAGTTTTAACTAAAACGATATTCAAACTCTGGGCTACTCCACAATAACTTTCATTAGAACATGAAAGAAGATAAAAGGAGAAAGCATAAAACAGAAAGAACGAACACTTTCAGATAAGTAACTCAAAGATGTTTTTGAGGATATTTGCCAGCTGCTTGAATGGTCCACAGAACAGGATTATACCAGGGTATGCAGCCCTTGGGGATCCCATTCTTGTTCTTTAGCACGCTATCTTCTAAAAAGGAGCCCTACCATAATGTTATACCGATATGGCACTACTCCAGAGGCTTAAAAAACCAAGAGTTGTGTCTTGAGAGCATGTGATCATTGCAACCACCTCTTTCCTTAGTAAAGAACCTAACATTTCCTTCCCTGCTAACAGTTTGTTCAAGTTGAAGCTGTTATCTGAAAATGATTTCTAGGTACAAAGGGATAACGTTTGCAATAACTGATCCCATGAATAGGCTACTTCCAACATCACAAATTCCTTAGGTGGAGAATACTTCTGAAGTCCAAAACATCTGGAAGGCTGAACTGCAGCCTGGAGGGGACTGGTTTTCTTGCCTCTGCATCTGGTATGCATGGGGGCTTCCCATGTAGAATGCATTGCAGTAGTCAAGCCTAAATATTAAAGAAGACCAGTGTAGCAAGGTCTGGATTCAACTTCAGTCTGTTCACTCTCATTCACTTCTAGACAGGTTGAACCCTACTACATGGATCCACATTTTTGTAACTTCTTGGGTTGACTACTGCCATATGCTCTATGTGGGAACAGCCTTGAAGACAACTCGGAAGCTTTCACTGGTACAGAAGGCAGCTTCACACCTTCTGTCACTTTGTGGGGAGGCATACCCATATTCAACCTGCTCTGTGCAAGTTACATTGTGCAAGTTACCAATTTGATTCAGCATTCAATGCAAGGTACTGGTTTTAACCTTTAAAGCCCTTTTGCAGACTGGGACTTACATGAAGGACTTTCTCTCTCTCTTTCTATAAGCCCATGGGTCAACTAAGATCAGGTCACCTGGCATTGCTTGTTGTGCCATCCTTAAGTAAGGACAGTGGCAGCTAGAAGCAGGGCCTTTTCAGCAGTGGCTCCTAAGCTTTGGAACCTGAGTTTTGAAAATCTACATCTTTACTGGGGTTCTAGAAAGACTGTAAAACGTTCCTTTTCCATCAGGCATTTGGCTCATCTAGGTTCTGTGGCTAATTCTGTTGTGTGGTTCCTGGTTTTGTGCTGTATTACAGTTTGGTTTTATATTGGCTTTTATTTTTGTACTTGTTAACCACATTTAAGCTTTTAGAAAGTGTTTCTACAACTGTTTAAAAAAATGTTGCATGTAGCAAAAGCACAAGTGTCATTTTGGTGTCTGTATATTATGAAATTTAGAGGCTAACTTCTCTTGCTTAACTGGAAAAGGGAAAGGAAGTTTGAACAGTAGACCTCAAGAGCGCTTGTATATTCAATGTACCTTTATTTACAACAATAAAAAACAAGGTGGGGTAATTTCTCTTATTTGTCCAATTTCTGCTAGTGTACCAACTTAGTTTGCAAGTTGCACAGGATCCATTAAAAAATTGTATGCTCTTTGTGAAACGAAACAAGACATTGGACAGTATCCAATGGTACTCCTAAGAGAGTAGGTCCATTTAAGTGAATGGGCCTAGTTTACATAGGACTGCCATTGGATACTGCCCACTGTCATGTCTATATTGTATATGGGACCAATCCTGCAACAACTGACCACAGCATTTCTTCATTTTGGTTAGCATACAACCGCCATATAAATCACACTTCCTGAAATAAGACCGCTTGACAAATCATGCAGCAGGAATTTAGGTGCTGCCACATGCCAGTTTTAAAAATATACACAATACAAATAGAAGCATAGGTTGCTCTGGGCCTATTTCCAAGTTAGAAGTTTAACTTGTAACATATTATAAAAGCTCAGTTATTCACTCTTCTTCGATAGGAATCACTCCTTATTTTGCACATGCTTATTTTTCACTCTAACATAGGATATGTTTTTGTCCCCCTAGTACAGGGAAAACTTGCCTAAACAACTCAGCAAAATAGCATGAGACAAGTTTTTTGCATTACTGTACTTTGAAAGTATCATTGCAGCCTTATGTCCCTTGTTACTTACTTCTAGGGATATCAAAGAAGAGCTTGCAACATTCTAGCTGTGTGGAAAACTGATCATTACTCAACTGACAGCATTGAAACCTTTGATACGGACCCAGCCGCTCATTCAGAGAGATTAATGGGCAAAAGGCCACGTACTCCAGATCACTTAATGCTGCCTCATTTCTCCTTAAACCACCATATAACAGATTTGATTAAAGGGTGGATTCTTCTACTCACTATTATACAAGTCTGCATGCAGAATGAAAATTCAAACCCATGTTTAGTAAGTGAGAATACAGAATCAGTGCCAGATACACAAGATCACATACATGCTTGTTACGCTACAGCCAGCCATGCTAGCTGGGGGATGCTGGGGGTGCACCAGATTAGGCAAGGCTGTCCTATGGTAATTAATCCCCCACCAGCCCTCCTTGTTTTTGTAGTAAGAACTTAAGAAAACCCCTGCTGGATCAGACTAAGGGTCCATCTAGTCCAGCAGTCTGTTCACATTGTGGCCAACCGGCTGTCAACCAGGAACCCACAAGCAGGGCAAGAGCACAAAAGCACCCTCCCGCCCATGTTCCCCAGCAACTGGTGTACATAGGCTCACTGCCTCTGGTACTGGAGGAAGCACATAGCCATCAAGACTAGTAGTCATTGATAGCCTTTTTCTCCAGGAATTTGTCTAACCCTCTTTTAAAGCCATCCAAATGGATGGCCATCACAACAACTTGTGACAGTGAATTCCAAAGTTTAACTATGTGCTTTGTGAAGAAGTACTTCCTTTTATTTGCCCTGAATCTCCCACCAATCAGCTAACATAGATTAAGAACCCCAATTCACACACACACACACACACACGCGTGCGTGCGTGCGCACACACAATCATTTTGCCGCCTTCACCAGCCTGGTTAAGGGTGATTCAAGGCAGAGCGTTCCTAGCACTTCCAATTAGAAGGCATTGTACAGATATTGTTTTTTCCCCCTCCGTAACTGATACTCTTCCAAGACAGAAGCAGTGGGAAAACATGGGTTATGAGTGGAAAACATCATCTGGATCCCCCATAAAATTCCGTGAACCAAGTAGGGGAGACGACAGCATTATAAAAACTTCATCTGGAGGCACTAGAAGAGTCCAAGGCCCAGCCTTATGGGGCAAGCATTTTGCACTAAGTTACCTTTGATTTACACTCATAAGAACAAAATAAGAAGAGCCCTGCTGGATCAGACCAAGGGTCCGTCTAGCCCAGCATTCTGTTCACACAGTGGCCAACCAGATGTCAACAGGGAACCGACAAGCAGGACATGAGTGCAACAGCACCCTCCCGCCCATGTTCCCCAGCAACTGGTGTACATAGGCTCACTGCCTCTGATACTGGAGGTAGCATATAGCCATCGGGACTAGCAGCCATTGATAGCCTTCTCCTCCATGAATTTGTCTAACCCCCTTTAGAAGGTGTGAAGAAGTATTCCTTTTATCTGTCCTGAATCTCCCACCAATCAGCTTCACGGGATGACACGGGGTATTATGAGAGAGGGAGAAAAATGCCTCCCTATCCACTTTCTCCACACCATGCATAATTCTGTACAACTCTATCATGTCTCCCCTTACTTGCCTTTTTTCAAAGCTATTGTAACCTGTTGTATTCCAGCTGCTGTAACCTTCCCTCACAGGGGAGTTGCTCCAGCCCCTTGATTATTTTAGTTGCCCTTTTCTGCATTTTTTCCAGTTCTACAGTATCTTTTTTTAGTTGTGGTGGCTGGAAGTGAACACAGTATTCTAAGCGAGGTCGCACTCCAGGATGTTAGGTACTCTGAATTAACTGATCCTGAGTAAAAGTGCCGTTTTCTGTAGGAATTACACGAAAATATCAACCAAGGCCTTGCAGAAAATATCAAGAACAAGTTGGAATCATTGAATGAGTTTTAATACACAAATCAATTAACTGCTTAACTGTCCCAGTATTTCAGGACAGTTATAGGGCGGGCTAAAAATGGTCTCATCATCTCTTAACATATACTGGTTATGGAAGGGGTGTACTTTATGCAGCATTTCAGTGCATGCTTAGGGGCTAAAGTGGGGATTGTCACTTGCAGGTATGAGACTAGGTAGGGGATAGTAACTCTTCCAGATGTATTAGTGCCAAGTGCATACAGTATGATTTTGCCTATGTGGTGTACCCCCACTCCCCATACACACACTTCCTACAAGCCTATATACCTAAACTCTAACATACCAAGAGGAGGGAGCGACCCGGCCAGCCCCCAACCCAACGGAACAAAAGGGCTGAGAATCAGAAAAAGGCTTCCTCCAGATGCAACCCAGGAGATCCTCCCTGAGCCAAATTCGTGTTCTTTAAAAATCTGGGGAAAGGGGGAGAGGGAAGAAAATGTCCCATATCAAAACAAACACCTGGTAATCCCCATGGGGCCCGTGTCTGCTAAAGACAGAGCATTACGACCACGCCCGCCCCGCTTTCTTCTCCACCCAACCATTCAAGTTATGGCTGCAGTCCTACTCGGGAGTCAACCCCATGCAGCGCAGCAGGGTTTACTTCTGAGTAAGGATGCACAGGGCGGGCTGGCAGGGAGGGAGGGGCGCGGAAACACCGGGGAGAGCCCGGCAGCTCCCGGTCTTTTCACGGGAAGCGGCCCGGGCTAACACAGACCGCGTAACTGGGGCAGGATGATGGCGAGCAAGAGCGGGGGGCCGCCAGCGCCTTTTCTCCCCCGCCTCCTCACCTGCTCCGGGCGGCTCCGGCCAGTCACCCTCTCCAGGAAAGGCAGGGCTCGGCTGCGGCCTCCTCCGCCGGCGGCGCCTCCTCGCTGCTGCCAGGGCCCGAGGCTCCTCCACGTTCCGCTTCAACGTGGCAGCCGGAGCACCGCCTCCATGCCGGCGGCTTCCGGGGCAAACTGACGCCCGCCGCTTGGGCTGGGCCTGCCGGGGCGGAGGACGGGCCGACCCGCCGGCCCTGGGTCCCCGCCGGGGAGCGGAAGGCCGCGCCGGGCTCCCTTGGAGCGGGCCCCGAGGCCTGTCTTCTTCTTCTTCGGCCCTGGGGGTGGTCCGCCGGCAAGAGCCAGGCTGCAGTTTTGTAACTCGTGACGAAGCGTAGCCTCGTACCAAAGATGGCGATAGCGCTGCACATGTGCGAAGTGCGTTTCTCTCCCCACTGAGCCTCCAGCGGCAGCCGCCGAAGCGGAGCTCTGCTGGATCAGGCGACGGGCTGTACCCGCAGGTAGCCCGTTTGTTTCAGCAACTCTGCTCGAAGTAGGATTGACCTTGCGCACAACCTCAAAAGCCCAGTCCGCCCATGCTGCTTCCCACAGCGGCCGTCTGGGAAGCCCACAACCGAAAGGAGGGCATGAAGGCAATAGTCCTCTGTCGCTCTTATTCCCCAGCAACTGGTGGAGCAGCTTCCATGTAGCCGGTGTTGTAGCCATGGGGGGGGGGGGGTTCCCCCCTTAAACTTTCTCTGCTCCCCTAATTTTTTTTTTTTTTACAAGCAGATAATTAAAAGAGTTCACAATTTTGCTTTTAAAAGGCCTGCCTGCAAACCGGATGAACTGCCCTCCCCCCTACTTTTTTGGCGCCTGACCCAGGATTTTTAGGCAGGCTGGGGTCCTGCATATAGCCACACATGGGAGGGCATTAAGGGCCAAAACAGACTTTAAATATGTGTCGAGCAGCTATACCTTCCCTGCTGCCTCCTCCTCTTCTTCCTCCTCACTCTATTACTGATTTGATTTGTACCCAGCTTTTCTACCAAGAAGACGACACTCAAGGCAGCTAGAGTAGGCGCAGGGGCCATGATCCACATCAGGACCCTAGCGTGGGGAGTGGGATTTTAGTATCTGGATCAGGCCCCCTGCACCTACTGCAGAACAGAAATGAAAAATCGACATTGCTACTAGACACACATTTAAAGTAACGTCTGTTTTGGTCCTGAGAGTAGAAACATTGGAGATTCCTTATACTGAGTCAGAGCATTGATTCCTGACTGGCAGGGATCTCCAAGGATGTCTGACAAGGATCTTTTCCAGTCCTACATGGAAATCCCCTTCATGGATCACTGCCTTGTTGTGGCGAAGGGGCTTGCGTAACTCAGTGAAGCCATAAGCTATGCCGTGCAGGGCCACCCAAGACGGACAGGTCATGGCAGAGAGTTCTGACAAAATGTGGTCCACTGGAAAAGGAAATGGCAACCCACTCCAGTATTCTTCCCAAGAAAACCCCATGGAACGTATCACAAGGCTAAAAGAGATGACGCCGGAAGATGAGCCCCTCAGGTCGGAAGGTGTCCAATATACTACTGGGGAACAGCAGAGGGTATTTCCAAGTAGCACCAGAAAGAGTGAAGCGGCTGGGCCAAAGCCGAAAGGACACTCACCTGTGGATGTGTCTGGTGGTGAAAAGAAAGTCCGATGCTGTAAAGAACAATATTGTTTAGGAACCTGGAATGTCAGATCAATGAATCAAGGTAAGCTGGAGGTGGTCAAACATGAGATGGCAAGATTGAACATCGACATCTTGGGAATCAGTGAACTAAAATGGACAGGCATGGGCGAATTTAATTCAGGTGACCATCATATCTACTATTGTGGGCAAGAATCCCTTAGAAGAAATGGAGTAGCACTCATAGTCAACAAAAGGGTGGGAAAAGCAGTACTGGGGTACAATCTTAAAAATGATAGAATGTTCTCAGTACGAATCCAAGGCAAACCATTCAACATCACAGTAATTCAAGTCTATGCCCCAACCACTGATGCCGAAGAAGCTGAGGTTGATCGGTTCTATGAAGACCTACAACACCTTCTAGAACTAACACCAAAAAAAGATGTCCTCTTCATCATAGGGGATTGGAATGCTAAAGTAGGAAGTCAAGAAATCACCGGGATAACAGGCAGGCATGGCCTTGGTGTACAAAATGAAGCAGGACAAAAGCTAATAGAGTTTTGCCAAGAGAACACGCTGATCATAGCAAACACTCTTTTCCAACAGCACAAGAGGCAACTCTACAAATGGACATCATGAGATGGTCAATATCGAAATCAGATTGATTATGTCCTTTGCAGCCAAAGATGGAGAAGCTCTATACAGTCAGTAAAAACAAGACCTGGAGCTGACTGTGGCTCAGATCATGAGCTTCTTGTTGAAAAATTTCGGCTTAGATTGAAGAACGTAGGGAAAACCACTAAACCATTCAGGTATGACCTAAATCATATCCCTTATGAATATACAGTGGAGCTGAGGAATAGATTTCAGGGATTAGACCTGATAGACAGAGTGCCTGAGGAACTATGGACGGAGGTCCGTAACATTGTTCAGGAGGCAGCAACGAAATCCATCCCAAAGGAAAAGAAATGCAAGAAAGCCAAGTGGCTGTCTGATGAGGCTTTACAAGTAGCTGAGGAAAGAAAGGAAGCGAAAAGCAAGGGAGAAAGGGGAAGATATATCCAACTGGATGCAGAGTTCCAGAGGATAGCAAGGAGAGATAAGAAGGCCTTCTTAAATGAACAATGCAAAGAAATCGAGGAAAACAACAGAATGGGAAAGACTAGAGATCTCTTCCAGAAAATCGGAGATCTCAAGGGAACGTTTTGTGCAAAGACGGGCATGATAAAGGACAAAGAAGGCAGGGATCTTACAGATGCAGATGAGATTAAGAAGAGGTGGAAAGAATACACAGAAGAACTATACAGGAAAGATCTTAATGTCCCTGATAGCCATGATAGTGCGGTCACTGAACTTGAGCCGGACATCCTAGAGAGTGAAGTCAAGTGGGCCTTAGGAAGCATTACTAACAACAAAGCTAGCGGAGATAACAGTATTCCAGCTGAGCTATTTAAAATCCTAAAAGATGATGCTGTTAAAGTGCTGCATTCAATATGCCAACAAATTTGGAACACTAAACAATGGCCGCAAGACTGGAAAAGGTCAGTTTACATTCCAATTCCAAAGAAGGGAAATGCCAAAGAGTGTTCAAACTACCGCACAATTGCGCTCATTTCACATGCCAGCAAGGTGATGCTCAAAATCCTACAAGCTAGGCTTCAGCAGTATGCGAACCGAGAACTACCAGAAGCACAAGCTGGGTTTCGAAGAGGCAGAGGAACTAGAGATCAAATCGCCAACATTCGCTGCATCATGGAGAAAGCAAGAGAATGCCAGAAAAACGTCTATTTCTGCTTCATTGACTACGCTAAAGCCTTTGATTGTGTGGATCACAACAAACTGTGGCAAATGCTTAAAGTGATGGGAGTACCAGACCACCTTACCTGTCTCCTGAGAAACCTGTACGAGGGTCAAGAAGCAACAGTAAGAACCAGACATGGAACAACCAAGTGGTTCAAAATTGGGAGTGGTTCAAAATTGGGAAAGGAGTACGACAAGGCTGCATATTGTCACCCTGCTTATTTAACTTATATGCAGAGTACATCATCAGAAATGCCGGGTTGGATGAATCAGAGGTCGGAATTAAGATTGCTGGGAGAATTATCAACAACCTCCGATATGCAGACGATACCACCCTAATGGCAGAAAGCAAAGAGGATCTCAAGAGCCTCTTGTTGAGGGTGAAAGAGGAGAGTGCAAAAGCTGGTTTGAAACTCAACATTAAAAAAACTAAGATCATGGCATCTGGCCCTATCACTTCCTGGCATATAGAAGGGGAAGAAATGGAAGCAGTGACAGATTTTACTTTCTTGGGCTCCAAGATCACCGCAGACGGTAACTGTAGCCATGAAATTCAAAGACGCTTGCTCCTTGGGAGGAAAGCTATGGCAAACCTAGACAGCATAGTAAGAAGCAGAGACATCACCTTGCCGACAAAGGTCCGTCTAATCAAAGCTATGGTTTTCCCAGTAGTAATGTATGGCTGTGAGAGCTGGACTATAAGGAAGGCTCAGCGCCGAAGAATTGATGCTTTCGAACTGTGGTTCTGGAGAAGACTCTTAAGAGTCCCCTGGACTGCACCGAGGTCAAATCAGTCCATCCTAAAGGAAATCAACCCCGACTGCTCATTGGAAGGACAGATACTGAAGCTGAAGCTCAAATATTTTGGCCACCTAATGCGAAGAGAAAACTCTCTGGAAAAGACCCTGGTGCTGGGAAAGACTGAAGGCAAAAGGAGAAGGGGACGGCAGAGGATGAGATGGCTAGATAGCATCACCGATGCAATGAATATGAACTTGAGCACGCTCCGGGAGAGAGCGCAGGACAGGAAGGCCTGGCACGCTATGGTCCGTGGGGTCACGAAGAGTCGGACACGACTGAACAGCAACAACATGGAAATGCCAAGGACTGAACCTGGGAACTTCTGCATGCAAAGCAGGCGTGTTACCACTGAACTATAGGCTTTCCCCTAAACTGGGCTTGATTCTGAACTCTTCTTTTTAGATATTAAACCTGCAATTCTGAAAGTTCTATTGTATTCACTGGGGCTTACTTCCAACTCACCATTTTTTTCATGCATTTCAGTTATGTGTTTCCCTCATATCAATTGGACCTCATCCTGTAGATGCAACCAAGACTGTATTTTAAAAGGTAATCAGTCCCTTTAATTATTTTTCTCATGTCACTGCAGCTGTCTCTGATTATACTATATAAACTCATTCCTTGGCATTTTCTTTTGCTTAAGCCATGAAATACTTCCTACAATTTTTGTTGTAAAGATAATTGCATCTTTTGAACTTATTAATGTATGAAATTTCTTATCGTTGAGCTGGGTCAATGTATATGTACACAGGTTGATGTATTCACCCCGATACTTGGGTTGGCTTATGATTGTCATGTCCTGTTGAAAGTGGTATGCATTTATTCAGTTGACTGTATGAATGTGGACATAATATACCTCAACTTCAGTAAAGCTTTCAACAAAGTGCCCCATGATCTCCTGATGAGCAAACTAGCTCAAAGTGGGCTTGATGAAACAATGATCCGGTGGATCCACAATTGGCTACAGAATCGGACTTAAAGAGTGCTTATCAATGGGATCTTCCCAAACTGGGGAGAGGTAATGAGCGGGGTAACACAGGGCTCAGTCCTGGGCCCAGTGCTCTTCAACATTTTGATTAATGACTTGGAGGAGGAGGTGCAGGGAATGCTAATCAAATTTGCAGATGACACAAAATTGGGCGGGATAGCCAATACCTTGGAAGACAGAAACAAAATTCAAAGTGATCTTGATAGACTGGAGCACTGGGCAGAAAACAACAGAATGACATTTAATAGGGATAAATGCCAAGTTCTGCACCTAGGAAGAAGAAACCATACGCACAGTTACAAGATGGGGGATACATGGCTCAACAACACTACAAGCGAGAAGGATCTTGGAATTGTTGTCGATCACAAGCTGAATATGAGCCAACAATGTGATGTGGCTGCAAAAAAGGCCAATGCTCTTTGGGGCTGCATTAATAGAAGCATAGCTTCCAAATCCCAGGAAGTACTAGTTCACCTCTACTCAGCACTGGTTAGGCCTCATCTGGAGTACTGTGTCCAGTTCTGGGCAGCACACTTTAAGAAGGATGCAGACAAGCCAGAGAGGGTTCAGAAGAGAGCAACAAAGAGGATCAAGGGACTGGAAACAAGGCCCTATGAAGAGAGACTGAAAGAACTGGGCATGTTTAGCCTTGAGAAGACTTGAGGGGAGATATGATAGTGTTGTTCAAGTACTTGAAAGGTTGTCACAGAGAGGAAGGCCAGAATCTCTTCTCAATCATCCCAGAGTATAGGACCTGGAATAATGGGCTCAAATGACAGGAAGCCAGATTCCGGCTGAACATCAGGAAAAACCTCCTGACTGTTAGAACACTATGACAATGGAACCAGTTACCTAGGGAGGTAGTGGGCTCTCCCACACTGGAGGCATTCAAGATGAGGCTGGACAGCCACCTGTCAGGGATGCTCTGATTTGGATTCCTGCATTGAGCAGGGGGTTGGACTCGATGGCCTTGTAGGCCCCTTCCAACCCTAGTATTCTGATTCTATGAAATGTTTGGCAGTTTAGAGGAGCCCACATTAAGCTTAGAGGGAACTATTTTGAAATAACTACTTGAGAATTAATCTGGAAGCCACTACTATCCATTTTAATTTTCTAGAGCTTTGGGACCAATTTTGCTAGCATCATGCTCATGAGATCAGGCCAAAGGCTATCTAATCCATCTCAGTGGCTAGCCAGATGCCTATGGCATAAGCAGGACATGGGGGCAATAGTTGTTGCCCAGCAATTAGTATTCAGAGGCATGCTTCCTCTCATTCTGGAGGTAAGGTATAGCCATCCTGACTAGTAGGATGGATTGATTTAAATCAGCAAGAAAAGGGCCTTTTTAAATCACCAGTTTAAAGAGTTTTCCACTGAAACTGTTTGATAGATTTCCTGAACAATAGTGCAAATCTGACCACTGAACCATGTTGATTTACAACTAAATTTATAGTTTCATTTTTACAATCAGGCTTTGCATCTCTTTGTCTTGCTGTATATGTTTTGCATGTTGTTCTTAATCTATAAAGGGAATGTCTTTGAAATATTCCCATACAAGGCCTTTCTTGTAACAAGCACCTAGGACAAAAGTTACCAGCAGAGTCCTATACATGTCTACTCAGAAATAAGTTCTGTTGAGTTCAATGGGGCTTACTCCCAGGTAAGAGGTTATAGGACTGTAGCCTAAATATGGGAATACAGGTAGATGCACACTGGAAAATGTTGTCTTTTTTCAGTGTTGCTTCTTCCTGCTTTGCTGTCTTGACCCAGCCTTGCCCTCACCTGTCACAATGCAGACTTTTGGGGACTCTACTTCTTGCATTCTGCCCCCTCTCCACACACTCACACTGTAAGAATGTTCCAATTATCCCTACTCTCTGCTCCTTACTAATCCACTCTCTTATCCCAAGACTGCTAAGTTTACTCAGAAGCCTTCATTTTCATTGTGCAATAAGCAGCAGAGTACTTCATTACTTTGAAGGTGTATGATCCTGTACAGGTAGGAAAGATCTTCAAATATCTTGAATGATAAGCATCAGGCCAACAGGAAAAAAATCCATCTTATGTCAGGCTCTAATGTAATATGGATTTAACATCTGTCAGTTCCCCAACTGGGATAGTAGTTTTAGGTAAAGTGAAGCCTAGAACACTAATTCTGCAACACTTTTATAGGGCTAAGATAGAAATCAAGCCACGAGACTCAATTCAAGGTCAAAGTACACATTTATTATCACTGCAAACCAGGAAACAATATACAATATGTTGTCTACCTGTCAAAATTTACAGATTTTGGCCAAAAGAAGCATGTTTAAAGATATTCTGCCTGGAAATCTGTCCCCCAGATCCACCATCCAAGTAGATAAATTAAAATTAGCTTAAGACAGCACACAAACAACCCAAATGAAAAATCCAGCTGAAATTTTTGCTTCGCATACCTAAAACACAAAGGAGATAGCTTTATTTGTAACCAGTTTTTCAAAAGCATATGACTTTATTCTTAAGTGCTATGCCCATAAATAATTTTTCTATTTCAACATTCTCAGTAACTGTTTCCCTTTAGGCACTGTGGAATATCCCTAGTTTTCTTAAGAATTTGGGGGGGAGGGGAGTGTAGCCCAGCTAATGATCTAAATAAACACAATGTAGTTTTATGACTGAAACTAGTCTCTAGCCCTATAAGCTGCCAAGGTAGACCAGTTGGCACCTATATATAAGCTGTTCTGAAATCTTCTGAGGATGAGAAGGGTGTGTTGTTTTATGTATGTGTAAAATAAGTTTTTTCTTTAAATAAAACTAAGCACAAATCCAGATGTTTATTGGAGCTGGTTTATACATTTTGAGCCCATGTGAGCAAGCCTGACAGTACATATGCGCATGGACATGATGCATTTAATGAGCAAACCTGGATAGTTAGCAGCTGTTCTCACAATCACAGTAGTACTTTATTCAGTTGTCATCATCACATAATTCCCCACTGATGGGAATGTTGGTGTCCCCATGCAAACCAATTTGCAAACCCTCCACTCCTGTTTTCAGAAAACTGTTTTAAAGGTTACCTGGTTATCCTGGAAAGAAACATCTTGATACCTGAAAGCAAAGGGGGGGGAGGGGAATACTGTGAGTGTATGTCAAAAAGTAGACTTTATATTGTCACCTATAGGCAGAATTACATTATGTTCAAGACTCTGATGCAGAACTTTAAATCCTGTGTCCTCATCTACATGAAAAATAATCACAGCAAATCATGATGTGAACAGCAAAAAGGTTTTAATCACTGGACACAGGGAAGAACCTGAAGAAACCATAACCTGCAATGTTAATGTTTAGTCCCTTATTCAAACATACTTACATTGAACTTTTATTTTGCACATTTTAAGGTCTCTATCCTGTGACAAAACTTTAATATTGCCATAAAGTGCATGTATTCCAAGCACAATGGGCTGAATCCAGACTTAAAAGCAGACCCATGGAAATCAAAGTCCTATATAACTAAGTGCATATCCAGTCCATTATCTGTTATCAGACATGATGTTTTGAATGATGAGAATCTCAAGTTAGGGGGTTATTGTTGGGTGTGTGTTTTTGCCATTTTCTATTCCTTATGAGATCCTGAGAGAAAAGGACAATGATCTTAGCTGGCTCTGAGAGTACTCTTCAGATGACAGCACACAGTATCCTGGAGTTGTAGCTACTATTGATGGCAAGGCAACCATTACTATCATTCATACAAATACACTGTCATTTTTATAATATTGGTGAATGAGTCTTCAAAATATAAAGGACAGAAATTATATTAAAGAGGGTTCAAAGCTACATCGCACCTTAAGAAGTTGGGTCTCCGTGTTTTCAGTTTCCAATCTGTGGAGCAAGCAATTCCTTAAGAAATAAAGAGCGAAATTAACCGTTTTCTTTTCCTTCTGCCAACAAAAAATGCTACATACATAAAACACACACATATAAGCTAGTGGGATAGTCCTCTGAAATGCAAGTCCTCAAACTAAATGCTAATCACATTAAATCATGATGTGAACAGCAAGGAATAGGTTTTCATCACTGTGTATACCATTAAGTGATCATATACAGCATAACCATTGCATAACCATTACTTCACAATACACCATACAACTTGCACAGCAACTATCGTATGTGCCATACATGGATAAAGTTTATTCAACTCTAATGCTTCACTCATGCCAATTATTTACTGAAGTTACAACTGATAATCACATCAGGAGTCATTCTCATTTTGTATTTGGAATACTGCTATAAGTACTGCAGAAGAATTAACCTGAACTTCAAGGGCTGAAAAAGTAATAGGCAGGAAACCTCAACTGTACTAAAACAGAAGGGTTGTTGCATCTTCAAGCAACAGTGTGGAGGCCTCATTCCTGTCCCCACTGCAATGACTGGAAAGGACACTACATGTCCATGTTTAAAGAACCAATGTTAGGTTTTGTCTGAACCGCTCCTCAGCTATGAACCTCACTAGGTGATCTTGGATAACATAATATTTCTTGCTACCTTATTTCACGTGGTTCCTAAGATGATAAACGTGACATCTTAGGGCACAAAAAATTAGTTTAAAAAACCCACCAGTAACATTGCACAAGATGTACTGGAATAGTTTGGTTGGGGTAACAAGCAGAAAATACAAAAGTATCAGAAGTCATCATACAACTTTGAAGTAGTCCTGTCCCTGGCTTTTCAAACAAATATAGAATTGTCTTATGCTTATCAGGCATAGGGCAGAATGCCTCAAAATACATCACTACTGTAACAGGTAAACAGAAAATGAGACAACTCATGGGTTTATTTACTGAAGTGGCAAATTTAGAAGACCACTGGTATCTTACTTACTTTAGAAAAAGGATGTCACAAGAAAAACCATGGTGTTCATATGCACCATAACTCGCAGCATCTTTGCAATGAGGCCTAGCTTCCTAGGAAGGAACTTCAGATATTTTATATCCTTCACAAAAAACATGTCAGTGTAGGAAACAGTGTGAAAAACAAGCACATTATCATCAACATTTGTTTCACTGTATGACACCCACAAGTAGTGGGTAGAAACACAGTGAAACAGACAACCACATTGTAATCAAAATACGACATTAATATTTTCTCTTACACACCAGGGCTTTCCATGTAAGAAATGTTCTAGCCTAACTACTACATAACAAGCAACTAAAAGAATGTGCAGACCATCTCCCATCATACAGTACTTAAGCTCCTGCATTCTCCCGTACCAGGCCTGCACAACTTGAGACCCAGCCTTGGCTGCTTTTGCTCCTTGCCCGGACTGCAGAGAAGAGGGCTGCCGAACACTCGACAACCAAAAACTCACGACTAGAAAGAATTGCATTATGTCTAGGGGGTCACAAGTTGTGCAGCACCGTAACAGGGTTGAGAGCTCGCACATGAGCAACACGGAAGGGATCCCTTCATCCTAACGGCAACCCAAACAAAAGCCAAGGAAAGGAGAAAACAGAAGGGGAGAAAAATTAAATATTCTCAACTGGGGCCATTTATGAAAGTGAGAGCAGGGTAATTTGAAGCAGCCACAACTGGAGAGCCCCTCCCTATCCTTGAGGAAATTCAACCTCATGGAAGCAAGGGAGAAAACTCCTCTCGAGCCCACCTTCCTCAAAGGGAAGTAAATGGCAACGTTTAATTAAGGCAAAAGGACATGACAGCACTAGCCAGCCCCACTCCTCCTCCCGCCTGGGGAAGAAAATGGCGCTTCTTCTCAAGTTAAGCACAGGGCTGCCCCTCCAGGCCCGGCCCTGACGCCCTTTCTGCTTGAGGCGCCTTCCCCGCGCGCACATCCTCTTCCCGCACCGGCAGGCGCCGAAAGGAACACAAGGCCGCGCCACGCGAAGACACACAGCCTCTCCCCTCACATGGCGGCGTTCCCATTGGCTTAACCACACGCGGCTCTTGATTGGCTCGTTCCCCTTTTCGTCTTCCGTTTCCGGCGGTTAAGCGATCGAGGTTTCCACCTACAGAGGTACAAAAGACTTAGATATATACACCACCACAGTCCATGTTGGCACTTCCGGCATCACTTTGAACCGGCCTTCCCTGCGGCTTCTAATGTAAATTACACAGGGTTTTCATCGCAGAGATGACGAAGAGTACGGCGATGACACAGTGGACCCCCGGAGGACACTATTTCCATGTGTCGTGGCTAACGTTGGCGTTCACTTTTTCTCGGCTATCCATATATTGGTCGCCTTTCCATGCTTTGGCGATCTCCACCTTTTTATCTGGCGAACGCCTGCGTTTCTTCACCGCCGGAAAAAGGATATCAACTAACGGAGAAAATGCTGTGAAGGAAAGACGACCAATGAGAAGCAGGGTTACACGCTCACGTAGACGCGCGCACATGCTCAGAGAAGGAGCCAATCAGAAACAGGAGCAGCGCAGCAGGGGAGCCAATCAGAAGACGTAATCGATGAGAACGGCGGTTTGAATCGGCCTTGCATCTAGCGGCGGGTAATACGATGTTCAGTCGTGTCCGACTCTTCGTGACCCCATGGACCAGAGCACGCCAGGCCTTCCTGTCCTGCGCCCTCTCCCGGAGTGTGCTCAAGTCCATATTCATTGCATCCGTGATGCTATCTAGCCATCTCATCCTCTGCCGTCCCCTTCTCCTTTCGCCTTCAGTCCTTCCCAGCATCAGGGTCTTTTCCAGTGACGTTTCTCTTCGCATTAGGTGGCCAAAATATTTGAGCTTCAGCTTCAGTATCTGTCCTTCCAATGAGCAGTCAGGGTTGATTTCCTTTAGAACTGACTGATTTGACCTCCTTGCAGTCCAGGGCACTGGTAAGAGTCTTCTCCAGCACCACAGTTCGAAAGCATCAATTCTTCACCGCTCAGCCTTCCTTAAAGTCCAGCTCTCACAGCCATACATTACTACTGGGAAAACCGTAGCTTTGATTACATGAACCTTTGTTGGCAAGGTGATGTCTCTGCTTCTTACTATGCTGTCTAGGTGTGCCATAGCTTTCCTCCCAAGGAGCAAGCGTCTTTTAATTTCATGGCTACAGTCACCGTCTGCAGTGATCTTGGAGCCCAAGAAAGTAAAATCTGTCACTGCTGCCATTTCTTCCCCTTAGACCTAGAAAATACAGTGGTGCTGGAGAAGACTCTTACGAGTCCCCTGGACTGCAAGGAGGTCAAATCAGTCCATCCTAAAGGAAATCAACCCCGACTGCTCATTGGAAGGACAGATACTGAAGCTGAAGCTCCAATATTTTGGCCACCTAATGCGAAGAGAAAACTCTCTGGAAAAGACCCTGATGCTGGGAAAGACTGAAGGCAAAAGGAGAAGGGGACGGCAGAGGATGAGATGGCTAGATAGCATCACCGATGCAATGAATATGAACTTGAGCACACTCCGGGAGAGAGCGGAGGACAGGACGGCCTGGCGTGCTACGGTCCATGGGGTCACGAAGAGTCGGACACAAAGACTGAACAACAACAACATAAGATAGTTCACTCCCTTTTTTTACTGTAATATTTACTATCTGGTTTCAGAGTCTCTGGATGCTTCTGGAACACAGCTTTTACAAGTATCATTGCCTTAATTCAGGGGTGTTGAACCTTTTTCACTCCCAGGTCTGTATACCATTTTGGAGAAGCTCTTGGGGGCTGCATTCCAGTAGTGGATGGGGCCAAAGGAAAAAGGGGTGGGGCCAGAATAGCAGCATATTTGATCCTAGAAGCTCTTACAAATAGCAATCCAGACTTAGGGGAGGCATTTCAACCTTTTAGAATGGAGAAAAAACTGCACAAATGCCTGGAAACCACCAGATAATTGGTGGTTGAGGGAAAGGGGCGTGGCCTTCTGAGGAAGCCCAGAGGGTGAGATTTGGCCCCTGGTCCCCAGGTTCATCATCCCTGCTTTAATTTAAATGAAAATTACTCCCACCTAATCTGGAAAGATGAGGGCTCCTTTGTCTTACATACAAGCTGCCTCTGTCCAGTTTTCAGTGATTACTCCTCCCACCTCAGTCCCTGCACCACACCCACACCTTTCCTGAGAGCCCCCCCTTCAGGAGGGGCTTTTCAGGGGCCACGGGGGGCTACAGCAGGGAGGAGGGAGCGGGAAACCCCGTAGCACAAGTGGACTTCGGTTTGCATAACACATTGGATACAATCCAGATATGTTATTTCCCAGTAAGCCCTTGGATCCTTTCCTCTGTTGCAGGATCCCCAGAGTAAGCGCCAAAGGAGCAAGGTATCTCAGAAGGCTGTCAAGCAGCCGTTTCCCAGTCATTCTTACACTGAGGAGGCTGTTACCGAAGATCACAACTACAGCTTAAGAAGTCCTGAACTCTGTTTGGAACAGCAGCGAGAAATGAAAGACACATTGCAATTGCCTGGAAAAAATGGGGAAGCCCAAAGGAGCCTTATGTACCGACACAGAAAGGCCTTCAGTGTGATTCAGGAGCTGCTGGAAAGGAGACTGCTCTCCGAAGACACTGCAGATCTCCTGTGGGCTCTGTTTTCGGGTAATCCAGGGGCCTTGTGTTAGATAGCTATCAATGTCTCAGTCGGGCTTTGGATTTCATATTTGGCACCTCTCTGTGGTAGGGCACATGCCCTGTATGCAGAAGGTCCCAGGTTTAATCGCTGACGTTTCCAGTTAAAAAGATCAAGTAGCAGGTGATGCCTCAGACCCAGGGAGCTGCTGCCAATCCGAGCAGATAATACTAGGTGAGATGGATGAATAGTCTGACCAGCAATAAGGAAGCTTCCTGTTCTTCAATTGCTATGCATCTGGCTTTATTTAACAATGCCTAGTGCATGGATTTGTGCTAAGGTTGTAAATGGTCACTCATCTTGTCACCTGGGGAGAACGAGTGTGGTCCCCAGGCAATCAGTTTAGGAGCTTTTCAAAACTCAGTTATTTTCTTCTGTTTGAGCAAAAGTGACTAACATAGGCATATCTGGGAAGGAGGACTGGTGAATCTGTGTTGCAGCTAGTAACAGCGGACTTACTTACAAGGCTGATTATTCATTTTCTTTTTACAAAACACTGCTCCAAAATTTGAGATGTTTTAAAATCTTGCTTTTGTTTCAGCATGGCATGCAAAATCTTACTACTGAGGCTGCTCTTTAAAGGTATAGACATAGGCTAGTAAAAAAAAGTTGTTGGTGAGGTCTCAGCAGGTTAGGGGTGCCCCAGAATTAAGGCCATTCCGTATACATTTAGGATTGCCAATGTATCAGACATTTTGAACATGTGTTCCCCTTCTAAAACTTACTCTTATCTTCTGGATGATCCAAAGCTAGCACCACGTGCCTGTCTGCTGCTGTGGACAAGGCTCTGTGCATTGGGCTGGACATTTAGCATGAGTACACCCCCACACACACATTCCCCCACCATCATCCTCTGATTTAACCTGGGTCCTTCACTTCATATTTCTTGGTTAGGTGGGCTGTACCACTTCAGAATATAGACAGGAGATAGAATGTTTAAATACTCCCCAATACAAAAACCTCCTTCCAAATTAAAAACAAATGCTATCACCTCAGGGGGAAAGGTTTTGGCTAAGCCCCTTCTCTGCTGTGCTGATTCTCTGTTCGTTGTTGTTGTTGTTCAGTCGTGTCCAACTCTTCGTGACCCCATGGACCATAGCACGCCAGGCCTTCCTGTCCTGCGCTCTCTCCCGGAGCGTGCTCAAGTTCATATTCATTGCATCGGTGATGCTATCTAGCCATCTCATCCTCTGCCGTCCCCTTCTCCTTTTGCCTTCAGTCTTTCCCAGCATCAGGGTCTTTTCCAGGGAGTTTTCTCTTCGCATTAGGTGGCCAAAATATTGGAGCTTCAGCTTCATTATCTGTCCTTCCAATGAGCACTCAGGGTTGATTTCCTTTAGGATGGACTGATTTGACCTCCTTGCAGTCCAGGGGACTCGTAAGAGTCTTCTCCAGCACCACAGTTCGAAAGCATCTATTCTTCGGCGCTCAGCCTTCCTTATAGTCCAGCTCTCACAGCCATACATTGCTATGGGGAAAACCATAGCTTTGATTAGACAGACCTTTGTCGGCAAGGTGATGTCTCTGCTTCTGACTATGCTGTCTAGGTTTGCCATAGCTTTCCTCCCAAGGAGCAAGCGTCTTTTAATTTCATGGCTACAGTCACCGTCTGCGGTGATCTTGGAGCCCAAGAAAGTAAAATCTGTCACTGCTTCCATTTCTTCCCCGTCTATATGCCAGGAAGTGATGGGGCCAGATGCCATGATCTTAGTTTTTTTAATGTTGAGTTTCAAACCAGCTTTTGCACTCTCCTCTTTCACCCTCAACAAGAGGCTCTTGAGATCCTCTTCGCTTTCTGCATTAGGGTGGTATCGTCTGCATATCGGAGGTTGTTGATAATTCTCCCAGCAATCTTAATTCCGACCTCTGATTCATCCAACCCGGCATTTCTCATGATGTACTCTGCATATAAGTTAAATAAGCAGGGTGACAATATGCAGCCTTGTCGTACTCCTTTCCCAATTTTGAACCACTTGGTTGTTCCATGTCTGGTTCTTACTGTTGCTTCTTGACCCTCGTACAGGTTTCTCAGGAGACAGGTAAGGTGGTCTGGTACTCCCATCACTTTAAGAATTTGCCACAGTTTGTTGTGATCCACACAATCAAAGGCTTTAGCATAGTCAATGAAGCAGAAATAGACGTTTTTCTGGAATTCTCTTGCTTTCTCCATGATGCAGCGAATGTTGGCGATTTGATCTCTAGTTCCTCTGTCTCTTCAAAACCCAGCTTGTACTTCCAATAGTTCTCGGTTCGCATACTGCTGAAGCCTAGCTTGTAGGATTTTGAGCATCACCTTGCTGGCATGTGAAATGAGCGCAATGGTGCGGTAGTTTGAACACTCTTTGGCGTTGCCCTTCTTTGGAATTGGAATGTAAACTGACCTTTTCCAGTCTTGTGGCCACTGTTGAGTGTTCCAGATTTGTTGGCATATTGAATGCAGCACTTTAACAGCATCATCTTTTAGGATTTTAAATAGCTCGGCTGGAATACTGTCATCTCCGCTAGCTTTATTGTTACTAATGCTTCCTAAGGCCCACTTGACTTCACTCTCTAGGATGTCCGGCTCAAGTTCAGTGACCGCACTCTCATGGCTATCAGGGACATTCAGATCTTTCCTGTATAGTTCTTCTGTGTATTCTTTCCACCTCTTCTTAATCTCATCTGCTTCTGTTAGGTCCCTGCCTTCTTTGTCCTTTATCATGCCCATCTTTGCACAAAACGTTCCCTTGAGATCTCCAATTTTCTTGAAGAGATCTAGGGAGTGGTTTTTATTTAAAAAAAATGTTTGGAGAGCATTCAGAAATTTGACCCAGTTTATCTCTGCGTTCATTATTTTCACCCAAATTGTCCAATGTTTTTATAACAGATTTACCACGGAAAGTAAACTGCAAGGGGTCAACTGCGTCTTATACCAGAGAAATGAAGCAGTTTGTCTGCACTCTCCACCTCTACAGCAGTAATGCCTATGAATATGTCCGAAAGAGATTTCCATTGCCTCACCCATCCAACTTGACAAAGTAAGTCTCCATTAAGATTTAATTAGGTCCAGAATAGATGTGAGCAGTGAGAGATCTGTGTTCTTAAAGCCAGATCTGCTGCAATCACATAGAAAGGGGTGTGTGGAAGGTCCAGTTCTTAAGAAAGGGGCATGTGGGTGAGGAGCGCAGAAACACTTTTTGTATCAGGAAACCCATATTCTCCAGTCAAATAATATACTTTGGCAAGATTTACCTGGCAAAATTCTGTTTCAAAGTTGAGATGATTTAAAATGTTGCTTTTGTTTCAGTATAGGTAGAAATACATTAAATCATCACATGAGAAAATTATATACATTCGATATGATCTCTGAATCTCTACAACTACAGCCTCTGGGTGCAATCTTATCGATTGCAGCCTCGCTTCTTAAAAGCCCCTGAATCTCAGAATCTCGGGGGCTTCTGATATTCCTATGCCCTGCTGGTCTGAAGCTGGGCAGGGCAGGAGGAGTGACGGAGGCAGTCTTTGTCTCCCTGCCCTCCATTCTTTGACTTTTTTGCTAGATGGACTTTTCAGCCCATCTGGCGAGGGTGCATTGGAGCAGGAGGGAAAGAGGCTGCAGGAGGTTCAGGATAAATTGTGTCCTGGCCTCTCCAGTTTCCTCCTCTCCCTGCCCTCCAGAACGTCCTCTTTCCCCCGCTCTGAGTTGGAGTGCTGTCTCTAATCTCGGAACAGGGAATCCGAACTATCCTAGGGACCATAGGATTTCTCTCTCATTTGCAAAGATCAGATTTTTTTAAATCGGCAGCCTGTGCTTTTTAAATAATAACTTTAATTGCCCTCATAATTGGGGCCAAAGTTGCATTGTTGTACAGTTTCCATTTAATGTCCATGAAGCGTATGCAGGAGCAGTTCCTCCTTATTAAGGCTCGTAATAGGTTGTGATACAAGAAAGAGGCAAGCCACAGCTCAGTTTACAAAGTAAGCTGGTCTCTTCAGCAATGAGAGCTGCTGCAGGTGATACCTTGGCTGTGCATGCCAATTCCTCTGCTTGTGGATAAATGCTTTGGTTAAATTATGGCCTTAGAAACCATAGACTAGTAGTTAACCGAGTCTGAGCTTGGCCAAAGTTTGGGGAAAAATGCAATCAGAATGCATGCCCTTTCCTAACAACCTACTGCCTGCTTTTTCTGCCTAGTTGTTCCCTATTGCCTGTGATATTGTTGTTACGCAAAGAGAGTGGAGTTAAGTGGCTGTTACAGTCCACATTCTGCTGATGTTCTTGGTCGTGGGAGGCTACACAACCCAGCCTAGTTGCATGATGTCGTCCACTCCTATTGTATTATATCCTGAGCTCTTATTTACATTGGAGCCAAAAGAGGTCACCATTCTCTTCCAGGTTATGCGTCCTAATCTTTTTTTCCCATCATGTCTCTCCCAGTTGGCTATCCAAGGACAAAGCTAGCCCAGGCTTCAGTGAGAGCGTCTTCATTCGCCTTCAGCAAAGAGTCGAGAGACATGCCAAGGCATACCAGTATTGCTCCTTGATGATGGAGAGTGTGGCGCTCAAGAGCCAGCTGGAGTGAGAACTTGCCATGCGGCAGCTGGCCGGGTTTGCTGATCTGGGCGCAGGCGCGCTCGATATGGATGAAGCACCTCTGGCCTCAGAATGTGTGGTCCTAATGGCTGTAGGTTCTTCTGGATGCTGGAGGGCTCCCTTGGGATATTTCTTTGTCAGCAGGGTCACTGGCCACATGCTGGCCCAGCTGCTTCGTCAGGCCATCAGCATATTGAACCATGTTGGGGTCGCGGTGCTGTCCGTGATGTCAGCCGCCACCGCTCGTGGCATTGAACAGTAAAGGTGTTGGGGGCGAGAATGGATGCTGATGATCTCTAGTGCACATTCTAGCACCCTCCCGGTTCTCCCTGCCGGATTGCGTACTTCTTTGATGCTTGCCACCTCTTGAACCTGATAAGGAACGCATCCCAGCTCTGTCAGACAGTCGAATTCACAGGCTACACCGCAAAGTGGCAGCATGTAGTGGAGCTTGCGGCTGTGCAGGAGAGAAGGATGGTGATCCCCGGCACATGCTCATCCTGCAAGCGCAGGAGCAGCCAAGGCCATCTCTTAAAAGTGAGTCAGGCCACGCAGGTCTTCAGCTCAAGTGTGGCGGAGATCCTGGAACGTTTCCGCTTATTGGGCCTGCCAGCATTTCGGGGCTGCAAGGGTACTGTCAAGTTTGTGTGCTTGATCAGTGATTTGTTTGATGTCTTCAGCGGCAGAAACTGTTATGGGAAAGGATTGAGGGGACCGGTATCGGCTCGAAGCTATGCCAGAGTGAGTCACCTCCTAGATGAGGCCAAAAGGGTTGTTGCTGCATTAAAGGACAGTTCGGGGAGGTGCCTCCTGAAAGGGAGACGTAAGCTGGGCTTCCTGGGCTCTCTGCTCAACAGCAAGAGTTTAAAGTGGCTTTACACAAACTACATACATACAGATAAGTTGTCCTCCCGCACTCTTCTGACTTGTGCCTTCAGCCTGGACCACTTGGAACTATTCTTCAGGGCTCTCCAGCAAGCACAGGCTGTCAGTGGTAACCTCACATGCATGACATTCCAGGCTGCTTATTGCGAACTCCTAGCCTGTTGCAGATTTGTACCGGGTATGGAGGGGGGTGGTCTTTTAGGAGACATGAGCACCTTAGATGCAGCTCTTATCTGAAGGACAGACTTAACCTTTCGTGCTGTTCATGCTTTGTACAGTTGCGCTGCAAAGGCAACAGAATCATTAGCCAAGGGGCTCTGCTTGGAACCCATCTCCGCCACTCTCTGCGCTCAGTGACATACTAGTAGAACTCACTGCGTTTGCAGGAGGCCCTGGTGCGGCTGGCCTGGTTACGAGGAAGTTGGCAGCAGCTCTCAGGTGTGAAGTGTTTATTGCAGCTCTCTTTGCTTCCGATAACAGACTCCTAAACCACAATTCACGGTGGCGCATGAAAAAGATGGACAGCTTGAGTCCACCATCAGAATGTGTGCAGCAGACTGTAAATATCTCTGAACACGTTCTACGAACACATGCTAAACCCCGGGAAACTCTAGGAAATTTAAAACAGGAACAATTGTCTCTTGAACAGAAAACCTTATATGAACTTTCTGGGCATGTTCCATTTTCACCAGAATTAAGTGAACACCTCTTTTACAGCGAAATGTTCATTCCCAATCACTACACAACGCTTTTGAGGGAAATAATGCAGAGCTACCTCAGTGTCCAAGCTGAGCAGGAACAAAAATGGGGTCCAGTAGGCAGTTCTGGAATAAAAGAGTGGAAGATGTTCCTTAGTTACTGCCCTTTCTCATAAACATATACATCTATTCACATTTTAACCAGGCCATAATAAATTGTGACTTGTTATGTGATGATTCTCCACTGCTAAATGGGCACAGGTGAGGACTGAAAACACGTATCACTTGATTAAGTTGGTATATTTTGATGTGCTGCTAACAAACCTGTAGCTGAAGAGCTTAAAAAAGACAACGCTGGGCGGTCTTAATTACAGGTCTTTTCATTAAAACACTTCATGAATTGCATTGACAGCTTATGATCTTGCAGTAAGCTGAGACACTTTATACTGGAGGATAGCATACCGATAAACCTATGGTGAATTTCACTGCTAAATCGTAACACAAATCAGTATGCTTCAACACCACTTCCTATTTCATATCCAAATTATTTCTTGACTGCAGACATAGCATAATCTCAGTCTGTTATACTGATTTATTAGGCTAAACACAAAGCCAGGTGCTTGCATGCTCCCACTTGAGTGCCTGGCTTCATGGAAGATGTCTTAGTCTGTAAGCGGTGCTTAATCACAGTTTCACTTGAATATTGTACCTGGAAGCTTATGCTCCTGGACAATAAGCTTTATGTAAGGAAAAACTAAGGCGCTGCCACAAAATGTTGCATAGTAGTGGGATTCTGGTTAAGCTGCTCCATTTCACTCTCCCTCCTGGTTTCTGGTTTCTTCCCCTTGCTCACTCAACATTCCATGCCACCGAGTTAGTATGGGGCTTTTGGGGGTTCTCTTTGAGCTTTTTTTTTCTAAATTTTAAAAAAAAATTATCTGTAACGTCAGAGTTGCCCTGAGTCTGTTAGCCTGGGAAGATGCAAATTGGCATTACAAGGGATGATGATTAAGAATGACTCAACCTCCTCCCAGCATTCTCTTCTGATCCTGCCATTGGCTTTTCATTACTAGACCTGAGTCTGTAGAACATGTTTACTTTTGGTTGTGCATTGTGTCTGACAACTCATCCTGATCATTCACTAGATAGAAACATTTTTGTAGGAAATTCTGCTTCGGCAGCTCTGTATTTCAGCCAGTACGAATACCTAAGATTGCCGTGTTTGTCAACCCCATCAGTCCCTCAAAACCAAGATTTCTTGGAGCATACCTCATGATTTTAAGCCAAAATTAGTTGCAACCAAGGCTGCAATCCTATATGTGCTTCTTGGAAGTAAGTCCCATTGACTTCCTTCCAAAAACATCTGATTGAGTTGTTAATCATGCCTAAAAAGTTTTATGGATTTCAGTGAACTCATGACATTTGTCAGTTGCATCAATATCTTAGCAGACAATGAAAGGATGGGATTTGTTTTTAAACAAAAAATATAAAGTGTTATCCATAATCATCAGTATCACTGATGTAGTACCAGCGTGCATGTGCTGTCAAGTACAAGAAGACAGATCCTTGCCCCAAGACCTTACAATCTGAGGAATATGTAGTTGTTTCAATTACATGTGTGTAGGCTTGGTTACAGTAAGGTGTGGGAAGTAGCAGGTTGTGCCAAAGACTTCACAGAAAAGGTGGATTTTGGAGAAGGATTTTAAGGGAATATCATGAAGGTGTACTGGGAGGCAATTCCAAGCACATAGGCAGCAAGGGGGAGAGGGCAATCTTTTGTACTGAGGGAGCAGGAGACCTTTGGATGGTTGAGAGCAGTAGAGCTGGAAAAGTGTAGGTCACAGGCAGATATGTATTAAGACTTAAGGGCAGAGGGAGGGAAGACCAAGGCCATGGAAGACGCTGAAGACGAGAGACAAAGGAGCTTGTGCTGGATCTGGAAACAGACAGGAAGCCAGTGCAGGGATGTAAGAAACTATGTCCTGCGATTAAAGCAGCAAAAGAGCTTCATGTTTGGCAATGCAGTGATATATATATGTGAGGGGACCAAGGTGAGAGTATGGAAGACCAGAGAAAACACCACAGTAGCCTAGGTGAATGATGACAAGGGCATGGACCAGAGTTTTGCTGAGGGGGGCAGAGAGGAAGGGCCATCGTTTTGTAATGTTGCAAAGAGAGAAGTAACATAATTTAGCAAGAGATTGGGTATGGGGAACAAATGAGAGGAGTTCAAAGTGAAGACTATGTAGATGGCAGCTTTATCAGTAGATATACTGTATGGGAACAGGAGGGCTTAGGAGGAAAGATGAGAAGTCTAGTTTTGAACATCTTGTGCTTGAGACAGCGATGAAGCATTTTAGAGTCTGAGACCAGTTCTGCTCATGTGAATTGCCAAGAGGTGGCTGTCCTAGTGCTAATAAGACCTGGTAGTTTAATAAAAAGCATTCATATTCCTGGTTATTAAAGAAAAACATGCAGAAGTCCATTTGTACATAATAGTATAAACATTTTATTTTTTTCTCTGTGATTTATCTGACATTTCTTTTTACAATATAGAAAAGTGTATTCTTTGAATAGGTCTAGTAAATATAAATTTAAATCTATTTTTTAGATGTAAACCAGAACTAGAAAATTAACCCCAGACACCCCCCCTCAAAATCTGCTGACAGTGGATACAATACAAAAGCACTCTGGCTAGGCACCTGCTAATAATTTTTTAAGTGTTTCGACAGAAATGCTGCAAAGCTCCACTGAAATGGAGTGGGTTGCACTGCAGGAGTACTTCATAAATTGGTCCCAGCCTCTTGATGTATTTTTACTAACTTGTTTAGCAATGTCATGCAAAGGACCATGTTAAAAACACAAAGGGGAGGTGGGGAAGAACCAAGCTAAGTACAGGAGAGGGCTTGCTCTAAGAGACAGAAAACTAGATCTTTGATTGCACCTTCTTCAAATCTTTTAAATGCAATTCCATCATACATAATCTACAACTGGAATCCAAACTTCACAAAAGGTTTTCTGCACACTTATAAATACACATCACAAAAAGGTGCAAGTTAGAATAAGACAGAATATGTACAAAATTGAACACAAATTTAGTTCTAGACAAAAGGATGCATGTTTGAAAAATAACTTGATCAAGTATTACCTTATCCACTCACACTAATTTACATTTATACAAATCTCACCCTATGGATGATTATGGAATTAGTAAAAAAAGGCAAGTCTTCAGCATCTACTCTGAAAAGTAATTGCATTGACTTTTCCAAGTCAGAGTTCTACTTTTAAAACAATTCTGCTAAAATGAACAACCGATTTCCTTTCAGGATTTTGTGTACATATATGCAAGTCTGCCATGTGTATACATACACAGTTACATAATAAGAATATATATGTACAGTTAATTATATGGAGAAAACATCCCTTTTGGAAAAAAGAATTGCATTATAATTACAGCGCTGACTAAGATATCTACGAAGTGCTTGCTAATTCAAACATGGAATTTATATCCATTCATGAAACTCATTGAACAAATTGCTGCACAAGAAGAATACGCTATCATGTTTAGCATTTAATAGTATTTGTTACAGAGATTCATGCTTCTAAGCATCTCCACCCAAACAATACTATTTCATCCCTTTTCCTGTTCCACCAAAGTTTAGTTTTGTCTTCATATAGAGTGTCAGGCTAACACACTGCAGCACTAAAATATACTTTAAAAATACAAGCTGAGGCAATCTTTAAAAAGTACATATGGCTTGCAAGTAATTTGTACACAACTATATTTAAACAATGCAGTTGAATACCTCCAAGGACTTGGTTTGCTGTCTGCTGAAAAAAAAAATTGCCTGGCTGTTTTCCAATCAGTTGAAATATAGGATGGACCTTCCTTACTATGCAGACAGATGCAGTTTTAGATAATGGTTTATGTAATTTCTGTATGGAAACTTCTGTTGTCTGGTCCAACAGAGACAGGTGAACTTAAGGCCGCTGAAATCAATGGGCTCAAGTGTACCTGTATCGTATGGTGACCACGGTGTTTATTCTAGTCAAATCTGTACATAATTACCACATAGTTAAAAAACAACACACCTCATCCTTAAACTGTGCACCTTCAAACTTCACTGTACACAATTTAAAATGTAGCAGCTATGAAGCCAATTGGTGCAATCCTTGACCCATTTCTATGTATTCTCACTGACACTGGCTGGGATCCAAGAGGATGTACTGAAGGAATATACCATGCCAATCGTGAACTGATTTTGAGAGTCCTCCTTCAAAAGTGGTTTACTATGTGTGATCTGGGATGGTTGGGAGTCGTTGCTTGAGAAACTCAAGAGGCACAGACTAGTGTGGGGTGTAATTAATTAATTAATTAATTAGGATCCTGGGCAACATTTGGAGATCTGGGAAAAGGGTTGGGGCTATTCAGTAAGCAAAACAATCTCACATTTTATATGGACTAAGTTGTACAATGTTTTCTCTCCACCCCCAGCACTAAGTTAAAAGGAGTGGTATTGCAAAGTGTTCTTTAGATGGTAGGTAACACCAAGCACTGCTTATATCGACTCATTTATGTTAGAGGGGATAGAATCTCATGTAATGGAAGTGCACAAAGCTTAGAAGATTAAGAAGTTATAAGATATTGCAAATATAACTGGAATTATGCTGTCAGAAGATCTTTTGATGATTCCATAGGAATATCTTTAAGGAGAATTCTCTTGGTGATCAGGAATACAAGGAATCTCAGTTGCTGCTGGGATGATAGCTAGATTCAAGAGAGAGACCAGAGAGATGGATTTGCCTTCAATCCCTTCAGAGGGTTGAAGGATATTTGGGACATAGCACAAATGTTAAAAATCTCTAGTTACATAAAAGTTTGTCAAAAAAAACATTTATCATCTCTGAAACCAATGAAAGTGATTTAATAAAATTTGGAATATGACATACTTTTTATTGTTAAAAACTTACCAAAGAGATTGTTTAATGACATTTGAAGATGATATAATTTTTGACCTTGATTTTTGTATATCAGTATTATTTATTCCTGTATCTGATAAAGGCGTTATTCTTAGTATATTAAGATCAACACAATAAGCATTCCCACTGAAGTCAGGACTGCAGCCAACAAGACAACTGACAGATTTTCATCTCTTTAGTTGCTTTTCAGCAAGTATTTATTTTTATTGATGTCCTTCCAGCATTAACTTACCCATGGATGTACTGTTGTTATCAATGCTGATGCAAAGAAAATCTGTGTTGTGATGCTGATCCAATGTACTGGGAACACCTGCCCAAGATGCTGTTCTGGCAATACCCAGTCATTTCAATTAGATTTGCACAAGAGAAGTTCCTGATAGACTGGCCAGTATCTCTCCCCTTCTCCTATACAAAATTCAACACTATACATTGCAAATAATAATTTAAAGAATTGCCTGAAGAACATCTTCTAAGAGAGAAAGAGAAGGAAACTATCTAAACTCTGGACAGTCCCATGTAGTTTAGGGTGTGAGAAGAAAAAAATACATCTTGGATGTGTGAAATATAAGAAAGTTAAGCTAAAAGGGTACTCATCATTACAAAGCTTCAATATTAATATACACCAATGGAAACTAAGCAGCACCAAATTAAGAATGAAGAATGCTGCTGTGAACTAAAAAGTGTCTGTGTGCCTTTTAGTGTCCTGTACAGACCACATCTCATTTTCAAGAGTCAGCAGTTCATGGCACAAGGATCACTTTTGGACTTTCCTGCTGAGTTAATGATTCTCATCAGACAACGTCCAAATTCCTCTAGAATCATCCGTTCTGCTGCTGCCTTTGACTTGCCTGCCTTCTCAGCCTGCTCAGCCTGTGCAAGTAAACAGTCACATGTTGCGTCAGCAACCTCCTTTGTTACAAATGTAAAGGGCAACCTAGAAAGAAAAGAACAAGACTGAGCTACTGCATGTAAATACAATTGTGTCAACCAGATTTTAATTTGTAAGAAAAGTACCAAGACATCTGTAAATAGGAAGAAGAAAACCTAGACAGGGGTCCCCAACCTCTCTGGGTCAGTGGGCACATGTGGAATTTTGAACATGTGCCATGGCGTGCTCATAAAATGGCTGCCATAGTGGGAATGACCAGTCACAAAACACTCATTTCCCGGAAGGCAAACTTGTGAAACTAAAAGAAAAGTAACTTGTTCAAGAATTGAAGTACAAGGTAGAGATGGGTTCTCAGCTCCAAAGACAAAACTACTGTTATGATCCCAAAGAAAGATGGCGCTGGAGGACAGCATTTGACTTTGCAGCCTCCCAGCCTAAAAACATTTTTAATTAAAAAAATTAAGAACCAAATTAAAATCAGGAAGGGTAGGGAGCCTGGTGGGCACCAAGAGAGGTGTCTGCGAGCACACTGGTGCCCACACGCACCATGCTGGAGAGCCCACAGTGTAATCTGTAGTGCCAGTGCAATTCCTCAAACACTGCAATGTGAATTGCAATACACTTTCCTACCTCTTCTCTTTCCTCATATCTATAGATCCAGCCTGACACTGACTATCATTTCAGTTGCTCTCTCTCTCCAGGGTTAAAGAGAGAGAAAAACACATATAGAGAGATCCATTATCTGTGGCACTATGTTCTGCTTCCACAACTAGCAAGAGCAGTAGCAAAAGAAAACAGAGGGTGCAAGCAGTAGAGAATAGCTGGGAGAATAGGGGGAAGGAGGGAAGGAAAGGCCTCAGCAGGTGGAGGAGCAGTAGGCAGCCATACCCTCAAATGTTAATTCACATGTTCTCTCTTTATTCCCCTCAATCTACAGCAGTAATTCCTGAATTGCATGTAAGTCATAGCCCAAAGTCGACAAGATGGAAGTGAACACACCTCCCCCCTCCGCTGGTCAGCACTGGTGCCGGCCTGGTTAGCAAGTCTGAGATCTGTGAGGACAACTTTGTCTTTGCAGCAGTTTGTTGCTGAACTCGAACTTCAGCAGCATCGGCCAAGTGCATCAGTGTCTTCCGCTCTGGGCTTTCTTCAAAGTTCTTGCAGCCAACACATTTGCAAATTGAAGAACACATGATCTTTGCCTACAAGGGAGAGAAAAAAAGCAAAGAAAATATTTTCATTGTTAATTTCAGAATTACACACATTACCGATTTTATAAGTGTAGAATAATGTGATTGATACAGTACTCAACATGACTGCCTTTTTAAAACACACCTTTTAGTGCAGCTCCAGCCAGATAAATATGACCGAGTAATCCACAATAACACAACACTGCCATAATTTTCTTCCTTTCAACTTGCCCGTGCATTACGAATTCAGGCACCCCTTGTAGTAGAAGGAAAAGGGGCTTTCTTGGCAGTGGTGCTCCGATTATGGAACATCCTTCCTACAGAGGCCCACCGGATGCCTAGCTTACAGTCTTTTTGGCACTAGGTAAAAACATTTATTTTCCCAGTCATTTTAGCTTTGATTAAGAGTTTTAGGATGCAATCCTATGCATGTTTACACAGAAAAAGGTCATACAGCTCCCAGCATTCCCCAGCCAGCCATGGCTGGCTGGGGCATGCTGGGAGTTATACAACTTTTTTCTGTCTAAACATGCATGGGATTGTACCTTTAATGTCTAATTGCAGATTTAAATTATCTTACAATAAAACAATAATAAAAGTATACTCTTCTGAAACCCAAATAGGTTGAAGGGTGGTATATAGATGTGTTAAATAAAGAGAAGGATGTGATCTTTCAGCTCAAAACTAGAGGTATTTCATTCTCATATACCCCCATACAGGCCCAAGCTGTCAGTCTCAAGGGGGCTCATGAAGTTAAATGTACTTGGAACGGGCATGCCTATTTTTCTGAATTTATACTGCAAACACTTTTGCCAGTAGCATGGCAAGTTAATCCTAATTAGCCATTCAAAGAACAAACTGTCACTAATTTGATAAGGGCAAGCCATGGCAGTAATTATCTCTCTATGTGCAATATACCTTTAAAGAAACAAAGTAAAACACAAAGTAAAACATCTAAGTTAAAAACACCAGAGAAATCTAAGTTGTTCATCGGCCCCAAAACGCTTATCCCCACCTCCAAGTGTAAAACTCACACCCCAGTCTTCACACAGCACTTCTCTTTTTCACCAAGATCGCCAAACAGCTCCCCATAGTCTTGCCTGCTCAGTTAGCCATTAAGATATTTCTAGAAAGGGATAATGTTTTGACCATCAGCTCCTCTTTCACTATATGTTTCTACTGTATAGTGACATTCATCAGAATTATTTCAGGAACACTGGTAAAGCCCTCAGATGGCAGTTACCAAGAGACCTTGCAAGTAGGTCCCCTCTTGGTGTCTGGCGTATGGAAAGGGCTCAGCAGTGAAGACATGGCAGGAGGCCTTTTTTTGAAGCTACTTTCTAGCTCTGGAACTCATTCCCCTATGGTGATCGACCAAAGTCAGAGCTGGATCTTTTCCAGAAGTACCAATGATTTTTTTATTATTTAAGCAGGCTTTCAGTGGGTGGACACTTTAGGATATTAGTGTTTCATGTACATCTTAGGCATACATCTTAGGCATAAACATGGGTTAGATTTTTTTTTAATGGAGCCACCGTGGAGATGCTACAAGACTGAACTGGAGAGAGGAATGACAAAAGGCTACTCAGAGAGGAGAAATACAGCCTATTTCAAGTCTTACCTCATAGCATTCGCAGTAGTTTTTGAGGCATCCAGACCGCTTGCAATTGCAACCTTTGCTGTGCCGCCTGTCCGACTCGCCTTCCTTTCCTTTCCCTATTTTGGGCTTGAAGGCCTCGGGGTTTCTGTCAAGGCAAGCCTAGCAAGGCAGATGCAAAGAAGTCCATCACTGTACATACAAGGAAAACAAGTGCTGGAGACTCAAACCCAGCCTTTTGCAGCAGGAAATGGCAGACGCTCCCTCATTCAATCCAGAAAAGGCAAGAATCACGCCCCCCCACACCCCAGGAAGGATACTAAGGCAAGGGGAAAATTCCACTTTCAAGGGTGCCAATGACATTGGTAAATGGAGTTCCTTAAGATTCACCCGCTTTAAAACACAGGATTTTAACAAGGGAATCTCACCTTGATTGCTTTTTGTCTATCATTTTCATGGTCCAGGTTGTTATAACAATTTGTACAGTTGCAATTGTTGCAGAACTCACCATTGGCAAAGCAATCACAATACCTGAAAAAGAAATTCCTGATGATGCATGAATGCACTGAGTTGGATCCTGACCATAGCACATGTAATGAGGCTGGGAAAAGATGACTTTCCAGCCCCCTCTTCCAAGTTGCCCCTGAAGAGGCTCCCCTGGGGATTGGGGAAACATACTGAATGGGGTAGGCTGTGGCGCAGAGGACTGAAGAGGAAGGGGGGAGGGGTCCTGAAAACCAGGCGTAGGCAACCTCCTGACCTTTGTCTGGATGCAACCAAAAGTCTGCACAGTCTGTGCAAACATGAATATACGGGCTGCATCACTTCCTCCAACCACAGTCATGGCAGGCAGATCAGCCTCCCAAGTTTAACAGCAACTCTCAAAGTTTATCATGAGTCTCATGAAGTTGCAGGAAGTGTTGCAGCCTCCCTGCAAAATGAAAAAAAAATCCCAAGACCAGAACCATGGGTTATCTGCAACTCCCAAGAGGAGTTCTGATGCCCCCCTCGCATCGAAGTAAGCTACTGTGGCTTGGTCCTGAAGGAAAAGAAAAGGGTAAGTTGTCTTCAGCCTAGCAGCCATGAATTAGAACGAGGGGTAGCTCGTGGCCACCAGGTGAAAGTGTTGCTTGCACCTCCTACTCAGCCAACCAAGTTGCACTGATGTTTTGCCTTCAAGCCCAATCACGGATCTTGTTCTCACATCTCACAGCTACACATCATAGCACACAGAGGCCTCATCCTATCATGCTCATGGAGCTTAGTGGTAGTGTACGGGCTGTAACTCTTGATAATCCAAGCACAAAGGGATACCATTATCTGTTACCTAATCTTAAAGCTGGAATCCCTGGGACGTATGGCCTCCATTTGTTCTTCTTCTAACACAGCTTTTGCGCCAGTGTATGCACTTCATTGCTAATGGAAAAACAGGGTTTTAATGTTTGTGGATAGAAACACACAGGAATATACTTACAGCTTAAGACACAATGATTTTGTACAGTTGCATGGCTTTCTGGGACGATTTGCTGATTCAGAGGGAATTATTCTGGAAAACAATTTTAATGATAGCTTCAGGTATTTTTGCCCAATGAACAGAAATTTAGACCACTTAGACCATTTACCCATCAGTCTCCCACAGATCAGCCTATACAACCCTGACCACCCTGTTCCATAGAGAGGAGGAGCATCATGCACAGGTGACTCCAGAGCAAATGGCTCTGCAGGATGGCATGTCAGAATAGTAATTCCCAAACTGTGTGCAAAAAAGAAACTACTAATGTGCCTGAGAAATAAATCAAGCCAAATCTCCTGTGTGCCCAGTTCACCTACCAATATAAGAGGTTACCTACTGCTTCTCTGAATGATTCCTTGCTTTGACCTTGTCTCCTGGTCAGCTTCCATCAGGAACAAATAATTCTGCTTTGCACAACCATCAGGTATAACTGGGTCATTCAGCCACTTGAAAAGCACAGATGCAGCAGAATTATTTACCCTCAGGAGGCAGCTCCCCATTGGGTCTCTGCACAAGTCACTGCTTTAGGCTTTCCTCCTTCCAGCTAACAGGCATTCCAAAGTCATAGACCCATGTAGAAAACACAGGTAGTGGGCTCTTCTGAAGATGGGGGGCTCTTCTGAAGATGGGGGGCTCTTCCTCTTACACACTTTACATCAAAGGTGCAGAACCTCAGGCCCAGGGGCAAAATCTGGGGGGCAAAATCTGGGGGGCAAAATCTGGGGGGCAAAATCTGGCCCTCTGGGGTTCCCCAGATGCCACACCTCCTTTCCCCCAACCACTGATCATTTGGTAGTTTCCTGGCTTTTGTGCAGTTTTTTTCCTGTTCTAAAAGGTTGAAATACCTCCCCTAAGGCTTAGTTACTTGCAGTAAAAGCTTTAAGCTAAAACATCTGGTATTTTTGATATATTGCCCCCACTCCTTTTGCCATTGGCCCTGCCCACCACTGGAATGCAGCCCCCGAGAGTTTCTCCAAAATGGAATTCAGGCTCTGCACCATTGCTCTAAATGCAAACCTTTTCAGGTTTTAACAGTGAACTGTGCATATTTATGATAAATTTGGAAAATACTGTACCAGAGAAGCCACCTTCACCTAAACATCCCATCACAATTTATAAGACTGTCCAAGACTGTCCTGTCTTTGCATCATTAGGACCAATAATGTGTTCTGTGTGCCTGCCCCTTCTTTGCAGGGTTCCATTCCCCGAAGACTTTGCCAAATTGAAGTCTTGGCATCTTGTGGGAATTGATTAGGACTTCTTCAATTTTGTTTTGTTCTAGGTAGCCAGACAGAAGGTGGCCACAAATGTTGAGTTTAAACATTTGTAAGGGTTTTACCTATTTTAATTGTTTTTATTATATGTATATATTTCTGCCCCAAACTTTTGGGATGGGGTGAACTACTAACCAAAATAATATGTTAACGAAGCAGGGAGGAAAACCTTTCCAATCACTACTGTGGAAGGAAATTCTTTTATGGACCTAAATACGTGATCTGGGATCACAACAGTTCTTAAATAGCTGAACACCAAACAACAACTCCCAGTAGTTTCTCCAATCTTTTCTCCTTCTATGTGGTTTTAAAACTGTACAAAAGATGTACTTTTAAAAATTCATCTACACAATACACACCCATTGAACGGCAGCCGAGCCGGGGTCTGGATACTAGATGTCCCACTAAGACTGGTGTTGCTCGCTATGGATACGTAGGATGACTGTTGTAGCTAAATATATATATATACATATACACAAAGTTAGTACATGACATATTTTTGAAGATTAGTACTTTCATAAATAGGTACATTAATCAATTCTTCTTATTATGTGCTTAAGAATTGGAAGATGTTGTCCACTAGTATTTTTAAGCAGGAGGGCTTTTGTTGTCTCTGGATTATTTAACTTGTAAATCATTTTCTTGTACCCCACAACTTTTATTTATTTACAATATTTTTACGCCACTCCTCAGCCAGAAAGGCTCCCAAAATGGATTACATATAATCAGTAAAACAGGACAGTCCCTGCCTGCAGGCTTACAATCTAAAAAGACATGACACACAAGCAAAACCAAATAAGGAGGGAAGAGGGGGGAAATAAAAATGTATGATATTATAGTACTTCTCTTTGAATATGACTAGATAAAAGCTTGTCTTTAAACATAAAAGATGCTCACGTCTTATCATACCACTACACTTTTTTGATGCCAGAGTGAGATGAATTTAGCAGCCATCACCACATACATCAAAACACATTGCTTGACTAAAAATCTGTTGAGAATCAGTTAACATACTACAGCTTATTTGCAGTTTGTGCTGACAAACCTTTCTCACACTTAATTATCCCCAAGTTATGGCCAAATAAAAATGGCAGAAAGATGTTTTACAGAAAAATCCAACCTAGATCATGTTCTCTGGGGAATGTACAAGAAAGTTTCATTTAAAATCCTGTCAGAATTCCTCCACAGCAGTACTATTTGTCTTGGGTCCTTTTGTTGTTGTTGGTTTAATAGCAGCAGCAGCAACAAAAGAACCCAAAACAAATAGTACGGGTTGTAGACGAATTCAAACAGGATTTTAACTAAATTTAATTACAGGGGCTCCTGGAATTCATTTTGTGATACAAAAAATAATATTGAGCAAGGTATCAACAGAATGGGTAGGCATCTATGAAAATCTAGGGATTAAAAAAACACCACCAAAAACTTAGCTACACTATGAGCTTGTTTTGATTCGAAATGTATGATAATGAACCTGAAAAAGCGGAGTGAGGGGGAAACTATAACCAAAAGCAAGCCCACGGGAACATGGTTTTCTGTTTTTGTGTCTTGGCTTTCTATAGCCTTTCTATATCAGGCTTCTGTTGACACCAGAGGATTAACTATAAGCACCACACACTCCTCATTAATTATTTTGGTCAATTTCATCTCCACACCAACACCATACCTGTGTAACATATTGAGCTGGGAGAACAGCATACCCCACATTTCCTGCGCCAGGGGCTGGGGCCAGCACAGTGCCCGGGGGAAGGTTGGTGAGGTTGGGCTGGATCTGTGGCAGTGGTGTGGCAGGCATAATAAGTCTTTGCTGTGGCTGGCTCGTGGTAACTATCTGGGAAGTTGTGTTAATTGGTTTGGGTGCCACCTGCAATGAAGGAAATTTTCATGATATCTCCATTGCATGCAAGATCTTAATCTTCTGCAGAAAGTTACTTTCCAAATGTCTTCAGAGATTCCAGCTAACTGAAAGCATCTATGAAAAACTAGGGATTCATATTAAGTGCACACAGAACTCACTTGTTTGACAGTCTGCGCTGCTGGAACAATTGGGACAGACATCCGCACGGGGGCTGCATTCACCACCATTGGCTTAGCTGTTAAAAAAAAACTGCATCAGACACAATGTGCAACTTTCTATGTAAAGACATTAAAAAGATGGTGAGGAACGTCCTTAGCCAGCCCACTTTACTATTCTCATATTCTAGACAGCAAATGGATAGGTCCACCTGGATTTGTGCCAGTTCCAGCAAGGAATGCTGTCCTTTTGTGTGCCACCCTGGCACAGTGCTGGAAAGAGGCAGCTATGTCAGCTGTGTGTGATCAGAGCTACATAAAAATGGTATGAACTGCAAAGAAGGTATTATGTTGCCCAAACACAATGCCATGCTGTACCTCATACCAGGATCACGAAATAAGTGAATGATGTCCATCTCTATTTTGAAAGTAGCAACATAATTTCAACAGGCATGAATAAATACAAACATTTTGGCAAGTTTATACAGCAGTAGATCAAGCCAGCTTTGGGTTAATTTTTTCACAATATATTCTAATTACAATACAATTCTCCAAGTGCTATTCCAGTATTTCAGCAGCCATCCCCTAGAGGAAAATATCAGCAGACTTGAAGGAACACAAGATTTGCAGAAGTATAAAAAAATATTTCGAAAAAACACAAGAGATAGAAATAGCCCAATGAGGCTGTTGAGTATGGAAAGCTGACTGATGTTGAGAGAGAGAAAAACAACACAGTCAGGATGAGTGGGGGTAGAATGGAAAGGAATGGGTGAGACCCTGAAGAGAAGTGCTCCACACTGCAACACTTTGTTGTAGGTCCCATTTCTTTGATCTATTTCACTCAAGTATGAGTGCTGTTGCTTACATAGCCAAAATGGGACCATCATACACAAGAGGAAGTTATCAGCAGGCCTGGGGAAACCTCAAGGTGTGCAGAGGTACAAACAGTCTAAAGAAAAAACCTTGGGGCAGGGGCAGGCGAGAACCCCAAAGAGCACAATAAGGACTGTGTGTGCTCAGCGGCTACAAAATATTGAGTGTTTGGGTAGTGAGAGGAGAATGGAAAACTGGCTGACTCAACAGCGAACAGCAGCACTCCAGACTGCAACATTTTGTTGCACACCCCATTTATGGATTTATGATTTGCTAATTATGAGGCAAAATAATGAAACTGGGTGATGAGCCTGAGCAATGTTATTGCTTTAATAAATAAAGCTCTTCATACGTTTTACTCAACTGGCTTAAAATAAAAAAAGGAGCCTTTTTTAGAACTTTGAATAAAGTGAAAACACACACATCAAACCTGTTTACTACCTAGCCGGTCAACATCTAGACACATTATGGCAACACAAGAGAGACGTTACTTCTAAAGCACCTTATAAAGAAAGCCACAGTTTTCTACAAAATTAAGGTTAAGGCAAACAATCCATGGTCACAATTTGATTGTTTAAGGAACAAAGAATATAAAGTGGTTTGGTTCAAGCCACACAGCGCCCTCTCTTTGGGAAAAGAAGTGTGAGCCATACTACAAGCAGGTAAACATCAATAACAAATAGTCATGGTTAACCCATTACTCCAAGAACTATTAGGAAATACAGAATCTGCTCTGATGCTGGAGCTGGCGTTCAAGCAGCACAAAACAACTGTACTGAACATGCAACATTAACTAATTCTTACTTAACTCCTTTTATAGTTGCACTTCCCTTAAATACCTTCAAACTTACCATGACCTCATTCTACTAAGAACACTACTAACCTTGCTGAAGGGATGCTGTGCTGGTGCTGGGATTCTGAGTGGCTGGCTGTGCTGAGGTGTTAGCTGTTGTGGCAGTTACAAGCCGGACATAATGGAATTTGCTTCCAGGTACCTGAATTTGCTGAACATTGGGTGCTGTTGCCAAGGGAATTATGGTCTTAAACTGAGATGTACTCATTCCCCCCACAGTGAGGGTCTGGACTGCAGATTTCACAGCCTAATAAGCAATTATAAAGTTACTTTTGTGGTTTTGATGTATCAACAGCTTTTTTATCGTTGGCAAACATATAATCATTTCTAGTAAGGACCAGCATTATTGCCCCTCATGTTTCAGGTTACAACACAGATAAACACCTGAAATGCACTATAACACTGTATTAGGCCAGAAGTTATTGGCCGTAAACCATTGCTCATTTACAAGTTTGTTTTAAATTACTTTTTCCCTCAATAGTACTTTATTTTAGCCCATCAGAACAAAAGCAAATGTAGTATGGATAAATAGTCAACAATGTTGCTGCAAATCACAATCTGAAGGAGAGGCTCTCTGAGAACAAGAGTCAGGTTAGTGCATACCTGTGCAGTTGTATTATTAGCTACAGCCTTCCCTGGGGAAGAGGGTGTTGAATGCTGCACTGTGAGAATCTGCTGTCCCAAGGCTACGTTTAAAGGAACACCAACTGTTTTCTGTGGGGAGCTTGGAGGCTGTGAGGCGACCGACACTACTGTTAGCTGCTTAACAAATTGAAGACATCAGTTAAAGCATTTTGTAATAGACACAGCCACATAAATACAGATCTTTCAGCTTCAAAATGTGTACGCAATACAAATGCACAATTGGGCAAAACTTTTTGTGTTGTGATGCAGTCAGGGCAGGACTCTGGGGGAAAAGTTGAGGGTCCCACCTAGCAGAAAGAGCAGGAAGGCAAGCTTACACAGCAGGCCTTGCTTACCACATTTTGAAGAAACACATGACCAGCTAAAGAGGGGGCTCCTGCAAGGCTATTAGATCCAGAGTCTCAAGTTATCTAACTGCACTACTGTGTTGGTATGTCAGCATTCTCTGATTGAAAGTATGTAATATAGCCCTACGGGATGCATTTTATTTACAGAATCTCCCAGTTGCCCTTCAGCATATGCTCCCAAGGCAGCACAGAGTTAAATTCACAGTAATGAACCAGGACATATAGAACCACCACTGAGAACAGGCAATGCCAGGATGACTAAAGGCAGCAAGAGTATCTTTAGAAAGCACATCTTGGTGCTCAATGTTGTAAACACATTTGGCTCATTCTAGCATGAGTAATACATACAAACTACAGATTCCAACTAATGGAAATACAAACAGAAAATCTACATTTTAATTACCCCTAAACTGAAAGGAAAAGGAAAAGGACATGTGTACAACTGAGAACATGCATTCAGTATAAAAGTACTCCACTTATTATGCTCAGCTTGCACAAGATGTGTCAGTCTTGTACATAACTACTCACTTGGTAGCTAGTGGTGATAAAGAATTGCCCTCTAGTGACCCGTCTGGAAAGCTTTTGTTTATTGCTGCCCCCAGACATCATCTATGCCCAGGCTGCTGATGTGGCACAAATGACTACATCCTAAGTACACAAATGACTGCAATCCTAAGTACACTTACTAGCAAGTACATCTCATTGCACTCAACAGGATTTACTTCTTAGTAAATATACTTAAGTTTGCTCTGTAACCAGTCAGTGGCCCAGTTCACCCATCTTGGCAACCCATTTTTTTTTTTTTAAACCCTGTGTTACGGTAAGCAAACCAGTGTGCTAGCGCATGCAGCTTGAGAATTCCAGCTTGCCTCCTCCTGCCAGCAGGAGTGACTAAACAAACCGGGGACTGACTGTCCCTGGCTTGGTTGGTATGATATCTGAATTGGGAACTCTGGCTTGTCTCTTCCCCAACAAGCCAGAGTCACAACCCAAGAACAAATTCTAGGTTACAACTCTGGCTTGTTGGTGGAGAGATAAGCTGGAGTTCCCAGACTGGACATCATGCTTGTTTAGCTGCTTCCACTGGCAGGAGCCAAGCAAGAATGATTGAGTTATATGCACTAGCACACTGACGCGCTCACAGCAACCCAGGATTTCTTTTAAAAAAACCTCTAGGCTGGCATGATGTGCTAGGTTGCATGATAGGCCAATGTGTACTGGTCGGCTACTACCAACTGTTGCAACTTAGGAAGTTTTGTGGACCCGTGTGTTTCTGAGCCCAGCTTAAAATGCTGGTTTTCACCTTTAAAGCTTTAAATGGTTCAGGGCCAAATTACTTGAAGGACCACTTTCACCCATATCAGCCTGCCCACACTTTAAGATCAGCAAGAGAGGCCCTCCTCATTTGCTCATTGGTTAGAGCAGTTAGGTGGGCGACCACATGAGAGAGCACCTTTTCCACACCGCCCCCGCACCTCCGGAATAAGTTGCCATCAGTGGTCTACCAGGCCCCATCATAGCAGGTTCTTAGGAAGGCCCTGAAAACATGCTATTTTACTTTGGCATTCCCCTGATAGCTTGTGGCTGTTTTATTGCGTTTTAAGATCATATCGGTTTTTATTATGTGTTTTACTATTATATGTCGCCTTGGGAGGCCTTCTGCCCTGAAAGGCGGCCAAGAAATATTTTAAAAAAATAATATGCACAACTGATTTAAGCTAACTGCAAGCAGCTGCTTACACCAGTTAAAAACTGCAAACCAGTCTCATTTCATACAACTGGAACACAAATTTTCTCCCTGAAAAATATCCGGATCCCCTTGACTAGGTGCAGTATTATTATAGGACTTAAACCATAATCTCACTGATATAATACAGAAGAGTATATGGTAAATGCCATCATATAATGACGAACTGCCTCATACTTTAATTCTAAAAGCCATCTAGAGTTTGCTATGGATAGCAGTTAATATGGCTACAGCAAACACCATCCAAATACACTAGACAAAATGACCTGGTTTGCATATAAAGACAACCCATTGGTTTAAAACCTGGTAAGTTGTTGTGCATGAGCAGGAGGGAGCGGATGTACTGCCTGCAGCATGGCCACCTCTTCCACTTTTACTCAGCAACCTACAATCAGCTCCTGCTGAATGTGATGTCCAAACCCAGACTGCTGGTTTGTTTAGACCCATGGTTTGTGGTTGGGTTAACCGCTGGCTTAGGTAACCCCTAAACAGCTGGGTTCGGACATCACACTCAGCAGGTGCTGATCATGAGTTGCTGAGTAAAAACGGAAGAGGCAGGTGTGCTGCAGGCAGCATGCCCACTCTCTCCCAACAACCCATCAATTTTTAAACTGATGGGTTGTCATTACGTGTGAACAGCCCCAATGAGTTACGTCTCTAGCATAACCTGTGTTTATTCATTGCCTGATTTGAAAAAGCTATCAATTCCAATTAATCACTGTGCATCTGATTCATAAGTTACAGCAGTTTAGGCAACAGGAGCTGCTGGCAAAATGAAGCCCTACTGAAGAGTTTTTGTTCAACTGGTGGGTGCTTGGTAATATTCTGAGAATTCCAATTTCGTTAGAAGAGCTGTAAACAATAAGCTTCTAGGCCTCATTGCTGTATATAATCTGAAAGTGTGATGAAAAGAAATGTGATTAAAAATTAGGCAGCTAGAAGCTCAGGTTAACTGCTCTTCAAATCTTGAGGATTTTGAGCCAACACAGATTGATTTTAAGGGGCTAACTCACATTTCCAATTTGAGAGCCACCACCTCAGAATAAGATTTTAGTTTAAGTGGAACATGTACACGATTTGCAATAATTTTCAGACTAACACTGAAATCATTGTAAGCTTGTACGCAAATAGGAGAATAGTCCTGTAACATTAGCAGTATAACTCATAGTGATATTAGGAGCTATTCATACGATACAGATATAAAGTTACTTAAATAGACTATTTACCTTGTTAGGGGACTTCAAGGGAGAGATGGCTATCTTATTTGGTGTCTGCTGGATAGTAGAACTTAAAGAAGCCCCAATAACTCCACTTTCTGAGATAGTTACAGTCTTCGGAGGTGTTCCTGGAGTAGTCTGTGAGAGAACTCTACCTATAAAAAAAGGAGCACAGAGGCAATCTGACAATTATAGTGGCTACAGTCTTTCTGGCCTTGGCTACATATCATGGAAGTTAAACACTCTCACTTTGCTGCCTTAATCGCATCCTTCTACCATGTAACCGAGTAAACACATCTTAGATTTTCTAACCAAGTTTTTTTTTAAATAAATTGAAGCAACTGAAGATACCAAGAAGAAAACAAAAGCTGAAAATAGAGACAAAAGAAAGTTGGCAGGGTACCAGTTCACCATCCAGCTAAAAGTGGAAACATCCATTTAAAAAGGCTGACAACTTTTCTCCTGTGTTAGCAACTTCCAGGTGAAGATATATCAGAAATAAAATTAATGTGATTTCTCCCTCTGTATCCCTAACAAAAATAAAACCCTGTTATGAATCAGAACAAATTCCTAAGGAAAAAATAGAACAGCTAACTACTCATCATCTTAAGAGACAAGTTCCCCTAAGCCCCACTCAGGGTCTGGATACATATATCCTAGCACTTTCTGGTGGCAAAAATAACTGGAACGGAAACCACAAGGGTACATTTACAGCCTTAGGCAAACCTATGTAAACTTTAGTTCTGCTTGTAACCCCTCAGTTTCCTTTCAAGCTTTAGCTTGAAATCATTATAGCTTCAACTAGAAAGACACAGAGTAGAAAGAAAACAACATATTTCTGTACAGACGCATCTTGAAGACACTGGCTGCACAGGTAAATACTGCCTCTTCAAGTGCCTCAGTCTCTTCCCACTTGCTAAACAAGGAAGCTTAATTATCAGTGATTATTGGATCTAGGGACTATAGTGTTCTGCAGAATTGTAATAATTCCAGAGTTCAACATATGGCTTCAAAAGTGGCACAGTAGCTTACACAGACTACAAGGGAACCTTCCAGAGCAGATTTGGGGCATGCACGGGGGGAAGGGGGCTGCAGGAAGGAGGAGAGGACAGGGAAACAAGCATATGTATTGCTGAACTTGAAGTACAAATGGAAATTAATTTGTTGAGCACTGAAACAACTGAAGCATTTCCTTTTCTAGTCTTGTAACAAGCTAAAATGTTAGAAAAACAGTAGGGCAATAGATTTATCAAGTGCAGTTTGATAAAGATCAACCATATTGTATAAAAATAAAATGTTCAATTAGATAAAGACTTCCAGCTTATGGCATGTTTCTAAAGTAGCATTTGATGCTAATGAATGTATCCCATAGTAACAGAACTAGGAAGGAACCAGAGTGGAGCAACAGCAACCACAGAATAGTTGAAAGCCAACAGAGTCATCTGTATTACTGCACTTGAGCTGATATTTACAAAGCACACAAGCTTCCCCACATTTACCACGCAAGTTGGTTGTCTGTATTCACACACAGTCAGCTCACAATCTGATAATCTCAGGGAAAGATAACTCAGCATTGCTGTTAAATTTGGAAAGCATTTTTAATGACCCAAGTAATCTATAGGTTCTTTAAGACTCTGAACTTTGACACACTTTCCATCTGTACTGAGAGCGGTATGAGAAGCAAGGCAGAATGATTCATTCTGTGGCTGGGATCCAAAGATCCCTGTGCATGCTCAGAAAGCGATTCTGTGAATGTACAGGAGTAGAGTTATCCATTTCCCCTTCCCACACTGAATGTCACACTGGTGGATCCCCTGGGCTTCAGGAATGACATTTTTTTAGGGTACTTGTAAAGTAGTGGTGGGAAGAGGAGAAAGCCTGAAAAGCCCCCATGAATATCCAACCTGTTAGATCCCAGCCCATATCTCCATTCACGTTTCACATCCTTGAAAAATAGCACTTTGTAAGAAGCCACAAATATACATATATATATAACCTGCAATGACCGGTGACACTTGAGTTGTCTGCCCTGTAACTGCTTTACTGTTGATTGGTTTTGTGATTATCAACTTTGTGATCACTGGGGCTGAGGTTGGTGTCCTGTTTTTCTTAGCAATCTGAAAAACAAGAGAAATACAATCGCCAGTTTAGAAGTTATTCTCGCTTGTTAACACTGAAGCTCTCTTTAGACCAGGGATAACAAGATTCTGCCACCTGGGCAGCTGGACTTTCTCGAACCAACCTGCTTAGAAGGGAGGGGGGCACCCCACCCCCCAAAGGAAGAGCAAGAAGTGAGAGAATGGCACAGAGGACTATCTAATCACACAGAAGCTTCATGTTACAGCAACCTTTCATTTAGCATTGAGAGGGGAACTAGCCAGTGAGGAAGAATGGCTACACTGCCTTTGGCTTGACCAGCACACCACTTCTTAGCATAGTTACTTACTGCACATAACCCTTTATAGACTAATCTAAGGAAGAGAGGGCCTTGACCCAAGCTAGTCATAATGGAAATTCAGACTGTGTGGTGTGTACAGTTGGTGGGGGCCAGGGGGCGGGGGGGCGGGGAGATCAGAGGAAGGAGGCACAAAAGTAAAGGAATCAAGGACTGGGTAATGGAGCAGTTAATCAGGTGCGGAAATTTCTCCTCCATGTACTTCCAAGCTCTTAAATTTGCACAAATTTCACCTCCATTTACTTCCCAGCCATTAAATTTGTGTACAGTTTTGCATTTTTTTTAAACTGTCAGAGAACTTCAGTAACTGCAGCAGTAGATGATCTGAAAAGGAGCTGCGAAAGGGGCGGGGGAGTTAATATCTTTCCTTTCTGGAGTAGCTGGAGAGTTGGGGAAGTGTTGAAAAGGTGGAGGACACTGAGAAGGGTCAGTTCACCACTTACAAGCGAGAGAATCACATTGCCAAAGGGGAGATATTATAACCCTTTTGGTGCAGTTACTCCTTTGGCTCCCCCCCCCCCACATTGTCAGTGATTCTGAACTGCACTACTGGGTTTCTCCTTTCTCTTACTGTTACTTCTCCCTCAGTTCTTCGCAACTGTGCACAAATTAGCCTATATGAAACTTATATGTATGTTAGCTACTCCACTTCCAGGCAAGACTACTCATATGGGAACTTTAGAAAGACCAACAATTAAAAAAAAATTACGATCCCGAATTGCACAATTTTGAGGCACCATTTTTTTTTTTTTAGAAAAACCCTGGGGAATGAAAGGAGGTAGTGATCAGAGCGGGGAGGGGCAAAAAACCCCAAATTTTGCCACAAAGTCCCCTGGGATACATGCCGGAGCCAGCTGCAGGGGGAAGAAGGGGAAGAACAAGCCACAGCAAGCCCCATTGTCTGTTAGGCATACCATGCGTTGTACTGCAAACAAACAACCCACCATGACTTATTTGCAAGGTAGCTTGGCATGACATGCAAACCTGCCCACTGCAAAAATGTAATTGTTTAACTTATTTACAATATTTCTAGGCCACCTTTAATGGCAAAAGCCCTCCCAAACCACAATAAAATCCCATACCAAAAAATCCTGTAACGTTAAAACAGCAAAAATTAATAAAATCAGCACATCAGAAATAAAACATCTAGCCAAGATGGTAACAGAATCTAAAACAACTAAAAAAAACCCCCAGAACAGCCCACTGAAACATACTCAGGAGCAGGGCAGAGAAAACAAATATACTTGCAATGATGGGGGCTGATGGTGGGGCCACTGTGGAAAAGGTCCTCTCTCATGTACTTGCCCACTTAACTTCCCACAAAAGTAGGCAAGTGGGAATGGCCCCTGTGGCTGATCTCAACGAGCAGACAGGCTGAAACTAGTGAAAGCAGTCCTCCAAGTAACTTGGTCCCAAGCCTTTTGAAGTTTTAAAGGTCAAACCCAGCACTTTAAACAGGGCTTGGAAATGCACTGTAAACCAGTGCAGCTGGTGCAGTATAGGTAGGCTGACCATACGTACCAATTTAAATGGGACAGTACCGTTTTTTTCATATTTCCCAACCATCCCGTCATTTTAATATGGCAATTTTGTCCCATTTTTAATTTTTTGTAAAAAAACTGAACGCGTTTATCATAAGGCTCTATGCTAATCAATGCGTGCAGTAAAACTAGTAGTGTGACGAAAGAGGAAATTCCATTTACTTTGTCCAGTCAGGGCCAGGCTTCTTGAGCTAGTGACGATCAGATCAGATGCTACCCCATGGCTTGTCTGCAGTGGCGGGGAATTCAAGAGGCATTGCTAAGCCCCACTCAGCGTATGGGAGCCAGGAGGGCAAGTCTTACTGTTATTTCTACCATCATTCCGCCCACAGAGATTCTTTCTGCCCTACATTCAGTTTGATCCATCCTGTTTTTGTCATCCCAATATCCCATTTTTGTCTCAAGGAAATATGGTCAGCCTAAGTATAGGTGTCATATAATCTGATTGCCTCACCCCCACCAACACTTGGGCAGCAGTATGCTGCACCAGCTGAGGTTTCCCAATAGCCTTCAAAGGCAGCCCACATACACTGTATTACAGTCCAACCTGGATATGACTAGAGCATGGATAACTCGGGCAAGATCCATCCTCTCCAGGTAGGCTTGCATGCCAGCTGTAGCTCTAAGCTGGTAAAATATACTCCTGGACATTACAGCTACCTGAGCTTCCTCAGTTATTGCAGAGACCAGAACTCCCAAACTACATATTTGCTCTTTCAGATGGAGTGCAGCCCCATCTAAGACCAGTTGTAAATCTCCATCCAGACTAGTCTGTTTCGCAATCCACACCACCTCAGTCTTGTCTGGATTAAGTCTCAGCTCTTCACACGCTTTCACCCCAAAACTGCCTCCAGGCACTGGTTTAAGAGTTCCACAGCCTTCCTGTAGATGTGTTGATGGAAACGAGAGGTAGAGCTGGGTATCATCTGCATATTGATAACACTTCTGCCCAAACCTCTGGATGACTTCCCCCAGAAGTTTCATGTAGATCTTAAGCATGGGGAACAGGATGAAGCCTTGTGGCATCCCGCAGATTAATGGCCATGGGGTAGAACACAAGTCTCCCAGCACCACCTTCTGAGACAGCTCCTCCAGGAAGGACCAAACTACCGTATTACTGTGCTTCCTGAGTAGAGGTGTGAAGGCCCAGAAAAACCCCCAGAAACATTTGGGAAAAAATGGTCTTTTTCCCTTTTCCCCCAAGGACCATTTTTGGTTTTTTCCCCAAAACATTAGAAAAATTGTACAGCTTTGGATTATGAAATATTGTCTTTTAGCATTTAAGACGAGGTGTCCATATTTTGTTACCAAGCGTTTATTCCCCACTCCCACAAATGATTTCTAAAAACCATGTAATAAGACTTTTATGGAAAGATTAGAGATGTAAAATGTCTGGAGTTAATTAAGCCATGGGGGAAAATATTTTCTAATCCTCTCTGTAAGATTCTGAGCATAGTTATTTCTTCCATTTCTTATTAAAATTATTGCTCCAATCTATCTTTTACTGATAATCATTTTGAGACGCTCCAAGTCATGCCCAGTTTCCCAACATGTGAATAGAGTTACCATATCATATTATTGAAGAAAAGGTACATTCTTGACAGTTTGAGTTTTGTTCTTCAGAATCCTGTTTTTCTGGACTTGTCTTCCTCTGCCTCCAGTTCTTCCTGCTTCTTCTGGCTTCTAGGATGAATCAGATGTTTCAGGGTCTACTTGCTCTGTTCATACATAAACTAGGAACCTAAAATATATTATGTATAACTTGGTTTGCTCATAAAAATAATCATGTTTGGCATATTAAAAAATTAAAGTATAGTTTATTCAGACAATAATTACAAATTTACTAACTTGAGTTCACGCTTTAAAGTTTTCAAATGTAATGATAATTCTATGTGCAAACCAAGTTATATCTTTAGGAACATAAAGGCTGCTTTATGTTCCTAATGTGGCCTTCCTCAACCTGCCCTACAGATGTTTTGGACTATAATGCTCAGCATTCCTGACCATCCTGTTGGAAGCTGATAGGAGTGGAAGTCCAAAATATCTGGAGAGCAACAGATTGGGGAAGGTTGTCCTAAAGCAACAAAGTTACTTTACCTCTGTAAAGAGTGCTAAAAAAATAAGTATTGCTTCTTTTTCAATTTTTCCCAAAATTTCTGTTTTCCCCCCAGAAAAAAACAGCAAAGAAAACAGGTTTTTTTTCATGGCTTCAAAATTTCCAAAAATTTTACATCTCTATTCCTAAAACCCAGATAAACAATCCTGAAAGATACCACGGTCAATGGTAGAGAAAGCCAGTGTGAGGTCCAGAAGAACCAACAGGGTTGCATTTGCCCTTCCATTTCCTGGCATATGTCATCAACTTGAGCAACCGAGGCTGTTTTCGTCCCGTAACCTGGTCTGAAATCAGACTGGAATGGATCTAAATAGTACCATCCAACACAGCTTGGAGTTAAGAGGCCACCACGTGCTCCAGCACCTTGTCCAAGAATAGCAAATTTGACACTGGGTGATAGTTATTAGAAACTATAGGATCTAAATTTGGTTTCTTCAATAGTGGCTTCAAAGCTGCTTCTTTCAACGCTTCAGAGACCTCACCACCCCACAGAGAGGCATTAACTACCTCTGAAGTCCAAATATTCAGCACAGCTCTGGCCAATTTAACAAGCCAGTATGGGCAAGGATCTAAAGGGCACATAGGAGGCCTTAGTCCTCCAAGCAATTTGTCCACATCTTCAGGTTGCACAAGCTCAAAGGTATTCATAACATGACTAGATGGTGCACTGACCATCAAAACTGCCATCCAAGTCAGCATGGATATGAGTTACTTTATCTGCAAAAAGTCCAGCAAATTGATCATAGCAGGCCTTTGTATCCCAGAGCTTACACCAAGGAAGCATTTAACTATCCAAAAAAGCTCTGCTAGATGACACTGGGTAGATGCAATAGTGGCACAGAATTAAGATTTCTTCACTGTCACAGAATAAAATCGCAAATGGATTCTCACCTGTGTTCGATCGTATTCATTGCAAGCCATTGGCATTTGCACTCTAATCATTGATACTGTCACTTCATTGCCCTCGGCTCCTCGGAATACCAAGGAGCTGACACGGTTCTACGACTGGGTTGAGGACATTTGGGAGCGGTCATATCAATATCAAAGAAAAGGCAGAAGTGCTCAATTCCTGCTTTGGCTCAGTCTTCTCCCAAAAGAGGGTCTATGACACCCCTGGCAAAGGCGAAGTACAGGCTGAAGGGGCAGGATTGCAGCTTGAGATCGATAGGCATATGGTCAAGGAACACCTAATTACTTTGAATGAGTTCAAATCTCCAGGGCCAGATGAACTGCACCCTAGAGTAATAAAGGAACTGACAGAAGAACTCTCAGAACCACTGTCTATTCTCTTTGAGAAATCATGGAGGATGGGTGAAGTGCCAGATGACTGGAGGAGGGCTAATATTGTCCCTATCTTCAAAAAGGGCAAAAAAGAGGAACCTGGGAACTACAGACCAGTCAGTCTGACATCAATCCCAGGGAAAATTCTGGAGCAGATGATAAAGCAATCCATCTGTAAGCACCTTGAAAACAATGCAGTGATTACTCGAAGCCAACATGGATTTGTCAAAAACAAATCTTGCCAGACGAATCTGATCTCATTTTTTGATCAGGTAACCTCCCTTGTGGACTGTGCGAATGCTGTAGACATAATATACCTCAACTTCAGCAAAGCTTTCGACAAAGTGCCCCATGATATCCTGATGAGCAAACTAGCTCAAAGTGGGCTAGATGAAACAACGATGCGGTGGATCCACAGTTGGCTAAAGAATCAGACTCAGAGTGCTTATCAATGGGATCTTCTCAAACTGGGGAGAGGTAATGAGTGGGGTACCGCAGGGCTCAGTCCTGGGCCCAGTGCTCTTCAACATTTATATTAATGACTTGGAGGAGGAAGTGCAGGGAATGCTGATCAAATTTGAAGATGACACAAAATTGGGCAGGATAGCTAATACCTTGGAAGACAGAAACAAAATTCAAAGTGATCTTGATAGACTGGAGCACTGGGCAGAAAACAACAGAATGACATTTAATAGGGATAAATGCCCAGTTCTGCACCTAGGAAAAAGAAACCATATGCACAGTTCCAAGATAGGGGATATATGGCTCAACAATACTACAAGCGAGAAGGATCTTGGAATTGTTGTAGATCAGAAGCTGGATGTGAGCCAACAATGTGATGTGGCTGCAAAAACGGCAAATGCTCTTTGGGGCTGCATTAATAGAAATTCACGTGAAGTACTAGTTCCCCTCTACTCAGCACTGGTTAGGCCTCATCTGGAGTACAGTTCTGGGCACCGCACTTTAAGAAGGATGCAGACAAGCTGGAGAGGGTTCAGAGGAGGGCAACAAAGATGATCAGGGACTGGAAACAAAGCCCTATGAAGAGAGACTGAAAGAAGTGGGCATGTTTAGCCTTGAGAAGAGAAGACTGAGGGGAGATAGGATAGCGCTATTCAAGTACTTGAAAGGTTGTCACAGAGAGGAAGGCCAGCATCTCTTCTCGATCATCCCAGAATGCAGGGCAAGGAATAATGGGCTCAAGTTACAGAAAGCCAGATTCTGGCTGAACATCAGGAAAAACCTCCTGACTGTTAGAACAATACAACAATGGAACCAATCACCTAGGAAGGTAGTGGGCTCTCCCACACTGGAGGCATTCAAGATGAGGCTGGACAGCCATCTGTCAGGGATGCTCTGACTTGGATTCCTGCATTCAGCAGGCGGTTGGACTCAAGGGTCTTATAGGCCCCTTGTAACCCTACTATTCTATGATTCTATGAATAGCCCAGGTCATCCTGTCATTCCAAGTGAAGACCAGGGCCTTGGCAGGACCACCAACTAAGTATGCAGGAAATTCCCCAAGAGACCTCAGAAAACCATCTGGATTCATTATCCTCTAGGGGCAGACCATCAAACTTTGTCCACCACCTCTGCAGAGGTTACAGATAGCAAAAGAATCACCCACAGATCATTTTCTCCCAAGCCGGTACAGAAAACCAGACCCAAAATGTGCTTTGCCACAAGTGTTTAGGCCAGACATTATTTAAGACAGGCATGATAGTGGATGACATAGCGGCCATGAAATCCTGAGCTTCTCCTGACAAGGTACCCGCAGCATGAATAGTACGTTTCCCCTAAACACAAGCCTTGGGGTCCTCAATACTACACTCAAGTTCACCTGTGCCAGCTCAGGCAAGGAGATTGTTAGCTGGCTGGCTGGGCACTACACCAACAGAATCCTAATACTGTCTTGGGTGCCCAACACCAGGTACAGTCACTCAAAACTGGCTGACTGTCGGATAGGGTACCTGGCCAAGTAGATGGATTCCCTACAGACCAAGGCTATCCCCCTCCCTGCCCTCCAGCTGAGCTTGCTGCTGCATACGAAACCCTGATGAACACATATGGGAGAGGCTAATCCCTCTCCCTTCATCCTACCCCTACAACAATAGTTACTACAAAACACAAGTGGAAAGATTCTTAGCAATAACCCTGCTTTCCTGCTACAGAAGTAACCAGGTCCAAGAGAATGCTTCTGTCAATCTAGGTGTGAGAATGCAGAGCTGAGGGTGCTTATGGGGAGGCTGAAGAATGGCTATGCCCATGAATCACTGCTACACTGAGCTTCACTTCTTGCATGTGTTTGTATACATGCACACCCAAAGCTTCCACTCATTCTCACCTTCTCTTTACACAGAGCCTTTACTCTCATTTTCCACTGCACCCAAACAGATGAGCCTGGAGGCTGTCCCACAACTGCCAACTCCTGCTTCTACTCATCACCTGTGATGTTTTATTTGCTCAATTCCTAGGAAGCATTCTCCAGCTTGTTCTTTGCTGCTACTCATCCATTTTGATACACAAGTACTCCATTATTTATAACCATCCATGGCGTTCATAGCACTTTAACTCTGCTTTACATCTTGCTTGCCTAATTGATTTACTGGTGTTCCTTTTACCAACCCAACTCTGCTCCACATTCTTTGCTACCAACAAAAGGCAATCCCCAATAAGAGAGCCTAGTTTAATTAGCAGAACCCCTTCTTACCTGCACTGCTTTTAATTGCTGGGTCTGCAATACAGAGGGTTGAGTGGCAGTATTTACCAGCTGGGTCCCTGGAGTCAAGGCTGACACACCAATGACAGGTTTCACCTCCGGCCTTCCTCCAATAGTTACCACCTTGAACTGCTGTGTTGACACCTTGGAGTCGCTTGCTTGCACTTGCGATGTGGCCTTCGGAGATTGTGATAGCTGGTTGTGGGGTAGCGCTAAGACAATTGGCGGTCCAGGCTTCCCCAGAGTTGTTACAATGAGCTTTTGCCCTTCCTGTTTTATAGTCTGTTTACTAATTTTCAAATCAGTTGCCTTGTTTAGAATGATCTGATTGGCTGATATAGTGACAGGTGTCTGGGTACCCAGTTTTTGGAGGCCGCTTTGAAAGGAAGGTTGTACAGTTGCACCAGTGTCAGCTTTTGCAGTGCCAGTATTGCCTGTGACATGGCTTACACAATTGCCGGGCACCGTGACAGTCTCTGTAGCGATTGACGATGTACCAGTAGTTACAGAATCACCAACTGAGCTTACATTTGCCATTCCTTCCAGTTCTGTTTCCATAGGAATAGAGTCACCTACAATTACAGCCTCTATGTTCTCATCTTCCTCCAGTGTTACACCTGTATCCATGATCTCTTCAGGGAGCAAGCTGTTCACTTCTGCTGACACTACCTCCATCTTGCAAATGTTGACAGTAGGTCAAAGATGAGGCACTGCAATGATATTTCAAAGGAAATTCATTTTTGTCAACTGCACAACAATATGTAGGTTGGAGTATCATATATGTTATTGCAGGACACTACATAACAACTGATACCACATCTACATGGTATCAGCTGTGGCTAAAAAAATTCCCCCCAAAAGTAAATATGGCTAGCAAGAATATCTACTGACTATACCGAGAGCCGATGTATTGTGGTGTCTATGAAACTAAGCTGCGAATCAGGAATTCCCTGGTTCCAATCTCATGCCTCCATGAACTTACTAGGGAGCTTTGGGCAAACCACTCTCTCAGCCTCAGTTGCCCCATCTGCAATTTGGGGAATAATAACACTGACTTGCCTTATAGGTTTGTTGTAAGGATCACAGCTAATTCACGTGAAGTGGTTTGAACACTTGAAAGTGTTATACCAGGGATGGATAAACTATTTTGGCCAAAGAGCCATATTCCCTTATGTGAAACCTTCCCTATATCTCGCTTCTCACACACAAACACGCTCAGTGTGTATCTCATTCTCTCTCTCTCACTACCATTTCTCTCTTGCCCTTTCCTCCCCACCTGCCTCCACTCCTGCCCCAGTGCAGTAATAAGCCTCAAATAGCACCAACGGGGACTTTAAAAAAAAATCACCAGTGGAAGTGGGGGGGGGTAGTAAGGCTGCAGCACTTTCCTCCCCAGCAGTGCCACCTCTAAAAATTCCCACCCCACCATAGCAATTAGGCTTTTTAAAAGCCTCGTTACTGCATGAAAGGGGAGGCAGCAGAGGGTTGCATCCTATGTCCTGTGTCTGACCTGTGGGCAGGAAGTTCCCCACCCCATGCTATACAAATGTTAAGTATTAATATTAATTATTTTAATTATTATTAGAATATTATATTAGTAGTATAGAACTTAACAGCAAAATAGTTGAAAAACGTTAGACGTTTATATTTCAACTCCTACAAACAACTAGGAAAAAGTCTTGATGAGACTGGATTATTCTATATTTCCTCAACCATGGGGGAAGCTTTTTAAGAAATATCTGACACTGGCAGCTCTCTAGACTGGACATTGACTGACCCTGTGCAGTCATTATACTGACTCCATGAAATATCGGAATATAGAAAACCATCAATTCTATTTTAGTATAATTACCTGAATTTCTTTTAAATCCTGCTCCACATCAGACCACCTCCAGAAGCATCATACTGCAGCACCATCTGTTGAGGCTAAAGAAGAGAAAGGAGTTTCAGAAGTTACAGAAAACTGCTCGTTATAAATCCAGTTCTAAACTGACAAAATGCTGCAGCTTCATAATTCCCCCCCGCTGCCCCCAAGCTTCCTAGCACCCTTTCACAAATCTGAGTGTCAACATCAAGGCCCTTTATCAAAACCTATTTTAAAGAATAGTGTTTCCCAGAAACAGATGTACCACCAGTGCAACTGCAGATAAGAACAGTACCAGCTTTTACAAGAGCATTGAACGAAAGTGCAAATTTAATTGACCATCTTAATTAACTAACATCTTCAATGAGCTATTTAAGATCACAATTTTGAAACAAGTGATGACATTTTACTGTTGTTGAAAATGCTGCAGAGGGAGAAGATTAAAGAATAGCCATGCCAATGAATTTTTTCTACCCACAACATTCAGCTACTCCGAGATTCAGTATGGAGGACTGAGGGCAGTTTCATGGAAAAAGGTCTCCTATGCGGAATACCTCCATATAAGAAATGTGTTGTATGTGAAATGACCCTACAACAGTAAGGAAGAAAAACTCAAGATTTAAAACACCCACCCCAAATGAGTTAGCTGGAGAAGGAGAAGAAAAAGATGGCAAGTTATCCTATACATACAATTTAGAAAGTGTTTCCCATACATCTGATACCTGAGGCACACCTTTTTTCCTGAATTAAAACTGGATGCAGTCCTCTTACACCTAAAAAAGGTTTACTTTTATAGTGTGTAAGAATTGCCCACTTTCTGAAGAACCTTCTTCCTGTATTTTAGCATGAGTCCTGACCTAGGCACATCTGCTGGTTGGAAAAAGGAAGGCCTAGAACAGAGATTCACACAGAGATGAAACTGGCAGCCTCCACTTGGAACAGGAAATTCTGTTGTGATCCCACCCAATGCAGATGTGCAGCACAATTATCTGCCTCCTGTGGAGGCTGATTGGGAAGAGGCCAGAGCAGCAAATCACACAGAGAAGCAGCAGCTAGCTTCTTTTTGGGTGACTCCTGTGACTTTAGATTCACAAGAGTCTTTTATTATTTATTTCTCATGACACATTGGAAGTTCTCTTGGAGCTCATTAGGGTGCTCTAGCACACAGTCTGAGAATTACTGGCCTAAAAAAAGCAACATGATAGGGGCAAAGCAGCCTATAAAACAGAACAACATTATCACTTGCAAATATTCCCACGCTAGAAAATGCAATTTAGTGTCCATCAACAGGAGATGAGATTATGGGCCGTGACTTTCACCCTTTTTGCCTCTTTCCATCAACAGTTTTCTTTCATGCAGGACTGCCTCTGTACCCTCCCAGAATATGTAACACTAATGCTGGATGCAGGGTGCAGCAACATCAGCACAGCTCCTCAAAACTGAATGATAAGTACCTGAACAGGCCACGGCAAGGCCATTTATATAAAATCCCCATCGATAATTAAAAGGTTAGCACTTTAAATGGTATTCTAATGCATTAATGAAATACTAAGGGTTTTGTTCATTGATTATAAAGCTGCTTTATGGCTCAATTTGTATTATTTTGTGACTAACAGCCAAAACAGACCACAGAATACATAAAGTTTATTCATCCATGAAGCACAAAGGAAGGGGTGGTGGATTTTTCTATAGATTATCCCCCCATAAGCTGAAAACAATAACCCCTCACAGGTTCAGGAGATACTGATAAGATTGAAATTTAAAAAAAAAAATGAAGCAGTGTTTAAGCTTAATTCAGATAACTCAGGTTCTCTTACAATTAACCACCCCCACCTCCCCAAAATAATTCAATCTTTGTTTCTAAAACTTGTCACAGATCCAGGGACCAATCTGATTGAACCCACACACCTCTCACCCCCAGACCCAGCTCTAAGGCCTAGCTGCCTTGACTGCCATTTTGGGGGGTATAAAACAAATAAATATGGTGAGAGCTGTTTCAGATAGTTTCATGATGTGCTTATTTCAGAATAGGTATCACCACTCCGTTACATTGTTATATCTATGTAGAAATAGTTGGTTAAAACATGACAGGATACCTAGAACTGATCTGAGGTCTACCTGCACCCTTATTTGCCACAGGAAGATTTCCAGCCTCACCATGTACTAGGAGTGGGAATATGCTATCTAAATAATATAGCACCTAGCAATGAGAAGGCTTACTAGCAGCCAAGTGCCTTAGAATAATTGAGCATACCCTTCTTCTATGACAGATTTTTTTTAAAGCACAAATGTAAAGTTTGTTAACTTAGCAAATTTTCTAACGGGGTGGCCATACTGTGGTTCGGGAGCCACCTATGGTTCTTTGACAGTTTAGTTGCATCTCTTGAGCCAAGATGTCCATGCATTTAGCAGCTCCCACCATCCTCCTCAATATACTGATAGACTGGGTAATCTTTTCCTCTGCAGCCACTTGGGCTGCAGGCACCACTGAGGCCCTCAAGGGCAACGATTGACATTCAGGAGAGAAAAGTAACTGAAAAGGCACGAACATCATGCAGGAGAGAAAACAGTAAGGAGAGTGATGACAAAGCATGGAGGGAGAAGACCAAAACAGCTGCTGAAGAGGTGTGCATAGAGGAGTCACTGGCTGCTGAAGAGGTATGAATAGCGTGGAGAGAGACAGAAAGCGCAAGCAGCCTTATCCAAACAGGAGCAAACACAAGCCCAGGGCAGAGAGAAAAAGAGGAGGCAGCTACTAAGATCTGCAGAAGGGCAGAAAGTCAGTTAGCTTTGCCCACTTTGGGGTCCCACAGCCACTTTGCGAATTGTTCACATGTACAGAAATCTTACTTAACTTTGTTAAAAATTACAATAAAGGTTCTTTAAAATCTCATTATTGCCCAACAAGTAACTAATTGGTTTTTGTAACTAACATAAGCTTCAAAGCTGTCTATGATTAAAGTATCCTTTTTGTTCTACTAATGAAGTAAATGGGTTTTTTTTTTAAATACCTGACCATTGTCTAATAACATTTGACCAGTCAATCAGCCAAATTTTTTTTTGACTTGTCAGATGCCCAGCCACCATTTGAACCATACTGAGTAGGAGCTAGACAAAAGACTTGAGGTACTGCTATAAGAAAATGGGGCCAACTACTCACTGTGGAAAAAGTTATGTTTAAAAAAGGGTTGCAAAATGTTGTATACATGTAGAATGTGATACAAAAGTTAATTCCAGAATCGTTTTTGGAAATGTTTTTGTATCTTAACATATTGAAAATCTGATTAAGTAGTAGCTGTCTATCAATAAGCCATTGACTGCCTTTACACATCCCACAGACAAATGGTTAATTTTAATTGTTCAGCCAGGCTAAAAAAAACAGAGCTAAAAGTAGCTACAGAAATGTATACATTACTCTTTCAATATAATCCCTGAAATTACTAAGATTCCCTTGTACCCAGAAGAGCTGGTACTGTTCAATTTCAACTGGCATAGGGCTTTGCCAGAGACAACAGCTGGTGGACCCTTAGTGCTCATAAAAGGGTATTTCAATTTGGCGTGAAAGTTCTACACAAAAGCACTATTTATAACTGCCTGAGCAAAGGAAAACGATACTGGCACATTGAGCATAGCACCAAAGTAGCCCTTATAGAAGTATGGACTCAAGTTCGAATACATTCAACAAGAACTCTTGTTAAACAAAGTACGGTAATAGTACTCCTCCTCTGTGAGCTATTTTGGTTAAAACTTATACTATCCTATCTCTATTCAATAAGCTCCCAATTATTCTTCATACTGTTACCAATCGGAGAAATACAAATTTAAAAGTGAAAACAAGAGAGAATGACTGAAAGAGCAAGAAAGCACTGAAGATCAGAGCTCTGAGGAAGAATGTTCACCTTATAGCTAGCCCTGAAACAATTAAACAAATTATCTTTTCTAGTTAGTTATGGCACATCGCCCAGAAATAACAGTTTGCCACCTTATCTTATAATTATAATTAAGAGATCAGGAGTGTCCCATGAGCACCTTTCCACTAACAATAGTTAGCTTTAACTAGAATTTGCAAACCAGCTCAGGAAATATCATCTGTGCACCACTCCCTCACTTCTTCTTCCACAGAGCCTAATTCAAGACTCTTGTCAGGACATGAAGAATGCAATCCTGTGCGATATATCTGGGTGTAAGCCTCAGTGAGATCACTAGGACTTTCTTCTGAGTAGACATGCATAGAATTGTGCTGTAAGAAACTAATATCCAAAGTTCTTCAACTACCTTGAGTCAGGAAGCAAAGTCTCAGTATTTCTGCCCTAACACTCACCTGCTAATAGCAGCATCACACGGCCTCACATGCTTGATATTTTATGTCATTTATATTGCAAGTTTTCCTTGGGAAAAGTATATTGGTCCTTCTTCAAGGCCACTGTATAGAACAGGGGTGACATGCCGCCCCAGGTTTTTGTGATAAACTAAACCAGCTTTCCCTAACCTGTTGCCCTCCTTTTGGATTTCAACTCTCATCAGCCCCAGCAAGTGCAGCCAATTGTCAGGAATGCTAGAAGTTGTTAAAAACATCTGGGCACCAGACTGGGGAAGGCTGATCTAAACATTAAACACCCTTCCCCAACAAAGAGCTGCTCACACATATTTATTCAACATGTATCTAGTTGGGGGAGTCCTTGCACATTTCAGTATCTCCAGCTCAGGAAGTTACCAGCTCAAATTAAGCTTGCCAGTGAAGAGGATGGCAAGTCAATGGAGTAGGGAAGCATTCCATTATGAAGAATGGATGTTGTCACACAATAAGTAGATACCATAAGAAATCAAAATTCTGTCAGGCCCATCAATTGATTATAGTAATGCTTAGGGAGAAGGATATTTTCCAAGAGATTCCTTTGAAAGTATGGAGGTTGCGGCTTCAAATAAAGGTCAAGCTAAAGTCCCTGATAGGTAGGGTGGCTGTCCAGACAGATGGGCCTCAGCTTAAAAAAAATCATACTGCAAACAAAAAAGTAGAGGGTGCCAGAGGTTAAAGAATGAAGACCTGTGACTTTCATGATGGCAGTAGAAACTGCTGCCAGATTAACTGTGATGGAGTCAAGTTGTAGACTACCAATAGGAAAATATTCAAGTTGGCTTCATATATTCCCTGCAGGCCACTGATTCACTATACTTGAGACAAATCTGCTTCTCCATATGTAAAGTACTTTTATCCTGAAAGATGACTGGACTAATATTTGTTGGTTGATCAAAAGAACATCCCAGTGCGACTGAACTGAGTCTGCAGCATCTTTCATTTGTTGAGTGCCAATGGGAACTCTTCCCAGCTTTGGAAGAAGCAACTAGAATAAGAAAAATAGTTGTGGGAATGATAGGAATCATATCTGCCCAACACCTGAGAGAGTCAACTTTCCAGCCTAAAAAGCTTCCATCTTTTAGCTTCCCCAGTATACACAATACACTGAAGGATGGAGTACCTGTGTATAAACACACTATGGGGGCAGCACCAGAAAACAGGAGATGAAAATCCAACAGTTGCACAGTCAAATCAATACATTTATTTTCTAAAATTGTCCACTGATGAACTATTTGCTCAGAGTTGGATTTCAGTCTACTCTTCTGGTGACTGCTACAATTTTCAAGGTCTAATATTTCAAACCCATGATTAACTGGAAGTAGCACTGATAGTTTAACACCCCAAATCTGAAAAGAATTACTTGGAAGCAGTAAGTTCCAAATTGGAAGCAGTTCATTTCAATATCATCTGCTTTCATGTAGATTTTTTTTAGGTCTAAAGTGCTACAATCTTACTGACACTGTGCAGCTGACTCATATAAAAAATGTCCTAATGCAGTCTATCTCCATGGGAATATCCACCTTCTCTAAACGTCTATGAATAATTTGTGATAACCTACTCTCCTGAAGGTTCGGAGTGGGCATGTCAAAATAAACAAACCATGATATATGTAACAAATGAAATAGCAAATGAACAATCTACACTAAATTTTACTGTGGGCTGGTAAATATTTTGTACTTAACTGCAAGGTTATTTGGTATTTCAGGTGTACAAATTGTTAAGCATTGAAAACAGCAGCAGAAATAAAGTCAGAAAGCTGAACCACATAAATTCCATTACAAATCAAGATCTTTTATAAACTTTGTACATGTTCAACTATGGCCGGTAGAATTTGGCACACACCCTAATATCATACAAAGAAATATGATTTCCTGGAAAAAGATAAAAATAGTATTTAGGTTGTATCCAGAAAGTCATACTTAGAGTAGACCAATTGAAATCAGTGTACAAGACATGACTACCTTAAGTCCCAGTTATTTCAATGGGTGTAATCCAAGTATGACAGTCTAGAGCCAATCCTTTAAATTTTTGACATTTTATACTAACCTAATTTGCACATAATGCTAACACATGGTTTATTTAACCCATGGTTTGTTGCCCTACCAAGAGTTGTCTCGCAGACAACAGAACACATTGTTTGTTTTCTCAATCCCTGGGTTGTTTCACTCGTCCTTTGCCTGCTCATTCTCTGTATCCCAAATGCCTTTGCAGCACTGTAGTGCTGGCATGCAGAGAGGCTGGTTATTTTGATCACCCTTGCCCACCACCTCTGTAGTCTGGTGAAATAACCTATGAACAACCCACAGTTCTGGGTTCACACGTAACAACAACCCAGAATTCAACAACCCATGGGTTAAATAAACCATGGGTTAGCATTATGTGCGAACCAGGCCATACAAGCTTTTCACTGCAAATCACAAGAGGCAGATCACTGCAAATCACAAATAGTAGTTTAGTTTTTAAATTGTTTGAATAAAGTTTGATTTTTTTACATTATTTGAATAAATGGACTTTTTAATTTAAAAGTGAAGTTGGATTTTTTTGTATTTTAATAAGAGCCCGTGGTATTGCACAAAAAGACCCAAAACCTCTATGTAACTTGCAGGCACTGTTGGCTTCTACTTTATAGCTTTCATAATGTCTTAAATATAGAGAATTCTACTAGTTTTCCCCACAAAAAACAGAAAAGGTTGTTTACAGCTACAGTTGGAGTATTCAGAATTCAAAATCAAGCTGTTTCTTCTTAGATATCTATACAAAGCAGCCTCATATTTAATTTTGAGGGCGCAATCCTATGCCTACCCAATGCAGAGTGGGCGGAACGCGGAGGGGATGTTCTCCTCCATGATCTGCCTGCCCTGCATTTGCAGCTGGACAGCTGATTTGGGGCCAGGAACACCCCCTTTCCTCCCCTTCCGCACTGCTCTTACTAGCACAGAGCATGTGATGATCCGTGCCACCTACGCAGCAGCATGGGAGGGGACAGGGAGGCAGTTTTCTGGGAACCAATCTCTGAGCACAGGCTCTGAAGTCTGTTCCCGAAAACCAAATACTCCTATGGCCATCAGCCACAGGACTGCACCCTAACTGTATTTAGGGATGTATCTATGTTACTTTGTTGTGAGCTCCTTTGAGTGCTACAGCAAAACAGCAGGATATAAATAAGTGACTTACATCAAAAATGTTTAAAGCAACTTTGCTCTATATTTCGATTGATCGCATAGTACTTAACCAATTATTTCCTGATCAAAATCAACCCGCAGTTAAGTTAATTATCAGTCTGTACTTTCTGCATTTCAATTTTCTCTGACATCACTGCTTACAATTCCCCCTCCCAAGCATGTGTATATAGATCAGCCAACTTCAGATTAATACTTTTATTTATTTATTTATTACATTTATATCCCACAATTTTTCCTCTTTAAGAAACCCCAGGCAGCGTAATCCTCCTCCTCTCCATTTTATCCTCACAACAACAACCCTGTGAGGTAGGTTGGGCTGAGAGTCTGACTGGCCCAAAGTCACCCAGTGAGCTTCCATGGCCGAGTGGGGACTAGAACCCGGATCTCCCGGCTTCCAGTCCAACACTCTCACCACTACACCACACTGGCTCTTTATGCATCTGATGAAGTGGACAGTGTCCATGAAACCTTATGCCATAGTAAGTGTCTTAGTCACAAAACTTCGTTAAAATTTATCAAGAATTTTTCCACATGCATTGTGTTTCACTAAAAATTATATTCTCTTAAGATATAGCCACACCTAGAAATATGATAGCATATTTAAGGTATGAACCTCATACTGCAGGGCCCCTCAAAAATGGGTACTACAATTTTAATTACTTCATAGAATCATAGAATAGTAGGGCTGGAAGGGGCCTACAAGGTCCAACCCCCAGCTCAATGCAGGAATCCAAGTCAGAGCATCCCTGACAGATGGCTGTCCAGCCTCATCTTGAATGCCTCCAGTGTGGGAGAGTAAAATAAAATAAAAAGTGTGGGAGAGTAAAAAATAAGTAAAATAAATTACTTATTTAATGCATTTATATCCTGCTTTTCCACCAACAAAAATTACTGGCAAGATGGCTCACAGATACTCAGTTTCTTAAACAGGGTCAGTGGGGAGGAAAATCAACATTACCAAATTTCTCCAGATCTTGGATGTGGACACAGTGCTGAATGCCTAAAGCAAAGAGTCATATTATTTGGTGCACTTTAGGGTCCTGACTGGGTAAACAATATTAAGTTAGAGCTATTGGTATCTTTTCAGAGGAGTTACATGAAACCAGTTAGAATTCATCAGATTATTTGATAGTTAGTCCATCTGACCTAAACTGCAGTAATCAATTTACACACCCAGATTTCACTTAGAAAAGGTATTCCTTTGCACCTTTTCTTAACATAATTGCTTCTTCTTCTACAAAAACTAATTTCTTTTCTTATAATCACTGCTGCTGCATTGACCTTTCCCCACCTTTCAAAGGTTAAACATGATACATTTACAAACTCTCATTTATTTACAGCTATAATGACTGAACATGCTATGAAGCTATTATTTGCTGTCCATTGCAACACCTCAAGTGTTAATTATATTTTAAGAAGAGTTAACACACCCATGATGAATGTGACTAATCTTCTGTGAGAGTAATTAGCTTTTTAAACAATTAGAGTCCCACAAGCAGTTTAACATACTAATGTCCTTCACTGTACAATGCACTTATAACAAGAACAGGCACAATTTGTTCAATAATTTGTTCTCTGGAGATTTCTCTAACTTCTGTATGAACACTATTAGTACTTCCCAAGCAGTCAAGTAACAAACACTGGAACAGACTGAAACCCTGGCACGTCTCAGCAATAGTCTGAGAATGAGACCTTGGGAAATGAACTCGGCCTTAACAGCTCCAAAAAATCTCTCCACTGCAACCAGATTAAATATTATTCTTAGACTTCAAAACATCTGCGAGTAAGGCAGGGCACCCCTTTCCAGGATATAAACTCCGCTCATCCCCCATGTCCTTCTGTCCAGGCCTTGGAGCGTCTCTCACCCTCTTTCGGGCGCAGCCATCGAGTCCTTCCCTGCTGTTAACTTCGAGCCCGAGGGAGGGAGGGGGCTTCCCCCTGAAGTGTCTGAATAGCTGGAAAGCGGCTGCTCAGAAGCTGGAGGAAGAGGCGAGGAGAGGGAGGGTTGCTGGCAGCACCGGCAAAGGAGGGGGGTGCCTCTTAAGGCTGTTTAGCTACTGTCTCTGGTATGTCAGGGGCCGGGATAGTATTTCGAAAGATCCGCCATTTTCACTTCGTCATCACCATCACATCCCAGCTCAGCAACAACCTCAGCCTCCGCCCTCCTCGCTTGCCTCCGCCCGATCCGTGTCTGAGCCACTCCTACCGGAGGAAAGCCCTCCCCTACCGTCACTACACTCACTACCAAGGAAAGAAACAGCGCCGCTGATAAAGCCGACATACGAGGAGGTAAAAGCACAGTAGCGTCTTTCTCTCGGACAACGACGAAGACAGAACGGGCAAACAAACGCACAGCTCTGTGCCTCTTTCCCGAGGGGGGAAAAAGGCGGTAAAACCGAATTAATTCCAGAACGGTAGCCGGATTAATCAGCTGCAGCAACAACAACAAAACCCTCAAGTTCGATGGCACCTTAAGAACCAAGTCGTTTATTGTGGAATGCAGATTAAGCAGACAGAAAATGTAGTGGATATATACGGGATGAATGAGAAATCATAGCTTATTCTGTATATACAGACTAGCAAGAATTCATTAAATGAAAATCCTTGCATGTTCTTATTACCCGTCACTTAGGGCACAATCCTATGCATGTTTAGACAGGAAAAGGTCCTACAACTGCTGGGAGAAGTAGGACTTATTTCTGTCTAAACGTACATAGGATTGCACCCTTAAAGAGTCAGCATCAGTGAATTCTGACCACGAATCATTTGAGAGGGGGGCGGGAGAATTTCTAACAATTCTCACTCTAGTAAGCAAAAAAGAACACTGTCCTCTTTCACAGTCAATGAAGAAATATTTAAAAGATTTTAAAATAGCATACAGAACTGATGGGAAAGGCTGTTTTTCCACCCCAAATCATGTATGCTTCCTTCCCCGCAAGAAAGCATGGCCAGTGGATCTGCACCATAAGATTCCCACCTCAATAAGTCTTCATTCCATTCTAGACAATTTCTAACCACAATATCCCCAAGATATGCTGAATATAAGTGCCAAGATAGAACTGTTAATAACAGATCAGATCTTACACATACTTAAGTACAAACCCCATTATTAATGTCTCCATCCTGCACCCACTCAGACCATTGGCAAAACTCACAACTTTTGAATTCTAGCCAATACACTTTGTTTTGTTATGCTTTATTGAATAAAAGATAATAAAACATTTTAAGGCAGGGGTGAGAAAGGTGTAGCCCTCCAGATACTGATGGACAGCAACTCCCATCAGCCCTACCCAGCATAACCAATGGTGAGGGACGATAAGAGCTGCAGTCCAACAAAATCTGTAGGGCCACATGTTGCCCTCTCCTGCTATAGATACTACAGAATCCATCTCTTAGCTTTTCACCACTGATTGAGTCCAACTGGTTAATACATTCACCTGCCCCTCCCAATAGCATTCTTGTTGGTTTTCCCAGAATCAACATAATTGGAAGGCAATGCTATAAGATTACAGCACTGATGAAATATAACTTCCCCTTTTTATACTTAGCAGATATACATTCCTTATACTATCCCTCTTCTGGTTCATTTGCCCTTTGTAGAAAAATGGGCCATAATGAATAGTACCCATCTGAAGATACTGCTATTGGTTACACTAATTTCAAAGTTACTATGGATGTATAAATACTTAAGAGTGTTGGACTGGGAGCCAGGAGATCCGGGTTCTAGTCCCCACTCAGCCATGGAAGCTCATTGGGTGACTTTGGGCCAATCACAGACTCTCAGCCCAACCTACCTCACAGGGTTGTTGCTGTGAGAATAAAATGGAGAGAAGGGGGATTATGTACGCCACCTGGGGTTTCTTAAAGAGGAAAAATGGCAGGATATAAATGTAATAAATAAAAAAAATCTACACAGTATGTTTTTGACAAGAGGCCTGTATTTTAATTACAACCTAGTTTTCTTTAAAAAAAACTTTAAAAAAGGAAATCAAGACCAATCACAGGCAATATGAAGATAAACAGAAATTGTATTTAACCATTTTCTCTTGAGTAGTCTATACTACACATTATAAAAATCAAAGTACTATATTCCCTACCAGATAAATTCTAGCTCTTTAGAAAGGACTCAAACAAAACAAGTAGATAACAGCACAGTCTCATTTTCTTACAGTATTGAAAAATACTTTAGAATCCTTCCTTAAGAAAATACATCTGCAATCAAGGCACCCCCACCAATCTATGTTAATTCACAAATAACAATTTGCTAATTACACCACTTAACAACTGGATCTGATAGGATTACTGCTGGGCAAGACAATACCCCAACAATTCCCCCTACCATAAACACAGACAACTCAACCGACAGTAAAAAAGATTAGAACCCCTTTTAAATTATGCCTGTCTGTATATTCAACTTCTGTTTCATTACTTTCAATCTACATCAGATTTGGAGAAAATGAATAACCCCAACAGAGAATTATGAACATTTTATTGTTTTTACAATCCACAAAAGAAAAACTACCTAAAAAATTATCATAAGGCTGAAGAACCAGATCAAACTCGATTCTCCCATATTTGAAAAAGAGATCCCCTCCCCCCCCCGCCCCCGAAACCCACAGCGTTTTAGTATTTCTGCTTACCACCACCCCACCCTAGGGGGCATCTGCACACGCAGAAGAATTAAAAGCGATCTGGTTTTTTGTAATCCACTTTCCTTGTTCCCACAATTAATGGTAATACAACAACTGATCCTGTGACAGCGAACCTCTACAGCCCGCCAGCACGACTGACACTTGACACCTGTCTCGCCCAGCCCAGCGGCACACCTGGCACTTGGGCCAAAAGCGTGCCTGGGCTCCTGCGCTGCGACCGCTGACACTCAGCTCCGGCCCAGCTGAGGCACCCCCGGTTTCACAGCAAGGAGCCGCTTCGCCGACACTGCGCTCGGCACCTGCGGCAGAAGCGTGTCATGAAGACAGGAGGAAGGGGAAGATGCGGAGTAGGATGGGGAAGGGCGGAAACTGCGCCAGGCAGCCCGGAGCCAGCCAGCCTCCCCACCCGCCCTCCTCCGCCGCCCGCCGCCGCCCACCCCCTGCCCGCCAGCCAGCCAGACTAGTCCTGCCACGGGAGGCGAAGGGGGCGCCGTTGGCGGCTCCCCCCCTCCGCTGCCCCCGCCAGTCAGAGCTGGCCCGGCGGCGCCTCCGCGGCCGCCTCCTGCCGCCTCGTCCCCTCCCCCCGCCACCGCGCCGTTAACTTTCCTCAGCTCGTCTCGCGCTCACCTGTGGCGGCCACAGCCGGGCACTCGCGTCAGTCTCTGTCCGCCCCTCTCCCTTCTCTCTCCCCGGCCCTGCTCTCCTCCAAGAACAACAGCATGCACACCCCGCCGGCGCGCTCCTCCTCCTCCTCCTCCTCCTCCTCGCCGGGGCTCGCTCCCGCGCGCGGCCGGGCCGCCGCCGCTCCGACAAGAGCCGCCGCCGCGACAGGCTCCGTGTTTGTTCAAAATCACGCGCCCAGCGCCATTCCGCCGCCGCCGCCGCATCCCATAATACCCGGCAGCGGCGCCCTGGCAACCGGCGTCGCGTCGCCCTCAGAGCCTCATCCCGTGCGCTCCATTCTCCCGCCTTCCCTCCTCAAAGCTCCCTCGACTTCCCGCCTGCCCGCCCGTCAGCGAGCATCAACATCCTCCTTCTGCTCAGGCGCTTCCGGGTGGCTGGCGTCATCACGCACGCGCACTCTAGCAGCCGCCGCTCTATGGTCACGCAGCGGCGTGGGAGGCCTTGTTGTCTCTCCGCCATCCCCCGTTGCTCCTTCTCTTCGCTCGCGTCTGAGGTGCCGTTTTCGCCTCAGGAAGGGACTGGAAACCAGGGGGGCAAAAGATGGCGGCTGCCGTGAGGCAGGAGCTGACCCAGCTCATGAGCTCCAGCGGCTCCCACAAGGACCTGGCGGGGAAGTAAGTGACTCCCCCTCTCCCTCCTCGGTTGCTAAGAGTAACGGGCGCCGGGTCAGAGAAGCGCAGGCAGGAGCAGGTCTCGGCCCGGGGAGGGGGAAGGCCTGCGTCAGCCTACGTCAGCCTTCCCCAACCCGGTGCCCTCCAGATGTTTTGACCTACAGTTCTCAGAATTCCCGGGCGTTGGCCGTGCTGTCTGGGAATTATGGGAGTTGTAGTCCGAATGCATCTGGAGGGCACCGGGTTGGGGAAGGCTGGCTGGGGTGGGGAGCACGGACTGGCCTCATCCTTAGTCTTTAGTAGAGATTTGATTTGCAGACACCATTAGGGGATGCGCTGAAACTTGGTCGCCTGTCAATTGCTGGTGGTCCAGCTGCTGTTAAAAGGATCAATTAGAGTGGCTGGTTCAAAAGAAGGTACTAATTATATAGCATCATCAATTTACACGGCACTTTACAGAGTACAAGTGGACAGGTCCCTGCCCCAAGGGGCTTAAAATTCAACGAGGACAGACAATGAAGGGGGAGTGGAGACAGGTGTAAATAGCATAGTCTTTATACTGTAGGGCAGCCTTCCCCAACCTGGAACCCTCCAGATATGTTGGACTACAACTCCCAGCATTCCCTGTCAGATTGGGTAAGACTGTTTCAGGGGTGAGCAAATAATAGCCCACTCTGATAACTGCTCTGCCCACCCCTTTGTTAACCACCTGGCTAAACAGGTTGGTTCCCAGCCATTTTGCATGTCTTGACTGCTGGCTGGAACTTACCACTCAGGCATGAAGTAGAAAGTGATTCATCCCATTTATTGATAATCTGTTTGATATAATCTGCCTTTGGCAGCAATATGAAGCAGGAGCAAGATGCTAGAGTACTGAGGTACTAAAAGGGTGTGTAAGATGTTGGCCTTCAGGAGGCCAGTTGTGTTTTTGAAAGCTGCTGGGTGTGAACATAGCATATACTATGTCTGTTCAGAGTGAATGTAAGAAAAGGTGAAAGTGAGTGCTAACCTTCTGCAAAGGGTATTGCCAGTTCATTGCAGGAAGAAAAGCACCAAATGTATTAGACTTCACGACTAATAAAATGTGTGGTATTTGTGGTATACCTGGGGAGGTGGTGGGCTCTCCCACACTGGAGGCCTTTAAGACGAGGCTGGACAGCCATTTGTCAGGGATGCTCTGACTTGGATTCCTGCATTGAGCAGGGCGTTGGACTCGATGGCCTTGTAGGCCCCTTCCAACCCTACTATTCTATGATTCTATATATTCCAAAATAGTTTAGAGAAGAATGTCATTCTACATTACCATGTGTGTTTTCACAGCTCTCTGTGCATTGTATATTGCTGTCATTATGTGCATGTGGAAAACTGATTTAAAAAATGTAATATACCCACTATATAGAGTTAACTGATTTTTGTAATGTTCTGGCAGGTATCGGCAGATATTAGAAAAAGCAATTCAGCTGTCAGGAGTGGAACAACTGGAGGCATTAAAAGCCTTTGTAGAAGCAAGTGAGTTTATATATCATTTTTCAGGTGTTCTTCAATGACTGTAAGTGCTGAATTGCAGTAAAAAAAATAAAAACATTTGAATGGTCTCAACCATTGTATGTTGAAACAGACATCAGTATACTGTTTGGGCTTTAGGAAATATTTTGAGGCTACAATTATAAGCATGCATACTTGGAAACAAATGTCATCAAAATCAGTGAGATTCAGACATCTGTAGGGTATAAGAAGCTTGTATCTTCATCTTCCTATCAATGTACAGTCTTTAAAACACCACAGAGTAGGCAATGTAGAAAATGACTCGTGCCAAATCAGGAACAGTGGTTTCCTGTCTGCCTGCTTCTATGTCATGCAACTGTTCTGTGCAATGCTGGTGAACTGTCCAGGTCCACTGTCACTACTTGAGTCATTTAGGGTGCAATCCTATGGGGATAGTCGGCCAGCTCCAAACTTGGAGGCGACAAACTATCCAATGGAGGGAGGGTGGAGCATGGAGGGGATCGCGCTCAGGCCACCCTGCATTTGTGGATGGACAGCCAATTTCGGCTGTCTAGCTGGGGCAGCTCAGAACTGTGGCGTGGAGGCTGGATGGCACATAGGACATGTTGTACTGGCGCTTCCGCAGTCTCCTCCCCGCCCAGCCCCCAGGAACACCCCCTTTCCCCCCACACCGTGCTGCTCTTACAAGCACGGCGCCAGGGACAAACCACACCGCCTACGAGGCGGCGGGGGAGGGAGCGGGAAGGCAGTTTTCTGGGAACTGACCTTGGAGCACTGGCTCCAAGGTCAGTTCCCGAAAACCGAAAAATCCTATGGCTGTCTAGTCACTGTCTAGCAGCCGTAGGATTGTGCCCTTAATGATGATAGCACAGCATCAAAGCCATGATCTGATGGTGTGCTTGTGAAGAAGTATTATGCCCAAGTGCTTATTAGCTGGCTCAGCTGCCTGAAATCTGAGCTGGAAGCTAGATGTTTAATATTGTTTAGTCTTACTAACTGCAATGGTTATGTGCTGAATATTGATTAAAATGACAGCCCTACCATAAATCTATAGTCTGATTTTCTTTCTCCCTTGTGTCTCTTAAACCAGTGGTGAATGAAAATGTCAGTTTAGTGATTTCACGCCAGTTGCTGACAGATTTCTGTACCCATCTTCCAAGCCTTCCTGATAGCACAGCCAAAGAAATCTATCACTTCACCTTGGAAAAGATCCAGCCTCGTGTAATTTCATTTGAAGAGCAGGTAAGCCTGATTGTGGCCTTTTTCTGGGTTTATATTAACATCGGTGGTGTAATATTTTTGTATTGGGAGCATTAAATTGATCACTTAACTTGTGACACATTTCATCTATTTCAGCTTTGGTCGTTTAAAAGCTGTTGTTGTTGTTGTTGTTCTGAATGCTTATGTTAGTGTGCTGTTTTCATGTAGCAAATCCTCTCACATTTAACAAATGAGTCTAGTAACTGTTGTTTCCTCTCTTAAATTCCTCAAACATATTCTGGCTTGATGTGAAGACCAGCTCTTTAAGGCTTAAAACAAGAATTGTGGCAAAAAAACTCATGTATTTGGGGCACCTTGGTGACTGAATTCACTGTGTATCCCCACATTGGAGCATTCCTGTGTAAATAGAGCTGTCATTTATCTGATAATTCAAGCAAATTATTGTCACCCAAGGCATTCATACTTAAATACATTGGGTCCTGATTTAATACCGATTGGGTTCACACAACATGATAACCCACACTCAAGGGTTGAGTATGGGTTGAACTGTGGGTTGTTGCTGAACAGTGAGCTATCCTGTTGTCTGAATTCAGCTGCGCTAACAAACCATGGTTTGTTAACCACAAACAACCTATGAAGAGAACCTATGTTTGTTGGACTGTGAACTGGGGGTTGTTCGTGGTTTGTTAATGCGGCTGGGTTCACGACAACCCACAATTCAACAACAACCCATACTCAACCCTTGAGTGTTGGGTTATTGTGTTGTGTGAACCAGTCACTGTGTAAAATGGCCATTTCTTGCAAATCTTGCCTCACTGCATTTGTATAGTTTTTTGACTATTGAGTATACAGAAAGATACCGTTCTGGATCATGTAAAATAAGGGTATTTGTGGTTAAATGAGCAAAACACTACTAATGGGGAAAAGGAGGAAGCAGAGAGGAGAAAGGGTATTGAAAAGTGGATCTCTTGTATAGATGACTTGATTGCATTACGCATTATCTTTCTCTCCCGCTCCCCCAGGTTGCTTCTATAAGACAGCATCTTGCATCAATTTATGAGAAAGAAGAAGACTGGCGGAATGCAGCGCAAGTGTTGGTGGGGATTCCTTTGGAAACAGGACAAAAGTAAATACTTTCATTAGAAAAGCTGCCTTTTTTATTACACTGCATCTGCTCTTATTTATTTATTTTATTTATTTATTAAATTTATTAATCGCCCATCTGGCTGGTCACCCAGCCACTCTGGGCAATGTACAAGTATATAATAGAACAGTTTAAAATAATAAAATTCTACAGTAAAAACATCGTTTTCTAAAAATACCCTCTTGTGGAAATGCATCAGCTTGATGTATTCTAGGTGTGCATTCTTGGGCATTCAGTAGTCTTGCCACCTCATTTTGTTCTGTGACAGTCATGCAGAGATTGCTGCCCTGTAAAAATACTGCATGGGAGCTTCCCTCCTATATGAATTTTTAGAGTACCTGTTAGTGCTGGCTGTTTTTACAACAATTATCTTTGCAGCAAAGTCCTATTTCAGGTTAGGGTTTTTCGGGCACTGGCTAGGAGCCTTGTGTTAGATCCAAGTCTCTTATTTTGCTCCATAGCTTCATAGAGTTGGGCTATTTACTGCGTTAATGTTCTTGTGTACTTGAGTCACGAAAGGCTGAGATGTGCCTTGTCACTAGCTTCCTTTCAATAGCATGCTTCATTAAGACTTCATAATTAAGGAATTAATTTGCCATTTAAAACTCTCTTGGCTCCTTTTTAAAATCTATATCCTGCTTTTCCACAAAAACCATAGAGTCTGGAGGTGTTGTGTCTCTTTTTATTTTCATAGCAAGATTGCTCCCAAGTATTTTTACCTCTTGTTTTTTTTTTTTTGTATTGTGATCATTACTTGCCAGAACATGATTCAGATACGGTAGATTATAGGGGAAGAAGAAAAAGAATTTGAGTAGAGGTTAAACGTATCATATTTGGAAGACAATTCAGCTACTTTGCATAGTTTTCAATAGGTTGTGTAGTCCAGCTTGTCATGTCTCTGTTTCCACATTTCTCAAATATTGAAAGAGAAAGCATGGACTCTGAACTGCACTGCAGGGCTTACTCTTTATTCACCATTGATGTGAAAGGAAAATAGCAAATGAGCGTTCATTCTGTGGAAATCCCTCCCTAGGGAACTCTGCCATGCCCCCTCTTTAATGAGCTTCCGCCATGCATTAAAAACATGGTTGTTCAGGCAGGCATTTTGGGTGGGCTAGGGTAATTTTAGAAATGTGATGTTTTTAATGTTGAATTTTATTGTATAAACTGTTTTTATTGTTGTACATCGCCCAGAGTGGCTGGGTGACCTGCCAGATTGGTGATTAATAAATAAATTAAATAAATAAATCGGGTAGGCAGGAACAGTACTCTTCCACCTTTTGGCGTTATCCAGCAGCTTATTCTTGCTGCACTGGTTACAAGGATTTTGATAGCACTGGAAAAAATATCATAACACTTTTGTGTCAGTCCTCTGCAACTTCATGCTTCAGGTATTCCTCAGCTATGATGAGGTGTGAATTGACATGTGATGTTGCCCTCTTCCCTCCATTGTAGTGAAAAATAAATGCTTTTATTCTTACAGCTGTTAGGTTTAATGTTATCCCTATCGGAATGAATGAGAAAATTGGAGGGAAAAACATACCCATAAAGTGCTAGGGGTCAAAGTGGCACTGCAAAATGCTGTTGATAAGTTCTTTAGGACGCAATTCTATGGCTGCTAGTCAGCAGTTAGATGGCCATAGGATAGGTCGGTTCCCTGAGAATTGACCTCCACCCCCTCCCATGCTGCCTCGTAGGCAGTGTGGATCAGCTCTGTGCTCATAAGAGCAGCGCAGAGCAGTAAAAATGGGCCAGGCTGGGGCAGGGAGGGCAGAAGTGCCTTTCCGATGCTTCCTGTGCATCGTCCAGGGTTCCCCCACCCCCGCTCCGACTTCCTGCAGCTAGATAGCCAAAATCTAAAATAACATTTTTAGTCTATTTTCACAAGACATAATTAACTTTCTTTAAAGTTGCTATAAACATTATTAAGGAGTTAGTAGTACCCCACAAGTTTACAACCCCCCTTTGCTAACCTGATTTTTAAAAACACTTTTGTCTCCAATTGGAACCTTCCTTGTGACATGGCAAAACTTTTTTTTTCATCGTAGTTATCATTTGCTATGTTTATGCTATGAATACTTATTAATTCAGTTTGGGAGTCACTGTGACCTCAAGTGCATCTGTAAATGTTTGCAAGCAACCTACACGCGCACACACACACACACACACACACACACACACACAACAGGTGCCCAGAGTTAATGGCACCTTTCAGTCAAGGACTTTTAGATGACTATTTTAGCCTGTTCACAGAAAAGCCTCCACACACACTTCCAAACGCATGATCAAACAATGGGCAATGGTGTTTTTTTCAAATGTAGCTGGCATTGAAAGACGTTGCCTCAGGACTGGTAGGGCCTGCCTGCTGACATCAGGAAAGGGGGCAGTATCATCTCTGTGGTCAGTGCAATGATAGAAAATCTCAGCAACGATGTGCTTCATGTAACTGCTTTGTCTGTCCTACTCATTCAGTTGTGAAATGGGGTGACTGCGCTTAGGCTGCTAAGGTAGCATCTGCTATGGTTGCAAGGTTTGTGAGATTTGTTGTTTTTGTCATTACAGATAATTCACAACTCCTGATAACTGAACTGTAATACTTACATAATTTATTATGTAAATTTATAATACTGTGCATAATGGCATAGTATTTTGCTTTATGTTTTAAAATTGTCGGGTCAGTTAAACCCCACATACCTTTCTTGTAGCTTATGTCCTTTACATTGTGGCATATTGTTTATCCTGATGACTTATGTTAGGGATGTACAACTGCAGCCTGAGGCTACTCCTGGTGTGACCCGCAATGCCAGCTTGCCACACCCACATTTTCCTGCAGCCCAGTTGATCCACACACAGGCTTCTTCCCCAGGCTCTGTCCCCTCTTGTGGCAGGGAAAACCTTTAATCTCCAATCAGCAGTTGGTCACAGTTAAGAGTTTTTCTCTGCTGAGCACTGAAAAAGGCTGCCTTTCTCAAAACTTAAGAGAAAAAAGCTCTTATCTCCAGTCAGCAGCTGATTGGAGATAAGAGCTTTTTCCTGCCAGTTTAGGGGAGACTTGGAGAAGAAGCTGCTAAATGATTCAGTTCTGCTTCCTTCTGAGTAGAAAAAGTTCCCCGTCCCGCTAGTGACAGGGGAGAAACTATTCACCCCTCTAGTGGCAGTGAGTGTGTGCATGTGCACATGTGTGTCCCCAGGCCCTCAGCAGACACTGGATGTGGCCCTTGGGACTGAAAAGGTTGTGCACCCCTTAGTTGTGCAGATACATAATTTTACTAGGAAAGGAAATCTTTCAATGAAGGCATGTGGGGAGTGGGGGATTACTTGCAAGTGGTGCCATATTTAATACTTTCTATCAGGTACCTTTTTTTGGATGGCTTCCTAGGAGTACATTTGACCCTCAAACTGGATTTATACAGTCCATTTTTCTATTGATGGAGGGTTATACTCCTAGATATACCTACCTCTGTGATATATCAGAGCCAATATGTAAAACATGCTGCTCCTTTATTTTTATGGGAAGATATAGGCCATCCTTCCTTTGAGCCACAGGTGGCTGGCAGCAAACACTACTGACCTTGCAGCCTGATTGTAAATTCTGGCTGTCCGCTTATATATATTTACAGACTTATATGACACAATTGGAATAGGCTGAAGTTTAACATGACACATTTTCCCCTCTTCATTCAAGGCAATACAATGTGGACTATAAGTTGGAGACCTATCTGAAAATTGCCCGACTGTATCTGGAGGATGATGATCCTGTTCAGGCTGAGGCTTATATCAACAGAGCATCTCTTCTTCAGAACGAATCAACCAATGAGCAGTTACAAATCCATTATAAGGTGAAATAGTCATATTAGTATTTGTTTTGAATGGAAAGAAATAACATATTGCAGGAGGCCTTAGTAAAAGTATTGATCAATCATTATAGCTTCTAGCATTTACACTCAACAGCAGCCCAATGAATTAAAGGATAGGTCCTGATGTGATAGGCAGAGTCTGAATAGTGGTTTGTGCCAGACAGTCCAATGTATCTGTGACTCATCTCAGAGATGGCAAGTTGTCCAGTGCTCTGTGCCCTTATAGTCAATCATTTTGACAATGTTATTTTTATGAAAATCATTCTTATCCCGCTCCACTGCAAAAATGGCTTCTGAAGTAGTTTACATACAATCAATAAAAACAAGACCCCCCCCTGCTTGCTTGTTCACAATCTTAATTGATACAACACAAAAGGAAAAGGGGAGGAGGAGGGAAGAAGAACTAGTTTTGCTGAGGGCCACTTAGGTGGTAGTAATGGGCCTATTGGGCCAAGGCTCAGCTCCCCCAAGTGTTCCCTTCACACCCCTCTGAGTTGGCAAGTTATTTTGGGTGGGGGCTATAGGACCTCTCCTCCCCCCCAAAACCATTTTTGGCCTATGGGCTTCCATTTGCTAAACCCTAATTCTACAAGACTGGAAAAATTAGAAATATACAGATTTGTATAGACAGGTAGAAACTTTCTAATTGACAAGACAGGATAGATTAAATAGCAACCAATGTGATCAATTAAATACTATTTTTGGCTTTGGTTTTTAAAAGGTAGTATGAGTGATTTTTTTTAAAAAAAAATGCTATTTAGATGCTACCCTAGCAGTCTTAATTACTGTTTGAATGTTTTTGGCTATACTAGATTTTTTCCTGTTTCAGGTGTGCTATGCCCGTGTTCTTGACTATAGAAGGAAGTTCATTGAAGCTGCCCAGAGGTATAATGAGCTGTCTTATAAGAGTATAGTCCATGAAAGTGAGAGACTTGAGGCACTGAAACATGCTTTGCATTGTACTATCTTAGCATCAGCAGGTAAAATGATAGCTGAAGTCTTACTTCTATATACCATTTTTATTTTAATCTTGGGATTGCATATGTGCTGTTCTGGGGAAGTCTATACGGGAAGGTTAGTTTTTCTTAAAGCTCTGAATGTGGATAGAAATGAATTTGACTCTGCATAAAAGCCTTTAGGGTGTAATTTTCATCATCATTATTATATTTCTCTACCGCCCCATAGCTGAAGCTCTCTGGGCGGTTTACAAAAGTCAAAACATTAAAATACAATATACAAAGTTTAAAAAACGTTTACATAAAAACATGCAGACAATATATACAATGTATAGCTAAAAACAACTTTGAACTAAAAACAATTTTTAAAAAGTCCAGCAATAAAACACAGCTTAAAACAATACTGCTTTAAACAATATACAAAAGTCAGCAAAAGGAACAAGAGTTCTAAAAAGGGAAGGCCTGCTGGAATAATAGCATTTTTAATGCCTGCTTAAAAACCTTCAACGAGGTCAGCAGATGCATTTCAACTGGCAGGACATTCCACAATTGAGGGGCGGCAAAGGAAAAGGGCCCCTTGCATGTGGGTGCCACTCTCACATTTGGCAGCCACAGCAGATAGCCCTCAGAGGACCTTAGGTGGCAGACTGGGACATAGGGGAGAAGGCGCTCCCTAAAGTACCTTGGACCTAGACCATGGAAGGCTTTAAAGGTAAGAACCAGCACTTTATATTTTGCTCGGAAACAAATTGGCAGCGCTTAAGCTAATTGAATGCCATGGGATTCTACCAAGGGAGTTTAGTTTGCTGATCTTATTTACGTACATTTACTTGTGCAAAAATTCGGTTGATGGAATCTACTCCCCAGTAAGTGCATCATAACCTTAGGCTGCAATCCTATGGTTTCTGGATAGGCATCCCAGGGGCCTTAGGCTATTGCAGGCCTCTTTGCAGCTTCTTCATTGCGGTGATAGAAACTTCCACCATTGATGCTTCCATGGTGGTTGGGAGTGGGGTGTGTTGGGAGCAGACTGAGGGAGACCTTGGATCAGCAGTATCCAAAGCCCTCCCATTCTGCTGACATATCCCTGAAAAAGGTGAGGAAGTATGCCAGCCCTGGAGCTGGCATATGCGTTTTCCCTCCTATTAGTGACAATGAGAGAAAAAACGTTAAAGACAGAATGGGGGGAAAAAACACCAGGAAATCTGGGTGGAAGGCATTTTTCACCCTGGCTGGCCTGGAAAAAGTGGTGGTTCTTCCACCATAGATTCTCCCTCCCCCATTCCCACAGGAATGGTCTGCCTATCTTATTATCATTATACCCCAAACACAGAGAAAGTTATGACAAAAAATATTTTGTTCTTTGTAGGCAGATACAGCAAGTACACTTCAGATTTTTTTAAAGCATTAATCTGTTCTTAAACCTCATCATGTCAAATACCTTAAGTATAATAACTGAAACTGCAGCAAGAAGTCAGTTTGCTTTTTGTCCATTTTTTTTAAAAAAATAGCAGTGGTAAACATTTCATCTGAATGTCTAAGCTGCCATAAGTTGTCCGCTTTTTCAGTGGAATATCCATATTAACTATTATGATTGCTGAAGTCAGTCGTCTTGGCAGTATAGCATCCTAGAGAAATTGCATCCCTAAGCAGAAAAGTTCCTTTCTTTCCACAGAAAGTATCTGGGAGTTCAGGCAATCTGCGTCTATGAAATATAATTTGAAAACTATTGGAGTACTGGCAGTAATTGTGTGATTCAATTTAATAAAAGTTGCTCCTGGAGCTCAGGTCTCCACACAGTCTGCCTCATTGACACTGGAGTATATTGGTCACTGACATCATAGAAAGTGAGGATGGGCAGAGAGAGTTGCAGGAGGATGTTGCAGAAGTACAAGGAGTGCAGGAGTTTCAGCAGCATTCACAATCTGTTGTGTAATTATGGGCCTTCAGCAATATTTTGTCTGGGTTTCTATATGCACAGTTCACTGTGGGAGGAAGGATCATAGTCAGCCTTTCATTGCTGAATCAGTGAGGCACTTGTTGTTGCTGCTGCAGAAGAGCATAGAGATTTTTGCCCACCAGCATGAAGGTGAGCTGGGTACTATGCTGTGGACAGACTGGAAGAGATCCACCATTTGACACTGACCCACAAATTAGTAATTGAGAAAAATGCTGATGTAGACCTGATGCATTGTAATTGAACTGAATAATACTGAATTGAGTTGGGACCAATTCACAGTATTCTTCCTGTTGTTCAGGACAGCAGCGCTCCCGTATGTTAGCCACTCTCTTCAAGGATGAGAGGTGCCAGCAGCTTGCAGCCTATGGGATATTGGAGAAAATGTATCTGGACAGGATTATCAGAGGGAACCAGTTGCAAGAATTTGCTGCGATGCTCATGCCACATCAAAAAGCAACAACAGCTGATGGTACTTGTGTCTCCAAGTGTGGGTTTACCCTGTTCTGAGTTTTGGGGCATTCAGACATTTCTTTCTGTATCTACCCTTTCAAAATTAGCATTACTTTGCATCTTCGTAGTAATCAGTTACACTCTTGGCTTATATCTGTTTATACTCGAGCATTTGGTACAATATAGCCTAGTTCCATCTACCTAGCTATTATGTGTGACTCCTAAAATGCTTTTGTGTTGCCATCAACATTGCTACGTTTATGTCACCATTTTATTTAGAAAGAAATATCCTTATTTAAATTAACTTTTATACACGCACACTCTCATGCTATGAGTTGGTCAAAGATACAAAAATGAAGATTATTCTGATTTATTATTTATTTAGCAAATTTCTATTTCATGCTTCAGCACAAGTGCTCTTAATGATTTCAACCCATAAATTCATTTAACAAGAATTGTATTAACATGGTAGTAATGTATGCTTATTTCTTTCTACCTTCTCCTCTATTGTAGAGCTGTATTGCTGAAATAGAATATATGCTACATTCAACTTGTTTCAGTACATGTTTTGACTTGTAGCCAAACATATTTTGGATGTCAGACACCTGATAAACTGTCAGTTTTCTTCCTCAGGTTCTAGTATTTTAGACAGAGCGGTCATTGAACATAATTTGTTATCTGCAAGCAAACTATATAACAACATTACCTTTGAAGAACTTGGAGCATTATTAGAAATTCCTGCAGCCAAGGTATATTGATGTTGGTTATATTCCTTTCTGCTGGAAAACTGTACAGCATTCCATGTTATTATGGTTCAAGTGACTAGAATAATGCGGTGGTTGGGTTATTGGTTTCTTACACAAAATTATCAGATTATTCCTGTGTTCAGCTTAAGGTGGTTTTAAGAATTGCCTGGACTTGGGGAGAGCCAAACATGGGACAGAGCAGACTCATGCAGGAAGATGCGGAGACAAAAATTCTTGATAATGGTATAAGATGCTTGTTGCCATATTAATTTGGAATGGGATCGGAACAGAAATATTAATCATTATGCATCTCCTCCTCCTCTGAAAAGGAATTTGTTGGACCTGCTTTCCAGTTCCACACATTTCTTTCCTTTTAAGAGATTCCGCACAATCCTACTTGGCTACACTCGGAATTCCATCAGCAAGCTCTGACACCAGAATCTGCAGATACCTTGAATCATGCATACTCCTTCTGACACTTAAATGATGCTTGAAGTCACCTGTAATATGGGTATCACACAGACGCATCCCTAGATTAATCTGGGGACTCATTTGTATAATTGGAATGTGCAAAGATTTCTGGATGAACAAGTTGATCTGTATCTTTCCCCTACCACTGACCCGCGCACACACACATATGTATTAAAAACCACATTGGGGCTGGCCTTTGGTTTCTTGGAAGCAGAAGTAGTGGCACTTTGCTTTGTTTTTTCAGGCAGAAAAGATAGCCTCCCAGATGATAACAGAGGGTCGCATGAATGGATTTATCGATCAGATTGATGGAATAGTTCACTTTGAAAGTAAGTTTAGCTATAGATTTTTGTTTTTCTCTCAGTACAGTTGTAGCATGTGTTAAAGCAGCCTTGCATTGAACTACTCGCCTCCTCACCATAGGTGATAAGGAGTCCCATGCAGGTGAGTGAATGGAGTGGTAGAAGCAGAGCTGCCCAGAGGAATCTGGGGGCCCGGGGAAATGGAGCGGGGTGGGGGGTGGGGCTGTCACACACAAAAATTACGATCATTTTGTAAATATATATAATTGAAAGACCATAAATCCCATAAAAAGTCTCAGCTTCTCAAATAACTATAGCATACATATAAATGCTTATACAATTAAAAAGTAAATATCAAAATAGTTGTACTTAATAACTAATTAGTATGTTTAGGGAGCAATCCTATGGCTGCTAGTGAGCGGCTAGATGGCAATAGGATACATCGGTTCCCAGGAGCCAACCTTCCCCCCCGCTGCCTTGCAGGCAGCTCAGAACGGCCCCACGTTCCGCACTCAGAAGAGGAGCATGGAGTGGCGAAAATGGGCGTTCTGGGGCGGGGAGGGCGGAAATGCTGGTACAGCACATCCAGCGTGTCATCCGGCAGCCACTTCCCCAGTAGCATTGCTCTCTCCATCTTTCTTCAATAGGTAATTAAAAATATTTCAGACCTAATGTTAAAGTGGGTTTGGAAAGCAGTGTCCCCTCTGGTACTAGGCCGAGTATTTTCATGTTTAAATATGTGTTTATCTCTTACAAATTGACAATTTTTAAAAGGGAATTTTAGTGAAAGGAATGTTTACAATGTACTATTTTTCATTTAGTTAAAATTGCTGGGAGAAAAGGTGTATGGCCTCCTCCTCCCCTTACAGCCACCCCTGTCTTCCATTCACTACTCCTAGAACAGCTATGCATACAGAGCTTTCAGAGGTGTAGTAACCACTGCCTAGGAAGTATTCCAGAACCAAGTTCTGAGCTGCTTCCTCAACTTTTTTTTGTCCGAAACCTGAAACAGAATAAAATATTAATACAAAACAACATGAGTTGATAGTTCTGTTTAAAACAAGAAATAAAACACTATGCCCTGTACCACTGTAATGCTATGCACCGTCAAGAGTGCAAGAGCCATTACACCAACTGTGACTTCAGAGTGAAAATGCATACGATTGAAAGAAGGCCTACGAGGTACACCACATAACCAGCCAATGTGGAGTAAGGATTATGACCAGGCGTTCTGTTATAATGGGCGAGCTTTATAGGAAGAAATGGTTGAAAAGTTGCCCTTGAATATTTGGTGTAGATAATCACAGGCTTTTTTTAAAGTGTGGCCCAGCAAGTGGAAAAAGGAGGAATTTAGCTGGGAATATGTGTTCTAAGGCAACTTATCAATGCTTGAAAGAAAGGTGCGGGGGGGACCCATTTCACACATAGGAAAACTGAGGCAGCAGGCAATTGAAGTCAATGCTGAGTATGAGTTACATAATCACAGGGTTTAAAACAATTTTGACCAACAAATAGAAAACAGGAGGAATTTAGCCAGAAATGTGTGTTCTAAGGCATTACTTTCCACCATCAATAAAAAGGAAAGGGTAAAAAAAAAACAGACTGAGATGCATTGTTCAGCACCACAAAATGGAGGCTAGGCACAGGCCTCAATTCATTACTTAAGGCAAGAGAGGACAAAGACAACCCCAATTTAAAAGCAGTTCAGACCCCCTACCCCATCTTCCATTCCAATTTATCCAGAATAGCAGCAGAGAGAAAGCCATTTCTGGCAGAGGCCACTTATCAATGATTGGAAGTAGGGGAGGAGGGAGGGAACCCATTTCACACATAAGAAAACTGAGGCAGCAGGCAATTGAAGTCAATGCTGAGTTTGGGTTACATAATCACAGGGTTTAAAAATAACAAATACAAAACAGGAGGAATTTAACCAGAAATATATGTTCTAAGGCATGACTTTGCACCACCAAAATAAGGGAAAGGGTAAAAACAGACTGAGAAGCAGTGTATACCACCACAAAATAGAGGCCAATTCATTTCTAAGGGCAAGTATATTGGGAGACAAAAAAAGGCGCCAATTTAACACCAGACCATGCCCACCCCACCCCCACCTCAATTTATCCAGAATAGCAACACAGAGAAAGCAATTTCTAGCAGAGGCCACTTCACGTTTTTTTTCCAGTCGGGTTGGGGAAGATGGTGTAAACAAGATGTGAACAAAGATTTTTGTTGCATTTTACAACCCGGCGCCACCTATACATTTCTCCAGACACCCAAAACAGAGACTGGAAAGAATTTTAAATGAAGAACATACCAGTATAAATATGAAAAAACAAACAGTGATGGTCTGGTCTCTCCCCCCTTCTGAAGAAGGGTTGTGTGGAATTAAAGCAGATACTGTGCCTCAGTCGCTTCACCCACTCCATTCAGCCGGGCTTGTATCGCCCAACACACCCACAAGTGGTTCTGATTGGCTATTGACTGGCCAGCCAGCCACTTACTCCATTTACTGGCCAGTCCATCAGCCAGCCTCCTTCCTATGTGCGATCCTGCCCCCGATCACCCCAAACGACCCCTCCCTTGTGGAGGGAAGGGCTCATCTTTGATTGACTCAATTTTTTGTGGCACTTACCCGCTAAATTAGGGGGGCTAGCACTGCCTGGCCCTGGGCAACAGGCAAAGACTTTCTGGTCCAGGGAAAGGCTCTGGAGCAGCAGGAACATTCTGAGCATGTGTGAGCATGTTTTTCGAAATTAAAAAAAAATGCTCTCCTTGCCTTGGCTCATGTGACTGGCTCGCATTTTATTAAAATAAAATAACGCTTGTCGGGGGGGAGCTGCTATGTGGGGGTCCGGGGCAAACTGCCACCCCGGGGCAGGCCTGGGTGGAAGAGGGATGAATCATGCTGTTCCTTTTCCGCCAGCCCACTGTATTTCTGTGCTGCCTGCAGTGGAAGTGGAACTCCTGCTGCAGCCAGCACAAAACCCAAATGGGCTGGCAGACAGTGGATCCATCCTTTAGTGATCCATCCATCCTCTGCCAGTCTGCTTGACAGAAGGCAGTTTCCTTTTACTAAACCGCTAAGCAAAAAAAACACAAACTAGTAATTTTTCTGGCCTTACAACCACGCTGTGTTAAAGATAAGCAAAGTGTTTTAAACTGGTGTACAATCAACGTTAAATGACAAATTGGTAATTCTTGCTATGAACACCAGGTGGCAATAGTGTTTGTGCAATGCTTGCCATGCAGTGTGTGAATTTTTGTATTCTGTAACAGACATAACAGAAAATTTGCTTATGCTTGTAGGGATGGCAGAGAATTCCACCACGGATCTTGGTGAGGCCGAATGCCGGTGCATTCGGCCCCCCGAAATGTGTGGCGGAACGGCCTGCCGCCCCCCCCCCCCCGCGGATCCCCCCCGGGACGAGACTTACCTGGGGCAGATCTTCCGGGCGGCAGCAGCTCCGGCAGTGGCTCCAGCGGCGGCTGGTCTTCCGACCAGCTGCCGCTGCCGCCATTTGCAGAGTTGTGGGGTGTGTTTTTTTTCAAGACGTAATAGGCTATGTAAAAGTTTACGTAGCCTATCATGGCTGGGTTAAAAAAACCAAAAAAACTGCGTACGCAAATGGGCTAAAGCCTAGCTACGTTTAGCTACGTAGGCTAAAACGGCGAATCAAAAAGGGACGCAAATAGCGCCCGCTATGCTATTTGCGTTCCCCTTTATTTTCGCCATCATAGTCTACGTAAATATTTACGTAGACTAAGACGGCCAAAAATAAGGAACGCAAATGGCGGCGGTAGACAGTTTTTTGTTTTTATGTTTTTACCCAGAGCCCGCCGTGGCCGGAAATCCGGCTACGGACGGCTCTGGCCTGGGCCTGGCCGGCTGCTCCGCGGAGCCGCCGCGGAGCACAGCTGGCTATTGAGGATTCCAGGGGGGAGGAACGGAGCGCTTCCCCCCCCGTCGAGGATTCCGGGGGGAGGGACGGAACACCTCCCCCCCACCATAAACATAATCCACGAACAGGTAAGTCACTTTCGTACATCCCTATATGCTTGTCACTTATAGCAGCACACACTTAGCATAAATAAACCAGGACTGCAAGAATGAGTTTTGCTATTGTCCACTTTTAATTTTGTCTTCTAGCTCGTGAAGCGTTACCAACGTGGGACAAACAAATTCAGTCACTTTGCTTCCAAGTTAACAACCTTTTGGAGAAGATTAGTCAGACTGCCCCAGAATGGACAGCGCAGGCTATGGAAGCTCAGATGGCTCAGTAGACTTTTATTTCTTTCCCTTCTGTAGGGAAGAGGTTTTTCTCTAAAAATGTGAAACAAGCATTAGAAATTGGACTTCTGGCTTTGGGTCAATTTCTGCAGAAGCTCTGACTAGACAAAGTTGTACTCTGTGTTAAAACTCCTTAGAGTTTTTCTTAAAGGCACAGTAGCACAGCATAAGAATTGTTTTAAGATGTAGTTTAAAAATAACAGGATGGAGTACAAAAGTGTGTTTAATTTTTTTGTATTAAAATTTAAGTTGCCTTGTGCATATTTTTGTGTTGTGAAAACTTAGGTACCCTGTTCTCCTTAGCTGCAGTTATTCAAATAAAGACAAGATAGAAGTCAATCACATACTCTACACCTGTATTCTTCATTTGCTCCGTTTTGTTCTCTCCATAAAACCTCAGCAGATTAATAGGCTTACTGTGTTGAATTTACAGTTTTTGAAAATGTTTCTTAAACTTGTTTTAAGACATGCATAAGCAAGTAGGTTGAAATACAATATGCACTGAAATACAACATAGGCAGATTCCATGTTAGGTATAATTAGAAAAGGAATTAAACATAAAACTGCCAATACCACACTGCTCAAATCTATGGTATGACCACACCTGGAATACTGTGTACAGTTCTGGTAACCACACCTAAAAAACGGAAATTGTAGAGTTGGGAAAAAAATGCAGAAAAGGACAACTGAAATGGTCAAGGGGCTGGAGCAATTCCCCTTCAAGGAAAGGTTACAACATCTGGGACTGTTTTGCTAAGAAAAGAGGCAAGTGAAGGGAGAGGTTTTGCAAAATTTTGCATGGTGTTTAGGAATCATAGAATAGTAGGGTTGGAAGGGCCTACAAGTCCATCGAGTCCAGCCCCCTGCTCAATGCAGGAATCCACGTCAGAGCATCCCTGACAGATGGCTGTCCAGCCTCATCTTGAACACCTCCAGTGTGGGAGAGCCCACCACCTCCCTAGGTAATTGGTTCCATTGTCGTATTGCTCTGACAGTCAGGAAGTTTTTCCTGATGTTCAGACGGAATCTGGCTTCCTGTAACTTGAGCCCATTATTCCATGCCCTGCACTCTGGAATGATCAAGAAGAGATCCTGGCCTTCCTCCTTGTGACAACCTTTCAAGTACTTGAAGAGCACTATCATATCTCCCCTCAGTCTTCTCAAGGCTAAACATGCCGAGTTCTTTCAGTCTCTCTTCATAGGGCTTTGTTTCCAGTCCCCTGATCATCTTTGTTGCCCTCCTCTGAACCTGCTCCAGTTTGTCTGCATCCTTCTTAAAGTGTGCTGCCCAGAACTGGACACAGTACTCCAGATGAGGCCTAACCAGTGCTGAGTAGAGGGGAACTGGTACTCCCTGGGATTTGGAAGCTATGCTTCTATTAATGCAGCCCCAAAGAGCATTTGCCTTTTTTGCAGCCACATCACATTGTTGGCTCATATTAAGCTTGTGATTAACAACAGTTCCAAGATCCTTTTCTCTTGTAGTTTTGTTGAGCCATGTATTGATAGGAAGTTGATAGGAAGACATTTTTCTTCCTCTGTCATAATACTGGAACCCGGGATCATCCCATGAAGCTTACTGGTGGAAGCTTCAGGACAGATAAAAGGAAATACTTCTTCACAAAGCGCATAAACTATGGAATTCACTATCACAAGATGTAGTGATGGAAAATTTGGATGGCTTTCAAAGGGGATTTGACAAATTCCTGGAGGAGAAGGCTATCGATAGCTACTAGCCTTGATGATACCTCCAGTGTCAGAAGCAGTATGCCTATGTACACCAGTTGCTCAGAAACATGGGCAGGAAGATGCTATTGTGCTGCTCATGTTCTGCTTGTGGGCTTCCCACAGGCAGCTCGTTGGCCACTGTGTGAATAGAATGCTGGACTAGATGTACCCATGGTCTGATCCAGCATGGCTCTTCTTATGTTCACACCCTATCACCCAGCATCTTCTCTGATTTCACCTATTGCCTGCACTCTTTCCAACCTATCTTCATCACCTGGAAGGATAGCAACTTGCTTTTTAAAGTTGCTGGGGAACACAGGTGGGAGGGTGCTGTTGCACTCATGTCCTGCTCGTGGGCTTCATGGTGGGCAGCTGGTTGGCTATAATGTGAGAATGCTGGACTAGATGGACCTTGGTCTGATCCTGCATGTGTCTTCTTATGTACACTCATATTTATGGTCCCTGGCCAGATACAGAGCAGGAAGTACAAGGAAGTTGCCTGCAACTCTAGCCAGGGCTATGATGATTTGGCAGCTGGGGGCAATTCTGGGCCTTCACTTTGCAGAAACAACCTTGGGATTTTGTGGGAAACATCTGGTGAAACTTTGAAAGCGGGGGAGAAGATAGGATACTTGTAGCCAGGGGATAGGGCTCAGGGCACTTTACCCTCCCCATATCTAGGGGAAGCAAAATACACTATCCAGACTTGGGCAAAAAATAAATCTGCATAATTCATGTAGCCCTTAGAATATGCCATATCATAATGCACAATTTTGAGAGTTAATGCAATTTGTGTGTTCAGGTCTGATCATATCAGTAGGTTACCAGTTTTTCTAACTTTTCCCCAGAAAATAACCCAAGCCCTATGCTGCTCCTTCCTACCTGTATATTTAAATGGTTGCTATAATGAAAAGAGGAGTTAATCCATTCTCTCGTTTCCTCCAGAGACAGGAAGTACAGATGGGAATCTTTGTCACCTACTTGTGTATACATGTACACACAGCATTCAGAGCTGACTTATTCTGACCTTATGTGTAACCTGGCATAAGGTTGTATTAAGATTCAACAAGTAGCTAGTATTCTTACAGAATGGTCACATCTTACAGAGATGAAATCTGTAAAATGATATCTTCACGGCCCAGCCAGTTTAAAGATATCGCAGGCTTTCGGAATCCACAGAGCTCTTCGTTGGATAAATTAATATTCAGGGCACAGAGGTAGAAAGCTGTCCCATGTCCAGATTTCATTCTGCATATAAGATGTTTATTTTGGGTGCCCATCAAGAAGAACATCAAGAAGAAGAAAAACCTTTTTTTTTTTCTGATAGAGCCCTTTCCTCCACCTGTTTTCTGCTAACCTGGATTCTGGATTGTACAGTCCTTGGCGCAGAGCTACATCTGTACTGCTTATGTTATTCCATACAGCACCACATACATCAATATATATACATCAATCATTTTGACAATATTTTTATGAAAAGCATTCTTATCCTGCTCCTCTGCGAAAAAGTCTTCTGAAGCAGTTTACATACAATCAATAAAAACAAGACAGTCCTTGCTTGCAGGTTCACAATCTAAATTGACACAATACAAAAGGAAAAGGGGAGGAGGAAGGCACTATATAAATGAATGATAATCTTAGTCTTTGTGTTGATAATGCCAACTGTAGAAAGGTAGGAGACTTGAAGAAATTGCAGGACTTTTGCTTAACTACATTTCCATCTCAAGAAGCATTCTGAGTGAGGTAAGAAGCATAACTTATTAATACAATTTTTATTAATTTATTAATTTAATGATAAAATCTCCAGTACAAAACCATATATTCAGGAATAAGCTTTACTGAGCAGAGAACATCATTTTCCAGTCAAAAATATCCAGTGTGTCAGCTTTTGGAATATAAAAATATTAATCAAGATTCAAGATTTGACTTTCTGATTATGGAGTATTATGATAATCCCATCGTGTGCACACAACTCTAGGCCAAGCTTTTCTGAAATATAGGCAAATCTGAAAGAGAGGGAGGAATCAACATTCAGAAGGGAGAAAACACTTCAAATGCATGTTTGTGGGTAAACAGTTTGGGAAACCTGTCGGGGGAAGGTAGTTGGGGAGAACAGAAAGGTGGTAGGTGAGAAAAGGGTAAGAGCTCCACCACCATTGTTTCTCCACTCCTTTATCTATTTGTGTAATGTGTACTTTGGCCCTGAATAATCTTATATTGTCAACTGGCCTTCAGTCAGTGCACATAAAACACCAGGAGTCAAAAGTTCAATCGTCACAGAGAAGGGAAAATGACTGATTACTTATTGGTTAGGAAGAAGGACAGTTGGATTGTGGTGGCATTTGTCTACAGGCAGTTTTTAGCAGCCATCGTAGGCATCACTCTGGTACCAAACTCAAAGATTGCGAAGGGAGAGGGACCTTTTAAAGAGGTTCCTGAGGGTGTATTGGGGCGGGGCTTCCCTCTCTCTACTGAGCCTACTAGTCAGTCTGGTAGCTATAAGATTTTGGAGACACACCTGCATAAACAATGACAGCACCTGGGTGTATAAATAGATTGGAAGTTGAAGCATACTGAGGGCATCAAGGCTGTTCCAAGGCATTTTGCTGCCTGAGGCAAAATACAAGATGGTGCCCTCCCTCCTATTCCATGTCGAAAATCTGTCTGGACTGGCAAATCTTGCATCAACACTGACAATGCAACAGTGTCCTCCACCGCACCCGAGGGCTTCGAAGGCACTGGGCAGTCTGTGTGGCATGCACAGCTGTCCTCTAACAACTTACTGCTGCTCTCCAACCTCAGCATCTGCCACCTGGGGAAGCTGCCTCATTCCGCCTAACTGTACAGCCCAGCCATGCATGGCATAAAAGGGATCTGCAAAGCAAGACTCAGCAAGAGCTAGTGTGGGATAGTGGCTAGAGTGTTGGACTGGGATTTGGGAGATCTGGCTTCGAGTCCCCACTCGGCCAGGAAGCTCACTGGGTGACTTCGGGCCAGTCACTGACTCTCAGCCTAGCCAACTCAGGGTTATCGTGAGGATAAAATAGAGAGAAGGAAAATCTTGTAAGCCGCCTTATGTTCCTTGTAGAAGGAAAAAAGGTGATATATATATGTAATAATAAAAATCTTGCAGGTTGCACTGTTTGCACACTTTCACTTCTTTCTTTTTGGAGCAGAGCCTGTGAAGGGTAGAATGCTAATATTTCACACCCTTCTGGTGGCCAGGTTTTGAGGTATGGAGGAAAGAGTCCCAAGGAGAATTTCCTGTCAAAATGCACAGAGAGATAAAAAGAGTGTCAGTGGAGAAAATGGGAGGGAGTTAGTAGCTTCATGGAAGTGTTGGGAAAGTAGAAGCATCTTCCTTCTTCCAGAAATAGCTATATTCTTCATCTGGGACAATAAGTATGTGTGTGGTGGGGGCGAGGGGGAGGAATAACAGAAATCAACCCTAAATCCCATTGTGTTCAATGGGATTTGTGTTTAGAGTGGATTCCTTTTATCTTAGCAAAATACCCACAGCTATGGTATGCAGAGTGTGGGTCAGGGGAAAGCTTATCACGTTGCAGTCAGTGATCCACTGTGAGATGCAAAAGCGAGGGCCATGTCACCCAGTGCTGGAGGTAGAGGGCAGATTTTGCCTTCACTGCAGCAGTATACTCAAGTACAACACTTTTCCTATAGATGTGACAGCAACAATTCACTTTGATGGAAGAAAGTAAAGGGATCCCTGTTGCCTCCAAACATTAAGAATTAAGCCAGCTTTTATCTGCATTGTTCCAATCTAAGTTCTCTTTCTTGAGTCATGCTCAAGTGACAATTCTGGAAAGTGCCTTTTTTATTTTTAGACTAGTCTGCACTTAAGGACTTTGCCATTGAAATATAGGAGAGGTGGGTCATTAACTCCATATGGCGAGTCTACACTGGTTTCTCCAGTCATTAAACCTTGCAAGCAAAACTAAGAACCTTCCTAGAAGATTCCCAGTTCTCGTCTTCTGTTGATGTCTCTCTTGAGTTGGCAAACAGCACAAACAGGGCAGCACAAGACTGTCCAGAAGTCATCCATGAGGGATCCCTGTTAAAAGAAAAACAAAAAATAAATTAAAAAATATTTTGGAAGAAAAGCATGGTATACAGATGTAAAGTGTTTTTGACCAGCGGGCTTGTTCGGCAGCTGCATCCCTACCTAAAGAAAGCCGACCAAGCCAGAGTGACACATGCCTTAGTTACATCCAGGTTAAATTACTGTAATATGCTCTACAGGGGGTTCCCCTTGAAGATGATTCAGAAACTACAACTGGTACAGAATGTGGCAGCTAGAACACTTTTCTGAGATAGGCATTAAGATCCTATTACTCCTATTCTGTATCATTCATATCGGCTGACTGTTTGTTTCCGGGCCCGGTTGAAGGTGCTAATGTTGGCAATTAAAGTCCTAAATGGTTTGGGACAACATTATCTGAAGGACTGCCTATACCGTATGAGCCTGCCTAAGCATTAAGATAATAGAATCATAGAATAGTAGGGTTGGAAGGGGCCTACAAGGCCATCGAGTCCAACCCCCTGGTCAATGCAGGAATCCAAGTCAGAGCATCCCTGACAGATGGCTGTCCAGCCTCGTCTTGAATGCCTCCAGTGTGGGAGAGCCCACCACCTCCCTAGGGAATTGGTTCCATTGTCGTATTGCTCTCACAGTCAGGAAGTTTTTCCTGATGTTCAGCCGAAATCTGGCTTCCTGTCACTTGAGCCCATTATTCCTTGCCCTGCACTCCGGGATGACCAAGAAGAGATCCTGGCCTTCTTCTCTGTGACAACCTTTCATGTACTTGAAGAGCGCTATCCTATCTCCCTTCAGTCTTCTCTTCTCAAGACTAAACATGCCCAGTTCTTTCAGTCTCTCTTCATAGGGCTTTGTTTCCAGTCCCCTGATCATCCTTGTTGCCCTCCTCTGAACCCTCTCCAGCTTGTCTGCATCCTTCTTAAAGTGCGGTGCCCAGAACTGGACACAATACTCCAGATGAGGCCTAGCCAGTGCTGAGTAGAGGGGAACTAGTACTTCCTGGGATTTGGAAGCTATGCTTCTATTAATGCAGCCCCAAACAGCATTTGGCTTTTTTGTAGCCACATCACTTTGTTGGCTCATATTCAGCTTGTGATCGACAACAATTCCAAGATCCTTCTCGCTTGTAGTGTGGTTGAGCCACGTATCCCCCATCTTGTAATTGTGCATTTGGTTTCTTCATCAGAGGCCCCACTCTCTGGCCCACCAGCAAGAGCCATTAGGCTGGTGGGTACAAGAGACAGGGCTTTCTCAGTTATGGCCCCACACCTTTGGAATTCCCTCCTTGGAGTGATACATATTTATGATTACATTAATATCCTGCTTTCTTCCTCTTGCAAGGAACCTAAGGCTGCTCATATGGTCCTCCTCCTCTCCATTTTATCCCCCCAACAACCCTGTGAGGTATGTTAGGCTGTGAATAAGTCCCTGGTCCAATGTCACCCAGTGAGCTTCATGGCTGAATGGGGACTAGAATAGTACGGTTGGAAGGGGTCTACAAGACCATCGAGTCCAACCCCCCCTCAGTTCTCCTGAGTCCCATTCCAACACTCTGACCACTCCACCACACTGGCTCACATATGGCTTGAAGACACATTTATTCCAGTCTGCATTTGGTGCTTAAAAATCATTTGCTGCTGCTTCATGTCTGCATGTGTATGTGCTAAATTAGAATTTAAATGTCCATGTTTTTATAATATTGGAAGCTGCCTTGTGAGGGCAGTACGCCCTGAAAGGTGGGTTACATTAAAAAAAAAAGAAAAAGAAAAGTCATCCGACGCCTTAGGGGCTAACTAATGGGGTGTTTAAAAAACATGCGTATACCAGCCCCAACGTCTTCGTTTTGGAGGGGGAAGCAGCTTTGGGCAGGGGCAGCGTCAAAGGTAGGCATGGTCAGGCACTTGCCAGGGGGGCCCACATCCCGGCAGGGGCTCACTGACAAGAGCCCCCTGGACTTTCTCCTCCTCTTCACCACTGCAACCCGCTTGCTCACCTGCCTCTTGCTCTGGCCAGACAAGGGAAAGGTGGTGAGAAGGAGCAGCAGCAGATGCCGCTGCCTCCTTGCTCGCTGGCTCTCAGCCTGCCGGGTGAGCAAGCGGGAGCATTGGTGACAGTGGCAGTGAGAAGACAGGGAGGGGGCCCACTGGGGATGTCTTTTCCAAGGGGACTCAAAGACCTGGAGCCAGCACTAGGCCAGGTGAATTTGAATGTGTGTGGGGGGTGCTTTAACCCTTTTCCTGCCTGCTGCTTTTCTACTCAAAATTGAAGTATTTTTCTCTCTAGGGGATCTTGGGAACCATAGTTCTGTAAAGGGGAGTTACAGAATTCTCAGCACCCTCAAAGTAAAATTCTCAGAATTCTCTGGGGAAGGGGGAGACACGATGACAGCCTGGTATAAACCCAAATACAAGTGTTGATATGTGCAAAGCAGAGAATGAGATATCTCATGCCAACTACTAATGATAAAGGCAGATGAGCTTTTGACTAGTTCCTATTAATGCCTGTAGGAAGGCTTTGTGAAAGGCAAGCAAGAGAAATACATTTTGTATATAGAATCATAGAAGAGTAGGGTTGGAAGGGGCCTATAAGACCATTGAGTTCAACCCCCTGCTCAATGCAGGAATCTAAGCCAAAGCATCCCTGACACATGGCTGTCCAGCCTCGTCTTGAATGCCTCCAGTGTGGGAGAGCCCACCACCTCCCTAGGTAATTGGTTCCGCTGTCGTATTGCTCTAACAGGAAGGTTTTCCTGATGTTCAGCCAGAATCTGGCTTCCTGTAACTTGAGCCCGTTATTCCGTGTCCTGCACTCTGGGATGATTGAGACGAGATCCTGGCCTTCCTCTCTGTGACAACCTTTCATGTACTTGAAGGGCGCTATCATATCTCCCCTCAGCCTTCCCTTCTCAAGGCTAAACATGCCCAGTTCTTTCAGTCTCTCCTCATAGGGCTTTGTTTCCAGTCCCCTGATCATCTTTGTCGCCCTCCTCTCCAGCTTGTTTGCATCCTTTTTAAAGTGTGGTGCCCAGAACTGGACACAGTACTCCAGATGAGGCCTAGCCAGTGCTGAGTAGAGGGGAACTAGTACTTCTTGTGATTTGGAAGCTATAGTTCTATTAATGCAGCCCAAAATAGCATTTGCCGTTTTTGCAGCTACATCACATTGTTGGCTCATACCACAGAAGCATGTAGACCAGCAGTGGAGGCTGATAAAACAATAGTAGATTCAGACAGCCAGAAGGGGGTAGAAAAGGTAGATCAGAATCTAGTGGGAGATCTTTGGGAGATTTTGCAAAAGACTGGAATAGATTTTGAGTCCTAGTTGCTTAACAATGGCAGCAACAACAAAACCTCTTCCCCCTGAGCCAGTGGAGGCTGGTGGATGCACAGCCTCTGGTGGGGCTGTGCATCCATGCTGTGTTTCAGTTAGAACCAGCCAGAACTCCAACGGAGCTATCCAAGGTGCTGAGCCCTATCCCCAAAATAGGTTCAGCTCCTTTCGAGTTCCAGCTGGTTCTGAGTGAAACCCAAAATGGGTTTATAGCCCCACCGAAATCAGAGCCACCAGCTTCCACTGCCCTGTGCTACTAAAATCAGGAAAGCTTGGAGTGCAGGAACCAAGGGTAGATTTTTGTGGGAAAGGACTGTGAGCTCAGCAAAGGGCCCGATCTCATCTGATCTCAGAAGCTAAGCAGGGTCAGATGGGAGACCGCCTGGAATCAGGCTTCCTGCACTGAGCAGGGGGTTGGACTTGATGGTCTTGCAGGCCCTTTCCAACTCTATGCTTCTATGACCGAATGGAACCCTACGGTTCTATGATTCTATGATTCAGCTCTAGTACTGAAAACAGCCCCCTCCGCTAACCATATGCTCAGAGGCACAATTTGGCTTATTTTTAAGTATGTATCTGTCTCCCTCAGCCACCATTTTGTACCAGGCTCTGACTGGTCAATCTCAGGGTTCTAGTAACAGCAACTCCACAAGCCTGATGTCTGCCCACCTCGGGTTCGATAATCTACTTACCGGGATGCCGTATCTTGTCCTGTAGATAGCCCTGATGGGCACGCCTGTGCCACAGAGGCAGCATTCATTCATGTCTGCAGCTACCTGGCACCCCAAACACTGGTAGCAAAACAATCCACAGAAACCTATTTAGAGGCAGAGCAGAGCATTAAAAAACTTTGTAGGACATCCCTCGGCAGAGTGTAGGGCTGATAACAACTAACCTACAAGCCATGATTTAAAAAACCTACGGATCCCAAATTCTAATACAGATCCTTGGGAAAAGGGGAAGGCCTTGCTAGTTATTTCCCTCCATTGTGAAAAATCACCTTCTGCTTCCTTTCTTTTTGCCAGCCACCAACCCCTAGCCTTGCTAGTTATTTCCCTCCATTGTGAAAAATCACCTTCTGCTTCCTTTCTTTTTGCCAGCCACCAACCCCTAGGCTTGCCAAGTTTTGGGATAAGTAAAAGTCATGGCAAAAGTGACTCCTAAAAATTCACTGCTAGAGGATGTCGGAGTGTTGTTTTTAGGCTTTCCATGAGGATTTTAGAATGATCCCCCATGAATTTCTATTACTGGCTATTAGACACGACAGCTACAAAAAGAAGGAATCTAATTGCTAAAGGCTGGGATCCAGCAAGGTCGCCATCATGGAAGGAAGTGGCATTGTCTCCATCATGGCCTGCTTGTCAATTTCTCAGGGTCATCTGGCTGGTTGCTCTTGGGCACCACTGGCCGGACTGGAGGGTCCTGTGATCTGATCCAGCAAGGCAAGCCTAACCCTCTTGGGACTGAGTCCCTTTGGTGCCAGCTAGGAGACCCTTCAAACAATCCAAGCAATCATGAATGCCTTGTGCTCCCTTTGCCCTCATCTTTGGTTCTCCTCCAATGGGTGGGTGGATGAAGATGTGTATCGTGCAAATGTGGGATGGACATCTCCCTGGGCAAGACTCAGAAACATGGAGTTGAAGCAGAAGAAGACACTTATGCTTCCTCTCACATCACTTCTCTGGAACATCTGAAATAGCGATGTGCTCTCATAATCCCATTCTGCTTCCCTACGTTCTGCTTTAGCGACAGCAGCCCATTTACCCCTGTTATTCCTTGACACATTTAACTACCCTTTTACCCCCACTAAGACAGGGAACTGAAGCATGACAACAGGAGGATCTTTCCTTAAATCTTTCAAATGTAAATACATTATCATATGTGTATAGTCTTCCGAAGGCCATACAGGCTATTGGCAATAGAGAAACAACCATCCCAGCTGCTTTGGGAGGACTGGGAGAGGGAAAGGTTAATGCCTCTCTCCCCTGCAGTGATCCTGGCTGCATCAGGATTGCGAGAGAAGCCTCCCCCACCCAATGATCCTAATCAAGATGGCTGAGCAGGGGAGATTGAAGTGTCCCCCCAGCTGTCTCATTCAAGATTGCTGGCCCAATGTTGCTAACAGCAGTGCTGGAACAGCAGTGTTTTCCCCACTGCTCAGCTGATGGGTGATACACTGGACTGTGGGTCAGTGGAAACTGGTGGCATGATGTCAGTGGGGGTTTCAGTCAGAACCAGTCAGGACTCTAAAGGAGCTGTCTAAGGTGATCTTGGATAGCTCTTTTAGAGTTCTGGTTGATTCTGACTGAAAACTGGAGTAGATTCACTGCCCCACTGACATCGGAGCCACCAGCCTTTGTTGGCTGTGGGGGAAAGTGGTGGGGTTCGTCAGATCACATGGAGAGTGGCTGAGGGCCGCAGGCTTCCCGCCTGTGATACCAAAGGTGGAACAGAACATGGTTTCACTGTTTCCCCTAACCCCAAGCAGAAGGAAAGCTACTGGGACACATTGTAGGTGGACAGCCACAACTCAGTGGTAGGACTCTGCATGAAAAATGTTCTAGGTTCAAACCCTGGCATCTCCAGACAGGGCTGGGAAAGACCCTTTTCTGAAGCCCTGAGGGAAGGTAGCTTCCTATATTCCTAATAATGAGCAATGATTTGATGGAGGCTTCTGGGGTCACACCTGTCTGTGATTCAAGTAGGTTTCTCTGGGGAAAATGGAACACAGGAAACTGCCTTATACCGAGTCAGACCCTGGGTCCACCTAGCCCAGTATTGTCGACACTGACTGGCAGCAACTCCCCCGGGTTTCAGGCAGTATTTCCTGCCCTACCTGGAAATGCCGAAAATCAAACCTGGGACTTTCTGCATGCAAAGGATGTGCTCTACCAGTGAGCTACAGCCCGTCCCCTAAGGGACAGTCATTTGTCTGATAGGCAAGCAGTCCACAGAATTTCACTAATGCAGAAAGGGCCCTTGTTAAGATCCTTACTTCAAAAAACGGCACAGAGTTTACTCACTTTTTGCAGGCCTCAAATCATAGGCTATTTAGGGCACAATCCTATGCATGTTTAGGTGGGAAAAGGTCCTACAGTTCCCAGCATTCCATGCAATTCTGGGAGTTGTAGGACATTAGACCTGTCTAAACTTGCATAGGATTACGCCTTTGTTAAACAAAAAGCAAACACTGAACAGAACAAGAAAATGAAAGTGACAACAAAAACAGGTCGAGGGCGGAGTCTTTAGCTGAAACCCAATATAGCAAAGACTTAAATTTTAACCCCGACATTTCCCTAGTTGAGTGTAACACCCCTGGTTGAGAGAGAACTGAGATTTGTAACTATGATGAGCAGGAGGAATGTGTTTATAATAAATATATGACATGTATATTCATAGTTTATATTGTTTTTGCCACTCCCAACCCAGTGGCTCCTTCCCTTAGTAAACATCCATAAGCTGAATCGCAAACAGGAGTTATTTCCATCATGAAATGCTTCTGGTCTGGAACATTAATTCACCATTCTCAACTGGATTCTGCCACAGCCCCAAAGTCAAATATTTGCACTGCACTCACATACTCCGCAGTCACTACAGCAGTCGCATAACCCCGTTTGCCACTGGCCTCTTTGTGGCTGGACAATCATAACCTGTGGCTGAGTCATGACCACCGCCTGAGCGTTCATTTTGAAGGCCGCTGTTTAATATAGAGAGAAAGAAGAGAGAAAATTGTATTTAAAAAATGAAACCAATCTACAGCGTGGAATTATGATAACACAGCACAAGACACATGCATGAGGTCCATGAAGGGCCTTTCTACACATTATCTGGGTTTGTGACTTGGTGTACAGTTGCCTGAGAGCAGCATGCAGACACTGATGAATATACTTATATGTAGGTGTGTTTGTTCAGTGGTGTAGTGGAGCCAGGACCTGCAGGGACACAGCCCCGACGGTTTTTTCATTAGCCAGGATGCCGATGCCATCCGCCACCACCAGCAGAATTCCTTGTTCCCTCTGAGCTTAGCTGCAATCCTCACATCAGCATGGGGAAAATGAATTTCCCCAGCAACAATCTATTGTTGCCTGTTTCAATACAACGTATTTTGGGGTGCCTGGGTTGTGACTGGGCAATTAAGACCCATTGCATTTACCAAGGACCTGCTCCTGGTGGAGGTGAAAATGCTAGAACTGGCTTGTTGATATGGATCTATGATTCTATATTGACTATTATTGCTAGCTGCTTTGAGCACCATTTCTTTGCTTAAATCAAGTACATAAAGATGGAATCAGACATCCTGGTAACCCCCCTCCCCACAAGTCATTTTTTCTTTCTTCAAAAATGAGATCACAATTCTAGTTTTTTCCCCAGTTTCATACATCACCCACTAAAGGCTCCTTCAGCAAATTCTTCAGGGCCCCCTGATGTTTTGAAAGAGGCTTTTGGATGAATACCAAGGAAAGTTCTGCAGCTCTTTTCAAAACTTATGCCATCTCTCTCTCTCTCTCTCTCTCTCTCTCTCTGTCTCTCTCTCTGAAAAGGCAGGTACAGGTTCTGGGGGCAGGGGGAGAAACTAAGACGCAACATCAACAATAAATGAGCAGCAATTGCTTGAGACAAAGAAAAGCTTGGGGTCCCCAAGCTGTTTGGGTTGGTTAGCACATTCGGAATTTCGATAGAGCGTTGCAATGCTTTCTCAAAATGGCTGCTGTGCTGTTACAAAGTATGAATGTAACATGTATTGTTGATAAGAATTCATTGCATTTCATAAGAGCTCTATTCATAATCATCTGTGTATGGTAACGACAAATGATTAGTGATAGAGTGATTAGCTGTGTATGCTATAAGATTACTGTGATAACTGAAGAAATGCAAACATTAGAGAAGTGCATAATCACAGAAGCTAATTACTGGCGAAATGGGAGTGCAGGGCGATTCTGAGAGCTGGAAAGGCTTGGTGAGGTCACAGCCAAGTGAAAGACACGCTCCTGGGCACGACTATCGTGCCGAAGTAAATGCGGAGGATAGGGGCACACAGCACCAGAAACACGGAGAATCCAAATTAAAAAAATAAAACTGAGAAAAAGTAGTCTCAGAAAATCTGGCTTTTCCACTGGACTGCAGTGACTGCAGGTGACTGCAGGTTGGCCATGACATTATCTGCTGCCAAAGACCTTGAAATGCTCCCAATTTACAGCAAATCCCCCGTGAGGACAGCCCCTGGGAAAGCATTCTTGGAAATGGGGCAAGGAGAGTTGCCACAAGTTTACCATCTCCAAAGAACAAAGCTGCTTGGCTTAGGAGGGATACCTTCATTAAGGACCTTCTGAAGTACAGCTGTGCGCAAATGGCCTCTTGAATTTCTCCACCTTACTTGTGGGCAGAGAAATTTGGGAGACAATTACACCAAATATCTCCAGGGGGAAGAGAAATCCTCAAGTTCTCCCAGGTAGGGCTCCCCATTGACGGGGCTTCTTCCTTTTTTGGTAAGGGTTCGGGGGGGGGGGTGCTGCAACAGCATCAACTGTCTTGGCAGGCAGGCCGACCCCCAATTTGCATCCACCACAATGCAGGTGCAAGTGGGGAGGAGTGTTGTCTCTAGCTCCAGGGATGAGGTAGAGTTAGTGCTCTGCCAAAATCTGTGCTCCATTTTCCTGAAAGTTTTCTTCCCCCATGAAAGGGGCTTCCATGGTTCTGCCTCTTTCAGGATGTTTTATAATTTATTTTTGTGGTGTTTTGGAGCTTACCTAATCACAACTACCCTCCCAGGGTACCTGCACATCCTGATCTGAAAAAGCCCTGTGGGAGGAATTGCTTCATGGTGTCTTAAACTGGGATTAAGTTGGGAGGAATTGCTTCATGGTGTCTTAAACTGTAGCAGCCATATCAGGGGTCAGACTAAGTAGCCTCATGCAGTCTCATGCTTCATGTTCTTGCTGAGCTCTTTCTCCCTTGAATATATTGTTGTAAGCTGACGAGACACAGGAATTCCTTATCTTGTCAAAGGTCATACAATTGTATATCTTGTTCTCTGCTGTTCTCTTCTGTTCTCTCCTTATCAAGGCTACCCTATAACCCAGTTCTTGTATTATAAACAATGGTGCTAAGAGAAGAAATGTTGAGAACTGCAACCCCACATGGGAGGGAGAAGAGGAGCCATTTCCTATGTGTCACAATATCTATAAAAACAATGTGCTGATGTAAATCGCGGCTTCTGGCTCTTTGGAAAAGATTCCAGCCTTAAGCCTGCGCGTTAAATAAAGAATCTCTTTTTCCTTCACTCCGTGGTCTCTCTGACTCTGATTTCTGTTACATAAATGGTGCCGTGACTCGGATGTGGCAGGCTCTGAGCCAGACAGGTGGCATTTGCCTGCTCTTGATCGCCGCACCAGGAAGACGAGCTCGGCGCATGCCTCCCTTTCTTGGCGCCACCGACCTTTTTGTCGAGTGAATGGGAGAAAGCCTGCACCGGGATCGCCCAAACGGCAGCGAGCAGCAAGAGAACCTTGGGAAGCGGAGGAAGGAACTTGAGCCCTGCCTGTATCGCAGCTGCAATTGAGTTGAAACCCACATTGGAAGCCTTCAGGAGAAAAGCAAGTATGTGGGAAAAAGAGGGCCCCACCTTTAGGGAGAAAGGCCACTGGGCAGAAAAAAAGAGGGCCCCGCCTTATGAAGAAGGTCAGTGTTGGTGGTATACGTATACAAAGAAAAGAACCTACTCCTTGCGGGTAGAAGGGGGGCCTGATCACACCCCCGAGTGGGCGCCAGTACCCAGCACACCAGTACTCAGTAGGAAGCTGGGGAAGCCGCTTTCCGCTCTGGTAAAAAGTGGGAAAAGTGGGTGGCAGGGACATATGAATAAAGTGATGAAACTGATGATTGTGTGAGTGGCTACTGCGGTTTCTGACGCATACCGTTGACCGTCCGGGTGCCCAGGCCAGTAGCAAAGTGTGTGGTGTATAAAATCCTCTTGTGTCGGCCAGTGGGACCCCTTACTCAATGACCAATCCCCATTCCCTAATTGTGTCTGTCTTCAATTTAAGAGGGAGGCTATGGGTGGTGGGGGAAGCAAACCTTGCACCCCCTTGGGATGTATGCTAGCAAATGTTAAGAAAGGTTTTAGTAGAGATTATGGGGACCCCCCCATGAATCCTCAACGGTTGCAGACTTTGTGTGAAATAGAGTGGCCGTCTTTTGGTGTAGGATGGCCTACTAAAGGCTCTTTGGAGCCCAGCAAAATCAGCCGTGTATATGCCATTGTGGTTGGGTGACCTGGGCACCCCGACCAATTTCCCTACATAAACCCGTGGGATTCCATAGTCCGCGCTTCTCGACCATGGCTAAAATAATGCCTAGAATCCCAGGCGAAAGTTTTGGTGCTCAGAAAAGAAAAATTGGCCAAGAAATTACAACCAGTGTTAGAAGCCCCGTGTGGAGATCTGGCAGAGCTAACGGCATTTCCACCTGCTTGTGCCCCACTTCCACCATGGGCCCATGTTACTGTAGGACCGCCCTGTCGAGATCCAGATCCTGTGGCTCCTGAGCCCCTGACATCCCCCCTGCAGAGGCATTGCCCCTCGCCTTGACTTAAAACTGTCGCCATCAGTTTGAAGCCCCACCAGCAGTAATTCGCCGATTTCAGCTACGGTCCTCAACTCCCACATATTGTCTGCCGAGACCTCCATCTCTACGGGATCGGGAGGTTCCCCTCTTACACCTCAATCAGCATTAATAAAAGAAACTGAAGAACTGAAGTGTTGGGCAGAAGATTTAATAAAATCGGCAGTGACCCTTAAAAAGATGTGTTCTCACAAAAAAGAGGAGGCGAGCTCGTCTACTGCTCATCAGTCATCGTCTACTGCTCAAGACTTGCACCCCCTTGAGATGTACGTCAAACCAAAGAAGGAAAAAGGTTTTTTTAAAAAAAAGATTCAGAATAGAGAGAGGAAACAGCAAAAGGCTCAAGGTCGAGCTGAGAGAAAAAAGAACAAGATCTGTGGCTGTTAATTAGAGAAATGTTGCAGGACAGCCTGGCTTTTAACAAAGCGTGGGAGCGTGAGAGTGTAAGGCCAAAGAAGTAGCTGTTAGCCTAGTGTGCCGAGAGAGGGGGGGCAGGAAAATTGCCCACAACATTCTGAGTTGTGCAACATCATCACCTCGCCTAATTGAGATTTCTCGCCTGAGGAATGGAAACTAAAAATGAATACCCAGAAGATGAAGGCGCAAAATGGAAAATAAAGGTGAAGAATCAGCCCCCAGGGCACAGGCTAGACCCCTCTTCGAGTGGAAAGTGTGCCATAAGACTGTCCCAAGGCAGAATGAAGCAGAAAGACCACAATAAAGATCTCTGTCAAGGTAGCCGTGTTTAGCTTTGAACTGTCCTAGAATTTCGTAAAGCCTGTAGACCATCAGCTATATGATTTCTGAAAAGCGTAACCGTTAAGCTTTTGCCGTGGGATTCCCTACAATGAAGAAATCTCACTAATTTAAGTGTCCAGTGTTGGACTGCCTAAATGTGTGTGCTGAAGAGACTGAGAAACTGTTGCAGAACCCAGAGTCAGAGAGAGCACGGAGTGAAGGAAAAAGAGATTCTTTATTTAACGCGCGGGCTTAAGGCTGGAATCATTTCCAAAGAGCCAGAAGCCCCGAAATACATCAGCACATTGTTTTTATAGACATTGTGACACATATGAAACGGCTCCTCCTCCCCCTCCCGCGTGGGGTTGCAGTCCTCAACATTTCTTCTCCCAGCACCATTGTTTATAATACAAGAACTGGGTTATAGGGTAGCCATGATAAGGAGAGAACAGAAGAGAACAGCAGAGAACAAGATATACAATTGTATGACCTTTGACAAGATAAGGAATTCCTGTGTCTCGTCAGCTTACAACAATATATTCAAGGGAGAAAGAGCTCAGCAAGAACATGACGCATGAGACTGCATGAGGCTACTTAGTCTGACCCCCAATATGGCTGCTACATTCCCCCCTTAAATGCATAATTTCATTACAATTATAGCATTTCTGATAACCATACAAAGCTTTTTGTGACATACATATTACTTAGCCTCTTGTTGGTCTATTAGAGCGTAGAGGGCAGCAGTTTTACTAGCTGAGACATAAAACAGATTGGTTAAACAGCGCATAAGACAAGGAACGCAGAGACATAACAGAACTTTTATGAACAACACTAGTAGAATTAGGATGAACAATGCTTCAAGCCAGCTAAGATCTGGAAGCCAAGGGGTTAACTAATTTAGCTAATTGTTTTGTCTTATTGTTTTGTTAGCTACTATATTGTGCAGCTTGTTGATCTGTTCATCTACAGCATTGCCATTATCAGTTAAGTTAAAACAACAGAGCTTTTGGTGTGTCTCACAACTTAAATGATGAAGAAGGTGCAGCTCTATTTTCTAGAACTGCACCTCTTAGATCACGCAACTCTTTATTTAACAATGACAATGCTCGTGAGGTGGCATTTATGCTTTTGGCTAAGCTGCAAGCTAACCGGTTGATCTCTAGACCATCAGCCAAGGCTAAACCTGGAACCCCAACCAGTGACATTGCTAAGGCCAATTTTTCTGAGTCAGAATGTAACTGCACATGACTATTACAATTTTTAGTTAGTTGGAGCGCTCGAGGCTGCTGTCGACGGATTTTCTCGGGCCACAGGGGAAGAATTGGCACCAGTTCAATTGGCGGCTGAGGCAACATGGGTGGTTATTAGACAAGTTGGCAGGAATGAATGACCAAGTGCGGGAACTACATGTCTAAAACCATCCATGAGGCAAAAGTATGTGGGCATCATTAAAAGATATGTTTTGAATTTTATTACAGTGGAAGGGGGCCAGGGATAGCTTTATATTTTCCGGAAAATTTTTTACAATTAAGCATTCGTGTACACGTAGCATTTGTTTCAGCAACGATGGGGGTGCGTAGAGTGAACTCTGTAGGGGGTAGGATTTTTGCAACCACGCCCCAATTAGCATTTTGGGAATAAGTTAAACTTACACCATAAACTCTTAATATGGTATCTTTTTGAATTTTCCCAGGATGTCTACGGACAGGTATTAGGCAAGAGCTAATAAGCCTGTTTGCAGGTATACCTCTTGGCAAACAAAAATGTTTTACTCTCGTGATGTTAGCCAGGTGAAGCCAGTAATTATCAGCAAATTACTGGGGCAAACTCTCCTTCCAGGGGCAGACCCCCCTTTTTGCACCTTGTGTTAAGGAAACACAATGCAACACTACTAACACTACAACACGCATGTTTGATCTTCTTTGGGATCTGACTGTACGCCGGGCAGCTATTCACCTGGCAAGCTGCAGTAGGGTCTAGTCCCCTTCTTCAATTCTCCAGTTGCAGTTCTGACCATACGCAGGGGAACAGTCTCCCGGTGTGTCCACAGTAAGGTCTAGCCTGAGTCTTCTTACTGCTTCTTCAGAATGATTTTTAAAGGATTTTCAGGATTTCTGTTTACAGTCTACTCTCCCCCTCTCGCTCTCTTGACTCGTGTCCAATGTATCCAGGGTTTAACTCCAGCTGCTTTCATAGCTGCGGGGGTGGAAAGTATGACAGTTCTCAGTCCTCTCTATCTGGGAGTCAAAGGGTTATTTTTCCCTCTTTAACTCATACTTTAACTCTTGGTTGGAAAGGATGAACTTCTGTGATGGGAATGGCTTATTTTTTAAGACAAAGCGACGCTGGGCTTGAAGAACTTTGCTCAGTGTTTGGACTTCTTGTTTAAGGCTAACGTTTGCTTGCTCTTGATGCCGCTCCAGTGTCAATTATGAAGTCAATGTCACGGCCCCTCTCAAGCTGTCTCCCTCTTCGCCCATTCTGGCCCCTTTGGTTTTCTCTTTTGTATTTGATTTATTTTATTTGGGCATTCATGCCACTAATGTCCATCTTGTCTACACTGGGCACACTGGTTCTTTTTTTAAGAATCTTCTGCCTTTGCCGGGTCTTCTTTTCTTCTTTCGTCCACGTCTTCTTGGGCCTCTGGGTCGAGGGGAGTGTACTGGCAATAGGCATCTGAAAGACGCTCCAAGTACGCTCTGGGGCCTCGGTGGCACCTTGCAGCACTTTAGACACTTTGGTCATATTAACTGACTTCTTCATACCTGCTTTCATGGCTTCTAACAGCAGGGTTTGATACTGGGTGAGGCGCTCTAGCCCCACTTGTGTTTTGGGATTCCAGCGGGGGGGGGGGTACTTACAAGGAGACTTTATTGGGTAACTTACAGCACACAGGCGTACTTAATGGTTGGATCAGACAGCTTCTCTGAACCATGAGCTATTGGGCTAAATGGGTTTTATACCATACATGAGGCAACACAACACTAGCAAGCATTTTCAGCATAGGCTAGAAGTGTTTGGTTCTCAGGCACAGCTTCCTTTAAACAACTTCACTTCCCAAAGTGCTTGATAACACTTTTATTCATTAGTATGGGAAGACATATTTTGTCTCTTTCTTTTGCTTTCTTTTTCTTTGCTGATCTGCCTGTATTGCAGATGTTTCAAACTTTTTACATAAAACTTTCTGCTCCATGCACCAGCCTTGTCTCTTTATTTGTCTTTTTCAAGTTAAACTCACTTACTTAAACCTTTCTGCCTTACACTAGTCCCAATGACACACATTTGGGATAGGCTCTTCTTCTCTTTCTAGTTACATTTTTTTCCATCTTAAAGAACTATTACATTATTGTGGCTACTTTACCCCAGGTAATAAGCTCCAGGCACAATCAGCTGCTTTTAATTTACCCTGGGGGCAACTATGGCCACGCTTTTTTTCTACAAATGTTTTTTCTTTGCCTCTTGCCTTTTTTTTCTTCTTTTTTTCTCCCTTTTCTATCTGTCTGCTACTTTCTCTATTCCCTCTTTTCTACTTGCCTTTGTCTTTTCTCCTTGTCATCCATTGGGAACCACACTTAGTATTATTTGGAGTTGCAACTAACACTAATCTGCAAATATCACATATATTTTATGATATCTAAGAAATCATAAAATATACACAACAAACTTTTTCTGCAATTTAACACAATGAATGGAAAGCACTTTTAGCACGGTTAGGCATGATGGAGCAGATCCAGCAATCATACTGCTCTTCTGGCTGAAAGCTCAGGGCCCATTAAAATAAAGGGACGGGCATACCCACACACGCAAAGAGTTCTAGGTCACCATTTTTGCATCGGCAACTCTATGCTGCATGTGTTCTGGCAGAAGGAAATCTAAAAGTCATAGATCAAACTCAGCCTGCTGTACACTGAGCTGACTACAAACACAGACACACGGTCCACAGCGATGAGAGTTTAAGTTTATCAAAAGCTTCACAGCACTGTCCATGGCAAGTCTTTGACAATTTAAAATTTTAGTTCATGTGCAGAGTGTCTCTAAAAAGCCCAGATGATGATGGAGACAAACACAGAAGGCTCTGGGCAATGAAGATGAGATGTTTCCAGCAAAGGCTCTCCACTTTTGCATCAGTTTAAAAAGGGAAAGTGTGGCCCTGCACCCCTTCTGACAGACAAGGGCCTTTAACTTTTTAGCAAGGCCTCTGTCTAAACAGAGCGGCACAGCTCAGCTCTCTAGCCGTGACGCTTTAACCTGGGCAACTCCTCTGTAAATTCTATTTTACTTCTGTCAGGTTCTCACAGACATTCTAAAAACTTACTCTTTTTTTTTTCTCTTCTAACCTGGTACACGAAAGCACTGAAACACTGAGTGCCGAAACTCAGGACGCTGGGGGGTGATGGGCATCGCCTTATACTTGCATTTTTCAGGCAGCCATTAATCTTCGGGGAGGCGGTGGGGTGATTTGCAGGACTTCAAAGGCAAGCTTCTCAGTTTGTCTGTATTTGTAAATCCCAGGCTCAAAACAGGACACAATGAGGTACAGGGCAGCCAAATTTTTGCTTTGGCACGAGCAACAAATAACTCGGGTCAGCTTTCTTCGCTGGGGTCTCAAACAGGAAAACAGTCTTAATTTAAAGTTGTAACATCACTGACAGCGTCAGCCAGCCAGCTACACAGATCTCATTGTTTTTTTAAGACAGTTGCTCCAGTATCTTCTTTTCTTCTCAATCAGGTTGGGTCTCCCAGCTTACACAGTTTATTGCAGCTTTCAGGAGCATGGTAGTAGCGTGATTTTGGCTTGGCCAGGAACATGCTGTCTGGTTTCTCGGTCTCTTCAGCACACACACTTAGGCAGTGTAACACTGGACACTCAAATCAGTGAGATTTCTTCATTGCAGGGAATCCCACGGCAAAAGCTTAATGGTTACGCTCTTCAGAAATCATATAGCTGATGGTCAGTAGCTACAGGCTCTTTGCAATTCTAACACAGTTCAAAGCTAAACACGGTTACCTTGACAGAGATCTTTAACGTGGTCTCTCTGCTTCATTCTGCTTTGGGACAGTCTTATGGCACACTTTTCACTCGAAGAGGGGTCTAGCCTGTGCTCTGGGGGCTGATTCTTCACCTTTATTTTCTATTTTGCCTTTATCTTCTGGGTCCTCATTTTCAGTTTCCATTTCTTAGGGATTTCATCTCAATTAGGCGAAGTGATGATGTTGCACAACTCAGAACGTTGTGGGCAATTTTCCTGCCCCCCCTCTCTCGGTGCGCTAGGCTAACAGCTACTTCTTCGGCCTTACACCCTCACGCTCCCACGCTTTGTTAAAAGCCAGACTGTCCTGAAACATTTTTCTAATTAACAGCCTCAGATCTTGTTCTTTTTTATCTCTCAGCTCGACCTTGAGCTTTTTGCTGTTTTCTCTCTCTATTCTGAATCTTTTTTAAAAAAAACTTTTTCCTTCTTTGTTTGACATACATCTCAAGGGGGTGCAAGTCTTGAGCAGTAGACGAGCTCGCCTCCCTTTTTTTGTGAGAACACATCTTTTTAAGGGTCACTGCCGATTTTATTAAATCTTCTGCCCAACACTTCAGTTCTTCAGTTTCTTTTATTAATGCTGATTGAGGTGTAAGAGGGGAACCTCCCGATCCCGTAGAGATGGAGGTCTCGGCAGACAATATGTGGGAGTTGAGGACCGTAGCTGAAATCGGTGAATTACTGCCAGTGGGGCTTGAAACTGATGGCGACAGTTCTAAGTCAAAGCGAGGGGCAATGCGTCTGCAGGGGGGATGGCAGGGGCTCAGGAGCCACAGGATCTGGATCTCGACGGGGCGGTCTTACAGTAACATGGGCCCGTGGTGGAAGCAGGGCACAAGCAGGTGGAAACGCCGTTAGCTCTGCCAGATCTTCACACGGGGCTTCTAACACTGGTTGTAATTTCTTTTTGGCCAATTTTTCTTTTCTGAGCACCAAAACTTTTGCCTGGGATTCTAGCCATTTCTTTAGCCATGGAGGAGAAGCGCGGACTATGGAATCTCATGAGTTTATGTAGGGAAATTGGTTGGGGTGCCCAGGTCTCCCAACCGCAATGGCATATACACGGCTGATTTTGCTGGGCTCCAAAGAGCCTTTAGTAGGCCATCCTACACTAAAAGACGGCAACTCTATTTCATACAAAGTCTGCAACCGTTGAGGATTCATGGGGGGGTCCCCATAATCTCCACTAAAACCTTTCTTAACGTTTGCTAGCATACATCCCAAGGGGGTGCAAGGTTTGCTTCCCCCACCACCCATAGCCTCCCTCTTAAATTGAAGACAGACACAATTAGGGAATGGGGATTGGTCAGTGAGTAAGGGGTCTCACTGGCCGACACAAGAGGATTTTACACACCATGCACTTTGCTACTGGCCTGGGCACCCGGACGGTCAACGGTATGCGTCAGAAACCGCAGTAGCCACTCACACAATCATCAGTTTCATCACTTTATTCATATGTCCCTGCCACCCACTTTTCCCACTTTTTACCAGAGCGGAAAGCGGCTTACCCAGCTTCCTCAGCTTCCTACTGAATACAGGCGTGCTGGGTACTGGCGCCCACTCGGGGGTGTGATCAGGCCCCCCTTCTACCCGCAAGGAGTAGGTACTTTTTGTATACGTATACGTATACCACCAACACTTCTTCATAAGGCGGGGCCCTCTTTTTTTCTGCCCAGTGGCCTTTCTCCCTAAAGGCGGGGCCCTCTTTTTCCCATATACTTGCCTTTCTCCTGAAGGCTTCCAATGTGGGTTTCAACTCAATTGCAGCTGCAATACAGATAGGGCTCAAGTTCCTTCCTCCGCTTCCCAAGGTTCTCTTGCTGCTCGCTGCCATTTGGGCGATCCCGGTGCAGGCTTTCTCCCATTCACTCGACAAAAAGGTCGGTGGCGCCAAGAAAGGGAGGCATGCGCCGAGCTCGTCTTCCCGGTGCGGCAATTAAGAGCAGGCAACTGCCACCTCTCTGTCTCAGAGCCTGCCACATCGAGTCACGGCACCATTTATGTTGCAGAACCCAGAGTTAGAGAGACCACGGAGTGAAGGAAAAAGAGAGTCTTTATTTAACGCGCGGGCTTAAGGCTGGAATCATTTCCAAAGAGCCAGAAGCCCCGAAATACATCAGCACATTGTTTTTATAGACATTGTGACACATATGAAACGGCTCCTCCTCCCCCTCCCGCGTGGGGTTGCAGTCCTCAACATTTCTTCTCCCAGCACCATTGTTTATAATACAAGAACTGGGTTATAGGATAGCCATAATAAGGAGAGAACAGAAGAGAACAGCAGAGAACAAGATATACAATTGTATGACCTTTGACAAGATAAGGAATTCCTGTGTCTCGTCAGCTTACAACAATATATTCAAGGGAGAAAGAGCTCAGCAAGAACATGAAGCATGAGACTGCATGAGGCTACTTAGTCTGACCCCCGATATGGCTGCTACAAAACCAGACAGCATGTTCCTGGCCAAGCCAAAATCACGCTACTACCATGCTCCTAGAAGCTGCAATAAACTGTGTAAGCTGGAAGACCCAACCTGATTGAAAAGAAAAGAAGATATTGGAGTAACTGTCTTAAAAAACAGTGAGATCTGTGTAGCTGGCTGGCTGACGCTGTTAGTGATGTTACAACTTTAAATTAAGACTGTTTTCCTGTTTGAGACCCCAGCGAAGAAAGCTGACCCGAGTTATTTGTTGCCTGTGCCAAAGCAAAGATTTAGCTGCCCTGTACCTCATCGTGTGTCCTGTCCTGTTTTAAGCTTGAGATTTACAAATACAAACAAACTGAGAAGCTTGCCTTTGAAGTCTTGCAAATCACCCCACCGCCTCCCCGAAGAAGATTAATGGCTGCCTGAAAAATGCAAGTATAAGGCGATGCCCATCACCCCCCAGCATCCTGAGTTTCGGCAATTTGCTTTCGTTTACCAAGTTGAAAGAGAAGAGAAAAAAAGTGTGTGCGCGTGCGTGTGTGTGTGTGTGGGCGTGCGATATTGTAAATCCCTGGCTAGCTTGTCTAGTGATAAATAGCCCCGAGAGCTTTCCCCCCCTAATTGCTGGATCTGCTCCATCATGCCTTACCATGCAAAAAGTGCTTTCCATGCATTGTGTTAAATTGCAGAAAACGTTTGTTGTGTATATTTGCAGATTAGTGTTAGTTGCAACTCCAAATAATACTGAGTGTGGTTCCCAATGAATGACAAAAGAAAGACAAAAGCAAGTCGAGAAAGAACTTTTCTACTTAGGAGCAAGTAGAAAAAACCAGAGAAACAGAGAAAGTAGCAGACAGATAGAGAAAGAAAAAAAAGAAGAAAGAAAAGGCAAGAGGCAAAGAGAAAGAACATTTGTAGAGAAGAAGCGTGGCCATAGTTGACCCAGGATGAGTTAAAAGCAGCTGATTGTGCCTGGAGCTTATTACCTAGGGTAAAGTAGCCACAATAATGTAATAGTTCTTTAAGATGAAAAAAAATGTAACTAAAAAGAGAAAAAAAGCCTATCCCAAATGTGTGTCATTGGGACTAGTGTAAGGCAGAAAGGTTTAAGTAAGTGAGTTTAACTTAAAAAAGACAAGGCTGGTGCATAGAGCAGAAAGTTTTATGTAAAAAGTTTGAAACATGATCTGCAATACAGGCAAATCAGCAAGAAAAAAAAGCAAAAGAAAGAGAGAAATTTGTCTTCCCATATTAATAAATAAAAGTGTTATCAAGCACCTTAGGAAGCAAAGTTGTTTACAGAAAGCTGTGCCTGAGAACCAAACACTTCTAGCCTATGCTAAAAATGCTTGCTAGTGTTGTGCTGCCTCATGAGTAACATGTATGGTATAAAACCCATTTAGCCCAATAGCTCGTGGTTCAGAGAAGCTGTCTGATCCAACCATTAGGTACGCCTGTGTGCTGTAAGTTACCCAATAAAGTCTCCTTGTAAATAAACTCCCCCCGTGCTAGAATCCCAAAACACAAGCGGAGCTAGAGCGCCTCACCCAGTATCAAACCCTGCTGTTAGAAGCCATGAAAGCAGGTATAAAGAAGTCAGTTAATATGACCAAAGTGTCTAAAGTGCTGCAAGGTGCCACCGAGGCCCCAGAGCATACTTGGAGCGTCTTTTAATTGCCTATCGCCAGTATACCCCCCTCGACCCAGAGGCCCAAGATGAAAGAAAAAATAGAAAAGACCCAGCAGAAGCAGAGGCACAGTGTGCCCAGTGTGGACAAGATGGACATCGGTGGCATGAATGCCCAAATAAAATGAATCAAATACACAAAGGAAAAAAACCAAACGGGCCAGAATGGGCGAGAGAGAAGACAGCTTGAAAGGGGCCGTGACATTAACTGTGAGAGGCCGTGACACTGACTTCATAATTGACACTAAAGTGGCCTCAAGAGCAAGCAAACGTTAGCCTTAAACAAGAAGTCCAAACACTAGGCGAAGTTCTTCAAGCCCAGCGTCACTTTGTCTTAGAAAATAAGCCATTCCCATCACAGAAGTTCATCCTTTCCAACCAGAAAATGAAGTATGAGTTAAAGAGGGAAAAATAACCCTTTAACCCCCAAGTGAAGAAGACCAAAAACCGTCATACTTTCCACCCCCGCAGCTATGAAAGCAGCTGGAGTTAAACCCTGGATACATTAGATACGAGTCAAAAGAGCAAGAAGCGGGGAGTAGACTGTAAACAGAAATCCTGAAAATCCTTTAAAAATCATTCTGAAGAAGCAGTAAGAAGACTCAGGCTAGACCCTACTGCAGCTTGCCAGTTGAATAGCTGCCCTGCGTACGGTCGGACCTGCAGTTAGAGAATTGAAGAGAGGGACTAGACCCTACTGCAGCTTGCCAGGTAAAAAGCTGCCCAGCGTACGGTCAGATCCCAAAGAAGATCAAACATGCGTGTTGTAGTGTTAGTAGTGTTGCATTGTGTTTCCTTAATAAGGTGCAAAAAAAGGGGGGCCAGCCCCTTGAAGGGGAAGTTTGTCCCAGCAATTCGCTGATAATTACTGGCTTCACCTAGCTAACATCACTAGAATAAAACATTTTTGTTTGCCAAAAGATATACCTGCAAACAGGCTTATTAGCTCTTGTCTAATCCCTGTCTGTAGACATCCTGGAAAAATTCAAAAAGATACCATGTTACGCAATTATGGTATAAACTTGACTTATTCCCAAAATGCTGATTGGGGTGTGGTTGCAAAGATCCTACCCCCTACAGAATTTACTTTACGCACCCCCATCGTTGCTGGAACAAATGCTATGTGTGCACAAATGCTTAATTGTCAAAAATTTTCCGGAAAATATAAAGCTATCCCTTTACCCCCTTCCACTGTAATGGCAATGCTATAAATAAACAGATCAACAATCTGCATGCATAATATAGTGCCTAACATAACAATGGGACAAAACAATTGGCTAAATTGGTTAACCCCTTGGCTTCCAGATCTTACCTAGCTTAAAAAGCATTGTTCATCCTAATTCTACCAGTGTTGTTCATAGAGATACTGTTATGCCTTTGCATAATATGCGCTGTTTAACCAATCTGTTTTATGTCTTGGCTAGTAAAACAGCCACCCTCTCTGCTCTAATAGCTCAACAAGATATTAAGTAAAAAGGTTGCTATAAGAGTCCTGTGTTATGCTTCGCAAACCAGAATGTCTATTTGTGTAATGAAATGCTATAATTGTAATGAAATTATGCATTTAAGGGGGGAATGTAGCAGCCAAATCAGGGGTCAGACTAAGAAGCTTCATGCAGTCTCATGCTTCATGTTCTTGCTGAGCTCTTTCTCCCTTGAATATATTGTTGTAAGCTGACCAGACACAGGAATTCCTTATCTTGTCAAAGGTCATACAGTTGTATATCTTGTTCTCTGCTGTTCTCTTCTGTTCTCTCCTTATCAAGGCTACCCTATAACCCAGTTCTTGTATTATAAACAATGGTGCTAAGAGAAGAAATGTTGAGAACTGCAACCCCACATGGGAGGGAGAAGAGGAGCCGTTTCCTATGTGTCACAATATCTATAAAAACAATGTGCTGATGTAAATCGCGGCTTCTGGCTCTTTGGAAAAGATTCCAGCCTTAAGCCCGTGCGTTAAATAAAGAAGAATCTCTTTTTCCTTCACTCCGTGGTCTCTCTGACTCTGATTTCTGCTACAAAACTGGGATTAAGTTGGGAGGAATTGCTTCATGGTGTCTTAAACTGGGCTTTAGTTGGAAGTGTAGGAAGCTGTGGAGGCGACAGGCAGCCAGAGAGATGATTGTACAATGAAAAACAGGCCACTTATGCTCACTCTTTGGCCATCTCCTAAGTAAGGTAAGCCCAAGAAATCCAAACCCAACCTATGAGAATTTCTTTGAAATTTCTTCACCATCAAATCTCTTTTCAAAAGCAATTTCTCTTCTATCAAATGGAATGAGAATGGTAAAAAAAAAATGTGGGAGAAATTTTTGGCAAAGCACTATTTTGAAGTCAGTGGTAAACCTGGCTGCGTAGGGAGGAAGCCCCATTAGGGTTAGATGGTAAAACTAGAAGTAGTGGTATGACCAGGTCCGAAATTTAGGATGAAGTCATCCAGACAGGGGTTACAAAAGGCAAAGGTTTCATCTGTTTGAGAGAGAGATCCTGAGAGAACAAGAAGCCTACCAAACATGATTACCTAGGTTCTGCCAACCACGCTGCCAGATAGATAACCATAAGATCTTAATGAAGACTGATTTGTTGGCTGAGAGGAACAGAACTTAAATTTTACTGCGAAATATGCTAGCCACTATTTCTATTATGCTTCTAATCATCCTAATTGCATTATATGTAGCCATATATTTCCCTTGTTTTATCATTTCAAAGTTTTGTTATTCTGTAATACTGTTGGAGCAATAAATATATATTTTGTGGTACTGCTTTGTGTGTGAGGGGTTTCAGGGACCACAACCCATATCAATTAATTCTGAAGCCCAGAACACTCAGCTAGGATTTACACTTCTGTTGCTGCGTGGGGTCTGTCTATACAGCTGCTGTTTTCTTGCTTGGTCAGGTGAATCACAGGGCTTCATGACATGGAGCTTTTATCCCGAGATTGAGATGGCTCCTTCACGGAAGTTTGTGGGCTCTTTACACAATGCAGTGATCATCCCAGGCATCTCCTGCACTAAATGCCTTTTGTTCCATTTTTAAATAGATTGCAGATAAATGAGCTATCAAATTACCCTATTGTGTTCCACTTCAGTTTCCTCTGTGAAAAAAGTTAAAGCAGCAAGAAGAGGAGTGAGATCAATGAAAGATGATGGAAGACTCAGATACAGGGAGAAGGGGAGGAGGGAAAGGTCTGCACTAGCTCCAGCTTCCGGACCAGCCTCGAGGGCAGCCCCACACAGAGAGCATTGCAGCTTTATGTGGGGACCCCAGCCTTAGAGGAGGGGTGTTATACCAAAGGCTGGCCCTCTGGCGTTGCCCAGATGGCCACCCCCACCCCCTTCCCTCCGTCCAACAATCGGTTTCCAGCCTGTTGCACATCCCCCCCTTCTAAAAGGTTGAAATGCCTCTCCTAAGACTTTGTTAGTGGCAGTAAGCTAAAAACTAACATATGCTGGTATTTTCAGTAGTTTGGCCATGCCGCTTTTTGCCTTCAGCCCCACACACCACTGGAATGCGGCTCCCAAAAGCTTCTCCAGAACAGTATTTGGCCCTTGGGCTGAAAGAGATTCAACACCTCTGCCTTAGAGGTCCTACATTTAGGGTGCAATCCCATGCAGGTTTAGAAAGGAAAAGGTCCTACAACTCCCAGCATTTGCCAGCCAGCATAGGTGGGAGTTGTAGGACTTTTTCCTGTCTAAACCTGCATAGGATTGCACCCTAAATGTTTTCCATATTCTGCACACTAGTGATCCCACAGTGTACACTCTTGGACTATATTCAGGGGTATAGAAGATGCGGAAGACGTAATAATAGGGGAAAGGCTGCACAGACTGAGCAGATGGAAATGGACAGAAGGGATCAGTATTTCCAAGGAAACACCAACACTGAGTATATAGATGGAATTCTCTCCCAGTTTTTTAAATGAAAGAGAGATGAGGAATGGGATGATTTCTCATGTCAAAAGAGGGGAAATAATAGCCTCCTTTAGGTTTGAAGGGAGAAGAAAAGAGACAGACTGAAAATATGCCCTGGATGAGAAAGCATGGAAAGGACAATAGCAACAAACAAGACAGAATACATGTATGGCAGCAGGGGACACGGACCCTGTATTTTTCATAGCCTGTGATCCAGAGGGAATTTTGGCAGGTGCAGCTGATCCGCAGAGGTAAATAAACAGCTGCTTCCTGGTCCAGAATCTCCAAAGCACCAGATGCCCAACTTCTATCGCATCTGATCACCCTCAGTATACAGCTGCCTAGTAAATCAGGAAACGGTGGTCTAAGCAGAATACGTTAAACTATTTAAAATAGCACGGTTTCTCAATCCTTATGTTTGTGGGGAAACGTCTTAGAAAGAAGAAGGGGGCTGTGTGAGGGGCTTCTTGCAAATGGGGCAAGGATCCAGTGATACTTGCCATAGGACAGGTGTTGCAGAACCTCCGGACCTCAGGACCAGGGGCCAAATTTAGCCCTCCAAGGGTTCTAATCCAGCCCTCCAGGATTTCCCAGAAGGCCCACCTGCTTTCTACAGCCACCAATCCTTTCCCGGCTGTTCTGCTGTTTCCCCTCCATTCCAAAAGCTTGAAATGCCTTTCCTAGGGGTTAGTTACTGGCTGTAAGAGCTTTAAGTGAAAGGCCCTGCCCCTTTTGCCTTTGGCCCCGCCCACCGTTGGAATGTGGCTCCCAGAAGCTTGTCTGAAATGGAATTTGGCCCTCCAGATGAAAGAGGCTGTGCATCCTGCCATAGGATGTAACCCAGTCCTCCTACTGGGCTACATACTGAGAGAGAGGAGAGAGGAGTGTCTCTCTGTCTTTTGTCTCAGTACATATAATTCTTTAAAGGTTTATCCCTTGGGCACTGTAACTAAACACGCACACACATTTTAAGAGAATCTGTCCATGCTCAGAAACTCTCCACAGTATTATCTAGTTCAGCCTTCCCTCTATGTGGCACCCTCCAGATGTTTTGGACTACAGCTGCCTGGGCCATTGACAATGCTGGCTGGGGCTGATGGGAGTTGTAATCCAAAATATCTGGAAAGTGCCAGGTTGGGGATAGCTGATCTAGGAGACAATCAGTCATGTCCAGAGCACCTCCCTCAAATCCACTGGGTGGTTTCCACTCTGTCTTGACTGGAACATCCCAGAGGAAGCTGCTCCCATTCACACCTCTGACCCACTTTGCTGGGTTCTTGTTAGTACATTTTTATGACCAGTTCCTCTGCCTACATGAGGAGCCTCAGGAGTCCCAAGGAAGGTTTACTCTCCACCTGATTTGACCTTCCTCCCCCAACCCCCTTTTTGAATCACCAGAGAGAAAAAGCATCTTCCCAATGCCATTGTCTGTCTCTGAAATGTCTGCTACAGCCTACCAGGGATGACGCATGCCATAGGCATGAAAGGAAAAGCCCTGTAGGTTACTACGTCCACCTGGGGTATAATATAATGCAGCTAGTATATACATGTGTTCTTTCTTTTTATTCATAATAGTTTAAAGACATGTATATAAACAAATAAGAGCACCTCTACACCAGCCTAAAATCCCAAATTTAAAATGGGGCTTTCTGCTTCCGTTTTAAATGCAGGATCATGATGGACTCCCTTTACATGCGCTTCCTTCCCCCCACCCACTTTTCCCCCTTATCTGAGTCTTCCATTATACAGCTGCTCCTCTTATTGTGGGTTTTCCATTTGCATGAGGGAACTCAAGCGGAACTCAAGCATGGTAATTTGACGGCTCTTTATCTCCAATCTTTAAAAAAACAGACTAAAGGTCATTTAGTGGGGGAGACGCCCTGGAGGTCGACAGCATCATCTAAAGGACCCACAAACTTCTGTGAGTCACCAATCTCAATAGCAGGATAAAAGCTCCATGTTAAGGCTCAATCAACAGTACACACCAAATTAAGCAAGTCAATAGTTCCAATGTATGTTGTTGTTGTTCAGTCGTTCAGTTGTGTCCGACTCTTCGTGACCCCATGGACCATAGCACGCCAGGCCTTCTTGTCCTCCGCTCTCTCCCGGAGTGTGCTCAAGTTTCCAATGTATGTACATCATATCAAACGTATCAGTCCACCAAATGGGGAGAGCAATCTGGGGACAGAGTCTGTGGGGCCATAGGTTAATTCGGATTCCTGGATCTGATGTCAAAGTCAGTGGAGAGAACCTTACCGGCTGCCTCTCCGAGATCGCAAAGGTGACCTCGGAGCAAAGGGAAAGGGTGTGTGCCAGTGGGTGGGAAGGGGAGGGAACTGAGGAAGCAGGAAGCAAGCTGTCCCCAACCTCCGTCCTTCTCCCTCCCTGATGCTTCAGCTAGATGGGTGAAAATGCCCGTCTAACTGAAATGCAGAGCGGGGGCAGCATGGTGGCGAAAATCACCTCCCCACTCCTTCCACTCTGCATAGGATTCCCATCAGCCTTTGAGTTCAGTGGCTGATGGGAATCCCGATAGGATCATGCCCTAAGAGACTGAGGCATTTGATATGATGTATATACATTGGAACTATTAACTTCCTCTGTAATTTGGTGCGTACTATCGATTGTGCCTTATTTGTTTATATACATGTCTTTAAACTATTACAAATGCACTTCTTTTTATTCTATAGATATTAATTGACTGCAGTTCTGTGAAGTTCATTGCACCTTGTGTGTTTTTGTTGAATTCTAACTGAGGATCCTGTCTGGTTTTGTTCTTTTCTTTTTAAGGCAATGGCACATTTCTTTCATTCTTATACTGATTTAAATAAATCAGTTCTTTTAACTTCAACTCTGAAAGGGATTGAGTTTCTTTTGCATAGCATTGGCACAAAGTTTAAGCTGCCTTAGCCATTTTGCCTACACTAAAGCTTCTTTTTTTACTTTAAAAAAATTATTGTATAAATAAAATTTTTCAAAGGAACCTATGAGAACAACATATGAAGCAGCCAGCTTAGACCAACAGTTCTTCATATCAACATAAATGGGTTGCCAGCCATTGTTTAAACCACTTCCGTTGTTGCTCAAAGTTAGCACCAAACCTCCCTCCCTGGCTAGCTCTAATAATCCAACTTAGAGAGCAATCTTACCAGGATCGACGGTCGCCTCTGACCCCAGGGGCAACTGCCTATCCAGTGCAGGGCGGGAGAAGTAGTGAGGAGTAGATCTCCTCCCCACTCCCCCAGCCCTGCTTTTGCAACTAGACAGCCGATTTCGGCTGTCTAGCCGTGGGACCTCGGAGCGTGGGAAGCATCTGCCGGATAACACATCGGATGTGTCCTACTGGATTTCTGACTTCTCCACCCCAGCCTGCCCCCGGGAATGCCCCGTTTTCGCCGTTCTGTGCTGCTCTTACGAGCACAGAGCACAGGGCTGATCCATGCTGCCTACGAGGCAGCGCAAGAGGTGGTGGGGGTCGGTTCCTGGGAACTGACCTGTCCAGTGGCCATCTAGCTGCTGACTAGCAGCGATAGCATTGTGCCCTTAAATTATTTAGAACTGCAAACTCCCATTGCTTAATATACCACTTTGTCATTCTTGGGGATCACCGCAGACAGTGACTGTAGCCATGAAATTAAAAGATGCATGCTCCTTGGGAGGAAAGCTATGGCAAACCTAGACAGCATAGTAAGAAGCAGAGACATCACCTTGCCGACAAATGTTCATATAATCAAAGCTATGGTTTTCCCAGTAGCAACGTATGGCTGTGAGAGCTGGACTATAAGGAAGGCTGAGCGCCAAAGAATTGATGCTTTTGAACTGTGGTGCTGGAGAAGACTCTTATGAGTCCCCGGGACTGCTAGGAGGTCAAATCAGTCAATCCTAAAGGAAATCAACCTTGACTGCTCATTGGAAGGACAGATACTGAAGCTGAAGCTCAAATATTTTGGCCACCTAATGCGAAGAGAAAAGTCACTGGAAAAGACCCTGATGCTGGGAAAGATTGAAGGCAAAAGGAGAAGGGGACGGCAGAGGATGAGATAGCTAGATAGCATCACCAATGCAATGAATATGAACTTGAGCACACCCCGGGAGAGAGCGGAGGACAGGAAGGCCTGGCATGCTATGGTCCATGGGGTTACAAAGAGTCGGACATGACTGAACGACTGAACAACAACAAATTCTTGGGACTTGATTAGATTTCCAATGCATTGCATATACTACTCTAGTGGTGACAAACTTTTGATAAGTGAATGTTTCCTTACATTTATCAAATCTTTAAAGTTTGTTAATTAAAAAAAATTTTTTTAGGTCTGTTCTTTTCCATAAATGCATACTGTAAGTCTGAATGGGCATGTGCTGAGACTAAGGTATTAAAATATGGATGGTGGTAGTGCTACCCAGGAGCAAATAACACACAGAGTATCTTGCAGCCTCTGTCTTAACTCAAATGAGGGTGAAAGAGTGCTCATAGCACATATGGTGGCATAGTTTAATGTTGTTCATGTGGTGTGCTGTGCTTTATAGAGGTTGTTAACTGCTCGATTATTTGGTGTGCTATGTTTTATGTAGGTTGTTAGCTGTTAGTTGTGAAGAAGGGCAGGATATAAATCAAGGACGATGACAATGATGACGCTGGGAGTTCAAAATCCATGGCTCATGCAAAAATCAGTTTCCCCAACTGTGTTTACCAGAGAGTGGGAAATCGGGTTGCGACCTGTCCCTTTTGGATAAGTTTAGGATACTAAAAAGTAAGTCAATGCTAGCAGTAAGCTTTCCCAGTGCAGGGAAATCAGCTACTCCAATGGCATCCATGAAGTGGTCCCCAATGTGGCACCCGTGGGCACCTGCAAAACTTTTAAATTTCCCCCTATTTATTATATGTACATTTATATATATCCATAGCAATGAATACATATGACATGCATACAACTTTCTAGCAATTATGCATAGGCTTCAACAAAAGCGAACCAACTATCCAAGTAAGTATCCATCTGAAGGTGGCGTCTATATGCCACCCATTCAAATACTGAAAGCATTGTAAGGTCCTCAATCCATTGCATTAAAGGAAGTGAGCGTTTATCCTTTCAATGATGTAATATCAGTCTTTTCGCTATCAAAAGGGCATGGAGAATCCATTAATGCTGACCATTTGTTAATTTCCATGAAACAGAAAAATAATTTAAAAGAGCGAATAGTGAATATTAAAGACAGTTCCAGTACAAAGTGTCTCTGTGTAATAACTTCCTCCCAAAAAGAAGCAATTACTGGACACTGCCAAAACATTTGTTTAAAAGAAGCATTAGCTGTATCGCACTGCCAGCAATTAGCTGTATTAGACAATCCCTTATTAAAGAGACATTGAGCGGTCGAATAGACATGAAGCAAAAGTTTTTGCTGAATAAGACACAGCCTAAGATCCATAGACGAAATAGGTGAATGCCAAAGTGGCGATTCACTGATGAGGCATTTTATGGTGGTGCCCACAGCAGCTTCTCAAATTCCCAAATGTCCCCATGGGTCCAAAAAAGTTGGGGACCCTGACCCCAACTTATTCTTTCTGAAGAGGAGGAAAGAGAGAGGCTGTATCAGTGGGAAATGCAGTGGCTGGCTCTGCACATTTCCCTGGTCAAGGCAGGTCAAAGCTCGGGGAAGCTGCAGCTATTTGCCACACAGCGCTGCTGAGAAAGAGAGCAGAAGGACTGGGCCCCGGAGGCATCTCTCCACAGAATCCCATCACTGTAAGGGAAAGCACGGGTGAGATGCCTGCCTGTGTTAACCTGCATCTTCCTGAGGTCTCACAATGGGAAAAGGAAGGCGGCACCATTAACGCACAGCAGTGCAGCTAGGTAATTTTAGATGCTGGACATAAGGATCTTATAGGGGCCCCTTTAGACAGCCGTGTGTATTGCTTCAGCTGTGAAGCACACAGGCATCGTTTCTCTTCTCCCTGGTCCCCCATGTTTTACAATCACTTGTACATTCCCCATATGTTAGAATATTTGCCAACCCTGATTTAAAACCAAATGAACTCTGAGCATGTCAGGTTTGCATTTTAAGCTCTCTTACACCACAGCACCACCATCACTACAGGAATTAAGTGGAGTTGGCTTCTGCTGCCAAAAGCTATTCTCAATGAAAAAGAAAAGGAAAGGAAAGGTTCCTCTTGTGCAAGCAAGATTACTCATTACTGACCCCTAGAAGGACGCCATTTTTCCTTGGCATTTTCCTGGCAGACTATAGCGGGGTGGTTTGCCATTGCCTTCCCCAGTCCTAACTACCTTTCCCCCACCAAACTGGGTACTCATTTTACCGACCTCGGAAGGATGGAGGGCTGAGTCAACCTGAGCCAGCTACCTGGAAACCAGCTTCCGCTGGGATCGAACTCAGGTTGTTTCGGTTGCATTACTGCCACCTCCCACTCTGCCCCACTAAATACAACAAACTGGGACACTGGAGTGCCCCAGATCCAGTGGGATTGGCAACCCAATCCTATCCATGTTTACTTGGAAGTTAACCCCACTGAGGGACTTACTCCCACGTAATCATGCATAAAATATCAACCTTGGTCATGACTAATTTTTGCCAGATTGTTCCCCTTGTATTCTCCTCAACAGTTACAGGCCCTCCAAACACACTCCCGATTTTGCGGAAGTCCAACTTTTGCAGCTAGGATGCTTTAGGAAAAATCAAGGAAATGCAAACCAGATTTTCCCGGCTTATATCATGTACTTGGGTAGCCAAGCAATTTAAATACATGCAAACAGATACTCTTGATAAACATACAAAAGTGGCATTGATTACAGGTTCTCCCCTGAAATTGAAATTAATTATTATGTTATTGTAGCTTCCGTCTCCAAAAGATCTCTCCATCAGCTAACTCTGTTCAGTACTTTCAAAGATGGAAAGAGAATCATATGGTAACATTAAACAGCAGTATGTCCGATTACATACTTGCTACTTACCAAGCGTTTAGAAACACAGAGAGAGAGACCACGCTCGGAGGAAGTTGGCTGTAACTATAGGTATTTTTCAGAACAGCAGCCTGCCCTCGTTGCTTCCCAAGACTTTAATTGGCCGTTTTCGTTTAAGGAAGTTGATTGCAGATAACTCCTCTTTGTTTGGTCGGGTAAGAAATTTCTTAACAAAATCAACCAGCCATTCTTTGTCACAGAGACAACGTCCTAGCCACACTTATCTGGGCGTGCCCTGTTGCACTCAATGGTGCTTACTTCTGGGTAGGACTGAACTGTGCTCTCTCTTCCCATCACACAGCCTACAAGGCAGATAATGGAAATATTAAAATTCAGTGCTGATTCCAGGTTTCTGGAGTGGAGGGGGGAGGAACTCCTGGGAAAGGACACCTTCAGTGGGCCCCCATCCCTCAGTGGATCCACTTCCTTAACGCTCTCTTTGTAAATATACCCGTCAGGTTTATATCTACTTGTGGTTAGAATGTAGGACAAGGCCTGGGGAAGAGGCTGGTTCAAACCCTCACCCAACCATACACCTTACTGAGTGATGTTGGGCCAGCCACAGTCTCCCAGCCTAACCTGCCTAACAGTTTTGTTGTGAGGATAACTTTGGGGGAATACCATCAGCAGGGGTCCCCAATGCGGCACCCACAGGGCCCTCCAACAGCACCCACAAAGCTCTCCCCTCCCTGCCCCATTAAAAAAAATTGTTTGAAGAAAAATGTTGGAAAATGTTAGAGCAGCCTTCTTTCTCTTCCTTTCTAAGCAATAGCCTTGCTCTTTTTCTCCCCTCTGCTCCTTTGCCTTGCTATTTCCCTCTCCCTCCCAGCCTCTAGCCTCACTATTCCCCCCACCTCTTTAGCACAGTTTCTTTCCCTCCTAGCCTCTAGCCTTGCCCTTTCTCTACCCTTTTGCCTTGCTGCCTCCCCCTCCCAGCCTCTAGCTTTGCTATTTCTCTCCCCACCCCTTCACCTTGCTGTTTCTCCCCCTCCCAGCCTCTAGTCTTGCTCTTTCTCTCTACCCTTTTGCCTTGCTATTTTCCCTGCCTTCCCTGCCTTCAGCCTCACGATTTCTCTCCCCCACCCCTCTTTAGCTCACTTTTAACTAGCCAGGCCCCCACAGCAGCCATTATGTTACTAGCCACATTTTCCATGGGAGCCATTTTATGGTGCTGCCCACAACAGTTTCTCAAACTCCCAGATGTGCCCAGGGATCCAAAAATGCCCCTGGCCTGTCATCAACTTCTAGGAGGAAAGGGGAGTTACAAACAGCAGTGTAGTGGAACCAAGGCTTGCAGGGGCGCTGGTGTCCTCTGCCATCCCCTTCAGACTTCCCTGTTCCCACTCAGCTTAGTTGCATTTCTCACAATAGCTGGGGTCAGAGGAATGAATTTCTCCAGCAACAATGTATTGTTTCCTGTTGTAATGCAAAGTATTTTGCGGTATCTTGGTCTTGAATGCGCAATTAAGACCCCTGAGCTTTACGAAAGACCTGCTCCTGGCAAATGAAAACTCCTAGAACTGGTTTGTTGATATGGATCAACACTGTTGCCTGCAATTTTGGACTTTCCTTAGGGCTGTGGCTATGTGGACTGTCATGATGAGTGTCTGCAGTGCAAAATTTACCACTACACCACTGGTTACAAATGTAATTAATATATGTACACACACACACACACACATTATGTATATACCTAATGTTACTGAGCTCTACCTGGGCTGCCAGGGCCAGCCAAAGACATTTTGCAGCCTGAGGGAAAGGTCAAGATGGTGCCTCTCATTCCTTATATAGAAGCCAACTGGATTGGCAGTTGGATCTTACTTCACTACTGGTGGCAGGACGGTGTCCTTCACTCTACCACACCTGAGGGCAGCAGAATCCCTTAGGTGGTGCAGAACAGGTCATGTGTCACACACACACATACAGCTCTCTGTCTTCCAACACCTTAACACTGCTGTCCCTCTCAAGCACCCACCACCTCACGCAGCTGCCTTACTCTGCTTAATGGTAGGGCCGGCCCTGCCTGGCAGTCTGTTTCCCAGGGAGAGAGCTGGTGAGGAAGAAGATGGTGGTAGCTGCTGCTGCTCCTTACTGCCATCACAGCTCACTCAGCCTCCCAATCTGGGGTGTGGTAAGAAGGCAGAATGCCCCCCCTAGGTCATGTCTAGTATGGGTCCAATAAAGCCATAGACACCGGGTAAGGATCCAACGCTGTTTTATTGCTGCAGCAAGGCTGACTACAAGAAAATATACTCCAGCCCCCAGGAGACCTCAGGCTGGTGTTCTTATAGCAAGCTGATGTTACATACGCAAAAGCACGCATGCATCAGTAATTTTCCACACTGCTGCATAGACTAGTGTGCAGTGAACGAAACAGTTACTTTAGCACTTAGCAGGTGTTACAAAACCGTTAGGCAGATTCTTCTCAACTTGGCAATAAGCCCAGGACATGTGGTTACTTGATGCACACTCGGGGGTGGGGGTTACATGTTTTCACTCAAGCAGTTTATTTCTCGGAACATTTCTTGCTAATGTGACAGCTAAAAGTTCATAAACAGCATAACCATCCCATCAGCCTTAGCTAAGGTTATATAGCGGGCAAACATGGAGTCACTTTGGTCAAGCTAGTAACAACTAACCTTATATGGTCGAGCCTCTGAACCCTAACTGTCGAGATTATAAAAGGAAATGGGGAAGGAGCTTCTTTGCGCTTCTCAGGGGTAAAGGGTGGGCGGGCAATGGGATGAGTGATCGTTGCAACCGTGCCCAATTTATTTAAATGGAAGTGGCAACCTGATCCTATCCATGTTTACTCAGATGTAAATCCCCCTGAACCCAACGTGGGACTGACTTCCATGCAAATGTGCGTAAGATTTTGAGCTCGCAACAGTGACAACAAAGAGGAGGAGGAGCTCTTTGTGGTGAGCCTGCTGCAGCGGCACGGGTTTCGATGGGTGCCCAACCATAAGGACAATTCAGTCCAAGACAAAATATAAAGTGCACAGTAGCTGAATACTGTAGGTACCCTTTTCTTTGTTAGGCAGATTTCTGCTGACTGGTTAACAGATAGAGGCAGGAGCCAGGTGTGTACAAGTGTGTAAAGCAAGGGCGTCAAACTTCCTTCAGGCTGAGGGCCGAATTCTTTCAGAGACACTTTCAAGGGGCCAATCTCATGATGGACAGAAAGCAAAAGAGGGTGTGGCCAAAATTCCAACACATTTTAGCTTCAAGCTCTTCCTGCCAGTAAGCCTTAGGAGAGGCATTTCACCTTTTGATAATATGTGTGTGTGGGGGGGAAACTGCACAAAAGCTGGAAACCCTGAAAGGATTAGTAGTTGCAGGGGGGAAGAGGTGAGGCCTGGGGAAATGGCATAGCCCGCTGGGGAACCCTGGAGTGCCAGTTTTGGTCCCCGGGTAGACTAGATTTGGCCGCTAGGCCTGAGGTTCTGCCCTATGGAGTGAGCCCTGGGTGTACAGGCACACACACCTCAACACAGAAGTTTAACCTACTGGCTGATCCTTCTGTTTCTGCAGAGTCAGCTGAGGCCATGGACAAATTCCCTCTCTGCAGAAATGTACTCCTGGCCTTCTAACTGAGCATCCCTGGATGTTATTGATATTTTATTAAACAAATTATTTCCTAATCAGACATATAACACTGAGTCACCATATTAAAATTACGTTTTGCTGTCTTTTTTCTTCTTTTTATTCCCCAGGGGCTCCTGAGCCAACAGCTGTGTGGGACAGGCAGAAATTCAACAGCTGAACGTTTTCCTGGCATAGATATGCATTGAAGAGAACAGCCTCATCTGCTGAATTTCTGCATGCCCTAGACTGTTGCGGGCACAGGAGCCCTGTGAGAAAAAGGAAAAAGGAAAAAAAAGTGGTAATTCTGTGACTCACTCACTCCTATTTTTTGTCCTATGAGGATGTAAAGCAGTAATGATTTCTGGAGTTTCCCCCCATGCAGCAGCTGACAGTGTCCAGGTTTTGCTTGCGTGTGTGCAAACAAAGCTTTGTGGCTGCTTACTTTCTTTCCTTTTTTCTTTATGTGTGTTATGAATGGATGGCATTTGAAAGGGTTCGCCTGCGGATAATTGAGAGTAGAGCGTTGCTATGATCCAGAGAGTCATAAAGGACAAGTTAGCAACCAGGATTCAAGGAAGAAGGAAATGAGTGCAAAAATACAGATGGGGGGTGGGGAGGCTAGCTGCAGGTGGTGACAAAGGAATGGCTCAGTGATGGCCAAGCTGAGATCCTATTAAACAAATTTGAAATAACACTCCAGATGTAAGAAACCTGACAAAACTGCACTGGATCAGCTAAACTCGTAGGACACAACAGGATGGACCTGGAATCCCTAACTCCATACAGTATTCCCCCCACTCCTGCACCACTGTCACTGAGTGGAGACTGCTGGGTTAAGTTCAGCCCTAACTACAGTTGCCATTTGCCAAAGCTCACCATTTCCCCCCTCCCCCCTCCTCCTCTCCCCTTTCCCCTTCTGTCCTCCTCCTTGCCCACTCCCTGATGGACTGAGTTGCTTCAGCAGTGGCCCGCCTCGCTTCAGACTGCCTCGGTGCTGGTCTGATCTGCTTTGGATCTCAACGAGGTCCTGAAGCAGCCCGACTCACTTTGGTATTTGGATTCGGAACCCAAGCAATACACAGCCCTATTTTAAAGCCATGTAACTTCGTGGCCCCCCTTCATGGATCACTGCCTTGCTGTGGCGAAGGGGCTTGCGTAACTCAGTGAAGCCATAAGCTATGCCATGCAGGGCCACCCAAGACAGACAGGTAATGGTGGAGAGTTCTGACAAAATGTGGTTCACTGGAGAAGGAAATGGCAACCCACTCCAGTATTCTTGCCAAGAAAACCCCATGGAACGCATCACATGGCTAAAAGATATGACACTGGAAGATGAGCCCCTCAGGTCGGAAGGCGTCCAATATACTACTGGGGAAGAGCAGAGGGAATTTCCAAGTAGCTCCAGAAAGAGTGAAGTGGCTGGGCCCAAGCTGAAAGCACACTCAGCTGTGGATGTATCTGGTGGTGAAAAGAAAGTCCGATGCTGTAAACAACAATATTGTTTAGGAACCTGGAATGTCAGATCAATGAATCAAGGTAAGCTGGAGGTGGTCAAACATGAGATGGCAAGATTGAACATTGACATCTTGGGAATCAGCGAGCTCAAATGGACAGGCATGGGCGAATTTAATTCAGGTGACCATCATATCTACTACTGTGGGCAAGAATCCCTTAGAAGAAATGGAGTAGCACTCTTAGTCAAGAAAAGGGTGGGAAAAGCAGTATTGGGGTACAATCTCAAAAACGATAGAATGATCTCAGTACGAATCCAAGGCAAACCATTCAACATCACAGTAATTCAAGTCTATGCCCCAACCACTGGTGCTGAAGAAGCTGAGGTTGATCGGTTCTATGAAGACCTACAACACCTTCTAGAACTAACACCAACAAAAGATGTCCTCTTCATCATAGGGGATTGAAATGCTAAAGTAGGAAGTCAAGAAATCACCGGGATAACAGGCAAGTATGGCCTTGGTGTACAAAATGAAGCAGGACAAAGGCTAATAGAGTTTTGCCAAGAGAACACGCTGATCATAGCAAACACTCTTTTCCAACAGCACAAGAGGCGACGCTACACATGGAATCACCAGATTGTCAATATCGAAATCAAATTGATTATGTCCTTTGCAGCCAAAGATGGAGAAGCTCTATACAGTCAGTAAAAACAAGACCTAGAGCTGACTGTGGCTCAGATCATGAGCTTCTTATTGCAAAATTTCAGCTTAAATTGAAGAATATAGGGAAAACCACTAAACCATTCAGGTATGACCTAAATCATATCCCTTATGAATATACAGTGGAGGTGAGGAATAGATTTAAGGGATTAGACCTGATAGACAGAGTGCCTGAGGAACTATGGATGGAGGTCCGTAACATTGTTCAGGAGGCAGCAACGAAATCCATCCCAAAGAAAAAGAAATGCAAGAAAGCCAAGTTGCTGTCTGATGAGGCTTTACAAGTAGCTGAGGAAAGAACGGAAGCGAAAAGCAAGGGAGAAAGGGGAGGATATACCCAACTGAATGCAGAGTTCTAGAGAATAGCAAGGAGAGACAAGAAGGCCTTCTTAAATGAACAATACAAAGAAATCGAGGAAAACAACAGAATGGGAAAGACTAGAGATCTTTTCAAGAAAATCGGAGATCTCAAGGGAACGTTTTGTGCAAAGACGGGCATGATAAAGGACAAAGAAGGCAGGGACCTCACAGAAGCAGATGAGATTAAGAAGAGGTGGCAAGAATACACAGAAGAACTATACAGGAAAGATCTGAATGTCCTTGATAGCCATGAGAGTGCGGTCACTGAACTTGAGCCGGACATCCTCGAGAGTGAAGTCAAGTGGGCCTTAGGAAGCATTAGTAACAACAAAGCTAGCGGAGATGACAGTATTCCAGCTGAGCTATTTAAGATCCTAAAAGATGATGCTGTTAAAGTGCTGCACTCAGTATGCCAACAAATTTGGAACACTCAGCAATGGCCACAAGACTGGAAAAGGTCAGTTTACATTCCAATTCCAAAGAAGGGCAATGCCAAAGAGTGTTCAAACTACCATACAATTGCGCTCATTTCACGTGCCAGCAAGGTGATGCTCAAAATCCTACAAGCTAGGCTTCAGCAGTATGTGAACCGAGAACTACTGGAAGTACAAGCTGGGTTTCGAAGAGGCAGAGGAACTAGAGATCAAATCACCAACATTCGCTGGATCATGGAGAAAGCAAGAGAATTCCAGAAAAACGTCTATTTCTGCTTCATTTACTACGCTAAAGCCTTTGATTGTGTGGATCACAACAAACTCTGGCAAATTCTTAAAGAGATGGGAGTACCAGACTACCTTACCTGTCTCCTGAGAAACCTGTACGAGGGTCAAGAAGCAACAGTAAGAACCGAACATGGAACAACCGATTGGTTCCAAATTGGGAAAGGAGTACGACAAGGCTGTATATTGTCACCCTGCTTATTTAATTTATATGCAGAGTACATCATGAGAAACGCCGGATTGGATGAATCACAGGTCGGAATTAAGATTGCTGGGAGAATTATCAACAGCCTCAGATACGCAGTTGATACCACCCTAATGGCATAAAGCGAAGAGGATCTAAATTCTAAAGAGCCTCTTGTTGAGGGTGAAAGAGGAGAGTGCAAAAGCTGGTTTGAAACTCAACATTAAAAAAACTAAGATCATGGCATCTGGCCCCATCACTTCCTGGCATATAGAAGGGGAAGAAATGGAGGCAGTGACAGATTTTATTTTCTTGGGCTCCAAGATCACCACAGATGGTGACTGTAGCCATGAAATTAAAAGATGCTTGCTCCTTGGGAGGAAAGCTATGGCAAACCTAGACAGCACAGTAAGAAGCAGAGACATCACCTTGCTGACAAAGGTTCATATAATCAAAGCTATGGTTTTCCCAGTAGCAATGTATGGCTGTGAGAGCTGGACTATAAGGAAGGCTGAGCGCCGAAGAATCGATGCTTTCGAACTGTGGTGCTGGAGAAGACTCTTACGAGTCCTCTGGACTGCAAGGAGGTCAAATCAGTCAATCCTAAAGGAAATCAACCCTGAGTGCTCATTGGAAGGACAGATACTCATTGGAAGGACAGAAAAGGAGAAGGGGATGGCAGAGGATGAGATGGCTAGATAGCATCACTGATGCAATGAATATGGACTTGAGCACACCCCGGGAGAGAGCGCAGGACAGGAAGGCCTGGCATGTTATGGTCCATGGGGTCACGAAGAGTCGGACACGACTGAACGACTGAACAACAACAAACTTCGTGGCCATCGACACAACTTGTGGAAGTGAGTTCCATAGCTTAACTATGCACGTTGTAAAGAATTACTTCTTACTGTCTGTCCTGAATCTTCCACCATTCAGCTTTATTGGATGACCCAGGGTTCCAGTCTGATGTGAGAGAAGGCAAAATAAACATAAAAGAAAATACATGCTATTTACTAAGCACTGAGCAGGAGATAGAGAACACTTTGGGGATTTCTGTGAATCCAACCTGCAGACTGGTTTTTCACATTTGGGGTGGGAGGTGGGATTTGCACTAATTTGCATTAGTGCAAGTGCACATTAGTGCTAATATGCATTAGCTAACAGGCACCGGGACCGCGGTGGCTTAGTGGTTAAGACGCTGAACTGCAGACTGGAAGGTCGGCAGGTCAGCAGTTCGAGACCCGAGTGCTGCGTGACGGAGTGAGCTCCCGTCTTCAGTCCCAGCTTCTGCCAACCTAGCAGTTCGAAAGCAAGAAATTGCAAGTAGGTAAATAGGTACTGCCTCGGCAGGAAAGGTAACAGCGTTCCGTGCACCTCGGTGTTCAGTCATGCCAGCCACATGGCCACGGAAGCGTCTTCGGACAGCGCTGGCTCTTTGGCTTAGAAACGGGGATGAGCACCGCACCCTAGAGTCGGACACGACTGGTTGGGGACACCTTTACCTTTACCTTTAACAGGCATTAGAGTTAATGCAAATTAGGGCAAATAGAATGAAAATCTGGTTAAAACAATCTGATTTAGTCAATGAGCCGACATTGTAACAAAGCATGCCTGATAATATGCGAAGCACAGACAGAATCGATTTAACAAAATCCGTACATCCCTACTTTGTGGTTAAGGACACTGACTGCAGATCAAAACTGTTGAAGCTGATAACTGCTCTTTGCTGGCTCAATTTAGCAGATTTTTAACAAAATAAAAGCTAATTCTTTCTCACAGAGAAAACATTTTATTTTATTTATTTAAAATGTTTGTATAGTCTACAAGGCAGATGAAATAATTGTTTTAAAATGGTGCTTACTTAAGCTTCCAGTGTATGGCTGAGTGGGTCTTGAGAAAGAACACCTTCACTGGGCTCCTATCTCTCAGTGGGTCCAATTCTTCACCTGCAGGTTCCCCATGCCTTCATGAGGACATATAAAACTGAGTCACCGTGTTAAAATTAGTTTTGCCATCTTTTGTTAGGCCCTGTTCAGACGTGAAGGGGGAAAGGGCAGTTAGGGTAACAAGGGAGGGAGGGGGCTTAGCGAAACCACAATGAGCATGCTTGTAGCATGACCAGGAACCACACAGCACCACATGGTTCCCATAACCACCCCCCTCCGTGATTCCAGTGGTTCTCACGCCATGAAAATGCACACGCCAGCTGCTCCATCTGTTGCAATGCGCTGGCGACCATAGAGAAAGTCCACTCTGGCTAGAGCATCGCTGGAAGTGTGGGGTGCTCTAGGCTGCTCTCTGTATGCTCACAGCCTGTAAACCACCTGGAGCCCATTTTAAGCATTGGGAAGCATGACACACATAACGGCAAGCCACCCCAGGCCCCCTTAACCCTGCTGCTGAGGGGTTGTTAGCTGGGGTGATTTCAGAATCATGGTTAGCAGGTTTTTCTCCCCACACGTCACGCTAAGCCACCATGGTTTGCACAAATTCCCTAACCATCATGGCTTCATATGATGTGGGAACAGGTTTGTAGTGTCCAAGGGCAACCTCTACCAACCAACAGCAGTGCAACAGGAAGAAATTCAATCATTGAAGGTTTTCTTGGCAAGGTACAGCTTCATCTGCTGAATTTCTCCATTCCCTGCAGCTGTTGGAGGCACACGAGCCCTGCCAGAAAAAAAAGTATGTGGTACCTCTGTGGGGCTGTTCACATAACACGCTAACCTACACTCAATGGTTGAGTGTGGATTGTTGTTGAACCGTGGGTTAGCCTGTTTGAACTCAGGACATTTTCCACAGGATGGCTTGTTAACCATGGAGCGTGGCTTATTTGTCGCGACCAAGCCACCTTGAGAACCCTTTTTTGTTGGATTGTTCAGGCGTGAAGGGGGAGAGGGCAGTTAGGGTAACAAGGGAGGGAGGAGGCTTAGCGAAACCACAATGCGCATACCTGTAGCATGACCAGGAACCACACAGCGCCCCATGGTTCCCAATGGCTAACAAGTCACACTGGCTAACAAGCCACACTGCATGGTTAACAAGCCACCCTGTGGAAAATGTCCTGGGTTCAGACAGCATGCTAACCCATGGTTCAACAAACAACACACACTGAACCACTGAGCATGGGTAACCATGTTGTGCGAACCCAGTCACTGACTCAGTCATTATAAGGAAGTAAAGCAGCACTAATTCTGGAGTTGTCCCCATGGAGCAGGTAACAGCCTCCCTTATTCACTTGCCTACTTGCAAAGATGGCTTTGTGGTCACTCATTTTCCTTTCCTTTTGCTTTTTGTGTAGCTGAATGGATGGCATTGCAAAGGGCTCACCTTCATATGATTTACAGTAGAGCATTGCTATGATCTGGAGAGTCAGACAGGACAGGTTGGCAACCAGGATTCAGACAGGACAGGTTAGCAACCCCCAGGGGCCCCTTCTCCTGGCCACACACCCTTTCCCCCGACGTTTGATGGTTTCCTGGTTTTGAGTGTTGTTTCCCATTCTAAAAGGCTGAAAAATCTCTCCTAAGACTTAGTTACCAGCAGGAAGATCTTTAAACTGAAATATGCTGGTATTTTAGGTACTGCATCCCTGCCCTTTTGCTTTTGATCTTACCCACCACTGGAATGTGGCACCCAAGAGCTTCTCCAGAACTGCATTCAGCTCTCAGACTGAAAGTGGTTCAACACCCTTGCTGTGGCTGAAAAGCCAGAGTCATTGTGCCAGAAGCACAAGGTAAGCAGACAGTTGTGCAGCAGTTGCTCATATAATTAGAAAACCACCAATCAGTGGTTGAGGGAAAGAGGGTGGGGCCACCTAGAAGACCTCTGAGGGCCAGTTGGGGGAAAGGGGCAGGGCCAGGGGAACGAGGCATGGCCCTCTGGGGGTTCCCAGAGGTCAAGATTGGGGCCTGTCCTGTTCTGGACTGAGCAGAAGCCCACAGGGCTCAGTACAAGGCAGCAAAGCAACAAAGCAGGCGACAATGCAAAACTGGCCAGAACTTGCAGCACCCAGAGAGCTCCTTACGTGAGCAACTTGCTCCAATGAGGTCTGAGGACAAACTGGAATCTTTTATGCTAAAGTCCCAGGCGGCACCCTTTCCTACAAAATGGAAGCCTTAAAGGGACAGGCCTTTGGCCTGCAGCCTCACACTCTTCCATCTCTCCAAGAGCTCATGCCTGGCACACTGCCGGTGTTGGTGCTTCAGCTCCATGGAATGTAGGGCTCCTGTAGAAGGGGGTGCTGGCCCAGTGCTGGAGCTAGGCTTAGGGGTCTCTGGCAGCTCTGCAGTGGTGCTCAGACCTGGAGCTTCTTCTGTCGGAACCACTGGTTCTTTGGCCTTGGGGTCCATGTCACTTCTGGACTCCTGGGTCATGACAGGGCCCCAGGAGGGACAGGTTGGGTCAGGCTGGTCGGGGCGGAGATAGGGGATGGCACCTGGTGGATTGGGGAATAGGGAGCCTAGGTATGCCTGGAGGTTCAGAACTTGAGGATGTGGAGGAGGAGAAGGACGTGATAGCTCAGGATTGGGACAATCCTGCTTGCCTACCTACATTTGTTTAGAACCTAACGGCCAGATTTTGACACCAGTTCTGAATCTGCAGATACTCTTAGGTTACAATCATAAACACTCTTAGGAAGGCCTACTGAACTAAGTGGGACTTGCTTCTGAATAGACAAGTATAGGATTGTGCCATCCGGTGGAGCTGGTGGATCCGACGTCAGTGGTGCGGTGAATCCACTCCGGGTTTCAGTCAGAACTCTAAAGGAGCTATCCAAGGTGCTCTGCAAGGTGCTCTACACAGCACCTTGCAGAGCAACTTGGATAGCTCCCATAGAGTTCTGATTGAAACCTGGAGCAGATTCACCGCACCACTGACGTCGGGGCTACCAGCCTTCGCTGGCACTGTCAATCTTGCAAGAGTCCTCTTGACCTCAAAACAACACTGCTGATCCTCTCTAATATGGGGAACTAAATTACACAGATCCCTGGACTCCTCTGAGGACTCCCTTATATAGCTAGTATGTGCAAAGAGTTCTGGATGAACAAAACGACCTCTAACTGTTTTATTTATACAGTTACTTGATTCTTGCATCTTTGGTCCTAAAGAAAGGCCCTCAGAGGGGCCCGCAAGTTGTATATTAAAAGCACACAAATATTTAACTTTTCTTTAATGCTAGCACTCCCATATAAACACATCTGTGTTAAAAATGTTATGGGGTTTGGCTTTCTGTTTCTTAGAAGTAAAAACAGATGGACACTTCGTTGTTGTTACTTCCCATCGGAAAAGATAGCCTCGCAGATGATAACAGAGGGCAGCAACGTAACATTGATGGATTTATCATCCAGAAAAACAAAGTGAAACACCAACAGCAACCTTAAACGCCATAACAGCAGTTTTAAAAAGCCAAGTTAAAAGGATGTGTCTTGACCCCTTTGCTGAATGCATAGAGAGTGCGAACCAGTCACAGCTCCAAAGGGAGTGTATTCCAGAGTCTGGGAGCAACACAGGAGAAAGCCCTTTCCTAGTGCCCAACAAGCAGGCCTGTGTTGAAGATAAGCATAGCATTTTAGCCCCATGTATAATCAATATAAAATACTAGTTAAAGGCTCTTGCTGTAGCCACTAGATGGCATTACATGTCTCCATGTAATGGTTTGCTATGCAATTATCTGTGTGAATTTCAAAATACTTCTCTCCCCACCCCCCGGCCTCCTTGCCCCTTCCCATGATTTGCAGGAGCAGAATAAATTATGCAAAATAATTACATTAATCATCATAATTCATGTGGCTCTTAGAAAGTAGCGTGTCATAGTACACATTTTGAGATTTAATACAATGGAATAATTGTGACTATTTCTATCCCACTCCTAAAAGAGCCTGGAGAAGTGTACAACATAATCGTAAAACCAGATAATATAGTCAGTGAAACTGCAAGTACAACAAACAGTCTATAAAATCAATAACAAAATACAATCCATGCTTAAAACAAAGAAAAACACAAACTGAGAGTAAAAGTGGTTATACATTAATATTATCAATAACAAACCTAGGCATTACATGTTCAAAGCCCATCATCAAAAGAAAATGTGTCTTCAATTTCTGTCAAAAGATACATGCAAAGACAGAGCCTGACAAATTTCAGTTGGGAGCGCATTCCAGAATTGTGACCCACTTTGCATGTATTCTAGGGCTGTGTGTATTCAATCTGTGCCTTCTTCAGCCTTGACTATGGGCTTCTTCACGCAGAGCTTTTATCCTGCTATTGAGAATAGTTACTCACAGAAGTTTGCGGGTCCTTTAAATGACAGCGTCAGCCTCCAGGGCATCTCCTGCACTAAATGACCTTTACTCCATTTTAAAAGATCGGAGATAATGAACTATCAAATGAACTACCGCACTTGAGTTCCGCTTGAGTTCCCTCATGGAAAGAGGAAAACCCGCAATAAGAGGAGCTAGACCATAGCACCATCAAGCAGCTGTATAATGAAACATATGGAAGACTCAGAAAAGGAGGGAAAGGAGGGGGAAAAGGGGGAGGGAAGGAAGCACTTGTAAAGGGAGCCCATTGTGATCCTGCATTTAAAACAAAAGCAGAAAGCCCCTTTTTAAATGCGGAATTCTAGGCTGGTGTAGAGATGCTGTATATCAGTAGGTTATGAGTCTTTCTTCTGCCCTTTTCTCTAAAGACATCTCAAGGCTTACACTACCACGACCTTATCTGTGTAGTGGTTTTAACAAGAGAAGATGTCAGTCCACCCATATTTCCTCCGCTTCTGTTGCCAGGTTCATCATGGTAGTTTTCACGTTCCAGAAGTTCAGCCAGAGATAGGCAGTGCATATGGGGGAATCCTCTCTCAGTTTCACAGGAAATTCAGTTCTAGCATCTCCTGCTGGGACTTAGGGCATCTCTACACTAGCCTAAAATCCCACATTTAAAACAGGGCTTCCATTTTAAATGTAGGATCACAACAGACTGCTTTTTCACCCACTTCCTTTCCCCCCTCCCCTTTCCCCCTCCTTCTTCCCCTAATCTGAGTCTTCCATGTGTTTCATTGATCTAGCTCCTCTTCTTGAGGCTTTTCCTTATTCACAGAGGGAACTCAAGAGGAACACAAGTGGGGTAATCTGATACCTCATTATCTCCGATCTATTTATAAACGAAAGGTCATTTAGTGCAGGAACAGCCCTGGAGGTTCACAACATCATCTAAAGGGGCCACAAACTGCTGTAAGTTAGCAATCTCAATAGCAGGATAAACGCTCCATGTGAAGGAGCCCTGAATGTTGTAGGAAAGCATTTTAATGTTGATTGTGTTTCCCACAAACATTTTCTCTCTTTCTTGGTTCTCCCCACTTCCTTTTATCATTACAACAACCCCCTGAGGCCAGTTAGGCCGAGAGATAGTGACTAGTCCAATATCCTGTGGTGAGCTTCATGTCTGAATGCGGGATTTGAACCCAGGTCTCCCCACTCTCAATCTGACACTAGAATCGCTACATCACACTGGCACAGGGGCACTCAAGGTGTAAGAGGCAATGATCTGAGATTACTTGTCAGGGGTCAGATTGTTCCTGTCAGTATGAATATGTGAACTCAGCGTGCACAAGAAAGAGGAAGATGGTTATCTAATGCTTGAGCAGTCAGAAGCGTAATTTCCTTTGCCAGTAATATATTTTCTCAGCAAATTTATTATGAAATAGATTGCAAATATAATAGCATGCAAACATTGTAGACAGACTTCAAAAGAAGATTAAATATGAAGATACTCTTCCTCCAGAAGCACCACATTTTAGAGAGGTGGAATCAGTGAATCATATCTCCACTCCTGTTGTTTAAAGATGTTGCCATTTTCACACAACTCATCAGTGGCCTGAATTAGTATTCACAGCAGAAAGCAGTTTTGCATTCCAATGCAGCTTTCAGGCTGCATTGTTTCTGCATGCAAGAGGCAGGTTAGGATCCTGATTAGGTTACTTCTTGGATAGGTTGCCATAGGGTCAAGATACACTAGTGTTTTATCCTGGTACTGTAACGTGTGACTAACTTGTGCAGCACGCGACACACGCCCCAGCCTGTTGTCATTCCATTTCTCTCAAACCACTTTTACTATGATTGTTTTCACTGACTGAAGTGTCCATGTTCTACCAAATCATGTGTGCTCCAATCTAGCAGTATTATAACTCTTACCGGCGAGAGTGGCTTTAAAGCTGTAGAACCTGTTGTACAATATTTCCCCCTACCTTCTCTTCCCCACCAGTCCTCCTCGTCCTCCATCCCTTCCCTGCTTTTTCCTTGCATAATTTTGATGGAATTTGCAGTTAGGAAATTAGTTATATTGTTTTAAAGGGTATTTGTCATGGCGCACTTACATACTGCGCAGCTGTGAATATTCACACAAGTAATTTGTAAACCTGCAGCCCTGCACAGCTACAAAGGTGTGCGTGCAATTAATGGGAATAAAGAAAGAAAAAGAAAACTGGAAAGGCAGCATGACCTGTTTCTACAGCAGCACTATACTGTGGCTTGTGGCATGCACTCTGGGAGTGTCTACATGAGAACAGAATGAGAATCACGTAGGGGTATAATCTGGATTTCCATGAAATCAGCTTAGGTCCATCAGCGGCATATGAAGCAAGAAAAGCAGAGTAGACAGTACCTAAAAACACGCTTTACAAAGGCCAAATTGCTGTTGAAATCACCTTACTTTGGGGCAGAGTGGGAGGAGTCCATAGCAGAAGTGACCGTCATCAACCCCATTGATGCTGCTTAGCCAATGAGAAAGGCTTGGTCCCCATCCTTCTCCATGCTCCTCTGCTCAGGGAAGTTTCACGGGGAAGTATTCCGATTGTTTTCCCTAAGCCAGCTGCAAGGCTGCTGCTGTTCCTGCCTCTGCTTCCTGACCACAAACTAAGCTTCCTCCTCCTGCCCACACTTTTATGAATGGGAGAGAAGAGGTAGTTCCCCCTGAACCCCAAAAGAGTACTTTTATGAATGAGGAAGGCAAGCTAGTTACTCTGCCTGTGGAAGGAAGCAACACTGAAACCCCGAAACAGCACACTGTCACTTTAATGAATGAGAAAGGCAGGCGAGTTACTCTGCCTATGGAAGGAAGCAATAGGGAAACCCCTGAAGCCCCAAAACAGAGCACTGTCACTTTTATGAACGAGGAACACAGGCTAGTTACTCTGCCCGTGGAAGGAAACAATACGGAAACCCTGAAGCCCTGAAACAGCGCATTGTTGCTTTAATGAACGAGAAAGGCAGGCGAGTTAAGCAGTGGGAAACAAAGCCCCCCAAAAGTGCAGCAAAATGTGCAGAATCACAGCAGCAAATAATCAGACATGAGTGTCCATTGTGAGTAACAGGCTCACTTCCCTCCGCATCCCCCCTTTCTGTGCTCAGTGATATGCGAGGAGACAACCAGTTCCTTCCCAACCTGGCGCCCTCATTTTTTTTTTTTGTGATGTGGAACAAATTAAATTCAAAATAAACCGGGGCAATCAGCTGTTCCCTTACTTCCAAGTAGGCGTGCTGAGCTTGTGTTTACCCTTGGGTGGGCATTCTGCTCTTTGCTCAAGTGCACTTGAGGGCAATGAGTTCCCCAAACCCCGACGGCTGCCATTCTGCAAAGCAGCGATGCGGTGGGGAAAGAAACACAACAAAAGGTGCAGCCCACCTACTGTGCTGCAACAGCAGAGCCCCCCCCCCAAAAATCACATGTAAGAAGCCGCATTTAATATGGGGATATGGGGCACACTGCACTGGAAGCGGGCTTAAAGGGAAAATGCGGCGCAAAACGCCTCTGAAAAAGCTCCGGGTTTCAGGCTGGAAACAGCGGCTTTGTTGTAGAGTGGCCACAATGTCATGTGTCCCTAATGACTTTAAGCCACAGCAGCACTGGAGAAAACCTCCCATGTGGATGGGCCCCCTGTTATAAATGCATAAAACACAAGTGAGCTTTCAAACTCCTCCTCCTTCTGCTGCAGTTACAACAGTATACGTTGGTCTGTGGAACTTGATCGCATTATAAACACAGTGGGCACCTCACCGTATTCCTTAACGAGCGCCACAGAGCAGTAATGGGGTTTGAAGGGGGGAAAGTCCGGCATAGTGGTGCCTCAAACAAAATGGTGCTCTGCTATAGATCATCTCATAGCGAGAAGCACATTCTATCAACTTTGGTTGATACACCTGCCTGGAAGAGAGGGATTTGACAATTGTGGTGCATGCTCTGGTAGTCTCTCTAATGCACTTTACATGGGGCTGCCCTTGGAAATTATTTGGAAGCTTCCAGCTAGTCCAGAACGCGGGAGCTGGGCTGATTACTGGCACTGTTACAGAGCACAAGTGGGACCTGCAACAAAATGTTGCAGTGTGTTTTCCTATTTAGTGCTCCAACCAGCCAGTCCTCCTTGCCTTCTTTGAGTATACTCCATCCGGTTCCCCACCTCCAAGAGACACCAAGCAGTCTTTGGCCACTGAGCACGCTCATTCCTCATTGGGCGACTGTGCGTGTGTCTATGTGTGGGTCCTGTAGATTCTTTCTACTTCTGTAAACCTTGGAGTTCCTTCCTCTTGTATGTATCTCAGCAGCTCCATTTTGGCACCTGAGTTTACTATTAGTGTATATGAGTGAGGTCCCACAACAAAATGTTTGTGTGTGCAAGAGCAGAGGGCTGTGAAGGCACAGATCCAGTTGCCTCTCATCTGGCTTGATCCTGCCTTCAAAGCTTCCCCATCTCAGGTTGCCCAGAGTGAGAGAGAGAGAGAGAGAGAGAGAGAGAGAGAGAGAGAGCGAGCGCAAGCCCCGTCATTTGAGGAAGGAAGATTGTGCCTGCTTTCTTTGCCTGCTCCATCCACTTCTCTTTCTTCTGCAAACTGTATGCATGCAGTGTCCTTGTTTTCCTTGTTTGTTTCTTTTTTACTGTACTTCTGCAAATTTTGGGGTTCCCCAAGCATGCTGATACCTTCCTTTTGTATGTGGGCTACATAAGCGGCACACTCACCCCATGAAGTTGGGAAATAAAGGGAATATGGTATGTGACACTATTTATTCTCTATGAGTCCCGCTGCCTGCCAGTTTGGGGGCAGGGGCAGACTCAAGGAGCCGGTATTTACCTCTGAAACCCCTCATAGGCTGAGTCCAGGATATTTGAGAGAACAGCTTCTTCTGTATGGACTTCCTGTCCACTGAGATCTAACTTCTCTCCTAGAATTATTCTCATGTTACCCTTTCTTCTCTTTTCTCCGCATATGATTTCCAAACTTACTTTGTAAGCTTCTCGGGGCATTTATGTTATTCCATAAAGCAGCCTTCTTCAACCTGGAGCCATCCAAGTGCATTAGACTACAACTTCCAGGATCCTTGACCACTGGCTTTGTGAGACTGGTCATTGCATTTTGCGAGTTACATTTGATTTTATGTGTTATGTACGGATCAGCATTTATGTATCTATAGTTCATATTAGGTTTTAGGTGAATGGGTTACTGTAATATGAATAATGATAGGCTCCAGCAAGGCTGTGAGCTATGGAATATTAGGGGTCTCAGAAACCATGCCGAAAGCACTTCTGAAAACTGGGTGACGAGGCCCTCACAGTCAGCGAGTGTCGTGTCTGCAATTACAGCATCCTGTAGAACAGTGGCTTGAAACAGCCCTTGTAACACCCTGTGGAATAGCAATTAGGTCTGTGGGCAGCTCACCCCAGACCATTGTGCCCTCTGCAATAAGACCGTCTGTTGACTTGTGAGTCTGTGGTCAAACGTCTGTGAGAGACAGCAGCAACTGTGGATTTATAGATGTGGGGTCAACAGCCAAACTGGTCACGAGGTAATGCCAGGACAGTAGACTAATGGTCAATGGGCATGCAGTGACTATGGACCAATGGATATAAAAGTGGGCCTGAGATCGGCCCAATTCGGAGTTCTCATAACATGCCAGTATGGTGTAATGGCTAGAGTGTTGGACTGGGAGCCAGGAGATCTGGGTTCTAGTCCCCACTCGGCCATGGAAGCTCACTGTGTGACCTTTGGCCAGTCACAGACTCTCAGCCCAGCCTACCTCACAGGGTTGTTGTTGTGAGGCTAAAGTGGAGAGGAGGAGGATTATGTTCGCCACCTTGGGTTCCTCAAATAAAGGTGGGATAGAAATGTAATAAAATAAATAAATAAATAAATAAATAAATAAATATCAGGAAGATGCAGATCTTGAGACCCCATCATCTCCGGAGCAAAGTCTCACTGAGTGGGGTTGGCCTCCCATTGTAGCAAGGGGTGAGTATGATTGGATAGGGACCAAATTCTTTTTCTAGGATATCTGATATCTGTGATTTGAAGTGCAAATTCTCTATATGCTATTGGTGTAATTAGTAAAGCAATGTCAGATTAGAAGAGCTCTTGTGTGCAGCCTCATTACTCCAACTCTTTCAAGCTCCCAGGTTTGATTGGGACTGATCACCCCATATCAGGCAGATTTGGTGATAGTTTATAGGAGCTGAAGTCCAAAACATCTGGAGGGTGCCAGATTGAAGAAAGCTGCCATAAATCACCACATACATCCAAGGCACTATATAAAATATACAGGTGATTATCTTATCCTTCAGGTTGAAACACCAACTGCACAAAAGTAGAAGACTGAGAAGAAATTGTGAGAAATATTGCTTTTTCTTTAGAGTACACAACGTATCAATTTCAAGAAACATTACAGGTGAGGTAAGCTACACTTTTAATTATTCTCAACCCATTTCCAGTAACACTATTACACAGGGGTGTGTGTGTGTGTGCATGTATATTTAAAGACTATACTGCTTTCCTGGTAATAACAGCCAGTGTATCAGCTTGTAGAGAACAACGTATTGTTCAACACGATGGCTGACTTGATTTTGAAAGGTGACGCTGAAGCATACTTGGATAGGACACACACTTGCTGAATAAAGGCAGATCTGAAAGAGAAGGAAGAATCCACATTCAGAGACGGGGACTTCCTTGGACAATTGATCTATTTGTTTTTCATAGAATCATAGAATAGTAGGGTTGGAAGGGGCCTATAAGGCCGTCGAGTCCAACCCCCTGCTCAATGCAGGAATCCAAGTCAGAGCATCCCTGACAGATGGCTGTCCAGCCTCGTCTTGAATGCCTCCAGTGTGGGAGAGCCCACCGCCTCCCTAGGGAATTGGTTCCATTGTCGTATTGCTCTCACAGTCAGGACACTTTTCCTGATGTTCAGCTGGAGTCTGGCTTCCTGTCACTTGAGCCCATTATTCCGTGTCCTGCACTCTGGGATGATCCAAAAGAGATCCTGGCCTTCCTCTCTGTGACAACCTTTCAAGTACGGGAAGAGCACTATCATATGTCCCCTCAGTCTTCTCTTCTCAAGACTAAACTTGCCCAGTTCTTTCAGTCTCTCCTCATAGGGCTTAGTTTCCAGTCCCCTGATCATCTTTGTTGCCCTCCTCTGAACGTCTGCATCCTTCTTAAAGTGCGGTGCCCAGAAATGGACACAGTACTCCAGATGAGGCCTAACCAGTGCTGAGTAGAGAGGAACTAGTACTTCCCAGGATTTGGAAGCTATGCTTCTATTAATGCAGCCCCAAAGAGCATTTGCTTTTTTTGCAGCCACATCACATTGTTGGCTCATATTCAGCTTGTGATCTACAAATATTCCAAGATCCTTCTCACTTGTAGTGTTGTTGAGCCAAGTATCCCCCATCTTGTAACTGTGCATTTGGTTTCTTTTTCCTAGGTGCAGAACTTGGCATTTATCCCTATTAAATGTAATTCTGTTGTTTTCTGCCCAGCACTCCAGTCTATCAAGATCACTTTAAATTTTGTTTCTGTCTTCCAAGGTATTGGCTATCCCTCCCCTTTTGTGTCATCTGTAGATCTGATCAGCATTCCCTGCACCTCCTCCTCCAAGTCATTAATAAAAATGTTGAAGAGCACTGGGCCCAGGACTGAGCCCAACTTTCTGCAAGTGGCTTTGAGAGCCCCCCTGGTAGAAAAGTGGGATATGCATTTAAACAGAAACAAGCAAGTATTAGGGCCAAACAAACTCTAATGACTGTGTTGTTGTCATTGCTGTTGTTGCTGTTTATTAACGACAACAACAACAACAGGAAAGATACTTGGGGAGAAGGCAACTTTGGGGAGGCGATTTTATTCATTTTTTTTAACAAAGGGTTTAAAAAAACCTTTCCTCACTTCTTATGTCTCTGGGTGGTTGCTATTTAAAGTTTAAAAAACAACAAAACCACCACACACACAAGGCCAAACCTATACATTTAACATAACATGTAATTGGCCTTATGACAGAAGGTGTGTCAGTGGATAGAAAGTTTGTATATTGCAAGAAATATGGGTGTGTGTGTGTGTGTGTGGATGTGTACGTACACACAGAGTGTGTCTCACCCCCGTAGGATGCATTTCAGTGAGGGCCAAGGCAGGGTCACATGACAGGCTTCACACAGCATATTCATAATGGCAGCCAGCTCACACTGCAGCTCCTCAAGGGTAAACTAACCCCCAATCAGCTGTCATGTCATGCAAATTGGCCCAATATGTTGTTGTCAGGAGAATCCATTTCCCCCCAGATACTGTGAGGGAACAGGGAAGCCTGAGTGGGGTGGCAGGTGACATCATTAATTTCAGCCATTCATTTATTATATTTCTATACCGCCCCATAGCCGAAGCTCTCTCCTAATCAAAACGTCCCAGAGCTTCGGCCCTGCAAGCCCTGCATCCACTACAGCACTGTGCTTGAGTGTCATGGAATTCTGGGAAGTGCCGTTTATATTTTTAGGTGCTGCACTTAAGGGCTTAGAGGAAACATGGGTAACTTTTCCAGTTGTACGCCTGATGGATAACATTAAGCCCTGTAAGTGAACAAACCTTTTTAGAAGATCCCCATATCTTTCCTCTTATTGATGTCTCTCTTGAGTTGGCAAAGGGAACAATGGGGGCAGCACATGGTGGTGAAGAAGTCCCCCAAGAGGGATCCCTGTAAAACAAACAAAAAAGCATTTAACCCAGCTGTTGGTATTTTGGATGGCAAAAAAACAAAAAAGACAGCAAGGCTGGGCAGAAGGTAAATCTGGATCTACTGGTAGAGCTTTGGGTGATCTGCAAGGATTTCCGACTCCCAATTGTTTAACAATAACAACAAAAACATGACTCCTCCCATGCCCTAATTATGCTGCTGACGTTAAGCAATTTTGGGAGTAGATTTTTCTGTAGAAGGACTGTGAGGTCTGTTCAGGTCTGTACTCAAAACAAATTCCTTGGGCTCTGAGTGCTTTAATTGTAAGTTACTGGGTTGTTACTGGAAACAGGAAGCAGCGCATGTCCCTGCAATTCATGGGTTAATTCACTGAAAGCCACTAAGTCCGAACATGGTCTTAGAATCTGAATGATGTACAAGCTGAAAGCCAAACTGAAATGACTCTGTTGCTTGCACAAGTTTTTATCAGCGATGAAAAATTATTTCCATTTATGACAAGCATACCAAAAAAACCAACAGTTTGCTTATGTATTTACATTGCCCTCTTAATTGTCCACTTCCCCTCAATGATCTCACCACACAGTTACATTTAATTGGCTATAATACCATCACAATATCTTCCTGTTCGGTGCATGATTTCTAATTGGGTGGCATCACCCATGAGACTAATCCTGGAGCCAATCTACATGGCCAATTTAATGTGGAAGGAGAGCACATCAGGGTCGTTTGCAACAGGTGATGCCGTCGCCAGTCCATAGCCAACCAGCAGCTTCCCTCTTGAAAAGCCGCATTTTTGGAAAGTCCTGTTAGCCCATATTTTTTTTACTTAAAGCGGCTCCCCAGCGGTTCTGCTGCAGTGTGCCTCATCCCCTCGCATTAAATCCTGAGCATGCCTCTGTGACATGGCTGTGACTTGGCAGTGACATGGTCAAGGGGTGGGGCTGCCCCTCCCCCCATTCACTCTTTTCCCCATTGGCTATGACTATGTTTCCCATTCAGAATACCGCAGTTGCACATTTTTTAGGAGTCAGGATAGCGAAGTAGTTGCTTTTGCCAATCAGAGTAACTAGCCTGCCTTTCAAATTCATAAAAGCACTACAGCGCTGTTTCTAGCCTTCACAATGGTGCAGTAGAAGCTTTTGTGATTCACAGCTTTATTTCAGAGCGCAGTAGCTGGGGGGGCCGGGGTGGACAGGGCAGGAAACAAGCCTCTCTCATTCCCCGAGTGGCACCTCTCACTAGGGTGGAGAGGCAGCTTATTGGGGGGGGGGGCACTGAGCTTGCTTACAGCACTTCCTCTCCTCCCCAAATCAGCCTCCAGTCAGATAAGTTCAAATATGATCCTGGTATGAGACTGAACAACATCATACATGCCCAGCAATCCCAGTCTATCCAGAAAATGGCGGGGGGTGGGTGGGAAGGTTCATGGTATAAAAGTTCCAGCCATGGAAAGGGAATGCAGACAGAGCAAGGCTGTGATCCTCTGCGCTTTCCCCAGGGAGTAAGTCCCGTTTAATATGATGGGACTTACTCCCAAGTAAAAAGGCACAGGATGACACTTCATGGCTGCAAAACTCAGGCACACTGCCTCCCTTGAACGACATGAGTTTCACTTCTGAGCAGACACATGCATAGGGCTGTACCACATGAAACTAAAGTACAGCAGGGCTCCCAGCACTGGCCACCCCTTCTCCTGATGCTCGCTGTATTGTTTACTTTTCAGCAGATCTTATATTTTTAACTGTTATCTGACATTTAATTTTTTAATGGTTTGTAACCTGCCCAGAGAACATTAGTTATTGGGTGGATTAGAAATGTATTAAATAAATAAGAGCATGCCTTTCTCTGTGTCTGTCTCTCTGTCTCTCTCTCATATGCAAACACACACACAATGGGGAGGAAGGAAGCCGAACAATGGGATCGCAGTGAAGCCACGGTTCACTTCCCCAGTGCCCAGCTGAGGAATGCACCAACTGGAGTGTTCCTCGGCTGTTCCCAGCACTCATCAGTTGAGCAGTGGGGAGGAGAGGAGGCAAATGAGCTGGGGAGTAGGAAGATGGTCCGCAGGCTGCACTTAAGTTGGCTGCGGGCCACATGTGACCTGCAGGAGATGGGATGCCCACACGTGAAGTAGAGGCTCACCCTGCCTCCCCTGCCCTGCACCTTTGCTCCATGCTGTACAAACACCTGGAAAGTGATTTGATGAGAGATGGCAGTGTGCACTTTAGGATGGCTCTGTCATGCCACCTTCACCTCTGTGGAACTAGTATCGGTCACACTAGCTTCATAAGCAGAGCACATCTACACTGGACTTAGGCTGGCTTAACTGTCCTTCCTTGTCCCCAAGGCACCCTGGAAACTATAGTTCTGTAAATGATGGGGTAAACAATCTGTGAGAGAATTCACAGCACCCTTGTCAAACTACAATCCCTACAATTCTTTTTGGAAAGCTATGGTAGTTAAACCAATATAAATGCACCTAATATAAATGGATAGTGTCTATATGTGCAAATTAGGATAGGTGATCTCATTACCAGCTTGTAATGTTAAGATGACCTTCTACAGGCAGCAACAGAAAGGCACACGCTTAAAGTGCATCTTTTATAAAAATACACAAAATTCAAGAAACCAGAGAGGGCAGTAAAGTTAGACGATACACTTACTGGGATGCCATATTTTGTCCGGTAGAGAGACCTCATTGCCATGGTTGGTCCACAGAGGCAGCATTCATCCATATCTGAAGCAACTTGGCATCCCAAACACAGGGCGCAAAAGGTCCCACAGAGGCCTAGATAGAGCCAGAGCAGAGCATGAAAACCAAACCCTCTCTAGGACATCACGTGAAAGAGTGTTGTGTTGATACAAGTTAAGAACATAAGAAGAGTCTTGTTGAATCAGACCAAAGGCCTGTTCTATGCCTCTGGGAAGCACACAAACAGAACATGAGGGTAACAGCACTTTCCTGTACATGTGCCCCAGTAACTGGCACTTTCTGTTAATTCAGAGCCATCATGACTAGTAGCTAGGGATGTCAGAAAAATCCGCAATGGATTCAAATGAGTTCGGATTTCTATGAATCTGACCTGTAGATTCTACAGCGGACTGGCTTTTCCCAAGTCACGTGGATTCTGCGGACTGGTTTTTCACTTTTGGGGGGGATTTATGCTAATTGACATTAGCGCATATGTGCATAAGTGCAAGTGCATATTAGCACAAGTGCAAATTATTTTCGCTAATGCAAATTAGCACAAATCAAACAAAATTCTGGTTAAAAAAATCCAGTTCCATCAATGAGTGGATGATGGAACAAAAGATGCCTGACAATCCCCAAAGCACAGACGGAACAGATTTAATCAGATCCATACATCCCTAGTAGTAGCCTTAACCTCTATGAATTTGTCTAATCACTTTTTCAAGCCATGACTACAACTTGTAGCAAATTCCATCATAAGGGATTTACCCAAGTACAGTATAATTTATAAGACTTACGAAACACCACAGATCACAAATTCTAGTACAAGGTCTTGGGGCGGGGGGGACTCACTCGTACCACCCTCCATTTTGAAAATTTATCTACCCTCTGTTCCCTGCCTTTTTGACAGCTATGTCCATCCACCCTATGCTAAGTTTTAGGACATCAGCAGAGGGCTTTATTTCTCAGTTTCATTGCCACAGGACTGTAGGGCCAATGAGACAGATGGTATGCTGTGACAACAATTTTTCTGGAGGTGTCTAAGATCATACACGTCTTTGTGGTGCAAGTGGATATGTGAAGATGGTGCTTATCTCCAGTTGCCCATCTGATATGAATCCAATCTACAGAATTGCAGTCATGCAGATGCCGCCACAATCTTGGGCATGCCAGGACAAGCTTGGTAGGAAAAAAAAAAAAACAGGTTCTATGGCGATGACTGGTGGATGGAGTTGGTTTATAATACAAAATACGATCTCCATACGCAGAGTGCATATTGATCCTGCCACTCCCAACTCAGTGAGTCCCTCCCTTAGTAAACATCTGTTGTCTGAATGACAAAGTGTTATTTCCACCATGAAAAGCTTCTGGGCTGGAAAGGCAGCAGTTTCCAAATGCTAACTCAACAAAGCTATGACAACCCCACAGTGAAATATTTGCAAGGCTACTCACATACTCCGCAGTCACTAAAGCAGTCAAGTAAATCCGTTTGCCACTGGGGGCTTTGTTGCTGGACAACCACGACCTGTGGCTGACTCACAATCACCTGAGTGTTCATTTGGGCAGTTGCTGGTTAAAGCAGGGAGAAATAAGACGATTAAAACAAATGTAAAACAAACAAAAGCATCACATGTCCTGAAGTTATGATGATACAGCACAAGGAATGTATTTCAACAATGCTGGCTCCAGGTTTCGGAGGGCCCTTGGACGAGACATCCTCCATGGGACCCATCCCTCAGCGAGTCTCCCTTCTCACTGCTGCTCTTGCACTTGCCCCACAGCTCTTGCTCCTCCACTTTTTTCGTATCGTTGCTGCCACTTGCTTGCCTGACAAGCAGAGAGCCAGGGAGCAAGTAGGCGGCAGCATCTGCTGCTTCTCCTTCTCACCACCATCGTTGCCTGGGCCAGAGTGAGAGGCAGGTAAATACGCAGATTGCAATGGTGAAGAGGAGGAGCAAGTCCAGGGGGCTCTTGTCAGTGGGCCCCTGCTGGGGTGTGGGCCCCTGGCAGGTGCCCAACCATTCATACCCTTGATGCAGGCCCTGTTTTCAGATCCTACTACTCCCAGCCTAATGAGCTCTTCCCTTAGCAAACTCAGATCCAGCCACTGGACTGTATATAGCGCCTATCTACAGTTACATGGCAGCAAACCCAGATTTGTTATCAGAGTTACACTCAACAGGGAACTGCAGCCAATCCTGGCTCTGGTGAGTATAACTGAACGATATATATGCTTGTCTCATTTACACACTGAATTTTTGGATGTACTCATAAAGATACTATGCAAATCCAAAAAGCTCCATTCTGGCCTTTCTTATGGGCATGAAAACCCCAATAGGAGTTTCTTCAAGTACAAGAGGTCCTCATTCCATTCAGTTTAGAGAGCAGATCCACATACCCACACCACTGCATGTGTGGTAAAAGTCCAAACTGGACTTGGAGGTCCATGCCCAGCTGCCCTCCAATTAAGCTCTGGACACACGGGTAAGATTCAACTCGAGTTTATTCGTGTACAACGAAGGCAGCTCTGTCAACCCAGAGGCAGCCCAGATCAACACTCACCGGTTACATTTATAACCATAATGTGGCTAAATAAGTAACATCAGCCAAGCCTAGCGCGCATGTCTGGTCATTATCAACTGAGCTTTTACTGAACCAACACCCCCGGCTGCTTCTCAGAGCCCTGTGACTTTTGCAAGGACGATGATTCTTAGGTCTGGGGTGAGTTGCTGTGGAGACAAGATAACTTATCTCTACTGTCCTAACAGTTTCTTCTTCTGTACGAAAGAAACAAAGACAACAGTTATAGGCTTTCGAGGAATCGACTACATTGGCACAAAAAAACGTCGAGACAACATGGCCTTGCCTTAGTTATTTTGCACACATGGAAGAACTAACACAGTGCCATCTTTTCCAATAGGTGCGACTTGCCTCGGCATGAAGATTGCATTGGTTTATTTATCATCTAAAATATTTCTAAACCTGCCCTTTCAACCAGATGGATTGCAGTGCGGAGTACAAAGGCATTAATAAAATGAAACCAATAAAAGTGTAGTACAATAAAACTTGGGAACAATTAGAGTTGTGAAGGCTGGGAAAAAAACAGAACAAATTGGGGATGGGAGGAAAAAAAATGTGTGTGTGTGGCGGGGGGGCATTTTTTCTGTCTTTTCCCCCCAAGGATTTTGTGGAAATGGGGGCGGGGGAATCTGAATTTTTCTTGTCCCCCCCCCCCAAGCCTTCACATCTCTAAGAGCAATGCAATAAAACGTTGGAACAAACAACAGGCAAATTACGGCTATCTTTACATGAGACATTTATAGTGTACTCGTGATTGAGGCACAGGTGAACTCAGTGGACTGAACAACAACAACAAGCCCTTATCTGGACAGAGATAGTCTAGTTACTGTCCATGCTCTGCCAACCTCTTGTCTGGATTACTGCAATGCGTTTATATGTGGGGCTGCCTTTGAAAACAGTCCGGAAACTTCAGCTAGTCCAAACTAGGGCTGCAAGATTGTTAACAGGGCCTGGCCAATGAGATCACATTACACCACTATTTTTCCAGCTGTTCCGGCTGCCAGTCCATTTTGGGTCCAATTCAAAGTGCTGGTATTAACATTCAAAGCCCTAAACGGTTTGTGGCCAGGTTAACTGAAGGACTGCCTCCTCCCATATGTGCCTGCCTGGACCCTAAGATCATTCTCAGGGGTCCTTCTCCGGGAGCCCCCGCCAAAGGAAGTGAGGCGGGTGGCTACCAGGAAGAGGGCCTTTTCTGCTGTGACACCCTGGCTGTGGAAGGAGCTCCCTAGAGAGGTTCGCACTCCTTCTGACTCCAGGTGAAGGCCTTTTTATTCTCCCAGTATTGTAGCATTTTAGCTTCCTAATTTTTTAGCTCTGCTGTTTTAAATCTGTATTTTAGATTTCTGCATTGATACTTGGTTTAATTCTTGTTGTACTATTATATTGTGGTTTTAAGCTTTCATATTTTAGATTGTTTTATGCTGCATTCTGTTTTAATTTCTGTGAACTGGCCAGATGGCTTCAGCTATTGGGCAGTATAGAAATGAAATAAATAAATGAATGAATCATGACGCCATCAACCTCCAGGGCACATCCAGCTGTATTTGATCTTTATCCCACTAAAAAAAACCACACACCCTGAGATAATCCGCTTTGTTGTTGTTCAGTCGTTCAGTCGTGTCCGACTCTTCGTGACCCCATGGACCATAGCACGCCAGGCCTTCCTGTCCTGCGCTCTCTCCCGGAGCATGCTCAAGTCCATATTCATTGCATCGGTGATGCTATCTAGCCATCTCATCCTCTGCCGTCCCCTTCTCCTTTTGCCTTCAATCTTTCCCAGCATCAGGGTCTTTTCCAGGGAGTTTTCTCTTCGCGAGATAATGCACTATTTAAATGTGAATCTGCTTTATTGGCTTTGTGTAAATATGCGGTTCCGGTTCCGTTGTAACCACAGCCAGGATAGAAGACGCCATTGAGAAGAGCAGGAAAATCATAGGTGCGTCCCCCACCCTGCCCACGTGTCTGCCTGTTGACCTGGTCTAAGAGGAGCTGACTGTGGCTCAGATCATGAGCTGCTTCTTGCAAAATTTCGGCTTAAATTGAAGAACGTAGGGAAAACCACTAAACTATTCAGGTATGACCTCAATCATATCCCTTATGAATATACAGTGGAGGTGAGGAATAGATTTCAGGGATTAGACCTGATAGACAGAGTGCCTGAGGAACTATGGACGGAGGTCCGTAACATTGTTCAGGAGGCAGCAACAAAATCCATCCCAAAGGAAAAGAAATGCAAGAAAGCCAAGTGGCTGTCTGATGAGGCTTTACAAGTGCTGAGGAAAGAAGGGAAGCGAAAAGCAAGGGAGAAAGGGGAAGATATATCCAACTGGATGCAGAGTTCCAGAGAATAGCAAGGAGAGGCGAGAAGGCCTTCTTAAATGAACAATGCAAGGAAATCGAGGAAAACAACAGAATGGGAAAGACTAGAGATCTCTTCAAGAAAATTGGAGATCTCAAGGGAACGTTTTGTGCAAAGACGGGCATGATAAAGGACAAAGAAGGCAGGGACCTCACAGAAGCAGATGAGATTAAGAAGAGGTGGAAAGAATACACAGAAGAACTATACAGGAAAGATCTTAATGTCCTTGATAGCCATGATAGTAATGTCCTTGATAGCCATGAGAGTGCGGTCACTGAACTTGAGCCGGACATCCTCGAGAGTGAAGTCAAGTGGGCCTTAGGAAGCATTAGTAATAACAAAGCTAGCAGAGATGACAGTATTCCAGCTGAGCTATTTAAAATCCTAAAAGATGATGCTGTTAAAGTGCTGCATTCAATATGCCAACAAATTTGGAACACTCAGCAATGGCCGCAAGACTGGAAAAGGTCAGTTTACATTCCAATTCCAAAGAAGGGCAATGCCAAAGAGTGTTCAAACTACCGCACAATTGCGCTCATTTCACATGCCAGCAAGGTGATGCTCAAAATCCTACAAGCTAGGCTTCAGCAGTATGCAAACCGAGAACTACTGGAAGTACAAGCTGGGTTTCGAAGAGGCAGAGGAACTAGAGATCAAATCGCCAACATTCGCTGCATCATGGAGAAAGCAAGATAATTGCAGAAAAACGTCTATTTCTGCTTCATTGACTACGCGAAAGCCTTTGATTGTGTGGATCACAACAAACTGTGGCAAATTCTGAAAGTGATGGGAGTACCAGACCACCTTACCTGTCTCCTGAGAAACCTGTACGAGGGTCAAGAAGCAACAGTAAGAACCAGACATGGAACACCGAGTGGTTCAAAATTGGGAAAGGAGTACGACAAGGCTGCATATTGTCACCCTGCTTATTTAACTTATATGCAGAGTACATCATGAGAAATGCCGGGTTGGATGAATCAGAGGTCGGAATTAAGATTGCTGGGAGAATTATCAACAACCTCTGATATGCAGACGATACCACCCTAATGGCAGAAAGTGAAGAGGATCTCAAGAGCCTCTTGCTGAGGGTGAAAGAGGAGAGTGCAAAAGCTGGTTTGAAACTCAACATTAAAAAAACGAAGATCATGGCATCTGGCCCCATCACTTCCTGGCATATAGAAGGGGAAGAAATGGAAGCAGTGACAGATTTTATTTTCTTGGGCTCCAAGATCACCGCAGACAGTGACCGTAGCCATGAAATTAAAAGACGCTTGCTCCTTGGGAGGAAAGCTATGGCAAACCTAGACAGCATAGTAAGAAGCAGAGACATCACCTTGCCAACAAAGGTCTGTCTAATCAAAGCTATGGTTTTCCCAGTAGTAATGTATGGCTGTGAGAGCTGGACTATAAGGAAGGCTGAGCGCAGAAGAATTGATGCTTTCGAACTGTGGTGTTGGAGAAGACTCTTACGAGTCCCCTGGACTGCAAAGAGGTCAAATCAGTCCATCCTAAAGGAAATCAACCCTGAGTGCTCATTGGAAGGACAGATACTGAAGCTGAAGCTCCAATATTTTGGCCACCTAATGCGAAGAGAAAACTCTCTGGAAAAGACCCTGATGCTGGGAAAGACTGAGGGCAAAAGGAGAAGGGGATGGCAGAGGATGAGATGGCTAGATAGCATCACCGATGCAATGAATATGGACTTGAGCACACTCCGGGAGAGAGCACAGGACAGGAAGGCCTGGTGTGCTATGGTCCATGGGGTCACGAAGAGTCGGACACGACTGAACGACTGAACAACAAAAGAGGAGAGTTTTCTTGGCGGGGCTAGGAGAGGCTCAAAGCGAGCGCGAAGCTGGCTGGGGGAAGAAGACCCCCCCATGTAAACAGCTGACAGCAACAAAACCACATATACACACGCACGCACACCGTGCTGCTTTGCAGAGAGAGAGAGAGAGAGACTGAGACTGAGACTGGAATCCCTTGGGAGACCCACTGATTCGCCACTCACTCTCTGCCCAGAGTCTGTGGAGAACATGCCTGGGTAAAGAGCTGATCTTTATCCCGCTCAAAATGCGGAAACAGAAACCCTGGTAAACAGCTAAATGAACAGCCTGGTTTGGTGGACCCCCGCACGAGGGGAAAAGAACCCACCGGCTTCAGCTTTTGCACATCAGGCTGCCGTTAAACAAGCAGAAAGTGGCAACACAGCAACATGCTTGCACGACCATTCCCAGGATTCTAATGCCCAGTGGCTGTGACGCTCCAGGATGTTAGAGGTAGATTTCATGTGCAGCACAGGATGTCAAAATAGATACTCTTGCGTAAAGCAGGAATGGGCAGAGGGCAGATGGGGATCTCTCGGTAGATCTCTGGGTGATGATTTGCAGTAGACCTCCAAGGGTTTCTCCAAGTCGCAGTAATTTTAAAAAGGCGAGTAAAGCTACAAATAATAATTAAAGCATTGGCTGCCATGGCTGACCTTGTTCCAGGTACTCCTCTCTCGGCCACAGTATTCCTCGCCTGTCAAATTCGAGTTATCACTTTGTTGCCTGAACCAAAGTCCTTGGGCAGCTCTGCTGTCCAGTTTCAAAGTGTTGTCTTAGAATCCCAGATCTATAGTAACTCAGATGTACATTTGTGCTCGTATATGCAGGCTCTCAGCAATGGCGCTGTAAGTAATGGGGCCCACCGCTCAGTCACCATTTTGCATGTGGCCCTGCTCCCCTCTAAGCCCCTATTTTGTCCTTGTCGCTGGTTGCCGGACCTCTGGATTCTACTGAAAACCACAGCAGATCTCACAAGCCTGAGGGCTGCCCACGCTTCATATAAAGTAAGGGGAAACAATCTGGGCATTTAAAAATGTGTCCAGGAGAAGTGCCATATTTTGGGTCAACCTGGAGTTCTAGTGGGCCAAACATTTAATAATTGTTTTTATATCTACTAAATTTTATCCTATATACTAGGGGTGGACAATTGCAGGAAGTCCGAAGGCTATTTTTGTGCCCCCCCGACCTTATCCCCACAGACCGCGCTCTGCAGAGTGCCTTGAATTTAAAATAAAAATAAAAATTGGCAGTTTGCCTCTGAAATTCAGCACTGCATTGTGGCTCTGTAGCTCTAGAACAGGCCAATGTAGCTTCAGACAAACTAAATTTGATGCTTTTAGTGCTCCATTGCATTAAAAGCATCGTTCCCCCATTTTTTTCACCACTGCCAAATTTGATGGCTCAGCAGGGGATAGCAGGGGACCGTGTGTTGCCCATCCCTGCTATATACTAACAGCAAATGTAGTCTTTGATTCTTTGAGTGTGGTTCCTGATGTAGGCAAATGGCACCGTCCTCGTCCAGGAAAAAATCCTAAATGGGGAAGGGCACCACAAAAATACCCAGTGAGGACTGAGCATGCTCAGTGGGCACAGAATCCTGAATGACTGTTTGGGTGAAAACAAGAGAAAACTGGAGTGAAGAGGGATGGAATGGAGTATCCGAAAGTGGTTATAATTAGCAGGCAGGCTGGAACCCTGAACAGGAGCACTCCTCATTCAAAATTTGGATCCAGTAATTTGCAGTCATGGAGCATGGGAATGTCTGTACTAGCATTTCTTCTCACATTTCTTAATGCTTATGAGCTTTTCTACACAAGGCATTTATTATATGCTTGTGATTTACAGGCTCATTAGACGATGTCATGATCCTCCAGGTTTGCTTCTGTTGTTTTCTGAGTATGTTCCCTTTTTTTTAGAACAGGGAAAATAGGGTATTATTTTAGAACGGGAAAAATGGTGCTGTCTTTCCTTGTATATCTGAGCTATGCCGCTTTAGCACAGCTCCACCTAGAGGTTATGTAGCAGAAAAGCGGGAAAGGAAAAGCTCTTTGTGCTGAGCTCAGATCTCAATTCTCCAATGAAACTGAAAGTAGATACACCGATTAACAGCCTCGCGTAGATGAGCTCTGTGTTCATCCGTCTTTGCTCCTTCATATCCCACTTAGCATTCTTGTTGTTCGTATGCACACGCTCCTCAACTTCACAATTTCATTTTGGGCTGAACTTGAGAGCCAGTGTGGTGTAGTGGTTAGAGTGTCAGAACAAGACTTGGGAGATCTGGGTTCTAGTCCCCAATCAGCCATGACGCTCCCTGGGTAACTTAGGGCCAGTCATTGACTCTCAGCCTAATCTGCCTCACAGGGTTCCTGTGAGGATAAAATGGTGAGGAGGTGGATCATGAAAGCCACCCTGGAATCCTTGGAAGAGGAAAAAAGGCCGGGTATAAATGTAATAATAAACAACTATTTTTTAAAAACGTTGAAGCTATTAACTTTGTTAAAAGAAAATCAAGGTTGATGGTTCATGTAGAAACCTTTACACCCTACCAAACTGTAAACATGTATTTCAAAAAAGGGAAATGAATGTTTCCATAGTGGAGGAGGAGAGGTAAAACTATAGGTAGGATGGAGCAAACACATTCTGAAGTGTTTGCCTGGGCAAAGTCAGGAACATTTTGGAAAGGTTAATGCAAAGGCATATGCAAAGAAAACTAGAACTAAATGCTAATCAAGACTAAAGTCCATTAATAGACATATCTCCTGAAAAGCAGCTGGAACAGAAATATCCTTAACTAACAAGGAATCAGTCATTGGACATGTGATGTAACAGTGAAGAGCGCCCTTAAGCATGTGCAGAGTGTGCTTCTTCACTATGCCACTGAGAACTGTAATTGGCCTCCATTGGGATAAAACAGTCTTCCCCAACCTGCTGCCCTCCAGATGTGTTGGACTGCAACTCCCATCATTACCAGCCAGCATGTGTTGGGAGTTGCAATCCAAGACATCTGGAGAGCCCAGCCTGGGATTACTCAAGAAAGTGATTATCTTCTTCTCCCATGCAGAAAGAAGTCTTATCTTGAAATGGCAAGCCCTATACAATTAAATACATCAAATAAGAGATAACTGGGAACCCAGATAACTAAACAAATAATAAGTGATAGAAGGCACAAAGAAAGTTCATAATGAATTCTCAGTAACTGATATAAAACAAATGCACAAGGTGCTCTGGATAATATCTACAAGCAAAGGAAGAATACGAAGCTAAGGTCCTACACCCAAGGGTCAGAGGGTTATTTGAAGGGTGAAGAGCTATTACAGTGCAAACATACTCATGTCTACTCAGAAGTAAGTCCCACTGAATTCAGTGGGGCTTGCTCCCAGGTAAGTCTGTATAGGATAGCAGCATTAATGTTCAGGGTCAAACTTCATCTGAAGTTCGTTGGACTGTAAAACTTTATTACTCCAGATTAAAGCTGTACTTAACAGTTAATGGTTAATAAAATTTGAATACAGTATGTCCAACATTAGATGTGCTTCCATATGAGGCTTTTATCACACAACTGCAGAATTTTATGGGGGAGCCAGATGTCATCATCTTCCACTTGTAACCCACCCATGTTTTCCCACCACTTCATCTCTCTTTTTTCTTACCATGGGAAATATGTGAAGGAAGAAAAGACAGAATAGCTGCACGATGCCTTCTGATTGTTAGTGGTAGGAGCTCTCTGTCAGGAAGTTACCATATACATTTTGATCCATCGATGTTTAGAAAAATCTGATTTACTTATGGCAGTAAACTTTGAGTTGGGACTTGTTTCCTCAAAGCTATAACTCAGAACTAATCTAACCTTACCTGTACGATATGTGAAAGCTTCCTTTGTATGTTTTAGGGCACAATCCTATGCAAGTTTAGATAGAAAAAGTCCTACAACTCCCAACATTCCCCAGCCAGCTGGCTAGGGAATACTGGGAGTTGTAGGATATTTTTCAGCCTAAACATGCATAGGATTGCGCCCTAATCTCTTAGAAGTTAGACTGTGAGCCCTGTTGGCTCAGAGCTCTTAGAGCAAGTTAGACTGTCAGCTAGATAATATCAGCAATTATGTAATCTTTAGAAAATTCTATAAATATGCTACGATTTGGGGGTGCTCCCTTGGATATCCTTGCTTGTGACAGGCTGCCAGACACTGCTACAGAAAAGTTCTGGTAAGCATTTGGACTCAGCAATGGTCTTTTTTGTATTAACAAGTAACGTTTAGGAAATACTATCTCTTTATCTTAGGCTATTTTCATAATTTGATCTTTGTATTTTTGGAAATGTATATATGTATTAATAATGAAAGAAAGAAATTAATTCCAAGGTCACTATACTAGAACTGCTGTTAGTACAAACAAAACCTGATTTGAGACCTACCAAATATTTTTAGGTGTACACTTTGTTTAGAAGAGTTTTTAATCTGCTACTATCGAACTCACCCAGCTTTGCATAGGTTGGAATAGCCATTAGCTTGATACAGCAAAGCTTTCAAGCAGACGTATGCAGCTGATAGAGTTAGATACACCAGTCTGTGTGAAGCCACCCCTAGGCATGCCCCTGCCATGGTGCAGCCCTCCCCCTGAGGGAGTGGTCTATCTACTACATTCGCCTGAAGGGGCTGCCCCACAGAAGGGTGGGGAGGAGCCATATAACTGTCTCTCGGCCTACTAATCTCCCCTGGCTTCAAACTATACCAACTACAAAGCTGTGTACTGGTTAGGGAAGTCTGCCCCTACTGACTGAAGATGTTACTGCAGGTGTCAACCACATGGACACATTGAAATTAATTAATTTCAGATGGGCGGCTAATAAATCTAATAAATACAATAAAAAATAAAAATAATTAAAATTAATCAATGTGTTCTTTAAAAAAACAAAATAACCCAAGGTGCATATCTTTAGGATTCCCTTAGCATGCATGCCAAGTTTCAGGAGTCTAGGTTTCATGGTCTTGGCACCATGGCACTGATAGAAACACACACACCCTCTGTTATTGTTATAGACAAGTAATCAAGGCTTCCAAGGAACTATAAATAGATGGTACAAACAAAGTAGAATTTATAACAATACATCACTAAAAACACATAGCAGGATAACCTAGAATAGCAAAGAAGGGCAGGGTTTAGAGATACCTTGTCAACTATTTGACAAAATGACGTGTACACATAGCCAATGAGGTCTGTATATTTGATCATAGTTGCTCATACATCTGAACATGTACATAATTTAAAACTGAAACCTAGCTTGCAGATGGATGCAGAAGAAACTTCAAAGACCCCATGCATTCTCCCAAATCAGAAATGATTCACTGCCAGCTGAATTCAAGTATTGACTATCCCCACTCTCCTTGTGTACAGTCAGCCTTGAAAAAATCTTTCCACCCTCTCCTACCCTAGGGATGGGTATTTCTTTGCTGCATTTATGTTGGGAGGGGGGCTTTAGTAAAAGTGCAGCCCAATTACCCATTTGTGTCCATTGTCACCCACCACTGACCAAGCCACACCAAGCCTAAGAAGAAACTTGGGTGAAGTCTACTTTACTCAGAAGAACAAAATGACTCACAGCATTGTTTTGCATGGCATAATACCGTATGCTTACTTTGAAACAGGGTGTGAGAATGTTGACATTCTCACCACTTCAGCCTTCAGTTTTGTGCAAGCAAGATGTTTCTAATCCCAAACATCTCACAGGTGAAAATATATCTTTGAGGCAGGGCTGGCCCTACCATTAGTCAGAGTGAGGCACTCACCTCAGGTGGCAGATGCTGGGAGGCAGCAGCAAGGTAGTAGGGGAGAGAGCTCTGGGCCACATGGCCTGCCTTGCCTTCAGATGCAGTGGTAGATGTTGTTTCTCTCATAATACTAGAACCCGGGGTCATCCCAACAAGTTGATTGGTGAGAGATTCAGGACAGATAAAAGGAAGTACTTCACACAGCCCATCGTTAAACTATGGAATTCGCTACCACAAGATGCTTTTGATCACTAACAATATCAGGTACTATACAATAAAGGAACCAAAACAAACCACAGGTCCTTCCGGTAACTTACAATGATCTAAGAGGGGCAGAAAGAAAACAAAAGGAAGGGATTGATCACAATCACAAGCAGCACAACTATGAGAAAGTGAACAGTCTGAAATAATATAATCTTTTATTTTAAAAAGCAGGCAAAGAAGAGGCCTGATGAATATCTAAAGTAAATATACAACTAAAGGGCTGCTAGGAAAAAGGAGCAGAGATGGAAGACTGAAATAGAAATGAGACTTAAGTTTAAAAGAAGATTAGTATGAGCAAAATGGAGGGAATGAGATGAAGCTTCAGAAGAGAAGAAAGGGACAAAGGAGCAAAATCACAAACCAGATGGGATTCTGCGTGCACTTGCCTGGGTGTAAGCGCCATTGAACTCAATGGGATTCTGCATAAAACATGTGTAAGATGGCAGCCTAATCGTATGACGTAGAACCACTAGTAATAAGAGGAACCAGTAAAAGGAACAAGACAGAGATGTTGAAAACATTAAGCAGAGAAGAAAAGACAAACAGTACAATTTATAAGAAGAAGAGAGGGACACAGAGAGAGAAAGAATGAAGCTCAGCAAGAGGGTGGCCTATGAGAGAATGTTTTAAAATAATGCGAATGGTTGAGAGGCCAGCATGCCTAGCATCAGCCCACAGTATCATGGGTCAACTCTCCGGTCCCCAGCACCCAGTGGGGTCCCACCGCTAAAACTTCCCCTGTGCCCCTTTAAAGAAAAGGAGTCTGGGTTCAAGAGCTACTGTTTTAATTTCCCACAATGTCCCAACATGATGCTACATCGGGTAGAATGGAGGGTATTAAACTGGCGACACCTGGACCCTGCTGTCTGGGGCATCTCCATTCCAGCCTAAAGCCCTGCATTTAAAACAGAGCTTTCTGCTTCCATTTTAAATGTAGGATCACAACGATTCCCTTTTTCACGTGCTTCCCCCCCCCCCGCCACCTTTCCCCTTCCTTCTCCCCATATCTGAATCTTCCATTATCTTTCATTGTTCTCACATTGTCCTCTTGTGTCTACAGCAGAATTGTTTGTTCAGTCGTTAAGTCGTGTCCAACTCTTCATGACCCCATGGACCATAGCACGCCAGGCCTTCCTCTCTTCCGCTCTCTCCCAGAGTGTACTCTCTCCCGGAGTGTGCGTGAATATGAGTGTTCATATTTATTGCATCGGTGATGCTATGTAGCCATCTCATCCTCTGCCGTCCCCTTCTCCTTGTGCCTTCAATCTTTCCCAGCATCAGGGTCTTTTCCAGAGAGCTTTCTCTTCGCATTAGGTGGCCAAAATATTGGAGCTTCAGCTTCAGTATCTGTCCTTCCAATGAGCAGTCAGGGTTAATTTCCTTTAGGATTGACTGATTTCACCTCCTTGCAGTCCAGTTACAGCAGAATACAATGGGGTAATTTGATAGCTCATTATCTGCAATCTATTTTGAGCCCGCAAACTTCTGTGAAGGAACAATCTCAATTGCAGGATAAAAGCTCAGTGTGAAGAAAGCCTGGTATTGCCATTTCCAGGTAAGCTGGAAGAGGCCTGTCGACACAGAAGGAGGCCCACAAGAGGGCATTTTGCCCAGGGCTCCCACCTGGAGCTGGCCCTGAATACTAGAGTAGAGTGTTAAGACAGCTTCACACATCCGTGTTCATCTCTTGACGACTAAAGCATCAGGTGTGACAGGAACATGTGAACAAGCCCTCACTCATCAAATACACTCGCACATGGAAATGAGCCCTTGCTGATACCACATAGCGAACTTTCATAGTACCCAGCACCATCATCTCAAAGTGTGTCTCCCCTTCCTCAGTATACATTATTTAAATGTTATCCTTTCGGCACATTTTGCCAAAATGTTTGTCCCACTGAAAGCATCGGACTGGGACAAAGGTGTGATTGGAGTCCAAAGGGGTTTGAATCTCAAGCCTATCCATGTTTACTCAGAAGTAAATCCTGCTGATTTCTGTAGACCATTTCCACCTCCCCCCACCAGACTTCCATGTAAGTGGTTATATGATTTTCCTGCCATGGTCACACCTCTCACTTTTCCTAGACATTGGGCTCCCTTGGTGTTCCCTTCAGGAATTCTGTCTAAGCACCTTCCAATTTTAGCAAAAGATCAACTTTTGCAACTGAAATATATGAGGAAAATCAGGTAGATGTAATTCAGTCCCGCCTAACTTGTAAAACATATTTGGCTAGCCAGTTCAGAACCTCCTGGTTGTAAAAGTAGCAGAAATAATCACAGAGTCTGCTTTTGCTTTCCAGGTTTCTGAAATTAAGTTTAATCATTGTTTCCCTTTCCTGGAGATCTCCAAGCCAACTTGAAAGTACTTTTAGGGTGCAATCCTATGCACCTTTAGACAGAAAAATGCCCTACAACTCCCAGCATTCCCAACAGCATTCCTTAAATATTTACATAGAACCATCTTGTAATATTAAATACGAGACACACATACTATACATACATGCCACTTACCAAGTGCTTCAAAGGAGACAGAGAACCTTTTTAGTAGAAGTCAAGAGTAGCTATAGGGATAGTTCTTTGGACGGTCCAACCCTCATAGCTTTCCAAGACTGCAATTGGCTGTTAGAAAAAGGAGGTTGTGCTCAAAATATCCAAGCTGACAGCTATAATGTCTTTGCCAAGAATGAACTGCGAATGAGGAAATTGCTGGTTCAAACACTGAACTCAGCAGCTGACCTCAGACATTATCCCTATCTGTTTTCTGGGTCAATTCAGATGGTTTTGACCTTTAAAATCCTATGCATTATGGGACCAGGCTAGCTGAAAGATCACCTTCTCCCACATATACCTACCTGAATACTGAGGTCCTCTTCAGAGGCCCTGCTCCAGGTGCCCCCCAGCAAGTGAAGTGAAGTGGGTGGCTACCAAGGAGAGGGCTTTCTTGGTTATGGCACTCCAATTCTGCAGTACCCTCCCCAGAGAGACTCGTCTGGTGCCTTCTTTATGGATATTTCAGCACCAGATGAAGTCTTTTTTATTCTTACAGCCTCTCTAAGAGCCTTTTTACATGAGGCTTTTATTGTGCACCCATGATTCCTCACTGATGATAGTTTGCGGGTCCTTTATAGAATCATAGAATCATAGAATAGTAGGGATGGAAGGGGCCTACAAGGCCATCGAGTCCAACCCCCTGCTCAGTGCAGGAATCCAAGTCAGAGCATCCCTGACAGATGGCTGTCCAGCCTCGTCTTGAACGCCTCTAGTGTGGGAGAGCCCACCGCCTCCCTAGGTAATTGGTTCCATTGTCGTATTGCTCTCACAGTCAGGAAGTTTTTCCTGATGTTGAGCCGGAATCTGGCTTCCTGTCACTTGAGCCCATTATTCCGTGTCCTGCACTCTGGGATGATCCAGAAGAGATCCTGGCCTTCCTCTCTGTGACAACCTTTCAAGTACTTGAATAGCGTTATCATATCTCCCCTCAGTCTTCTCTTCTCAAGGCTAAACATGCCCAGTTCTTTCAGTCTCTCTTCATAGGGCTTTGTTTCCAGTCCCCTGATCATCTTTGTTGCCCTCCTCTGAACCTGCTCCAGTTTGTCTGCATCCTTCTTAAAGTGTGCTGCCCAGAACTGGACACAGTACTCCAGATGAGGCCTAACCAGTGCTGAATAGAGGGGAACTAGTACTTCCTGGGATTTGGAAGCTATGCTTCTATTAATGCAGCCCCAAAGAGCATTGGCCTTTTTTGCAGCCACATCACATTGTTGGCTCATATTCAGCTTGTGATCGACAACAATTCCAAGATCCTTCTCGCTTGTAGTGTTGTTGAGCCATGTATCCCCCATCTTGTAACTGTGCATATGGTTTCTTCTTCCTAGGTGCAGAACTGGGCATTTATCCCTATTAAATGTCATTCTGTTGTTTTCTGCCCACCGCTCCATTCTATCCAGATCACTTTGAATGTTGTTTCTGTCTTCCAAAGTATTAGCTATCCCGCCCAATTTTGTGTCATCTGCAAATCTGATCAGCATTCCCTGCACCTCCTCCTCCAAGTCATTAATAAAAATGTTGAAGAGTACTGGGCCCAGGACTGAGCCCTGTGGTACCCCACTTGTTACCTCTCCCCAGGTCCCATTGATAAGCACTCTTTGAGTCCGATTCTGTAGCCAACTGTGGATCCACTGGATCGTTGTTTCATCTAGCCCACTTTGAGCTAGTTTGCTCATCAGGATATCATGATACCTTTACACAAAATCATCATCTTCCAGAGCCTCTTCTATGCTTTGCAACCATTATCACTTTTTTTTTCCTCCTAACGAAGAAAATCCATTATTTTTCTCAGTGGTGATATAGGAGCCTCGTGTATTTGCACAATTCCACTATACCACAGCTCCACCTAGTGCTCACGTAATGGCACATATAGAAAGGCAGAGAAAGACACCCCCCCGGGGGGGGAAGCGTGTAAAGGAGCTGATCTTAATCCCCCAAAGAATCTGGAAGCAGAAGGCTCATTAAAGGTATGGGTTAAAAGCCTCATGTAGAAAAGCCCTAAAACTCTATGTATTTAGAGTTTTGAACCATTGTATGTACTATATATTTATTAGTTATCTGTTTTCACTCTCTTTGGAAATGTTTATACTGGAAACTGTTATGCCCCAATTATTAGTTAATGATACTGTGTTTCTAAATGTTATGTTACCATTTTATGTTGTAAACTGCCCAGACAACAATGGTGGCTTTATAGACATATAGTAAGTAAGTAAAGTTATTTATTTATATAACTCTCCACCTCAGTCCTTCCCATCGACAATATGAGAGAAACAATTCTGAAACTCTTACAGGGTTGCTGGCTGGGGCATGCTGGAAGGCCTTTTTTTTTTTTTGTCTAAACATGCATAAATCCTAAATAGGATTGAACCTTTAGTCTGGATCCAACAATATGTGAGATGCTTTGAACCCTCTAAAATGTCAGATGCATGCTAAGTGGAAGTTGTAGCACACCATCACATGTGAACATGGCTCAGAAAGTGTCTATTTCTGCAGCAGTTACATATGTACATATGTAGAAGCCACAGTGTGGAGAAAGTAACTTTCTAAAAGCAAATAGCAGAGAGCAAATAATGAGTATAAAGGCCCATGCACAGTAGCTTGGAGAATGACAGCATTATGCTGAGAAAATCTGTATGCTATGTTTGGAAAGACTACAGAGAGCTGATTTAATTGTCGCTCTGCAAAGGGTGTATCCACAGCTCTCTGAGTGAAATGAATGCCCGGAAACATGGCATGACTTATCATTATGACAAGCCAAGATAACGGTTAAGTTGAGAAACTGTGGAATATGAAGATCACAATGGCAGTTATATTGCAAAATTCCATGCTGCAAAGCAAATCCAGCATGTATTCTACGTAGATTTTAAGGTGAGGTAGAGGATGTTAGCAGAGCCAGCGCAAGACATTTTGCTGCCTGAGGTGGAGCAACAAATGGCACTCCTCCCCAATTCGAGGTGCTAGTGACAAGGCCAGCTGGGTTATTTTGGCCCTTGAGGCAGAAAATCACACACACCTCTCCCTCCCCGTGGCAGCAAAAGTACAATAATAAATGAAATAACATCTAATGTTTTAATATGTATAATTCCACAGCTTAATTGTGTGTTGTGTGGGAAGAAATGCTTTGTTTTCTTTGTACATCCGACATTACATCTTTCCAATTCCAAGTTGAAGCCATGTGTAGGGAAAAATAAAATACCCATTAAAATGGCTGCAAACATAGCTGCATATTAACATGGAAATGTTCAAAATATCCTGCGGAGCTTTGCGAAACGTGTGCTTCTCATTAACATTTGACCACACAGACCTGGTTGATGTGATCAAAATAAGCCACCGTGGCTTATGTGAGCCGGAGTGGCTTATTTAAATCACAGCACAGGCCAGGCACAATTTCTATAATCACCACCCAGGTCCCCCTTGTCGTGCTGTCTGAACTGGGGCGGCATGGCTTGTTGGAGGGAGAAACTACCTTCCAATAACCTGTGGGATGCTGTAGTTACAAAGCTAGGTGTCTATGCTCGGTCTGACTGTCTATCTATCTATTTCAGAAAATATTTATATTTATTATTTATCTATTCGAAGCATTTCACTCCTGCTCTTCAGTCAAAAGACTCCCAGAGGAGCTTAAAACAATCAATGATCAGACAGTCCTTGCCTTCAGGCTCACATGAGACACAAGGAAAGGGACTGGGAGTGGGGAGGCAGGTGGGAAACCATGATGGGGATGCTTGATTCGGTTGCCCAGATGGATGGGAATATATCAGTTGAACTCAGGTTAGCACTGCATTTATTGCCCTTCTGGGTTGGCCTGTTCCTCTTTTCTTTCCAGTCTTCTGCAGTTTCTCTTCTTTTGAGTTTGAGCCTAATGTGAGTCTTCTCCCATCCCCTCAGGAAAAGATGTCCCTCAGAAACCTTTCTGGTGGCAGTTGAGGGAGAAAGGGCCCAGTTATACTGCTTCTCATTTTTTAAAATCTCAAAGCAGTTCATAAAACTAGAAATAAAAAATACAGTGGAAGCACTCAATGAAACAATGATAAAACAACAGACTTTTCATTAAGGTCACCAGGAGTAGCTGGCAATGCTAACTGTCAGGAAAAATCCTGAGCAAACAAGTGTGCTTTCAGTTGCTGGTGGAAACGCTCCACACTAGGAGTGCAGCTGCTCTCAGTGGGGAAATCATTGCACATGGTGGGCGCTGCAATGGAGAAGGCCCTCCTCCACACCACAAGCAAGGGAACATCAGTAGGCTATGGTACAGTAAGCAAGGCCTCCCCCCATCCCGCAAGCATAAAGACTGGGGCAGCCTATACAGAAGATGGCGGTCTCTTAGATACTGTTGTATTATTGGTCCACCTTTCTGAAAACGAACAATGTGTTCTCTGGATGAAGCTTCAGGAACACACCAATGTAAAGTGAGAAATTGCACTTTTAAGGGTGGCCGCACAGGACCTATTCCTGACGTTGCATGGCAGTGGCAGAAGTTCCCAAGCGTAGTGACACAGCAGATGAACGTGACCCCCTTTCTGCAGCCTTAATTACATAGTCAAGCCAGGGCTAAGCTCACAGTCCCAGAATACAGATGGCCAAATCTAAAGTACGTGACTACTGGCGAGGGTCTCAGACCCCCCATCCAGAGGCAGCCCTATTAAAATGGGTGGCTGTATGGTCATGTATGGGTCTATTAAGTTAAATGGCCTACAAATAGTATCCTGGTTCAGCAGCCCATGACATTTTGCTGCCTGAAGTGAAAGACAAGATGGCGCTTTCCTCCATTCCATGCACAAAAGCTGACCAGACTGGCTGTTGTATATTACCTCAACACTGGCAATAGGACGGCATCTTCCACTGCACCTGAAGGCATCAGGCTAACTTAGGGGATGTAGGGCAGGCTCTGTGGCACACACAGCTTTGTCCACTACCCACCCCTCCGCATCTGCTGCCTGAGGTGGCTGCCTCACTCTGCCTAATGCTGGGCTGGCCCTGATCAGTCCCTAAGCTTTTACTCCTGAACATTTTTCACATGCAAGAAATCTTCTGCATAAGATCCCAGGGACCTCCTAGACCCCCTCCCCAGCACCCCAGGATGTTATTTTGCATATGAGCGACCATTTTGTGTGTAACCCGAAGGGTTAGCTTTGGGGTGGAATGTGACACCTCTACGCACTCCGTCCACTACCCCTGACCAATAGGAATGTGTTTAGCACCCTCCAGATGCTGACTCATTGGCCAGCCTACCCTTGACCTCCACGTCCTTACCAAACGCCACGCCCTGGGGCCGTGGGGTTACAGGAGCTCCTTTCCTGGGGCTGTTGCGAAGCCTTTGTTTCTGCGAAGGCATGGAGTCCTCCAGAGACAGCACCACTATGAGCCTGCAGCCTGCAGAGAGTTGAAGGAAGACTGTATGGACACAACCCAGCAAAGTAAACGGGCGGTGTCTGTGGCTGAGCCAGCCATAAACATCGAAGACGCTAGTGAGGTTTAGGAAACGCTGACCAGGTTGGTGATCGACAGGCAGCTCTTTGGTGTGCCGGAAGATTTTAGAGGCCCCCGCCTGTAAGAAACTGGGACCTGGGGATTTTGAGTGTTTGGAGCCAGAAAGCGGCTTTGAAGAAGGCGGGCTACAGGAACTGATCTATGAGGACTGGATTCCTGCGGTGGTATGGGTGAAAAAGGGGGGACAAGAGATTCAATTTGTTTTTTCCCCGATTCATCCTGTCTGGGCAGGGTTAAAAACCTCTGAAGAATGCCATTGTAAAGCTTGACCTTTTCATACTCGGCCAAGTCTGATCTTAAAAGTATGTCCTGCATCTCAGAATCCAGATGCTTGGCTGTGGCCATTCTAATATTTTCCACCCCACCCCACAACGCTTGCAAGCCGGTGAGGATTCAGCGTTAGCCACCCCCCCACTGTGGACCCCTGCGGACCCAAGGTGAGGGGGTTTCGCACACCCCTGCGGCCCGGTTGCTGACAAGCCACGGACCGGTACTGGTCCGCGGCCCGGGGGTTGGGGACCCCTAGTCTAGACTGTCTCCATTATATAGATGTGTGGTGACATGTAGCTGTTACATAGATCTCCCTTGTCTTAAGGTGCTTCCAGATAAGGCCTTTATAGTGCAATCACCCTGCCTCAAACACAGAATTTGTACTGGGGGTTGGGGGGGGGGAAGTCCAACCAATGTCATCTTCCATTTACAACCCTCCCATGTTTTCCCACCATTAGGGAGGGAAAGAGGGAATAGCTGCGCAGTACCTTTGGACTGGTAACACCCTCTTTGACACAACTATTAAAGGTGCAGGAGCCCTCCCTCTTTTGCATCTGGTCACATTTCAGTGAGGAGATAAACCTGTTTCTAGACTTTACCAGAAAGACTGTTAATCCATTAGGGGAGCTATATGGGTAGAAACTGGAAGCTGGTAGGGTTATATCTGTGTTGCCCAAAGAGCTCTGTAAACTGAAGTGACCACTCCTAGTTACTAGGAGTTTTTATTGTTCTGTTCAACAGATGGTTCTAGCCCTACTAATTTATTGTGTGAAGGTGGATTTGGCCCCAGCATTAAAAGTGGAATTACTAGGCCGCCAGCTAATTTAGGTTACTAGACCAAGGATCTCTGGGGTGTCAGAGGGTGAAGATTCTCCAGATGCATTACATGATTTTCGAGTGTTTTTGAAATATTGGTTTATTTACAAACATGAAAGTTGAACATGTGGGATTAGGCCAGTACTGAGACAGTATCAAGTGGCATCAGTTCACCAAAGTCAAATGCATGTCCTTGGAACCTGCCAAGGCTCCTTCTTTACACTGAGCTGCAAAATTCAGAATTGATTTGTTGGATCATGGATAAATTCAGACTTTCTCATTCTCTTTAGCTCCAGCCCAATCTGGTGTGACATGTTCAGTAGCTAGTTGCCAACCGCCATCAAAAGCCATTCATGCTAATTTGGGCAAACACCTGTCCATGCAGCTAAGCAAAAATCTAGAGGAAAACAGAGTAAATCTGCATAGCTATAAAAGTTATTTGCGTCTTCACAGATTCAGGGACTCATTGTTACTGTTGCTGTTTGATGCCTGTACCAGTTAAGCCCCTTTGATATAATGAGGGGAAATGAAGAAGCAGAAAAAACAGTGACATTCACTACAATTCCTTTTCCTTGTGGCCATTGCTAACAAACAGCTGATTTATAGGAAAATGAAGACCATGTCAAAAAGAATGTGCCAGTTAGCATGCAGGATTCAGAATGAAAGTAGAGGCACTTCTGCTTGGAGATCTACTTTAGATTTGGTTTATTTTTCATGTGGAGGCTGCTGGCCACTAAAACATTTGCGCTAAGAATATTTGTAAGCTCCTTCATTTGTGCACTGGCCTGGTCCCATGGAGCGCCTCCATGCAAAACTGCACGTATTCTGCCGGGCAGCTGGTATTGCATTGGAGATCCTTCATGCTCCCAGACTGGATTAGAGAAGTCAGACGTTGCCAAATAACAGTCTAGCATTTAAAGCATTTGTTTATTAGAACAGTAACAAAGAACGGAGAGAACTGTGCTAATTATAAAAACTCTTCTAGAAGATTCCAAATCCTCCCAGATGCTTTACAGCAGGGGTGGGCAACATGCAACCCGCTGGCCGCAGGTGAACTCCCTCCCCCAGTCCTCTGAGCTGCGCAGCCTGCAGGCTGCTGGCAAAAAGAAGGGGGAAGTTCGTTGCCAAATTTCAGAGGCAAACCACTATGGAGGCTTAAACGTTTAGCTTCTTTTCAAGCCCTTTAAGCCTCTGTAGCAGTTTGCTGCTGCAGCAGCTGCAAGAGTGTGGCCTGCAGGGAGGGGATTCCGGCGGTGGAAAGTGGTCCCTGGGCCCCCTGAAGTTACCCACTCCTGCTTTACAGAGTGGCATGCCAGGCAGAAGCCCCTCATCTCCACAGCAAATGCAGTGGACTGGGTGATGGATCCAGCTCCTGGGCACTTGTGATGTGTGTCTCACTGTACTCAGGATGGTGCCTTATGGAAAGTCAGACCATTTGTCCATCTAGTGCAGTATTGTCTGCTCCGAAAGGCAGTGTAACTCATGGAGACACAGCTATGAAGGGCTGCTAGTTATGATGGCTGTATGCTACCTCCAGGATCAGAGGCAACTTGCCTCTAAATACCAGTTGCCCAGGAACAACAGTTGGAGAGGGCTATGGTCCACATGGACTGCTTGTGGGCTTCCCAGGAGCACCTAGTTGGCCACTGTGGAAACAGAATGCTGGACTGGGTGGACCCTGGCCTGATCCAGCAGGGCATTTCTTCTGTTCTAAATCTAACCAGTTGCCTCTGGCAGGGCTGCTGCTGGTGCTTTAGCAGACTTTTGTTCAACAAATTCTGTCTTTATGCAAAGTATTCTGGCAACCAGACACAGATTCTGGCAACTAGCCCCCCACCCAAAAACTAGCTAGGTTGGATTTCCCCCCCCCCCTCCCGTTGTTTTGCTACCTAGCTCTAAATACTGTAATGCAGCCTACTGGGAAGCTCAGCACCAAGTGTATGAATGCACCACGTTCAGGGAAACAGGAACACCTGAAATGGAAAAATAAAAGTCATGTAAGACTGCTAGCTGGGTGACAAGTCACAAGGTACAGCATTAAGCCCTTAAGCAATCAGTGGCTTTTCCCTGTTCTTCCTCCTCTCCGCTGCAGGCGAGAGCATCTGCCGCCACAGAGAACGGGAAGAACAAGCACTGGTGCAGCAATTTCCTTGTTTTTCTAGCACAGTTATGGGGCTGGGTGGGCGGAAGGGTCTTTCTCCTTGCAGAATGGAGGCTCTGCTAATGTGGCTGCCTGTAATGGCTGTTGAAACTGGAGAACACTGCAGTGCAGTCCATCATTAACTGCTGAAGTGATCTTTTCCCATTCAAACAAGCCAAAAAACAGATTGAAAATTAAAATGGGGCGAGCCGAGATGAGCTTTGGGGCTCCTTCACACAGAACTTTTATCCTGCGATTGAGATGGCTCTTTCACAGAGGTTTGCAGGCTCTTTACATGATGCCGTGATCATTCAAGGTGCCTCTTGCACTAAATGCCCTTTGTTACATTTTTAAATGGATCGCAGATAATGAGCTATCAAATTACCCCGTTGTGTTCCGCCTGAGTTCCCTCCATGAAAAGAGAAAAAGAAGCAAGAAGAGGAAAGAGATCAATGAAAGATAATGGAAGACTCAGATATGGGGAGAAGGAGGGGGAAAGGGGAGCGGGAAAAGGAAGCGGGTGAAAAAGGGAGTCATTGTGACCCTGCATTTAAAACAGGAGCAGAAAGCCCCATTTTAAATGCAGGATTTTAGGCTGGTATAGAGATGCCCTTGAAGTGATTTTCAGAGAATTTAGGCAAGCTGAAAAAACGCTGGTTCTCCCATCCCTACTTTTATGATGATTCTTTCAGTGATTGCGGTTTCCCTGTGCTACCAAGTCATGTCTGTTCCTATCTAGCATCGTTATAAGTCTTACTGGTGAGAATGGTTTTAAAGCTGTAGAACATGTTTTGAAACATTTCCCCTCACTTTCGCTCCCCACCCCACCCCCATTTTTGTCCTCCTTCTCCTTCCCTTCTCTGCTCTTTCCTTGCATGGATTTGATTCTGGGGCTCCTTCTGGCTGATTGGACAGATGGACGGACAGACAGAACCTGCCTGTCAGTGCTGGAGCTGCTGTATCTCCTTCTGAGTGCCACAGAGGAGCACGATGAAAAAAAGAAGGAAGGGAAAAATAAAAGGAAAAGTGAAGAAGCGCAATCCCTTTGCCCAGTGAGAATGGGGCCTGCAAAAGGCTAATATTTAAAAGAAGAGGTTCCAGGGTTCAGGTTTGCTAGGAAGCCAAGCCTTCTAGTCTGAGTTGATCTCAGTGCAGGAAGGAGAGGGATTTGCAGGGAGGAAGCCCATGGGCTTTTAAAAGGATGTTTTCCACTGTGCACCAGCCAAATCCCTGGCTTTGGGCAGCAGACATCATCTCCATGGGGGTGGAAGCACTGTGCGAAGGCACTTGGCCAGTGCTAGGAAGAACAGCCATTCATCCCAGGACTGGTTGAATCATAGGTGAGCATGATGGTGCTGTGAGAATTCTTTTTTTTTTTTTCAGATTCTTTTTTTCTTAGAGCTTTCTAGCCTGCTTCGCAGAACTACAGATGCTGGTATACTTTGGGGAGAGAGACTGGGTCAGGGGTGTGCTAGGCAGTTAAAAGATTTGGGACATATGCTTGTTTATATATTATACTGGGTTATAATAGAACCTGGGATCATCCCATGAAGCTGATTGGTGGGAGATTTAGAACAGATCAAAGGAAGTTCTTCTTCACACAGCATATAGTTAAACTATGGAATTCGCTACCACAGGTTGTAGTGATGGCCACCAGTTTGGATGGCTTTAAAGGGGGTTGGACAAATTCCTGGAGGAAAAGGCTATCAATGGCTGCTGGTCTTGACAGCTATGTGCGACCTCCAGTACCAGAGGCAGTGAGCCTATGTACACCAGTTGCTGGGGAACATGGGCGGGAGGGTGCTGTTGCACTCATGCCCTGCTTGTGGGTTCCTGGTCGACAGCTGGTTGGCCACTGTGTGAACGGAATGCTGGACTGGATGGACCCTTGGTCTGATCCAGCAGGGCTCTTCTTATGTTCTTATATCTTATATATGCACGTTTAGAAATAATGATGAGGATTTATTTAAATTTTACAGATGGCAATGTCAGCCATTTAATTTCTCATCCAAATCATCTCAAATAAAATAAATCCTTGAGTTAATTTGCACCATGGCCCAGATCACCCCTAACCAATGGAAAAAGTCCCCCCCAATATAATTACCATGCAAGGGAAGATATTTGGGGGTGGAGGTTGCAGCATGTGGGGAGGGGAAAGTCAACCCTCCCCCCAGCTTCAATCCCCCACTTAAGCGCACAATCCTGTTCAGATAGCCGAACTTGGAGGTGACCGCCTATCCAATGCAGGGCAGGAGAAGCATGGAGGGGATCATTCCCTCCGTGCTTCAGCCGCTCTGCATTTTCTGCTAGACAGCCGATTTCGGCTGTCTAGCTGCGCGGGGGGGGGGGGGAGCGGGGGAGGAGGCTGCTGTACGACACATTGGATGTGTCATACAGACATTTCCACCCTCCCTGCCCCAGGATGCCCCCAGACACACCCCCTTTCAGGTGCTTCGCACTCCTCTTGTGAGCGTGGAGGATGGGGCTGTTCTGCACTGCCTCTGAGGCAGCACGGAAGTGGGGGGTCGGTTCCCGGAAAACAAGATATCCTACGGCCATCTAGCCACTGACTAGCGGCCATAGGATTGCTCCCTCCACTGAGAAAAATCCCTCTATTGGCAGGCACCAATGGACACGTAGGGCTCTGTGAAGCAGATTTGGGGCTAGTGACCCATGGGCCCAGGCCTAGCAATGCCCCTGGAATGGATGCTAATGTCTTATGTCTTACTGAAATGTCAAAATACATCTTAACGGCTTGTATCCCCAATCCCCTTAATCTTATTGTATTGCCTATTTTATGATTTCTAGTAAGTCTTTATGGGAAAAAGCAGAAGTGTCTGAGAAGTGTCACATGTACGATTATCTTCCTTCTGGACAGGCGTTGTGGCTGTGTGCTGACAGCAATAATATCCTGACCCTCGGGGAACAAGTTCATTCCCTTGAAGACAAGGTTGCTGACCTGGAGAAGCTGAGAAGCTGACGCAGAGAGGTCTGTGGATGAGGCCTTTGGAGATGCGATGGGGGCACGCCGCTCCCAGGGTGATGGCCCTTCTGCTGTCACAGAGAATGAGGGCCTAGGGGAAGGAGAGGGTGATTCAAGGAAAAGGGAAATGACCCCTTTGAAGGGAGCCATTATTTGGGGGATGAACTGATATAACCTCACATCAAGGATATGCCTCTGGGGGGTAGTCTCCTGGTACTGGGCAATTCAGTCGTTACAGACATATGAGTGTGTAGACCACATGGTGACTTGCCTGGTGTGAAGGCTGTGGATATCACACATCATCATGTGAGACAGCTTGGCAGATAACACTGGGGGGTGGGGAGTCAGTGGTCATGGTGCATGTCGGCACCAGTGGCATAGGGAAATGTGGTTGTGAGGTGCCAGAAGCCACATTTAGGTTACTATGTAGGAGGTTGAAAGCCAGGACTTCCAAGGTAGCTTTCTCTGAACTAGAATGCAACTAAAACGATCAAGAAGCTGGAGCACCTCCCCTATGAGGAAAGGTTACAACAGCTGGGCTTGTTTGGATTGGAAAAAAAGGAAGGTAATGGGAGACATGATAGAAGTGTACGAAATCATGCATGGTGTGGAGAATGTGGATAGGGAGACATTTTTCTTCCTCTCTTATAGTACTGGAACCCAGGGTCTTCCCATGAAGCTGATTGTCAGGAGATTCAGGACAGATAAAAGGAAGTACTTCTTCATACAGTGCATAGTTAAACTATGGAATTCTCTACCACAAGATGTCATGATGGCCACCAATTTGGATGGTTTTAAAAGGGGATTGGACAAATTCCTGGAGGAGAAGGCTATCAATGGTTATTAGTTCTGATGACTCTATGCTACCTCCAGTATCAGAGGCAATATGCCTATGTACATCAATTTATGGGTAACCTGGGTGGGAGGGTGCTGTTGCACTCATGTCCTGCTTGTGGGTTTTTGTGGGCAGCTGGTTGGCTGCTGTGTTAATTGAATGCTGGATTAGATGGACCCTTGGTCTGATTCAGCATAGGTCTTCTTATGTTCTTACCTGTTCCAAATGCAGGGCCAGCTAGACAGATGAAACTGAGGGGTCTCAATGCATCCATGTCATGGTGAAATGCGGAGGAGGGGTTTAGCTTTGTTAAGTACTGGGGAACATTTTGGGACAAACTGTACAAAGGGGGATGGGCTCCACTTGGACCAGAATGGGATCAGACTGCCAATGCTTAGCAGCAAAAAGATGTCAGAGCACCTTTGGGAGGGAATGATGACAGAAGCATCCAGTTTGGGTTGAATCATCCATAGGGGATGAGGATGAAAACTGATTGCCCAAATGGGGAAAAGTGGAAATGGGCCACAAGCATATGGTAGAACATGATAGCCAAAGAGACCAAAAGGTCACAGAGGAAAATGCACACACTAGAGACATCTGGAGAGGGACACCATGTATTGGTGTTTCTGTGCTAACACTAGAAGCCTCCAAGTCAAAATGGGGGAGTTGGGGTGCTTGGTGTTAAAAGAGAACATAGATATAGTGGGCATAACAGAACACTGGTGGAATGGAGAGAACCAGTCGGATATGGTCATCTCTGGATACAAACTCTATAGGAAGAACAGAGAAGGGTGTACTGGGGTGGGGTGGGGTGTCACTCCTTATGTTAAAGAGGGCATAATGTCAAATACACTAGGACCTCAAAAGGGGGGAGAATTCTCCACTGAATCGCTGTGGGTGACAATACCAGGCCCCAAAAGTAATTTAGTACAGATGACATACTATCATCTCCTTGACCAAAATGCTCAAGATAACCTTGATATGGAGAATGAAATCAGGGAAGTATTCAAAAGAGGAAGTGTTGTAGTAATGGGTGGCTTAAATTACTCTCACATAGAGTGGATAAATGCATGTTCTATTCACAACAGGGAGGTAAAATTTCTAGATACCCTAAATGACTGTGTCCTAGAATAGTTGGTCATTATGGTATCTAATCCTAACTGGTGCCGTCCAGGACCAAGTGAGACTTGAGTGTTGTTGAACTTATTGGGAATAGTGACAACAGTGTCATCAAATTTAATGTATGTATAAGTAGAAAATTGCCAAGGAAAGGCAACAGTCGCATTTGATTTCGAAAGAGGAAACCTCCCTCAAAATGGGATTGGTAAAAAGGAAGTTGAAAGAGAAAGTTAAGACTGTCAAATCTTTCTACAATTCTTGGGGGTTACTCAAAAGCACAGTAACAGAAGCTCAGCTAGAATGTATACTGGAGGTCAGGAAAGGTACCAGCAAGTCCATGAGGTCACCAGCATGGTTAACAAGCAGTATCAAGGGATTAGAGAAAAGAAGACTTCCTTCAGAAAATAGAAGCCTTGCCCAAATGAGGAGGACAAAAAGGAAAACTACGAGAGCAATCCTATGGTCCCTGTGTGAGAGTCCCAGGGACCATAGGATGACTTGGAAAATCCCTTTCTAGGTCGGAGACAGTGCTCCAACCTTGGGAGAGGGAGTCGGAGAGCCGACCCCTGATCCTGTCCCCTCACAGCTGGTGTGGAGAGTACTACTCTGGCTGCCTCTCCAGGGTCAGAAAATTTGTCCAGGGGAAAGAGGCATTCCAGTGGGCAGGGATGAGAAGAGACCAGAGAGGCCAGGATACAGTTTATCCTGAGCCTTCTCCAGCCTCCTTCCCTCTCCTTCCGAAGTGCCCATGCTAGCTGAAAAGCATATCTAGCGAAAATAAAGGAGATCAGAGGACAGGAGGCAAAGATAGTTTCTGCCGCACTTTCTACCCTGCTGGTTTCAACCCGGCACAAAATAGGAATCTCACAAGCCTCTGTGTTCAGGGACTTCTAAGCAGTGAGGGAGCAATCCATAGGACTGTGCCCAAAAAAGTAGACAAGAAGGAATGCAAAAAAGGATTTTGAGGTGTATATCGCTATTCGCTAGTAACATTAAGGCCAATAATATTTCTCTCTCTCTCTCTCAATATCAGGAGCAGGAAGCCAGCTAGGGAGGCAGTTCAACTGTTGGATGACAGGGAGTTAAAAGACCACTAAAGGAGGAGGAAATTGCAGAGAAGCTGCATTAATGCAGTGGGTCTATCTTCACTACGGAAGACGTAGGGCAGATAACTGCCTGAACAAGGAAGTTTAGGGCTCCGGGAAGCTGATGGTGGATCTGTCCCTCCTTAAGCCTATCCTGCCCCCTGATCATTGTACTGATGAATGACAGAGATTGCACTGAAAAATAATTCCTTTATGCCTCGTCTCCATCCACCCTCCAATCCCTGCCCCTAAGTAGTACGTAGATAATCACAAACCTTTCTAGAAGATCCCTAATTCTTTTCTTCTGTTGATGTCTCTCTTGAGCTGGCAGAGATTACAGGGAGCACAACAGGTGACAGTGAGGCAATCTGAGCAGATGGATCCCTGCAGTAGAGTGCAAAAACGCAGAGTGTCACAGGCCTTCATGTCGACTCAGTTGCAGTTTTTTTGGAATGATATTTTTCCAATGGAAGAGAGACCTTAAACTGGAGGTGTGCTCTGGAGGGATTTCTGTACTCCTCGCTTGGGTATTGTTGTGTGGAAGTTTCCCCAGACATGGTTGGTGCTGTTTCCCTGCGACACCCCATTGCCCAAAGCTGGGAACCAGTTGTGTAAAGGGCACCATCCATGCTGGCCTCATTAAACTTGGAGAAGTGGGGCGGGGGGACACTGGTGAAACAGGTTCAAAACCACCCAGGTGGCCCAGACACTATCGCCCAGGTGAACACCATGGACTGCATGCTCTGAAAGACCTTGAAAGCTGCCATGTTTGGTGAAGCACCTTGCACACGTGTGTACGGCAGGGAGCGGGCCAATGTGTAGAAAACCACCCAGCTGGTTGAATGTAGAGCAGGGACTGGGCATTTCAAAACATATTTCAAGCCGAGTGGGTAGCTCTCTTACAAAGGTCCCATTCTGCTTAAACTAGTGTTCATCAACCTGGTGCCTTCCAGGTGTGTTAAACTGCAACAACCATCATCCCCTACAAGCAGGGCCAACAGGATCAGTAGGTGGTGATCAGAGCAGGGTTTCCTCTTCCAGTAGTAGAGAAAGGCTGCCTTTCTCTAGAGTGGGCAGGGCTTTGGAGGAAACCTCTGCAGGGCAGCTGGGGAACCTCCATGGCCATATTTGGCCTGTGAGCCAGAGGTTCCCCACTCCTGTTGTAAGGGTACACTGGCAGAGTCCCCAACATCATTTTTGTCCCAGGCCCTGTAAACCCTCCGGGTGGCCCTGACTTAGAGGCCATTCTGTTCTCCAGACACTGGACCAGGATTAGAAGTTCATTATGCTGCCCAGCCCACTCCTTCAGGGTCTTTAGTACACTTTGGCCCATGGGCTACCAGTTGGCCATGCCTGGTCTGTAACATACTTGGCATAATGACTCATCTGGCCCTGTCAACATCCATCAAAACAGAGCAGGAACTGTTTTCTTAAAGAAGTGCCCTGTTGTATCAAGAGGCTGTTTGTGGCGCTCCGTGAGAAACTGACATGAAAGGATGATCAAATAACTTACTGGTATCCGGTACAGAGTCCGGTAGCGAGTCCTCATGGCCACACTGGGGCCACAGCAGCAGCATTCATCCATGTCCTTGGCAATTTTGCATCCCAGGCAGCAGAAGCAGAATGTTCCACACAGGCCTAGAGAGAGATCAGGCACAGTTTGCCATTTTTCTTTCAAAATTCAAGCACCCACCGAAGCTCCATGGTTTAGTTTTAGAGAAGTGGTCAACTTTTGTAATGGCTTGAGATTAATCAATAATTTCAAGTTACTCTGAGTCATCACAGCCACTTGCTCTTGAGTCATAACTGGATCTTTCTCTTACTACTAACCTGCAGTTATTACACAGCCAAATGCCCGTTATCATGACAAGTGGAATTTGAGGATTTGGATGCTGCACAGTCCCGTCAGAGGCTGTGTGCAGTGCATCTCCTCATGCTCTGTATATAGACAGACATTGCATCCTTCTTTAGATCCCTTGGAAGGGAAGTCAGACCATCTGGATTCAGAGATAGAGGTCCAGACCACAACAGTGTCCCCAGATGCAACACTTTCATTTTCTCCCCTATAACTGAATGGCTGTCATTCCCTTCTGTGGGGACAAGGAAAGGGGTCTACTGAGGGACACTACTGAAGCTGCATCTGATCCGGCGAGGTGCCTGGTATCCTACTCCCTGCACCATGGAGGCGGCTCTCAGGCAGGGGAAGCTGGCAGTCTGATCTTCGCTGCTCTGCAGCACCACCCCGATAACGGCCAGAGTGATACTGCAGCTCATCAGGACCGGTGGACCAAGTGATCTGAGGAGCCCAAAGGGGCCTGGCTGACTTTATATAACTGTTGCTTCAGGCGTGGTTCCTTGGTGCATCTGAGCCATTTGTCAGATGGAGAAATTACTCTAGAAACTCCTCTGCTTCACCACATGTCCCCTTTTCTCCCCTGGACTGTCCATCGCTCTGAAGATGGCCTCTCTGTTTGCTATTCTGGCTTGTGGCTTCTGCCTGACCCAGACTTTATACTTGCCTATGACCCTTTCAACTAATTGCTTGCCCTCAGAGATTCCTGCCCTGGTGCCCCTGGGACCTGTTCCAACCATTAAGGGTAAGCCTTGCTCTGCTCTGAACTTGCCCCCCTTCTAAGCCCCTCTGCAGGCCTACAGCACATCAGCAGCCATCCCTCTTCAGCACATGAGTGCACAGAATCCTTGCACTGAACAGAGCTGCATGTGAACAGCCCACCATCATTGCATGTGCAAGGAGCTGTAGGGTAGAGGCTGGGGGCTCCAATGTCAGCAGGGCAGTAAATCCACTCCAAGTTTCAGTCAGAACCAGCCAGCACTCTGAAGGAGCTGTCCATAGTGCTGAAGCCACTGTACTGCTGAAGCACCTCAGATTGCCCCTTTAGAGCTCTGACTGAAACCTGGAGCAGAGTCACCACCCCACCGACGTTGGAGCCACCAGCCTCCACTGGGATTAGGGCACCTTTCCAGCAACAGCAGTAGAATAGGCCTGTTGTGGAACAGAGCATCTCTGAGGTCCCTTCTGCATGCACGTGCTGTGGGATGGAAACCGCTATAGTGTGGAACACTCGCACAAGGCAGGATGTGAGAACAACCACAACCTCATGGGAGGGGGCTGACCACAGAGGCATTTCTTACAGTATTTATTGCACTGGCAAGACCCATGAGATCGGCCCCCATCCACATGGTCATGTGACACATGCACGCTCTGCAGTGTGGGGTCGCATCATGTTGCAGTGGCTCCCGCACTGCAGGGAAGCTTTCCCCAACTTGATACCCTCCAGATTTTTTGGACTACAACTCCCAGCATTCCTGACCATCAACCCTGCTGGCTAGGGCTGATGGGAATTGAAGTCCAAAACATCTGGAGAGCACCAGGTTGGGGAAGGCTGCTGTAGGCAAAAGCAAAGAGAAGCAGAACCCTAAGAGGGGCATAAGAGGAAACGCATGAGGTCCTGAGGCAATGTAACCACTTCCTTCTGGCAAACTGATTGCACAGCCTCATATGCTATCTGATAAAGTACATTTAAGGCTTCCCATTTTCCTGTTCTTGAGCCATTCTTGCCTTTTCCTTTTTGTGGGCAGATGCTGTAACACATTCATTGCCTTTCTGCACCTTCCAAGTTTAGCACAGCATTTTGTGCGAGCTGCAATGTTACACACCCTTACTGCTGGGAAGGTAGCTCCTCTGGCTTTGTCTGCTGTGCAGAATCCTCTCCTTCTCTGCAACTTCATGCTTGCCCTCCATATGTGTTACACTTCATCCTCCCAGAGGAAGCTTACCCCGCTATTTGAGAACCATCGACACAGACTCCACCCTGGGTTCGGTTTCCTGTTTGCGCTAGAGCGTGATGGAATGTTGACAGACTTTGGCTTTTACCAGAGAAATGGGCTGCTGTTTCAAAGGAAGAGCAAACCGTGGCGGAGATTCAAAGCCCTGCAAGAACATAAGCCCCAGATCTTACAAATTCACTCACAGATGCAGCAGTCACTGCCGCAGTCGCAGAGTTCAGTCTGCCATTCAAAACTCCGTGTGGACGTGTGGGATTGCGGCTGACAGACAATAGGCTGAGTTGTCATTTCCATTGTTTCCAAGTGTGGTTATATGTTATGGTCTAGCAGGAGAAAAAATACATCTGTTAGCGATGTTCAAAAATTCAACTAGATTTTGCATTTGGGGTCTTCAGGGATTTCCTTACCCCTTATGTCCTTGACCTGTGTTTGTGATCATCAGAAGGACCACATTTGATGGTGTCGCACTCTCCTGACGTTCACCTCAGGAACACTTGCAGTAGAGTGTTTATGTGTCAGCACCCACCCTCTGGAACATTACCACTGTTCATTAGAGAGGCCCCCATAGGTTTTATGTTTAGGGGTGCAATCCTATGCATGTTTAAACAGAAAGAAATCCTACAAGTCCCAGCATTCCCCAGCCGGGTATGCTAGCTGGGGAATGCTGGGAGTAATAGGGCTTTATTCTGTCTAAATGTGCATGGGATTGCATCCTAAGGCATCTTTTTAAGACCGATCTCTTCACACAGGCATTCCCTGCGGTATGACGCAGCCAGCTATGGTCTGTAGTGCACAGCGGAGTGTGTAGTCTTCTTGCTGATTAGTATTTATTTGCTATAGTGTAGTTTTATTGTTGTGTTTTATAGTATTTTGTTGGCAATGATATTCCATGTTCACCACTTTGATAACTGAGTGGAAAGTGGTATATAAAATTTGGGAAATAAATAAGTTTTGCATCATGTCCTTCACCACATGCTCCTGCAAATAGCAGTCCTGGGATAGGAGGATGGCTGTTCTTGATTAGTAAATGCTTAAACAGTAGAAAGCAGAGAATGGGAGTGTTTCTAGATGGAGGGTTCTGAGCACTAGAAATCAAAAGGCATTGTGCCTCTCCTTATCAATTTTTTCCGGTAAGAAAAAAGATTGAAGAAGCAGTAAAAAAAGGGGTTACATTTTGGAAGATGACGACGTCTAGACCCTCCCTCCCCCAATAAAATTCCATGTTGGTGGATAAAAGCATTGTCATAGAAATAAGCAATGGGGTTTCCTAAGGATCTGTAGTGGAGCAATACCATATTTACTTCTTCAAATTAACTGGATTCAGGGTTGACCACAGAGGTCTCCAAATTTGGTGATGACACCCAATGATTCAGGATGGCAAAACCCCAAGTAGACTGCAAAGGACTCCAAGAGGATCTCTCCAAACTGGGATGAATGGGCAAAAGAATGGTACATGAGGTTCAATGGAAATAAATGTGATGTGATGCATATTGGGCGGAGGGTGTGTGTGTATGTCACACATATACTGGTGTGGTCTGAACTGCTGGAGACTAGCCAGGACAAACCAGATCTTGGGATTGTGACACATAACCCAGTGAAACATTGTGTCATGATGGGGGGCTGGGGGGAAGGCCAATTCCATGCTTGGACTTATTAGCTGCCAGTACTGTAATCATATTTTATACATCTACAGCGTGGTCACATTTAGAATTGCATGTAGAAGTCTGGTCTGATCAGGGCATCTCAAAAAGGATACTGTAAAGCTGGAACAGGGGCAGAAAAAAAACAACCAAAATGATGACGGTATTGGAGCACTTTCCCTATGAAGAAAGGATAAAGCAATTGGGGTTCTTTAGTTTTAAGGTGATTAAAGAGGATGTGATAAAGCTTTATACATGGTGCGGACAAAGTAGAACTTTTATTCCCTCTCCCATAATACTAGAACTTAGGGTCACCCAAGATTGGTGGTAGGTTCCGGACAGACAAAGGAAAGTTGTGCAGGCAAGGCAGAACTGATTTATTGCTATTAGTCAGGATGGCTAAATGGAACCTCCCTGTGCAGACACAGTGTATCAGCTGTTGGGGGTGGAGGGTTCAAATGGTAAGGGTGGTTATTACCTCCATGACCTGCTTTGGGGCTTTCCAGAGGCATCTGTTTGGACCATTATGGAGGACAAGATGCTGGTCCAGATGGCCCTTTGTTTTCATCCTTTATTGTTGTGATACTCAGGGTTGGAAAGCACTTTCCCTTGATGAGATGGGAAAGACTTTTAACTTCGCATGCACTGTGAGGTTTGGGTTGCCTGATAAAATGATTTGATGCACTGACCTACTAGCACAGGGATGGGCAACCTATGCCCCTCCAGATGTTTTGGCTATGGTCGCCACATATCAATCACCAAAGAAGAAGACGCAAGGGGATGACATTTTGCATAAAGTTTGCATATGCCAATTTATAGGTACAGCTGCAAATTTAGAAATAATGGTTATAATTTTAATACGAAGTACACCACCCTGGTTTAGGACCACAGGTCAGAGGTTGTCCACCCAGGCCTAGTCCAACAATCTTGGAAAGAATCCTAGAAGCGATATGGCACCAGGTGGTACATCTCACCATAGTGTGGAAGACTGTGACCAGGTGAGCTGTGTGCCAGCCTGTTCAGCCTGCTGTCCAGGTGCTCACCATGGATGGACAACAGTCCTCATGGCTCTTTATCTTTAGATTGGAATGGGACAGGACAGCCCTTCAAGTGGAGGACACCTTCAAATAAAGGATGGTCCCCTGTAAAAGAGGTAGACCTGGCACCCAGCTCACAATGGCTACCCTTTTAGCCTACAGCTCCCATCATCCCTCTGCATTGTCTATGCCAGCTAGGGCTGAGGGGAGTTGTAGGCCAAAACATCCAGAGTGCCAGAAGTTGTCCAGCCCTGGACTAGCATAACAATCACTCCCCATGGGCCTCTACCATGGACTCACTTGAGTAAGACACTACCTCTCAGCCTTATTTGTTTTCAAAGATTATTTTTGTTGTTGTTTATTCAGTCAGTCGCTTCCGACTCTTCGTGACTTCATGGACCAGCCCACGCCAGAGCTTCCTGTCGGCCGTCGCCACCCCCAGCTCCCCCAAGGTCGAGTTCGTCATCTCCAGAATATCATCCATCCACCTTGCCCTTGGTCGACCCCTCTTCCTTTTGCCTTACGCTTTCCCTAGCATCAGCATCTTCTCCAGGGTATCCTGTCTTCTCATTATGTGGCCAAAGTACTTCAGTTTTGCCTTTAATATCATTCCCTCAAGTGAGCAGTCTGGCTTTATTTCCTGGAGTATGGACTGGTTTGATCTTCTTGCAGTCCAAGGCACTCTCAGAATTTTCCTCCAGCACCACAGTTCAAAAGCATCTATCTTCCTTCACTCAGCCTTCCTTATGGTCCAGCTCTCGCAGCCATAGGTTACTACGGGGAATACCGTTGCTTTAACTATGCGGACCTTTGTTGCCGGTATGATGTCACTGCTCTTCACTATTTGATCAAGATTTGTCATTGCTCTCCTCCCAAGAAGTAAACGTCTTCTGATTTCCTGGCTGCAGTCAGTGTCTGCAGTAATCTTTGCACCTAGAAAGACAAAGTCTGTCACTGCCTCCACGTTTTCTCCCTCTATTTGCCAGTTCTCAATCAAGCTGGTTGCCATCATCTTGGTTTTGTTGAGGTTTAACTGCAACCCAGCTTTTGCACTTTCTTTCACCTTCATCATGAGGTTCCTCAGCTCCTCCTTGCTTTCAGCCATCAAAGTGGTATCATCTGCATATCGGAGATTGTTAAAGTTTCTTCCAGCAATTTTAACTCCAGCCTTGGCTTCATCAAGCCCAGCACGTCGCATGCTGTGTTCTGTGTACAGGTTGAATAGGTAGGGTGAGAGTATACAGCCCTGCCATACTTCTTTCCCAATCTTAAACCAGTCTGTTGTTCCATGGTCTGTTCTTACCGTTGCTACTTGGTCGTTACACAGATTCCTCAGGAGGTAGACAAGATGACTTGGTATCCCCATGCCACCAAGAACTTGCCACAATTTGTTATGATCCACACAGTCAAAGGCTTTAGAATAGTCAATAAAACAGAAATAGATGTTTTTCTGAAACTCCCTGGCTTTCTCCATTATCCAGCGGATATTGGCCATTTAGTCTCTAGTTCCTCTGCCTTTTCTAAACCCAGCTTTAGTTCTCGTTCCTTGAATTGCTGGAGTCTACCTTGCAAGATCTGGAGCATTACCTTACTGGCATGTGAAATAAGTGCCACTGTTCGATAGTTTGAACATTCTTTGGTGCTTCCCTTTTTTGGTATGGGGATATAAGTTGATTTTTTCCAATCTGTTGGCCATTCTTGTGTTTCCCAAATTTGCTGGCATACGGCATGCATCACCTTGACAGCATCATCTTGCAAGATTTTAAACAGTTCAGCTGGGATACCGCCATCTTCTGCTGCCTTGTTATTAGCAATGCTTCTTAAGGCCCATTCAACCTCACTCTTCAGGATGTCTGGCTCTAGCTCACTGACCACACCGTCAAATCTATCCCCAATATTATTATCCTTCCTATACAGATCTTCCGTATATTCTTGCCACCTTTTCTTGATCTCTTCTGCTTCTGTTAGGTCCTTGCCATCTTTGTTTTTGATCATACCCATTTTTGCCTGGAATTTACCTCCGATGTTTCTAATTTTCTGGAAGAGGTCTCTTGTCCTTCCTATTCTATTCTCTTCTTCTACTTCCGCGCATTGCTTGTTTAAAAATAATTCCTTATCTCTTCTGGCTAACCTCTGGAATTTTGCATTTAATTGGGCATATCTCCCCCTATCACTGTTGCCTTTTGCTTTCCTTCTTTCTTGGGCTACTTCCAGCGTCTCAGCAGACAGCCATCTTGCCTTCTTGGTTTTCTTTTTCTTTGGGACGTTTTTTGTTGCCGCCTCCTGAACAATGTTGCGAACTTCTGTCCATAGTTCTTCCGGGACCCTATCTACTAAAACTAGTCCCTTAAATCTATTCTTCACCTCCACTGCATATTCATGAGGAATATTAGTGAGCTCATATCTAACTGATCTGTGGGTCTTCCCTATTCTCTTTAGTCTGATTCTAAATTGTGCAATAAGAAGTTCGTGATCTGAACTACAATCAGCTCCAGGTCTTGTTTTTACCAACTGCATAGATGCCTGCCACCTTTGGCTACAAAGGATGTAGTCAATCTGATTTCGGTGTTGACCGTCTGGTGAAGGCCATGTATAAAGTCATCTCTTAGGTTGTTGGAAGAGAGTGTTTATTATGCACAGTGAGTTGTCTTGGCAAAATTTTATCAGCCTATGTCCTGCTTCATTTTGTTCTCTCAGACCATGCTTGCCTGTAATTCCAGGTGTCGTTTGACTACCCACCTTAGCATTCCAGTCTCCTGTAATGAAAATAACATCTTTTTTTGGCGTACTATCCAGTAGGTGCTGCAGATCCTCATAGAACTGATCTACTTCTGCTTCTTCAGCATCTGTGGTTGGGGTGTATATTTGGATCACTGTGATGTTAAATGGCTTACCCTGAATTCAAATTGAGATAATTCTGTCATTTTTTGGATTGTATCCAAGCACTGCTTTAGCCACTTTATTATTAATTATGAAGGCTACTCCATTTCTTCTGTGGTCCTCTTGTCCACAGTAGTAGATCTGGTGGTCATTTGATGTGAAGTGGTCCATTCCAGTCCATTTCAGTTCACTGACACCCAAAATGTTTATATTTAATCTTGACATCTCCCCAATAACCACATCCAATTTGCCCTGGCTCATAGATCTTACATTCCAGGTTCCTATGGTGTGTTGATCTTTAGAACATCGGATTCGTCGTTCACCACCAGCACCATCGGCTGCTAGCCGTCCTTTCAGCTTTGAGCTAGCTGCATCATCAAATCTGGGGCTAGTTGAACTTATCCTCTGTTCCTCCCAGTAGCATTTTGACCACCTTCCGACCTGGGAGTCCCATCTTCCAATGGTATACCGACATATCTCTGGTTGTACTGTTCCATTTAGTTTTCATGGCAAGAATACTGGGGTGGGTTGCCGTTTCCTTCCCCAGGGATTGTATTTAGTCTGACCTCTCTGCCATGACCTTCCCGTCTTGGGTGTCCCTTCACGGTTTAGCTCATGACATCATTGAGGTGCTCAAGCTCCAGCACCACGACAAGGTAACAATCTCCTTTGCTGAAGCCTTGGGGAATACTTTCCACTTTGATTCATCTGCTGAGGAGGCCCAGGGCATCTGCTATGCCACCCGTGTGTGGCAGAGGATTCTGGGGGACATTCCAGAGCACCTATGGGGAAAGTGGCCAGGCCTGTTGGGCTTCACTGTCATTCCAGGAGAACTAAGAGTGAACCCTACAACATGCCCAATGCTCTCCTGCTTCTACATTGCAGAGAAAGCTCGATAGTGGTGGGCCCACCACAATGGTGGTGGGATCATCTCATTGAGGAATCTCAGATTGGCCTCCATGGAATCCATAGATTTCCCAGTTTGAAAACTACTTTGCAGCTATGTGCCAGGGATTAATTTCACAGAGTTCATGTTGGGATGAGCACAAAAAACATTGCACATTACAACCTCTGCACATTACAATTGCATTTTTCAAGTTTGTCCAGCAGGCTGCTTGTCAATACCTGCACCATTATAGCTGCCTGCAGTGCCAATGAAACATCCCTACAATGCCAATTTAGTATGTCATGTGTCATGTGATGTTGCCCAGGCACAGTTGTTGGTATAGTTCATACTACCTTGGCAACAAGCTGTGACGTGCTAAAGCATTGAGGGATTAAATATATTACTCAGCAGGCAGGTCTGAATTTCCGTCTATTGATCATGCTAACTTTATGGGGCATGCAGACATCAGAGCATCCAGTGTGCAGGGCCAGCCCTACCATTAGGCAGAGTGAGACAGCCACCTCAAGCAGCAGATACTGAGGGACGGGGAGCATACAGAGCTGTGTGTGTGCCCATGGCCTGCTCTGCCCTGCTTAAGCTAGCCTGCTGTCCTTGGGGGAAGTGGAGGATGCTGTCCCATTGAAATCTTGAAGGAAGATTCAACTGTCAGTCTTGGCAGCTTTTGCACATGGATGGGGAGCGGGCATCATCTTGTCCTTCACCTCAGCAAGCAACATGTCTTGGGCCAGCCCTGCCCGTGAGACTGGGGGAACAGAAGGGTTGCACCTTGAATGGCTCTTGGGGTCAGGTCTCTTCTCTCACTGGGGGAGGTGACTCCAGAAAACCAGCGCCTACATCTGCTAGCTCCCTGGTGGGGGGACACAGTTCTGATGGGCACATGGCTCATGTTTCAAGAATGAACCATCAGTGAAATGGTTCTTTTTCTTCTCCCACAGCTTTTGCCAAACACCCAGCTTTCTGTTCCCCTATAGCATGCCTGATGCCAGCACTCTCACAACATGAAAGTGAAACATCTGCTGCTGAAATGTCACAGAGACTACAAATCTGATTTGATAACCAAATCCTAGAGCAGCCGAACCTTTTCCGGTCTGCACATTACTGGTGTGAAGCTGTTCAGTGTAGCAGAGCATGCAAAGAGCACCAGCCAACCATTTCCATTGCACTGCTAAAAATGTTTCAGTTCATCGCTGTGACGCCAAACTGAAACCGAAACTGAGCATTAATTGCATGTTGTTCTGTCCTCTCTATAGGTTGCTTACTAGGGGGGGTGGGAAGTCCAGCGTGTCTGTCTGCTAGCAACATAATCCAACTTGGTCTTCTGGCTTCTTTTACACTTTATATGGGAATTTATTTTCTGCTACTACACTTGGTTTCCCTCCACATCAAGCACAGAATGTGTGAAGGGTCAATCTGTGTTCCTAAGCCCTTGGGGATATGCTCTGATTTGGCTGCCACTCCTTGACACCTTTCCACTGCATGTTCGAGAATGAACATCTTCAATATTTACCTACTCAGACATTAAGATCATCATCTGAGGCCCTCATCCAGGTGCCCCTGTCAAATGAGGCAAGGCAGGTGGCTACAAGAGAGAGGGTCTGCTCACTTGTGACACCCTGCATATTGGATGCCCTCCCCAGAAAGGCTCACCTGGTGCCTAATGTATTATCTTTCTGGCACCAGGTGAAGAATTTTTTATTTTCTTAGGCATTTTAAGAACATTTTAAGTGCTTTTAGTACTCTTTTCTGATGCAGGTTTTAATTTGGTTTTATAATGTTGTAATGGATTTATTCTTTGCTGCTGGTTTTATCTTAGTTTTATTCTGTGCTATTTTTATTTTCCAATGTTTGTGCTGTATGTTTTTAATATACTGTACACCGCCCAGAGAATTGTGGTTATTGGGCGGTTTGAAAGTACAGTAAATAAATAAAAGTCCACACCTGTCATTAGCATTTTGCTTGTCCTCTCTGAGGAACACTGACAGAGCGGTGACAGACACAATTGCTGCGTAATGTGTGACACAAGTCTGTACAGAGACTGGCTCAAGACATCTTGGTGACTGAGGCAGAAAACTGAAATTATGCCTCCCCACCCACCCCAGGGATGTCAAAATATAATAATTAAGTAAGGGTATTTACAGACATAACATTAAAACATAAGGCACTGTGGATTTTTCATCTGGGAATGAGCCTAACTTCTTCCTCACATCTTCACAGTGTAAACGTAATACATGTAAATGCAGCAAATTGAATGCTGGATTACTCATTGGTCTTGGTTCGCTCACCATGCTTTAGGACCAGAAGGAGCAACTTGGAGACCTCCATATGTCATGGGCTGAAGCTCCCATCATCTCTCACCATTGACTATGCATTGCTGGCTAGGGCTGATGGGAGTTGCAGTTTAACAACATCTGGAGGGCCACATGATCTCTATCCCTGTTTTAGAGGAATTATCCACTCCACATTTTTTTTAAATGCTGCATTTAAACATTAATTGAAACATTTAAACAATGCTGCATTTAAACAATCATTATACTCTCAGCTCAACCTACCTCACAGGGTTGTTGTTGTGAGGATAAAGAGGAGAGGAAGAGGAGGATTATGTAAGCCGCCTTGGGTTCCTTGCAAGAGGAAAAAAGGAGGGATATAAATGCAATAAGCAAGCAAGCAAGCAAAATAAATAAATAAATCATTTGTCACTTTTTTTAAAAAAGCACAGTTAACTTTAAAAAAGACTTGTTCTGGAGATGGGGGAGGAAGGTGGGTTTGTGACATTACAGTTGCAGGTCAGTTAGTACTGCTCACAGCTGGTCTCTGCTACATTGCACCACCATTTTCTCTGGAGCTCAGCCCTGGAGAGAACGGTGCTTTGTTTGAACAGTATGCAGTGAATGCGCTTCAGGAGCAAACCTTGTGAGCAAATAATGTTACATCTGTACCTGCCTTAAAGACCTGGCAATTTCCTGCCCTGGTAAGGCCAGCCTTGCTCTAATGGACATTGCCTACACATTTTCCAGCATCTTACCCATACATATAAAAGTTTAAATTGTTGGTTCTACAGTCTTCGGTGATAGCTGCTGCTTATCCTCTTTACCAGCCACGCCCAACCAGCTGCCCTCTAGATGTTTTGGACTTCAACTCCCATCAGCCCCAACCAACATGGGCAATGGTCAGGAATGCTGGGAGCTGCAGTCCAAACCATCTGAACAGCACCAGGTTGGGAGAAAGCTGCTCTGTAATTCCATGTAGCAACTGCCCAGTGCCCTGTGTACAGTTACCCAGTGGTTCCATTGGACCCCAAAGTATCTTTTAAGCCAGCTCCCAACTCACTGATGGAAATCAATTTGATGGGATGCAGTCACTGTCAATAGCACAGCTTATAGGGCACAATCCAGCCAAGACTGATAAACTTTGTACTAGAACAGTCTTTAATATTTACTGACGTACCTGCCCTTTTAAATTATCTACCTGCTTCCTGGAAGTTAATGCATGGTCAGCACAAATGGATTCTCCATGCCCTTTTGACAGTGAAAAGACTGATATTACAACACTGGAAGGAGAAATGCTCACCTCCTATAATGCAATGGATGGAAGACCTTACAACGCTTTCAGCATTTGAACTGGTGGTGTATAGATGCCACCTGCGAATGAATACTTATTTGGATATTTGGTCTGCCTTTGTTGAAGTTTATGTATAGTTCTTAGAAACCTGTATTTTTTATTTATATATATATATACATACACACATATCTATACACACACACACACACACACACACATACAACTGCTGAAATCAGTGGGAATTAAAGCACGAAAGTGGAGTGTTTGTACCCACAATGTGTGTGTTTTTAAGGACTAGATGAATTCATGAATGCCAAGGTAGCCAAAAAAGAATTTAGGCCTAGCACACCCTATGTTGCATATCCAGGAAATGAAAAGTGATTCTCAGATAGTGCAATACTGATTAGTGCCCAGTGCTTGTGCTAATTTCCTCTGAAACCTTGCCTAGCTATTATTGGAAGCTCAGCCACACACATTGAAGAAAGGGCTTGGGTTGTGCCTGAGCACTGCCCTGGCATCTGTTTTCAGTGCCAAGACTCAGTTCCAGAACATGAAGCACGGGTGCAGTCAGGGCCAGGGCTGGCTCAAGAGATTTTGGTGCACGAAGCAAAGGACAAGATGGCGCCTGCTCCCATTCCATGTTCAAAACCTGACTGGAGTGGCAGCTGAATCTTTCTTCAACACTGCTATTGGGACAGCATCTTCTACCACACCTGAGCTCAGTAGTCTAACCATATTACACACAGCTCTGTCCTCCAACCCCTTGTTGCTGCTTCCCAGTATCTGCCGCCTGAAGCAACTGCCTTACTCTGCCTAATGGTAGAGCCAGCCCTGGTCAGGGGAGGACTTTGGGGCACAGGTTCAGGGCCTCACTCAGCAGAATGAGCAGGAGGGCTTCCAAAAGCAGCAGAGTTGGCTTGCTACATTTTGAAGTAAGTGAGCATCTAACTGCACCCCCCCCATAAGACCATTTAGACTCTGGACTTAATGGTCTTCTGACTCCATCTAAATGGTCCCCTCATCCCCCATCTAAATGGTCTTATGTTCCGTCTTAAAACCATTAAGGCTAGAGTCTAAAATTACCTAAATTTACCACTGACATGAATTCGGCTTAACGTTCTGTCATGTTTTTTTTCCATGGGTAGGAAGGTGTGTGTGTGTGTGTTAATGTGGGAAGAGGTATTCAAATATACACACACACCCGCCCTCATAGCATAGAATGATACAGTCCAGAATTTACCATTTGATTCTGTTGATTGCACAAACAGGCTCTGCGCTATACACCCACACAGTGTAACGAAGCAAGCTAAGAGCAAATGTAAGATATTTCCATTCACACTCTGCATTTGGTGCACACGCCTTCTGACAAATACATGGATTAGAGAAAATGATGGCTGTAATCCTGGAAACATTAGCAATGGCTAATGGTATTAGCTGTAAACAATGTAAGCTTCATTCGTTTATGGGACACATGGCTGAAATCCTATACGAGTAACTGCTTAGAGATTGTTTTTAACATGGTAAAGTAGTATGTAAGTCTATTAAATAAAAGAAATAAATAAGCCCCATTGAACACAGTTTACTTTCAGCTTTTGGAAGTCGCCTTGAAATCTTTTGCCCCAAGATGACATATACAAGTGTTAGACAAACAAGCAAACAGATGACAGACAGACAGACACACAGACAGGCTTTCTTCACATGGAGCTTTCATCCTGTGATTGAGATTGCTCCTTCACGGACGTTTGTGGGCTCTTTACATGACGCCATGTCCCTCCAGGGCATCTCCTGCACTAAATGTCCTTTGTTCCCTTTTTAAATAGATCGCAGATAATGAGCTACCGAATTACCCTGTTGTGTTCCACTTGAGTTCCCTCCGTGAAAAGAGGAAAAGCAGAAAGAAGAGGAGCGAGATCAGTGAAAGATGATGGAAGACATAGGGCATCTCTACACCAGCCTAATATCCTGCATTTAAAACGGGGCTTTCTGCTTCCGTTTTAAATGCAGGATCACAACTCCCTTTTTCACCTGCTTCCTTTCCCCGCTCCCCTTTCCCCCTCCTTCTCCCCATATCTGAGTCTTCCATTATCTTTCATTGATCTCACTCCTCTTCTTGCCGCTATTCCTCTTTTCATGGAGGGAACTCAAGCGGAACACAAAGGGGGGTAATTTGATAGCTCATTATCTGCAATCTATTTAAAAACGGAACAAAGGGCGTTTAGTGCAGGAGATGCCCTGGAGAGACATGGCGTCATGTAAAGAGCCCGCAAACTTCTGTGAAGGAGCAATCTCAATCCCAGGATAAAAATTCAGTGTGAAGAAAGACTCAGATATGAGAAGAAAGGGGGCGGGAGGGGAGAATGGAAGTGGGTGAAAAGGGGAGGAGTTGTGATCCTGCATTTAAAACAGAACCAGAAAGCCATGTTTTAAATGCAGGACTTTAGGCTGGCGTAGAGATGCCCACAGACAGACAGACAGACAGAGTCATAGGATTGGGCTCCTAGTTGTGATTAACTTCTGTTGGATTGTCCCTATCTCTCCTTGCACCCCACAAATGTATTAGCTGATGTGAACATTAAACATTGTCCATCCCACCATTACACAAATCAGAGGTTTTAAACATCCCACATTAATTAGAGGAAAAATCCTGCACACATACCCCTTGCTGAATTATCTTCAAAGCAGAGTTTTCTTTTGCTAGATGAAAAGTGATCGGCACGTTTCTTACACGTAGATAGTTAGCATCACATCAAGGGAGCATTGGCATTTTCTGAGATTGTCAGTGGCTATTTATATTCAGGGAAGTTAATTGTTGGTTACAATAATTGATCTTAACCAGATAGTGTGTGAAAACAGTAATTAGTCCTGTATGACATAGCAGTCAATTAGATGCTGAGGTGGTTATTCTTGCACAATTTGGGAAATACAGAGGCGTTGCCCCACAGTCAGCACTGGATTACATACATCGCCACTATTAATGTGTTCCTATATTTAGAGATGTTTAATCTGCATGTCTTCTATTGTGAGAAATCAAATGTGAAATGAACTAAATTTGACATATTAAACATTTAAATAAGTTTGCATGACTAATCTATTTTATTTTTTTTCATTTGGGATAAGGAAGCAGATGGGAGAGGGATTTCATTCCCCATAAAAGAAAAAGAATGAAGAAACAGGGGGCATGAGAAATAAATAAGGTCCCAAATATAGGGAAAAAGAGACCCCCTGAGGGCTAGATTGTGCACCTATAGTAACATATTTAGCATTTATATAGCACTTTTTGAGTGTTCAGCGTGCTTTACGTATATTACTCAGTAATACTTACAATGGGACACAGGATGCTTACGTCAGATTATTTGTCCATCAAACCCAGTATTATCTATCCCAGGGATGAGGAATCTTTTTAAAGGTGAGGGCCATATCCCTTGGGGGAAATGGATTGGGGGCCACATACTGGTGGTGGATGTGGGCAGGACTGAAGTTGGGTGGGGTCAAAGCCAAAAGTGGACAAAGAAACCCCATTTACCCACAACTATACATCCCAAATAGTTCTTTACGGGTGAAATCCTATGGTCCCTGGTACAGCATCCCAAGAGTAAAAGGAAAGATTGGATCTCCCCTTTTGAGGTTGAAGAGAGAGCCAACCTCAGATCCTCCATTGCTGCTCTCACCCCCAGAAATCTAAAAAATCTTGGAGCTTTGATGTCGGGGGGTGGGGGGAGGGGGAAGGATCAGAGGTGTGGCCTGGGCAGAGCAGGGGAGGTCTTGGATCCAAAGCCCTCCCAGCCCACAACCCAGGAGATCCTTTACCCCCAAGCAATGGGGAGAAAATAGTTTAATAAAACCAAACCCAGAGGGAGGACAGTAAATGCTGCTCCTCTATATGGGATGTACGGTAGTGGGTGAATGAGGTTTCTTTGGCTGAGCAGTGTCTTGGATATGTCAGGTGCTCTGACCTTGGAGCACACCAACTTCTACAATAGGGTTGTCCTTTAAGAAGTTTAGAAGCAAATAAGGATTGAGTTTTTAAAAAATTGAACCAAGTATTGGACATTTAAGGGAGCAATCCTTTGGCCCCTAGACATTGTCTGGGGGGCCATAGGATACTGCAGATTCCTAGATCTGAGGTCGGAGACCATGCTCCGACCTCAGATCCAGGAATCTGTGCTCTGCCCCCTCCCCCTCGCAGCCAGTGCAGAAAGAACCGTGCCAGCTACCTCTCCATGGTAGGGAGCTTGATCGTGGAAAGGAGGTAAAGGGCAGGGAGGGGAGGCGACTGGAGAGGCCAGGATATGACCTGTCCCAAGGCCTCTCCAACCGCCTTCCCTCCTCCTCTGGATCGCCTCAGCTGAATAGGCAAAAAGGCCAGTCTAGCGAAAATGCAGTGGAAGGACAGGGAGGCGACAATCACCTCTGCTGTTCCTCCCTCTCTGCACTGGATGCTCATAAGCCTCTGAGTTTGGAGGCTTACATGCATCGAGGGCGCAAATCATAGGATTGCGCCGTATTTTTTTTAAGTATGTGTACATGTGCAGTACTTATATTGTAGTTGGTTTTAATACAGTATGCTTAAATTAATATATACAGAAATAGTTGGATATAGTTTATTACGATATTCAGAAATATGGAATTGTTAGGGTATGCTAACCTGGGGCTTTTAAAGGTACGTTCATTTTGTATTATATTTTCCCACTAAAATTTGTATTAATGTATTACCTTTATTAGGCCAACCAAAATATCACAAAGAATGTATTATGCTAATATGGATTCTGGAATTTTGCTTATGGCCAACATGGCTACCTTAGCTTTTTCTTTTGTCCCCTGACATGCATTGGGAAAAATATACTGGTGCATCTGTATTTGTTGTTTTGTTATACATCTATCCACTCCTCATTTGCACCCATCCATGCCCTCCCCGTTCACACACATCCTCCATTCATACCCACCCACCCATCCATCCCTGATTCTATCCAGTAGCAGCTCTCCGGCGTCTCCAGCCAAGAAGGGTCTTTCCCAGCACTTGTGCCTGAGATCCTGTCAACAGGAGGTGCCAGGGATTGAACCTGGGGCCATCTCTACATATATGCTTTATCACTGAGCTAGTTTCAGGTGGCACAGAGTGCTAGGCGGCAGTATTGCAACTGAAACTCTCCGCACGACCTGAGTTTGATCCCAGTGGAAGCTGGGTCCCAGGTAGCCAGTTCAGGTCGACTCAGCGCTCCATCCTTCCGAGGTCGGTAAAATGAGCACCCAGCTTGCTGGGGGAAAGGTAGTCACGACTGGGGAAGGCAATGGCAAACCACCCTGCTGTAGTCTGCCATGAAAATGCCAGCACAAGCGGCGTCCCTCTAGGGGTCTGTAATGACTCGGTGCTTGCACAGGAGGAACCTTTCCTTATCACTGAACAAAGGTGCTTCCATTTCAGCTTGAGCTGCTAATAGTTTAGCTAAAAAAAACAATTGTCACCATCAGCACGGTACTCATAAAGGTACCCAGTGAGTGTATGGCTGAAGTTATACCACAGATCATCGTATTACACATGCCTACCTGCTATGGTACCCCATTTTTAGAAAGCTTGAGTTCTGGTTCCTGCTCAGCCATGGACCCTCAAAGCTTGACTTACTCTTGCACAATAGTGGTTGTGTGCCTGGTACTCTGCACAAGATTTATTCATCCCCCCCCCCCATGCCCGGCATGTGGTGGGAAGAACAGCACATCTGGTTTCATTCCCCTCCAGCAAGTAGAATCATAGAGTTGGAGGGGGCTTGTATATGCCATCGAGTCCAACCCCCAGCTCAGTGCAGGACATCCAAGCTACAGCATCCCCAACAGATGGCTGTCTAGCCCCTTCATCAAGACCTCCAAGCATGAGAGAGCAAGCTGTGGAGCAATTTGTGGAAGTATCAGTGTGCGCACCCCCAGCTCCTAAGGTTTGGGTTCCCCTTCCTGAGATCTGTGTGCTGCCCAAACCTGATTTCTGTACATGGATCAACCCTACAGAACTGAGGTGAAGGACTCCAGATCTTTGTACCCTGATTAACCCGAAATAGCCCACTGTAGGTGAAATGTTGCCTAATGACACCAGAGGTTTAGTATACCACAGATTAGGGAAGACATTTCATAACTTCTCTTGTAATGTGGGGAAATGACACTTAATATGGGAAACCAATATTAAAGGGTAAAGGGAAATGTCACTTTTCACTTCTGAAACCAATGGTCCTTCAAAAAGTTTTGCTGCAATGATCTAACCACCAAGTCACATATTTTTTTAACACTCAACATCAATATTTTTTCAATAGAATTTGGCCCTGTGAATCTTCAAACAGGTGCATGTATTGTAATGAAAAACCAGGTCAATTTTTGGAGATTTTCCAGCACTTAACATGTGCTCAATCATAGGACTGATTCACTCATGCTAGTTTTATCCTGTAAAAATGGTTGTGTAAATCAGACCTAAAAGAGTATGTGTGTGTCTTGCTTCTAAGACCACTTCCAGAAAATCCTTGTCTTCATACGAATCATGTGCAGTTGTTGCAGGAAATCCAGATTCTTTCCCACAAGGAAGCTCTTCTGTCGTAAGAAAATCTCATTTTCTTTTCCAAACACAGAAAATGCAGTAATTGAAGGGGAGAAAATGCAATGTTTGATTTAGGGGAAAATATAACCCCCCCACCTCCACCCCACATGTATAATCTAATTTTTATTATTTTTATTATTATTATTTGCATTTCTATACTGCTGCATAGCCAAAGATCTCTGGACAGTTTACAAAAGTTAAAACATTAAATACAATATAAAAAGTTTAAAAGCCATTTACAAGAAAGCACATAAAAGCACACTAACAATATATGCAAACAACATATGATATAACATAACTAAAGTCACATCCAGGACCGATTAAAACTCATCATATGCTGCCAAATGCCTGGGAAAAGAGGTAGGTCTTAACCTGGAACCGAAAAGATAATAATGTTGGCACCAGGCGGACCTCATCAGGGAGTTTGTTCCACAGATGGGGGGCCACCACTGAGAAGGCCCTCTCCCTTGTTGCTGCCTTCCGAGCTTCCCTTGGAGGAAGCACTTGGAGGAGGGCCTTAGATGCTGAACATAGTGTACAGGTAGGTTCATTTCGGGAAAGGCGTGCCATGAGGTATTGCAGTCCCAAGCTGTGTAGGGCTTTATAGGTTGAAACCAGCACCTTGAATTGAGCTCTGAAGCATATAGGCAGCCTGTGCAAGCAGGCCAGAGTCGGTCTTATATGCTTGAACCTTCTGGTCCCTGTTAACAATCTGGCCATTGCATTTTGCACAAGCTGCAGCTTCCGAACCATCTTCAAAGGCAGCCCCACATAGAGTGCATTGCAGTAATCTAACTTGGAGGTTACCAGAGAATAGACAACTGAGGCCAGGTTATCCCTGTCCAGATAGGGGCATAGCTGGGCCACCAACAGAAGTTGGTAGAAGGAACTCCATGCCACTGAGGCCACCTGAGCCTCAAGTGACAAAGATGGTTCCAGGAGGACCCCCCCAAGCTACGGACCTGCTCCTTTAGGGGGAATGCAACCCCCTCCAGAACAGGTTGAGCACCCTCCATCCGGTCAGCAGAACCACCCACCAACAGCATCTCAGTCTCGTCTGGACTGAGTTCCAGTTTATTAGCCCTCATCCAGTCCATTATCGCAACAGGCACTGATTCAGCACATCCACAGTCTCACCTGAAGATGAAAAGGAGAAATAGAGCTGCATGTCATCAGCATACTGATGACAACGCACTCTGAAACTCTGGATGACCGCACTCAACCGTTTCATGTAGATGTTGAACACCATGGGGGACAAAATCGACCCCTGTGGAATTCCATATTGGAGAATCTACGGGGTCCAGCAGTGTTCCCCAAGCACCACCTTCTGGAGCGACCCTCCAAGTAGGAGTGAAACCACAGCAATGCAGTGCCTCCCACTCCCATCTCAGAGAGCTGTCCCAGAAGGATACCATGGTCGATGGTATTGAAAGCTGCTGAAAGCTTTCAAGGAGAATCAACAGGGTCACACTCCCCGTCTTTCTCCCGACATAGGTCATCACACAGGGCGACCAAGGCTGTTTCTGTGCCAAAACCTGGCCTGAACCCCGATTGAAATGGATCCAGATAATCAGTCTCATCCAAGAGTGCCTGGAGCTGGTTGGGAACCACTCGCTCAAGGACTTTGCCCAGGAATGGAACATTTGCAACCAGCCTATAATTATTAAGGTTTTCTGGGTCTAGGGAGGATTTCTTCAGGAGTGGTCTCACCACCACCTCTTTCAGGCAGCCCGGGACCACTCCCTCTCATAAGGAGGCATTAATCACCTCCCTAGCCCAGCCGGCTGTTCCCTTCCCTGCTAGTTTTTATTAGCCAAGAAGGGCAAGGATCCAATATGGAAGTGGTTGCACGAACCTGTCCAAACACCTCGTCCACGTCCTTGAGCTGTACTAACTGAAATTCATCCAAGCAAACTGGACAAGACTGTGCTCTGGATACCTCAGCAGATTCACCTGTAGTAATACTGAAGTCTAAGTCCCAGCGGATGCAAGAGATTTTATTCTGCAAGTGCCTAGGCAGTGCATTACAACAGGCTTCAGATAGTTCCATAGTGTCCTTAGGGCCAGAATGTAAAAGGCCCCAGACAACCCTAAAAAGCTCCACTGGGCGGCATATGGACAATTGAATAGAGGCAGTGAAATATTTTTTCCTTGCTGCTCTCACTGCCTTTGAATATATCTGGCCATAGGGATGCACCAGGCCTCAACTGCATCCACTAGGAGTTTTTCTCCACCTGCACTCAAGCCATCTCCTATTTTGTTTCACCACTCTTAGCTCCGGGGTGTACCACGGAGCCGTATTAGCTGTACTCTGGAGAGGGCGCTCAGGAGTAATCATGTCAACTGCCCGGGTCATTTCTGCATTCCACAGATCAACCAAAGCTTCGACAGGAGCGCCATCCATATCAGCCGGAAACCCCCTCAGAGCCCTCTAGAAACTATTCAGATCCATTAGCCTCCGGGGGCAGACCATCTTAATAGGTCCCCCACAGAAGGGAAAAGGTGCCGTAAGTCTAAACCTCAGGAGGCAGTGATCTGACCGTGACAAAGGGACTGATACAAAGTCCCCCACCTTCAGATCACTGTCTCCATGTCCAGTTGAGAAAACCAGGTCTAGAGTACGCCCCGCTACATGAGTTGGGCCAATGACATGCTGGGACAGTCCCATGGCTGTCATGAAGGCCATGAAATCCTGAGCTGCCCCAGACAAGATGCCTTCAGCGTGAATGTTGACATCCCCCAGAACCAACAGTCTGGGGGATCTCAGCAGCACACCTGAGACCATCTCCGTCAGCAAACCTAGGGAGTCTGTTGAGCAGCAAGGTGGTGGTGGTACACCAACAGAATCCGTAATCTGTCCCACTGACCCAACACAAGGTGCAAACACTCCAGACCAGTGGTCACATGGACAGGGAGACTGCAGAGGGAGATGGAATTCCTATAGACCACAGGAACCCCCCTCCCTGGCCTTCAAGCCTTCCCTGATGCTGGACCAAGTACCCCGGTGGCCATAGCTCAGAGAGACTGACTCCTCCCTGCTCACCCACCCAGGTCTTGGTTATACATGCCAGATCAGCCGCCTCATCCACTATTAAGTCATGGATAAGGTGGGGGGGCTTATTTTGAACTGATCTGGCATTTAAAAGCAGCATTCGGAGACCAAAAGGAGGGCTGATAGGGCAACCACCAAACCTGCAGATGCAGGGAGGACTGGAACACGGCACGGACGTTAACTGCCTGGGCCATGTTCCCCTTATCTGGCAAGTCCTCCTCACGCCATCTCTCCCTCTACCCATCACTACACTGATTGCCCCCCCCTCTGGTCCCCCCAATTGGCCCAACATCCTCCCTCCCAGACACATACTCAGGCCACCAGAAAGCCAAGCAGAGGAACAGGGTCCAGGTCCTCAAGCACTCACAGCTAGGTGGTCTCTGGCACCTCCAGCAGCAGGCAGCCTTTACAGCTGGAGCCAGGTTGGGGCCCTGCCCTCCCAGGCCAGGTTGAAAGAGCCAGGCAGAGAAGCAGGGTCCAGGTCCTGCAGGGCTCACAGCTAGATGGTCTCAGCTAATAACGTTGACAGTTTGCACAAGTTTTATGGGCACCTACTGGCTAGTGTCAACAATATCACCAGGATACAATTTCCTGTCCCTGCATGCTCATGCCATTTAACATTCTTTAACAAATGTTTCAAATAATTCTTTAGACAGTCTAACCTTTAGAAGGTTTTTAACCATAAAGAAAACAATTACATATAAACTGCCAGTGATGTTCTATTGCTGGATTGGGTATTATTTGATCCTCTGCTGTACTATAAATGTATGGTACTGATCATGAAACTCTTCAAAAGCAAATGCTTCAATGCAGCAAGGGAGAACCGCACGTGGGAGCAGACTTTCTGCTCACATACAACTGATATGGATGTGATGCTCATGAAGGTTTCCCTGAACTGGCTGGTTACATCTTTTGATGTGGACAGAGATGCTCACTAGAGCTAGGTCAGGACTCCCAAGTGCCATTTCTTTTCATGCTTAAGATGACACTCATCTGTGCTTCAGAGAAAATGAGACTAGTTTCAAAATCTTTATGAAAAGATCGTAAAAAGAAGAAATGCACTAACTTGCAAGTTCCACAGTATTATAAAACAGAAATGTGATGTTTTGTATTTTGTTTAAATATGTTGTATTTAAATTGAAGTAATTGGGCTGAATCCAAATGCTCCCTTCCTGTGACAGAATAAGATAACTTTTGGATCCAATCCATTGTTTCTTTTAAAAAAACATTTTGCTTAAAGGCCTGACATTACATCAGTGCATTGTGTTTACCTGTGTGTGTGTGTGTGTGTGTGTGTGCACGCGTGTGCATGGGCCCCCCGGAAATGTAAGCATAATGACTACAACATTGTGAAAGGCAGTGAAATCATAACCTGCGTCCTTTTATAGACACCTGGCTGATGTGTCAGATGGGATAGTCCACATGAAACAAATGCAAATGGGCAGACACAAAGACAGCTGGCAGGAGAGCCATTTTACACTTGTACATTTTGGTTTCATGCTCTCTGCATCAACAAAATAAGCCAAAGCTTTACGTGAGAATATCAAACTGAGTATTAAATATTTTAAGAGACAACAGACCCACCTCATTTAGCCTCAGCAATGAAACTAGTTCAATACATCACACCAGGAAACTGTACAAACCTCAATGAAATGAATGCCATAGAAGTGACCTCGTCCTTGCTCTTTGAACATTTTATCTGCCACACCCTACCCAGAAATAATTTCCAAGAACAATTGTGCAATGTAGTCTCATTATGCTATGTACCTTCGTCAGTGGAGGGATGGGCAGCTCAGACTAGTAGTTTAGCTTTTCTTCCTTCCTTCCTCTCTTCCTTTTTTTTTTTTTTTTAACAAAGTGTCAAATGGGCATGTTGAATGTAAAATCCCATGAACTCTGTCTCCTGAGATTCAACATCCTCCACTGTCTCTTGCTGTTGGAATATTGCCACAAGGGTTTTGCTGGTAGCGTAGCTGCCTTATCTGCAGAAGAACAAACAACTATGCCATTTGTTGACTGTGTAATAGTTCAGGGTTATTTATTTTATTGCATTTATATCCCACCTTTTTTCCTCCAAGGAACCCAAGGTGGTGTACATAATCCTCCTCTCCATTTCATCCTCACAACAGCAACCCCGTGAGGTAGGTTGGGCTGAGAGTCTGTGACTGGCCCAAAATCACCCAGTGAGCTTCATGGCCAAGTGGGGACTAGAACCCAGATCTCCTGGCTTCCAGTCCAACACTCTCGCCACTACACTGACTCTGTTAATCCTTTTATTGATTAACCAGGCATAAGCAACACCTGCCTGGAGTAGACCTGCAATGCTAAATGAAGGATGCCTGGTCTGAAGCAACTTAGAATTGTTTTCTGGATGTCCTGTAGGAACCAAAGTAATAGAAGAGAACTTGCATCAACTTTAACTAAAAGCAATAATCAGTCATTGGTGAATTAATTTGTCACAATTTAAAATTGTGAGCTTTTAAAATTGTCACTTAAATCTGAGCCCTATATTGTACCTAAATGTAAAGTCCAAGGCCCAAGAAAATTCTTACAGTACACCACTGGAAGTCTGCCCAGAGTTAGTGATATTGTTAAGTACCTACAGCAGAGGTACTTTCAGGGCCTCCCTTAGGTACCAAAGTGTCATTCATAAATCTATTTTAAACCAAGATTTAAAGTTGGTTTTTGAATCTGGCTTGTTTGGAAGTCATTACACATAATTAATTGGGGATTCCAGATTGTTTCTCTGCTAGGGAGCAAAGTGTAAGGAAAGGGGCCATGTGCAGCTGTATGGAGTTTCTGCATATTGTGGTTTATTAAGCCAGGATTAGATCATCCAAACTTAGAAGCAGATTAAACTGGAGGACTGACAGGTTCAAGGGAAAGAAAGCAGTCAGGGCCTTGCTAGAGATTCCACTAATGAAACGTTTTTCCAGAAGCAAAAGGCCCATGAAAAATAATTTCTTACTGACATTCACAGTTCAATAAATTGCAATGGAGAGGAGAAACACAAAGTTTACACTCGGGTGAGAAACCTGTGGCCTTCCAGATGTTGCTGGATTACAATTCCCATCATCTCTGACCATTGCTCATTCTTGCTGGAGCTGATGGAAATTGAGAGTTCAACATCTGAAGGGCAACAGATTCCCCACCACTGGTTTACACGTTGTACCACATCAGAGAGGCGGTAGGTCATCATTTTACCTCCACATCTAATCAAGGCACAAACAAAACTGGGGTGGAGTCAGGGAAGAGCTTGCCCCTCCCTTTTAGCAAGCGAGAACACATAAATGCCTCCTCATGGTTTGAGAATGCTTTGGCTCAAACTACAGCCATGGTTTATACGCTGTGATGCACACATGAAGATCTGTGCATGCAGGGGCTCTTGCTGGCTGACAAAAGTGATTTCAGACAGCCTTCAACTATCCTGCATATATACTTTTAAACATCAGCAGCAACCAGCCAGGCATATGGGTGTAGTACACTCAAATGTTATAAATGAGAACACAAAGAACCAGATGTCATCTTGACAACCATTACTTTATAGTTTACAGTTCTGAGCATTTTTGAACATATCACAATGTAATTATTTTACCAAAACTATTTCATGAGTCACACTATTGCAAAAGTTATTTTCATGGTATACACACAATTCTCACACCCATTATAATTTTACGATGTTAAGGTTAGGGCGTAGATCTGTAAAAATTTTTCTCCCCTGTGTTTTGGAAGGAAGAGCTCAAACAAGACCATATGGTGGTAAGAAGATATTTATACATAAAAAATACACAGTCTTCTGAAACATTGCCTCTTCAAACAAATTTCTACCTGAAATTGTGTAGAATTTTTCTTTTTACTCATGCTCGTTCCCTATCTGTAACACAGCATTAATTTCTTCCGCACTAACTACTACAGAATCTAATGGTTTCCTTGTTTTTTCTGGATTTTTCATTTTCCATAAGTTTCCAAGTACAATCCCTAGAAAAAGTAAGAGTCCTACAGTGCGGTTAGAAGAAAACTTTTTCCAGCAATCTTCAGAATTGTGAATGTCCAACATGTATATCTGTTGAAAGAGACAAAAATGTATCAATTATTACTGTAATTCAGTGCTACAGTTGTCAAGTCAATACCCTCTCCTCCTAGAATACCTCTTTCGTTTCCACGTTTTTTCCTGGACTGCCATAAATTCACCTATTTTGCACTACATGCTATAAATTACTCTCCCCTCCCTAGTTTTTGCTGTTCTTTTATCAAAAGTACCCTTCTCTCTCACCTCTCCAATTCCTCCTCTCCCTCTGTTGAGAAAAAGAAAATTGTATCCAGGTGTCTCTTCAGGCTACAGCAATAGGATAGGGTTAGGAATTAAGCCAAATAAAGAATCCCACTCATTTTACGTTTCCACACAAACAGTACATAAGACGGAGATCTAACCTGCTGAGCCAAGTGGATGCCTACAGCAGCCACAGCTGCGTAGTAGGGGAAAGTCTGATCACTATCCATTCCTGTCACAGTAAGTCCCAAAAGCATCAGGGCGCAGAAGCCACTGAGCCACTGCTTTGTGTTTTCATTGAACCGGAGTGCTGTTGATTTCACACCTATGGCCAGATCGTCCCTTTTATCCTACAATGAAAAGTTCCAAAGGGTGTTAATAAAACATCCAACTGCAGGGGTACTTCATAGATTGACACAGGGAAGAATGGTGCTCTTCTGCTCGGGGACGGGCACTGAAATTGGAAGTGATCTTAGTAAGAAGAGCACCTGGGCATTTTGGTTGAAAATACCAACCAGAAAGAGAAAAACAGATGGACAGAAGCCATCAAAGCCCCATGCTAGCTAAAACAGGGAAGAAAGCTGTTATAAAAAAATAATGTATCTCACCCAACACATTCTGAATTTGAAAAAGAGAACAAAATATATCCTGAAAAACAGAAAGCAAGTGTAAAGGAAGAAAGAGAAAGCAAGCAAGATTGAGAGCTAGCACACAGCAGCGAAGAGTACGAGCTACAAGTCAAGATGTCCTTGATTCAAAGCTTGGAACTCAACTCATGGCTGTGTTCAGACAGCACAATAAACCATAGTTCAGCATGATGAAAATGACCTGCAGCAAGTCTCAGGTTTGTGTGCTCTTCTCTCTGCTGGCATAGCCCCAAGGAGGAGTTTAGAAGCATTTGCTTCTGGTTTAGATTTACTGCAGCTTGCTTTGTCATCCAAACCTGACAAACTGTGGTTAATCTTAACAATGGCTCATTTAACACAAGCAGCTTTAACCCATGCTGCCTTTTGAAGATGGCTTGATTAAACAAACCACAGTTAACATTAACCATAGTCTAGAATTTGGATGATATGCTAAACTGTAGTTTAGGGTGATGACTGAATGTGGCCAATGAGTGGCCTTATTGGCAAGCAGTTATCTCTCAACCTCAAGATACAAGATTGCTAAAGATAAATGTATGTGAAGCAATTTGAGGACTTAGTGTGTATTATTATTTATAGCTATCCAGAACTGCTCATGCGCTCCTGATTCACCATTCCCAAGCTGTGGAAAAAACAGGTATCTACCCATTCATAAAGCCTCACATTATCAAGAAAAAGCAAGGAAATTCATATGCAGAAATTCCTAACATTCCAAGTACACAGATATTATTTTTTTTGCTTTTATTCATATCCTGCTTTTATGCCCAAACAGTGCCCTCAGGGCAGGTCACAATAACCAGCATAAGAATAACAAAAATGAAAACAAAGTACACTAAAAGAAGTAAAAGCACTTCAAACAAAGACACACAGTTTAAAATCCACTTTCAAATTCAGCAAGAACAATTACTCCATAGTAGCATAATTCATTAGAACTACTCAGCATCAGTCCCTCATTTCAAAGGCCTCCTTATTTAAGCAATAAGGAATTTACATACCTGATGAGCATACATCGTGTCGTACATCAATGTCCAAAAAATCCCTGAGAAATACAAGGGCAAGCAAACAGACCAGTCACAAGAACCTTGGACAGCTGACCACCCAAGTAAGGCTCCCCAGTTGAAGGTAAGGCCTAGAAGAGATGTCAGAAACAAACAAAAAACAATTGCCTGTATCTATTTTTTCAGAAAGATGTTACAATGAGATTCAAAATGACCTGCAATGCACTCAGATATGACTTCACTTTCAAAACATTTTGGCAGTCAATGAAACAACTACTATTGAAGTCCCATGTTAGTCTGGAGCAAGAAAACAATAACAAACAAGTTCTATGCCAACTTAGAGACACTGGCCAAGTGTAGCATGAGATTTGTTCGCAACAACTACGGCTAGCCTCGGCAACTCCTATCCTCAACAGTTGTAACCCAAAGAGAATCGACGGGCTGTGAAGTGTGCATGCCACTAGGAACATGGGGGAGAAAACCATGTACAGTACCCCCACCCCATGATGAAGGACAGGTGGACAACTAGTGGCCCTCCCGATGTTTTGGCCTACAACTCCCATCAGCCCTAGCCAGCATAGCCAATGGTGAGGGATCATGGGAGTTGTAGGTCAAAACATCTGGGGAGCCACAAGCTGCCTACCCCTTATGTATACGCATTCCCATCTGCACCAAGAGAAGGACAGGAATATAAACTGGCTGGAAAGGGGGCACGTGCTTCTGGCTGCTTCAGTATCTTAACAGCCACAGGATTCCCTCCTTGTCTCAGGCTCACAGACAGGCCTATAAACAGACACACCCAATGGTGCAGATAAAGTCTGGTTATCTTTATTCAAAGTGTTATGTTGAGGAAGGATAGACTGCAGAGTTCTACATGTTTCTGGCAGAAGCTTATATTCTGGTTCAGAATACACAGGTCAGGGCAGCAAGAAATGGACTCCGGTTCATAAACTGATAGGAGAAAATTACCACAGTATTCTAACTGAATCTTTGTGGAGGAATAGTACGATTTCTTTCATTGTATTTTAGGAAAGCGAGTCAGGGCTTTGGAATGAGGAAGGTGGGTCCCAATAGAAAAAGTATTGCTCAGTTTTTGCCCCTCTCATTTCTGAGCTCACCTGTATTCACTGCAGAAGGTAAATTGCTTTCATTCCATCTGTTCCATTCACCAATACGGTGACTAGATGCAAAGGAGGGCAGAGCTTGCTTACTTTTAATGGTTGTGTGGCAGAGGGAAGTTTGGCAAGTAGAGCTTTGCTCATTACTATAAGCCCTATGATGTAAAAGCTGCACATGCCAAATACTCCCTCTTCCACATAGCTATTAAAAGGTACAGGAGGCTTGCCTTTTCTGGACACCTAAATGGCAGATGGTTTATTAAAGATAGAAACAAATACATTGTGTCTAAAGGATGGATTTGAAAACTTCCCTTCTATCTCTGTTAACCCCAGGAGCACCAGGTTCCTATTAGCATTCTCTTTTGCCATATACAAGACTTACAGGACAATCCTATATATGTCTACTCAGAAGTACACCCCACTGACTTCAGTGGGACTTACTCTCAGGTAAGCATGTATAGGATTGTAGCCTTAAGCACAACCTCTTTTTTTATCTGAACAAACTAGCTGAGCAAGACTCAGACTCAAAGTATACATTACTTTAAATTATTATTGTTGCACCACAGGGTGAATATATTATAAAAAAGGCAGGAACTACTAAATTTCTGGCTTTTTTTATTTACTAAGATTTATATCCCATCTTTCAAGCACAGTATCAAGAGTGCCTTCAATAAAATATTTAAAAACCCATAAGATAACTAATTCATAAGAATAAGCTAAGAAACAGCAAATCTATAAAAGCAGCATTCAAATCAAAACAGACCAATTTTTTTAAGCCAGGAAAAATAAAAAAGGTCTTTGCCTAGCACCAGAGAAACATGAGAGTGGGCACGAGGGAAGCCTCTTTGGGGGGAGTGTTCCAAAGCCAGGGTGCCACCTCTGTTCTCTTCCTGATAGCCATGCATTGAACATAAGTTGGTGGGGAAACCGAGATATGTGCCTCTGAGGGTTATCTCAAATGCCAAGCCGAATAACTCCAAGGAAGCCTTCAAATGTTTGCTTCTTGAACAGCAGCTCCCCACTCCACCCCCTGCAATGCTGTGTGACAAACTGCTTTTGAATTAAGTGGAATGTCAAAAACAGTTTGCAGTGATACATAATGTTCTGTTGTACAATTGAAAAGCATTCAAAAATACAATTGGATGCGTGGAAATCTGAGCACATTCAGTAGTTATTGTTTTTTTAGATCTCAGCCCTTTAAATCCAACCGCAGTGGAGAAACAAAAGAGGAAAATAAGAAGCAGGTCAACATTAATTAAAATAATAATTCCAGTCTTCGCAGTGAACTAAATATCTATTACTATCCAATTGTCATACTCCGTTTTGCACATTAATTTGAAGTTTGTTAGCCAGGTTTAAATGTGCAAAAAAATAGCTTCACTCTCCATAGAAAACTATTTCCACATTTCTTGAGGCTCTTCCCAGAATGCTCCCACCTGGTAAAGTGTAGTGAGTGGTTACTGATGAGACGGACTTTTCAGTGGTGGCACCCTGCCTGGGGAATGCTCTCCTCAGAGGCTCACCTGGCACCTACTTTGATGAAATTTCAGTGCTAAGTAAAGACCTTTTTGTTTTCCCAGGCCTTTTAATGTGCTTTGGCTTCAGTCCTTGTTTTCATCTCTGCTAAGTGATTTTATACTGGTTTTGTATGCTTTATTTGATATACATACATACATATGAAGTCATGACTGTGAGGAACGCATGACATCAAATTATAGAAGAATCGACCATTGTTTTATTTGGCTGCTAAAGTTCAAGTATTTCCTACTGGCAGAGTTTGTTTAAACCAGCTAATTAAAAAGGTGAATGCTCCAGGCCTCAAAAAGCAGGAAAACGTTTTATAAACAACTGATGCCCAGAGAACAAAATACTAACTCTCATGCTGCAATGGAGGGAAATGAAGAATTATTTCTCAGAGTAAGTCTAGTCAACTCTTGCAAAGCATGTGACACCCTAAGTAACCTACCGACAATCCAACACAGAGCTAAGCCAGTATGAACAACCCATTTATAAGCAAAAGAAATTCCTAAGCTTACCTAAGTACAACTGCGGCCAGTATGTTATTCTCTTCATAAGCGGGTAAGTCACCACGAGCAATAAAGAGGCGGCTCCTAAAACAATACTGTGAGGGAAGGGGAAACAAATTTTAACTAAAAATTAAAAAATTGGAGTGCACACATTTTGCTTCCACACAGCTATTTTGTACTGCCCTATTCTGCCCAGAAGACGTAGGCAGATAATGACATGTTTCACAACAAACAGGAAATGTAAGATGTAAAAAAAATCCACTTCATTGCAGCCAGAATGGTATTAAATGCTGTGTTGGTCTTTGGACAAGGGTATCTGCGTTCACAGCCCTGCTCAGTTGTGAAGCTTATTGGGTGGCCTTGTGACAATCACTTGCTCTCAGCTGAAAGAGAGTTATTGCAAGGATAAAATGGAAGAACCCCTTGCATATTGTCCTGAGCTTCGAAACAAATACACGTGACACCTGCAGCACAATGCCGTAGTGTGGAGTGATCATGTTCAGGACTTCGGCAAGGTAGCCATGCCCTCCTACAGGATACCTTAAGAATACCTTATTCCATTCTCCTGACCCCCCACACGGTTCCTACCCCCAAGACACAGCATTCTGAGCATGCTCAGATCACAGCCATTTTCTTTTCCAATGATGTGGTTCTCCACAAAACATTTTCATCCCTCACTTCTAACCTGATTTTAAAAAGCTACTTTCTCTGCTAGTACTCTACACAGGACCTGGGGAAAACATTAGATGAGACCTGGTCAACCAAATATTTTCTGTAAAAATCCACATTTATCCATTCAAATGTTCAATATTTATGCCTCCAGAAGAATGATTCCAATAAGCACACTCGTCAAAATTTTAAAAATTGGCCAAGCAATCAACAGTTCATGTTTAACTTACCTGTAATAATTTAAACATAGTAAGACACATAAAGCCAAGCTAAGCTGTCCCCCAAGGAAAACAAGGGATTGAAAACTTGAAATCTCTCCAGCCGCCAGTGGCCGACTAGCTGTTCTTATAACCTAAGCACAGAGAATTATTTTAGTCATTGTATCATATCATTAACAGTGATTGTTTGCAAGACAGAGATTTCAGACTTTATACATCACAATTAGTTTTCCCTTTCTGTACAATTCATGCACATTATTTAGTTGTTCTGGCTTTCTGCTGCATGGCACCCTTCTGTCCACCAGGTGGCACGCATACACCACAAGGTCAAGTGGGACCCAGGACCAGTGGACACAACATCTGTGTTTGCACATAAACTATAGTTTAGCATTATGAGGATAAGTCACAGCAACAGCTGTGAGGAGTTTGGAATCTATTGCTTCTGTTTTAGACTAACCACAGTTTGCTGTGATATCCAAAGCTGGACAAACTGTGATAAGTCTTAACTATGGGTTAGTAGAAACAAGACAACTTTCAACTATGGGTTATGAAGCTGGCTTGTTTTCACTAATCATAGTTAAGATTAACAACAGTTTAGGTCTTGGATGCAACACTAGTCCTATACAATGGCAGTAGGGCTAATGCTGAGAGGTATCCTGGAGGAGGGGAAGGCAATTGCCTTTGTCCCTTGTAGGTTAACCCTCACCTCCATGAAACTGCCAAGGGACAAGTGCCACCCATCAAATTGACAGGCATGGCTGCTAGCATATCTCAGAATAAACAACAGCAAGAGCAGTTTAGGGTGCAATCCTAGGCATGTTTAGATGGGAAAAAGTCCCACAAATCCCAGCATGGCTGGTTGGGGCATGCTGGGAGCTGTAGGACTTTTCTTATCTAAACACGCATAGGGCTGCACCCTTAGATACTGTACGTAAAGCCTGGAAATAACTATTCAAGTGAGGGGTGTGTGGTAGAATTTTGAGCACCTTTCTTTGTGTTGCTGATTTCAGAATTCAAAATTAACCTCTTTACTCCAATGTCTGTGGCCTGAACAATCCCGTGTAAAACCACTGGTCAACCTGAGAATTGCAACAACAACAACAACAACAACAAAAACCTCCGTTTTTGCACTAGACACATTTTCTTCTCAGCCACTCCCACTCTCAACTCATCAAACCACTGTTAAATTCAGGGGGTGGGGATTTTAAAAGAGGTTTGGCAATTTAATACTGGCAGCTATTATGACAGAAAAGCCCCAATGTGACCCTGGATCTCTTGTTCTGGATTGTAGACACTAGAGAAACCTTCTCCCTCAATTAGCATTTCAGAGCGAGGGAGGGACTTGCTTTACAAAAAGGTCATTTACTTACTGAGCAAACATTATGAGCCTGCCTGCTCTTTTCAAGTCCTCTCTACCTTTTTGTCATAGTCCTGATCCCACATGTCATTAATGGTACAGCCTGCTCCACGCATCAGGACTGCACCAGTGCCAAAGAGTAAAAGCATGTCCCAGGCTGGCAAACAGCCTGGTTCTGCTGCAAGGGCTATGCTCCAGGTGCAGGGGAGATACAGCAGCCATGTCCCTAAAAATATAAATTTCGACAAGGATTAGTGAAAGAGAAATACAGAAGTAATCCATATTCATGCTAGATGTCAATTCCTTATTTTTGTTTGCCTTTTTTCACTCGATTCTGCCTTTCTGTTTGACTGGAGTATCAAATACCTTACCAAGACAAATAGTTTTCCCATCTCACATGAGCACAAAGTAGAAAGGAATGTGGATGTTTGACTTGAGAAGTCAGACATAACCTACAGTCATAGCTGAGATAAAATAGCCCTGGCTTTCGAAAAGTAACCAGTGTTATAGCAACACTTTACTTTACCATTATTCATGACGGTGATTCACTCCCTCTGGAGGTCAAAGAAGGAATTAAATAGTACAGAAGCTCAAAGAATGAGGTGCATTCAAAGGGTGTGGCACAAAACAGAATGAAATAGCAGCACATTAAATGGCTCCATTTACAAATAGAAAAATTACTTAGAAAGCAGAACATTATTTGTGAATATATATTCTCAAAATAAGGATTTTCTTTGCAAAATTGAAGTAGATTAATAAACCGCACACTTTCTTAAATGTTTTCAGAAAGAAATAATGGCATACAAAAGAGACAATATTACAAATATATAAGATACAGTAAAATGAAATAACCCAAGTAAATGAAGAGCAGTACTAAATTATATCACATTTTTATCCTTACTAAGTCACCTGGAAGTAACAGCAAGCTTCTGAGCCTCATGAGCTTTGAAAATGTTAACATAGTAACTACTACAATATTGCAATCGCAGCTTGGCACCCGGTTTCCCTGGGTCTGAATATGTTACTTGGAAGCAAGTTCCATAACACTCAAAGCATCCCAGTCTGGAGTATCAGGAGCACTTTCTACATGGAAAACAGGAAGCTGCCTTATACTAATTCAGACCACTGGTCGATCTAGCCTGTGTAGTTGACACTGACTGGCAGTGGCTCTCCCAGGTTTCAGGCAGGAGGCTTTCCTGCCCTACTTGGAGATGCTGGGGATTGAATCTGGAACCTTCTGCATGCAAACCATTTACTTTGTCCCTCCGCTACAGTGATGAGGCTTCCCCATTCATTTCAGTAGATGGGTAGTTTCTTGCATACATTGCTTTGCATGTACAGTATTGCAACTTTCACCGAGATGAACAGGAAAGCCCTTGAAGGCAGGACAGGTCTGTGTTTGCACTGAAGGGAACCTCCACACCTGTAAGAAACTGCTGGATTGAAGAGGTAACTTGCCTCTTAACCCTGAACAGGACTGCAGTGTGTCACAGGTCCTGTTGTCTGTATACAGCTTAAGGCGCAATCCTATGCATGTTTAGACAGAAAAAAGTCTTACAGCTCCCAGCATGCCCCAGCCAGCCATGCTGTCTAAACATGCACAGGATTGTGCCCTTAGAGTAGCTAATGTAAGCATTGGCAACTAGCAGCTCCTAAGCTAAGTCCAGATCCAAGGGTTGCTATCTGGCTAAGGATAGACGAATTGATCTATTTCCAGTCTGTCACTTTAACATGTTTTATTCCTAATTCTGCTCCATTCCATTTTTGTATTAATCTGCAAGTTTAAACAAAAATGCCCCTCAAAACACTTAAATGTGTCTTTTTTTTCTTAATACATGTTTAAATACATATTTTGATACGTTTAATCTGCCAAGAATGTAATCATTACATTAGGAAAAGTATGAAATCTGGTAGATAGTCAAGCTCCCATCTACACATTGGTCGAAGAGCTGTGAATCAGGTCATATCATACAGCAATTTGCAAAGATCAAATTCGTCAAGCATCCCTATTTCTGGCCATCCAATTCCCAACCCTACATGAGCGGTATCTGTGACACTGGGATTAGCAACAGGACACTGAGAGTGGAGGCTGACACAGGCTTCAGCCCACCATCCCCTACATCGTTGTCAAAATGATCCTCTGGCAAAATTGGTTGCTGGCCAGGCTGTTAAATAAAGAGTGAATAGCAGTAATAACGGAAGTTAAGGATTTGAAATTTCAGTCCTAGAAAAATTACCCCAGTTGCATACAAAATGCCTGTAGCATTCTGTTTTCCTTCATGTTCTGATGCACGGAAGCAGTGAAACTTGCATCTGGCTATACGTGACCATGATGGGAACAAAAGAGGAAGCAAGAGGCATACAGAAGGGAAGGTTTATTGAGCCTGTTTATTTGCAAGGGCCGAGAGTAACTCTCTGCCGAGTTTCCTCTTGCATTCCTGTGTTACACACGCACACAGTTTATTTTCTACAGGTATATATATCTAAGGTTGCCAACTCACTAGAAAAAACACCCAGGTCTTCTTGTGTGCCTTAAAAGCAACTTGATTTGCAGAAGCCAAGACAGTTTTCACAATCTGAAGATACACATTATCAACTGCTCATGTCTGAACATCAAGCTGCTGTTAAAGGCATAGCAGCAAGTTGAAAAGATCTGGCAATTCTACCTATATCTCAAAGCTGAGTTGCCTTCTTTGAAGAGGAAAGCATGGGGCATGTAGACACATAACCACAGAGTCAGAAGTAGGAACATTAATTACATGGATAGGCATGTTGGGAATGTGGCTAGCAGAAATTAGATTTACCAGAACAGACATACATTTTAAGTTTCTTCTCCTTCTCCCAGAACTGTAAGTAATTACAATCCTACTCCCCCGGGACGCATGTTCAGATACAAATGTAACTAGTGCTAACACTGATCATGTGGCCACTCCACAGAGAAGCCAACTGTCAAGATTCATTCAAAACTTCCAGCGTTTCTTTAAAGAAAGTAGAGATTGAACTCATAATATGTCTGTGAGAAGCCCAGCTCTGATTTCCCCCCAAAGAACAATTACTCAGAGAGAAAGTATCAGCAAAAGAGGAAGTCAGAAATGGGACTGAAACCAAGAGCTTCCTTTGAAAAATGACAAGATCTTTCAGTCAACAAACCACATGACTTCCAAGGATTAACAGACAGAAAGAGAGCAATAAGCCCTGAATGTTGGACTGATTTACAGCCCAACCCTTTCTGTCTTTTCTCAGAAGCATGAATCTACCCATACACTACAATCGTCATCTGAAGCCCTCCTTCAAGTGCCTGTTCTGAGAGAAGTTCAGAGGAAGGCAACAAGGGAGAGGGCCTTTTTGGTGGTGGCCCCCCAATTATGGAACATTCTCCCTAGGGAGAGCCACCTGGCACCAATGTTGTCATCTTTCCAGCGCCAGGTGAAGACTTTCCTCTTCCCTGGCATTTGACAGCAGAGAATAGCAAGGAGAAACAAGAAGGCCTTCTTAAATGAACAATGCAAAGAAATCGAGGAAAACAACAGAATGGGAAAGACTAGAGATCTCTTCAAGAAAATCGGAGATCTCAAGGGAACGTTTTGTGCAAAGACGGGCATGATAAAGGACAAAGAAGGCAGGGACCTAACAGATGCAGATGAGATTAAGAAGAGGTGGAAAGAATACACAGAAGAACTATACAGGAAAGATCTTAATGTCCCTGATAGCCATGAGAGTGCGGTCACTGAACTTGAGCCGGACATCCTCGAAAGTGAAGTCAAGTGGGCCTTAGGAAGCATTACTAACAACAAAGCTAGCGGAGATGACAGTATTCCAGCTGAGCTATTTAAAATCCTAAGAGATGATGCTGTTAAAGTGCTGCACTCAATATGCCAACACATTTGGAACACTCAACAGTGGCCACAAGACTGGAAAAGGTCAGTTTACATTCCAATTCCAAAGAAGGGCAATGCCAAAGAGTGTTCAAACTACCACACAATTGCGCTCATTTCACATGCCAGCAAGGTGATGCTCCAAATCCTACAAGCTAGGCTTCAGCAGTATGTGAACCGAGAACTACCGGAAGTACAAGCTGGGTTTAGAAGAGGCAGAGGAACTAGAGATCAAATCGCCAACATTCGCTGCATCATGGAGAAAGCAAGAGAATTCCAGAAAAACGTCTATTTCTGCTTCATTGACTACGCCAAAACCTTTGATTGTGTGGATCACAACAAACTCTGGCAAATTCTTAAAGAGATGGGAGTACCAGACCACCTTACCTGTCTCCTGAGAAACCTGTATGAGGGTCAAGAAGCAACAGTAAGAACCAGTCATGGAACAACCGAGTGGTTCAAAATTGGGAAAGGAGTACGACAAGGCTGCATATTGTCACCCTGCTTATTTAACTTATATGTAGAACACATCATAAGAAATGCCGGGTTGGATGACTCAGAGGTCGGAATTAAGATTGCCGGGAGAATTATCAACAACCTCCGATATGCAGACGATACCACCCTAATGGCAGAAAGTGAAGAGGATCTCAAGAGCCTCTTGTTGAGGGTGAAAGAGGAGAGTGCAAAAGCTGGTTTGAAACTCAACATTAAAAAAACTAAGATCATGGCATCTGGCCCTATCACTTCCTGGCATATAGAAGGGGAAGAAATGGAAACAGTGACAGATTTTACTTTCTTGGGCTCCAAGATCACCGCAGATGGTGACTGTAGCCATGAAATTAAAAGACGCATGCTCCTTGGGAGGAAAGCTATGGCCAACCTAGACAGCATAGTAAGAAGCAGAGACATCACCTTGCCGACAAAGGTCCGTCTAATCAAAGCTATGGTTTTCCCAGTAGTAATGTATGGCTGTGAGAGCTGGACTATAAGGAAGGCTGAGCACCGAAGAATTGATGCTTTCGAACTGTGGTGCTGGAGAAGACTCTTACGAGTCCCCTGGACTGCAAGGAGGTCAAATCAGTCCATCCTAAAGGAAATCAACCCTGAGTGCTCATTGGAAGGACAGATACTGAAGCTGAAACTCAAATATTTTGGCCACCTAATGCGAAGAGAAAACTCCCTGGAAAAGACCCCGATGCTGGGAAAGACTGAAGGCAAAAGGAGAAGGGGACAGCAGAGGATGAGATGGCTAGATAGCATCGCCGATGCAATGAATATGAACTTGAGCACGCTCCGGGAGAGAGCGCAGGACAGGAAGGCCTGGCGTGCTATGGTCCATGGGGTCACGAAGAGTCGGACACGACTGAACGACTGAACAACAACAAGATTTTTAACGCATCTTGGTATTTCTTTATTGTTGACTGTGCAAAACTGCTTTATATTTTTGCATCTAAGTCATTCTACATTACATTATATTGTATTTTTAGGGTTGTAAACGTTGTAAACTGCCCAGAGAGCTTTTGGCCGTTGGGCAGTATAGAAATGTAACAAACGAATGAAGCTAACATCTCAGGGTAGAATTAAACACGTAAACATTCATACACCACAACCATCACAAACAGCGATTCACGTATTTATTAATAATGTCCATTTTATGGATGCATAATTTCATGGATGTATTAATGCAGAAATGTATTAATTTAAATTAATGTTGTTAATTTATTACCATTATTTATGGGCCACCTTTGCACTAATGTCACCACGTACATATAATTACTTAGAGTAAACCCAGGCGAGCTCAACGGGACTTACTACCGGGAAAAAATGCCCAGGGTCCACCTAAGAGGCTTCCCTCCGCTTCCCTCCCCACGCGGACAAGCAGAGGGCGGAGACTCTAGGCTCCTGCCCGCCCCCTGCCTGTCGATTGACAAGCAGACTCACCAATGGGCTTGTCCAGCCTCATGAGGCGCAGGTAGGGTTGGAGCGGGCCGGGAACCGCTCGGACTAAGCCCGCCGCGGAGAGAGTCCTCAGGTGCCGCGTCCTCTGCCGCGAGGGGCGGGGAAGGTCACGGCTCGAACTGGGGCTGGACAGGGCGCAGAGCGCGGCCGCAGGGAAGCGAGCCGAGCATCCCCCGGCGAGAAGAGAGCGCCTGAGGCAGAGCGGCGCCGTTAGGCGGGAGAGAAGCCGCACGGCCGCCATTGGCGGACAAGTGCCCGTTTCGCCTGACGTCAGAATGACAGCGCGCCATCCCCGTAGAGATAGAAAACGGAGGAGAAGTCACACACCCACCGCCGTTGTTGTCCTAAACTTCCGGTCTCTAATAGGAAGTCGACATAGAGGTGCCGAGGGATAGAGCGGCGCAGCTCCGCCCGCATCACAGCCTATGGCGCCGTTCCGTAGGTGTTCTCGGTGGTAAGCTGCTGCGTACGTGAGCGGGCGAGCGGCCGCCCGAGAGATAATACAGCAGGAGCGCAATCCTAGCCGTGTTTAGGCAGAAAAAAGCCCCACAGCTTCCAGCATGGAGCCATGCTGGGAGCTGCATGGTTTTTTCTGTCTGAACATGCATAGGGTTGCACCCGTCCCCATGTGCTCTCCAGTTGTCTTGAACCGCAGTTCCCATCATCCCCTGCCATGGTGGTTGGGGATAATCCTCGTTGTTGTGCAACACATCTGGGAGGCACCAGGTTGAGGAAGGCCGAATTAGGGCGCAATCCTATGGGGATAGGCGGCCCCCTCCGAACTCAAGAGGCGACTGCCTATCCAGTGCAGGGCAGGAGAAGCACGGAAGGGATCGTTCCCTCTGCGCTTCTCCTGCCCCACATTTGTGGCTAGATAGCTGATTTCGGCTGTCTAGCCGCGGGAAGGCGGAGCGGGGGAGGAGGCTGCTGGATGACACATAGGATGTGTCCTACTGGCATTTCCGCCTTCCCCACCCTGGAACGCCCCATTTTCGCCACTCCGTGCTCCTCTTTGGAGCGTGGGGCTGTTCCACACTGCCTGCGAGGCAGCGCGGAAGGGGGGCAAGGTCACTTCTCCAGGAACCAACCTCAGAGCATGGGTTCCGACATCAGTTCCTGGAAAACCAGATATCCTATGGCCGTCTAGCCACTGACTAGCGGCCATAGGATTGCTCCCTCCAAGGTTTTCCTAGCCCCTAAAGACAAAACAACGAGGGATTCTTTGTCTTGGTTTTCAGGTTATCCATAGGGATGGTGAACTTGTGGCCCTTCAGATGTTGTTGGACTGCAACTGCCATCATTTCTGACAATTGGCCATGATTGCTGGGGTGATGGGAGTTGGAGTCTTAACAATATCTAGGTTCCTCACTCTTGGTATATAAAGATGTTCAGGCCATCGCGACTGATTTGTAGGGCCATCAGAATTGTTAGAATACTTGCGCAACAGAGGGGAAACTAAAATTTGATGTGTCCATGAAGAAACAGGTGGGGTCATCCCATGAAGCTGATTGTTGGGAGATCCAGGACAGAGAAAAGGAAGTACTTCTTCACACAGTGCATATTTAAACTATGGAATTCACTTCCACAAGTTGTACTGATGGCCACCAATTTGGATGGCTTTAAAAAGGGATTGGACAAACTCCTGGAAGAGAAGCCTATCAGTGGCTACTAGTTCTAATGGCTGCATGCTACCTCCAGTATCAGAGGCAGTATGCTGGGGAACATGGGCGGGAGGGTGCAGTTGCACTCATGTTCTTCTTGTGGGCAGCTGGTTGGCGACTGTGTGATCAGAATGCTGGACTAGATAGATCTGTGGCCTGATCCAGTATGGCTTTTCTTACGTTCTTATTGTACAGCCATTGTTGCTGATAGTATACACACATTCATGTTTTGCCATCCCATACTTTCCAATCAAGCTGTAATTATTTATTTACAGGAGGAATGTGGACAAGTGTTGCAGCATATCCTCACTCCTTCACACTCCTTCCTGATGAAGAGAGGCAGGGGGCACACAGAGCCTCTTTTTTGGGGGGAGGGTTTAAAGAAATAACCCATGCAGTGCTCCATAAATGCCCATGATATCTGTAAACTCAAGTTAATTCAATTTAGCCTGTTGATCCATTCCTCTTAATGGCTGTGCCAACCAATAAACTACTATATCTCTTCAACAAATTACTAGCTTTTGCAAGAAATAATAACTGCATTACCTGGTTATTTTCCGTGCTATACAGGAGATGTATACTGTAGACCTAAAAGGGGATGGGAGTGGTGAGAGAGGAAAAAAACAAGGTATTTCTTCCTGTCAAGTGCCCTCTGCTGGATATATAAAAACTTCCTTGGTTTTCCTTGGCCTAGAAGTAAACTTGCTTTCTTGTTTTAAGTTGTGAAGCTTCCAAACTGATATTTCACTTAGGCTTTTTTGAATGAAGCATAATATTTAGATCCTTGACAGTCCAGCTTCAGGACCTGTTATGGGATGGAAACTGTCTTAGTTTTCCTGTGGAATAAACAGGAGAGTGTGACCTTATTCATTCTTGGCAGCATTCAGTGCCACTGATGATGGTATCTCTCCGCACGACCAGGCAAAGTTGGGCATCTGCACTTGTTCCATTTCTATCTGTGAACAAAGATGCAGAAGATAATGGTGTGAGAGAAATGCATAGGGGGCTGACACATCTGAAAGGGGGTAGATTGGGGAAGCCTACTTTAAATCAATTGGCAACAAACGCATTCATGGCTCATAATACTCACCTATGCACGGTGAAGCTATTTACAGGCAAATCAAATTAGCAGTCTAGTTTACATTCATACCCTGTTATTATAATGGTATTTATAGCACTATAAATTGAACTGTCATTTTGTCCAGGGAAACAAACAAGTTCCCCTGCTATGTAAGGCACTAACCTAAAAATTAAACAAAAGAAGAAAGAAGCACAGACAGTATTTTGAAACCAGGCTCTCCGCAAATGCCATGGCGTGTGAACTTTAAAATGAATTTGTAAAAAACAAAACAAAATAAAAACACTAAGAAGACTTACAATGGTGTTGTGTTAATAATGCTCTGTGTAGAAAAAAAGAGGAATTATTTAAGCTCTCAGGCTGACTGGTAACAAAGTTTTAATACATTTTTGGGTTTGTTGGTTTTTTTCTGTGCTTGCTTCTGAAAAATGTTCCAGGGAAGAATCCAGATTTGCAGATCCTTCAGCTGGGCTGAAAAAATTGTTCTGCATCTATTTTGCTATTGTCTTTACAGACAAATGTTTTCACAAGTGACTTTGAGATGCCACACTTTCCCCTTAATGATGATGATGATAGGGTAAACCTGACTATGCCCGCTGCCCAGAGCAGTGAATGCATCACCAGAAAGTTCAAATGCAGGTGAAGTCACAACACAATGAACGTTTCCTGACACAAATGCAGCACCAGCCTTACCATGAAGCTGAGAGAGGCAACCACTTCACGTGCCACTTTTTAGACACTGCTCAAGAACTTTATGTTGTCATGTATGTATGCACTTTACTAACCGGATGTGATAGGGGTGGCTCATTTGAATTTTCTACCTATAAGGTCAAAATGTCATCAGCTGACCATACAAAAATTACTGTGTTGACCAGGGGTGGGGAAACCTTTCCCCTCTAAAAGTCTTATTTCCGCAGAGGAAAGTGGTCAGGGGCTACCTATGGTGGGGCAGAAGCCAAGAGTACTCACACATATGCGCACACACCTCATATACACACAGCCGGTGAGATGAATGCTATTGGTGTGCATGTGTGAATATTGTTCATGTGGAAGAGAGCCATTTTTAAAAGAATATATAAACTAGATAATGTAAGTTTTACATTTTCATTGATAGACATGGCATGGCGTGCTATGGCCCATGGGGTCACGAAGAGTCAGACACGACTGAACGACTGAACAACAACATATAAAACCCATTTTACAGCCCAGTCCTCTGTATGTCTACTCCCTCAGGAATCATAGCTAAATGAGCCAGTGTGGTGTAGTGGCTAGAGTGTTGGACTGGGAGCTGGGAGATCCGGGTTCTAGTCCCCACTTGGCCATGAAGCTCACTGGGTGACTTTGGGCCAGTCACAGACTCTCAACCCAACCTACCTCACAGGGTTGTTGTTGTGAGGATAAAATGGAGAGGAGGAGGATTATGTATGCCACCTTGAGTTCCTTAAAGAGGAAAAAAGGCGGGATATAATGCAATGAATAAATAAATAAATGGATCCTCCATGCTCAGAAACAGTATACCTCTGAATACTATATGATGCTAACAAAGAACAGGGGAAAGCTACCCCTTTTCATCCTGTTTGTGAGGACCCAGAGGCATCTGGCTGGACAGTGCCGGAAAACCGATTTCTATATTAAATTGAGTTTTAGTCTGATCCAGTTCAGTTCTTATGTTCTTAATAGCACTGATTCTGAATACTTGTTTTTGGGATTGGAGCCTTAAACCTCTTGTGTGAAAAATGCCCAGAATCAGGCTATAGGGTTTTATGTGCATCTTCTGCAATCTCGTTGGAAACTACAAATGCTAATTAAATGACACCTTTAGCACAAAGGAAGCTTTGGGGGCAACTAAAAAACTGAACAACAGTAAACCGAATATAAATTAGTTTATAATTAAATTAGTTTATAATTAACTAATTAGTTTATAATTAAATTAGTTTATAATTAAATGACACCTTTAGCACAAAGGAAGCTTTGGGGGCAACTAAAAAACTGAACAACAGTAAACCGAATATAAATTAGTTTATTTCAAAGTATGCAAATACCAAAAACAAGTTACATATCAACACGCATGAAAGCAAAGTAAAAGATGGTTATCTAGGGTTGCATTTTGGCAGGTCTTGTACCAAAAACCTAGGAACAACAGAAACTGCCTTATACGGAGTCAGGCCATTGGTCCATCTAGCACAGTACTATCCACACAGCCCATGCTATCTGGGCATGATGGGAGTTGCAGTCCCAACACATCTGGAAGGCACCAGGTTGGGAAAGGCTGGTCTACACTGACAGGCTGCAGCTTTCCTGAGTTTCAGGCATGGCACTTTCTCAGCCCTATGTAGAGATGACAGGGATTGAAGCTGGGATTTTCTGCAGGAAAAGCAGCTGCTCTTGTCAGCTTATGGACTGTTACAAATGATGTCTAGTTTGCACACATCCAGCACGCTGCCATATGAATGTGCCAGACTTATTTGAGAGAGCGCTACAATTGCTGGAGAAAGCGAATGTCTGGAAGAGCCCATCAAGAGCCTTTCCCTGCCTTTTGTTGGGTTTGGCTCTGGCCTCCCAGCAGCCCTGAAAAACAGCGATGGGCAACTTGTGGCCCTTCAGATGTTTGGGTCTACCACTCCTATAACCCCGCATCATTGGCTATGCTGGCTAGGGCTGATGGGGATTGTAGGCCAAAACATCTGGAGGGCCACAAGTTGCCCACTCCTGCTGTAAAAGAAAGCAGAACGTCTCTCCTGGCAGGCTGATCAACAGCTCCTATTTCATGCTCCTTGCCAGTGCCTGGAATTTGCATGCTCATTCTTCCTGTTGCCCTTTGATAGCTTTGCACTGATGTCCCTGAACGCTGACTGGCCTGCTTGCCTATTTATCCTTGGCATTCTCATAATCCACCCATGCCGCCTGTTTCCTGGCTTGGATGCTGCCTGACATAGTCCTCATTGTATCCCTAACTGGAATCTCTCCTGCAGCAGAACTTTCATTCTTGGGGCAGCTGTGGTTGAAACAAAGTGCTAAAGTAACTGTTATAGGCTGGAGAGAATTGAAAGAAAAATTTTAGAAACCCAGGAGAATATATTGAGCTAATGAAATGCCCTTCATTTCTGACTCGCTTTGTTGCTGGAACAGTTGAAAGTCTTGATGTCTGACAAGACTGTGGCTTTCAACCAGATATCAGAGATGTGCATGGACTTGCTAAATGCAAGCCCTTGCTTTGGCATTTCTTATGACGTAAAATCCATACGAAAAAGCTGGGAGCCTAAGGCTGCTTCCCGGACTAAGAGGCTTCTCCCTGAGAGTTGGCAGTGTTTCATCATCCAACATTTTGAGAACGTGACCATTCAGCTGAACAGATCTGCAAGAGGAAAGGATAGTTTAGACACAAATTCTAGGCTGGAGAAATCAGTAATAATAGAACAGCCTCCTCCAACCTGACGCTCTCCAGACATGTTAGACTACAGTCCCATCATTCCCAGCAGCATGAGAGCTATACTGCAGTGCATCTACAGGGTACCAGGTTGGCTGCGTTTGGAGGTTGTTCGGGGCACGTGATGTCATGGCCATCCCGCAGCCATCCCGGAGATTTTCATGGAAAAAATGGTTTTTCTGAGATGACTTTTAGTCCGATTCTTTTCCTTAATTCAGCTTGTCTGTGCTTCTGTTGTGGTGTGTACCAACCCTCTGCATGTAATTCAGCTCAGCGTGATAGCCCTTCCCAGGGGTGTGTCTTTCACCTGGCCGTGACTTCACTGATCCTTGTCAAGGGGTGTTCCCCCAATGTTTCTCCTCCTTGTGTTTCCATGATGTTTCCGCCATTTTGCAGCTGGCCGTTCAGGAGTTCTGAGCTGCCTCATGGTATTTACTTCATCTTGCCTAGCACTAACCTCTGGCAGCCATCCCCCGAAAAGTATAGGTGTGCTCTGATCCACAGCCTCTACCTTTAAAAAAAATCCTCTAAATTGATACTGTGTAAAAACACAACATTGAAATAGCACATTGCCGCTACAGTGTGAAACCGAAGTAAGCGCTCCAGCTCCAACTACCACAGCCGCCTGCGGGGAGTGGATTTATTTACAAGTGGGGTATGGGGTGGACATAGAATAAAAAAAGGTGGGGAGACTAATGAGTGAGGATTGTTTCCCACCTCTGTCTAGGCTCCCCGTTGCTACTCCATTAAGAATGGAGAGCAATTAATTTTCCCTGTGTGTGCAGATTTCCCTGAAGAAACTAAAATCTCCAGTCCTCCAGTGCAGCCTCTGAAAGCTCCCGAGAGCTCCCCCTCCCCAATTTTTCTGCATCCCAGCAATCTGGTGCAGAGTTATTGCTCCCACCCCATTTTTCCCCATGTGTGCACTTTTCCTTATTGCTTCCAACCCCCCCCCTTCTCCTTCTCCCTGATCGCAGTGAGATACTGAGATAAAGCAATAAAATGGAGAAGGGACTTTACATAACAACAGAGGAACTACAGAACACCAAAGAAGCATAAAATCACAATAGTGAGAAAGAAGCGAAAGAGCACTTTAGGATGAGTTGCTAAAGTTATCCTTTAACCCTTTCACTGCAGGGGAGCAAGATTTATTTCTTACTTCTGAGTAAACATGCACAGAAGGGGAGGGGGATATGTTAAAGATTGAAAGCAGGTTACCTCAAGTGATTTAAGTGTCCCCACTACTGCGGTAATGTGTCGCTGCTGTGGTCCTGGGGATTTTCTCAATGGGAATGGGAAAAACTACTTCCACTGGGGAAACAAGAGGGAATGGGCAAAGTCCCCCAGGAAAGAACTACTTTACCTGATGGTTTCAGCACCCCAAGTAAAATGAAATCAATGGATCTGCGCATTTAGTCCTGTCACTATTGTGCTATTGCAGTTTTAGAGGGAAAATAAATTTTAAAAAATTGGGTGGGGGAGGGTTGGACATAGGATGTGGAGGGAGGGAGCACTAACACACACACTGGCCAGAGAAAGCAGAAGGGGCAGAACAAGGAGAGAGTGGGAGGGAGGGAACAAGCTCTCTAAATGATGACATGGATGAGACTCCACCCAGTAGCCACCCAAACAATTCGCAGTAAACTGCTGTGTGACCTGCCAAGAGCCCAGGCTAGCTTTGGGATAATTTGGGGTTTCAAGCCCTGTGTGTCCCCAGACAGAGCACATTCGACTCCAGTAAAAAGCACAGCAAAGTGGAGAGTGAACTAAACCTGTCGCCGTGGAGACCCCCCCCCCCCCCGATTGCTCACGTGGAAAGAATCTGGTCTTTTCCATCAGGTAGTAAAATATATTCATCTATCTGCTTCTTCGATAAGGAAGGGGGCAAGTGCAAGTGTTTTGTGCTGTTGCAGAGGTTTAAGGCAAATAAGGTGAGATCACCATCTCTGTACTTTGGGCTGGAGGGGAAATAAAATAAAACAGCTCATGAAAACAATCATGTATAGCAAGCAAATTACAGTACAGATGTTTTATTCACCCTTGGGAAAATTTGCCCTGTCTAATGGAAGCCAGGGCGAATATATGCTGCTAAGAACTGGATCAGTTATCAGTTTCCATTGAGTTTTATGGAGCAAAGTAAGTAGGCTGCTCTCTGGACCACAGCTGAAGGAAGGCCAAATCTGACCTGAAATTCACTGGAGTTTCCTGAGGCAGGCTAATCCCACACCCCAGTGTTGTCCACAAGTGCACCCCTTTCTCTTCTCCCATATGTCAGCCTTCTCCAACCTGGTGCCCTCCCAGCCAGGGATGGTGGGAATTGTAGTCCAACACATCTAGTGGGCACCAGGTTGGGGAAGGCTGATACATGAGAGGCCGCCATTTGCTTCTGTGGGAAGGACAAAATGCTGTATCGTTGAAGAGAAAGGTGTACAGGGCAGGGCAAACTCCATATCCCCCCCCCAAGCAGGATTGTGGGTTGCTCAGGCTCCACCCAAAGGGATCCCATGGGGTGAGCAATATGCAATCTGCTTTATACACACACAGTAGTGGGCATTTTGCTAATATAAACCAAATAGGAAGAGTAATCAGGATCTTGGCTTGGAAAGGCATCTGTAATATGAGGATTCTTAACTCATTTTGGATTTTGGCACAGAATGTGCCACTTTTCAAAAGCAGGAGAGGGCGGGGGAATTTTCCTCCTGCATCTTCGTTGCCACTCCTTCATTCCACCACGCTCTTTCCCCCAGCACACTAGGGCTAGTACAAGGGCCCTTGCACCTTTTCCTGGTGGGCTTTCAGATGGGGGCCTCTTAGCACTACCAGCCAAAAGGCATTGTGCAGCTATTCCATCTTTCCCTCTTTGACGGATTTTTTGTGATTAGGAAAAAGACGGAAGAGGTGGGAAAACATGGGAGGTTTACACATTGAAGACATGGTCCTCTGCCCCCCCCCCCGTAAAATTCCGTGAATGGGCAGAGTGATTGCAGGATAAAAGCCTTGTCCGGAAGCCTCCCTAGCCCTGTCTTGCCATGGGTAAAATTCCAAGATTGGGCCACTTGTATTTCTAATGTCTTCAGAGCCTATTCGATTTTGCACTTACTGGAGCTCGTTCGTACAGTGAAGATATACTCGCAGCTTCCTTGGGTCTTCACCTAATGTCTTCACATTAACATGCAGGACTTTGTTGCCCACCAGTTTCTTGTACACCAGAGAGAGCCAATAATCCTACATTGCATTAAAAAAAGAGAGCTTTTATGCATGACCAAGAAAAACCCATGTTAAAGAAATATGCTACATTACTTGATGAACTGTTGACCTGGTTTGCATGTCACAGCTACCCAGGGTCTGTTTAGGGTTTAGCCTTCTCCCACTGAGCTAAACAACCCAGGGATGCTTGGGTTACCAGTCTGGGTTGTTCCTCCCCCAACAACCTACAATTCTGGGTTCAGATGCCACAATAAATGGCCCAGGGACAGAGCTGCTCCACCCGGCTGCAGCAGGTGCAATCAGGCAGCAAGAACCAGCATGGTCCGTTGTTCCTGCTTCATTCCCAACAAACCATGGGTTGTTATAACATGTGAATTGGGTCATTGTCCTCAAATAATAGCTTTATATATAATCGGCAAATTTCTATGGAGAGATAGGCAGGAATAAGGTGGAGTCACATGCACAAAAGGCAGCTTCCCTCTGTTACTATTAAGCAGAGGTGGGAAGACTTCAGGCTTATAGGATCTACTTTGTTATTGTTTTTACTAGTACCCCGAAATCCAATGAACAGCCTGGTGAAAAAGACATACATTAGAATTAAAGATTTCAGAGGCCAGGAATTTGTTTTTGAGTATCAGAAACGAACGGAGCTCATTTCTGGGTGAGCCCTTCCACACCAAAATTTACTTATGATTTGCCCAAGCAATGCCAGCTTCAGGGTCTTGCAGGTCTTCAGCAAGACCTTCCCAATGGGCCCCCTCTTGGTGAGCCTGCTTTCTCACCATCATTGTCACCAGCTGTTATTGCTCCTCATCCTCTTTCTCATCCTTGCTCCCACTTGCTCGCTTGACAGGCAGAGAGCTGGTAAACAGGTAGGCAGTGGCCGTTACTCCTCCTTCTCACCCCCACTGTGGTCTGGGCCAGAGCAAGAGGCAGGTGCAATGATGATGAGAAGGAGCAACTCCAGGGCCTCCTGCTAATGGGCCCCTGATGGGTGTGGACTCTTGGCAAGTGCCCGACCACGCCTACCCTCGACACCAGCACTGACCCCAAGCTTTCTTCATTTCAGCACTATAATTGAGGGCATTGGGGAGTCTTTTTGCTGCTGCTACTGTTAAACAATTGGGAATCAGAAATCCTTGCCAATTTACTGCGAATCATGCAATAGGTCCAGGTCCTCCTTCTGCCCACCCCTGCTGTTAAGCTAGTGAAGGGAATCCAGACAATATTTGGCAAGGAAGATGTTTTATTTTATTTTAGGAAAATCCCATTGTACCAGAACTCAACATGGAAAATGTGTTATTTTCTTCAGCTAGTGCATGTCTTGCAGTTTTGACAGCAATTAGGAGAATACCACGGGAGCCTATTGGCTGTTGCCCATCACATCACTTCTCCCATCCAACCATGCATGCCCATGCCATTCTGTGACCTTTAACAGGAAGCTGTCTTATAGTGAGACATGTAACTGTTCACTTCAGCTCAGTGCTGTCTACATTGACTGGCAACAGCTCCCCAGTGTTTCAGTCTTTTCCAGCCCTATCTGGGGCTTTTTGCATAGAAAGCATGTGCTGTACCATTGAGCTATGCACACACCCATGCACGCACACACACACACACACAGAGTAATCTACACCCCTTGCAGCAAAACCCTCCCATCTCCTCCATTCCATTCATTTCCTCGCTTGCCTTTTTGTTTCTTTCCTTGTTTTGGTTTGGTGGCTATGACTTTGCAGCCATCAAGTAAGAGATGAGTTCTGTTTTTGCAGTCATTCCTTCAACACATAACCATAGTTTTATGGACTTTGACAAGGCTTATTGATACTCAGTTAATTAATCCAGGGCATGTTATGCAGAATTTGTGGTGCATTTGAATAGAAGAACAGCTGGGCTTTGTTTTAACTTTTAAAATAAGGGCACAGGGACACATATGAAGGGTGAAGGCCGCAGTTCAGTGACTGAGCACATACTTTGCATGCAGAGGTGGTGGGCTCAATCCCCAGCACCTCCAGTTAAATGTATCAGGTAGGAGGTAATGGGAGCGGCCATCTGCCTTGTGAGCCTGAAGACACACTCCCAGTCAAAGTACAGCAGGGATCTCCAATCTTTTTGGGTCACTGGGCACATTTGGAATGTTGAGTGTCGTGGACACTCTCACAAAATGGCTGCCACAGGGCCAGAGTGTGTGTGTGTGTGTTGCTTATTCACAAAATGGCAGGTGCGGTCTGAGCTCCAAAATGCAAAACCACTCATTTGGACCCACATTTTTCCGCTCTAACACTCATTTCACAGAAGACAAACTGCTGAGGCTGAGAAATGTGGCACCCAGAGGCCTTCTTGGAAATAAAGATGGTACCGGAGGCTGTCACTTCACCTTGCAACATGCCAGCCTCCCAGTTACATTTTTGAAATTATTTACAAAAAAATAAAATTAAAAAATCAGGAGGGGCAGGGAGCTTGTTGGGTGCCAAGAGAGGTGTCTGCGGGCACCATGCTGAAGACTCCAGAAGTAGAGGAATAGAGCATAAGAAGAGCCTTGCTGGATCAGACCATGGGTCCATCTAATCCAGCACTCTGTTCACACAGTGGCCAACCAGCTGCCCACAGGAAACCCACAAGCAGGACATGAGTGCAAGAGCACCCTCTTGCCCATGTTCTCCTCCCACCCATGTACTGGTGTACATAGGCATACTGCCTCTGATACTGGAGGTAGCACATAGCCATCAGGACTAGTAGCCGTTGATAGCCTCATCTTCCATGAATAGGTATCTTGGGGTCTTCCAGATGTTTTGGACTACAGTTTCCAAAACCCCTGATCATTAGCCATGTTGGCTGATGCTGATGGGACTTGTAGTCCAACACACCTGGGCTAGATGGAGAAATAGTCTACATGGGGAAATGACATTTCAATTCCATACATACTGGCAAAGGGTCAAATCTGGCATCCACCAGATGGTAGCTTCCTGCTCCAAATAAAACCTGTCTCATCACCACATCAATACCCAGCAGGGCCGACTGTCCCAGCTTGTCCAGCCACCTGCCAAATAAAATAGGAGAGAAACACAGCCAACCTTAAAGCAATTAAGGTGTAAGGGGAAAGAAATCTTTTCTAGCCAAAGGGGTATGAAATTTTGTCCTGTGTATGTGGCAGAAATGAGAGCCACTACATACATCAGAAGTGCCATCCTTTAATCGTTCGACAGGATTAAAGTAGAGAACAGTTTATTCCTGGATGTAATTTGGCATACAGTGTTGTAACTGTGATCCTTAAAAGTTGTAGTTGAGAGGAGCAGAGAGAAGAACATTGTAGAAAAATATTCTCAAATATTGGCAGGGAGGCCCCTTAACTTAACTACTTGTTCTTTATTACAGAATTCCACAGTGATCCACAGACACACAGCTCCAAATTCTGTGTGTGTGTGTGTGAGAGAGAGAGAGAGAGAGATCTTTAAGTGGACCAGCTTCTGTTGATGTAAGTCTGTGCAAGATTTTGAGTTGCACAGAGCTCTTCAACAGGCTGGGAGCAGAAGAAAAATCCTGTGTGACATGACTGCTTGCATGCCCTTAGCAGCACTGCTCTTTGTAATTTGGGACAGAATGTCCCATGAGACTGCCTGATGTCCTGTGGGTCATTCTGTCCCAAATTACAAAGGGAATGCTGCCAGTCTGCTGAGGGTAGCCTAGCCACTGCTTGAAGGTTTTATTTCTGTGTTGTTGTTTTGGAAAACCTCCCTGACCACCTCATCTTTAAAGCCCACCCTCACATGAAAGTCTGAGAGTTTGCCCACTCTCCCCAAAAGTTGCTCATATCTCCTCCTCCCTCATCATCACCTATATAAACAAATGGTCCCCAGAAAGTGTGGGGGAATTTCAGCCTGGAATTAAAATAAAACATACATCTATTTTATCTCCCTTATGTTTTGCCATCTAAAAAATGACTGGATATTCCTGGTGTCTACCAATTGGCTGGAAGTTAATGGGTATCAATGATGACAATCACTTCTCTTGTTTGGTCAAAGGAAGAGTTGCTAACGTATTGGCTGAGGAGATGTTCTGTATGCGATCCTGATATTCCACAGAAGGACAGTATAGCTTTTAGGGGTGCTTCCAGGTGAGGCGTTTATTGTGCAATCACCCTGCCTCATTCACAGAATTTTACAGGAGGAGGTCCAGACTTTGTTGTCATCTTCCACTTGCAATTGTCCTGTGTTTTCCCAGTGCTCCTTCCATGTTTTTTCTTACCACAGAAAATCCATTCAGAAAAAAAGATGGAATTGCTGCACAACGCCTCCCTGATGGTTAGTGCTAGCAGCCCTCCATCTGGAAGCACCCTTAGACAGATATTATAACAAGGCTTTCTGGCCTACTCCAGCATCTCAGCCAGGCAGGTTACTTCCCAGAGAAGACAGAGATCCACTTTAGGCAAACAACAGGTGCTTTGTTTGTCAACTCCTGGGCCTATTCTTACATAACGGTGGCAAACTGTAGGTTAATTAAGCCATGATTTGCCACTGTGCGTGATGAGAGTTGCCCACAGCCTTTAGATTAAGCAACCTCCAATTGGAGGTGACGACCAAACCCAGACACTATAGGTTAATCGTGAGTTAAATAAGTCACAGTTAAGCTGACTAGTAATTAGGTTAACTGTGGGTTGTTTAACCCATGATTAACTTATAGTGTCCGGGTTCAGAGGTCACATCACAACCTCCTATCGGAAGTAAATTATTCAAAATGGCCACAAAATATGCCCGTCACGCACCACGGCAAATCTTGGGTTAATTAGCCCATAATTTGCTGCTGGAACATGCAAAACTAGATCAAACTAGGCTTCTCTCTAGCCCTATTCAGGCATTCCTAAAGTGGGTATACCAGACATGCAAGGAGAGGGAAAGCACTAACAATGCCCTCTCCATTATCACATTCTTCATTTCATGGAGAGCCTCCACAGATACAGAGCGTCTCTACAGCCTAAAATCCCGCATTTAAAACGGGGCTTTCTGCTTCCGTTTTAAATGCAGGATCATGATGGACTCCCTTTACACGCTCTCCCCCCACCTTTCTCCCTCTTTTCCCCCCTCATCTGAGTCTTCCATATTTTTCATTATACAGCCGCTAGATGGCGCTGTGGTCTAGCTCCTCTTAATGCTGGTTTTCCTTCTTCACTGAGGGAACTCAAGCGGAACTCAAGCGCTGTAATTTGATAGCTCATTATCTCCTATCTTTAAAAAATAAATAAATGGAATAATGGTCATTTAGTGTGGGAGATGCCCTGGGGGCTGACGATGTCATCTAAAGGACCCACAAACTTCTGTGAGCCACCAATCTCAATAGCAGGGTAAAAGCTCCGTATGAAGAAGCCCACAGGAGGCTCTTTTCTTCAGCTGCCCTTCATGACAATGGAGGGGGCGGGGCTAGCACGCTCCCTCTCCTCGCCTGATTGGTATATCTACTTTAGGAACCTTTAAATAGGTCTTCTCTTTCATATTCTTCTCTCAGGACTCTCTTTCTGGAAACTACACCCCCCCACACACATACATAGACACAGACAAGCCTTTTTACTTCTAGAACATTCCCTAGCCCTCAGGGCTCACCTCTCCCCAGGCACCTCTCCCGCTGGGGGCTCCCTTTAAAGATACATAAGGCTTATGCTGACTTTATATTACAGTACTTACATAAAACCAGCAATATACGTATTCGACATGTGGGGGGCACCACCCCCGTAGGCTGAACTTGTTTCTCCCAGCCACACTTTCTTGCCCGGTACTGTGTCATTCACAATCTAGAGAATGTTGTAAAATTGAAGCATAGCAAGGACAGTCAATGCATAGCGTTAGGTCTGGGAGATCTGGCCTAGCGTCTCAGCAACTTCAGATAGTGTGGGACAGAGAGATTGTTGAGAAGCTAAAGACCTATTCACACAGCCATTGGCTCTATGGTAACCATGCAAAGGGCTCCTAGCCTGAGGTGAGCTGGTTGTGTGCATCCACTGGCATGCATGGGAGCCATACCTTGCTTTGTTCAGTCATTAAGTCATGTCCGACTCTTCGTGACCCCATGGACCATAGCATGCCAGGCCTTCCTGTCCTCCGCTCTCTCCCGGAGTGTGCTCAAGTTCATATTCATTGCATCGGTGATGCTATCTAGCCATCTCATCCTCTGCCATCTCCTTCTCCTTTTGCCTTCAATCTTTCCCATCATAAGGCTCTTTTCCAGTGACTTTTCTCTTCGCATTAGGTGGCCAAAATATTTGAGCTTCAGCTTCAGTATCTGTCCTTCCAATGAGCAGTCAGGGTTGATTTCTTTTAGGATGGACTGATCTGACCTCCTTGCAGTCCAGGGGACTCGTAAGAGTCTTCTCCAGCACCACAGTTCGAAAGTATAAATTCTTCAGCGCTCAGCCTTCCTTATAGTCCATCTCTCACAGAGTTTCAAACCAGCTTTTGCACTCTCCACTTTCACCACTTTTTTCTTCTCCACTTTTTGCACTTTCCACTTTTGTCACTTTCACAAGAGACTCTTTAGATCCTCTTCGCTTTCTGCCATTAGGGTGGTATCGTCTGCATATCTGAGGGTGTTGATAATTCTCCCCGCAATCTTAATTCCGACCTGTGATTCATCCAACCCGGCGTTTCTCATGATGTACTCTGCATATAAGTTAAATAAGCAGGGCGACAATATACAGCCTTGTCGTACTCCTTTCCCAATTTTGAACCAATCGCTTGTTCCATGTCCGGTTCTTACTGTTGCTTCTTGACCCTCGTACAGGTTTCTCAGGAGACAGGTAAGGTGGTCTGGTACTCCCACAAATGTTCTACTTGCCCTTGAACGTGCCCGATGCCTTATGATTGGCCTCAGAGGCCCTGCTCTCTAGCCTGCCACTGAGAAAGATCAGGTTGGTGGGGCCTTTTCCATGTTGGCTGTGCAACTTTGGAACTCCCTTCTCCAAGACATTCATCAAGCCCCTTATTTAGCTGTTTTTAATCAGGACCTGAAAACCTTTTCATTTTGTCAAGCCTTTTCCTGATTTTATGCTGTCTTATTTGCTTTAAGTAGTTTCATTTTAGATTGGGTATGTTATTTATTTATTTACTTATACATTTGATTTATGGACATTTAATTTATGGACATTTGATTTTTGATTTCTGCCAAAACATGGTGCTCAAAGTGGCTGACAATGTAAGACAGATTTAGAAACAAAATCTTAATTAAAACATAACATAGAAACAAAAAATTTAAAACACACAATAACAGAAATAGACAGCACCCAACTGTATTGTTTTAAAGTTCCATTTGTAAGCCACCTCATGAGGACTTGTCCTGAATGGTGGCTAGAAATATTTTAAAATAAACTGTTGAAATATTAGCTGTTATGCCGTGCCAAAAACATGTGGAGGTGAATGCAGACAGCCAGCTCAGAGATAATGCTTGTGGGCTTGTCCTACAGCTACCATGCACTCAACTGGTTGTGTAAATGGGTCCCAAATGAAGCAGGGATTATAATACATAAATAGGCGATTCTTGTAGCCTCACCATACAGTCAATGTATTATGCTGCAAATACATACATAATATTTATTTCTTTATTTAAATATTTATAACTTGCCTTTCTGGAGACTTAGAAATTTGCATTTTGATCACCCAAGGCAACAAACAAAATACAAGTATAAAATTTAAAAAACCCAATAATAATATCATACCAAAACTTTAAAATGCAAGAATCATCAAACATTAAAATATAATGGAGTTAGGATTAAATAAGAAGTCATTTTCACAGCCAAAGCAATAACAGATCAAGAAAACAGCAGCATGCATGGCCAATACAATACATAAATGAAATGCCATTCAAAACAGGCTTTTCAAAGCCTTTTAAAATACCGGAGTTGAAGGGACCAACCTGATATATTGCTTGAGAGGCTTCTGTAAGGTGGGGGCCACTTCTGAGAAGGCCCTGTCCCTACTGCCTGCCAATCTAACTGATCTGAAAGATGGCCCAAAAGGAGAGCCACCAATGCTGATAAAAATGCAGGCAGGGTCATATGATTGCAGGTTGTCCTTCAAATAACCTGGCACCAAACCATTTAGCGCAGCCGTCCCCAACCTCTTGCCCTTCAGATGTTTTGGACTACAGGTCCCATCAGCCCCAGACCATGTGGCCAGTGGTCAGGAAGGATGAGAGTTGTAGTCCAGAACATCTGGAGTGAATCCTGTTGGGGAAGACTGTTCTATGCACTACCCTATTCACCCACCCAAACGCCCCATACCTCAAACTCTTCCTGCACCATTGTGATGAAAGTGTCCAGGACATCTGGACTCAGAAATTCTTCTTTAGTAGCAGTCCGTCCATTTAAGTAGTAACTGCAAAAATCAAGACACTTTGCATAAGTGCACGTTCTGTTGCCTGTAATTTTAATTCATGGCACAACTGGTTTTCTTTTCATTTTTCTTTATATGTTTCTCTTCACTTCAAGTGGGTGAAGAATCGTAGCTGCCTCTGACTTAACATTTCTCTGAACTCATCACATATTTACAGTAGTGCAGTGGCACAGGCGCTCATCACAACAGTTCCCACAGCCATGCCCCCGAGGAGAGCCCAACATTCCAGGCAGCGGTGTTGACCCGTATCAACAAACCAGCTCCAGCAGTTTTCATCTTCACTAGGAGCAGGGCTTTTGATAAGCTAATGGGTCTTAATTGCCCATTCAAGACCAAGCCACCCCATAATACTTTGCATTTCAACAAGGAACAATATATTTTTGTCTTCTTATGTTTGTTCAGTGACCCACTGGGGCCAACCCTACAGTTTACCTTGACTGAACAAATGCATGTTTCTAATGGACAAACACAACTGTACCCATGTGTTGATATATGGTTGAGGTTTATATCTTATGTAAATAGTACTTCTTTGGTACAGCATTTCTCAAACCAACACAGACCTTTAGGGAAGAACTTAATTCTTGTGCAATTTCTGTGTGATGATGGTTAATTCTGTACAGATCTGTCCTAATTGATGACAACGTTTTGTTTAGGGTTCAAGATGTCTGTTGCACTTTCTGGGTTTCGGATTTATGCATTTGTTAGTTTGAGCTGAGCTGTATTATTTCTTTGAAAAAATGACCATGTATAGATAGATAAATATAGATATAGATTTAAAAGGAACAGACTGCTTTGAGGAGGAAGTAGAGATTGAGCAGCATTTTAAAAGGTTTCCGCAAGTTTACGTAAGTATTCTTGGAAGGAGACTTGGGCACAAACGGAAAGAAAAATAAACAATGTTCTTTGAAGCTATGAGGAGACGATCTTTGGACAATGGTGAAGGATGGTGAAGTCTCAAATAGGGCTGGCTGGGGGAGTTTTCCTAGCCCAGGCGGTGTGTGCGCCATGCAAATTGCGTGTCCCTGCTCAGCCTCCCTGTGATGGTGCAACAAATTATGTGGAAGAGCCAGCTGTGCTGGAGGAAGCATGAGGGCTTGGACTTGCATGTTGCTTCTTGTGAGCGTCCTTCGGACTGTGCGGCACCAGGCAGCTGCTTAGTCAGATTCTGTTGTGGAGCTGGCTCTGGTCACAAAAGCAAAACTCTCACACAAGAGTCCAGACCAGTTCCAGGTTTAAGGGGGCCCTTGGCAAAGTGCCGTCTCTCCTACGGAGAAAAGTCCCAGGTGTTCCTGGAGGAGCGTGGGGTAGCTTGGAGTCATTATTTGAATTTCCCAACAGTGGCTGCAATGTAGTGGCCCTCCCAGGCTTGTGGAACCCCTTTGCAAAGGGTCCTCCACGGGCCTCCTCCCACACCAGCGCTCCTCCCTCAGCTGCCGGATTTCCCAGAAACAGTAGCAGGCCGCTATTAGCCACCACTTGTAATGCTCAATAATGCGCTAAGTGAAAGCGTCAGGGGACCAGGTGTCCTCTTTTACAGAGGGCTGCCCTATATTTGAAGGGCTGCCAGAAGACCATCCTCTATTTGAAGGTGTCCTCTATTTGAAAGGCTATCCTGTCCAGTTGCAGACTAAAGAACCATAAGAACTGCTGACCATCAACAGGGAGCACCTGGACGACAGGCTGAACAGGCAGGGCACCTGGCCACAGTGTTCCATCCTATGGTGAGATGTACTGTGTTTCTATTTCAATGATGATAATTATTTCTAAATTTGCATCTATACATATAAATTAGCATAAGCAAAAGTTATGCATATACTGCCCCCTTTTGTCCTCTTCCCTAAAGGTCTGGCAATGCATGAGTGACCACCCTAGTTCCAAGGCATTGTGGGATTTTTTTTTAATGGTGGGTCATACCTGCCAGGCTCCTGGCACAAAGGGTTCAGGACAGGCATCTAAGCCAGTGGGTCCTGTCATGGTCCTGGAAGCTGTCCAAGGGTGGTGGGTGCTGACACCTGGCCTGACCACTCCAGAGGACTGTGAGAAATTAAAATGGTAGGTGGCTCTCTGACCAATCGCCTGGTGCAGGGGAACCAGTGGGCACCTGAGCCCATGGCAGCTGGCTCAAAATCCCCTTTCTGGCACCTGTCAGGAGTGCCCTAGCTGCCTCTGGCAGTCCCCACCAATAGCCAACTCAGGACACAGACGACGAGGAATTATTTCCGAGACTTTATTCCTATATTACTTTATGACTCGTTCAGAATACTAGTAGCTAGCGCCAAAGCAAGGAACAGCACTGGGGAAAGATAGCAGAGTAGCCTAAGCTCCAGGTAAGGCAGTTGGTCCCCGTTTGAAGGAGAATCACGGGAAGACCCTGAACTTATGGGCTAGGGAGAGATCCTCCCTCTTTCCCTTGGGTCCTCAGGATGCGACCGTTGTTTGCGTGCCAAGCGAGTGCTACGCCTCCTTTCGGCGCCCCCCATCTGTTGTCGCTCCCTGCGTCTGCGCCGAGCGTCCAGCAAGCCTCCCTCCAGCGCTCTCTCACTGCCAGGGTCACTATCTATCCCAGGAATGCTGGCAGGAGGAATCTCTGCCAGCTGCTATGCCTGTGAGGGATGAGCGCGCTCCTCTCCCACGGATTGCTGTTCCTCCTCAGAATCAGAACTGCTCTGGGGCTCTATGGGCTCAGTCTCCACCCTGACAGCACCAGGCCAGAGCATAATGGGAAATGAGGGCTGAAATAAAGGTGGTGGCGAGCCATGAAGGATAATTCCATGATTTCAAGTTGGATGCCACAAAGTCGTTGGCTTTGCGAGAATCAAGTTTCCCTCCTCTGCCTGTGCTTGACCCAGGAGAGAAGATGTTATGTCTGACCAAATGTGGTGTGGACTCACCACTGAAATTATGTCTACCCCAAAAGGTGGAGAGGGCCACTGTCTTAGATGGGAGAATGCAGGATGTTTTCCAACAGCTATTAGTCATAGTGCTTACTGGAACCTGCATGGTCAAGGCTGTGTATCTTTGAGTCCTGGATATTGGGAAGACACAACAAAATACGGCCAGCACCTTCAGACCCTGCTTGGAAGCCTCCACAGGCACTTGGCCAGCTACTAGTGCTGGGAACAAAATCCTAGAATAGACAGACCTTGCTCTCATCCAGCAAAGGGAGGTGCATGTTGTTCTGCCATACTGTGCAGTACATAATGCTTGAATAATAAAGTTCCTGGATATGAACTTGGTACTTACTGATGCCACGTGACAGAATCAATTACCTTCCCTCCTGATTTCAGAAAGCTGCAAAATAACAATAATAAAGGTGGCTTCATGACTTTCTTTATTTCAGCAGCCTAATCTTGGGAAAGTGTTCCATTGTTGTCACTGTTGTTAAACCACTGGGAGACAGAAACCTTTCCTGATCTACTGCAAATCCCCTGTGATATAGCAGGAGATCCTGATCTACTTTCTGCCTGCTAACAGTGTAAGTAAGGAGGAAAACAACACCTTGTAGGTGTCCCAGGGTGTATGAATTTGTAGCCCTGCCTTCCTGTAGTCTTGCCCAGTTTTCCTCACAAACAAGAATACAGCAAAACTACAGAGAGAATTGTGGCCTGCCCAGTCCTTCATTTGCACCAAGGTGCAATCTGGGAATCTGTTTCAAGACTGAGGTTGAGTCTGGAATATTTGAAGACAAATCCTCTAGGCATGTGCAGAATGCTTTCCCCTCACAACTGAGCAACTGCAGCCCATTCCTTCCCCAACCCCTCAGAATACAGGAGTGTGTCCATAGTGGTGGCTTATACCTGCACTACTGTACTGTTGCTAAAGTTTGCACTGGTGCTCAGAACCAGATGGTATCACTTGGTGTGCTTCCAGACGGAGGGCTCCTAGCACGGCCATTCAGAGGGCATTGTGCAGCAATGCAGGCTCCCCCCTGCCCCCTTAATGGGTTTTCTGCAGTAAGAAAAAAGAAGCAGTGGGAAAACTCAAGAGAGTTATGAGTGGAAGATGCTATCGTCTGGACCCCTCGTAAAAACTCTGAGAACAAGGCAGGGGGATGGTGTGATAAGATCCTTATCTGGAAGCAGCCTTAGTTTCACCTCTGTACTGTTGATATCCATGCACTTCAGCAAAATGTGAACCAACCTTTTCCATAAGGCTCAGCCTAGAGCATTTTTCAGCCCATGTCGCCAATTTAATAGGCCCCATAAATTATCGCTGCCCTAAATGCTGGGCACTGGCAACCTTCACGGTGTCCCTGTTCTACAGACATCATGCTTTATCATGGTTTGTTTTCCTTAATCCTGGCTAAGAGTACATCCAAACATCTAAACCATGGTTGTGAAAACAGGCAGTTTCTCCCCCTTCTAGAGCCTCTCTAAGCATGGTTGCTGCCAGATGGAGGGCTCCTAGCATTATCAATCAGAAGGCACTGTGCATCTTTTCCAACTTTTTTCTTAATGGATTTTCTGCAGTACGAAAAGAAATGGAAGACATGGTGGGAAAACATACCAGGGGGTGGGTGGGTTACGAGTGGAAGATGCCGTTGCCGGGATCCCCCATAAAATTAAGGGAAATGGTGCCATTAAAGCCTTGTCTGGAAGCACAGCCACTCACCGTTATCTCCTTATACCAGGCTTCTCCAGCCTGGTGCCCTCCAGATGTTTTGGACAATAACTCCGAGCATTCCTGACCACTGGCCCTGCTGGTTGGGGATGATGGGAGTTCAAGTCCAAAATGCCTGGAAGGCACCAGGCTGTGGAAGGCTGCCTTATACAGTTTGCCAAGCTAAACCATGGTTTCATGATATGTTTGTCATCCTAAGCAGGGTTAAGGCAACAAACGATGGTTAGAGCAACTGTGATTAAATGTTCCATCTCCACTGGGCTAAAGTATCAGTTTGTGGTTTATCAAATCAACGATAACAAACATTTTCTTTTTACCTCCTTAGCATCTTCGGAATATGTTTGTGTTTTTTCCGCGGCTGACCTATGTCAGGGCCATAGAGTTTGGAGTTTCTGTAGCGGGTGTAATCATCCAGAAGCTGACGGAGTTGTATGAAGTCCTGCCCTAGCTGGGAGCCTTCAACAAAAATACCTGACTTATGCCGGAAGCTGTTAGGCTCTGTAGAAAACAGATGAAGTGAACATACTTAGATGGCTCCAAAGGCAGGGAGCCTGTGACTCATTCAAAATTTGCTCAGTGGTAATAATCAACCACAAGTGCAGAATGTTAACTATCAAAATGGTTACTAGATCAAGTTTAAAACTATAAAGAACACTTGGAACTAAAGATATGTGAAACTCCATTTTACCTAGGAAAGGATTTTCAGCTAAGTGTTGCTCTGAAAAGTACATTTCCTAGTTTTCTGTAAGGCTGTCTTTAAAAAAATGTAACTCACATTTTGGTGGCTTGGGGAAGGACAATGTTGGAGTTTACTCTTTTAATATACTGATAAGGGTTTTACATTTGTATGTTACTAACCCAGATTGCTGTAATTTCTGCAGTCCCAAACTGCAGATTTAATCCACCTTTATTCCTGCCTGAAAACCTGGTGAGCTGCTGCCAGTCAGTGTCGACAATACTGGGTTAGATGGACCCATGGTCTGACTCATTATAAGGAAGTTTCCTAGGTTCCTATGTAACTTTAATCTTTGCATGGGTGGGCCATAGCTCACTGGTAGAGCCCCTGCTTTGCCTGCAGAAGGCCCCAGGTTTGATCCCTGCCATCTCCAGGTAAGGCTGGAAAAACTGCCTGAAACTCTAGAGAGCCACTACCAGTCAGTGTTGGCAATACAGGGCTAGATGGACCCATGGTCTGACTCAGCATATGACAGCTTCCTGTGTTTCTAGCTGTGGAATGACTGGCCTTCCACTGGAACCTTGCCCTTATGGCATCAATTCACAAAGAAGACAGGTTTCACAGATACCCTCGTGTTAAAAAGTCTTGATATCCAACACAATTCTGCAGTTTTGCAGAGCTGCATTTTAAAAAGGGGGTTATGGTTTCCTCCTCCCTGCCCTGGCATTTGCACACTCCAACATGGGAGCCTGCACCCACTCTGCACATACCATTTCCGAGTTCCCAAGACATGCTGTAATTCTGGGAGTTAGTATAATTCAAAATCAGCTGAGCGTTTGAGCTGTCCCATTGGCCATTGCCTTTTCGCAGCAAGGCATTGAGTCCAAAGATCAGATCCAAATCAGCACACTGTGCAAAGTTGTACAAAATATCCATGGTGCTTGCTGTGAACAGGGTGGAAATAAGAACAAAGTTTTGTATTACTACAAGGCTGACATTCTAGGAAACTAATCTCTTCCCTGCCCCAGTCCTAAGTGAGCTAATTCAGTTCATCTGAAATCCACAAGCCAAGCAGCACGCACGCATGTCCTACACTGATCTTGTACTACTCTGTACAACAGACACAGGACATCACAGGCTGTCTGATCATGAGCACAGGGGAAGAAATGATGCTGCACTGAGAATCCCGGTGACACATTGTATTTTGTTGTCTTGGGCAGGGGTGGCAGAAGGTATATCTCCAGATGTTTTGAACTTCAACTCCCAGAAGCCCCTGCCAGCATGGCCAGTTGTCAGGAATGCTGGCAGTTGAAGTTCAAAAATCTGGAGATGTACTTTCTGCCCATCCCTGGTCTTGGGGAATGCTTCTCATGTTTCTGATTTCATACTAATGGGCCAAGCTGGAAGTACAGAAATCTGGTGAACAGACATTTGTTTACATTGGCCACTTTTGAGCATTATGATAAGCCAGGAATTCTGGCTTATTAAACCACAATGTGAATGAGCAGTGTCTTTGTGCACATGGCCTGTTCACTTCTGCTTGCACAAGCAGGTAAACAAACAAAGCAAGATAGTTTAGCATGACGTCTGAGCCTGGGACTGTGATTTATTGCATCCAAACAAGCCAGGATAATAACCCAGCTTTAAACCAGGTTTTGCAGTTCGCTTATGAATCCTGGCTTGTTTGGATGCAATAAATCAGCATCCCGGGTTCAGACATCATGCTACGCTATTTCTGCCTGCCTGGTTTGTTTATCCAATTGTGCAAGTGGGAGGAGCAAAGCAGGAGCAAGTGGGCTGCATGCACCAGCACTCATCTCGTTCACATTGTGGTTTAATAAGCCAGGATTTGTGTCCTATTTTATGTGTGAACATGGCCAATATCTCAAAAAGGCTGATGAAGTTAAGTTCTCATTGTTACTGTGCTATGGAGCCACAGCTGTTTCTTGACTGTTGTAGTGCGTAACTTCTTAGCCCTTCCATGTATCTTTCTGAATGTTTTCAGGTTTCCTGCCTAGGGATACCTCAATGATGTATGGCATTTCATACAAACTGCCCCCCCCCCCGCAATGGAGGGGGACAAGGGAAAACCAACCACTCCCCCCAATCCAAACACTTCACCTATCCTTCCACATGTTACTTCAGTAGGGCCACCTCTATGCAATATGTCATTTTCATAACAATTGCCCACAAAGCATGTAGAGAGATAATCACATCCTTTTTTGGAAACTCCAAAACTGTAAAAGTTGCTCTTGCACCACCACCCCTGAACCTATTCATCCAAAACTTTGCAGGCTTGATCCCTCAGAAGGGGCAATTATGCCTGCAATTTTCACCCAGTTCTGCCAGGAAATAACAAAGTTATTGGCAGTTTGCTTTCCCCCACCCCCCATCAATTTCCAAGCTGCAACTAACTTATGAAATACTTCTAGGGCCAGCTGTACCATGAGACAGAGTGAGGCTGCTGCCTCAAGCAGAAGATGCTGAAGGGCAGAGTGAACTGAGCTGTGGGTGCCATGCAGCCTGCCCTGTGCTAGCCAGTGCCCTCAGGAGCAGGAGAGGATGGTACCCCATTGCCAATGTTGACATAAGATTCAACCGGCAGTCCGGTCAGCTTATGCACATGGAATGGAGAGGTTCCATCCTGTCCTTCACCTCAAGCAGCAAAATGCCTTGGACCAGCCCTGAACACTTAAGAACACAAGAAGAGCCCTGCTGGATCAGATCAAGGGTCCATCTAGTCCAGCATTCTGTCCACACAGTGGCCAACCAGCTGCCCACGGGAAACCCACAAGCAGGACATGAGTGCATGCGCATGGGTGGCCTCCACCACTCCAGTGGGTATCCAATGCAGCCTTCAGGGCCAAAGGGGTTGTGCATTCCTGCCTTGCACCTAGCAGCCGCTCAATCCCATCTGCCTCTTCTTGTGGCTCCAGCACAGCCGTTGACATGCAGAAGTGGGAGACTGACACAGCCTCTGGTGCTGTTCACTAGGAGAGGGGGGCAAGCACAGCGCCAGAACCCCAACATGATGGGGCAAATGCTGGGAAGGCTTTGGGAGTAACACGGTGGAAGTGCATAAGGAGGAGCCTTTGGCACTGGGCTTACACTGGATGCCAGATGTACTCCCGACTGTAGAGTCCTAAGTTTCCAGACTCCATGATTTTCAACACCAGAAGAAAACAGACTGTCTATTTGCACATCATGATCACAAACGTCTCACGTGTAATGGTGGTATTTTTGTGAATCGGCCTGTTCTGCTCCCTGAGGATGAGCATCTCCTGGTAGGGCCACAGGGACTGCAAGTGCTTTATGACGTCCAAAGGAGTGGATGTGAATTCACAAGTGCTGGCAGCATCTACAGCATGAGAGAAGGGGTAGGGTTGGGGATGGGGAGGGAGAAAGAGAGATCAACATTGCAGGGCTGTATTGAGGCCCACTGACGAGAGCCCCCTGGAGGAGTTCCTCCTCCGCAGCATTGCAGCCTGCTGGTGTTCCTGCCTCTACCTCTGGCTCAGGCAACAGTGGTAGTGAGATGAAGGAGGAATAAATGCCGCAGCCTATTTGTTTTCTGTCTGTCTGTCTGTCTGTCTGTCTGTCAGCCAAGCAAGTGGTGGGAAGCATGAGAAAGAGGATGAGGAGCAAGAGCGGCTGGTGACAATGGCAGTGAGAAGGTCGACTCACTTGGGTGTCTTGCCCAAGGGCCCCCCAAAACGTGAAGCTGGTGCTCCATAGCATCCTTCCAACTAGGCATTGTGAGGGAAAATGGCACCCTACAACCCTCTTCCTTTATGTCCTCAAGTCAAATGCAATCACCTGACCGAGGACTGGAACACTGCAATAATATCAAGAATATGTTTATATGCAAACTTAAAACCGAACAATCAACTAAAACCTGACGATTAATGGATTAAAACACCTTTCGTCAGGTTGCAGCCCTAGGCCACATGGAATTTGCGGAATTATTCAGAGCAAGACCACCTAACAAATAAAAGTATTAATTGCCTGACAGTCTTAAAGTAGCCAACGGCACTATCAAGGATTATGCTAAATTGTGTTTTAGCTCATGTGCAAAGTGCTTACAGAGGCCCTTGAATGAATAAGTCTAGAAGCTCCAGTTCGAGGAATATAGGATTGTCAGTAGCTCTTGGTGCCTAAAATAGGACAAAACCACATTTTCAGTTAGTATAATAGGACTGCTGACACCCCTCTATGAAAAGCTTAAGCAGGAGTTCTAGAACAGTTATCTTTTTTTCACTTAAATGTAGAGGAAATTAATAGTATCCTTTAACACCACCACAGGGAGTGGGAGGATGGTTTGCTTTTAGGTGATCTGTTATTGTTTTCTGTCAACTCACTAGAGACCAGGTCTTCTTACCACTCATTTTTCCTAATGAAAAGTTGCCTCCTCCTGGCCAGAACTTCCTAAAATGCCTGAACAGAAAGGTGCCAGGAGTCAGGATGATCTGAAGCTCAGGGCCGGTGTCAAGGGTAGGCTTGGTGGGGCACCTGCTGAGGGCCCACACCCCAGCGGAGCCCACTGACAAGAGCTCCCTGGAGTTGCTCCTCCTCTTCACCATTGCAACCCGCTTGCTCACCTGCTTCTCACTGTGGCCCAGACAGCAGTGGTGGTGAGACGGAGGAGCAGCAGAGGCCACGGCCTACTGGCTCACTGCTTGTCTGCCTGTCAAATGAGTAGCAATGGTGAGAAAGAAGAGGAGGAGCAACAGCGGCTGGTGGCAGTGGCGGTGAGGAGGAAGACTCACTGCAGGAGGGGACCCGTGGGGGGTGTCTTGCCCAAGGGCCCTCAGAATCCTGGAGCCGGCAATGGGTCAAGTAATCTGTTTAGAAGCGCTTTCATCCTGTCCCCCGCCACACGTGGGGCTGGCTGTTGCCACTCAGCAGGAAGAAAGAGCGCCGGGCATCTGTCGAAATGCAGGTTCATTCCTTATTGCTCCACACATCTATCAGCCAGGATGGCCTTCGTAGTCAACACCGGCTCCGGGGGCGGGGTTTGGGTTGGGGGACTGGGCAAGATGCCTGCAGTGAGCCCCGCGTTCCTCACCACTGCCCATTCAGTGGCCCTCTCTCCATGGGCCCAGTCCGCACCGCTACCTAGAAGGAGAGGGCACGGCAAGAGGAGGCTGCAGCTCCCTTCTCCATGCTCGGGTCACTGCTGTTCGGAGAGGGCAGGCGAACAGGTAGAAAGATCATGGAGGAAGAGGAGCAGGGCCAGGAGTCTGTCAGTGGCCCACTCTGCTGGGGTATGGGCCTTGGCCGGTGCCCAGCCATGCCGACCCTTGGCACAGACCCAACAGTTTCTGGGATACTGCCCTGTGCTTTTTCACCTGGTATTACATCTAGGCCTCAATCCTGCTGAAGTGAGGGCCAAACCAGATGTGTGATCTCGGTCATATAGTTTTTCCTTTTGCAGTTGATTTTCCTTAAGCGAGGGGCGGATGCAAGCTGGAGGGGTGTGTGTTAACCCTTTGTCTCCACCGTGGTCCTGATCGGAATCACAGACACAGCCAGCCAGAGTGAAATTGGCCCATATATTTATTGATTTATTTTACTGAGGTAGAATCAGCAAAGAAACTATCGGGCGTTATCAGATCATCAGGCATGCTCTGTACTTACTGCAAATTCTAAAGAATTGAATTTTTAAAGAGCCTTTTCAAAACACCAATTCAGTGCAAATTTTCGCGCGTTGATGCTTTGCCTCCTTTCTCTTGCTGACTCCTGTGTCATCTCACTGAGATGCAGACACTTGCCCCAGTGGTCACCTGCCCCAGCCTTGCATCCCTCCCGACATGCTGAATCTGCCAACGTTGTTCCTGTCATATCTACTGGCGCTATTAATATGTACCACCCTCTCCAACCCAAATCAAAATCTATAGGGAAAGCAGGGGTGAGCTGGGTCAGGTGGCCATTGCCCCTATGGTATCCTCACCTTCAGTGTACACACACACACACACAACCTGCTATGCTCAGTGGAAATAAATCTTGCTGGTTCCAAGCACCATCACCACAATCTGGTGCAGCTGGATTGATTAATGAAAAATCAACCCCGCCAGTATATGGCCAATGTCATGTCTAGTTTGGCCCCGAGTGTCAGGGTGGAAACTGAGCCCAGAGAGCCTCAGAGCAGTTCGGATTCTGAGGAGGAACAGCTATCCGCGGGAGAGGGGCCAGCTCATCCCTCACAGGCTCAGCACCTGGCAGAGATTCCTCCTGCCAGCATTCCAGAGATAGAGAGCGACCTGGGTAGTGAGGGAGTGCGGGAGGGGGGCTTCTTAGACGCTCGACACAGACGCAAAGAGCGATGAGCGATGGGGGGCGCAGAAAGGAGGTGTAGAGGCCGTTTGGCGCGCAAGCAACGGCCGCCATGGACCCAAGGGAAAGAGGGAGGATCTCTCCCTAGCCCATAAGTTCTGGGTCTTCAAGTGACTCTCTTTGAAACGGGGATCAACTGACTACTTGAAGCTTAGGCCTCTCTGCTGTTCCTTGCTTAGTCGCTGGTGATTAGCATCTGAAAGAGTCATTAAGTTGTAAAAGGATTAAAGCTTTGAAAAGAATTCCTTTCATCTGTGTCTTGAGTTGGCTATTGGAATCTACTGGGAGAAGCCGCCAGAGCGCTCCTGACACTGAGTCATAATGGAGACCCAGTGAAAGCAGCAGGACTTCCTTAGTCAGGACTAACTTGTTTCATTAGTTTCAGTAGAACTGAAAGGGGATCTCCACAGTGACGGGTTTAGTTCACTCTCCACTTTGCTACGGTTTTTACTGGAGTCAAATCTGCTCCGTCTGGGGACACACGGGACTTGAAAGCCTGGATTATCCCAAGGCTAGCCTGGGGCTCAGGGCAGTTTACCACGAATTGTTTGGGTGGCTACCGGGTGGAGTCTCATCCACGTCAGCACTTAGAGGGCCTGTTCCCCCCCCCCTACTCCCTCCCACTCTCACCTTGTTCCGCCCTTTCTGCTTTCTCAGGCCAGTGCGTGTTAGCACCTCATGCTATCTCAGGAACTGTGATCTCGCCGAAATGGCGGAAACATCAGGGAAACACAGGCGGGAGAAACATTGGGGAAACACCCCTTGACCAGTGTCAGTGAGGTCATGGCCAGGTGAAAGACACACCCCTGGGCAGGGGAATTATGTTGGAGTAAATGTGGAGGGTTGGTGCACACTGCAACAGAAGTGCAGACAAGCTGAATTAAGGAAAACAATCGGACTAAAAGTAGTCTCAGAAAAACTGGTTTTTTGGCACAAACCTCTGGGGTGGCTGTCAGATGGCCACAACATCATGTGCCCAAATAACCTCCAAATGCAGCAAACTCACAGTAAATTGCTCATGGAGACACCCCCTGAGTCACAACTAATTTGAAACAGGATTGGGGCCCTAAGTCTGGTATCACATTGTTCACGTGTTACGTCTTCAAACAATAATCTCTCTCTCTCTCTCTCTCTCTCTCACTCTCACTCTCACTTTCATACACACACACACACACACAGAGGGGGAAAAGTGCCATGTGAATCAGCCTTGATACAATCAGTGATTGTGGCTTCTCCATGATGTACCCTCCGCCCCCGATGAGATTGATCACTCGCACCCTGTCAGCTTATAGGGCCCAGTGGAAGTTGGCTGATGTGGATGCAAGATGGATGTTATGATGAACCAAGAACTGGGATTTTCCCACCTGCTCTGTTCTCCTGCTCTGTTTTTCAGACATGCCAAGGTCATGTTTCTCTATAATGGTGCCTGGAAGAGCCAGCAGGAAAACATCATAGACCAGGGAGCAATAATAAAAACTTTCTAGCTCATGGATGCAGAGATGGTTTTGTTGTTGTGAGAATCTATGGGCATGAAGACCTTTTGGACAGAAGGAAAAAAGACTTGAAAGGGGGACTATTCATATATAGGGGGTGTCAGAGAGTCTATGCTTTAGAATCCATGTGCTGAATCTCTCTTAGAATCAAGAGCATGATTGTCTTTTACAGATGTGTGAAGCGCAACCTATGCCTGTGTACCTAGACATAAGCCCCCAGTGCGCTCAGTGGGGCTTGCTTACTAGCAAGTGCGTTTTGCAGCCTTAGGGTCCAACCTACCTTGTTTTGCTAGCAAATTCTGAAAAATCTTTTCCTCCCATGTGGGTTCCTTTTCAGGATCAAAGATCAAGAAGTCCGTTTTGGTGCCTCCAAATCTCAAAAAACCAGGAGATAAGCCTCTTGCTAATGTGCGCAGTTTCTTAGAGCTGGGGAAGTGAATGCCAAGAAATGTAAAGAAACACCTTTCCAGGAAAGCAACTTTAATTCATAGAATCATAGAATCATAGAATCATAGAATAGTAGGGTTGGAAGGGGCCTACAAGGCCATCGAGTCCAACCCCCTGCTCAATGCAGGAATCCAAGTCAGAGCATCCCTGACAGATGGCTGTCCAGCCTCGTCTTGAACGCCTCCAGTGTGGGAGAGCCCACCACCTCCCTAGGTAATTGGTTCCATTGTCATCTTGCTCTAACAGTCAGGAAGTTTCTCTCAGCTATTCCCAAAATGGTGTGCCATGGGGATTATGTATGTATGTATGTATGTATGTATGTATTTAACACATTTCTACATCTGCAACATCAAAACACAACCATGCTATAAAACACAATTTAAAAGTTAAAAACCACCAGCAGCTAGAACTTCCCAAGATAACAAATGAATTAACCCAAGACCGCAATTAAAAATAGAAAATCCAACATTAAAAACATGCAGGAGTTAATGTTTTTCAAGCAGAGGAAACATTAGTTCAGTGCAGATTGGAATACAAAGGTATCAACGTTCTTTTAAAAAGCAGCAACAAATAGGCCATATGTATTTATTTATTACATGGATTGTGTGGATCACAACAAACTCTGGCAAATTCTTGAAGAGATGGGAGTACCAGACCACCTTACCTGTCTCCTGAGAAACCTGTATGAGGGTCAAGAAGCAACAGTAAAAACCAGACATGGAACAACCGAGTGGTTCAAAATTGGGAAAGGAGTACAACAAGGCTGTATATTGTCACCCTGTTTATTTTATTTATATGCAGAGTACATCATAAGAAACGCCGGGTTGGATGAATCACAGGTCAGAATTAAGATTGCCGGGAGAATTATCAACAACCTCAGATACGCAGACAATACCACCCTAATGGCAGAAAGCAAAGAGGATCTAAAGAGCCTCTTGTTGAGGGTGAAAGTGGAGAGTGCAAAAGCTGGTTTGAAACTCAACATTAAAAAAACTAAGATCATGGCATCTGGCCCCATAACTTCCTGGCATATAGAAGGGGAAGAACTGGAAGCAGTGACAGATTTTGCTTTCTTGGGCTCCAAGATCACCGCAGATGGTGACTGTAGCCATGAAATTAAAAGACGCTTGCTCCTTGGGAGGAAAGCTATGGCACACCTAGACAGCATAGTAAGAAGCAGAGACATCATCTTGCCGACAAAGGTTCGTATAATCAAAGCTATGGTTTTCCCAGCAATAATGTATGGCTGTGACTGCTGGACTATAAGGAAGGCTGAGCGCCGAAGAATTGATGCTTTCGAACTGTGGTGCTGGAGAAGACTCTTACGAGTCCCCTGGACTGCAAGGAGGTCAAATCAGTCAGTCCTAAAGGTAATCAACCCTGAGTGCTCATTGGAAGGACAGATACTGAAGCTGAAGCTCAAATATTTTGGCCACCAAATGTGAAGAGAAAAGCCACTGGAAAAGACCCTGATGCTGGGAAAGATTGAAGGCAAAAGGAGAAGGGGACGGCAGAGGATGAGATGGCTAGATAGCATCACCGATGCAATGAATATGAACTTGAGCATGCTCCGGGAGAGAGCGGAGGACAGGAAAGCCTGGCGTGCTATGGTCCATGGGGTCACGAAGAGTTGGACATGACTTAACGACTGAACAACAACAACAACAATGCCCAATAGCCGAAGTTCTCTGGGTGGTTCACAACAATTAAAACCACAAAATACAACTTAAGATACAATTTAAAAGTTTAAAATTACAGTATAAAATAGAAGTAAAAAGCAAAATAAAACCAAGCAGCAATGCAAATATTTAAAATACAGTAAACAGATGTAAAACAGCAGAAAGAGAAAGGCTAAAATGCCTGGGAACATAAGAAAGTCTTCACCTGGAGCCGGAACAAACACAACGTAGGTGCGAGGTGAGCCTCTCTGGGAAGGTGCCACAACAGAAAAGGCCCTCTTCTTAGGAGCCACCCACCTCCTTTCCTTTGGTGGGGGCTCCCCGGGAAGGACCACTGATATACACAGGTATATACAGGAGGAGATGATCCTTCAGGTAACTTGGTCCCAAGCTGTTTATGGCTTTGAACGTTACATATCTCCCTGGGGCAGGAGTTTCAAAGATGTGGGCCACCACTGACAAGTCACTGTCACTGGTGCCCACCACCTTATAGCAGAGACTGGCAGACACGAGAGGAGGGCATCCAGTGCTCACCTCAGAGCTCAGGCAGGTTCATAAGAGTGCAGGAGCTCTCTGGGGCAGGTATCTGGATTTTACAGGTGCCTTAAACAGTTTGAGACCAAGTGATCTAAAGGGCTGTCTGTACCCAAATGAGGCTGCCCAAGCTCTGAGGTCAGCATTGGAGGTGCTGCTTTTAGGCCCCCAGAGGGATATAAATGCAGTTATTGGGGAAAGAACAGTCATTGGCTTTAGCTGTGTGGCTCCTTCATCCATGTTACTGGAACAGTGTAGGGAGAAGCCTGGGGTTATACAAGAGTTTAGTTTTTTTTCAAAACAAGAATGTGAGCGGGGGGGGGGGATGTTCTCAAATTCCCAAATTTGCAATCATGTTTGAAAAATGGATTTTTTAAAAAATGCGCACTTTGAAATGCATTTTTTTTAAAATACACATCTTCACACTTTAGTCAATGGCCAGTGCATTTTTGAAAATTATGTACAGAAATGCTCACTTTTCCATTGGAAATGTGCACTTTTCGCATTTGAACGAGTCAAAAACAGGTCGAAAATGAAAATGGGAGCAAGCTGAAATTAGGTTTGAAGTGATTTTCAGAGTTTAGGAGAGCACAAAAATTGCTGGTTCTCCCATCCCTAGAGAAACCATGGGGAAGCTTTATTCAGAAGGTTGTTTAACCCTTTTCTCACAATGCCATTTGTATGGAACAAACAGGAATGAGGAAGGATGGCATTTAGATCAGGCAAACGGCTTGGAGGGAAGGGTTAAGTATCCCCTCCCCAGTGCTGCTGCTCCAATCAAAGTTGGAGCTTGCCCATCCCTGTGGCAGCTTTAAAGAGGGAGGGGTATGGTTAGCGATCCAATCATAGATCTCTCCTATATCTTATATACTTTGATCCTGAGCCATTTCTTTAAGCAAGAAGAATTTATCATCAGTATTACTGGAAAGCAGAGTCAAACTGGGGTTTTCCTTTGGCTAGTCTAGTGTGGCTGCCTGCAGGTCATGGGTTCCTTTTTTGCTTACATGCCACATTTCTAACTCTAAATAAGGATGATATTTTTTAAAATGATGCGTCCCCAAAATTTGCAGCACCAACCATTTAAAAGTCACATGAAAGTGTCTTTTGTGGGGAGGGGCTACTTTCAAAGGCAAACTAGATTCTTAGGTGACACACTGCAGAGTCAAACAGGTTTATGATGTGTTTGCTTAAGAAATTCAGTGTGCAGGCTGATTATAGGACAGGCTTTTCCGGTTGCATTATTTACTGACAATGTGCCACTGCAAGTTTTGACTGAACCTAGCATCAGCTATTACATAGATTTCCTGTCCCAGGGGCTTAATCTGAGTCAGCATCCACCACCAGAATTCAGTCCCAGAATTTAATTTTATTACTGACTGCTGCATGTGAAGTAGGTGTCTCCGTGGGTCCTACATTACAGAGGACACTCCTCTGTTTGAAGGCATCCTCTCTTTGAAGGGCTGTCCAGTCCAAGTCTGGTTTAAAGATAAAGAACCATCAGAAGGGAGTGCAGGGGTCTTGCAGCTACCCATCAACAGTTAGCAGGCGGGCGGCACGCTGGGCAGGCACACAGGGTCATACACATTATTGGGACATGTATAGTATTTCAGTTTAAATGATATTATTTAGTATTTTTAAATTGACATCTATACATATAAATTAATATATGCAGCTTTCATGAAAGTCCCTGTCCCGTTATGACCTCTTCTTCTTCTTTTGTGTGTGGGTGTGATGTACTTCCTCTTTTGGGGGCAATTTGGAAGTGAAGCAATAACAACAAAGGATGCTTCTGAGCATGTGCAGAGTGCCTTTCCCTCACTACTGAGTAACTATGGCCTGGCTCAGGATTAAGAAGGAGAGATTCCAGGACAGATGGAAAAGCTCCCCAGCAGGCTTGGGCCTTTTATATGAAATATATTAGGGGGTCCCTAGAGTTCAGAGCAGGGGTGGGCAACTCAGGGGGTTGTGGAGGTCACATTGCCCCACCAGAAGCCACTGGGGACCATGCCCCACTGCCACCAAAATTGTTACTGCCACCACTGCAATTATTCTTGAATTTGCCAAAGCAGCCGCAGCAAGGAAAGCAGCGATTTTATTTTTTAGTTTTATCTGTTAGGTCTGTATACCACCCCAAAGGCAAATTCCTTTGTTTCCAAGCACTCACTGGGGGCTTCTGGAAGCATACTTCTGCTTGCGAACGAGATGCTCACTCCCTGCATGCCTTGTTTGCTTGCAAAATTGTCCCATTTTTTTGCCAAAACAAAGGAAAAATGTTTCAATTCAGACATCACCAAACCATGGTTTGTACTAAACATTGTTTAGAAACTAAACCATGGTTTGAGCTTCTGAACATAAAGGTAACCCATGGTTTAGAGGTGATTTCCATGCTTTTGTTTTACATTTGCTCAGCATTCCATTCTTGAGGTACAGTAGCCTCCAGAGGAAGAGCATTGTACATGGTAAGTCTGTCAGTTCAGACATAATAACAAACCACAGTTAGCACAAAAGCCACTTTGGACCATGGCTTCCAAATCTGGTTTGCTGGCTGACTGGAAACCATGGCTTGTCAATTTGGGTGCCACTGCCACCCCAAACCATAGCTAAGCTCCCTTAACTGTGGCTTGGTGCAATATCTGACCTGAGTCAAATGAGTCTGTTCATATGAAATGTCAAACCAGCAAACTATGATTTGTGAATATCCCTCAAACCAGGATTACAAATCAGGATCAAACCCTGGTTTACAATCCTGGTTTGTCAGGCAAGTGCAAACGATGGTCCTAATTAAGCAGAGCTCATGATGGGAGGGGGAGAAAGAAGTACATGAGCACAGGACTCAAACCATGACTTGGCATTAAATAGAAGGGGATGCAAGAATTATGCACACAGTTCATATGTTAAAACAACAAAGAGTCTTGTGGCAACCTAAACTTGCCATTGTTCTTTTTTCTTTTAAAATACCTCTGTGTAGATGCATTTTAACCTGGAATATTCTGGCTAGACGTAGTGGAAAGAAATGTCAGCTATCTTGGCTGCATGGAAAACAGGATTCCTGAGGGACATATCTCACCACCCAAAGCACCAGAAGGGAACCACAGGAAATGGCAAAGCAAAATACTTAGCCAGGCAGATAATTACGGGTGCAATTGCTCCTTAATCTGACAGATGCCAACTCATTCATCCTACAGCAGGAGGGCAAAAGGGAAGCCTTGAAAGGGTAAATGTTACAGGGAAGTCCTGAAAAAGTAATAATATGTAGTGCAGAGAACATGGAAAGCTAGGGGCATATGCCTGTGAGTTTAATCTGGCTTGTTTATTATCTGTAACAGCCTTCCCCAACTTGGTGAGCTCCAGATGTTTTGGGCTACAAAAACATCTACATGTTTGGGCTACATTTCCATTGCTGCTGACTGTTGGCCATTCTTCCAAGGAGTTCAAGGCAATGTATGTGGTTCTCCCCCCACCCCCACACCATTCTCTCTGCACTTAGGAAGGTGGTCAAGACACATCTTTTGAGCTTAACCTTTTAAATTGTTGTTAGGGCTCTTAAGGTTGTATTTAATGTTTTCCTATTTTGGAATTGGCTACAGCTTTTATTTTCAGAACTTCTTGTAACTGCTTTGGTTGGCTTCAGAAAGGCAGTGCGGAAATACTATCAATCAATCAATCAATCAATCAATCAAATACAATAAATTTTATCACCATAATAATCCTGTAAAGTAGTTTAATCTGACTAGTGTCTGACCCAAGTCACCCAGTGAGCTTCATTGGTGGTGGAGATTTGAATGTAGGTCTCTTTGGCTTAGCGTGAACATAAGAAAAGCCCTGCTGGATCAGACCAGGGTCCAGTCAAGTCCAGCATTCTGTTCACACAGTGGCCGACCAGCTGCCCATGGGAAACCCACAAGCAGGACACAGGTGCGACAGCACCCTCCCGCCCATGTTCCCCAGCAACTGGTGTACAGAGGCTTACTGCCTCTGATACTGGAGGTAACTTCCAGATGAGGCTTTTACTGTGGAATCACCCTGCCTGAAACATGGCATTTTACTGGGGTCCAGATGTCAGGTACTTCCAGGCAGTACGCTCCTGGCGCTACCAATTAGGGGGCATAGGGCAGCTGCTATTCTGTCTTTTTCTCCATAATGGATTTTCTGTGGTAAGAAAAAAGATGAACGACCCAGTGGGAAAACATGGGAGGGCTATGTGTGGCAGATGATGTCATCTGGAGCCCCCATAAAATTCTGTGAATGTGGCAGGGCAAGAGGGCCATAAAATTCTCTCCGGGAAGCACCCATTTCCATTTGTAATCCTTCCATGTTTCCCCGCCATTTCTTCCATCATCTTCTTACCCACCCAAAACATCTGTTAAGAAGGGAAAGACAGAATATCTATCTTTTAACTGGTAGCCCTCGGAGCCCTCCATCTGGAAACCCCCCTAGCCTGTGCACCGTGTTTTGCAGATACAACCATGGTACAACGGTATATTTGTCCTTCTACAGTTTCAGTGCTTATCCATGTATGAAATAGTGTCTCTTTCTAACGCATTTTAGTGATTGCCATGATGGGGATTGTAGGTTTGGAATTTAATCCCCCCTCCCTGCAAAACTGTGATCTTATGCAGCCACCCAAAGATTGCTATGATCTTGAATCACACAAAACCAGTGGAATGTATGTCCAAGTACAGAACACAAAGGATCATAAGAAGCTGCCTTATACTGAGTCCAGCCCTTGGTCCATCTAACCTGGTATTGTCAACACTGACTGGCAGCAGCAGCTCTCCAGGGTTTCAGGCAGGATTCTTTCCTAGCCCTACCTGGAGATGCCAGAGAGCGAACCTTGAACCTTCTGCATGCACAGCAGGGGCTCAAACACTGAGCTACGGCCCCTAAACACATTTAGGTTCAAGTTGTCTCTGACAGGTGCCAGCTGGAAATAGCCATCGGGTTTTTCACTCACAGTGGCGGGACCTTACTAAACAGTGGCGCAGAATCCGTCAAGGCTGAGTGCAGAGTCCATTAGAGCCACTGTTTGTAGGCAGGTCAGTGAGTGAAGGCAGGAGAAGACACTTCTCCTTCTCGCTTTATCGGCACTTGAAAGACTGGAAATGCCCACTTTCCTGCTTTTGCGAAACAGTGTCTTTGACCATCTGCAGAGTGCCTCTGAGACGTCCCAACCAGCCCTCACAACTAACTGGAATTAGGGATCAGACTTTGTAGAAACGCCTAAAACCGTTTCTGTTGGAACTGTTGCACTTCTCTGTTTAGAGACGGAGAAACCGGCACAACTCACTTCTGAAGGGGAAGTTTTCCGATGCAGGCAGAAAAACGAAGTTAAGTTTAAAGAGACCTCTTAAGCTTCAGCCCTCCACCAAAAACTGAGGGCAAAGCCAGCAACTCTCTGCTTAGGACTGCCCCCCCCCCCGCCCCGGGGGACACGGGTTCCGTATCTTTCTCGACAGGTCGCCATGGACAGGTGCAGCTTCTCCCCGCGCAGTGAAAGAGAGGAGGAAGCTTTGCCTGTTGAATGTCCGCCTGGTCTTAAAGCACGCTGGACGTCTGCCTGGCCGTAAAGGCACAGGCGCCGCGCCCGTGGGGGCCAGCCCACCACCGGGAAAAAGGAAGCTGCCGCTGCCGCGCGAACGCTGCCTACCCCAGGAAGGCGATGTATCTGGGATCCGTGGCCAAGCTGGCGTCGATGGTGATGGACAGGAAGAGCGGGCTGACCTCCCGCGCTGGCCGGTTTGACAGCGGCTGGACGCTCAGCGCTGCCTCTCCAGCTTCGGCGGCGGGCTCGGCCCGGGAGCGCCCGGGCCACAGAGCCCAGCCGCACAGCGCCGGCAGCAGCGGCAGCGGCAGCAGCATCCTCCTGGCTCAACGCGCCGGCTCGCGCGGCTGGGATGCAGCGGCTCCGCAGGGCGCCTCCTGCCCGCCCGCCCCTGGGAGCGGCAGGACGACGGAGGCGCGCTTCTCCGTCCCAAGCCTCGCCCTGCCTCCTGCCCGGCCGGGGAAGGAGGGCGCCCTCTGCGTTGATCCCCAGGAAGCGGCGCCCGGCGACGGGCAGCGCGGCGCAGCGCAGACGCCCGCCCGGCGATGCCCCGGCCTTGGGCGAGGGGGGCGCTGCGAAGAGGCGACGGACTCGCTCGGCCGCAGCCCCCGGGGAGGGCCGGCCCCTCCTGCTCTCCTGGGCGGGGGAGGCTGCTGGCGCCGATTTCCACTCCGGGTGTCAGTCAGAACCAGCCAGAACGCCAGGGGAGCTATCCAAGGTGCTGCGCCCTACCCCCCCCATAGGTCCAGCACCTTGGATAGCTCCCCTGGAGTTCTGGCTGGTTCTGACTGAAACTCGGAATGGGTCCAAAGCCCCGCTGAAATCGGAGCCACCCGCCTCCGCTGCTCCTAAAAGATCATCTCCTTCCTTATGTAGCTTCCCGGTCCCCAAGAGCATCCTCAAAAGCCCTTCCCCAGGTGTGCCCGCTGAATGAGGTGAGGCAGGTGGCTACTAAGGAGGGGGGCTTTTCAGCGGTGGCGCCCAGTTGTGGAATGAGAGAGGCTCTCCTGGCCCTACATTGTGTCCTTCCTGGCAGCAAGTGAAGGCCTTTTTATTTGCACAGACTTTTAAGCCCTTTAGCTGAAGATTGCATTTGTGTGTTTTAGATCTTTGCACTGCTGCGGGCTTTTATCTTGGTTACTACTTTGGCTTTATTCTGGTTTAAACATATGGTTTTATATTGTGTTTTATTGTATTGTATGGGTTTCAGTTTTGTCATGTAAACTTCCCAGAGAGTTTGGGCTAATGGGTGGTATAGAAATAAACAAACAAACAAACAAACAAAATGTTGGACTACAGCTCCCATCAGCCCCAGCCAGCATGGGCAGGGAGGATGGGAGTTGTAGACCAACACATCTGGAGGGCGCTAAGTTGCCTACACCTACCCACACCCCAGGAGACACTGAGCCTTGGGACAGATATGTACAATGATCATTAAAAAATGCCTTTGGGCATGTACAAGCACATCTATAAGAACATAAGAGCTGCCACTCTGGATCAGACCAAGGGTCCATCTAGTCCAGTATTCTGTTCACACAGTAGCCAAAAAGCTGCCCAGCCCACTGGAAACACAGAAGCAGGACATGAGTGCACCAACACTCCCCCGTCCATGTTCCCCAGCAACTGGTGTACATAGGCTTTGATACTGGAGGGAACATACAGGCAGCATGGTGTAGTGGCAAGAGTGTTGGACTAGGAGCTGGGAGATCCAGGTTCTAGTCCCCACTCGGCCATGGAAGCTCACTGGGTGACTTTGGGCCAGTCACAGACTCTCAGCCCAACCCACCTCACAGGGTTGTTGTTGTGAGGATAAAATGGAGAGGAGGAGGATAATGTAAGCCGCCTTGGGTTCCTTGCAAGAGGAAAAAAGGTGGGGTAGAAATGCAATAAATAAATAAATAAATAGAGCCATCAGGACTAAAGCCATCCAGATTGGTGGCCATTACTACATTTTGTGGTGGTGCATTTCATAGTTTAAGTATGCATTGTGTGAAGAAGTATTTCCTTTTATCTGTCCTAAAGCTCCCACCATTCAGCTTCATGGGATGACCCCACTGGTTTCTAGTATTATAAGCGAGAGAAGAATATCTCCCTGTCCATTCTCACACCATGTATAATTTTGTGCATCTCTATCATGTCTCTCCTTACTCTCTTACTAAGCTAAACAATCCCACATGTTGAAATCTTTCCTCATAGGGTGGTTGCTCCAACGGCTTAATCATTTTATTTCCCCCTTTCTGCACTTTTTTCAACTCTACAGTATCCTTTTTTAGGTGCAGTGACCAGAACTGTACACAGTATTCCAAGTGTGGTTGCAACATAGATTTCTATAAAGGGAGTATGTTCTTGGCTGTTTTATTTTCAGTTGCTTTCCTAATTATGTATAACATGGAATTTGCCTTTTTCACAATAGCCACACACTGGGCTGTCCACCACAACCCCAAGATCTCTTCCTTGGTCAGTCACTGCTAGCTCAGATCCCATCAGCCTATACTTGAAGTTGGGATTTTTTGCCCCAACATACATCACTTTACTCTTGCCTACACTGAACTGCATTTGCCATTTTGATGCCCATTCTCCCAGTTTGGAGAGATCCTTTTGGAGCTTCTCACAATCCCTTTTTGTTCTAACCAATCTAAATAATTTGGTATCATCAGCAACCTGGGTCACTCCACTGCTCACTCCTAATTCCAGATCATTTATGCACAAGTTGAAAACCATTTGTCCCACTACAGATCCCTGTGGAATCCCACTGTTTACAGCCCTCCACTCGGAGAATTTCACATTTATTCCTACTCTCTGCTTTCTGTACTATAACCAGTTACTAATCTGTTAGAGGACTTCTCTTATTCCATGACTGCTAAGTTTGTTCAGGAGTCTTTGGTGAGGGACTTTGTCAAAAGCATTTTGGAAGTCCAAGTAAACAATATCTACTGGATCAACCCTGTCCATATGTTTATTGACACTCTCAGAGAACTCTAAAAGGTTAGTGAGGCAGGACTTACCTTTGCAAAAGCCATGTTGATTCTTCTTCAGCAGGACTTGTCTTTCTATATGCTTACTAATTTTATCTTTAATAATACTTTCAACCAATTTACCCAGAACAGACGTTCAGCTAACTGGCCTGTAATGGGATCTCCCCATCTCCCCTATCAGTGTAGGGAGAAGCCATACCTGTCAAATGGCAACCTGCCATGCCAGCTGCAAAAGATGCAGAACCCCTGTCCCTGGGGGTGGGTGTGGAGTGACAGTCCTAAGTACAGAGTTGCTGGCTTTGCCTTCAATTTTTGGGAGAGTGCTGAAGCATAAGAAGTCTTTTTGAACATACTTCGTTTCTCCGCCTGCAGCTGAAAACTTCCCATTTAGAAATGAATTGTGCTGGTTTCTTCATTTTAAAACAATGAGGTGCAACAGTTCCAGTCTGTTTTAGGCATTCATACAAAGCCTTATCTCTAATTCCAGTTAGTTGTGAGGGCTGGTTGTGATATTTCAGAGGCCAAGTGCACTCTGCTGATGGTTAGAGACACTTTCACTTAAGCAGAAAAATGATGACCTGAAATTGGGGGGGGGGGAAAGGCCCCAGAGTTACACCATGGCTCATATTAAGCCCTGATCCTGCCACAAAGTTCAGGAAGGTCTTGTCACTTTGGGGATAGTTTTAATATGATAAGATGGCATCGCAGCATTGCTGCCTGTTCTGTGCACCCTCATCTCACTATTGATTTATTTACAAAATTTATAAACCGATCTAGATCTTAAAAAATTTCCTATTATAGGTCATCCCCTCTCATTGTTCAATGATTCTCTGTCATTGACAATCATTGGTCAAACAGGTTTGCATGTTAATTTACTGCTTCAAAACCTACAAAATCCTGCCTCTGTATACCAGTTGTTTGGGGACATGAGCCGGATGGTGCTCTTGCACTCATATCCTACAGGTGGGCCTTTCACAGATAGCCAGCCGGTTGTCCGCTGTGTGAGCAGAATTGGATGGACTAAACAGACCTTTGGTCTGACCCTTCATGGCTCTTATGTTTTTAAGATACCATAACAAATGTTTGAGACAGTCCAGGAACAATAAAGGCCTAACATGCTCTTGTAACACTGGAGATGGCTCTCATTGCATAACTTACTCATCACAAACCTACCTAAATGAAAAACAATTACGAAATGTCTCTTGCAATTATTGTTAATTGTTGGTTAAGGAGGAGCGTGGGTCCAGGTTAGCAATCCACTAATGAAGTACATAAATATGTTTTTTCCCCATTTTGCTTGAGGACTGCTAGTATACCCTGGATTTGTTTTATTTGCTGCTTAACTGTGTTGAAATGAGTTTTATCCATTGTTTTATAGTTCTTTGCATTGATATTGCAGCTTACGGGATTTGTGGTTTTAAGTTATTGTTGTAATCCACCTTGAATAACACTTTTTGTTTTTTTTAGAAAAGTGGCCTAGAAATATTTTTAATAAGTAAATAAATTACAATAGGCTAGTATAACTTTTTATTAATTCATTATATATTTTGAAGTCACAAAGAATGAAGAATCATTCCATGGTTCTACTGATCGGCAAGGATGACTTAACTAGTAACACTGGCATTATACCATGTAAACTGAATAAATCTGATATATTCACTTAACAATATTCTGTGGTGCGTCATTTACCTCTCTGCTTCACCTATCCTGTAGGAAACACAGGTAGTTTATTGAGATGCTCGACTTTGTGGTACACAAGCTACATAGTTCTCTTCTCAATAAAAGTGGCTCAAATTATTTTGGAGTGAGAAGGAAGGATTGGTTTCGAAGGAACCTTGTTAATGTTTGCTATTGACAGGTATAATTCTGGGAGCACTCCGCCTCTCTGCTTTGGCAATTGCTACTTCCTATAGGTCATCAAACTGTAAGCTGACATAGTCATAGATTTGAATGATGTGTCTATACAGAAAAAATGACAACCTGATTTATTTGATTTGTACCTCGCCTTTCTAGCATGAAAATGGAATACGAGGAAGTTTACAATTCTAAATAAAACTTGATTAAAATAATAAAACATACATTAAAACACAATTAAAAGCACAACAACAACAGAATAAAAACAGCACCTGACACGACAGGCCTGCTTATACCCTAAAGGCCTACTTGAATAAGAACACCTGCCTGCCAGCGGAAGGATAGCAAAGGAGTCAACCTGTCCTTCCTTGGTAGGGAATTCCACAGTCTAGGAGCTGCCACCGAGAAGACCATCTCCCATGTCGCCACCAAACGTCTCTCAAGGCAGGGGCACCAAAAGAAGGGCCTCTCCCAAAATTCTTAAGACCCAGGTAGTCTCATATGGGAGAAGGTGGCCTTTCAGAAAATGTACTCTTGATTTCATTTTTGTCCCAATCTTCCTCCAAGGAGTCCATGGTAGTATAGATGGTTCTTCCCCCCTGCAACCTCTTCTGATTTTCTCTTCATAACAACCCTGTGAGGTAAGTTAAGATTGAAAGATAGTGGCTTGCCCAAGCTCAGAGGGAACTTCATGGCTGAATATAGATTTGAACTCAGGTTTCCCCCATCCTAGTCCAAAAACCTTAACCAACAGTCATGGAAGTTTGATCCCACCAACAAGTTATTTAAAGGGGAAAGAATACTCTTCTTCTGGCTGCAGATTTTAGTGCCTTGAAAAAGAAATGCGCCATACTCTCTTTTGCTTACCTTGTAAAGCTGTGTGTGTGTGTGTGTGTGTGTGTAAGCAGAAAAGCCACATTCTGCTTACTGGGATACACCATGCAAAAACAGAGCCATTTACCTATTTATTTTACAGGCTGCAACATTTGTTTCCATGTTGCTTTTGCCAGAAAGGGGGACACTTGTGGAAAACCAAGGATGGGTTGAATGGATTTTCATAGCTGTCTTTACTGCAGAGGCAGACCCCCCCTCACTCAATGAAGGGCTTGTCTGCTCTGCACAGCTTGAGCCCTTGCACGGCTCTTGCATACAACTTGGTGTACACACATACATACCTGTTCTGCCACCTCCTTTCTTCATTCTTATTTCCACCCCAATCCCATGAAGCCAGCAGTTAGAACCAGCGTAACAGGTTGCAATCCTATGCACACTTAGCTGGATGTCCTACTGAACTCAGTGGATCTTTTTTCTAAGTATTCATGCATAGGATTGGGCTGTGGAGTCACGTCCAGCCATGAATTTACTTGCCAGCTTTGGCGAAATCTAGTAGGTCTCTGTGCCCCACCCCAAGTCCAATGCAAAGTAGGAACAGTACTGACATTATTTTACATTTCTGCTGTAGTCCAGAATTAATGACAACTATTTCAAAGTATTATAAAGGGGGTGTGTGCCTTGTAAATATTGGGAGGTGCCCTGTTTGAGTAGCTAAATAAGAGGTTTTCACACAGAAAAGTCCTAGGTTCCATCCCTGTCATTGTTAGTTACATGATTTCTAATAGTGATGCTTAGATCTCTGACCCCTCATAAAGTTGCTGCCAGACAGAGAGGCTGGGACCAATAGCCCAACCGTCCAAGGCAGCTTCTCATATTTTTGCTGCCTTCAAGACCAATTGTGTAAATCTGGGGTGGGCAATTTGTGGCCCTCCAGGTGTTTTGTCTTACATCTGCCATGACCTTATTAGCTATGTTGGCTAGGCCTGATGGAAGTTATGGCCCTCCAGATGTTTTAGCCTACGAGTTGCCCAGCCCTGGTGTAAGTTAAATACATTTGCAGAGAAGTGCCAATTTGGGCAACTTAGGATTTAATTTGGTTGTGGCACTACAGCATGGTCATAGGAATCTGGGAAAAACACACCGGTGTTTTGAAGGTTTGCACCAAATAGTTCAAATGCTAAAATAACTGCTCCAATTTCAAACACCCTTACAATACCAGCATACCTGCTATTCCGAACGGAGGTCCATTCTCGAGTAATATTGCCCAAGAGCTGCAATCATAACAGAGGAACCTGCTCTTTAAAGGCAGTGCGGTTTTCTACTGATGTTTTGGCATTGCTTGTAAGTTTGACACAACCTGCAGGAAGGAAGAACCACCTCCACAAACAAGTCAGCTGCTTGCAGCCAACCTTCCACAGTGCAACAGGTTTTTCCAGAGCTGATGCAGGCTTTTGATATCTAATATGCTTTAAGTTGTTGTCTACTGTTCCCACAGCATTTTTGTAGCCTTTGCTATTATGATGTTTAAAAATAACCCAGTTACCCAAAGATATATATTTCAACAGAAGCAACAAAGAGTCTTAAAGATGAGCAAATTCACTTCAACAGAGTTCATAGTGTTAAGAGGCTTGCTCAACAGTGTAAATGTACAATATACTTGAAGTAGATTGTGTTGGAAGGTAGAATGTTATGCCAGTCAAGGGTCTTCAGGCTGCCTGCCTTGGTCTTGCAGCCTCTTCCTTATGAAAGAGCTTCTAATCAGCATCTGGTTGGCCGCTGCAGCAAATTAAATACTGGACTAGATTTACTATGTTTCATTTTCTGCTATGTTACAGACACGTGTACATTAAAGGGAAAGCACAGAGTGCATTTACCATGCTGAGAGCATTTTTGATGTCTGTCTGATGTGGCCCTTTGTCAATCGGAAGATACTGTGGTGGGACACAGAGAAAAAGGTTGCCTCCAAAGTCATTTGGTCCATATTTTACGAGCACAATCCTATAACATGTTTATTCAGAAGAAAGCCTGTTGTGTTTAACATTGCAGCCTATTAGTATCTTTTATTAATAGAAGTGAATAAATGATCATGCAGATACACATATAATAGCAGCTATTAAAAGGCATGTTTATCTGATACTTGCGGGGAGCAATCCTATGGCTGCTAGTCAGCAGCTAGATGGCCATAGGATATGTGGTTTTCCAGGAACCGACCTTGGTGCCCGTGCTCCGAGGTTGCTTCCTGGAAAACTGACTCCCCCCCACTTCCGCGCTGCCTCACAGGCAGCGTGGAACAGCCCTGGGCTCGGAAGAGGAGCGCGGAGCGGGCAAAATGGAGCGTTCCGGGGCGGGGAAGGCGGAAATGCCAGCACAACACATCCTATGTGTTGTCCGGCAGCCTCCTCCCCTGCTCTGCCTTCCCATGGCGAGACAGCCAAAATCGGCTGTCTAGCCGCAAAAGCAGGGCAGGAGAAGTACGGAGGGAACGATCCCCTCTGTACTTCTCCTGCCCTGCATTGGATAGGCGGTCGCCTCCAAGTTCGGAGGTGGCCGCCTATCCCCATAGGATTGTGCCATAAATTTCCCCAATATAGGCAAGTCATCTCAATTATGTCTACGTAATAGTAAATCTTTTATATTTAGGATGGCCTAAGAAATGGATTTTTGCTCTGGAAAAAACAATAATTTCCTATTAAGGTCATGTTAGAATTGTGCTCAAACAGATCAAACTGGAAAGGTTTTTTTTTTTGTGTTTTTTTTTTAATGAAAAACAGTATTTTATAATAGGATAAGTTGACATTAATAACAAAGCATGATGTCAATAATGATAAAGGTAAGGTGCCTGAAAGATAGCATTAACAGCAAATCTTTCAGTTTAGTACAGAATAGGAAGCACAGAGAAGTTTCTGAGTTTTATTATGAATAAAATAAGCTTGCTTATTTATTTATTTATTTATTTATTACACTTATATCCTTAGTTACATGACTATATATACAGCAAATTACAAACTATTATTAGGGTACAAAATTGTCTTTTGATTATCAGCTTCATATGGAAGAGTGATCAGGAAGCCTCAAGGAATGGCTGTTGGTATTTTCAGTAATTCTTCAACTTCTTCTTGTAAAGCCTCAGCCTTTTCAGCCAGGAGCATCTGCATCCAAGCACAAACAGCTGAAGTCAAATTACCAAGAAATTAGAAATGTTTCTTATGTATTAGTGGTAAAAAGAAAAGTTGCAGTTCCAAAGATGATGTATATTTCACCCCGCTGCAGCAAAAACAGGCTCACAAATACAGGGACTAGTCAGATCCATGTAATCAAAGTTATCACGCACACAAGGGCCAGTTTCCAAGACTCTGACACATTCTAGTGAGACTAAGAAACAAAACCTAGGATGGGGCTATGCAGATGAAAGGGCAAGGTTTGTGGCCAGGGTCATCAGGAGCAGGGACTAGATTCAGCCCGCACTCTTATACCTCCAACTATTTCTCTTCACTGTCTCTCGTATTAGCCAACATTTGCCATTCAGTCCTATGCAAAATGCAGAGTGCTGCACTTCAGGGCACTCTTGTGATGAGAGCAAAATCTGCCATCCATTCCACCTGGCCCCTCACTGCCAGGAAACCTGCAACGGGGTGCAACGTGTGCCTGTGTATTGATCCTTTCAGTATATAGGCCTGTTTCTCCACACGACAGCCATTACAATGAAGGGCTTTTGCTAGCAGTATAATACAGACAGTTCATCACGTTTCCCCAAAAGAGGAATTTTTTTTTCCTCCAATGTGTCAGGAATCCATTGCCCAATGCCTTCTTGGCAGCCAGGAAAAAGTTATCCTGGCTCAAATGCAAGGCTGCTTTGCTCAGGGTAGTTATGCAAAGTCTCTGGTAAATTTAGGCAACCACAATATGGCCGCATTCCAAAATGAATGGGGATTCTCTATTGCTCCTGTCTTCCCTCCAGCATTACTGAAGACTGATTTGTGCTGGGAAAGCATTTTCTTCAGGGCTTTTCACAGCCATTTTACACACCTTTGCAGATGTCACTATTTGTCTGGCCTGATGTCTTGACAAACGCTCAACAGTCTTCACCAGCACTTCTGTATCTGCGTTAGCTAAGTGTGCTAAAGTTTTGTATCCTGCATTGTAGAGTTGTTTGGCTCGAGCCTGAGAAAGGGGACAAAATTAAGGAAGAGAGCAAGCAGTAAATTTATGCGTCACTATCATGCCTCTATACCAGTGGTGCAGAACCTCAGGCCTGGAGGCCAAATCCAGCCCACCAGGTTTCCCCAGATGGCCATGCCGCCTTCCTCTGACCCCATTCCCTTCCCCCAACCATTTGGTGATTTGCTGGCTTTTGTGCAGGTTTTTCCTATTGTAAAAGGCTGAAATGCCTCTCCTATGCATTAGTTACTGACAGTAAGAGCATTAAACTAAAGTATGCTGGCACTTTTTGCCCCGCCCTTTCATCTTCTGCCTTGTCCCCTTTTGCCTTCAGCTCTGTCCAGAACTGGAATGCAGCCACTGAAAGCTTCTCCGAAATGGAATGCAGCCCTCAGGCTGAAAGTGGTTCTGCACCCCTTGCTTTATACCTGCCTCTCATATTTCTAAGCTACGATTTCTGATAACTAAACCTTTCCTCACTCTTTTTGTATATTAGCCCTCTCTATGATTCCAGATCTTTTGGGGAGATATTTCATCTCTCTTCACCACCACATTTTTCTCAGTTCAACTCTTATGACCCTGATTAAGATTTGTTGAACACATTGCCCTGCTTCACATGTAATGTCAATTCATGGGTTGTTTAACCCACAAACTGGTGGGGCCATGAGCAAGGTAGGGAGCATGCTGCCTCTTGCGTACTTGTCACTCCTGCTTTCAATTAGCTTTAATCAACGACCCAGGAAAGCCCTATTCTTGGGTTGTTTGATGTGACATCCAAATCTGGAACTCTGGTTGTTGAGCAACAAACAACCCAGCTGGGTTAAACCCACAAACCATAGGTGATTGTTGGGTTAAACCTGGGTTGTTTAACCATAAACAACCCCAAGTTCTGGGTTCAGACATCACATTAAATAACCTAGACATAGGGTTCCTGGGTTGTTGATTAAAGCTGATTCAAAAACAGAAGTGGTGAGTGTGTCGGAGTCAGTGCACACATTCCTTCACTCACAGTCCTGGTAACCCATGATTTAAACAATCTATGGGTTGTCGATACGTGCTATCCAGGCCACTGCCATAAAATGGGTATATGACTTCAAAAGTAAGCTTTGGAAACAAACAAGTGTTAGTTTAATATTCAGGGCTCTTGAAAATCTTTATTCTGTTATTTCCATGTATGACTGTTTATGGTTTGCATTGTGTGATTACAGACACACACACATTTATTTACAGCATTTATATACCGCTCCACATCTAAACAGACTCTGAGGCAGTGAAAATATATCATCTGACTATTATTATGCTATTAACTTGCCTTCACTCACCAATTTATGTGGGTTTTCCAATTTACTAATGTATAAAGAGGGTAAAGCAGGCATAATTGTGTACTCATTTACCCAAGCATTTAAGCATTCAGAAATGGACTTTCCTGAAGAATCGGTTTACTAACCTCTAAAACGCCTGCCACTTCCATAAGAGGAACAAGCTCTGCCTTAACACAATATGTCAATCTCTTGGTAAGTTCTGTCAAGAGAGCTTTATAAACCCAGAATTCATTCAACTCCTGTAAAAATAAATAAAAGATAAATAACATGTTAACAAAACTCATCTGTTGATTTTATTTGGAAAACTGCCCACCAAATCCTGCCATGTTTCTAGAAGACGAAATGTTATGCATCAGTTATTGTAATCTATTTGCAGTTAATTTAATGTTTAACAGTGGAAGTCACAGGGTAATAAGCAGGAGATTGAAATCAGATTATCTGCGTTGGTACATCTTAAAACACAATGATGAGATAACAAACAGGAGTAGCCAACAGGAGCAGGCCACATCAATCAAGTATTTGCTACTAGTTAATTGATGTCAAAATGGTTCTTTTAAAATGGGTTTTACTTGGGACATAATAAAACACTATCGCAAAAGTTCTACGAACCTGTTATTCTGTTTAAGAATTCTCTATGACCCAGTTTGCACATTGTAACAACCCACATGGTTTCAAACTCTGGATTGTTTGTCTCTCAACAATCCAGAGTTTCGTGTTCAGACATCACAGAAAAGCTCCGGGGACAAAGTGTCCCTGGCTTATCTATAGCAGCAGAATCAGATGGACAAGCAGGAACCAGCATGCATGCTCACTCCTGCTCATCATTTATTAACTGTGGATTGTTATGATGTCTGAACTAGGCCAATGTGTGAGCTAAGTAAAACAGAATGTGTTGAATGTGGGACACTTTTTAAGCAATACTGCTTTGTTCAGTTCTCGAATTAGAAAGGGAAACAGCATGAGACAATTTGGAAAATGTTAATGAAAAAGAGTGATGTTTTGGTGTTCCACCAATGAAGTATTCAGCATACATTACCTCACAGAAATGCAGAACTGAGGAGGAGAACGAAGCAGCTGAACTAAGAAGGGTTTGAACAAATCCTCGTGATATGTTAAATTTTTCTGCCACATTCCATACGTTGGTCTCTTTTAACAAGGCATGAAGAACAAAGGACAAGTAGAGTCTGCCAACAGTAATAGTCTCCACATCCTAACAGGATATCAAGCTTAATTAGAAACTAAAGACATAATTTAATGGAAAAATCTTTTGTATCTTTCAGTTTTTCTGAATTAACGGAATAGATAGTTACACTCCTAAATGTATAAATTCCCATAGCTATCTAAGAGGATATACTGACAGGCAACATGTATATTTGAGGCATAATACCACACATTTCCAGCAAAGACATCAGCCATTTCCCCCCTCACTTGCTGCTTTGATGAAGGCTTCTAGGGAATTCAAGAGCTTGCAGACTATTTTGTGACATTTTGGTTGGCCTAATAAAGGTATTGCCCTAATACAGACTTTGGATTTTTTTTTTCTTATTGCCAACACAACTACCTTCTACGTTTTGTATGACTTGGAGAACGCCCACTTTAATTGTTCAACAGCAGGATTCTACACTGAAGGAAGAGGATTTTATATCACCTGAAGGACCTCTGTTCTCTGAGGGTACATCCCCTTCAACTACTAGGTGAAGCTATCCAATACTGACTTCTTTTTTTTAAACTTAGTACATCACCTAAAATTATTTCCAGCTTTGTTAATACAAAGATTGTTTTGTTACTCTCTACTTCTTTTTTCCACCCACCAAAGATCCTGCATGTTTTGCCTAAGGGTGGAGACAGAACTGGGTCCAGCTGGGTTTTATATTTTCAAAATTGGGGAATCAACTGTTGTATGTTTCTTCATCCCAGAACTCCTAGGTACAATCTGAAACCTACATACTTCCTGGTAGAGCAGGGGTGCAGAATGTTTTTGGCTCCTGAGGGCTGCATGTGGAATATGCTGGGGGTGGGGGGCACACACACATGCATGCTCAGACATAAATGCAGTTATTGTCAATTTGAACATTTTCCCAACAAGCATTCATGCACAGCTGAACTCTATGCATCTCTACTCAAAAATAGACATTGGGGTCAAATGGATAGGAGGCTTTCTTCAGTGCTAAGCTGAATCTACCATTTGAATCTACTCAGTAATCCTTACAATATTTTTAAAGCCCTCTAATTACTAAATGAAATTACTACTGCAAGAAGAATAAAAGTATAATACTTCAACAGCAGGAGAAAAAGAGGGAAGGAATGAAGGGATAATTTTTTGACAATTACAGCTGCTCTAAAAATCTAATCCTGTAATCACAGAAGTAAACGGAGAGTCACAAATGTATTTTTTCCAATGTTGTTTTTAGGTACCTCATTATACTAAATATACCTTGCTCTTACCTTTTTGATGGCTTGTCCAGAAGCCTTTTTGGTAATAAAACTCTCTGGCACTCCAACAATATTAGCTATCTGTTGTTCCACTGGACTTAGTTGACTGTACTAAAAAAGCAAAATTAACTCAGATCTATAGTTAAAACTATTCATGTAACAAACAGAAAACACAGGACACAACCCATCTCTATATAAACATGAGGTGGGATTGGCAGTGGGACCTATAGTGTTCTGCTCAGCCTCTCCCCTAACTTGGTATGAGTGCGTACTACCTGCTCCCAGGGAATTACTCAGAACAGGAGGCCCTTACATACCACAAGATGTAGTGATAGCCACCAATTTGGATGGCTTTAAGATGGGGTAAGACAAATTCCTGGAGAAGGCTAACTATGGCTACTACTCCTGATGGCTATATACTACCTCTAGTATCAGAGGCAATATGCCTACGTACACCAGTTGCTGGGGAACATGGGTAGGAGGGTGCTGTTGCACTCATGTCCTGCTTGTGTGTTCGCAGTTGACAGCTGGTTTGTCACTGTGTGAACAGAATGCTGGACTATATGGACCCTTGGTCTGATCCAGCATGGCTCTTCTTATGTTCTTAAAGCCCTTTCCTGTGTCCCCGACAAACTATGTTAGGTTTTACTTCTAGGTTTTCATGTTTCAGCCTAGGAGACAAAAATGTTGCAATATGAAATTATCTAATCAAAAAGAGGTACGAGATGCTACACAAGTTACCGTTAAGTTCCTTCTGCTCAGAGGGTTGAAAACATCCCATGGTAGTATTTGAACACAGCAGGGACAACTGTGATCTGTTACTCATCTGCCCAATGGAACAGCTGAAGTTGTTTTTGTGCATCAATCTACTTGAAAGCACAGTGGCCATTTTGAAAGTCCAGCCAAAAAAAAGCGCCATCTGTCCTCCTCTTCCCGCAATGGGATTCCTTCTTGCCTGGGTTTTTCAATATGGCTGCTGCACAAGAAAGAACTTCAGGTGTTCCATTGGGCCAGACAAGTAAGCTCCTTGCTATTCAACTCAGCAAGAGGGTGGAGGACATCCATATATGCTAAATAAGAATATAAATTAGTTTTTTTTAAAAAAATACCTGTTTAAAATAGATCATCCAATTTGGACTACATTGAGAAATCATATCATATGGTGTTGTCAGGTACAGTAAGTGAAGGCAGCTTTCAAGGATTAGCCCCTCAAGGCCTTTCTTCAGATCTGCATAGAGTTTGTCACAATATGCCAAATCGACAGAACCTAAGATGTATTTAAAGATAAACATCACAGAGTGCCCAATGTTATGTAGATTTATATTTTTTCTGTTGCTGAGAAGATATTAACTGATGTTACATTTTGGTATGCCAGCATGTTGGAAGACACCCGAATCTTCATTACCCAAAGGGGTCTTTCCAGATGATAAAAACTCTGTTTCTCTTAGCAGGACACAATGTCAAGTCAAACTCCATATTTTATCTCCACAAACCAGACATAGCACTGTGATTCAGTGGGGTATTAGTGGCCTTTTCTTACGTATGTAATTGACATTCCATACAGACTCACCACCATAATGGCCTTGTTTGCTAAGGTAAGCACTGTAGTTTACCAGCAACTTGATTTAGTGGTTGAGTACTGGGAAACTGTGCTTTACATATTAATAACTTGTCCATATTCCTCCTGCCCAACTGTCTGTCAAAGGTCTTAACATGATTATACTTCAAACAAGGCAATATTTTGGTGACAGAAATTAAGAAGCTGAACTGAATTTGTTTAGATGTCTGGGCACTGTTCTTATGCTGTAAGCTAAATGTAGAGTTTCCACTGACTGTCCACTTCAGGGGGATCTAGCACTTTTTGGGATATGTGCAACTCACTATGTTCCATCCACTGCTGAGTGGGCATAATTGTCCCCTTTCCTGGCCCCTCATGATCGCCACACCCTGCTTCTTCCAACCAACATTTTGAAGTGGGTGCTTCTCAAAACCATTTTAGTGACCTGTTCTTTGTGCATTAATTTTTTTCTTAAAAGAGTGCCTGTAGCACAGAGTAAGCAGATTGCAGCCTTATTTCCAAGTAAACCCAATTAGGATAGGACTTTAAAGCCTGACTTTTTCTAGTCAGTTTCCCAACTTAGCCAGGAAACTTACTTTCTTGTCAATTTCAACCTTACCCCTTGATTTTTCTGGTCACTTCATGACCAGGGTAGAAAACTGCAGAATTTATTAGATCATCAATGCACCCCCCACCCCTAAACATTGGATAAGACTCCTTTGATTCATTGCTTCTCAACTTTGCTTCCTCAAAGAGAACCAGGAAAGAAGCAACTGAAATTGTAAGATGCACAATTTCAGAGTGTCTCTATTCCAGCATAGTGACATTTCAAAATTAATAATATTTTTTTTTAAATCAAACATCAATAAGAATATTGCAACCTTACAGCCACATATACTCAGAAGTGCTACTGTGCTTTGTAAGCTTGGAGAAACCCTGGGAGAAGGGAAGGGACTTACTTTACAGGACATGAAATGGCTCTGCAAGTAGAAATGCCCAAGTTATAGAGAAAGGAGGGGCATCCCCAGTGACACCTCCTCCTACTTTGCCTCGATTGCACCCAAATGTATTTTTAGCATATAACCTAGGAAGATCTTTTACCTTTATAAGTGGCTTGACCCAACGGAGTGATCTCTAGATTACACTGAAAATTTTGTTCACTATCACAGCTTGTTCTCTCTTTTATAAGTCCATTTTGTTTCAGCCATTGCAACACTTCCATAGTTACATCTCGCAGGCTCTTTTCTTTAGGCAGAAGTTGTGGTTGGACGCTAAACAAGGTGGCACACATGAACTGGTAAACTTCTTCAGGACTGGTTGCTATCTGTAACAGAATACAATAGGACAAATACTATACTAAAGGACAAGTTTGAAAAACAATCTAATGCCATTAAACAATAGAGGTTGGCCATTTGATCTTCTATCTGAAACTTTCCCTCCCTCAGTCTCTTTCATGTGTTCTTAAAGTAGATGATTTGATTAAAATTTCAGAGTTACCTTTAATCCAACCAATGATAAGAGTAAGCTTCGAATACCCTTGTTCAGCTCAAGCAGGAGATTGCTGTAACAGCTTTCTAGTGGGCTGTGTACCAATTTTTGAACCTTAAAAAAATATTTACAACATGTATCAATGAAATATTACAACTAAGTGAAAGAAAAAAGTTCTCAAAGTCATATTTGTACCAAACACTACTAAAAGGAGCTGTCTTCTCCGTCGTCCCATATCAAGGTCTCCCTAAGAGGACTCTCCTAATCATGCCATCTATGCATCAGATACCCTGTATTGTCTTACTAGTGCAAGTCAACTGCAGCTTTGAGCTGGTCTTCTCAGAGGAGGCCCCAGGTTTATGGAATGACCTCCCTCAAGAGGTGTGATTGTGTACCTCCCTCCTGGCTTTGGATGGTAGGAATGGTAGTGCTTTAGAACTGCTTTTGAGTTTTTACGCTACGCGATAGCATGGCCTATTTTTTCCTCTTCAATTTGTTTATACAGAGTTGTGGTTTTGCATTATTTCTTGTTTTAAATGCTGGTTGTAAGCTGTCTTGAGCTCTTTTAGAAAAGCAGGATATAAACATTTTAAATAAAACAAGCAATAGAACACACAAAAGAGCTCTTCTCAGAGGATGCTTCCCAGCTCTGGAGATCTCTTCCTCTCCACGTTTATTAAAGCCTGAACCTTTTTTAGTATCGACTTAAGACATTTTTATTTTGGCAAGTATTTAGTAGAGGAGGAGAAATATTTTAGTAGTATAAACTTTTAAAAAATACATGCGTAAAAAGTTTTCTTTTAAATATGTGGATGTATAAGCAGTATTTTAATTTTTCATATATCACTTTATCCTTAAAGGATGCTACCCTACCCTAAGCCCATGCAAACAGGACAGATAATCTACAAAATTACACAAAACATTTTGTAAAGTCAGGATGTTATGTGGTAATGTGATTTAATGACGAAATACCACTGAGTTTCAAGGAGAGGGGCTGGGCCTTTCTGCCCTTACAACCAAAGAAAAAGGTGTCTTAAATATACTTACTAAAAGGAGAATCAAACTATTTCAGAGCAAGCTTGTGTTTTAAAATTTTGAGCTCCTCCCTATACTACACAATCGACTTATCCTGATGACTCAGAAGTCTCAAAATCGCCATTCTTTTCACTTAAGTTACCAGTTGTCTGTCCTTCTCTTGTGCTATAAGAACGCTTTCCCCAGCTTTGTCAATACCAGCACGACCAGCTCTGCCAATCATCTGCTTATACTGGTTCTTCTTCAAGAATTCTGTAGCAACATATGGAGCTCTTACAATAACCCTAAGGGAACAATGAAAATGTATTTTACTTAAATGATAGTGCTAACACTTATCAGGTATTTGAAAATGACTTTTTCTTCCCAAGATAAAAGATTTGAAGATACTATTATGCTTTTTAAAGATATGCAATATAAAAAGAGTAGTTAATGTATAATGTACAAAGCATATGATTTTTTAAATCATTAGTTACTGAAATGAAGAAAACAAAATGCATCATATTGTTAGAACCTCAATATTCTTCAGAACTGTTAAAGTGCATAATATTTCATGAATGATACACTAAAGTAATGAATAATGCTTAGTCATATAAACTTTTAATTCAAAACAACTTCTGGCTTTAGTGAACCAACTATTTCTGAAATATCCTCCTAAGACAGCTGTCTAGCATGGTGGGAAAAACTGTTAGGTCTTTAAAAATTAGGATGTATGAGCATCATAGTAAAATCAAGAATAAGATTACAGATGCTTCCTTGCTGTCCTATGCCACTGACAAGTCCCACAAATGGGAGGATTTCTTCCTTTCTGACTGAGCGGTTGAGATCACATTTGTACAATAGGATTGATATGGACAGACTTTTGTTACACAGGGAAGCATTCTGGATATTCAAGTCTTAAAGCATTAGCCCCAGGTTTAAATTAACGGACTGATTTGTCAGTGTTTTTGTAAACCTTTCCCTGATGAGTACTGTGCCTTTAGATTGTGAACAGCATTTCTGTATGTATCCTGCCATGTTCACTTCCTGACTTAGAACAGCTACGGTGGCATTTATCTTTTGTTTGGTGATTGGCTTCTGGTTTGGTGACATTTTGGGAAGAGTGAGTTAGAGAAAACCAGTAAAAATTAACTTAAATTTATGGCAAGTTTGTGCCAGTTAAACTTTGGGAAACATTAAATATTGCAAATGCATTTGTTTTTTCTCTTTCAGAATTTCTACTTTCAATACAGTATTGGAGTTCTCTCTTAGAAGGACTATCTCACTCTCAACCTAAAAACACAATTGTCTACTTTGCCTTATTGACCAGTACACCATTGAAAAATCTATCTATTCAGGAAGTGAAACAATCTTTCAATGATATCAGTTATTAGTGTTCGTTATTAGTGTTTTGTACCTTAAGAATTGTCTAAAGGAGTTCCTGATGAAAACTCTGTATAGTCGAAATGGGAACATATTGGGATTTCGTAGACTAGTATGACTGGTATGGTTGTTTGTGACATTGGTATGTTTGTTGTGTACCATCAGGTGTTTCTTTATAAACATTGTATAAAATTAATTGGTATGATTGTTTGTGTACCATCACATGCTTTATTTATAAACACTGTATAAAATTATCTTATAGGTCTAGTGCAGTTCTGTTAGGTCTCTTGCACCTTGTGTGTTTGTTTTAAGCTATTATTGGGGACTTTGCCTTTTCTGTTTTGCATCCTCCAAGAATACCAACATCCTTAAGACCAATTCTACATGGTCCATTTTTCTCTTCTTCTTCATAGCTCCCAAACATAGTGCAAGGAGGAATCACTTTCTTGCTATTTTTAGCCCTGGCCATATTTGAGCCGAAGAAAAAGAACTTTTTCAGTCCAGAAGCAAGAGAGGCTGAACTCAGGAGCAAGAGCCAGTATTTACTGATCAGGTGATAAACTTGTTTCTCAGCCTTGCCATTCAGGCTCTTGGTGGGGGCTCAATAACTGAATGCTCCACTACGCAAAAATAATTCCCTGTACATAGAAAACTAACTTGTTGGGGAAAAGTCTGGTGCCCAATCTCTAATTTTGTATGTTGAGGGGATCTGTCCTAAGATGGAGGAGCATTCAATCATATGAGCCCCCACCTGGAATCTGAAGTGTTGTTTGTGAGCTAGGCCTAGTTTGCCTCTGGTATTTCAGGAATCTAGCTCAGCCTTCTGCTTGCTGCTGGACCCCTTCCTCTGGATTCATACAAATGAGTGAGGGAAATGTTAGAATTCTTCCTATATGCCACATGATTAAAAATGATACTTTGGGGGGGAGGGCAATGAAGGCTTTAATGATATCCAATACAAGTTGTTTGAAAATTAACCTTCGAGCTGGCAAGTTAACTCCAGCAGCAAGTGTAGATGTGCAGGTAAGGAGACAGAGGATGCCTGTAGAATAAGCTTCTTCTATTTGTTTTCTTTCATCACAGGTTAGGCCACTATGGTGATAGGCAATTCCAAATGGAATAGTTCGCTTCAGTACTGGACAAAGTCTTCCATTACAGATGTTTGTTAAATCTTTAATAAGATCCTGTTTTTCTTTCTCCTTGAGCTTTTTATAGTCTCTAGGAAAGAAAAGTACTATTAGACAATGCTTGTATACCAACTAGCTTGAGACCTGTGTTCATATGAGATTTTTGCTTTACATTTTCCCCACCAGGAAAGTGTTTGTTTATCTAAGATAAACAAGGAATGGTCAATTACACAGTCGATGCATGAAACCTGTGCAAGAGCAAGAGCCAGTGCAGATATACATGTGGTAAAGGGACTGGGAATGGACTATGGGACTGTGCGCTCTCTCACAACAAACCATTCCCCTCTCAGGCACAAATTCCCTCACCTTTAATTATGGTTTAGTGCTATGTTTGTTATGCTATGGCTACTGCTAACTAGATATGCTCCTAATCCAGGATTTGAAACCAGCTTCAAATTATGGCTTCATTAATACCTGAGTTAAATGCGAATTCTGGTTAGTGTTAATTTTTATTTATTCATTCATTACATTTCTATACTGCCCAATAGCCAAAGGTCTCTGGGCGATTTACAAAATATTAAAACCTTAAAAATAAAACATAAAAAATAATATAAAAACAATTTACATAAAAACAGTGTAAAACAATCAACCATAAAAATCCCAGGACTGGTTAAAACCTTATGCTGTCAAATTCCTGGGAGTAGAGGAAAGGGTAGAGGGAAGTCTTAACTTGGGGCTAAAAGGATGGCAATGTTGGCACCAGGTGGACCTCACTGGAGAGTGTTCCATAATCTGGGGCCACCACTGAAAAAGCCCTTCTCCCTTGCTTGAAAAAGCCCTTCTGAAATGGCCCAATAAGAGAAAACTAGGAACATAGGATACTGAGTTAGACTTCTGGTCTCCTTTAGCTCAGTACTGTCTACACTGGCTGGCAAAGGCTCTCTGGGTTTTCATTTCTCAGCCCTCTGGGAGATGCTAAAGTCCTGGAATGCAAAGCATGTGCTCTGCTACTGAGTTATGACCTTTCCCTAACTAAGACAAACATAGTAAGACAGAATCACAATAAAAACAATAAAACCTAAAAAGACCTGAAAGGGCCCTACTCATTACAGGTAAACAGGAAAAAAGAGAGAGCTCCATTTGAGGGCAACCCATCATCCCTGGTGGCCAAAGGAAAACTGCACTCCACTAGAGGTTTATGCTCAAACACTGACCATTTTAAAGATGTTTCCAAAAAAAATCTACAGTGAGTGAGTGACTTTGCCTTACAGCCAAGAATAGGAAGTATAACCTACACACTGCAAAAGCAGAGAGCAGTCTAGTTAATAAAGACATTAATATATTTGGCCAGAACAAGTGATTCTTTCACAGGAAAGAGAAGTAATTCTAGATCCCGAGGACAGGCAAACCTAGAAGAGGACATACAGAGCAGCCACATATTGAGAAAAAAGTCCATCCCACTGTGTTCCCTTGATGTCAATTGCCACTGTACTCTATTTCTAACCATTTATTACCAACACTGGGATGACTTCGTTCTGCCTTGACAAATATGGTTTCAGGTTGCCTAATCATGACCAATCTCTCTCTCTCCATCAGTATCTCTGTCACATCACAGCTTTGTACTACAAAGATTGTCATTTTGGATGCATTAGTGCCATTGTCCCATGTGATACCTTGGGTCTGCTCAATATGCAGATATAATATTATAGCATAATATAAAATCACGTGGTCACTGCATACTATTCTGATCACTTTGTCTGCAAAGCAACTCTTAGGATCAGGCCTTTGCATAAAGAGTAGTAAACTCCAAAGGCTAACAGTTAAAATGTTGATTTAGCAACTGAACTGCATCCAGGAAACATACCTGTTCAAATGCTTGCATATCATTTCTGCTAGATTTTCACAGTTCTTTTTAGTGGGACAGAAAACAAGGCAGGAATACTTTGGAACAACTTCTGTCACCAATGCAATAAGGTGGTCAGGATCTGTCTTCTGCATACTGCTAGAATACTAAAAGATGACACAGCTTTGTTTCTAAACTGAATTAAGTTTTCCGCCTCAATTTGTCAAAATATTCATGCAAAGCTTCAATATATTTAACAAGTTATAGTGAAGGCAAGCTATAAACTTGTTCACGATTGAAGCTTCAGTATTAAACAGTAGTTCAAGGTGTTTAAGTCGCTTAGAGAGCAATCCTATGGTCCCTGGACAAGCATCCCAAGGACGACAGGATGGTTCGGAAAACCTCTTCCAAGGTCGGAGACAGCACTCCAACCTTGGAAGGGGAGTCAGAGATCCACCCCACCCCCTAACAGAACCATGCCAGCTACCTCTCCAAGGTCAGAAAATCAACCTCTGAGAGGGGGAAAAGCAGGCATCATAGTGGTCAGGGAGGGGAGGAGACTGGAGAGGCCAGGATATGATTTATCCTGAGCCTCCTCCAGCCTCCTTCCCTCCCCCTCCAAAGTACCCTTGCTAGATGGGCTGAAAAGCTGAAAAAAACCAATCTAGCAAAAAATACAGGAGATTGGAGGACAGGGAGGCAAATATTGCCTCCGTTGCTCCTCCTGTCCTGCTGTCTTCAGCCCTGCAGGGCATAGGAATCTCCGCGTTTAGGGGGCTTCTATGCAGTGTGGGCGCAACCCACAAGATTGTGGCCTTAAATAATAAAGGAACACAAAACCAGCACTTGATTCTTATTAATATTAGCCCCTCCCCACCCAAGGTTACTAGGATCAGGGCCATATAGCTTTTTCTGGTAAAATATACACTTAGAACAAAGCAATTCTCAGCAAATAAACCAAGCTATTTTTAAAAAACCCAAAATTTTAAAAGCTAAATATACAATGACTTATGTGTAGTGTTTTAGAGCCTATGTTTTGTGCCAGATGCAGGAAGAACATACTATTGGAAAATATTACTGTAAAGGCTATTACAATGTGAAATTATGCAGAGTTAAAAAAAAGCTTTGCAGAGTTATCTGCCTTACCTTGAAATCAAGGAGACGTGAAAATGTAAAGCCATTTTCTGCTTTGGTATCAACCTCATAGATGCTGTCTCGTATTTTAACATATTCTTTTAATTCTACCTAGATTTTTACAAGTTACATACAATAATCAGCTTATGACTTGTATAGATTCAAAGATGAAACAATGGATATAATGGGGAAGGGTGTACTGAAAAGGGAAGAGTAACAACCTAATGATAAAATCAGCCACGTTAACAGCAGTTATTCTGTTGATTATATGCATAGTTCTTGTTTCCTTTCCTAAAAATGGAAGATAGATTGAGATACTTCCTAGAATTACAATGCTACCTGCTTTCACGTTTTTACTGTTTTCCCTATACCTTGTCTTACTAAGAAAAAATTAGTGAACACTTTTTTCTTTGCCTCAATGGTGACTAGAAGGTAACACCATTTTAGAAACTTTGGCTAGGTAATCCTAAACATCTGAAAGATTGACAATGGATGGTATCTTCATTTTCAAATTATAAATATCTTCCATTTTTGCAAGAAAAGAGAAACACAGTAGTGCAGCAAATTAATTGCCTCAAAAGCTCAGAAAGAAAAATGCCTCCTGAATCCTCACGAGCTGAACTACTTCAATATGCAACATTTACTTCTTAGACTGTTAAATTCATTGTCTCTAGCCAAATACGTACTGGTCTGAAATTACTTGTATAGTATTCTGCTTTCAGGAATTGCTGCAGGTCTTCAACATTGCTTAAAGTTGCACTCATTCCAATAACCTGAGTGGTTTCTACATAAAATATAATATAGTTTGACATGGTAAATATTTAAGAATTTGACAGTCAGATAGTAGAGTATCAAGTATCAAACAGAAACTGCAAAGGAAAGTCATGGTACCTCATACTGCAAATAAAACAAGATAACCACTTTCTTCAGTAGATTAATACCAAGAGCAACATCCATCTCAGAACCAGTCTTATACAATGTTTTACCAATTGTAGTAAATACTGTTTAGATTGAACCAGCACAAAATACAGCCCTGAAAGACTCTAAACTGAGGTGGAAATAGTCCCCAAGGGTGATTCCAGACAGAGAGCTCCTAGCGCTACTAATCGAAAGGCATTGTACAGCTATTCTACTCTTTCCTCCTTAATGGATTTTTTTCTGGAAAGAAAAAGAAGCAGTAGAAAAACTGGAAGGATAACTGAAGACAACTTCTGGAATCCCAGTAAAATTCTGTGAATGAGGCATGGCGATTGCACAATGAAGGCCTTGTCTGGAAGCACCCGTTATCCAAAGAACGCAGAATAAAAATCTTTGTATGTTTGAGGCTGCAACCCTATACACATTTACTAGGGATTAAGTTCTACTGAAATCAGTGGGACTTACTTCCAAGTAAACAGGCATAGGATTGAACAGTGAGAGCCCTTAAGTGCACTCACCATTTCTGCTTCTCCCTCCCCACATAGCCACCCCAGAATTATACATTTTTCTTTGCCCTCCTGAAACTACTCTCTCCCTCCTCCACGAACTAGAGTAGAGCTCCTTCCCCTTCACACCCAGTGCCTACTGTCTGTCAATACAGATTGTGTTGTTGCCTCTCATGCTCCCCATATCTGAGTGCATAGCTTGTAAAGAGGATGGGGAACAAAGTAAATCTCAGTGTGCACAAACATACCAGCTGATTAATGGCTAGAGTGTCAGACTAGGACTGAGGAGACCAAGGTTTAAATCCTCACTCAGCCATGAAGCTCACAGGGTGACCTTAGCCCAGTCACTATCTCTCAGCCTAACAACAGGGCTGTTGTGAGGATAAAATGGCAGGATCAAGAACCCCCTTGAGCTCCTTGGAGGAAAGGTTGGATATAATGCAATAAATAAATAAATAAATAAATAGGTATAAAAACTTCCCTTTATTTTCTAGAAATAATTCTAAAGCTATATACAATTCTAAACATTGTACATGATAGGTTATACTATTAGTAACATTCATTAAGATTTTAGAATTGCCGAACTTGTTAACGTTCACTATTTTATTTATGAGTTCTTGACATTATGCAGAAATTACTTACTGCTTGCATAGAGAATCTTTGCAAGTGTCATTTCTAGAATAGCTCCTCGACTTCCTTCTCCAAGCATGTGCAACTTTGAATTAGAGAAAGATGTAAAGAAATTATGAGACTGGAAAAACATCAGAAAGGATCTTTAAGAACTTCCAAACATTAACACGGAGAACAGTCAGATTACTTTGACATATCTGTTGTATTTTGACTCACCTCCCCCTTTAAGTTGGAAGCACAGAAAGAACTTCTCTGGTGTAAAGAGGAGGACATGGGTTTATCACAAGGGATATATATTTAAAGTTTCTTAAAGTGTATTTAAAGGTACCAATTAAACAAGGCAGTTAATGTTTTACACACATTGTTACATTTAGTGTTGGCCACTACTGGAAATTGAATGCAGGTAAAACTGATGTTCACAAGCCAATGTATGCTGGATAAAGGTAAGCTTGCACTAATGATGACTGGCAAACCTAATGATGCTCTTCGAAGGAGTGGAAACACCCATGATCACTAAGGCGTGCAGACTTGGAATGCTGCTACTAGCAGAAAGACTGGATGCAAATCTTCTTATAAATAAGTAGTTATTTATCATGGATTTTTGTGTTGATATTTGAACTTGTAAATTGTTATTTTAATTTGACTATTTTATAATTTGTTAGTTAGCTACTTTTAAAATCTTATTAAAAAGCAGTATATTTATTTATTACACTGCATCTTAAAATAAACACACACACCTTGCCTTCCCAGGTTGATTAGGCCAGACCGCTGGGAGCAGTAGGTATGAGTACTAAGGGCACAGAAAGCAGCACTCTCAGCAGCTTCTCCAGTAGTTTTCTCCTGGAGTCTCTCAAAAGCCTGAGCTGCTTGTAGAAAAGATGTAATAGAGCAATCCTAAATGGAGCAGAAGGTGAGCTAGAACACGTCAGCACAAAAGCAGCTAGGGCAGAAAGTGTCCGAGGAAGCGATTTATTGCCGTTTTTTCTCCATACAGTTCTCCTTTAAAATATTTTCCCCTCCAGTTGAAATCCATGGGAGGGAAAATGCCTATGCCAGCCTGAGGTTGGTGTAAGTAAGAGGCCCCATGTAGAAAAGGAGGGGCTTTCAATCCAAAGATCCAATGCCACCCCTACCCCAGAACATCACACTTCAGGGTCTATCACTACCAGGGTCAGGAATGCCACTAGATTTACGCCTGCAGAGTATAAAGAGGGTGTTGGGATTGCCCTGCCTGACCTTTGTGTTTGAACTGACATTTTGTGTATGGAGTTAAGGAAATAAAAAACACTTAATGTATTATTATCATGAATATATATTTTTAAGAAAGCTATGGCAGCTTAAATCATACTAACATTAATAATTTCCAAAAAGTATCTTGAATACATTTCAACTCGCTAAGAAGACGTTTAAAAAGCGAACGGCTCATTAATGTAATCCATAGCACAGTGCAACTTTTGAAAACAAGCTTGAATTAACAAATTTAAAATATTTTTTAAAAAACAAACCTCATCAACTACAACTAGACCCAAGTTGCTGATTCGTCCTGTTTCTATCAAGGAATTGACCAGGCTGTGTCCTTTCTCAATAGTAGCAACGTACAGGGATTTCTTTAGCCTTCTTTTGATTGGAGGAATTCTTCCTTTACTTCCTGCATATTCTTCAACAAGAAATCCTAGTTGCATTCCAAAACCTGACAAACCCCCAACCTATAATATAATATGAGGAGAAAAATTTTACTATAAATATTAGGAACCAAATCCTAAACTTAACTGGTTAGAACATGTTAATGAGTAGTTTACAATGAAAGCCACATCCTATGAACTAGCTTGATTTCAGGGCTAAGGCCAAAGAAAACTATGTACGTTTGTTCATAATTTCAAAATAGCAGTTTTCTTATGAAGAACAGCCCAATACTATGTTTGTTTACAAAGCTATAGGCCCCAGTGAGTTCAATGGGATTTACTCCCTATTTAGCCTGCACAGGACTGCAGCGTGTCACCATTGGTAAGCTGCGGGGACATGGTTCTAGTTAAATACAAGGATACCTATGGATATAAAATTGTATTCATTTCACACCTTCTCCTGAACAATAGCCACGTAAGGCAGGATCATTAAAACATCCATTTGCTTGCAGAGTAATTCTTGAAGAATTAAAATTTCAGCAACAAGTGTTTTTCCACCACTGGTTGGCAAGGAGTATATTAAATTCTTCCTCTGTTGCAGTGATTCTAATGTTAAGCAGGCATGCTGCCAGTCTGTCAAAATAAAAGAAAGTCATTACTCACGCTCTTCCTCTGCTAGTGTATCATTCACAGTAATTCCAGATCAAAATAAAGTTCTCTTTTAGAATTCTACAAAGATTTGCTAAAAAAAAATGGAATGTGACATTTAAAGAAAACTCAGTTCCAACTTACATAATTTTAAAAGCATTTACAATTCTGATGGCATCAAGACTGCATTCGTATGGAACCTGGCAGAGCAGTATTAGTAATTCTTAGTAGTAGATGAAGTACTAATTAATTTACATAATTAGTAAATATTAGTAGTACATGAAGATACTCATTTAGGTTGAAACATAATTAGGCACTGCACTGATGCAACTGTAGATGAAGTACACAACTATGATACCACTAGGATGGCTCACATGAGTCAGTATGTGATGATAAAAAGGCAATCAGAAGATTGGCAACTCCTATAAAATTTAGTGTAATTAGTGAAACAAGGATGTGCTTTTGCATGCATAGAGATAATGGGGTGCTGATGAAATGGAAATGTGGAAGCACTTTAGTTTTGGCCTGAAAATTCAAAATGCCTGCCAGTTCCACTATGGCTGCCATCACAGCTACAATTATGGGCTTTTTCTGCTATATAGTCTTCTGCAGTAAGGATATGTTAGTTAAACTGATTACAATTAAATTATCCTTACCATGAAATCCAGGACATTATCTGTAAAGATCTGGTGCATGCTTGTACTTTCCTCCTTTAAGGGAGAACAGGTGGAGGGGTGCCTAAAGTTGTTCTACTTCCTAAAAAATTGACACCACATCTGGCTTCTTCCTGGCATTGGGGCTGGAGAGACTTCAAAGTTACGGAAATATGTATATGAAGGAAAGACACTTTTTGCAAGTCAGGCACAGTTTACTCAGTGGCTTGTTTAAAAATTTGGAGTGTAAATGGTAGGTTAGGCATGTGAGGAAGAGTCTATAAAGTACTAGTCTTTCCTAAGTGTCAATCCAAATGTCTTTTAACAGAGAGTCAAAATAAAGAATTGGAAAAAAAAAGGAAGTGGGGCTCCATTCAAAGTAACAGAGGAATAGTGTCTAACTGGGTCATTACACTTGGAAATCCTAACTTAGGGCACAATCCTATGTATGTTTAGACAGAAAAAAAGGCCTACAATTCCCAGCATGCCCCAGCTAGCCATGCTGGCTGAGGCATGCTGGGAGCTGTAGAACTTTTCTTCTGTCTAAACATACATAGGACTGCGCCCGTAGTTCCTCTAACTTACACACAAGGTGAAGTCACCTTCTACATGCCAGGGCACTGGTCTGCAGGATTTTCCAAGCAAGAATAAGAACAAAAGATAAAATAGGCAGGGAGAGCAATCTTACGGACCCTAGACAGCATCTGTGTGGGGTGGGATAGGGGAGATAGGATAGTTTGGAGTCCGAGCTCCCCACCCCCTCCTAGCAAAAGCAACCTCAGAGGAGAGGTAAAGGGGGCATTCCTGTGGGCAGGGTAGGTACTAGGAAGAACAGCTTACAAGGAATCCTCCAGCCTCCCTCCTTCCCATCCTTGACACCTCATCTAGAAAATGCCCATCTAGCTGAATGCAGAGGAGTGCTACTCCCACTTTGCATAGGGATGCCCGTTAGCCTCCGGATTCAGAGGCTGACGGGCATCCGGATAGGAGTGCGCCCTTAACCCCCTTATTTTTATGGGGCAAGTCTCAGAAAAAGAGAAGGAAGATGGATAGCAAAAAATCCACTAACCAATCAGATGAGTCACAGAAGAAAGGAGTGATTAAAGCTAGCGATTACATCTCAAAGGTAAAAAATAGGGAGAGACAGCTGGACATTTCCTGCCAGATGCTCCTTGTAGATTTAATTGGGGGAAATAGTGTCTATACGACTGTATGCATTAGGGATTATGGATGAAGAGGGTCTTTTGAGTAGACAAGGGGCATTCTGCAGAGGCAAACAATACATCAGTCTAAAGTTAGACAATGTGTAGAATATTTTTGAGGATGTTAGCCATGTTGGCCTTACAGTTATTTGGATTTCCAGGCCAAAACTTCAATTTTTCCACATTTACATTCCATCAGCTCCTTGTTACCCATGTGCATGCAAAAGCACATTCTTATTTCATTTCGTGAACTGTTCTTTTGCATTGATGCTCTTCTAAAGATGCCATAACAATGGAAAACGTATATGATCTCTGCCTCACATACCAGAGATTGTATCAATAAAATTTAATGTCATGCAACTTTTTCCATATGTTTTCCATCTTATAAGAGAAATATTCATTCTTTATCCTCTCCTTAACACACAAAAATTTAATTGCACTTCAACAGTATGTACAAAAAACACAAACAAAACAATTCAGTTTCACAAATATATAAAATTCAAAGGCTGTACTAAAGGGGAACTTCAGCACAAAATCTAATACTACAACAGGAAGTATGGTGGTATTACCATAAAGTTTCTCAATTCCTCTGAACTGTAGTAGCAGCTCCTTGACTTTGGTGGGTAAGCCATAAAAAGGACCAATATCAACAAATGAAATTTTGTTATTTTTCTCAGCGACACCAATCTCTTCAGATACAACAGCTTCTTTGAGCTGTTTACTTTTAGACACGAGTGGAGTTGAAGCTCTGGCATTCCCAGCCATTGCACTTTTGAGATGATCTTTGAGACTCTTTCTCCTACTTGGTTCAGCCAATGCACTTGTAGATTGTTTGCTATGTTTATTATAATTCTCTGTATCATGGCAGTAAGGTAGATCTGAGAACTTGTCAATACCTACATTCATGTAATCAGTTTTTTCTTTTACATTTTCTGCTTTATTAGGGCCACCTAAGCATTCACTTGATTTTTTAAGAAATAAAAGCTGTGATGACGGCAGGCTTTCTAGACTATCATCTAGGGACTTTAGGCTGCTATTCTGTTGTTTTTTCATAGTCCTTGTGGAATAACATTCACTTCTCTTTGAAACTATCTGTGCCATATTCTTGGCATTCTGTAGGTGAACATCTCCACATACAGGCTTCACAGCAGTACTCCAATCTAGGTTTTTGTAGTCCAGATCATTATCAGTAGACTGTATGCAACTTTGCTCTATATCATGTACTTCCACTAGCAAAGAGCTGTCGCCAGAAAAGCTGTCATAGTCCCCAAACATGTCATCTTCACTGCAAATGTACTGCAAGAAAAAGGAATCTATATGACTTTTTAATAATTAGCATTTATATACAGAAATTTAGAGCGTTCAAAGCACTTTACCGTACAACAACCCAGTAGGGTAGAAAATAACCTCACAGCGCAGATGGGGAACTGACGCAGAGACAGTAGTTTATCAAAGGTCACCTAGTGAGTTCTTGGCCAAGGCAAGGGTTTCTTTTTTTACTGGCCATGTTCCTTTAAACAACAGCCTACTGCGCAGAATAAAATAGGTAAACATTTTTCCCATTACTACAAAATACTAATAAGCTTCTTCCGTGTAATGTCTTTGTGTCATGCTGCTGTTAAAGGTGCATGAGAGGAGTCTAAAAAAAAAGGTAGCAACCCTACTGAAATTTGAACTACAGAGTTCTTGACTTTAAAGCTCACCATCTTAGCCAGTAGAACACAGTCCAAAGTGCTGCTGGCTCAAATTCTGAACAAAGTCTACCGAATACATGTCAGATTCCTCACTTAAATGATTAAGAGAGCAACCTTGTGCCCCCTAGACAGTGTCTGGGGGACACAGGACATTTCAGTTTCCTGGCTCCAAGCTTGGAGACAGGGCTCTGAGCCCAGAGAAAGGAAACCCTGCTCCCTGCCTCTTCCCTCGCAGCCCGTGTGGAGAGAACTGCGCTGGTTGCTGCTATGAGCTTGCAAATGCGAACTCATATGGAGTGAAAGGGGGTGTTCCCAGATGAGGGGAGGGAAGGAGACTGGGCATGTGGGAATACAAGGTATCCCCAGTCTCCTTCCCTCCCCCTCCCAAAGCCTCTGGTAGACAGGTGAAATCACCCAACTAGCTAAAATGCAGAGCGGAATGTGTGTTGTGCCTCCCACTCTACAATGGATACTCGTAAGCCTCTGAGTTCGGAGGTTTACGAGTACCCGGGGAGGATCACATTGGACTGCGCTGTAATGGTGTTAACCTTGAAGCCCTAATTGGCTTGGGACCAGAGTATCTAAATGAATGACTCCCCCTCTCCGCTAGGACTCTTTGGTCATATTTGGAGGCCCTCCTCCTCATGCCCCCACCAAAGGAAATTAGGAGGATGACTAAAAGAGAGGGGGCCTTCTCAGTTGTAGCACCAGTTTGTGGAATGCTTTCCCCAGGAAGCTCAGCTGGTGCCTACATTGTTATATTTTCAGCGCCAGGTGAAGACTTTTCTTTTCTCCCAGACATTTTAGATTTATGGCTTCTAAATATATTTTTTCCTGTACTGTTTGTTATCTTTTGTATTATATTTATTCTTCTAACTTTTTGTAACCTGCCCCGAGGACATTTGTTACTGGGCAGATTCAGGGTGCAATCCGATCGATTGCGGCCTTGATGATCGTAAGCCCCCAAACTCGGAGGCTTATGATCATCCTATGCGGGGTGGGATGGCAGAGGTGATATTCACCTCCCCATCTCCTTGCCCTGCATTTTTGGCTGGCCAGGCTTTTTTTTGCAGGTCTAGAGAAGATGTTTCAGAGGGGGAGGGAAGGAGGCTGGCAGAGGCTCGGGATAGCTCATATCCTGGCATCTCCCCTCTCCTCCCCTCCCTCTTTCCCCCATCTCCGAGGTTGAGTTCCTGAACTTGGAGGCCAGCCAGCATGGTATTTTCAGCACCAGCTGCAAGGGTGTGTGTGTGTGTTAGATTTCCAATCCCCCTTCCGAGGTCAGAGCGCTTTTTCAAACCTTGGAGGGGGGACTCTGAACAATCCTATGGCCCCTTAGACAACTATCTAAGGGCTATAGGATTGCTTCCTAAGGTCACAATCCTATTAGATCCATCCTGGGTACTCATAAGCCTCTAAACTTGGAGGCTTATGAGTATCCAGTGCAGAGTGGGAGGCGCGCTATATCTCTCGTTCTGCGTTTTAGGTAGATGGGCATTTTCGCCTGTCTACTGGAGGATTCGGGGAAGGGGAGGGAAGGAGGCTGGGGATGCCTTGGAACCCTACATCCCCAGTCTCCTCCCCTCCCTGCTGACACGACCCCTTTCACCCCTCTATGAGCTCGCATTAGCAAGCTCATAGAAGAAGGAGGCGCGCTTCTCTCCACACCAGCTATGAGGCTGTCAGGAAGCTAAGTTTCCTGGCTCTAAAGCCAGAGCACTGTCTCTGGCCTTGGATCCAGGAATCCGAAATATTCTATGTCCCCCAGATACTGTCTAGGGGCCATAGGACTGATCTCTAAAAAAAAGTATAAACCATTGTTATCTAGATCCATCTCACCAGTAAAACACACAACACTGAAGATTTTTCTCTGTGCAAAAGCTATTTGGCTCTGAAAATTACCTACAACTCATTTATAAAAGTGATTTTTCAGTCTAGTGCAATGAAACTTGATCCCAACATGAACATGCATAGGATCACAGCCTCAGTTGTTATTCTGATTCCACTAAAAGCTATTTTTAAAAAGTTTACATGCTTTTATAAGTGCTATTTTAGGTACATGTAATTGAACTAAAATGTAACTATAGCTTTATTATGTTGTTTTGACTGTTAATTTTTGTGTTTTTTGCATTGAGAGCCTTTGACTGAAATGCAGCACAAAAATAAACAGTAACCTAACATAGCAGGACCTCCTATTTAGCCTGGCCTCCCTTGTGACAAGGGAGAGGCATATTTCTCCTCTTATTGTTACTCTGAAAAGCACCATGTACATTGTCAGAATAATAATAACCTGAAGGAGCAGGTTTGTAGCTTGGGGGTCCTCTTGGTGCCATCTCTGTCACTTGAGGCCCAGGTGGCCTCAGTGGCCCTGAGTGCCTTCTACCAGCGTCAGCTGGTAGCCCAGCTATGCCCCATCTGAATAGGGATAACCTGGCTTCAGTAGTCCATGCTCTTGTAACCTCCAAGTTAGATTACTACAATGCACTCTACGTGGGGCTGCCCTTGAAGACTGCAGTTTGTCCAAAATACAGAAGCCAGATTGATAACAGGGACCAGAAGGTCCAAGCATATAACCATTTTGGCCTGCTTTCATTGGCTACCTGTATGTTTTCAAGCCTGCTTCAAGGTGCTGGTTTTAACCTATAAAGCCTTACATAGCTTGGGGCCACAATACCTGACATAGCACCTCTCTTGATCTGAATCCACCAGGACGCTATGATCAATATTAGGGGCTTTCCTCCAAGTGCCTCCTCCAAGGGAGTTTTGGAAAGTGGCAACAAGGGAGAGGGCCTTCTTAACGATGGCCCCGATTGGCATAATCTCTCCCCACTGAGGTCTGCCTGGCACCAGAGTAAGGATATCCTCTCCTCCCAGGCATATATGATGGGGCATTTATGTCAGTTGTTTCTATCAGGTCCAGTATCTTACTGTAAATGTTTTAGCTGCTTAAGGTCGCAATCCTATGCATGTTTAGACAGACAAAAGTCCTACAACTCCCAACATTCCCCAGCCAGCTATGCTGGGAGTTGTAGGACTTTTGTCTGTCCAAACATGCATAGGATTGCACCCTAAATTGTTTTAAATTTTGTTCGAGATTCTGTATTATAATTATTTTGTATTATGTTACGTGTTTTTTGTGAACTGCCCAGAGAGCTTTGGCTATTGGGCAGTACAGAAATGAAATAAATACATATAACTTCCAGCCACAAATAGGGAACATTTGACAGGTGCGCCGTGGCTGGACGGGAAAGCCCCGGAAGGCTTTAATTCTCAGGCAAAGAAAAGAGGCTCCAGGTAGGGTCAGCCAGCCCAACACAGGCTGAGGAGTCGGGGCTCCGTGTCGGTACCTCAGGCTCCGCTTCCTCCTGAACTTCCCCGTCTTCCCCGGAGCTCAGTTTCTTGCGTGCGGGCGGAGAGCGGGAGCAAGTCCGGTCCCGGCTCCTTTTGCCAGACGAACCGGCCCGTCGTCTTGGCCGTCGCTCCCGCGTCCTCCTCACAGCGACCCCGTCGCCTTCCATGAGGCAGCGGCATAGCCTACACCTGGCTCCCCGTCAGGGTCGGCCAATCCTTCACCAGGCGGGACGGCGGCGGCGAAGAGGGCTGCTTCTCATGAGGAGAAGAGGAGGATCCATTTCCCTCTCTTCTCCCCCCTCCCAATAAAAAGGAACGTTCCAGCTCTCCTCACAGCAGCGTTCCGGCTCGCGCGAGGACCATACCAACTACTAGAGAGGAGGGTGCGAAAGAAAAGTAATTGACGTTACCGCCACGCCCCGCCCGCTCTCTTCCCTTAACGGTCATTCTGTAGCGTCGGTATTAATGATACGTACGTCACTTCCCGTTCTCGCACCCGACGGGACAATGAGGAAAGCAGAGAAACGCGAAGCGGAGCGCGTGGACAGGGAGAGAATAAAGCATGTGACCCAATGATTATTGACAGATGGATGGGTGGGGCGATAAAGAGAAATCCGTGCGGTGATTGGATATCGGGGTTTATTGACAACTCGAGAGGAACGCTTGTGCCTTCCTACTCCCCCCCCCGAGCACGGCGCCTGCGCTAAATCGTAATGTCTCACGGAGCGGAAGTGTTGTGAGGGGGAACTGATTGGGTGTTACTCTGCGACTTTTCTGTAGCGGAAGCTTGAAAGGCGGAAAACATGGCCGCGATGGCTGGCTTGGTTACTTCTACCAAGGGCTCGGGGAGGCTTTGCCATATTCTCGCCGGTGTGAGGAAGGGTGCTCGTGCTTCCGGTGTAGGTAAGAGAGAACAGATCCTGCCCAAACCTGGGAGAGAGCTGATCTCCATCTCTTTAACTTAGTGGCCCGCCTTCTGTGGACTGGGATAGGCACATCTTGGAGATGAAAATTCAAAAGATGCAGTGTTTCCATGCACGACAGCGCAGTGATATGAAAAGCTTTACTTTTTTATTATTATTAAGGGAATGTATTTTTATCTAGCTGCTAAAGTTACATACCCTTTTCTTTTTTAAAAGTGGCAACCCCAGCTGGGTTGCCAATGGATTTTCTGCATGAGCTTTGGGAAAGAGGAAAGCAGGCAAGCATGCAGACATGATACAGAAGAAGTGGGATATTCAAAGCAACGTTGTAGATAGATTTTTTTTTTTTTTAAGTTAGAGACTGTTATTGCATAGTTTTGATGTCGTGGTACCTACCAACTCAAGCCCGCAGAAAGAGTTTTCAAGTGGTTCAGCAATGCTTCCTTACTGATCCTGAGCCCTCTATGGATCTAAGTTTACATGGCCACCATGGCATCAAAGCACAGCATGTGCACATCACAATGTTTATTTGAAAGCAAGTTCAGTAGAGCTTCCTCCTTTTGACTTCTAAACATGTGATGTCATTTTTTAGTTGAAGTCAGCAGTACAGTACTGCTTATTGCAGCATGTTGTTGTTGTTGTTGTTGTTGTTGAGTCGTTAAGTCATGTCCGACTCTTCGTGAACCCATGGACCATACCACGCCAGGCCTTCCTGTCCTCTGCTCTCTCCCGGAGCGTGCTCAAGTTCATATTCATTGCATCGGTGATGCCATCTAGCCATCTCATCCTCTGCCATCCCCTTCTCCTTTTGCCTTCAATCTTTCCCAGCATCAGGGTCTTTTCCAGTTACTTTTCTCTTCACATTAGGTGGCCAAAATATTTGAGCTTCAGCTTCAGTATCTGTCCTTCCAATGAGCAGTCAGGGTTGATTTCCTGTAGGACTGACTGATTTGACCTCCTTGCAGTCCAGGGGACTCATAAGAGTCTTCTCCAGCACCACAGTTCGAAAGCATCAATATTTATTTATTTATTTATTTTTATTATTACATTTGTATCCCACCTTTCTTCCATCATGGAACTCAAGGTGGCTACATGGGGTTCCCAGGTGGCCTCCCCTCCAAGCACTGACCAGACCCAAATCTGCTTAGCTTCAGCAAAGTGGCTGTCTCAAGTGCCTTGAGGCTATGCCCTGGGATCAGCGCTCAATTCTTCGGCGCTCGGCCTTCCTTATAGTCCAGCTCTCACAGCCATACGTTGCTACTAGGAAAACCATAGCTTTGATTATACAGACCTTTGTCGGCAAGGTGATGTCTCTGCTTCTTACTATGCTGTCTAGGTTTGCCATAGCGTTCCTCCCAAGGAGCAAGCATCTTTTAATTTCATGGCTACAGTCGCAGCATACTGGAGATGATATGCCAACTATATAGCTGTCATTTTGTGCTTTTTATGCATTCATTTGTGTGGCTGCTAATAATGCGTCCTTGTAAATAAGCTCACAAGTTATTAGCCTGCCATTGTTCTTACTAGTCTGTACTTTCATACTGGCTATGGAGGAGGGCAGTGTAAGAGAGTGGCCTGTTTCTCCTCTGCTAGGCTGCTCTCTCACCTGCATGGGATTCCTTGTCACCTGTGCCAGCTTGGTGAGTTTTAAAATACAAGGCTGTGCCAATGTCAGTGTTTTTGCCTGAAACAATTACTACTGCTGCACCCTCAACCTTCTTGGACCCGTAGGCACAATTGGGAACTTGAGAAACTGCTGTGGGCAGCACTACAAAATAGCTCCCATGGAGGATGTGGGCTACTCAAATAATGGCTGCTATGAGGGCCTGGCTAGTCAAAAGAGGTGTGGGGAGAGAAATGTTGAGGCTAAGGCCTGGAAAGGAGGGGAAAATAGTGTGACAAAGGGATAGAGGGATGAGAAAGAGAGTGGCTAGAAGCTTCAAGGGGGGATAAACAGTGAGGTGAAAAGGCGGGGGGGAGAAATAGCAAGACTACAGACAGGTTATCAAGAGAAACAGTATGATGAAAGGGTGAGTTGGAGAGAAAGAGCAAGGCTAGGAAGAGAGAAAAAAAGGCTAGGGATGGAGAAGGGAGAAAATGGTAAGGAAAGGGATTGGGTTGAGAGAAATAGTAAGGCATTGTGTAATTGCTAGAAAGTTGTATTTTCATATGTATAGGCATTTCATATGCATTCATTGCTATGGGTATATACAAATCCATGTATACATATTCAAAAAATGGGAAATGGGTTAAAAAAAAGCTTTCTGGGTGCCCATGGGTGCCACGTTGGGGTCCCCTTCACGGGCCCCATGGCACCTGCGGGCACCATGGTGGGGACCCTTCCTCTATGCCTATCTGTTAATAGACTATACTGAGTTTCCACGTAAGTATTTAAAAAGGGAGACAGCCCCTTGGAAACTATAACATCCATTCTCTGATGTCAGGGCTAGCTTCTTTGCTGGGCTACTTCATGCATACTTTTACAAGGTTTTGTGTTTTTCTTTCCAGCTATATCATGGAGACGGGAGTATAGTTCACACAACGAGGTGTCCAGTAAGGCAAACATGGTAAGATATTTTGTGTTTTGTACCTAGTATACAAGTCAGTTTGCATATTTGCAAGTTTTCTGAGTCTAAATGTAGGATTAAAACAAAACTGTTGTTTGAACTGCACTTTGTATAGTCCTGAAACAAACAGCATATGAGCCAATATAAAATGACTAAGATATAAACAGGAAAATGTTTCAATTAAATTCAAGGCTGATTACCAAAGATTAATCATAAACATTGAAGAAAACTTGTGTGAAGTCTGGCTGCAAAATTATAGTTTGTATCGTCTGCAATCTTAATTTATATAACCTGAAAACTATTAGAAGAATGGTGAGAAATATGAGTTTTTATTTGGCAGAATAAGAAATGAAAGAACAGGTTAGAAAATGGTGCTAAACTCAACAGAGAAGGACAAAATGTCAAACGTTAAATATTATAAAGCCTCTACACTTGTGGGAAGAGAACAAGATAGTACCTATATAACACACATGAAAGATCCTGGAGTTATAGCAGATGATGCCTTTGTTCATATTTAGCAATCCTGTCCAGGCCAGCAGTTGTGGTTGAAAATAACTGAAGAAATTAAAATGCAACTGTTTACAAAGTGGATCCAATATATTTTTATATTTTAATTGATGAAGTGTTGTACTTGGATGAAGGAGACTATGTTTTAAATACTTGCTGAGCCATGAAGCTCAATGGGTGATCTTGGATCAGTCACTGCCTCTCATCCTAACTCATCTGACAGGCCTGCCTTGAAGAGAGGAGAAAATAAGAACCTTATGTATTACTGCCCTGAGCTTATCGGAGAAAGGATAGAATGCAGGTCTGCGAATAGAGGACTGCGCGTATATGTCCAACCATAGCTTTTTACTCTTGATAAGACCGCGGTAGAGAATGGCAAATGTTTATTCTAGGGTGTTACGCAAGGGACTGGGATGTAGCTAACATGGCAAAATGTATTAGACTAGGTGCAGGTGTATGAGAGGAGACAACTGGAAAGTTTTATTGAAGATGGCTTTTGTTCTTGCACTATTAGAATGAAAAGTTCAATCATGTTGAACCACGTGTGGTTTTTATAAATAAATTTAATTAAAACAGAAGCAGCCTTCTGCTTTAGTTTTAAGGCTAACTGTTGGTTTTAGAGTGGACCAACTCCTAATTGGAAGCCTCAGTGGCTGGTTTGTCTGGCATGTACATGCAACATACTTGTGCTAGAGTCTGATACAGCACTACTTTTAGTGCTAAATGTTGCAAGCTGCTTGCCCTGTACAGAATGCCAGGGTCTTGCTTGTTTAAATGGTCAGCAGTAAAACATGGCGAGTTGAAAGAAGCTACTACTAAAACTGCTTCCGTTTCAGCCTGTACCAATGGAAAATCCCTATAAGGAGCCTCTTAAAAAGTGTGTCTTGTGTGGGGTAACTGTTGACTACAAGAATATACAGGTAAAGTTTTTTTATATTTTTGTGTGCTGTTGAGGTGTATTATAGAAAGCAGAGGAAAACTACACGTAGGTTCATCAGGGAGAACAATACCATACTAGTACACTTGTCTGCTCTCCTGCTAGTGACAAAAATATACTGCTTCAGGGTGGTACTCCTTGATAATCCATCTGCTCCTTTCATGGGACTCCACTCACCTCCTAGGAGTGCTGGAAAGATTAGTGTTATCGACAGAAGATATAAAGTCAGAAATATACCTAGGGAATGGATCTGCAGATCAAGTTTTTATAAGATAGCAGAAAGGCCAGTTCACATGGCTGAAAATGTAAGTTGTGCGCTGAACATAAAACATGATCTTTCACTTAAAATAGGGTGGGTGCATAAGGATTGTAGGAATCCAGCATATTGCGCATGCAGTTGAATATGTGCTTGCTCATCATGCCAGTTATGTTTTTGATGTGGTAAGAGGCATCACCACCTTTCAAGTACAACGAGTTAGATCCATTTCTACATTTCACTATGTAAACTCTTAAGTCTAGGTGAATTGAAGACAGGTAGAACATGTATAGAAGCAGCATAGCATTTTGAATAAAACAAAAGATGCTTCTTGGTTGTCCACTACAGACACAATGATCTGGTTTGCATGATACAGCTCACTGTAGGTTAATTTACCCGTGGGGGCTGTTGTGTTGTGCCGGGCGCCCAGCTTGCCTTGTCATGTGAACTCAGGTGCCAGGTGTTGTTTGAAGGTTAGACAGCCCTCAAATAACCCATGGCTTGTTTTAGGGTTACTTGAGGGTTGTCTTAACTCTCAAACAACCCCTGCCGCCTGGGTTTGCACAATATGGCAAGCTGCGTACCCTCAGGCGCCATACAAAAATGGTGCCTGTGGGCGTCCACCAAGATGCACACCGCCCCACAGAGAAATTAAGCCATGGTGGGCTGTTGTGACATGTGAAAAGCCCCAATGTCTGATTTCCTAACTATGACTAGAAGAACAGGAGTGTCCTGCAGGCGTATTTGTTCCTTGTCCCTCTTCTATGCAATGTCCCCCCCTTTTCTGTCTTTACAGCTGTGGTGCAGTCTTTTTGCTATCATGATTAGCTCAAAGTACAGCTTGTAAATCCACTTCTAAACCATGGTTGCAAACAATACTTTGGAGTTTATTTACTTCATTATTTTATTACATTTCTGTACTGTCCAACAGCCAAAGCTCTCTGGGTAATTCGCAGAAATTAACCATGGTAATCAAATATGCCAGCAGACATAATGTAGTACCATAGTAAGCTCCAAAACAGGAATGGTGGAATTTGGATGTAAGTGGCAGTGAGTCAGGAGGAAAGCAGTGTATGAGCCGGGGGGTGGGGGGGTGGGGCTCCTAATCTCCTAATTGTAGTTAGATCAGGTAGCATTTTATCTAAAATATACCTTTACTTCGGTATGTCCTACAACCAAGGCTGTGTTTACACTTCCTGGTGGGAGTGGGGGTTGGAGTGAATGTTATCTGACTGGCAGGGGCTACACAACCAATAAGAGAGGCTTCCACCTGCTTCCTGTGAAAGTCCAGATGCACCTGCATTTCAGGAGCATGCCTCACTGAGCACAATGGGAGTTACTTCTGAGGAGACACTAATGGGTTTGTGCAGGGATGGGAAACACCCCTTGACCGGGGTCATGGTGAAAGACGCACCCCTGGGCAGGGCCAGAATACCCGAGGTAAATGCAGGGGTTGGGGCACACAGCAACTATATGGCCGAGAACCCGACTTAAGGAAAGGAATCGGACTTTAAGCAGTCTCAGAAAATCCGTTTTTCCCATAATAAGCTCTGGGGTGGTTGCTGGATGGCCACAATGATATCTATTGACTTCAACACGCAGCCAGCTCGGAGTACATCGGTGGTGGAAACAGGCCCCAAATCTCCCCTACCTACCCCCTCCAGTCAAGCTAATTCATCAAACCTATTGCAGTTTTCTTTAGGATTTCCACTTTACAGACTTTCTTCACCTATGCAGACCAGAAAATACCTGGATTTAAAAATCTTATATTTGCGTTAGCTAGTAGTACTTATTCTGCTTTAAAGAATGTATAGTTAATGTGATTAATTGAACTGTGGAGAGATGTTACAAACACAGGAGATTTAGAAAATATCAAAGATATTTTGTTTGATATTTACTGATTCTGAAGATTTAAATACTGTTTTTTCTCCAACAGCTTTTATCACAGTTTATTTCTCCATACACTGGTCAGATCCATGGTAGGCATATAACAGGTATGTAACAAAGAACAAAACTTTAGCAGTGCTATGTCTACTGTTCTGTTCAAAGCTAATGTTTTTCACTACTTTTAAATTAAGAATATTAAAATGGCCAGCTACTCATGAATTGTGTAGCATTCTAAGCTATGTTGACTCAGATACATGCTTCCTAAAACTGAAATGGAGATATAACTTTAATTAAAGCGTTATTTTCTTTCAAAAGCTCCTTAGGGTGCAGTCCTATGCATGTTTAGACAGAAAAATGTCCTGCAACTTCCAACATTCCCTAGCCAGCTGGCTGGAGAATGCTTGGGAATTGTAGGGCATTTTTCTATCTAAATATGCATAGGACTGCACCCTGGAGGGAGCAATCCTATGGCTGCTAGTCAGCGGCTAGATGGCCATAGGACTGGTCAGTTCCCTGAGAACTGACCCCCACCCCCTCCCGCGTTGCCTAGTAGGCAGTGCAGAATGGCACCACGCTTGGAAGAGGAGTGCGGAGCGGCAAAAACAGGGCGTTCCTGGGGGCATGTTGGGGCGTGTAAGTTGGAAATGCTGGTGCAACACATCCTATGTGATGTCCGGCTGCTGCTTCCCACGGCTAGACAGCTGAAATCGGCTGTCTAGCCGTAAATGAAGGGCAGCTGAAGCGCAGAGGAGATGATCCCCTCGGTGCTTCTCCTGCCCTGCAGTGGATAGGTGGTTGCCTCCAAGTTTGGAGGTGGCCGCCTATCCTAATAGGATTGCACCCCAAATATTTAACTTGGGTTCAGGTAGGAATTGAGCATTTGAATGACTGTTTGGTGTCATAGGTTTATGTGGGAAGAAACAGCGGGAAATCACAAGAGCTATTAGAAGAGCCCAAACTCTAGGTATGTATCCTTTTAAAATACAGAAGTATTTCATTTTTTTTAAGGCTTTGTTTTTAAAACATTTGAATTATTATGTTGCAGGATTCATGTCGGTTACATATAAGGACCCAACATTCCTCAGTGACCCTAAAATATGTAATATCAAATATCCAGAATAAACTGTGTTAATTGTGCCTAATAAAACTGTTTTTGTAATTGGTCTGTGCTCATTACTTATAAATCTTAATAAACAAGCTGCTAACACTGCTATAATGAATCTATTGTTATTTCCTGTTGTACAGAGTACAAAGCAAACTGTTAAGGCTACATGCCCTGTTAACAAGCATACAGTATTATCATGTGAATGACAGAATGCTTTGCCTTTGCAGTAGTAAACCTGATTTCTTCGGAAAATATAGGCTTGTTTCTTGAAATTGCACCAGGCGTTAGTAAAATGCTGCTGTTTAATATGTAAGATGGCACACGTGCCATTATGCTCTATTATAGACATCATTACTTGAAAGTAAGTCTCGCTGTGCTCCATGGGGCTTACTCACAAGTAAGTGCAGGCTTAGTTACAAATCTTAGCTCATCTATGTAGTATTTTAATAATAAACAACGGTTTGAAAAACCCAAGTATTAGAAGACAAGTTAAAATGATATCGTGAATGGAACCTTTATATTAACATTTGGCCTTTTTCCCTATCAGCTGCCTTGTGATAAGAGTTTGGACTCCAGTGCAATTACTTCACCTTAAGTAGAGCATGTTACTTAAAAGACGAGATATATTGTTGCGGTCTCAGTCCAGTACTTCTAGAAAACAAATACCCTCAGTATGTTCTGTCCTTCTGCCTTCCACTAGTGATAAACCCACAGAGGATAAGCTGGGGAAGGGGAACCTCTGGCCTGTGGGAGTTCCCCCTCAGGCCCTACCCCCTATCCCAGCACTGGAGAAAGGCAACCTTTCTCTAGCATGAGGAGTCCCTTCTTCCTTGCACAGAAAAGCATGGAGCAATTGCTCTGAGTCTTTCTGTGCAGAGAAAGGAGTCCCTTTCTGGGCAGCCTCTCCTTGCCCCTCTATACATAGGAAAACAGATTCCTATGATGGGGGGGGGGGGGGCTTTCAGGAGGGAAGGGTACGTCTCACTGCGTCATCCAGTCCCAGGAGTGACCAGGAAGTAGATTCAGCACCTGGGGTCAGAACAGTTCCCCACCTCTGGGATACGCAAAGCAAAATCCACTGAGGAAGAGCAATTTGGACTATTTAGTTTTCCCCAAATTGTAGGGATCATGCTGGTTTAAATTTTGATGGCTGGATTTTTGTATCTGAAGGACTTGCTCAGATACCATGAATGAAGGGGGAATGGTAATTATGTAGGCAACAACTGTTTAGGGTGGGGGCAGAAGAAATCCTTTATCTTGGAGGGATTAGATAGTTGGAGATAATGTATGTTCATCCGGCTCTTTTGTTACATCCTCATCTGGTTCAGTGTTACTCATAACATTTCTTTCTTGGTCGCTGTTCTCTTGGTCTTCTCGAAATAGCTTTCGACGAAGTTGGAATGATCGTAGCCTTTTGAATGGCTTTGGTCCACTTGTACTCACAGTAGCTTTTCGCTTAATTACCTGCCTTGTTTCAGCATCAGGAAAATTACTTTCTTTGAGCATTAAGGTTAGCTGATCCATTACTTTGATGTTGTGGTCAATGTTGCAGCAGTGCTTAGACATCTGTCTTCCTTTTAAAGTAACAATGCTTGTTTGCAGTCCAGAATTTGGGAAAAAGTTTTGCAAAGCTTGACAAAGGAAAATATTCTCTTTTGGTTCATCTGGGTGACTTCTATACTTTCCTGAAATAGATAGAAAAACTGAGGGGAGCTTTCAGGCTAGAGGATATTTTCATTTGATATGGCAGCCATAGTAGACTAAAAACCTTATTTGCATAGAATGGCAGCTGCTTGGCCTTGAACTACACTGGTTTTTTTCCTAGTGGAATGGTAGATAACTGAACATCTTTCATCATAGGTACTAGATAACAACAACAACAACAACAGCTTTCACATCCTCTGGTTCACTTTACTGGTTAAATGTGAAAATATAAAAGTTGGCGCTTTTACAGGAACAACAACTAAATCTGAAAATACAATGGAAATGGATACCAATGGCAATACATGGATGAATGTCTATTAAGAGTCAAAAGAGCTCTACAAGAGAATGCATTGATTTAAAATCCCAGTATATATGTTGGAACTCCACCTATCAGCGGGCCAGAGCACAATTTAGCTGGGGAAGAAGCTGCATGGGAATGACGCCTTCTGTGCACCTTCCTCTCCATTCCAATCATGTTCTGGCCAGGCTGCTGCATAGCTGTTTGCTGGGTTGTCCAGAGTGCAGTTAAGATCGGGGTGGGGAGGCATATGGGAAGGGACATTCCTGTGTATCTCCTTCCTACTGCAATCTTGCTCCTCCCAGCGAACAGCTAAGCAGTGGGCTTGCGGAGAGGGGAATTTGGAGGCTTGGATACTCATGGCGGGCTGCATTTTAAGGTCTCCAAGGGCTGCTCACCTGTGCTCAAGCCCAATATGTTTTTTTTCCTTCTCTGCACTGATGGGTCCTACCTTTCTTATGAAAACAAATGTTGAATGAGCTGGGATCTTGCCATATGAGCTTATCCGCCAAATAATCTAGAACCGAATTTATGCATTTTACAGTATTACAGCATTTTACAAAGCTTCTATATTGCAACACCTGGCTGCTTAAAAACAAAACCAGGTGGAGAGCTTAACACAAAAAGCACATTAAGGGGGCAGTCCTATGGACTGTGCTCCCGACACTGAGGACTCTGAAATCGGAGCCCTCCATCTATCCACAGTCCAGCTGGCAAGACCCAGGCAGGGCAGGAGGAACAACGGGCAATTTTGCCTCCTGTTCCTCCTTAAAAAGCCAATTCAACTAGGTGAGCCTTGTGAGCCCATCTAGCTGACTTACTGGTGGTGGGTGGTTACAGTGAGGGAGAGGCTGTAGGATCCTGCAGATCCATGCCTCCCCCCTCCCCACCCCCTGTCTCACCCCCTTTTGCCCTCCCTGAAGAGCAGCCACTGTGGTGCTTGCCACAGTGGGAGGGAGGGAGGGGGGGGGGAATGGCCCGATCTCAGATTTCCCATCCCGAGGTTGTTGCAGTGTCTACGGCCTTGGCAGTGGGAATTCCCCATATCTTATGGTCTGTGGGATGCTTTCCCAGAGACCATAGGATTGCTTTGTTACAGCCGGTTAGTGCTGTTTGCATTTTAGATCAACCCATGTCTAATCTTGGATACGCTTCGTTTAATATCAATTAAGGATTAAAAAACAATTTCCATAGATTTTGTTAAGACGAATTCCAAAAGGGTGACTCTTGCAGCAAAACCAACAAAGAATGGAATACAGCTGATGTCACGATTTAATCGTGGGTGAGAGGGCCGACCTGGCTTGTATCGCTGAGACTTGGGTGGGTGAGCTGGGTGGAGTCAACCTGACTCAGCTCTGCCCACCTGGGTACTCAGTGCAGCACCAACATAGGTTGGAGGGCCGGGGGGGGGGGGGTGTTGCCGTGGTTCATAGAATTTCCATCTCTATCACCAGGAGACCACTCTACCTTGGAGCGGGCCTTGAGGGGTTGCACTTGGTGTTGGGCCATAGAGACAGATTGGGGATGCTGCTGGTGTACCTCCCACCCTGCTGCCCAGCATCCTCCCACCCTGCTGCCCAGCATCCTCCCACCCTGCTGCCCAGCATCCTCCCACCCTGCTGCCCAGCATCCTCCCACCCTGCTGCCCAGCATCCTCCCACCCTGCTGCCCAGCATCCTCTCTGACTGAGCTGGCAGAGGCAGTCGCAAGTGTGGTGTTGGAGGAACTCAGGATGGTGGTTCTGGGTAACTTCAACCTCCATGCTGAGGCTGTCTCCGGAGTTCCAGCTCAGGACTTCATGGCCTCCATGACAACCATGGGGCTGTCTCAGTATGTCATCAGCCCAACACATGAAGCAGGGCACACCCTTGATTTGGTTTTTGCTCCAGCTTGTGAGATGGGTAGTCTGAAGATTGGGGGGCTCCAAGTAACCCCATTGTCATGGTCAGACCATTTCCTAGTGAGATTTGGACTTGCAGCATTACTCTCCGCCCGCGGGGGTGGGGGGCCTATTCGGATGGTCCGCCGTAGGAGACTGATGGCATCCAATGGATTTCTGAATGCTCTTGGGGATTTTCCAGTGGAGAGAGCTGGTGATCCAGCCGAGGCCCTAGCCTCACTGTGGAACAGTGAGATGCGGAGGGCCATTGACATGATCGCACCTGAGTGCCCTCTCCGGCACTGTGGAGCCCATTCTGCTCCCTGGTATACTGGGGAGCTGCAATCAATGAAACAGGCTGGACGTCGGCTGGAGCGCAAATGGCGCAAGACTCAAAGTGAAGATGACCGAGCACGCTCGAGAGTGCATAATCATGCCTACTGCGTGGCAGTGCAGGCAGCAAAGAAGGTTTATTTTGCTGCCTCCATTGCGTCCTCAAGTAGCTGTCCAGTGGAGCTCTTCCGGTTGGTCTGGCAGTTGTTAACATCTTCCCCAGTAAATGAGGCCCTGGTCCTGTTGAGGACCCGCTGTGACCTTTTTGCATCGCACTTTGAGGACAAAATCGCTTGTCTCCACAGTGACCTTGATGCTGTTGTTAGTGCAGTACCAGTCAAGGTGTCTGATGCCACCATCTGCCCGATTTTGTGGGATCAGTTCCAGTTATTACGGCCTGATGATGTGGACAAGATGCTTGGAATAATGCGACCGACCACGTGCCCTCTTGATCCCTGTCCCTCCTGGCTAATAAAAGCTAGCCGGAGGGGTACGACTTGGTGGGTCCAGGGAGTGATAAATGCTTCCCTACGGGAAGGGGTGGTCCGTGCTGTCCTTAAGGAGGCAGTAGTGTGGCCACTCCTGAAGAAGCCCACCCTGGACCCAACGGTATTAGACAACTACCGCCCTGTCGCAAATAACCCTTTTCTAGGGAAGGTACTTGAGAAGGTTGTGGCGAACCAATTGCAGGCACTCTTGGAGGATACTGATTATCTAGACCCATTTCAGTCTGGGTTTCGTTCTGGTTACGGGACTGAATCAGCCTTGGTCACTCTGATGGATGACCTTCATTGAGAGAGGGACAGGGGGAGTGCAACCCTGTTAATTCTGCTCGATCTATCATCGGCTTTTGATACCATTGACCATGATATCCTCCTGGATCAACTGGAGGCACTGTGCTACAGTGGTTCCGGTCCTACCTACAGGGCCAATTTCAGAGGGTAACACTGGGTGACTATTCCTCTGCCCCTTGGCAATTGAGCTATGGGGTGCTGCAGGGTATCATCCTGTCCCCAATGTTGTTTAACATCTAAATGAAGCCGCTGGGAGCGGTCATGAGGGGATTTGGAGCTAAATGCCATCAGTATTCTGATGACACGCAGCTCTATCTCCCTGTGACATCTGAATCAGGAGAGGCTGTGCAAGTCCTGAATCAGTGCCTAGACTCAGTGATGGGCTGGATGAGGGCCAATTAACTGAAGCTGAATCCTGGCAAGACGGAAGCCCTGTGGGTGAGTGGTTCCTGGGTCTGGGAGATAGGCTCATTGCCTGTTCTGGATGGGGTTGCACTCCCTCTGAAAGATCAGGTCCATAGTCTGGGGGTACACCTAGATCCATCATTGTCGCTGGAGGCCCAAGTGGTCGCGGCAGCTCCGAGTGCCTTTTACCAGCTTCGGCTGGTTCACCAGCTACGGAGCCATGGTGAACTGTGGTCAAGCAGGGATAGCTTGACCACGGTGGTACAGGCATTAGTAACCTCAAGCCTGGATTACTAAAATGCTCTCTATGTGGGGCTGCCCTCGAGGCTGGTCCGGAAGCTGGAGCTAGTACAGAATGCAGCAGCTCGGCTGTTGTCAGGAGCTGCCCCTCTTCAGCATGTAACTCCTTTGCTGAGGGAACTGCACTAGCTGCCTATTGGCTACTGGGCCAGGTTTAAGGTATTAGAACTAGTGTACAAAGCCCAAAACAACTTGGGACCAGGATACCTGAGAGAGTGCCTGCTTCCCTACCAACCTGCCTGGTCACAGGTCATCAGAGGGCATGTTCCTGGTTCCACATGGACCTCTGGCCCAGTTGGAGTCCACCAGGAGAAAAGACTTCAGTGTGGTGGCCCCCTTCCTGTGGAATTCCCTGCCTTTAGAGGTCAGGCAGGCGCCAACATCGTGTTCTTTCTGGCACCTCCTGAAGATATTGTTCTTTCAAGAGGCCTTCCTTGCATGACCAGCCGTGGTTTGTTGAATCCCACTTCATTGGGATTTGTCTTTTTTTAAAAATGTTTTAACTTTTTTAACTCTTGTTTTATTCTTATGTTGTTCACCGCTCCGAAATCTTCTGATGAGGAGCGGTATATAAATATTGTAAATAAATAAAATGTCTCTTTCCTACAGGCACTCACACCACAATGGATTATTTATACTTCTTTAAGGAGCCAGAGGACATTAGATTGTTTTACCACAATAAGCTGGAAGTGGTTATCACATTACCTGCAGCTTGCATCTGTTCTTTTTTTCTTCTTACTACTTGTCTTAGTTGATCTACTTCTGCCAGCAGATTCTCTACTGACCTTTCACTATCCACTACTTTACTGCATAAATTCTGTGAAAGAAGAAAACGGACACTTCTGTCGAATACTGGATTCTTATCGTTACCTGACCATTTTTTAAAAACTTAAGCTTGACACTGATCATTTGACAGCCTTTTCCAGTTCAGCCACTTACAATTACCGGGAAAAGCTACATTACTAAGATTGACCAACTGCCCATCTAGTCTGGAACCATACCTATGACAGGGAATATTAGGTTTTCATATGGTCATCAGAAAATGTGCAAATTTACTCCCATATTATGAAACTTAGACTAAGCATGTCCTCCCAGTGCTGTAGCTCACAGGAGCAGGAATACTGGAAGTACTCAGGTTCCCTTTCTTTTCCCTTTGGCCTAGGGCTATTCCTGCACTGAAAACAGGCAGCCATAGATGTAGATTGCACAGCCCATATGGATCTGGATCCCCCAGTTGTCCTTGCTAACCACTGTGGATGAATGGAGGAGCAGCCGAGGTTGAGGGACCCACTATGTTTACTATCGGGACCAGATGTGCTGATACAACACATCTCATCTCCTAAATAAGAATGTGTGGATGTGCCTGCCAGAAGTTAGGAGAGAATTTGCTCATAGATGACTTCAAAACGAGCAGCTATCCTGGCATACAGTTAAAAGCACCACGATAATCATGCGTTTATCTCCAAGATGCATTATATTACATCTGAATAGGGCCCAAGTTAATGAAACTAGATATCTTAATTTATGATATCCAATTTCAGGACACTTTTGCCTAAACATGTATTTATATTCTGTGTTACCAAATTATTTATTTTGTGTTTTGCATTGCTGGATAAAAGCTCCATGACACGTTTTCCAAAAATGTATAACTTACCTTCAGTTCTTCCTGCAAAGTAGCATACATTTCATTAATCTTATGAACCTCTTTTAGAGACCCATCTTCATTAAAAAATTCTGACCTTTTGATACAAAAAGAAACCTCAAATGTACTATTTGCATCTAACATTTTTAATAAAATGGATTTTGAAATATCTAAATTTCAGTATTATAAGTATGGACACTTTAATATAACCTTAACTGACACAAAGCTATAAAAACAAGTTGTAGACCTTAAGCACTGAAGCGCTATTCTGGCTGAAGATGTCTCTACTTAAAATATTAGGTAAGATTATTTTAAATTAGGTTAGATGCAAACTCCAGTGTAGCTACTGTTTTTTGCTAATTAAAAATGTGCAAGTTTACACATTTCCTTGGTGCACATTATACAGTCTTCCTTTGCATGCTGAAGACTTCGTCTATTGTTTATTTGCGCCTTCCAATGGTGAACTTGGTGTCCCAGAAATGAAGCTAAAGTGAGGCTGCTGAGAATGAGGGAGGTAACAGCATGCTCAGGAGAGCCTTGATATTTGCTGAAGTACAAAAAAGAAAAATGTAAACACAAAACCAAGAAGGAGCAACACCCCTGCCCCCCGGAAAAAAAACCCCAGGCCAATGTGGACTGAGCATACTCTGCCACAGAATGCTGAGTGTCACTTGGAAAAGATTAAGAGAAAACCCCAGGAAGAACGGTGAACTGACTTGCTTGAGCCCCCAACACGGGTGGAAAGCTTGCAGCCCTCCAGGTGTTTGGACCTACAACTCCCACCAGTCCTAGCCAGCATAACCAATGGTGAGGGATCATGGGGGCTGTAGGCCAAAACTTCTCAAAGACCACATCTTGTCCACCCCTGGACTAATAGTTTATACTATCCTGAAGGAAGGCATAGCTGGAATCCTAAACAGAAGCACTCTTGTTAAGGGTATGGGGTGTACTGCAACATTTTGTTGGAAGTCCCTTTTGAGATTCTGGGATCATTTGAAATCTATGCAGAGAGCTACAGGAAATGCCATACAAAATATGAAAATACTCTTTTCCTACCTGTGTTTTGTAATTGTTCTACAAAAGCCAGAAGAAATACAAGATCCAGACACAGTTCGGTAACCTTGCTGTTCTGCCATTCCCAGGTTGGCGACAACAAGTGGAACTTTCTGGAAAAGACTTCAGAAAAGCAGAAATACAAGAATATAAATATCATGGGAAGTTCTATTAAATGCTTCCTGTCAATGCATAACTAGTCTGCCATTCCACTATTAAGTCTTAATACAACTTAGGGTGCAATACTATGGACCCTTGGAGGACATCTATGGGACCACAGGATTTTGCAAATCTCCCTCTCCACCTGTGGAGAAGGGATTCTGCCCTCTGGAGCCTCTTCACAGCAATGGTGGAAAAGTCTCCCACTGCTGCCGCAACAGCGGACACTGCAAAAACTCTGAAGGGTGGTAAGTTGGCCCTGGCATGCTTATTTCCCCTTCCTGTTGGGATCCATGGGAATGATTTTTTTTTTTTCAAAAAAGAGAATGACCAAGTTAAAGGGGGTGGGTGGGGAAGGAAAAATGCAATTGCCTCCACTTCTGCTCTGCTAGTACAGGCCCAGCAGGACTTTGGATTTAGCATTTCATGGCCATGGAGTCCCCTGATCCTGTTGGATTGCTCCTCTGGTCCTGTAAGATTCAACACTGCTCAGCCAGAAATAAAAACAGAGAACTTAAGGCTTTAGAGATACTTCATTTCTATAGGAAAAATATAGCAGAAACCAGAAGTACAATGCCACCTTACAGCTTCTTAGTAAAAACTCCCTTCAAATACCTGATACCAGTCACATAACTATGGCTTTCAGCCAAGAGGGTGTATTTAATGAAGGCAACCTAAAAACTAGAATTCTTAATGCTCAGATACAGCTTAATAGTTTTGGACAACGTTGTACAATCACGTCCAGCCTCCCAGTGTTATGGATATAACAAGACTCTGGAATAGAGTGAAGAAGCCATCCTTACTCTAACAATATTGTTTTATCTCTAGATTTAAAGAAACAAGAATTGGTTCCCAGATTACATCAGTTCTTCTGCTATACTTATAGGAGGAGGTTCAGCACCGGTTTTCGCATATACCTAAGGTCCCCAATGTAATACCTATGGGTACCAATGTGCCCACAAATACCTCCCTTGGCACCTGCCAGACGCCATACCTCTCCTGATTTAAAAAAAATAGCTTTTTTTAAGAACTGAAAACCTGAGGCATTCTTAGAAAATAAAAACTCTGAGCAGCTGCAGCCTAGCAGTTCATTTTGAAACATGGCTAGAAAGAAAAGTAGGCCAGCTGGGGGTGGGGGAGGGAGAACATCCAGGGGAACTAAAGGAGTATTTTGCCTATTTCTTGTTTTGGTGTGGGTATGTGTTAACTGGTCTGTTTCGATGTGGCGTGTACTTTTGCCTGGTGTGTGTGTTTTGCCCGTGTGTTTCTCTGAGTACCACCAGTTTGCCTGCTGTGCAAAGGGTATTTTGTTATGCTTTGTGGGTGCGAATACATGATTTAGCATTTGGTGCTCTGGCTTGTATTGTTTCTTGGCCAAATTACTTGTCTCAGAGCCTCATCTGTCTGACTTCAGTGAAATCAGCGTTGGAGCAGAAAACTGGTTTCAAGAGTGTGTTTTGGATCTGGGACTCCACGTATACCTTCTATTCAGGTTCTTGGGCAATTTACTTTTCCTTTAGTCTCACCAGCTTTGCCTTTTGGGAAATTGGTGTTTTGTGACTGGTCCAGCCCACCATGGCAACCATTTTGTAAGAGTGGTGATGACACCACTGAAATCTGAAATGTTCCCACCAGCCTGAAAAGATTGGGGACTCCTGGCATATACTATGTAATGTAAGATCCAATAACTTATGGATATGAGTTAAGGCAACTTACAGGTTCTCAGACCTACATTCTGAAAGAGATGACACATGGTCACAGCTGAGATCTGTTACACCAGCTTACATGTGGGTCATTCATGCAAATATAGAGGCCAGGAAGACTTCCACCACTTCAAAATGTAATCCAGTGTAACATGCAAACCAACAATCCTGAACAGCCATAGGCTTCTATAGGACCATCATAAGCCAAATTATGTAGAGGGTTGTAGCCAGGGATAGCAGGAGTAATGAAGGGAAATTTCAACTGAAAGAAATAATTTCCATTACAAAATTTCCTCTGAATTTCAAAGGAGGAATACAGATAGCTTGGAGGATAACACCAGCTCTCGTGCTTATTTTGAAATCTGGGAATTCCATCCACAGCACTAAAATTCTATAACCATCACCTTAGGGGGCTGTTTTTCAGCTCTTATACTAACTGTCACTGATGAAGGCAGAAGCCAAAACGACTGACAGAAAATAAAGAATATATACTTATCCCTGTTTTGCCAATTTTTTTACATTCTCTCTCTCGCTCTCTGATGGAAAGGAATAAACTGAAGAAATGGATTACCTATCTTTTCTTGAGTTCCAAAGGTTTAATAAAGGATAATGAAGTTTAACTTCATTAAATCTTTTTTGGCAAGGGTGGGGAACATGAGACCTTCCAGATGTTGTTGGACCACAACTTCTAGCCAGCATAGTCAATGGTGAGGGATGACAGCAGTTCAGCAACATCTGGAGGGCCATAGATTCCCCATCCTTCTTTACGCCCAGAATTACTATGGAAGTGAACGGAGAAGGAAGTCGTACAGTTACTTACCCCTCTTGTGGTTTATGCAAGGCATATTCAAGTTTGTAAGTGGATGAACTTGAAGAAGTTACGCTGGAAGTTAGTAACAGAAAAACAAGGCCCTGATTTGACAAGTACGTCTGTAAATGCCTATGAAGGAGCCGCTCTCTGAATGTCATTGACTGGTCAGTATTACGCCTGAGTTTGTACCAGCCTACCACAGCCTGGAAAAGAAACAGCAATCTGAAAATTAGATATAGCTTCCTTAAATGAAATACTGCTCCAAGGAACAATAAATCATAAGAGCCAGGATTACAGGTACAGGTGTTCCTTCACCAGCAGTGGTATCTAACCCAGGCTTGAAAATAAATCCACATAAGTTACTACCTGTCAAAATGTTTGCTAATCTGCCTGCCCATACATATTTTTGTTTCCCATTCAGTTTCAAAAGTAGTTTGCTGTGTGGCATAGGGGATGGGGTGCAGTTCAAGGAAAATTATGCCTGAAGTGCTCCTGGGTTTACACAACCAACTTCACAGTTTCTTTGGATCCTGGCACGATGCATGTTTTTTAACCATTGCTCCAATTTCTAATTTGCAGAATGCAGCTTTAATTTATATACACAAAGAAATGGGAAAAAAATTCAGGGCAAGACAGTAGGGGAGTGGTGGTTGGGGGAAAGAGGACAAAAGCTGTGATGCTTTTTAAAAAAACTGAAGGTGGGTTGATTCAGAACATGCACCTTTTACTCAAAAAAATTCCAGAGCAGTTAAATATGATCCATTACTTAATCAAAGTACAAAAGCACTGGTAGTTGGGGGGAAATATTCATTTATTTCAAGGAAGCTTGTGCAAGAGGAGTTTCTGGTACATTGTGTCCATAATGTGAAGGATTTGCCCACATTGTGAAGGCAGTGATTGGCGGTGCATTCCTATGCATGTTTATTCAGAAGTAAGTTCCACTGTATTCAGCTGAACTTGTTTGCAGGTAAGTATGTACAGACTGCAATGCAAGACTAGTCATACTTGCTGGGAATAAGTCCCATTAAATTCACTGGGACTTATAAGTAAACAAGCCTAGACTTACTTATAGGTCTAACATGAATCAGGTTATGGGGAATTATGTAGGTCTTTAAATAAAACAATAGTAGCTGCTTATATCCACACATTTCCTTGAATCAATTCCAGTGAAGAAGTTAATTCTAAATGCAAACTACCTTTTTACATCCTGATAATATTTTCTTCAGCACTGCCTCATTCAATTCCCCAGTGGAGTTGTAAAAGCTGGAAAAGATGATGAATTAGAGGACAATATAAGTACTGATTCAAATTGCTTTACATATTAAATTGTCGTTTACTAGGGTGTTACTGAAACTCATATAGCAAATCAAACACAAAGCATAATAAAGATAATAAAAATAATACTTGAACAAAAAATATAGAAGCCTAATCCTTTGAACCTGGGGGAGTGGACAAGGAGAAGGCCTCTAAGGAGAAGATACACAGCATTCTCTACCCAGAAATGATAATCACGGTGTTTGTTTCACTGGATCTTCATCTATATGCATTTCTGCAAGGGGATAAGTGGCAACATTTCAGTGCAATAACATTTTGGGATGGTAGACCGGGTCACATATTGTATTCTGGTTGCATCTCAAACAGTTTTATAGAATCCATAAGTATACTATTTGTAGCACTGTATTAGATGAGGAAAGAAGTTTAAAATGTAAGTTTAAATTATTTTAAAATGTGCTTGGAACTAACTGTGCAATCCTATACATGTCCACTCGGAAATAAGTACCACTGAGTTCAATGGGGCTTATTTCCAGGTAAATACATATACACCTGGGAGTAAGGCACCTTGAAAAGGGGGCTTACTTCTGAGTAGAAATTTATAGGATTGTGCTGTTAGCTTTCCTTTCATGACATGCTGTCATGATCCAAAGGTTGGAGGGGCTTCAGTATGCACACAGAACTCCCCATGCAAACAGAGGCTTTACCATTCACTTTAGCATTAAATACATGAGGCAGCCCTGCTTGTATGCTGAGGTTTGTGTCAAGAGAACAACATAACCAGAGTTAGTATTGCCAGTTTTAAGGAACCAATATATCATCCATATCCAAGTATTTCATAATTTATAAAGAAGCATACAAAACAAAATCCAACAATGTGTTCAAAAGCAGGTGCAATATTTACTAACCTGAAGGGATGGTAACATGGAATGTGTTTTTGTATATCTGAAATTAAAAAAAAAACAGTTTACTTGTCCTGAATGCTTGGTGTAGACATCTGCATATTCTTTCTTATATGATCTAAAAATAAGGATTCATAAAAAAATTTGCACATTATTATTTATCGTACCATCCTTTACTATAATCATGTGAGAAATGTCTGTCTTCATGAGTATTATTTTGATTTTTGCAAGATTGGATTTAGTGTTCAGTCATAACCTTGCATGACACATTCTCTTTTAACACTAAAACTGTGGATAAGCAAAACCTCTTAATATTGAAGACCTCTGAAAAGAGAACATACAGCTGGATCCTAGGCCTACTCAGAACTTTATAAAATTAAATGTCAGGGATACACAGAAAGAAAGAAAGAAAGAAAGAAAGAAAGAAAGAAAGAAAGAAAGAAAGAAAGAGAGAGGCAATCTACTGTTCTGGGAGATAGAGCAAAATCAAAGATACGGACAATTTTTCTTCTGTGAACACTTAGGGTAGGCAATCTTTTTGGAGCTGGGGGCCACATTCATCAAGATCACGGGGGTGGGGGTTTAGGATCACTATTAGCAGTGGAGAAACCACAATCTTCATCAGGATCACTGGGGAGAGGCTTTAACCTTCTCCCACCCTCCAGTGATCTTGATCAACATTGCTGTTTCAGATTGATAATAGCCATCTGTTCCCAGGCTTCCAGCTGACGGCTGATCAGCTGGGCGGTGGGGAAAAGTGAGCATGTTGAGGGTTGCCCACATTTGGTGAACACAATCAACTGCATAGCAGAATAGGCAGCTCCTAAACTACGGCCACGCTTGTACTTTCCCTAACTGCTGATCTGAAGAGCCAGGAAAGTAAGGGACTATTGTGAAGATCTTTAGAAGCTGAAAGGCAAAAAAAAAAAGAGCTTACACAGCTAAAGACAAGGAGATCAGACAGGTGCGATTTCAGTAGTGTGAAAGAGTTCCTCTGGCTAGGTACCTTGGCATGGATATCACATAATGATTACACAGCAGCACAAAAGCAATGTAGCACCACCACTATGTGCAAAAACACTGGTGCAATCAAGCTCTAAAGATACTGTTTATGTAAAGTATTGAAAGATTTGTACTCCATTTTTCCTCTCCCTGAAAACCACTGTAAAACAGCATGCGCCACTCCCATTTCATTGCCTGTGCAGTACAGTTTCCCAGTGATAATGGTAAAAGATTTAAATGGTCAATTGAAAAACCATGCATTAATAAACCTTTTGAGACAGTTCAATCAACTGACTTACCAATTGTATAAACAACTTCAACATCATCCATTTGAGAGTCAGTAATGCTGTTCTTAGCTTCACCCTTCACGTCCCCAAGGAGGAAGCCTTCCTTTGTAAGCAGAGAAGAGGGACATATCAAAACAATACAGGTGCTGGGGAATGTCAGGATTGCCAGTTCACTTAAAATATAAACCTACATTCTGGAAAATGATTAGAAGATAATTTTAAATGAATACAATTCAGTTATAATAATATAAATAAGCTTGCAGAAAGGTGACTATACATTTTCTAAACAAAATAAATATAATACAGCAATTGAAGGATATAACTTGTTCAAAAAGAACAGGAGGAACAGAAAGGGAGGTGGGGTTGCACTATATGTGAAAAATACATATCTCTGCACAGAAATACAGGAAGATGAGCTTAGTAGCCCCATCGAGCGCGTCTGGATCAAAATAAATGGAGCAAAGAATAAAAGGAACTGGTGGTCGGAGTCTACTACCAGCCACCCACTCAAGGAGAAGACGAGGATGAAACTTTTGAAAAGCAAACAGCCAATGTTTCAAGGAAGCATGATGTAGTAGTAATGGGGGACTTCAATTTCCCCGATATTTGTTGGGAGACAAATTCTGCAAAACATGGCCCCTCCAGGAAATTCCTGACTTGAATGGCGGATAACTTCCTCCTACAGAAAGTAGAGGAAGGAACTAGAGGATTGGCTATCCTTGACTTGATCCTAACCAACAGAGATGACTTAGTAGATAAAGCAGCAGTTACAGGAACTCTGGGGGAAAGCGACCATGTTATACTTGAGTTCTTGGTTCTAAGGGAAGCAAAAGCCGAGTGTAGTCAAACGCGTACCCTGAATTTTAGGAAAGCTGATTTTAATAAACTCAGAACAATGATCAGTAAGGTCCCATGGCAAGCAACGCGAATGAGAAAAGGAGTCCAAGATGAGTGGGAGCTTTTAAAAAAGGAAATTCTCAAGGCACAATTACAAACAATTCCAACAAGAAGAAAAGGTGGAAGACAACAGAAGAAGCCAATGTGGCTTCACAAAAAGCTTAGAGATGACCTGAAAACAAATAAGCACACATATAGGAAGTGGAAAGAAGGCCAAGCAACAAAGGAAGAGTACAGGCAGGGTAGCACAGAATTGCAGGGATGGCGACAGGAAGGCTAAAGGTGAGAATAAGCTGAGGTTAGCGAGGGATGCTAAAGCAACAAAAAGGCTTTCTTCAGCTACATGCATAGTAAAAGACAGAGGAAAGAAATGGTGGTTCAGCTATTAAATAAGGACAGCAAAATGATAACAGATGACAAAGAAAAGGCAGAGGTGCTCAATTCCTACTTTGGCTCAGTCTTCTTCCAAAAGAGGGTCTATGACCTCCCCCCCCCCCAGCAAAGACGAAGTACAGGCTGAAGGGGCAGGATTGCAGCTTGCGATCGATAGGCATATGGTCAAGGAACATCTCATTACTTTGAATGAGTTCAAATCTCCAGGGCCAGATGAACTGCATCCTAGAGTAATAAAGGAACTGGCAGAGGAACTCTCAGAACCTCTGTCTATTCTCTTTGAGAAATCATGGAGGACGGGTGAAGTGCCAGATGACTGGAGGAGAGCTAATGTTATCCCTATCTTCAAATAGGGTAAAAAGGAAGAACCTGGGAAGTACAGACCAGTCAGTCTGACATCAATCCCTGGGAAAATTCTGGAGCAGATGATAAAGCAATCCATCTGGAAGCACCTTGAAAACAATGCAGTGATTACTCGAAGCCAACATGGATTTGTCAAGAACAAATCCTACCAGACAAATCTGATCTCATTTTCTGATCAGTTTTCCTCCCTCGTGGACTGTGGGAATGCTGTGGACTTCCTCGACTTCCGCAAAGCTTTTGACAAAGTGCCCCATGATATCCTGATGAGCAAACTAGCTCAAAGTGGGCTAGATGAAACAACGATCCGGTGGATCCGCAGTTGGCTACAGAATCGGACTCAGAGAGTGCTTATCAATGGGACCTTCTCAAACTGGGGAGAGGTAATGAGCGGGGTACCGCAGGGCTCAGTCCTGGGCCCAGTGCTCTTCAACATTTTTATTAATGACTTGGAGGAGGAGCTGCTGGGAATGCTGATCACATTTGCAGATGTCACAAAATTGGGTGGGATAGCTAATACTTTGGAAGACAGAAACAAAATTCAAAGTGATCTTGATAGACTGGAGCGCTGGGCAGAAAACAACAGAATGACATTTAATAGGGATAAATGCCAAGTTCTGCACCTAGGAAAAAAAAACCAAATGCACAATTACAAGATGGGGGATACGTGGCTCAACAACACTACAAGCGGGAAGGATCTTGGAATCGTTGTCGATCACAAGCTGAATATGAGCCAACAATGTGATGTGGCTGCAAAAAAGGCAAATGCTCTTTTGGGCTGCATTAATAGAAGCATAGCTTCCAAATCCCGGGAAGTACTAGTTCCCCTCTGCTCAGCACTGGTTAGGCCTCATCTGGAGTACTGTGACCGATTCTGGGCACCACACTTTAAGAAGGATGCAGACAAGCTGGAGAGGGTTCAGAGGAGGGCAACAAAGATGATCAGGGGACTGGAAACAAAGCCCTATGAAGAGAGACTGAAAGAACTGGGCATGTTTAGCCTTGAGAAGAGAAGACTGAGGGGAGATAGGATAGTGCTCTTCAAGTACTGGAAAGGTTGTCACAGAGAGGAAGGCCAGGATCTCTTCTCGATCATCCCAGAGTGCAGGACACGGAATCATGGGCTCAAGTTACAGGAAGCCAGATTCCGGCTGAACATCAGGAAAAACTTCCTGACTGTTACAGCAATACGACAATGGAACCAATTACCTAGGGAGGTTGTGGGCTCTCCCACACTGGAGGCGTTCAAGACAAGGCTGGACAACCATCTGTCAGGGAGGCTCTGACGTGGATTCCAGCATTGAGCAGGGGGTTGGACTCGATGACCTTGTAGGCCCCATATTCTATGATTCTATGATAAAAGTTTATTCTTCTGCCCACAACTTCCAAAAGTTCACCTAAAGCAGTGGTGGGCAACCTGTGGCCCTCCAGATGTTTTACCCTACAATTCTCAGCCCTAGCCAACATAGTCAATGGCGAAGAATGATTGGAGTTGTGATTCTCCGGATATTTTGGCTTACAAATTGCCGAGCCCTGACCTAAAGTATGCAAGAGAAATCTATCTGTTCAGCTTCAAATGAGGTGTGGTTGGGGATGAGATTTCATTATTACTGGAGCACTCTTAGTAGTAGCAGAATTCATTTTAAAAAAGCCCAAAACTTTATTTTCCTTAATAAGGAAAAAGAAAGGTACGGTGACCATTCAATATATACTTTTTAAAATATCAAACAATTTAGAACATTCAGTGATTCAGAAACATGATTTCCAATTATCTAAGGAAAATTCTCATTACCACCCCTACCTATCTACATATGTGAAAATCTCTCCCACCTGAATTTCTATGTAGGAACACTTTTCACAGGTTTTCATTTATTTTGAAAATTTTACTTTGCTTCTCATGATTCTGATGGTAGCATATAAAAAGGTAAAGGTAAAGGTGTCCACAACCAGTCATGTCCGACTCTAGGGTGTGGTGCTCATCTCCATTTCTAAGCCGAAGAGCCAGCGCTGTCCGAAGACGCTTCCGTGGTCATGTGGCCAGCATGACTGAACACCAAGGTGCATGGAACGCTGTTACCTTCCCTGCCAAAGCGGTACCTATTTATCTACTTGCAATTTCTTGCTTTCGAACTGCTAGGTTGGCAGGAGCTGGGACTGAAGACAGGAGCTCACTCTGTCACGCGGCACTCGGGTCTCGAACTGCTGTCCTGCCGGCCTTCTGGTCTGCAGTTCAGCGTCTTAACCACTAAGCCACTGCGGCCCCAATAATGGTAGCATATAACAGGTTGTAATAATACAAAAAGATCAACATTCGCGCATACACAGTCATTAGTCCTCTGGCTGATGGATGTGGCCAGAGCATGTCTCCTTTCCACTGTGCAGTTCAAAGGGCAACTAGCAGTTGAACAGTGTTTGGGGGGAGCTCCCAGAAGCTGCTCCTTCTCTGGCCAATTGATGGGAACAGGCGGGTCTTCCCCTTGCTGCCCTGTTGTTTCTGAGAGACAAGAGGTACAGCCTACCAGAGGCCCAGAGTGTTCTTCTCTTCAGCTGTTCAGTGCCTAATATGGGAACAGCCCGGCTTTGGCCAAGGCAACTGAAGGGTTTTCTAGGGCCAGACCTGAGCGCTTGGCTTGCAGCGGGGAGATGTAAAATGTATTACTTTTCAGCACCTGCCCCCAACCTACCAAGACCTGAGTCAGTTTCAAGCTCTGTCCCTCAAAAGTTCATAATCGAGAATGAAATGTCCATTCATCACAAATCTCACAACAATGCCAGCAAAAGAGCTACTGCAGATAAGCGTGTGATATTTCTGTCAAGGGTGAATCAATATGGAGGGGAAAACAGCTGTCCATAGACAACCCAATGTTCTTCAGCAGGCCTATTGCATGGGTTTTCACAGGTACCCATAGCACTACAGCAAGCAGGAAAATCTAATGGGCAGTATCCTATGCTGCCCATGCACCAGGGGGCCCCACCGCTAGCACAGTGGGGAGCTAGCTGTTTTTAAACCAACTGGAAATGCTTGTTTCCAAAATGGGGCAGGTCAGCGGGGCTCACAGAAGGGAGCTCCACTGACCTGTCCAGAGATACTTTAGGAAATGCTAACTCCCCATTGCACCAGTGGTAGGTCCTGCTGGTGCAACGGAATGAGTGGGAGTGCAGTGGCATACTGGATACTGCCCAATGTGCCCATCTCAGTACAGTGCACAATATACGTGCTTTCTTCATCTGCTGGTTTTTAATCTGGACAAATACAGGCCTTAGAATCATAGAATAGTAGGGTTGGAAGGGGCCTATAAGACCATCGAGTCCAACCCCCTTCCACATCTTCAGTTTTAATTTTTGACTAATTTTTTAAAGATTTCATTTAAAGAACGGTGGGTGTTTTTGCAAATCTTAAAAACATTTCTGAACTGCTCAGATGTTATCTGTCCAAGATGCAAATGTTGTTAACAAGAGATAAGGCACAGCAGAGAAACTGAACATACATACACTGTAGCCCTTGTAGGTTTTATATATTAAGGCATTACAGACATGTTTATGCCTTGTGAAAATGCCATTCCATTTTATTTTTAAACAAACATACTTGGAACCTCCTTGAAACACAGCAACCATGTTGAGGCTACCAGAAAGTGGAGAAGCTGCACGCAGGCACTCTTCCCCATTATGCCTGGGCCTGGTGGCAAGGCAGGGACCAATTTGTTTAAGTCCTAAACTTTAGGAGATGAGGACACCCTGGGAGTAGGGATGGCCACAGTCTTGATTTAACATCAGCTGGGAAGAGATGAGGATTAGATTGCTTGGGCTGCTCGTGTTGTTTGGGGGAGCATGGAGTTTTATATGGTGAGAGGTTGATGTCAATGCATATTTTCCAATGGGGGTAAAAAATGTGGGGTCACAGAGGGCTACAATATCAGCCTCCAAAGAAAAGGTGTGTGTGACGGGGGAAATAAGTTTGGAGAAGTTGTGTGTATTAAATGGTAGAGGGGCATTTATATGTAGAGAAATGGATAACCACGTCTGTATTTCTGTTTTAAATCTGTGGGGGATATTCTATTAAGAGTAAGTGTGTGTGTGTGTGTGTGTGTGTGTCTGTGCATGCGCATGCGTGCTTGTTGGGGGAGGGTTTCCAAATGGAGATTGTTTTCAAGGCATTGGAAAGGAACAACCTTTTTTTTTTCTAAAAGAGGAAATAAACGTGTAGATGTTTGTAGTTACACATCTTAATTGACTTTGGATGGTTTAACTGTGTTTATTCTGTTATAAGCCACTTTGGATCAGGAGATTGGAAATATGTTTTGCGGGGGGGGGGGGGGCTGGCTCCTGGTTCTACCAATCAAAAGACACTGTGCAGCAATTACACCTTTTCTTCCTTAACAGAGTAAGGGGGGGGGGGGACAGAAGCAGCAGCAGGGGAACACAGGAGGGTTACAAACTGAAGACACCTATGTCTGGACCGCTGTAAAATTCTGCGAATGAGACTGGGTGAATTATGCACAATAAAAGTCTCATCAGTCAGCAAGGAAGACCGGAGTCCAAGTCTCTTCAGTCAGAGCTGCATAGCTTAAGGAGCAGGGGCTATATTCAGAAACATCTGGGAGGAGGGAAATTTGAAATATACCTCAAATGCACAGACACAGCGGAGACACATGCCACTGTTGTATGGAAACAGCAAAATCTTTGCTCATCTAGGGAGAGGAAGCTAATTTCAAGCAAAACTTTTAACATGAAGTCACAGAGAGGGGTCCATTCTCTTTCTTACACAACACACACACACTGCCGCTTTCTACCACACACGCTTGCACTTGTTTCTGGAGGAATCACACTGACTATTCACAAGCAATGTGTGTGTTCACGTGCATCACAGCTTTGTCACTGTATACAACTGCGCACTTACATGCGAATGGCAACGCAATCGCACGAACACGGAGATGGCACGAAACTAAAACCCGAAGATGACGCGAAAGTAAAATTGGGGTAGAAAGCGGCGCCCAGCGTGGGGGGCTGTGCCCTGACTTCTCTTTCGTCCTCTTGACTCTACACATGCTCCGGGCACCTCTTTCTCTTTCACTTTATGCCTCGGCGGAGCACTCACTGCAAGCGCGCTCCTGGGTCTTAGGCGGGGGATGAAAGGGGTCCCCGGGGAAGGAGCGGCGCCCTCGTTCCAGCCCAAGCCCAGCGCCTCCGCTCGACTCGCGAGGCTTCACGGAGCCGGGGTGTGCGTGTGCATGCGTGTATCTGCGTCTGCCCTCATCCATATACTGTGTACCCCCCAGCAACAGGAGCAAGCGAGGGGCATCGCACGTACCGTGTCCGAGTCGGTGCTGAGGTGGTGGAAAGCCAGGGCGCCGAAGACGAAGCCCGGCAGGAGGGCCGTGGTGCTCTCCCCCTCCATGCCCAGCGCGGCGCCAAACCGCCGTCGGCCCTTCGGCTGGCGGACGGGAGGGAAGGCGGGCGGCCGCGGAGCGCTCCTCGGCGGGGGAGGACGGAGGCGGGCGCAGCAATGGCCGCGCCCGCCCCGCGGAGAGGCGCAGAGCCGCCTTGCGCCCCGAGGGAGCGCTGCAGCGGCGCCGCGGCCCTCTCGCAGCCGCGCCGCGCGGCGGACGGAGGGGCGGGACAGGCGGCAGCGCTGGGGAAGGGCGTGATAATGCGCCGCGCGAGCAGCCTCCTGGTGCGGGGCAGCGAGCGGGGAGAAAGGCAGGCCCGGCTGCCGGCAGGGTTGCAGCCCTACGGGCAGTGGCGGGGTCATCTGCCCCCTGCTCAGGCCTCTGAGCAATCCTACGGGCAGTGGCGGGGTCATCTGCCCCCTGCTCAGGCATCTGAGCAATCCTACGGGCAGTGGCGGGGTCATCTGCCCCCTGCTCAGGCCTCTGAGCAATCCTACGGGCAGTGGCGGGGTCATCTGCCCCCTGCTCAGGCCTCTGAGCAATCCTACGGGCAGTGGCGGGGTCATCTGCCCCCTGCTCAGGCGTCTGAGCAATCCTACGGGCAGTGGCGGGGTCATCTGCCCCCTGCTCAGGCGTCTGAGCAATCCTACGGGCAGTGGCGGGGTCATCTGCCCCCTGCTCAGGCGTCTGAGCAATCCTACGGGCAGTGGCGGGGTCATCTGCCCCCTGCTCAGGCGTCTGAGCAATCCTACGGGCAGTGGCGGGGTCATCTGCCCCCTGCTCAGGCCTCTGAGCAATCCTACGGGCAGTGGCGGGGTCATCTGCCCCCTGCTCAGGCCTCTGAGCAATCCTACGGGCAGTGGCGGGGTCATCTGCCCCCTGCTCAGGCGTCTGAGCAATCCTACGGACAGTGGTGGGGTCATCTGCCCCCCTGCTCAGACTTCCCTCTTCCCCCTGGGTAGAGAGGCACACGATTGTGCTGCTAATCTCAGAGTGGACGTGCCTGAAACTATAGCAGAAAAGCTGCGACGCACTGTGTATTCTGTGAAGTTTTACGATCTGGGTAGGTGGTTATAGGGGGGATGGTATGGAAGGGCATACTGCCGCTGGCATTTTGTGTCTATGAAGAGGCATGTGCACTAGACTCAGGATAGAAAGGGACATAGGAGACATGCTGGATCAGTCCAACGACCTAGCTAGTCCAGCATTCTGTTCACATAGTGCCCAACCAGATCATAGATTCATAGAATAGTATGTTCACACGGTGCCTGATTCTGTTCTGTTCACATTCTGTTCACAGAGTGCCCAACCAGATCATAGAATCATAGAATAGTATGTTCACGTAGTGCCCAATTCTGTTCACATTCAGTGCACATAGTGCCCAACCAGATCATAGAATCATAGAATAGTATGTTCACACGGTGCCCAATTCTGTTCTGTTCACATTCTGTTCACAGAGTGCCCAACCAGATCATAGAATCATAGAATAGTATGTTCACATAGTGCCCAATTCTGTTCACATTCAGTGCACATAGTGCCCAACCAGATCATAGAATAGTATGTTCACACGGTGCCCAATTCTGTTCTGTTCACATTCTGTTCACAGAGTGCCCAACCAGATCATAGAATCATAGAATAGTATGTTCACGTAGTGCCCAATTCTGTTCACATTCTGTGCACATAGTGCCCAACCAGATCATAGAATAGTATGTTCACACGGTGCCCAATTCTGTTCTGTTCACATTCTGTTCACAGAGTGCCCAACCAGATCATAGAATCATAGAATAGTATGTTCACGTAGTGCCCAATTCTGTTCACATTCAGTGCACATAGTGCCCAACCAGATCATAGAATAGTATGTTCACACGGTGCCCAATTCTGTTCTGTTCACATTCTGTTCACAGAGTGCCCAACCAGATCATAGAATCATAGAATAGTATGTTCACGTAGTGCCCAGTTCTGTTCACATTCAGTGCACATAGTGCCCAGCCAGATCATAGAATCATAGAATAGTATGTTCACATAGTGCCCAATTCTGTTCTGTTCACATTCTGTTCACAGAGTGCCCAACCAGATCATAGAATAGTATGTTCACGTAGTGCCCAATTCTGTTCACATTCTGTGCACATAGTGCCCAGCCAGATCATGGATTATAGAATAATAGATGCCCATGTAAGCCCACAAGAACGAGATGAGCGCAACAGCACCTTCCTGCTCATGTTTCCCAGGAACTGGTACTCGGGGGCATACTGCTGTTGATACTGGAGGTAATACATAGCCATCAGGACTAGCAGTCTTATCCTCCATGACTTTGTCTAACCCTTTTTTTACAGCTCTCCAAATTAGTGGCCATCACTACATTTTGTGGTAGTGAATTCCATAGTTTAACAGTTGTTCATGGTTAACAAACCATGGCTTGTTAGCGCAGCTGGATTCAGGCAACACAAGAACCCATGTTTCAACAATAACCCACAGTTCAACGACAACCCACACTCGACCTATACTCAACTCTTCCTTGACTGTGGGTTATCGTGTTGTCCAAACCCAGCCAGTATGTTTATTTTACTTGTATATAGTAAACAAGTATTTATTAATTCCATTTCACTCTGAGACATATGTATTTCAATGACATAGGTGTGTGCACGTGCACACACACACATTTGCTAGGGATAATCACCTGAAAAACATTAATTACAATTTTGAAACTGCCAAGCTTGCCTAAAATTGTATTTGCAATTGGCATATATTCGTTTTTACTAATGAACTTACGAAATGGAAGATTTTCTGTTTTGGAAAATTTTCCACCCCACATCACTCATTTGAACCTAGATCCCCCTAGTCCAAATGTGAACCAAGATTCCCCCAGTCTCCTGCATGACCAAGAGATGGGGTAGGCAAATCGTGCACAGAACATACAGAGCCACATTGATTTTCCCTGTGGAGGTGACAGATCGAGGAGAGCCCTGTGAGGAAAGTAGCTGTATCATTGGACAATATTTATTTATTTATTTGGAGTATTTTTATTCCACTCCTAATCCAAAAAGTCTCCTGGAGCATCTCAGTAAATAATCAGTAAAAGAAGACAGTCCCTGCCCATAGACTTACAATGTAAAAATCCATGACACATAAGGAAAAAGGAATTGGGAGGGAAAAGGGGGGAAAATCCAGTCTTTCAGCAGGGCTGATGGAATGGCCCTAATTCCCCTCTTATCTCCCTCAGCACAGCCTGCTGGAATGTTTAGTTTTTTTCTCACTGTGTCCCAGGAAGCTTATCAGGAATTCCTCAAATTAAAAGTAGGTAATAGTAGAGATAATGAAGCTGAAGCTCCAATATTTTGGCCACCTAATGCGAAGAGAAAACTCCCTGGAAAAGACCCTGATGCTGGGAAAGACTGAAGGCAAAAGGAGAAGGGGACGGCAGAGGATGAGATGGCTAGATAGCATCACCGATGCAATGAATATGAACTTGAGCACGCTCCGGGAGAGAGCGCAGGACAGGAAGGCCTGGCGTGCTATGGTCCATGGGGTCACGAAGAGTCGGACACGACTGAACGACTGAACAACAACAACAACAACAATAGTAGAGACCCTGATGCTGGGAAAGATTGAAAGCTTGGGGTCACAAAGAGTCGGACATGACTTAACGACTGAACAACAACAATGGTAGAGAAGCTTCTGGAAAGATAGTTTGGCAACCATCTGTTACTGATCTTCCTTGTGATATTCAGATGCAGGAAAGTTTTTGAAATATTTGAGGTCACACCCTCAGTTCATGGCAGGCAATGTTAAGGTGCAGCAGGCCTCACACACAAATCGTGTGCATGCAATAGCATGTTCCAGAATGCTCTAAAATGCACAGGGGTTCTGTGGCCAATGGCTGGGAGTTCCTTGCTAGTCATATTGATGTGAAAAATGTTCCCTACAGATGAACAGCTTGACAGCGGCTATAACAGTATCAAATACTGAAAAGTAAAATATCAAATATTGACTGTCAAATATCAAATACTGGATATCAGATGTAAAACACTGGGCAATATAAAACATCTCATGTCAAATAATAAATTCCATCAGATAATGACACTTCAGTGGACGTCAAATATTGGATGTCAAATACTCAACATCAAATCCACAAAGGAGGATTTCTAGGAAGATATCTGGAGGCGAGTTTATTTCTGCTCTAATAGTTTTTTTTTTTTCAATTTCAGGGAAAACAAACCCTTAAATGGTGGCATATGTGTTGCCAGCCGTACTGCTCTATTGGATATCACTCCCTTGATGCCTCATGTACACTGTGCTGTGGTAGGAACCATCACAGTAATGCAAGTAACTATGCAGTCACAAAACAGAGAGGTTGGGTAAACTGTCCTGGAAGCTTTGCTGAAAGATGGTATATAAATCTTTTAAATAAATAGGGCTTGGGTTGTCTCTTTTTACACATCATGAGTGGCACTGTGATGGCGATTGCCAAAATTTGAAACTTTTTGTATTGGATAAAATTGAAATTTCTCTCACGAATGGTGAAAGGAAATTGTGGGTGCTTCCAGATGAGGCTTTTTTTGTGTAATCTCCCTGCCTTGTTCATGGAATTTTATGGAGGTTTAATTGATATGACTTCCATTTGTAACTCTCCTATCCCACTGCTTCTTCCATCTATTTTCTTACCACAAAAAATCTTGGAGGGACCAGCCCTATGGCCACTAGACACTGTCTAGAGGGCCATAGGATATGCTTTTTTCTGGGAGGTCGGTTCCTGGAAAACTGACCTCCCCCCAAATCCACGCTGCCTCCGAGGCAGTGTGGAGAAGCTCCATCCTCCATGCTCAGAAGAGGAGCGCGGAGCGACTGAAAAGAGGCGGGGCTGGTGGCGTTCTGGGGTGGGGAGTGCGGAGCTGTGTGCACGACACATCCAATGTGTCATACAGCAGCTTCCTCTCCCAGTAGCCCCTCTCCCAGTAGCCCCCCCCCCCGCGGCAGCTGTCTAGTGGAAAATAGCACGGCAGGAGAGGCGCGGAAGGAACGATCCCCTCGTGCCTCTCCTGCCTTGCTTTGGATAGGCGGTCGCCTCCGAGTTTGGAGGCGGCCACCTATCTTGATAGGACTGCGCCCTTCAGGAGATAAAGACAGAATAGCTACATAAAGTCATTTGATTAGTAACACTCAGAGCCCTCTGTCTGAAAGCACCCTATGTTACACTCCATTGCTTTCAACCACCAGAAAAATATATGATTTAGCTTCCCAGACACAAGCAGCTAACTGTCTTTCTAACCTATCCACAATGGTCTTAATCATCAGGCATTTTCTAAACAACTACTGAAAGAATAATAGCAAAATTAGAATTCATCGTGTTTGCAAAAGAGCTTTAATCAAAACCATAGTTAGAGTGATGCATGCATATTTGTCACTTAGATTCTCTGGCCAAAACAGGACGAATATTTGTAGCCTTACCAAATTGTCTAAGAGAGCAATCCTATCGCCCCTGGAAAATGTCTAGGGGACATAGGATTGTTCGGGAGTATAGCAGATAAGAAAGTGAGCTACAAATCAGGATGTCTCTGGTTTGAATCTTGCTTCTGCCATGAGCTCACGGTGGCGTGAGGAAAACCACACACTCAACCTCTGTTACCAGCCCCACCCATGCCCATCTGCAATATGGGTGTTAATTTATTAATTTATTTTTATTTTTAACATTTATATATGACCTTATCTGCTAAAAAGCCATAAAGGTAGTGTATAACAATTTAAAACAATAAAACTGTAAAACAATAAAAACAAGAACCCATTATTGAACCCAGGCAACGTTTGATTTGATTGCTTCCATTTGATTGCTTCCGTGGTATTAGGTGACAAAGAGCAATGGAGCTGGGTGTCATCAGCATATTGGTAGAACCTTACTCCCAGCGCTCTGAATGACCTCTCCCAGCAGTTTCATGTAAGTACTAGACAACATTGGGGGCAAGATAGAGCCCTATGGGACACCATAGGCCAAGGGCCATGGAGCTGAACGGTAATCCCCAAGCGTAATACGGACCTACCTTACTGGATTATTGTAAGGATTAGTGCTAGAAAATGCACTTGAAGCACATTGAACACATGAAAACACAATACAAATGTAAAGTGGTATATCAATGTGGTTATAGTGTACCTTGTACTCCAGCCACAAGAGGGAGCTGTGGGGCCAAGGAACCCTGAGGCAGGTAACTAGTAATACTCTGGAATCACTTAACGGAAGATACTTTGGTGCCCCAGTCTGTAGCCTAAAACAAAGAACATTTACGATTATCTATGGAAATGTGAAGATAATGTTTAGGTTTTTTGCTTGTTTTTAAATAAGAGATGACTTTTTCAAGTCTGACTGAAAGTTGTCATGCATCAGGGCCTTAGATTCTGTACAAGAGTCACAAGAAGAGAACATAAGAAGAGCCCTGCTGGATCAGACCAAGGGCCCATCTAGTCCAGTATTCTGTTCACACAGTGGCCAACAGCTGTGGACCAGGAAGTCACAAGCAGGACACAAGGTTCCGGAGTTTGTACAGTTTGCAAATTGACTCTTTCCTGCACTCAACCTGTGGCATGGATGTAGCTGTTTTATCTGTTTAGGGATAATTTTAGCTTACATGTAAGAGCAAAGAACTAAAACTGGTGGCTTCCTTTGAAAAGCTTGGTAATGATACATAAAACGGACAAACAGCATAGTCTACATTCCTGGAAATGTCAAAAAGCTTGGGGAGTTTTTTATGTGGTGGATTTATTTCCCTTGTAAAAAAATATTGGAACAAGATAAGGATCCTTATGGAGAGAACCTTGGGATACACTATACGTTTAAATCTACTATTAGTCTTATTAACATAAAAGAGAAAGAGGATGTTTAATAGAGAAAGAATGTTGAGAATTGCCAAATTATATGTTGACTGCTGTTCCATTGTTGTTGTTGTTCAGTCGTGTCCGACTCTTCGTGACCCCATGGACCATAGCACGCCAGGCCTTCCTGTCCTGCGCTCTCTCCCGGAGCGTGCTCAAGTTCATATTCATTGCATCGGTGATGCTATCTAGCCATCTCATCCTCTGCCGTCCCCTTCTCCTTTTGCCTTCAGTCTTTCCCAGCATCAGGGTCTTTTCCAGAGGGTTTTCTCTTCGCATTAGGTGGCCAAAATATTTGAGCTTCAGCTTCAGTATCTGTCCTTCCAATGAGCACTCAGGGTTGATTTCCTTTAGGATTGACTGATTTGACCTCCTTGCAGTCCAGGGGACTCGTAAGAGTCTTCTCCAGCACCACAGTTCGAAAGCATATCAAATACAAGAAGCAACCCCAAATGGCAAGTTTAGAAGAATGGATGGTTAAAATGTGGGACGACACAATAATGGTAAATTGACAAATTATGTGAGGCTCTGAGAAAGGCATAAAAAATGGGACAAATAAATGGAAACCACATATACATTTTTGTAAACAGAATACGTTATATCCAAGTTTGCAACACTTATGTGGTGCTTTCGGTCAGATGACTCCTAACGCTACCAATCAAGAGACATTGTGCAGCTGTTCAGTCCTTCCCTCCTTAAAGGATTTTTTTTTTTGTAAGAAGACCAACAGAAGACGCGGTGGGAGGGTTACAAGTAGGAGATGACAATGTCTGGCTCCCCCTGTAACATTCTATGAATGAGGCAGGGTGAATGCACAACAAAAGGCTCATCTGAAAACACCCTCCAATTATTACTGAGAGGCTAATTCTGTGTTCCTTTATTTTGATGATATATGTTTATTAGAGAATCTTTAAGCCAGAGGGTGTGCTTAAGGATAACTGGAAATCACTCCAAATGCTTTGTGGATTATTTAATATGGATTGTTTCGTATAGCACATAATTTTTTTTTCTTTTTACAAGTTATTTGTATATATCTCTGTGTACAGACACACACACACACACTCACGCATTTTGCTGATTGCTGATTGTTAGTATGCTTACCATAGCTAGGCACATGGGAAATGTTTTCACAACACATGCATCCTGATCTTATGTATGTTTACTTGGAATTTAGTCTTGATGTACTCAATGGGGCTTCCTCTCAAGTAAGTGTGTATAGGGACTGGATCCAGACTTAGTCATACTTAGAAGAGGCCCAGTGAAGTCAGTGGAACTTCAGTTAGGGCACAGTCCTATCAGGATGCCTGTCAGCCACTGAACTTGGAGGCTGATGGGCATCCTATGCAAAGCGGGAGGAGTGCGGAGGTGATCTTCACCTTCGTGCTCCTCCCACTCTGCATTTTTGCTAGACGGGCTTTTTTTGCCCATCTAGCTGAGGCTCTGCAGAGTGGGAGGGAAGGAGGCTGGGGAGGCTGGATGATTCTTTGTAAGCTGGCCTCCCCAGTCCCCTCCCCGCCCATAGAACCACCCCCTTTCCCTCCTCTCCGAGATCACCTTTGTGGGGAGGGTGTGGGGAGCTCGGACTCCTGGGTCCAAGATGCGAGTGCTGTCTCCGACCTCAGATCCAGGAATCCAAACTACCCTACGGCCCACCAGACACTGTCTAGGGGCCATAGGATTGCTATGTTTGTCGTGACTAACAAGTCCCATTAATTTCAAAGGATCTTCTCTTAAGTAGGAGTGTCTGGATCCAGCCCTAGGATCTTAATCGAGGAGCATCTCTACATCACCCTAAAATCCTGCATTTAAAACGGGGCTTTCTGCTTCCATTTTAAATGCAGGATCACAACAGACTCCCTTTACATGCGCTTCCCCCCCACCCGTTTCTCCCTCTTTCTCCCCCTCATCTGAGTCTTCCATATGTTTCATTATACAGCCGCGAGATGTTGCTGTGGTCTAGCTCCTCTTATTGCGGCTTTTCCTTTTTCACAAGGGAACTGGAGCAGAACTCAAGTGTGGTAATTTGATAGCTCATTATCTCTGATCTTTATAAAATGGAATAAAGGTCATTTGGTGCAGGAGAGGCCCTGGAGGTTAACAGTGTCGTCTAAAGGACCTGAAAACCTCTGTGAGTCACCAATCTCAATAGCAGGATAAAAGCTCTGTGTGAAGAAGCCCTTAGTCTGCTACAAGCTCATTGTCTATGGTAGAATCTGAGACAGTGTAAGAAAATCTGTTACATTTTTTTTCAAGACAGTCCAAGGTCCAGAAATAGCAGCTTCTTTGAAGTCAGCAATTTTTGTGTGTGTGAGTTTAACAGCCAGTTATTCTTTGATGAGAAGGCAGGCAATGCACAAACAATGAACTTTAGCATCTTTTATGGCACAGCTTTGGCAACAGCTGTGTTATTTAAAGAAGCTATGATTAGACACATTTTTCAATGAACTTGAATGATAATTATAAAGATGGTTAGGATAGGATTTTTAAAAACTATACTGCCTTTCCAACTAATAGAAGTGTCCAGACCAGTTTATCATGCAATCCTATGCACAATTACTTGAAGAAAGTCCAACTTCGTTTAATGGAGTTTACTCCGAAGTTAGTATACATAGGCTTCGCAGCCTCCAAAATATAATAAAGTATTAGAAATCACTGTAAACATTAAGAATCAGTAATAAACTGTAATGGCTTTGAGCTCCACTGAAGAAAGACAGGGTATATGTGTTTTAAACAAATATGCAACAGGAATGTACAAAACTAGTAATAACATATTACTAGATTTAAAAGTAATTGTAGCAGGCTGGGCTTCAGTCTTTTGCAAAACTAGATGTGCTTAAACCCATTGATTTTAATGGACTTAGGGTGCAATCCTATGGCCGGTAGTCAGCAGCTAGACGGCCATAGGATAGGTCAGTTGTCGGAGCCCATGCTCCAAGGTCAGTTCCTTGAGAACTGATCTCCACCCCCTCCTGCGCTGCCTCATAGGCAGCACAGATCAGTAAAAGCAACATGGAGCAGCAAAAACGGGGTGTTCCTGGTGGTGCGGTGGGGAGGGTGGAAGTGCCTTTCTGATACTTCCTATGCATTGTCTGGCCTCCCCCCCCCCCCCGCAACTCTAACTTCCTGTGGCAAGACAGCCGAAATCGGCTGTCTAGCCGCGAATGCAGGGTGGCTGAAGCGTGGAGGAGAAGATCCCCTCCATGCCGCCCCTGCCCTTCATTAGATAGGCAGTTGCCTCAGAGCCTGGAGGCGGCTACCTATCCTGATAGGATTGCGCCCTCTGGCACACCAAACTCTGCATAGGATTTGGCTGCACAATGACAAATCTGGTCTTGAAGACTGGGCTAAGTATAAGCTAGTAGACAATGCTCTGAAGTTGGTCATGAGACCTTGGATTCAAATGCCAGTTTTTCCATGGACATGCTGAACTCTTATGTGGGATGAGCTCAGGTTTCATCTATAGTACAAGCAAAATCGGCTTTTAAGATAATGTATACATACCTGGCAGGGTTTCCCTACCACAGTACCTGTCAGGGTGGAAACCGAGCCGATAGAACTCCAGAGCAGTTCTGATTCTGAGGAGGAACAGCAATCTGTGGGAGAGGAGCCAGCTCATCCCTCACAGGCACAGCAGCTGGCAGAGATTCCTCCTGCCAGCATTCCTGGGATAGATAGTGACCCTGGCAGTGAGAGAGCGCTGGAGGAGGGCTTGTTGGACGCTCGGCGCAGACGCAGGGAGCAGCGCCGGAGGGCACCGAAAGGAGGCACTCTGCTCCTTTGGCGCTAAAACAACAGTCGCATCCCGAGGACCCAAGGGTAAGACGGAGGATCTCTCCCTAGCCCATAAGTTCAGGGTCTTCCCGTGATTCTCCTTCAAATGGGGACCAACTGCCTAACCTGGAGCATAGGCTACTCTGCTATCCCCAGTGCTGTTCCTTGCTTAGTCGCTGGTGACTAGCATCTGAAAGAGTCATTAAGTTGTAAAAGGATTAAAGCCTTGAAAAGAATCCTTTTGTCTGTGTCTTGAGTTGGCTATTGGAGTAGACTGTAAGAGGCAGCCAGGGCGCTCCTGACAGTACCTCTTCCTAGGTGATTGTATCAGTGGCAGTATGCCTCTGTATACCAGTTGCTGGGGAACATGAACAGGAGGTTGTAATTTGGTCTGATCCAGCACAGTTCTTTGTATGTGCCTGGTGAAGACCATTTTATTCTCCCAGGCTTTTTTTTTTTTTTGTCTTTCAGTTGTTTTTCAAATATGATATGTGTTTTTAGATCGCTGCTGGCTTTTATTTCAGTTTTATTCTGTTGTTTTAAACCTTTAAAGGTTTTTATATTTTATTTTATTATGTTGCTGCATTTTACAGTTTTAAATTTTGTGAACTGCCCAGAGAGCTTTGGCTATTGGGTGGTATAGAAATGTAATAAATCAATAAATAAACATAAAATGTTCTTCTAATGTTCTTAAGACCAATACCCAAGTTTGCTTCCCGATGGAGTGCTCCTAGCACGACCACTCAAAAGACCTGTGCAAACACCCGCAAGAGCCCCACGAGGTCTTGTGAGACCCGTGCGAATTCCTGCAGAGGTCCCTCGAGAGACCTGCAGCCGCACAGCCTTCCCTACAACAAATGTAGGGGGGGCACAGGATAGGGGTGGGGTGGGAGTTGCGGCGGCATGTCTTCTCTCTTGCCGCAGGGGGGCCAGACACCTTGTGCCGGGCCTGCCCCCATGAGCCTGGCATGTTGCTAAAATACCACCATGGAGGGCTGCCTTAAGTGGGGTGGCCACTTATGTAGCACCAAATTTTTTTTTCATAAAATATGCATGCGCTAGTTTGCAAATTTAGAAATAATGACTAACTTAAGTCCCATCGTTTTCAGTGGGTCTACTCTTGACTAAATCTGGATCCAACCCAATCACTATAATTTCAGTAGAAATACTTAACACCTCACCATTATGGGAAGACGGTGACCACTGGTATACCTGTTCAGACTGATGTGCAGGGGCTAACTGTTGATGTGCAACTTCAAGGCCCCTGGGCTGTCCTGATGGTTCTGCATCTTTAAACCAGGGTTGGACACAGAGAACATCTTTGAACAGGGTTGTCATCCACCCTAGTGTTAACTGTGAATCCACCCTAGCATTAACTGGAGAAATGGAAATTGATCCCAACTACGGTCTTTTCCTTTTGTATTATTTCACGTTCCTCAAAACTCATAAGAACATAAGAAGAACCATGCTGGATCAGACCAGGGGTCCACCTAGCCCAGCATTCTGTTCACGCAGTTGCACATAGGAAACTCACAAGCAGGACATGAGTGGAACAGCTCTCACCTATGTTTCCCAGCATCTGGTGTACATAGGCATACTGCCTCTGGTACTGGAGGTAGCATATAGCCATGAGGGCTAGTAGCCATTGCTAACCTTATCCTTCATGAATTTGTCTAACCCCCTTTTAAAGCCATCCAAATTGGTGGCCATCACTACATCTTGTGGTAGTGAATTCCATAGTTTAACTATGCGCTGTGTGAAGAAATCCTTTTATCTGTCCTGAATCTCCCACCAATCAGCTTCATTGGATGCCCCCAGGTTCTAGTATTATGAGAGGGAGAAAAATGTCTCCCTACCCACATTCTCCACACGATGCATAATTTTGTAAACTTTCCATTCCCTTCCGTTGATTGATAGAAAACTTTGCCAAGCCCTGCTGTCTTTGACAAACAGCAGCTGTTCAAATAAGTGAAATCTGATCCATTGTGGATAAATATCTGCAAGGCAAGAGGAGTTCTCCTTCCATCGCTGACAAAGATGTGAGCCTTGAAATATATACACAGTCACATCAAATGCAATTGGCTGGCCACTGTGGGAACAGAATGCTGGACTAGATAGGCCTTCAGTGTGATCCAGCAGGGGTCTTCTTATGGATGGGCAGTGTATGGATCCTGACCCCCCTCCCAGGATTGGAGTCTGTTTCTGTGACCTTGAAAAGGAAACAGGTGTGATGAGGCTGCATTTTTTCCCCTCTCTTTCTCATTCTCCCCTAAGCATTGAGAAGTTCTTTGCAGGGTTAGTTCTCTTTAGGGGAGGGGTCTGCAGAGACGCATGGCTATACGACAAATATAAGGTTTCAAACTAATTTAACTATCAGGTTTACAGAATTCTCAACACTGTCCCAAAACTACAATCCTAGAATTTGGGCGGGGGGCTGGGCAGGGGAGCCAGAGTGCTTAGCACTTAAACTGGTTAAATGTGTGTAATGAAGAAGACAGTACCAGTCCAGGCCTCAACATCCAACCAGGCAATAGCACATGAGGCCCAAACTGCTTCTCAGGCTACTGTTCTTTCCTGAACACAGAAAATTGCTGTCTGTGAACCCTTGGCAATACCCAGCACTTGCCCATTGGGTCTCTGTACCCTCAAAAATTAGCTCCACTCACTCAGCAAAATGCACAAACTTGCAGCAACCAAGGCCTCGTTCCCCTGGAGGCAGTATATCTGTGTTAAGGCTATGCCACCAGACTGCAGTCAGGGCACAGAGTGATGCAATGTATTGTATGTCCTCCCAAGATATGAAACCCTGTAAGTTGCTGCAGTATTTATTTCAACTGAACCTTGCAACAAGTAGGCACTTTGCCCAAATTTGAGAAGGGTGATTACCTTCTGAACTATCCTCAGGGAAGGCAGTCAGCTATTTTACTTGTTTATTTTGACTTTCCAACCTCATCATAACCTTCCAGCTACGGACTGGGTTTCTGGGGCTCAGCAGCCTCCCATAGTGGGCTTGGGGTGGGGAAAAGAGGGAAAAGTCACACTTTCATCTGTAAGGCCAACCACCTGCTTACTTGATCCTTGCCCATCTTGGCTCATTATGAGCTGCAGAGAGAGACTGGGTGAGGGGATCAAGGCGGTGGTGAACGCCTCCCTTGAGGAGGGAGTGATGCTATCAGCCCTCAAGGAGGCAGTGATAAGACCGCTCTTAAAGAAGCCCTCCTTGGATCCTCAAGTTCTGAACAACTTTCGCCCAGTCTCAAATCTGCCATTTTTGGGCAAGGTGATTGAGCGGGTGGTGGCGGTGCAGTTGAAGGCACACTTGGAAGAAACTGATTATCTAGACCCATTTCAGTTGGGCTTCAGGCCTGGGCATGGGACAGAAACGGCCTTGGTCGCCTTGGTGGATGATATGAGGAGGGCTCTGGATAGGGGTGAATGCTCCTTCCTTGTTCTCCTCGACCTCTCAGCGGCTTTTGATACCGTTGACCACGGTATCCTCCTGGACCGCCTGGAGGGGTTGGGCATTGGAAACACTGTATTGCGGTGGTTCCAGTCCTTCCTCTCTGGCAGGTATCAGAGGGTAGCACTGGGAGAGGAGGTTTCGGACCCGTGGCCACTTACTTGTGGGGTGCCACAGGGTTCCATCCTCTCCCCGATGCTATTTAACATCTATGTGAAGCCACTGGGGGCTATCATCAGGAGGTTTGGGGTGCAGTGTCATCAATATGCGGATGACACTCAGCTCTACCTCTCATTCAAATCTTCACCAAGGTTGGCCGTAGAATCCCTGTCCAAATGTCTGGAGACGGTGAGTGGCTGGATGGGGAGGAATAAGCTGAAGCTGAACCCTGACAAGACCGAGGTACTTTTGGTGGGAGACAAGAGGAGGCTGGGGGATGTTGACCTGGTGTTGAATGGGGTACAGCTACCCTTGAAAGACCAGGTCCGCAGCCTGGGGGTCATTTTGGACTCCCAGCTGTCCATGGAGGCTCAGGTGTCAGCTGTGAGCCGGACAGCGCTGTATCAACTCCATCTGATACGGCGGCTGCGCCCCTACCTTCCTGACCATCTGCTCCCATCGGTAGTACATGCCCTGGTCTCCTCTCGTTTAGACTACTGTAATGCGCTCTACGTGGGGTTACCCTTGAAGACGGTTCGGAAACTGCAGCTGGTACAGAACGCGGCGGCTCGCCTGATTAAAGGCAGCCGCCGGCGAGATCACATCACTCCAGTGCTGAAGGAGTTGCACTGGTTACCAGTTGTTTTCCGGGCCAAATTCAAGGTGTTGGTTTTGACCTTTAAAACCCTATATGGTTCCGGCCCAGCCTATCTTAAGGAGCGCCTCCAGCAACACCAGACAGGCCGCTTAACAAGATCAGCCTCGGATGGCCTTCTCTCTGTCCCATCAGCCAGGACAGCTAGACTGGTGGGGACGAGGGAGAGGGCCTTCTCTGTGGTGGCCCCCACTCTGTGGAACTCCCTCCCTAGGGAACTCCGTCATGCCCCCTCTTTAATGAGCTTCCGTCGTGCATTAAAAACGTGGTTGTTCAGGCAGGCATTTGGGGTGGGTTAGGGTATTTTTTTAAAAAAAATTTTATGGTAAAATTTTATTGTTTTAAATTGTTTATGGTGGGTTGTACATCGCCCAGAGTGGCTGGGTGACCAGTCAGATGGGCGATTAATAAATTTAATAAATAAATAAATAAATAAATAAATAACACAGTGTAGTATGTATGTGGATGCTACTGTCTTGTTTATCATTTGTTGCACACAAGTCAGGGAGTCCATTTCAAATTTCAGAGCAAGGAAAGCAGGCAGGGAAGCGATATACAGCAAGGTTGAAAGGCTACACTTGGACATGGCAAATTCCATGTTAGGCATAATTAGGAAAGGAACTGAGAATAAAACTGCCAACATCATTCTCCCCTTATATAAATTATGGTGCAACCACACTTGGAACACTGTGTACAGTTCTGGTCACCACACCTAAAAAAGGACATTGTAGAGTTGGAAAAAGTGCAGAAATGGGCAGTTAAATGATCAAAGGGCTGGAACAACTCCCCTATGAGGGAAGTTTACAACAGCTGGGCTTGTTTAGCTTGGAAAAAAGGTGAGTAAGGGGAGACATGATAGAGGTGTACAAAATTATGCATGGAGTGGAGAAAGTGGACAGGGAGACCTTTTTCTCCCTCTCTCAGAATACTATATATGCCTTTACTATATTTGATCTGCAGAAATCAGCAGGTCAAGTATTTTGTGACATGGACTTCAACATGATCAGCTAGCTGCTAATTACTTATGGAATCATAGAGCTGGAAGGGTCCTCAACGTTCAGCTAGTCCATGGTGATGTAGTGGATCCAGGGCTTGCAGGGTCAAAGAGCCAGGACCTTTTGATTAGCAGGGATGCCGAGGTCATCTGCCACCCCCCCCCCTTGGATTTCCCTCTGAGTTATGCTGCAGTCTTCACAGTAGCTGGTAGGAAATGGATTTTCTTAGACACAGCATCAAGGATGTGTTGGACCAATGCTGATGCCAAACCAAGTGGAGCAGTCACTGAATCCTCCATGCTGTTATGTGGAGTGTATTCAGATCCAGATGGAAGATTTTGCCCTGATCCTGAGTCAGGAGGCTTGGAATTGATGGGAGGCAACGTATTCCCTGAGTGACAAGCAAAGGAGAGCGAACCAGAGTTGTCCCGGCCACCAAGGGGTGAGCAGTATGCAATTCATCCTGTCCATTCTGATTTTTACCAGTTACTTGTGAGGAGCGGAAACTGGAAAGAGGTATGGCAATGGACTGGGTACTGGCAGTACAGAAACATATCCCGTAACTATTACGAATCCACACCTGCCCTGTTGCAGAAGCGTCAGCACTTGCTATTTTCTGCCTGAATGAACAGGTCTACATCCAGAGTGCCCCATCTGTGGAATAGTTCAGACACTACCCATGGTGCCACCATCCAGTGATGAGATACCAAGTAGTTTCAGCTGAGGCTGTCAGCTAGGCAGCTGTCAACCCCCACTACATGGATGGCTATCAGTCCAATACGATGGAGAACACACCATTAAAAAATGTGGCACGAGAGTTCAATAAGGGGGAGAGACTTCATTCCACCTTGCTTGTTAGATAGTAGATGGTAGCAGTGTTGGCAGAAGCACCCCATAGCTTCATCTCAGATGCCCTCAGGGCCTTTTTGACAGTCAAACGTCCCAAGAGGTTGATGTGGAGCACAGCCTCTGACTTGGTCCACTTCAGGGATCCACAACATGCGCTCCACCCCAAGAGGGAAGTGTCTGTTATCAGCATGGGGAAGGCAGGGAGCAAGGAATGCCCTCCAGGAGATTGGAGCCATCTACCAAGTCTTCCAAGTCAGCATTGTGGCACATCTTTGAGGAAGTGCAGGTGTGCATCCCAGGTCGGGTTGAACATGCTGATGAACCAGTTCTGGACTGTCTGCATCCACAACTATGCCAGTGCTATCAGCTCTGTAGTAGCTGCGTCACACCCAGCAGTCTCGTTGCACTGACAATCATCTGAGTGGATTACTCTACTGAAAGGCATCAGTGTTGACGCCCAGTCTGGAGGGAGGAATGCTTAACCCACAGTGGAGTCCACTAATACCACAATGAATTGGATGTGTTGCGTTGCTGTCAAGTGGGACTTCTCCATGTTGATGTAGAGACTGATGTCCTCTAGCAGGCGGCAGGTAAGGGACAATACCCCGAGGATCCTCTCTCTCGTAGATGCCACCAGTACCCCATCATCTATGTAGGCATACACTGACATTCCCTGAACATGAAGATCCATGGCCATGCATTTGGTGAAAACCCTTGGAGCAGCAGCAAGACTGAAGGGTAACATTTGGAACTGGCACACCTCAGATCCTATCACAAACTGAAGGAAATGTTGGTGACTCTCATTGATAGAGATGTGGAAATGCATCTTTTAGATTTATTGATGTGAACCAATCCCTGTTCTGAAGCCCAGGAAGAACAGAAGCAAACATGACCAACATGAATCCAATGGTTTGGGTCCTACCTATTGGAGCAACAGAAAATAAATGTGCTTCATCATCTATGGGGGGGATCTTCACAACAACAGAATGAGAAGCGCATTGGAGTATTACCCGGATTTTCATAGAATTGGCTTCAGTCCATCAGGGACACATGAAACAAGATAAGCCAAGGGTACCATACCTTTAAAATCTGGTTTTCAGGGCTCACACAGTGCTTGAAAGGAACATATGTCTGGGTGGGGTGGGGGAGCAAAACTGAATGTCATCAACCTAGCAGGAGCTGCTCAACCAATGAGAGAGGCTTGTTTCCTGCCCCTGTCCAGGCTCCCCCCTGCTACTCCATTATTATGAATAGAGAGCAACTAATTTTCCCCATGTGTGCAGATTTCCTTGAAGCCAAAATCCCCAGTTATGAAGTGCATAATCTGAAGGTTTCCACTGAGGGCTTTCCCCCACCCCAATTTCGCTCCATTTCGCTCCATTCCAGTACTCTGCCCCGGAGTTATTGCTTCCACCCCCCGCCCCTTCTCCTTTTCTCCTTGCTTGCAGTGAGAAGCTCTTGTAAACCTGAAAGATCATTACTGCAATAAAGTGGAGAAAGGACTTTACGTAACAACAGAGAAATGACTTTATATCACAAAAATTACAGAACATCAAAGAAGCACCACATCGCAATAACGATTTAAGAGAGTATGAAAAAGCAAAAGAGCGATTTAGGGCAAGTTACTAAAGTTAACCTTTAAACCTTTCACTGCAGGGGGATGAGATTTATTTCTTACTTCTGAGTAAACATGTACAGAAGTGGGGGGAATATGTTAAAGATTAAAAGCAGGCTACCTAAGGTGAATGAGTGTCTCCGCTACTGTAGTAATGTGAGGGGTCACTGCTGTGCTCCTGGGGATTTTCTCAATGGGGAAAACTACTTCCATTGGGGAAACAAGAGAGAATGGGGTGTCCCACCCCTTTGACGTTGTCATTGCCAGGTCACAGAGGCACGCCCAGGATTTACTGTAGGGCGGGGGGGGGACATGGTACAATGTGGTAAAACTGCCAGGGAGTTGCTTTCAGTAAAAAAAAGTCGGAATAAAAGGAGTTTCAGAAAATGCAGCTTTTCAAGAGGGAAATGGCTGGTTGGGAGTGGATTGGTGACAATGTCATCTGTCACGAAAGAATTCAGACTGCTCTAATTTCACACTAAATTGCTCTTGAACACACCTATGTGACACCTCATCAAATATTTGAAGATGGCTATATTATTATATTAATGGCTATTATATTATATTAATTCTTGAGCACACTCCAGGAGAGAGCGCAGGACAGGAAGGCCTGGCGTGCTATGGTCCATGGGGTCATGAAGATTCGGACACGACTGAACGACTGAACAACAATTATATTAATTGTCTCTTCTCCAGGCTAAACAGAAGCATAAACACAATACCGCAGGCATGCAGGCTTCAGTTAACACCCTTATTTGTATGCAGAGTGCACCTGGTGCCGGAACAACCAGAAAGTCACTCCGTAAAGAAATAGTAACCTATATTCCATGCTAGTGCTGTGCCGAAAATTTCTCCCATATTTTTTTCTACCATTCTCATTCAGTTTGGCATTCAAAAAGAAAGTAAAAAGAAGAACATTTCGGATAAATTCTTATGGGTTAGATTCAGGGTTCTTGTGCTTAGTTTGCTTGTGAGGTGGCCAAAGAGTGTATATGTGTGTCCTGTCTTTCATTGTACAATCATCTGTCCAGCAGCCTGTAGCCTCCTCAGCTTCCTGCTCTTCTATTAAAGCCCAGAGGAAGACATCATGCGATAACTCCTCCTGTAGGGCTTTTTCAGATCAGGAAGCACAGCCTGGGATGCTGCAGAGCAATGGGGAGCTGTGTAATAGAAATGAAGAAAAACATACAGCACCCTTGGTCACCTTGCAATGATTAGGTAAGCTCAAAAAACACCACCCAAAGAAATTCAAATAGGAATTCAAGTAGGAAAATAGAAAGCTCATTCATGGGGGAAGAAAAGTTTCAGGAAATTGGAGGACAGATTTTTGCGCAGCACTAGCTCTACCCCTTCCCTAGAGCTAGACACAACACTGCCCCCCTCACACCTACTACAGGGCTTTCAGGAAATTAGCGGTATTATGAACATCTGCATTCGAGGCAAGATGTATCCACCATCACCCCTCAGAAATGTAACATTTGGAAGACCCTGGGGAAGGTGCTGTTCCCTGAAGAATGACAATTACAACTGAGCAAAAAAAAGTTCAGAAGACATTTTTCTCAGAAGGGTTCTGAGATACTTCCCCCCCCCCCCCGAGATAAAAGGCCATTTTCAGAATTTTCTCCAAACATTCTTCACAATTTTTGGGGTGGTGCCAGCCTTCCCTTCCACCACCCCGCCCCCCCCCAATGCCCCAGACCGATGCTGGATAGGGGGCATTGTGGAGGATGCAAAATTGAGGGCAAGCTGCCAACGCAGTTGCTGTTGCCTCTTGCAGTAGCAGCGCAAAAAAACAAAAACCCTTAGGAAAAAAGAAAGAAGCTGTGCTACAACCCTGTGCTACAGCCCTGCCTGTGAGAAACTTTGAGAATTTATCCTCCTGGTGGAGAAATTCGGTGAAATGGTCCCCTCCATAATGGTCTCTACCCACAAATAAGGTGGGAATTTTCAAGAGGCCATTTGTGCACAGCTCTATTCCATACACCACAAAAAAGAAAGTACTACCTGAAGCATATTCTTGAACAGGGCCTGGGGTTCTAGAAGAGCCTGGACTATTCACTTTATGCTTCATATTGTTATCAGCCACGTTTTACATGAGTTAACGTAGTACATTATTTGTATCGCTTGAAGTTTGAACTGCACAAATGGTCTTTCAGAATTGTACATTTTTTCCTTAGAACGGTTGTGGTTAGATCCAGATGTAGTCATGCTAAGAGTACATCCATTGAAATTAACGGGACCAGTCTTGATTAACATAAATCCCATTGATTTCAATGGGTGTACTCTAGATATGACTAAATCTGGATCCAACCCGGTGTCTAGTTGCACATTAAAAAAAAAATCCCGGGCAGAATGCTAGACTACCTAGGACTTTGGTCTAACCCAGCAGAGCTCTTCTTATGTTCTTAAACACATTTTGTCAACGCTCAAATCACAATATTTTGGACATGGGGAAATATAATACTTGAATATGAAGCTGCCTTATACTGAATCAGACCTTTGGCCTATTTAGGCCAGAATTGTTTATTCCAGGTTATAATCACTCCCCAGGGTCTCAGGAAAGAGTCTTTCCCATCACTGCTACCTGCTCCTGACATTTTTACTTTTATGGGGGCTTCCAGATGAGGCTTTTATCACACCATTGCCCTGCCTCATTCATGGAATTTTACAGGGGGTCCAGACATGGTTGTCTTCTGCTTGTAACCCTGCTGCATTTCTTACCACAGAAAATCCATTAAGGAGAAAAAGACAGAATTGCTGCACGATGCCTTCTAATTGGCAATATTAGACGCTGTCTGTTTGGAAGCACCCTATAAAATAATTCACAAATACAAAATACAGAAACAGAAAGAAAATTTACATCACTGCAGTCCCCCCTTCAACTGTTGTATTTTCTAGTTCACATGTCTGTCATGATCTTTCTAAAAATAAATAAAATAGTGCCATTTCTTTTGGAATCTGATCAACAATTTCTAATTAGTCCTGTCTTTATATAACTTATTTTCTCCACATCCCATAATCTTGTTAACCATTTTTTTAATTGTTGGGACAGTAGCCTTCCTCCATACTTTTGCTACAACTAATGTAAGTCGAATCAGTTCATTATGATCATTGTTGTTCAGTCGTTAAGTCGTGTCCGACTCTTCGTGACCCCATGGACCATAGCACGCCAGGCCTTCCTGTCCTCCGCTCTCTCCCAGAGTGTGCTCAAGTCCATATTCATTGCATCGGTGATGCTATCTAGCCATCTCATCCTCTGCCGTCCCCTTCTCCTTTTGCCTTCAGTCTTTCCCAGCATCAGGGTCTTTTCCAGAGAGTTTTCTCTTCGCATTAGGTGGCCCAAATATTTGAGCTTCAGCTTCAGTATCTGTCCTTCCAATGAGCACTCAGGGTTGATTTCCTTTAGGATGGACTGATTTGACCTCCTTGCAGTCCAGGGGACTCGTAAGAGTCTTCTCCAGCACCACAGTTCGAAAGCATCAATTCTTCGGTGCTCAGCCTTCCTTACAGTCCAGCTCTCACAGCCATACATTACTACTGGGAAAACCATAGCTTTGATTAGACGGACCTTTGTCGGCAAGGTGATGTCTCTGCTTCTTACTATGCTGTCTAGGTTGGCCATAGCTTTCCTCCCAAGGAGCAAGCGTCTTTTAATTTCATGGCTACAGTCACCGTCTGTGGTGATCTTGGAGCCCAAGAAAGTAAAATCTGTCACTGCTTCCATTTCTTCCCCTTCTATATGCCAGGAAGTGATGGGGCCAGATGCCATGATCTTCATTTTTTTAATGTTGAGTTTCAAACCAGCTTTTGCACTCTCCTCTTTCACCCTCAACAAGAGGCTCTTGAGATCCTCTTCACTTTCTGCCATTAGGGTGGTATCGTCTGCATATCGGAGGTTGTTGATAATTCTCCCAGCAATCTTAATTCCGACCTCTGATTCATCCAACCCAGCATTTCTCATGATGTACTCTGCATATAAGTTAAATAAGCAGGGTGACAATATGCAGCCTTGTCGTACTCCTTTCCCAATTTTGAACCAATCGGTTGTTCCATGTCCGGTTCTTACTGTTGCTTCTTGACCCTCGTACAGGTTTCTCAGGAGACAGGTAAGGTGGTCTGGTACTCCCATCTCTTTAAGAATTTGCCACAGTTTGTTGTGATCCACACAATCAAAGGCTTTAGCGTAGTCAATGAAGCAGAAATAGACGTTTTTCTGGAATTCTCTTGCTTTCTCCATGATGCAGCGAATGTTGGCGATTTGATCTCTAGTTCCTCTGCCTCTTCGAAACCCAGCTTGTACTTCCGGTAGTTCTCGGTTCGCATACTGCTGAAGCCTAGCTTGTAGGATTTTGAGCATAACCTTGCTGGCATGTGAAATGAGCGCAATTGTGCGGTAGTTTGAACACTCTTTGGCGTTGCCCTTCTTTGGAATTGTAATGTAAACTGACCTTTTCCAGTCTTGCGGCCATTGCTGAGTGTTCCAAATTTGTTGGCATATTGAATGCAGCACTTTAACAGCATCATCTTTTAGGATTTTAAATAGCTCAGCTGGAATACTGTCATCTACACTAGCTTTGTTGTTAGTAATGCTTCCTAAGGCCCACTTGACTTCACTTTCTAGGATGTCCGGCTCAAGTTCAGTGACCGCACTATCATGGCTATCAGGGACATTCAGATCTTTCCTGTATAGTTCTTCTGTGTATTCTTGCCACCTCTTCTTAATCTCATCTGCTTCTGTTAGGTCCCTGCCTTCTTTGTCCTTTATCATGCCCGTCTTTGCACAAAACGTTCCCTTGAGATCTCCGATTTTCTTGAAGAGATCTCTAGTCTTTCCCATTCTGTTGTTTTCCTCGATTTCTTTGCATTGTTCATTTAAGAAGGCCTTCTTGTCTCTCCTTGCTATTCTCTGGAACTCTGCATTCAGTTGGCTATATCTTCCCCTTTCTCCCTTGCTTTTCGCTTCCCTTCTTTCCTCAGCTACTTGTAAAGCCTCATCAGACAGCCACTTGGCTTTCTTGCATTTCTTTTTCTTTGGGATGGATTTTGTTGCTGCCTCCTGAACAATGTTACGGACCTCCGTCCATAGTTCCTCAGGCACTCTGTCTATCAGGTCTAATCCCTGAAATCTATTCCTCACCTCCACTGTGTATTCATAAGGGATATGATTGAGGTCATACCTGAATGGTTTAGTGGTTTTCCCTACGTTCTTCAATTTAAGCCGAAATTTTGCAACAAGAAGCTCATGATTTGAGCCACAGTCAGCTCCAGGTCTTGTTTTGACTGACTGTATAGAGCTCCTCCATCTTTGGCTGCAAAGGACATAATCAATCTGATTTTGATATTGACCATCTGGTGATGTCCACGTGTAGAGACGCCTCTTGTGCTGTTGGAAAAGAGTGTTTGCTATGATCAGCGTGTTCTCTTGGCAAAACTCTATTAGCCTTTGTCCGGCTTCATTTTGTACACCAAGGCCATGCTTGCCTGTTATCCCGGTGATTTCTTGACTTCCTACTTTAGCATTCCAATCCCCTATGATGAAGAGGACATCTTTTTTTGGTGTTAGTTCTAGAAGGTGTTGTAGGTCTTCATAGAACCGATCAACCTCAGCTTCTTCGGCATCAGTGGTTGGGGCATAGACTTGAATTACTGTGATGTTGAATGGTTTGCCTTGGATTCGTACTGAGATCATTCTATCGTTTTTAAGATTGTACCCCAGTACTGCTTTTCCCACCCTTTTGTTGACTATGAGTGCTACTCCATTTCTTCTAAGGGATTCTTGCCCACAATAGTAGATATGATGGTCACCTGAATTAAATTCGCCCATGCCTGTCCATTTTAGTTCACTGATTCCCAAGATGTCGATGTTCAATCTTGCCATCTCATATTTGACCACCTCCAACTTACCTTGATTCATTGATCTGACATTCCAAGTTCCTAAACAATATTGTTCTTTACAGCATCGGACTTTCTTTTCACCACCAGACACATTCACAGCTGAGTGTCCTTTTGGCTTTGGCCCAGCCGCTTCACTCTTTCTGGCGCTACTTGGAAATACCCTCTGCTCTTCCCCAGTAGTATATTATTAGACCTATTATAAGAGTTTTAAGACCAAAATTGTATCAGCTTGGGCCATCTGCACCACGTACAACGATATGTCCCTCAACTACTACTGCCTTCCTTTCCAACATAAAACTCAAATCTATATTAAGCTGCAGTCCTATACCCACTTATCTGGGAGTATGTCTAATTGAATGAAGTGGGAATTACTTCTGAGTAGACATGTAAGTCACCCTGTAATACTTAATACCATCTCAAGTTCACTTTAAATTGGGCTTTTCTTGAAGTCAAACACACTGAGAAAACTCCCTATTTTTACAGATGTGTTTCCAGGAGTGTACCTGATTTTTTAAACTGGGAATGCCAGACATTGAACCTGGGATCTTTGCGTGCACAAAGCATGCTCTACCACTCTATGGCCCCTTTCCAAGGTGGCTGGCTCCTCCTTGCCACTGTGAATGCTTCATGGGATGTGCTCGTATGACTGTCATGCACTCCTGTTAGAGATTGTTTGTGATGTGATGATTGATGCAACAGCTCCCCCAGTCAGCTTTTTGTCCGCTTTAAAACACACACAAAACCCACAGGATTTTGTTTGTTTTCTTTTTCATTATCTGGAAGCTGTAAAACCCCAATGGTATAGAATGAGTAAGGAGTGGCCATTTGTTCCATACAAACCTGCCTGGCAGCTGATATTATCATTGGAGGCCCTTCTCTGCATGTTCCTGACTTCAGAGGCTGTGGAGTCCCCTCCTGTGGGAGATTCACTGAACACCTCCTTCTTCTAAGGAGCCAGACAAAGGCTGTCCTGTTAATCCAAGCTTTGGGTGATGGTTTCTGCCTGTTAATCCAAGTTTTGGGTAATTTTTTCTGCCTTAATAAGTATGGCTGTTATTGTGGTTGTATGAGGGTGCATTCCTATGCATGTTTAGACAAAAAAAAGCCCCACAGCAACCAGCATTCCTCAGCCTGCCATGTTGGCTGGGGGAAGCTGGGAATTGTAGGGCTTTTTTCTGTCTAAACATGAGTAGGATTGCACCCTTAGTTTATTTAGGAATAAGCCCCTTTGAACTCAGTGGAACTTACTTCTGAGTAGCCATGTATAACATTGTGCTCTTGGGCCATTTACTAGTAAGCCCCACTGATAGAATTGTACTATTAGCCTGTGGTGGTTGTTTTTTCTGTTTGACAGCTGCTGGAGTGGTCAGACCTTGTTTTCACCAGCTGTTTATTGATATATTGACAGCTGCCTAGTGTTCTTTTTTACTGACATTATTATATTTTTTTGGGGGGATTTGTTGTCATAATTATTTCTTGTTAAGCCACCTTGAATTCCACTTTGTGGTAGAGGAGTGGCATAGAAATATGTTAAATAAATACATTTTGTGAATCTTTGGTTTCATTTTAATTCTTGGAAGCTGTGTACCCTACACCTGCAGCCAAGCTGTCATCACATCTAACCAAATCTTCCGATGTTGCTTTGTTCAATTGGTATTTGAAAAGGGGCTTGCAGGAATACAGAGCGAAGGCTAAAATGTGGCCAGGCCTTCGGGGGGAAGATGCTGAGAGGCAATAGCAAGGTGTTGGAGGAGAGCTGTGTGCACCGTGTGGCCTGCCCTGCACCCCCTAAGTAGAAGATGCTACCCCATCCCTAGTGCTGAAGGGGGAATCATAGAATAGTATAGTCATAGAATAGTAGGGTTGGAAGGGGCCTACAATGCCATCGTTTGAAAACGTTTTCAACGAAAGTTGAAACAAATCAACTGCCAGCCCATGAGAGAAGATGCCATCTTGTCCTTTGCTGTAGGCAGCAAAATGTCTTGGGGTGGCCCTGCTCTTCCATCCTGCGCCCCCTAGATGTGTTGGCCTCCCACTCCCATCATGCACCGGCCATGGCTGGCTGGTGCATGATGGGAGTGGGAGGCCAACACATCTGAGGGGCCTCGGGTTGGGGGAAGGCTGCTTCCAGACACACACCCAGGTCATCCTGAGATCACAATGCAGCCGTGAGCGAACAATGCGGTGGGCGGGCAGATGCGCTTTCGCGGCGCGCCCAGAGGTGCTTTTGTAGAGGGATGCCCAACGCGCAGGAGGAGGCGGCGGCGGCGGGTTGCCTCCTTGGGGGTTCGGGGCACCACGCTCCTCCCTCCTGGCCCGGGTTCCAGTGCGGTTGCCCGGACGGAGCACCAGCCGGGCGGAGGTAACAGCAGCTGCAGTACTGCTTCAGTTGGGCGAGCTCGTGGGAGAGGAGGAGTTAAGTGGGTGGCGCGGCAGAGCGCCCGGCCAGAAAGAAAGAGGCTGTGGCCCAGGAGGCTCGGCCCAGTCCGCCTCCTCCAGCAGGCCCGCGAGGAGGGGCTTTTTCCCTGCCGGGGGAAAGCCGGGGCTGCTGCATTGGCAGGTCAGCCGGGGTCTGGCCCGCCAGCTCCGTCCCCTCCGCCGGCATGGAGGAGCTCTTGGCTGTCGCGCTGCGGCTCCTGAGCCTCTGGTTCTCCCTGGCGTTCCTGCTGATCGTGCTGCCGTCCGTCTTCGGCGTGTCCTTGGGGATCTCGGAGCTGTACCTCAAAGTCCTGGTGAAGATTTTGGAGGTGAGTCGGGGGCGCGCGGAGAGCCGCGGGGCAGCGCGGGCGGAGCAGCCCTCTGCGCCCAGAGTCGGGGGAAAGGGCGCCTCTCTCCCCCGCTCCCCGCCTTGGGACCAAAGGTATGCTTTGCTGGCAGGTCTTTCTCGCTGCGCCTCTTGCCTCCAGAAAGCGCTGACCTTCCGTGCATGATTCAGCGCTCTGTTGCGCGGGGAAGGGCGTGAGCCTCTGTGTCTCTCCCCTGGATGCATTGCACGTCAATGGCTATTCGGTTTCTGGAGGGAGCGGGAGGGGGGCCTGCGCAGGTTTTGGCGAGCGGACAACGGTGGTCCTCTAGCAATCTCCTCTCCCCGCTCCTCCCCTGCAATCCTAGAGATTCAATTCGGCCGGGGAGCGAAGCTACGCAGTCTAACATTCATTCGTTGTAGTTGCTGTCATTCATTTCCCCAAACCTATTCTGGGGTGGGGAGAGTCGAGTCTAATAAAAGGCTGCCAGACCCAGATGGGGTCTGTTTGTACTGTTTCGCGGTTCTGTTAGTTTCCTAACACCCCTCTCCTGCAAAAATCTAGTGTCGCTATTTATTTTTAAATGTCGGCGAGCTGCCTTGTGGATCGTTTCCTTTTAAGGGAAAGGTGACCTAAAATATCTTAAATAAAATAAACCTGGAGGGCCTTCATTTTTATAGGCCCATCAAGATCCATTACTCTGATGGGCACTAGGGAGGGACTTTTTGATGGTGGTCCCATATTTGCATAATTCCCTCCCCAGGGTGTCATCCCTATTCACTTTGAGCTGAGCCCTGAAAATCTGTTTCTTTTTATCTGCTTTTACTTGAGATGTTGGGCTGTGCATATAATCCTTTTAGGGGTTCATTCCTATTCATGGGTAGACAGAAAATACTACAACTCCCAGCCATGCTGACTGTTCTGCTTTAAAATTTGGTTTATATGAGTCACTGTGCAGGGTTTTGTGGTCTTTTGAGGCTGCTGATCTAATTTTATTATCATAATGAGATTATTTTAGTTCTGTGTTTCTGATTAAATATGTGAGCTGCCTTGGGAAGGCTTGGCTCTGAAAGGTGGCATTAGAAATACTGGAAAGAAATAAATACATACATAAATCATTTGCTGTAATACAGAGCATCTGCAAGGCATCCTTCTCTTTAGTGTCTATATCTCTGTTCTGTGCAAATTTTGGCTTGGCTGCTTTTCTAAGGCTGCTTTGCATCATTGTGGGGCTTACCTTACTACTCCCTTCACATTGCCTGTACTGTACTGGAGCCAGAACGTTATTTAAAGAGAAAGACTGTCACAAATAGTTCGAAATTGCTAATTTGGACTTTAAAAAGAAGAAGCCCCAACTAGGGGTGTGTTAAAACAAAATGGATGAGTTTTTAATTTAACCTAAGATAAGAATAGATGTCTAAATGTTAAGTGATTTCTTGCACTATTGCAAATGCAGGCTTGTGTTTAAGCGCTGGCCTGGTAGCCATAGACAAGTGGGAATTGCATACAGGTGAGTGCATGGAATTCCACACAGGTGAATGTGCAGGCTCTCAGAGCAGGAATGGGAATCTTCCAAGCAGGCTGCTAGAGGAGGGATGCTCTTTCTTATGTGGCCAGTATGGAAATGCATCTTTTGGTCCCTCTGTGGATACTGATTATTTTTTGCAGGCCAATAACTTTGGTGGGCTTATTTACAAGGCTGTACAAATTAGAACTGATGGAGAATAGTGCATAAAATTGGGAAGTGACCATAGTTCAGTGGATGAGTACATACTTTGCAATCAGAAGTCCCAGGCTCAATCCTGGCATCTCCAGGAAAAAAAGAAAAAGAATTGGGTAGCAGGTGATAGGAAAGATTCCCTCCCTGAGATCCAGGAAAAGCTGCTGTCAGTCAGAATATGTCAGGGGTAGGCAACGCAGTGTCTGCAGGCAGCAATGTGCCCTCAGATGCCTTCCTTGGTGCTCATTGAAAGAATCTGCTCCGCCTAATTTTTATTTTATAAATATTTTTATATTTTCTTACTGGCAGCTGGGATTGCTTCAAAGCAAAGTGGAAGCCTCTAGCTGCTGCCATCTTAATATCCCATGAATGCCTCTGAGGGAGGTTACTTGTCCTTTGTGACTAGCGATGCCCACCCATGGCAGCCATTTTGGGGTTGCGCCCAGAACAGTTGTTCATATTTCCAAATGTGCTCACAGGCCCGAAAGGTTGCCTATGCCTGGAATACAGAATATTGGGCTAGGCAGTATAAAGCAGATTCCTGTATTTGTATTCTGTGCAGTGAAGTCCCCAGTGCAAATTTATCTCCTCTGCCATGCGCTCATTAAGGGCGCAATCCTATGGGGACAGGCGGCCGCCTCTGAACTCGGATATGACCACCTATCCAGTGCAGGGCAGGAGTCATGAAGGGGATTCTTCCCTCCATGCTTCTCCTGCCCTGCATCGTCTGTCTAGTCGTGGGAAGGCGGAGTTGGGGAGTAGACTGCGTGGGGGAGGAGGCTGCCAGATGACACATAGGATGTATTGTACTGGCATTTCCGCCTTCCCCGCCCTGGAATGCCCCCCCGCATGCCCCATTTTGGCTGCTCCGCGCTCCTCTTCAGAGCGGGGAACGCAGGGCGATTCTGCACTGCCTGCAAGGCAGCACGGAAGGGGAGGAATGGTTGGTTCTCCGGGAACTTACCTCTGAGCGCAGGTTCTGAGGTCGGTTCGTGGAAAACCAGATATCCTATGGCCATCTAGCTGCTGACTAGCGGCCATAGGATTGCTCCCTAAGTGGCTTTTGGTGAGCTGTGCAATAATATGGGATTCATAGTGTCTTGCCATACAGGGATCTTGAAAGGATTGCTGGGATGATGCATGCTGCTATGAATGCCATAAATATTATTTATGCTGATGATGAATGGCAAAGCCAAGCCAATAGAACATAACAGGTTTACAGCGAAACTATTCATGGAGCAGATAATGAAAAGTCTTGTTAAGAAAACAATGCTAGCATTTAAATGAGAAATCTAGACGCTTCCATTAAAGTGATTTTCTTTTGCCTTGATAAAACACATGATGGTATTGGGTGGTAAATTCAGCTGCTGGACTACTGTCAAGCCCACACAGTCTACTGTCAGCGGTTCCCAAGCCAGTTGACACCTAGCCTCTGTGGAATATCGGTGATCTTCAGGGAGCTTGAAACCTGATACTCCAATCAACCATTCAAGGGCAAAATCAATGCCCTCTTAAATCGTCCTGCTTACAATTCATCATTGAGAGGGTAGTTATGGCATCTAGGTTTATTTTAAACTTGCAACTGGCTATTAATGAATCTTGCTTGTTGGGACAACGAAAACAGGTGTCTAGAAGCTCAAAAGAAGCCTCCAGTCAGATGCTACTTTAAGACTGGAGATGGTAATAAAAGTTCACCTTTTGGATTCCAATTACTAACTTACGGAATAACAAAACACTGCAGTATCTTCTCTCATCTGAATGTGGTTCTAATTATAGAGTGCAGGAAGAGAGAATGGATGTTATTGCCTTCTGCCGGTAGAAAGCTTGTGAACCAGTTGCCTTAGGATCAGAGTCATGGCTACTCTACTGCAGCAAAGCCCTAAAAGTGATTCACCCTTATTTTTTTTTGGTGTAAATGCTTAGGCTGCAGTCCTATACACACTTACATGGGAGTATGTCCCATTTAACACAGTGGGGCTTACTTCTCAGACATGCACAAGATTGCACACTTTGAGCTGTATCTTTGGTCTGCCATGCAACATTAGCCTTGCAGGCCATGGCATTTCATCAGCATGACAAAACACATTTTACACTAGATTTTGCACTGAAGGTTCCAAAGTATTGCTCCAGCAGCTTCATTCTGCACCCGCCTGGACAGCATTCAAGGGCAATCTTGCAAAAACCATACTACAATTGCCATACTATGACACTGCCAGACCCAAAGGCCTTGTCATGAAGCAAGCATGGTGAAAAGTACAGCTACTCCTGCCACCTGGAACCCCTCACCATTTGATAGTGATGGGCCAAGACATTTGTCTCTTTCTCTCAAAATACTAGAACCCGGGGTCATCCTATGAAGCTGTTTGGTGGGACATTCAGGAAAGATAAAATGAAGTTCTTCTTCACACAGCACATAGTTAAACTATGGAATTTGCTACCACAGGATGTAGTGATGGCCACCAATTTGGATGGCTTTAAAAGGGGTTAGACAAATTCCTGGTGGAAAAGGCTATCAGTGGCTACTAGGCTTGATGGCTATGTGCTATCTCCAGTACCAGAGGCAGTAAGCCTATGTACACCAGTTGCTGGGGAAAGTGGGTGAGAGGGTGCTGTTGTGCTCATGCCCTGCTTGTGGGTTCCTGGTCGACATCTGGTTGGCCACTGTGTGAACAGAATGCTGGGCTAGATGGACCCTTGGTCTGATTCAGCATGGCTCTTCTTGCGTTCTTATGTACCCGAATACTGTAAACCTAAGGCATACTTACTGGGAAGGAAGTTCGATTTTATTTTTGGTGTATAAAACCCTAAGCAACTTGGGACTAGGATATTTGAGAAAGTGCCTTCTCCTTTACCAGCCTGCACAGTCACTAAGGTCTTCAGATTAGGCACTCCTGGTTGTTCCGAATGGACCTGCAGTCTGTTTGGAATCCACTTGGAGTAGAACCTTTAGTGTATTGGGTCCTTCTCTATAGAACTCCCTGCCTATTGATCTCAGGCAGGTACCAACATTGCTTTGTTTTCAGCACCTGCTGAAGACATTTTTATTTAAGCAAGCCTTCCCTAACTAACCAGCCATGGCCTTATTGGCACAAACTGATTTTAAAGGGTTTAATTCTGCATCATCATCATCATCATCATTATTATTATTATTATTTCTGATTGCTCACCACTTGGATATTTTATTGGATGTAGAATGGTACATATATCTTGTGAATCAGTCAATGGAGCTCCCTCTTCAGGATTGTGTTGTAAGTGCCCAGGAGGGGTCAGATGCTATTCATGATAGGGTCAACTGTAAATAGGGAAGCTTTGGACAACTTGCTGTTCCCCAGTCTAATATTCCTCACAGCGGCTTGCTATGAGGGCAACGTTGGATAATCTCATGTAAATGTCCCTGAACCCCTTGGTGGAAGGAAGCAGTAGATTTTGGCTGGATTCCAACCCCCCAAATAGCTGAAAGAAATCAGCCTTGGAATGGGGGTGAGACTGGGCATGTGTATACAGGGAGGACAACAGAAGAGCCCTGCTGGATCAGACCAAAGGTCCATCAAGATCGGCCTTCACAAACCTGACACCATCCAGATGTGTTGGATGGTAACTCATCATCCTCAACCGTTGCCTGTTCTAGCTGGGAGTGATAGGAGTTGTAGTCCAAAACATCTGGAGGGCACTGGGTTGCAGGAGGCAGTTCTAGATCCAAGAGTAATAGTTGAGGACACTTTCTTTTGTTCAGGGATAGGCAAGAAGACAGGTGTGACTAGGAATGGGAGCTGAAACAAAGGGTGGAGTTGGAGCGTCATAACAGCTTCATTTCCTGTTGCCTTCTGTAGTTGTATGTTCCAAGAGTTCTTCAGTCTTGGATGGGACCAACTATGAAATAGGGAATCCCTTATTTTATGTATGTATGTATGTATGTATGTATGTATTATTACAGTTATATCCCACCTTCTTTCCTCTTGCAAGGTCCTCACTGTGGTTTACAAGGTTCTCCTCCTCTCCATTTTATCCTCAGAACAACCCTGTGAGCTAGCTTAGGCTGAGAGTCAGTGAGTGGCCCATTGTCACCCAATGAGCTTCTTGGTCTAGTAGGTACTAGAACCTTGATCTCCTGAGTCCCAGTTGAACACTACACCACCCTAGCTCTTACTGTTTGATCAGACTTTTGAAATGAGGCTGTTCCTGGTGCATCCTAAAAACCTCTGCTTACATTTTTGATGCATCGTTCTGTTAGGCTTTTTGCAAAGATGACTGAACTCCACTATTACTGTGCCTTTTGATGCTTTTGTTTACATGCTTGCAGAGCATGCCTTGTATGTATTTTTGTTGGACTTGCGGATCTATGGGCATGTGTACATCTGGGTGGATCTGGTGACTTTTTTCCACCTGTGCGCTGCAGACTAGAAGGGAAGAAAACAATTGCCAGACTTCCCTGCCAAGCTGTCGTGTAGGTAGCTCATCATTTGGTAAAACGTGTATCATCCCTCATTTCCTTGCCTATTGCTTCAGTACTCACTTATCCCTTTTCCTCTAGAAATGAGTTGCCAACCTCTATTTTCTTGTTTTGTAAGGCAGGGGTAGGCAACTTGGAAAAGGTGCAGAAAAGGGCAACAAAAATGATCAAGGGGCTGGGGCAACTTCCCTGTTAGAAAGGTTACAACATCTGGGACTGTTCAGCTTAGAGGAAAGGCAAGTGAGAGGAGGTATAATAGAGGTGCACAAAAGTATGCATGGTGTGGAGAAAGCAGGCAGGGAGGCATTTCTCTCTCTTGCATAATACTAGAACCTGGAATCATCTTATGAAGCTGATTGGTGGGAGTTTCAGGACAGTGTGGTGTAGTGGTTAGAGTGTTGGACTGGGACTTGGGAGATCTGGGTTTTAGTCCCCCCTTGGTCATGAAGCTCACTGAGTGACTTTGGACGAGTCATTGACTCCCAGCCTAACCTATCTCACAGGGTTGTTGTGAGGATAAAATGGAGAGGAAGAGGATCATGCAAGCTGCTTTGGGTTCATTGCAAGAGGAAAAAGGTGGGATATAATTTGTTGTTGTTCCTTCATACGGTGCATAGTTAAACTATGGCATTTCCTACTACAGGATGTTATGGTGTCTACCAATTTGGATGGGTGTAAAAGGGGATTAGAAAAATGAATGGAGGATAAGGCTATCTGATGGCTATATGCTCCCTCCAGGATCAGATGCGGCATGCCTACGTACACCACTTGCTGGGGAACATGAACAGGAAGGTGCTATTGCATTCATGTCCTGCTTCTGGGTTTCCCATAGGCAGCTGGTTGGCCACTGTGTGAACATAATGCTTGACTACATGGACCCTTGGTCTGATCCAGCAGGGCTTTTCATATGTTCTTATGTTAACTTGGTTCCCTCCTGAAGTTTTGGACAACAACTCCCATAATCCCTTAACGTTGACCTTGTGGGCTGGGGTTGATGGGGTTGTAGTCCAAAGCATTTGGAGAGCAGTGGGTTGTCTATCCCTGCTGGCTGGTTTCAGACACTCGGAACAAAGTGGCTCCCTCGCGGGTTGTCTTGCTGGTTTTGTAGTAAATTTTGCATTGCATAATGCACAGGTATGGAGAGAGGTAAACTGGCAGTGTGTCTTTTCCCGTTCTTGAATGTGCATGAGGTAGTAGCCATACAAGAACATTTATTTGCTGCTTTTCCCCTACAAGTGAAATCAGACAGAATGTTTTGTCATGCCATTATGAAAACCTAGCCATCCGAGCTGGAAGTTGGCCATCCTTCTTTAATGACCCAGCACCAGATGTTTAGCTGCCAGCTTAGCACAGAGCAGGACACGTTGTTCAAAGGCAACAGCATCAAAAGGTCAGTTTGTTTACTCAGCAGAGTCAGGGGTGACCCTAGACTAGCTGCCTGCAACTGGTAGCCATGCGGTCTGCGCCTCCACCCCCAAACCCCAAGGGCAGATCTAGGCTGGGATTTTTGGTAGATTGGGAAACATTTCCCCCCTATTTTCTGTTTGATGTTTTTAAAGTGTATTTATTTAAACAGAGTCATCATTATTCAGTGTTTCTGTCCGTTTGTTTGTGTTTGTCTAACCAATGTTTCTGAGATAAGATAAAACAGACACAATTTTTTTCATTTTTATTTGTATTTTTTAAATGTATTTCCCCCCCTCAAATTTGGCGCCCCACTTAACTTGGCGCCCTAGGCAGCTGCATAGTTTGCCTATATGAGCAGGCAGCCCCTGAGCAGAGTTCTGTGGTAAAGCTCTCCTTAGACTGTACTAGGTAACGGTGGGGTGGGGGAATTGTATGCCTTCTCTGTCTAAGGGCGCAATCCTATGCATGTTTAGACAGGCCTACAACTCCCAGCATACCCCAGCCAGCCATGCCGGCTGGGGCATACTGGGAGTTCTTTCTCCCAGGGTTCCTATTCTATGTGGAGGGAGCGTTCAGATGTATATCCGAGGAAGGCTTGACCATGTGATCCTGGTGATTGTATAAACTGATCTGAACTTTTGAGTGATGGTGGTTTATACCTCTGCTCTGATTGCATTGCTAAATTGTAGTATCGGTTTGGCTGTGGCGCTGCTTTACTCTGCTAGAGGCAATTCTATGAAATAGATTTTTTTTTTGCCTGTCTCCAAGCTGTGAACCACATAGTTGTTCTTAGAAGTAGGCGGTTTGGCTTGTTAGGCATAGGCTGCTCTTTTTTCTGCTGCGCGTCTTGGCAACACTGAATTCCCTGTTCTACTGCTATTATATAGCCAAAACAATATCAAGGTATGGAACGCCTCTGAGTTATCTTGAAGCAAAACACCAGTTTGCTTGGCATGCTTACCCTGTAGCCATGCCTAAATGCACATGCTCCATTATTTTGAAGTATCTTGCTGCAGGGAATGGAGGAGAAATTAGCTTAGTTTGCATTGTGCATGGTGTGAATAGAAAGTGGATAGGGAGGCATTTTTCTCCCCCTCTCATAGCACCAGAACCCAGGGTCATCTCATGAAGGTGATTGGTGGGAGATTCAGGACAGATAAAAGGAAGTACTATATCCAACTGAATGCAGAATTCCAGAGAATAGCAAGGAGAGACAAGAAGGCCTTCTTAAATGAACAATGCAAAGAAATCGAGGAAGACAACAGAATGGGAAAGACTAGAGATCTCTTCAAGAAAATCGGAGATCTCAAGGGAACGTTTTGTGCAAAGACTGGCATGATAAAGGACAAAGAAGGCAGGGACCTAACAGAAGCAGATGAGATTAAGAAGAGGTGGCAAGAATACACAGAAGAACTATACAGGAAAGATCTGAATGTCCCTGATAGCCATGATAGTGTGGTCACTGAACTTGAGCCAGACATCCTAGAAAGTGAAGTCAAGTGGGCCTTAGGAAGCATTACTAACAACAAAGCTGGCGGAGATGACAGTATTCCAGCTGAGCTATTTAAAATCCTAAAAGATGATGCTGTTAAAGTGCTGCATTCAATATGCCAACAAATTTGGAACACTCAACAATGGCCGCAAGACTGGAAAAGGTCAGTTTACATTCTAATTCCAAAGAAGGGCAACGCCAAAGAGTGTTCAAACTACCGCACAATTGCGCTCATTTCACATGCTAGCAAGGCGATGTTCAAAATCCTACAAGCTAGGCTTCAGCAGTATGCGAACCGAGAACTACCTGAAGTACAAGCTGGGTTTCGAAGAGGCAGAGGAACTAGAGATCAAATCGCCAACATTCGCTGCATCATGGAGAAAGCAAGAGAATTCCAGAAAAACGTCTATTTCTGCTTCATTGACTATGCTAAAGCCTTTGATTGTGTGGATCACAACAAACTGTGGCAAATTCTTAAAGTGATGGGAGTACCAGACCACCTTACCTGTCTCCTGAGAAACCTGTACAAGGGTCAAGAAGCAACAGTAAGAACCGGACATGGAACAACCGATTGGTTCAAAATTGGGAAAGGAGTACGACAAGGCTGCATATTGTCACCCTGCCTATTTAACTTATATGCAGAGTACATCATGAGAAATGCCGGGTTGGATGAATCAGAGGTCGGAATTAAGATTGCTGGGAGAATTATCAATAACCTCCGATATGCAGACGATACCACCCTAATGGCAGAAAGTGAAGAGGATCTCAAGAGCCTCTTGTTGAGGGTGAAAGAGGAGAGTGCAAAAGCTGGTTTGAAACGCAACATTAAAAAAACGAAGATCATGGCATCTGGCCCCATCACTTCCTGGCATATAGAAGGGGAAGAAATGGAAGCAGTGTCAGATTTTACTTTCTTGGGCTCCAAGATCACCACAGATGGTGACTGTAGCCATGAAATTAAAAGACGCTTGCTCCTTGGGAGGAAAGCTATGGCCAACCTAGACAGCATAGTAAGAAGCAGAGACATCACCTTGCCGACAAAGGTCCGTCTAATCAAAGCTATGGTTTTCCCAGTAGTAATGTATGGCTGTGAGAGCTGGACTATAAGGAAGGCTGAGCGCCAAAGAATTGATGCTTTCGAACTGTGGTGCTGGAGAAGACTCTTACGAGTCCCCTGGACTGCAAGGAGGTCAAATCAGTCCATACTAAAGGAAATCAACCCTAAGTGCTCATTGGAAGGACAGATACTGAAGCTGAAGCTCAAATATTTTGGCCACCTAATGCAAAGAGAAACTCTCTGGAAAAGACCCTGATGCTGGGAAAGACTGAAGGCAAAAGGAGAAGGGGACGGCAGAGGATGAGATGGCTAGATAGCATCACCGATGCAATGAATATGAACTTGAGCACACTCCGGGAGAGAGTGGAGGACAGGAAGGCCTGGCGTGCTATGGTCCATGGGGTCACGAAGAGTCGGACACGACTGAACGACTGAACAACAACAACAACACAACTTCATACAGCGCATTGTTAAACTACGGAATTCACTGCCACAAGATACAGTGTAGACCATCAGCATGACCTTAAAAGGGGATTAGACAAATTGATAAGGCTATCAATGGCTACTAGTCATGATGGCTGTGTTCTCCCTCCAGTGTCAGAGACAGTATGCCTATATCCACCAGTTGCCTTGTGGGTTTTCCCACAGGTAGCTGGTTGACCACTGCATCAACAGAATGCTGAACTAGATAGACCCTTATGCCCTTCTTATGCTCATTTGAATGTGAATTTGCTGTATTTGCACTTTCCAAACCAAAATGCAGTTGTACTTCGATAGACACACTCTTCCAAATTCCATAGTGCAGTGTTCCAATTAAAAAATGCATACAAAGAAGCATGTATTGGGGAGAAATGCAAAAAATAAACTAAAAATTAGTGAAAACGTACAAAAACACATATTAGGAGGAAGTGCTTGGGAAAATGTGTATAGTAGGTAAAATGCTTACACAAATGCAGATTTTGGTGGTTGGGGTAGGTACCTTGAGGTAATCCGGGGTTTTTTGCAAACAGGCTGGCAAAAAGCTTCCTCAGCTATTTTAATGTTACAATGCTCCTTCCTAATCTCCTCCTCCCACCCTCTTTTGCACTTGAGTTCTTGATAAAATGGCTTCTTCTGCCATTGTGCCTCAAACAAGATAGTTGGTGATTATAGCTACAGCCCTTCAGGTGATTTCCCAAACTGTTTGACTATTGCAAGCTAGAGGAAACCATTTTTAAATCTGATTTGAGAAAAAATCAATTATAGTAAGCTTTTCTTTATATAAAAAAACTTTAAAACAAAATCTGAATATATGCATGCTAAAAAGTTTACATGTTCCCTTAAAACTGAACCCGTGACTTTTTATCAAATGTGATTGTAATGATCAGATAAGTTTATCAAATGCACTGAATTTGGGTAGATCTTTGATATGAAGAGCAAACTAGGCAAAATATTTGCTCACTTCTGAGGTCAGTCATGACTTCTGAGGTCAGTCATGACTGACCTCAGAAGTGAGCAAATATTTTGCCTAGTTTGCTCTTCATATCAAAGATCTACCCAAATTCAGTGCATTTGATAAACTTATCTGATCATTACAATCACATTTGATAAAAAGTCACGGGTTCAGTTTTAAGGGAACATGTAAACTTTTTAGCATGCATATATTCAGATTTTGTTTTAAAGTTTTTTTATATAAAGAAAAGCTTACTATAATTGATTTTTTCTCAAATCAGATTTAAAAATGGTTTCCTCTAGCTTGCAATAGTCAGTCATTATATCGGTGTACTATATTTTATCCCCTTCATGGATCACTGCCTTGTTGTGGCGAAGGGGCTTGCGTAACTCAGTGAAGCCATAAGCTATGCCGTGCAGGGCCACCCAAGATGGACAGGTCATGGCAGAGAGTTCTGACAAAATGTGGTCCACTGGAGAAGGAAATGGCAACCCACTCCAGTATTCTTGCCAAGAAAACCCCATGGAACGTATCACAAGGCTAAAAGATATGACGCCGGAAGATGAGCCCCTCAGGTCGGAAGGTGTCCAATATGAACTTGAGCACGCTCCGGGAGAGAGCGCAGGACAGGAAGGCCTGGCGTGCTATGGTCCATGGGGTCACGAAGAGTCGGACACGACTGAACGACTGAACAACAACAACTATATTTTATATATTATTATTATTATTTGATGCTGTGGGATACTGGGAAGTTGTCATTGTCTCCCACAAAGTAGGGAAATAAATGATTTGCCCGTTGATTATATGTTTTTGCTCCTGGCAAGTTCTGAGCATTATTTCTTCAGGTATGTATGTCATTTTTCTCTCTTGTGTGCACCAATATGGCTTACGTGTACCCTCCTAGATAGATCAGTACTTTTCACTTAGTTGTAAGTCGACATGTTTTGATGGTTATATTAACCAGCTAGTATGCACTTGCTTCTTTAGGAAATGTGTGTGGTATAAATGTGATTTAAATTGATTTCTTCTGTTGGTGAAGCATATTTGATTTTAATGAGTTTGTACAGTCCTTGCATCTAACAAGAACTGTGCATCCCATGATCATGGCCTGTAACTGAGCAATAAACACTTTTAACAACCTACAGCATTGCATTTCAGCCTCCTGTAAATCAGGAATGTAGGGGTGTTTCCTATATAAGGGTTTTACCCCTTATAAACGTCCACCCTTGATGACAAGCCATGGCCCACTGACTTCCCACTGCAGGTAGGATAACCATGTGTTACACTCTGCATGCAGGTTTCATGTTAAATTCCACACAGAAATATCTGTAATGTGTGAAGCTGCTTGATCCTTGTTTGCCTCTTTCTTTCTTTTTTTTATCAAGAGAGCAATCCCAATAGAAGTGCCTTGTTTCCAAGGCCAATTTAATCCTTCTCTTTCCCTCTGCCGCCATTTCCCCTTGAAAAATGGACACTTTGGGGTTGCCAGTTGACTTATTTTTGGACCATCCTCTCGAGAAAGTGGGAAGCCCCTAAGTAGGCACAAGGGAAGGGACTACTTCTCAATACCCCCCCCCCTTCAATCAAATCCATTTGTCAATGTACGTTTAGACCATTGATCTTTGGTAGATCGTGATCCACTGTCAGTTGGCAAGCTGTGGCGCCATAACTCTCTCTACATTATTTAAAATATAAAGGCTAAAATATATTACATGACAGTCCTTTGTTGCTGTATGCACAATGTAGATTCTGATACGAAATGTGAGGTCACCTCTTCTGAAGGTTGATTTCTTTGATGCATGACATCCATCACGATTGTACAATTTCAAATGCTTTTAATAATCGCCTCATCACTTTGGGTGAAGATGCTGAGATCAGATACTGAGATCCACCAGGCCAGTATCATTTCAGCTGCAGCAAGGAGGTTCACAATCTTGTGTTCTATGATTGTCCTCTTCTAAATGTCATGACCGATGGCAGGCATCTTAGAATTCAGTGTTACTTACCAGCTAATAAATAACCTGGACCACCTGGGACCAATAAACCTGAATCTGAGGATGGGCCCACCAAACTAATTGAAAGGCTGCAACCACCTTTGGGACGGGGGCGGGGGGAAGGGAGGATATGGCGAGAGATGAACTGATCCTGATAAAACATAGTAAAGGTTAAAAATAATACCACAGTTGGATATGTGGTGCTAGTATGGGTGATGTCTATGTGGAAGCATACTAGTTTTCTGGTGGCTCTGATACCCTGCTGATAATGTTCTGGGTTAGGATTTGGTGGGAAAAAATACGGCCATAAAAGTGCAGCAACCTCGAACTAAAAACAGTTCCTGTGAACATGGTTTTGCATATCAAAATGGAAAAATTAACACTTGGAAAAGGGAGCTTTCTATGAAGTAGCTCCTTAGGATCATTGCAATCTAGGAAAGAAATATACGGTTTGTTGTTTATTAATATGCATATTCCACATTTCCACATCTAACGTGACCCTCATAGCAGGTAATTATCATAAAAACACACATACCAATAAAACAGCATTAACAAATGTGTAAAACAGTAAAGCACACACCAAAAATAGCAGCAGTATAAAATCATCAAAGGCAGATACAGGAGCCAAATTACATCTGAATTAATATTGCTCATATGCCGCCTTAAAAGGTGATCTTGCCTGTTTTTCCCCCCTTCTTTCCAAATAGTGGGCCACGCTGCGGATTGAGAAGGGAATCAGAAAGCAGCAGCAGAAGGAGGCACAGAAACTGCCCATTTCAAATGGTAATATTTTAAAAATTAGAATTATATTCAGCTGTATTGCATAACGAGAAGGGCAATTTGAAAAAAAAAAAATGCCTGCAGTGTTAACTTAAAATGGTACTTGGCTGTAGGTCCATGAAAGAGGCCCTTAAGGGTTCCATTGAGGGTGAAAGTTAAGTTCTGTAAAATGAGGCTTTGATGTGATAAACCTGGAACCCCTATTGACTTCATTTTTGCAAATCTATAAAAGTTAATAGCCCTCCTGAGCACAATTGCTTGTATTAGTCATTTGGGATACCTGCTTTGTTTTTTTTAACAGGAGCAACTTTTGTAATGCTTTTGTGCCTGGTCACCTGGAGGCGATTTTTTTCTTGCCACAGGTGACGAGGTGAGTGGATGTTTATAAATGTGTACAAAATAACTTGGTCTGTATTGTGTAGAAGTGAAAAATGGTAGAAGTTCAGTAAGCAGAAGTAGTTGATGGAAGCTGATGATGTGTTGTATGCTTAACCTGTGCCTCCATTGGTAAATAATTCATGTATATTCTCCCTCTGGAGAATTCCAAGTGCTTTAATTGGTAGATTTATAAGCTAAATAGTTGATTAAACAGTTAGGTGAGAGTTAAGGTTGAGCTCATTCAGACTGTATGCCCCAGCTGTGGGCTGCTAAGGTTTGGAGGTGCTGAGATAATGATAAGCCAGACCCAGGTTGCTTACAAGGAGCCTTTATTGAGTACTTACAGCACAGAGGCATACCCAATGGTTGGATCAGACAGCTTCTCTGAACCCAGAGCCATGGGTAAAATGGGTTTTATACCATACATGTCAGCAGTGAGGCAGCATGACAGCAGCAAGCGTTAATTAGCGTTCACCTGCAACTTTCCCAGCATAGGCTAACAGTGCTTGTTCAGGAGGAAAGCAATGAGAACTTTCCCAGCACAGACACCTGCAGCTTTAAGGCAAACAAGCCTCACTTCTCAGGCACATCCTAGGCCCTGATGAAATACTAGCCTTCATTAGCATGGAATGTGCTGAGGCCGCGCTGTCGACCTTTGAGTCATCTCACATGCTCAGACGCCCACTAGCAAGGAAATTGCACTTATAATGAACCTAGGCCAAGCATTATGGATCTCTAGGCCCCTCTAAAGCTACAGGTGACTTGTTTACAGGCCAGTGGCCAATACACAGACCTAACACCAAACCATATTTTTGATGCTACATGGACGAGTCTTGCCACATGTTTGTGTGCTTTCTCTTCCTTTTACACATGCCTCCCTGTCCTGATTTGAGGCAAACCATAGTTTGCTATTTTGTCTGAATGATCAAACTATGGTTTGTACCTGTCCACAAGCCAGGGTCATATGTTTGTCGGTCTAGTATAATGCAGCCTCCTGCAACCTGGTGCCCTCCAGATATTTTGGACTGCAATGCCCATCACTCTCAGCCAGCATGGTCAGTGGTCAGGAATCCTGGGAGTTGTAGTCAAAACATCTGGAGGGCACCAGGTTGGGGAAAGCTGGTATAGCAGACAAAGTTTTTGACAAGCACTCATAGTCAACAAAAGGGTGGGAAAAGCAGTACTGGGGTACAATCTCAAAAACAATAGAATGATCTCAGTACGAATCCAAGGCAAACCATTCAACATCACAGTAATTCAAGTCTATGGCCCAACCACTGAGGCTGAAGAAGCTGAGGTTGATCGGTTCTATGAAGACCTACAACACCTTCTAGAACTAACACCAAAAAAAAGATGTCCTCTTCATCATAGGGGATTGGAATGCTAAAGTAGGAAGTCAAGAACACCGGGATAACAGGCAAGCATGGCCTTGGTGTACAAAATGAAGCCGGACAAAGGCTAATAGAGTTTTGCCAAGAGAACACGCTGATCATAGCAAACGCTCTTTTCCAACAGCACAAGAGGCAACTCTACACATGGACATCACCAGATGGTCAATACTGAAATCAGATTGATTATGTCCTTTGCAGCCAAAGATGGAGAAGCTCCATACAGTCAGTAAAAACAAGACCTGGAGCTGACTGTGGCTCAGATATGAGCTGCTTCTTGCAAAATTTCAGCTTAAATTGAAGAACGTAGGGAAAGCCACTAAACCATTCAGGTATGACCTCAATCATATCCCTTATGAATATACAGTGGAGGTGACAAATAGATTGAAGGGATTAGACCTGATAGACAGAGTGCCTGAGGAACTATGGACGGAGGTCCGTAACATTGTTCAGGAGGCAGCAACTAAATCCATCCCAAAGAAAAGAAATGCAAGAAAGCAAAGGGGCTGTCTGATGAGGCTTTACAAGTAGCTGAGGAAAGAAGGGAAGAGAAAAGCAAGGGAGAAAGAGGAAGATATATCCAACTGAATGCAGAGTTCCAGAGAATAGCAAGGAGAGGCGAGAAGGCCTTCTTAAATGAACAATGCAAAGAAATCGAGGAAAACAACAGAATGGGAAAGACTAGAGATCTCTTCAAGAAAAGTCGGAGCTATCAAGGGAACGTTTTGTGCAAAGATGGGCATGATAAAGGACAAAGAAGGCAGTGACCTAACAGAAGCAGATGAGATTAAGAAGTGGCGGAAAGAAGAACTATACAAGAAAGATCTGAATCTCCCTGATAGCACGATAGTGCGGTCACTGAACTTGAGCCGGACATCCTAGAGAGTGAAGTCAAGTGAGCCTTAGGAAGCATTAGTAACAACAAAGCTAGCGGAGATGACAGTATTCCAGCTGAGCTATTTAAAATCCTAAAAGATGATGCTGTTCAAGTGCTGCACTCAATATGCCAACAAATTTGGAACACTCAACAATGGCCACAAGACTGGAAAAGGTCAGTTTACATTACAATTCCAAAGAAGGGCAGTGCCAAAGAGTGTTCAAACTACCATACAATGGCGCTCATTTCACATGCTAGCAAGGTTATGCTCAAAATCCTACAAGGTAGGCTTCAGCAGCATGTGAACCGAGAACTACCGGAAGTACAAGCTGGGTTTCGAAGAGGCAGAGGAACTAGAGATCAAATCACCAAAATTTGCTGGATCATGGAGAAAGCAAGAGAATTCCAGAAAAACGTCTATTTCTGCTTCATTGACTATGCTAAAGCCTTTGATTGTGTGGATCACAACAAACTCTGGCAAATTCTTAAAGAGATGGGAGTACCAGACCACCTTACCTGTCTCCTGAGAAAACTGTACGAGGGACAAGAAGGAAACGTAACAACCAGACATGGAACAACCGATTGGTTCAAAATTGGGAAAGGAGTACGACAAGGCTTTATATTGTTGCCCTGCTTATTTAACTTATGTGCAGAGTACATCATGAGAAACGCCGAGTTGGATGAATCACGGGTCGGAATTAAGATTGCCGGGAGAATTATCAACAACCTCAGATACGCAGACGATACCACCCTCATGGCAGAAAGCGAAGAGGATCTCAAGAGCCTCTTGTTGAGGGTGAAAGAGGAGAGTTCAAAAGCTGGTTTGAAACGCAACATTAAAAAAACTAAGATCATGGCATCTGGCCCCATCACTTCCTGGTATATAGAAGGGGAAGCAGTGACAGATTTTATTTTCTTGGGCTCCAAGATCACAGCAGACGGTGACTGTAGCCATGAAATTAAAAGACGCTTGCTCCTTGGGAGGAAAGCTATGGCCAACCTAGACAGCATAGTAAGAAGCAGAGACATCATCTTGCCTACAAAGATTCGTCTAATCAAAGCTATGTTTTTCCCAGTAGCAGTGTATGGCTGTGAGAGCTGGACTATAAGGAAGGCCGAGCGCCGAAGAATTGATGCCTTCGAACTGTGGTGCTGGAGAAGACTCTTATGAGTCCCCTGGACTGCAAGGAGGTCAAATTAGTCAATCCTAAAGGAAATCAACCCTGACTGCTCATTGGAAGGACAGATACTGACACTGAAGCTCAAATATTTTGGCCACCTAATGCGAAGAGAAAACTCCCTGGAAAAGACCCAGATGCTGGGAAAGATTGAAGGCAAAAAGAGAAGGGGACAGCAGAGGATGAGATAGCTAGATAGCATCACCGATGCAATGAATATGGACTTGAGCACACTCCGGGAGAGAGCGGAGGACAGGAAGGCCTGGCGTGCTATGGTCCATGGGGTCACGAAGAGTCGGACACGACTTAGCGACTGAACAACAACAACAACAGGGAGACCTAGATAAAGATTTCTGCACAGTCGTGAAGCTTGCTGGTTGGCCTCAGATCAGTCACACTCTCTCAACTCAACCTACTTCACAGGACTGTTGTGAGAATAAAAGGGGCGTGTGGAGAGAAAAACCATGCATATTGTTCTCAGTTCCTTGGTGGAAGGATGGGATAAAAATGTAATATTAAATTGGATAAAAGATAGATCAATAAACTGTTCAGTTTTTTTTTTTACTTGATAGCATTAGTTTCCACACACTTGTACTCTGGTTCTTGGAACTTTGTCCTTGCTACTCATTAGGAAAATAGTTGCTTAATGTGACTTCCTTTTACTCAGATTTTGAAACTGTGGTTTCACCTCGCTGTGGCTGGCACACAGTATCATTGGGTCTTATCACATGACCAAGCAGTAGGCCATGAGTGACTTGAGGAAAAAAATTAGGCTGTTCTTGTTCCACCCAGAGGGCTTAAAGAAAGGTGGATGCTGTTCTGATGAATGTTCCTTCACGCCTGTGCTGTCGCATTCCGTTTTTCACATTCCTGGTATCCTCTGCAGCCTGCTCCAGTTCTCTCCAGAATGTAACCCCTAGTGCCACAGCAATGTCTCCATCTATAGCGAATTGTCACATAAAATGCTGGCCTCTGCTTGCATAATTCATCTCCCGTCGGGTCAGCCCTGAGTAACAGGATCGGGGGGGGGGGGGGCTCTTCTGTACCAGCTGTTGGCTTGAAGGATTGTATTGTTCCCTGAGGCCTCTTCCATATGTTACTTGGGGGCTTATGTTACATCGGGGAACCTTGGGCCTCTGTGCAGTTGCCACCTCTCCTTGCTGGTAGAGTTCCAGGGCCTTGAACAACTCTATGGCAGGCAAACATTCACTAGCTCTTCCTGGTACAGAGAGACTGTGGTTCCATAGTCCTGAGCGGTATCTAGGTTTATTAGACAGAATAGGAAAAAGAAAAGCTTCCCCTGTTGAATTTCTAGTGTGGCAGGTGGAGGAACAGACAAATGGTGGTGCTCTTGAAACAACCATGTCATTGCTCCAGGGCTGGCAGCTGATCAGTAATCTAGGAAAGCTGTTCTGATTTGTGTGTCTTAGACAAATGGTAGCCCCATTGCCTTAATCAAGTAATAAAATTATGCTGGGCGATGCATTTTTAACAAATATCTTCTGGTTTCTTCTTGGCTTCCATGATGTGCACGTGGTGTGCACAAAGTTAAAAGGCCAATGGCTCCATTTTGATGATCTTTGGAATTGAGAACGAGTCTTTGAACTTGAGCACACTCCGGGAGAGAGCGCAGGACAGGAAGGCCTGGCGTGCTATGGTCCATGGGGTCACGAAGAGTCGGACACGACTGAACGACTGAACAACAACAACTTTGCGCTTGAGGGCACTAGTTTCCAAGCAAATGCTTGACTCAGTAGGCTTCAGCATAAAAGGCTGAGGGAGTGAGTCGTGAGGAGTTGTGTAGCAAAGGCAAGGAAAATAGAGAGAGAAAGGGACTGAGGGACCCACCCAGTGTGCCTTGACCTTGGGTGGACATGATAAAGTTCAGCAAAATCCTCAAACTACAGGGCATTCTGTGGACTTCTTTAGCATCAGGCATTTTCACTGGGTTTTCAAGGCCTAGTTCTCATGCAGGTGGTAAACCTGATATGATTGAATGATGCTGCAAACAGACAACAACAACCTTGCATATAAAGAACCAAGGGCCTGTAGGAAGGCTTCTAGTCTATCTTTTTCCCTGACGTGATGGGTTTTTGTCTTCAGGTACTGCTTGGTATGGAGAAGTGTTTTAATGATGTGAGCCTCCATCTGCATCCTGAAGTGGGTACAGCCCAGACACAGACTGTAATTTTTGGATCAGGAGACCTGGATTCAAATACCCACAAAAGCACACTTCAATAGAATTGGGCCAGTCGTCATTGCTTGTTTACCTCACAAGGTTGTTGTCAGGTTAAAATGGGAAAATCCCATATAACTTGATTTTCTTCTTACCTTCAAAATAAAGGTGTTTGGACAGAATACAGTATGTTGTCTGAAAGAGACTGGTGCTGCTCAAAATGCTTGTGGCGACTGCCTGAATGCAGTGTAATTTCATTGGCTGTATCTGTTCTGAGATGAAAAATTATCTCCTGGCCTGGGGAGGAAATAGTGTGCTCATTGCAAGACGCTTTCTGTAGCAGGATGGATGGATGCGCAGAGCTTGGTGTGTTGGCATCAACATCTTACAAATGTTGTGTCACTACGCAGGGCGTAAAACTTCTTGACACAGTCATCTACTCCAGTGGCTTTAATCCATTGCCTCCCACGGAGTATGTAGTGTTATTATCAAATGCTCTACCACAAGCCACAAGTAAAAAAATAGGACATAAAAACAGCACCCCAGACAATGCAGCTTTATTTTGATATATAGATATATTTATGATATAGGGTCGGTGAAGCAGCAGTTATTGCCCTCACATAGTACCTAAGGCCAGCTGAGTTATTTTGGCACCTGACCGCCCCCACCCCCAAAGCACTTCTCTTCTCTGGCAGGAAAAATGCAACACTAATAAATTAAGGACGCAATCCTGTGGCTGCTAAACAGCGGCTAGACGGCTCTAGGATTGGTCGGTTCCTGGAGAACCGCCTCCCCACCCCTTCCTCTGCCACCTCGTAGGCGGTGCAGGTGGTCCCTGGGCTTGTAATAGCAGCATGGAGTGGGGCAAAGGGGCGTTCCTACGGGCAGGGAGTACGGAAGTGCCAGTACGACGCGTCCTATGTGTCATCCGGCCTCCTCACTCCGTGCTCCAACGTCCTGTGGCTAGACAGCTGAAATCGGCTGTCTAGCTGTGAATGCAGGGTGACTGGAGTATGGAGGAAAGGATCCCCTCTGCACTCCTCCCACCGTGCATTGGATAGGCAGTCCAGCTGCCTCTCCACATACGATTGCTCCCTAAATAACTAAGCATTTACTGCCATCTTGTGGCACCACAATCAGCTGCCTGAGGCAGCTGCCTTACTCTACCTAGTGATAGGGCCAGCCTGGTTATGATATATGTGTACAACACAGAGATCTCAGGCATGCATTTAATGGCCCAGTTTGCACCTAATGAACCCACATTTTTTAAAAAATTGTGGGTTGTTGTGTATGCAGCAGTATGCTGGTGTATGCTGTCTTTTTGCTCCCACTGGCTAAACAAACCACAGATCTTTTGTTTGTGGTTTGGTTAGTGTTATGTGCGAACCAGGAACTGGCTTTTCTCTTCCCACACAAGCCAGAGAAATAAACCATGGCTTGTTCTTGGATTATTTTTCTGGCATGTTGGGAGAGAGGCAAGCTGGAATTCCTGTTTCACACATAGCACTCTTGGTGTCAGGAGAGCCCTACCAGCCTCTTTCAGTAGACTCGAATAGCCAACTCAAGACACAGATGAAAGGATTCTTTTCTTTAATCCTTTTACAACTTAATGACTCTTTCAGATGCTAATCACCAGCGACTAAGCAAGGAACAGCAGAGTAGCCTATGCTCCGAGTAGGCAGTTGATCCCCGTTTGAAGGAGAGTCACTTGAAGACCCTGAACTTATGGGCTAGGGAGAGATCCTCCCTCTTTCCCTTGGGTCCATGGGAGGCGGCCGTTGCTTGCATGCCAAACGGGTGCTACGCCTCCTTTCCACACCCTCCATCGCTCGTCGCTCCCTGCGTCGAGCGTCTAGCGAGCCCCATTCCCGCACTTTCTCACTGCTAGGATCACTATCTCAGGAATGCCGGCAGGAGGAATCTCTGCCAGCTGCTGTGCCTGTGAGGGATGAGCTGGCTCCTCTCCCATGGATTGCTGATCCTCCTCAGAATCAGAACTGCTCTGGGGTTCTATCGGCTCGGTTTCCACCCTGACACTTAGTTAGTGTTATGTGATCACCACCCACAAGGCTGAATAGCTGATGTGGAAGCAAGGGATCGCCCCACCTCTCCAATTCAATCTATGCCAGGAGTCCCCAGCCTTTTTGGACCCATGGGCACATTTGGGAATTTGAGAAACTGCTGTGGGCAGCACTACAGAATGGCTCCCACATAATGGCTGCCCTGGGGCCTGGCTAGTCAAAAGACAAGTAATTCACTCAAGAAACCGAGTACAAGCAGAGGAAGGGTCTGAACACCAAAGCCAATCCACATATTTGACTTCACAGAAACACAACAAGATACCAATTTAAGTTTGCAATCTATGCATGATTGCAAGGAACTCAGTGGGCCTGCAACTCCCATCAGCCCTATCCAGCATTGCCAGTGGTGAGAGATCATGGGAATTGTAGGCCAAAATATCTGGAGGGCCCCAGGTTGCCCACCCTGGCCCTAGATAAAATGTTGGCACACTGTTTTCTTTAACGGTGCATATATATTGCCCATGAAAATGGTACCAAGTATTCCTAGAACTTGCATTGGAGACAACAGAATTTTTGTGAACCACCTTGGTTTGTTCCAGAAAGACAGTATAGAAATGCAATAAACAAAACAATCAAACTGATCCGCTACTGCCCATCTTAATTTTCTCATCCAGCTATAACGTCTCTCTCTCTTTCCCCCAACCCCTTTTCTCTGAAGTTATCATACAGAGAGATCAGACCACAATGGAGAATGCAATTGCCGGCCTGCGCTGTGGTGACTTTGAGCTCTCCGACATTTTTTATTTCTGCAAAAAAGGGTTCGAAGAGATTGTAGAAGATGAGGTCACCCAAAGGTTCACCTCGGAGGAGCTAGTCTCCTGGAATCTCCTCACCAGGACCAATGTTAACTTTCAGTACATCAGTTTACGACTGACTATAGTGTGGGTTATTGGAGTCTTTGTGCGCTATTGCTTTTTGCTGCCTCTTCGGTAAGTTTAGTGTTTGTTCTCTCTCTCTCTCTCTCTCTCTCACTCACACTCACACTCACACTCACTCACTCACTCACTCACATGAGGCTGTCTTACACAAGTTGGACCATTGGTCTGTCTACCTCAATATTGTCTATCTTGCCTGGCAGTGGATCAGCAGTGTTTCAGACAGGAGATCAAGTAGGAGATGTCCTACTTGTGGGTTTCCCACAGGCAGCTGGTTGGCTACTGTATGAACAGAATGCTGGACTAGATGGACCTTGGTCTGATCCTGCATGGCTCCTCTTATGTTCTTATGGGTTTGGTCTCATTTCCCCATTCTTCTTCCTCTAGCCCAGGGTTGAGCAGCTTGTGTCCTCCAGGTGTTTTGGCCTACAACTCCAGTCATCTCTACCCAGCATAGCCAATGATGACGCATGATGGAGGCCCCACATCCCCTGTGCCTGATCTAGGGGAAGTAAACAATGCATCTGTATCGTGCTTACAATGTAATTTCTAAACCTTTATCATGACTAGAGGTGTTGACTTGAGGATGCTGAGGCTTTAAACTTAACTTTCCAGAATTCTGCAGGATAGGCATAAGGTATCCAACAGATGGGTCAATTTGGGTGTAGACCACCTTTTCATTAAATCAGTGGCAAAACTCCCATTGATTTGGATGGAACTAGGCCAACTTCAGGATTTGGGGGCTTCCTAGTAAAGAACCACTGTGTACCATTTTAACTTGTGAGGGCCAAGGGTGCACAAGCTGAAAGAACACCCTAGAGTCCTCTGCTTAGCTTGCTCATGAAAGCAAGCTAAGCTGCATGCCAAATAATAATTACGCTGAAGGTTTATACTCAAATTTGGCATTGGCTTCTTTTAAAAGAGGGCAGTAAGAAGCCTAGTTAAGACTAAAGGTATGGCAAAGAACGTCTTTATTTCACGTTGTCGCCCATGACATTCTCGGTGGGCCTTTTGTTGGCTTCTAGGAGCTGGCATTGCTACCTTCTGAAGTTGAGCATGAGCTGCATAGTACTCTTGGAGTCTGATATTGGTGCATCTGACAAGCTAGATTTAACTACATATGGGCCAGGGCTTGGTCCAGAGCTACACGATGCAGCATCCTTGCTGAAGCTAAGCAGGTCTGGGTCTGGTCAATGCCTGGATTTATTTATTTATTATTAAATTTATTAATCGCCCATCTGGCTGGTCACCCAGCCACTCTGGGCGATGTACAACATACAATAAAACAGTTTAAAACAATAAAATTCTACAATAAAAACATTTCCTAATATACCCTAACCCACCCCAAATGCCTGCCTGAACAACCACGTTTTTAATGCACGACAGAAGCTCATTAAAGAGGGGGCATGATGGAGTTCCCTAGGGAGGGAGTTCCACAGAGTGGGGGCCACCACAGAAAAGGCCCTCTCCCTTGTCCCCACCAGTCTAGCTGTCCTGGCTGATGGGACAGAGAGAAGGCCATCCGAGGCTGATCTTGTTAAGCGGCCTGTCTGGTGCTGCTGGAGGCGCTCCTTAAGATAGGCTGGGCCGCAACCATATAGGGTTTTAAAGGTCAAAACCAACACCTTGAATTTGGCCCGGAAAACAACTGGTAACCAGTGCAACTCCTTCAGCACTGGAGTGATGTGATCTCGCTGGCGGCTGCCTTTAAACAGGCGAGCCACCGCATTCTGTGCCAGCTGCAGTTTCCGAACCGTCTTCAAGGGTAACCCCACGTAGAGCGCATTACAGTAGTCTAAACGAGAGGAGACCAGGGCATGTACTACTGATGGGAGCAGATGGTCGGGAAGGAAGGGGCGCAGCCGCCGTATCAGATGGAGTTGATACAGCGCTGTCCGGCTCACAGCTGACACCTGAGCCTCCATGGACAGCTGGGAGTCCAAAATGACCCCCAGGCTGCAGACCTGTTCTTTCAAGGGTAACCGTACCCCATTCAACACCAGGTCAACATCCCCCAGCCTCCTCTTGTCTCCCACCAAAAGTACCTCGGTCTTGTCAGGGTTCAGCTTCAGCTTATTCCTCCCCATCCAGCCACTCACCATCTCCAGACATTTGGACAGGGATTCTACGGCCAACCTTGGTGAAGATTTGAACGAGAGGTAGAAATGCGTGTCATCCGCATATTGATGACACTGCACCCCAAACCTCCTGATGATAGCCTCCAGCGGCTTCACATGGATGTTAAATAGCATCAGGAAGAGAATGGAACCCTGTGGCACCCCACAAGTAAGTGGCCACGGGTCCGTAACCTCCTCTCCCAGTGCTACCCTCTGGTACCTGCCAGAGAGGAAGGACTGGAACCACCGCAATACAGTGTCCCCAATGCCCAACCCCTCCAGGCGGTCCAGGAGGATACCGTGGTCAACGGTATCAAAAGCCGCTGAGAGGTCGAGGAGAACAAGGAAGGAGCATTCACCCCTATCCAGAGCCCTCCTCATATCATCTACCAAGGCGACCAAGGCCGTTTCTGTCCCATGCCCAGGCCTGAAGCCCAACTGAAATGGGTCTAGATAATCAGTTTCTTCCAAGTGTGCCTTCAACTGCACTGCCACCACCTGCTCAATCACCTTGCCCCAAAATGGCAGATTTGAGACTGGGCGAAAGTTGTTCAGAACTTGAGGATCCAAGGAGGGCTTCTTTCAGAGCGGTCTTATCACTGCCTCCTTGAGGGCTGATGGCATCACTCCCTCCTCAAGGGAGGTGTTCACCGCCTTGATCCCCTCACCCAGTCTCTCTCTGCAGCCCATAATGAGCCAAGATGGGCAAGGATGGTTGGCCGTACAGATGAAAGCACCTTGTCCACTTCATCAGGAGGAAGAAGCTGGAACCGATCCCACAAAACCGGTTTGCCACAGGCCGCCTCTTGCTCACTAACTGTATCCACAGCATGCAGAGTAACACACCTAATCTGATCAATTTTATCTGCAAAGTGCCTTGCCAAGACCTCACAGGAGGCCTTAGAATGCTCCAGTGGTTCCGGAGCCACAGGACTGACCAGGCTCCGGACCACTTGGAACAGCCTCCTGGGACAGCACTCTGCAGACGCGATGGAGGCAGCATAATATTCCTTTTTTGCTGCCTTCACCACCACGTGATAGGCTGAAGATACAGCTCTAGCCCGTGTCTGATCGTCTTTGGAGCGAGACATCCGCCACTGGCGCTCTAGCCGTCTCACCTCCTGTTTCAGAGCTCGTAACCGCGGATTGAACCATGGTGCAGTCCGAGCTCTGTTCAGGGGGAGAGGGCGTTTCGGAGCCACCCGATCTAATTCCCCAGTGACTGCGGCATTCCAGCCACCCACCAGGGTCTCGACCGAGTGGCTGTTGGTGTGCCCCAGAGAATCCCCAAGCGCGTTCAGGAATCCATTTGGATCCATAAGACGCCTGGGGCGGACCATTTTAATGGGTCCTCCACCCCTGCGGAGGGGTTGTGGAACCGAGAAGTCCAACGTCACCAGATACTGATCTGACCATGACAGGGGGGTGGTGGATATACCCCCGACTTCCAGATCACTCCCCGCTTCTCCAGAAACAAACACAAGGTCTAGTGCATGACCGGCTACATGGATGGGCCCAGTTAGAATATGGTGCAGCTCTCAGGAGGCCATGGTCTCCATGAAGTCCTGAGGTGCTCCTGTGAGGATGGCCTCCGAATGTACGTTGAAGTCTCCCAACACCAATAAGTTAGGGGACTGTACACGCACATCAGAGACCACCTCAAGCACCTCGGCCAGGGAGTCAGTCATGCAGCGGGGTGGATGGGAGACTTCCCCAGGACCCCTATGTATTTCACTTTGAGTTCCATCATGCAAGAAAGGCAACATATGAATATAATAAATAAATACGTATTAACTCTGTAATGATCGGGAGGCCCCAAATACTTAACCTTAAGAAGGCCTTTTCTTCTGAACAAACTTGCTGGACAAGGTCTCCTCTTGCAAAATATTTAAACATAAGCATAAGGGTGCTACTGAACTCAAGTTCTCCTTGTGGGTTTCCCGTGGACAGCTGGTTGGCTGCTGTGTGAACAGGTCTGATCCAGCAGGGCTCTTCTTGTGTTCCTATGCTCCATGTAGGGTTTGCCAGTCTCAAATGGATAATACATTTTGGACTCTCCCTTTTATCTTTCAGGGCTACCTTGGCGGCCATTGGGATACTTTCTATGATTGTGGGCACCACGTTGGTAGGACAACTGCCAAACGGGGAGTAAGTGGCTCTCTTTTGTATTAGTAAAATTTCCTCCAGCAAAATAAGAGATTACAAAGCACCATACGTTTTGACTCAATCTTAGGTGGACCTCTTCCGTCAGTGAGGGTATTGTTCCAAGTGTGCAAACCATGTCACTTCATAGAATTATTAGAATACGATGTTGACAGTGAATGCTAGCAACTGGCCAAAAAATAGTATGATTTTGTAAGTTCAATCTGAAAAGGAATGTGGAAAATTGAATTGAGGCAGAAGAAGAGCTGAAGCAATTGAGAAAGGGATTAGGAAGAGGTATTGTTTAACCATTATTAGTCATTGCACAAAGCAGAATATGGAACTCCTTAGGGTCAACATAACAAGCGAAAACTGTTCCTAGACCGTAGTATTTCATACAACTGGGGGAGGAATGAGAAATTCACAAAATAAATAATGCTCCGCCATATCAAAAAATCCCTGTGCCTAGAAACCTAGATGTTAAGGAGAAGTATTCTAGCCTTGTCCTGACATACAAGTTTTCTGTGCATAGAATTTTTTTCTCCCTATGGAGGGATCATTCAGTTGCCCAATCCCCACCTGCAGTCTGAAGACGCAGAGCTGCGAAGCCGTTCCACCATGTAATGACTGTTTTGCTTCTGCTTTGCTTTGTCTAGACCAGGCGTGAGCAAATTCGGGAAGTCTGGAGGCCGTTTTCACCCCTGTGGCACCCAAAAATAAAGTGCCCAAAGGGTCAAAATTAGCTTGTTTTCAAGCTAATCATGACCCTTTGGTGCTCCATAGTAGCTATGGAGAATTAAAAGGGTCAAAAAGGCTTCAAAAGGTCAGTTTGGATGCCATTTTGTGTCTGTGCATGCATATATACACATACAATTTTGGGGTGTAGTAGTGAGGGACCACACATTTCCTGCCTCTGGTCTAGACCATGAAGGACAAACTGGAAGTGGCACACCTGAGTGTGATGTGTGGCCATGGATAAGAGACAGACACAGAATGAGAGACAGACACACAGGGTGAAGGGTGGATTCTTCCTTTTTTTTTTTTTTTGCAGTTGTAGAAACTGCAAGCCTTCAGCTGTTGGTTGAGCAGGGCCAAGCCTTCATTGCCTGTACATTTGATGGCCCTTTAGAGCCAGAGAGATGCTCAGAATAATGTGACTGATGCACAGCCTTGCACAGATTTAGACTGGAAAACTTGTTCCCACCCATCATCAATCTGGGTAGAAAATCATTTGGACCAGAGTCCCATTCCAAACAGCACCTAAACACGTGTGTCTATGTATAGCATATATCTCCAGCAACTTGATAAGTAGATTGTGAAATGGTACATTAAAGTAACTTCTGTATCTCTCGTTACTACAAGAGACTCTTGCTTATAGCCAATACATTTGTTAGTCTGTTGTGGCAAAAACCAGTCTTCTGGCACTTTCAAGACCAACACAGCTACTCTTCTAGAATGCCTAAATTAATACAAATTATTAGACATACATTTAAGTGTTCATGTAATTATCACGGTCTGTATTTTTTTGAATTTCGTTTCTCTTTCGCTCTATGCCCATGCCAATCCAGGATAACACTTCATATGTCTGATGGAGAAGACTAATGCGTGAAAATTTATGCCATAATAAATGTGTTAGTCTTTTAACGTGCTGGAAGACTCTGTTTTTAAATTTCAGTCTGTGGCTGTTTACCTTAATATTGGATGTCTAATTTATGCAAGAGTGTGATAATAAGTTGCTTATGGGTGTTCAGTTGCTGAGTTACAGGAGGGCATGGGAATTAGGGCAGTAGTGATCACGCTTGCAAGATCTACTGTGTATCTTACTAAAACCCTGACATCGAGCAGCTGGAACCAGGTGCCAAATGGTGGATCAGACATCTGGACATACGCTTAGAATTGAGGAACAGAGTGCTTCTGAGCACATGCTCAGCCTAGGAATTTGGTTCTGGTGCTGATCACAATCTCCCAGCCCCCCACTTTCCTGATTTTCCCTGAAGGGTTCTTTTTCAGCAACCTACTTTAGTGGGAAATAACTTTTTAGTTGTTTCTACTGATAAACCACTAGCAGTGGGAAACTTGCTGATCTGTTGGAAATCACTCAGATCTGTTGGTTGATTCTGATCCATCTTCTGCCCATCCCTGAAGCCTTTGGTTGTGCCAAAGGCTTCTTGGAAAAAAGGGGTTTTTTAAGGAGGGGTTTGAAGGAAGTGAGAGGTGGCATCACATAGGTGTTCAGGGAGGCAGTTCCAAGCATAAGGGGCAGCAAGGGGGAAAGGACAAAGTCTTTTGAGGGGGCAGGAGTCCTGTGAAGGGGGGTGGAGCTGGAGGAGCAAAGTTCACAAGCAGGGATGTATCAGGATATAAAAGTGGAGAGAGAAGGAGAGAGAAGGGGAGGCCAAGGTCATGGTGGGACAAGTAGGTTAGGCTGCATCCAGTAGCAGACAGGAAGCCAGTGGAAAGATTCCATGACATGCTAGTTCATCCTTGCAGCATACAAAATGTGAAAGTTCGTGTTTTACACAGAACAGCATACAAAAATGGCATCCTTGACCTGCAGTCTGAAGTGGGCTGTCACATGATCAGAGCAACAAGAAGTATTGAAAGATTTTGGCTAGTGCTGTGCCAAAAATTTCTCCCACATTTTGACCATTCTCATTCAATTTGATAGAAGAGAAATTGCTTTTGAAAAGAAATTCAATACTGAAGACATTTCAGAGAAATTCTCATGGGTTGGGCTTGGGTTTCCTGGGCTTAAACCTTACTTAGGAGGTGGCTGAGGAGTGAACACAAGTGTCCTGTCTTTCAGTGTACAATCCTCACTTTGGCAGCCTGTAGCCTCCTCAGCCCCCTATGCTTCAATTGAAGCCCAGTGGAAGGCATCATGAGCTAATTCCTCCCTTAGGGCTTTTTCAGATCCAGAAGTGCAGGCAGCCTGGGAGGCTGGCTGTGATTAGGTAAGCTCAAAAACACCACCAAAAGAAATTCAACATAAATGACAGGCTGTCCTGAGAATGAGGCAGAACAATGGAAGCCCCTTTCATGGGGGAAGAAAACTTGGAGGAAAGATTTTGGCAAAGCATCCCACCTCATCCCTGGAGCTGGACACCCCCCCCCCCGCCCACACACGCACGCACACACGCACACGTGCATGCACATACACACACACACACACCTCTGCATTGTGGTGGATGCAAAATGGGGGTCAGCCTGCCAACACAGTTGATGCTATTGCGGCACAAACCCTCCCCAAACCCCTTACCAAAAAAAGAAAGAAGCTGTGCTACAAGCCCTGCCAATGGGGAACCTTACCTCTGAGAAACTGTTGAGAATTTCTCCTTCCCCTGGAGGAATTTGGTGAAATTATCTCCCAAATTTCTCTGCCCACAAATAAGGTGGAGAATTTTGAGCGGCCATCTGTGCACAGCTCTAATTTTGTCACCAGAGTGCTGGATAGATGTGAGGGGGCCAAGGTGAGATAATGGGAGACCAGGAAAGAGCAGATTGCAGGAGTCTGGGTGAGAGATGATCAGGGCTTGGACCAGAGTTTTTGCTGAGGAACCAGAGAGGAAGAGCTGTATTTTTGCAATGTTGTCTGTGGACTAAATACAGGGGACGAAGGAGATACAGGAGTTAAAGATAAAAGCCAAGGCTACATTCCAGTTCAACAGGGTGGATGGTAACATAATAAATGGATAAGGAAAGCATTTGTGGGGAGTGCTTGGGAGGAAAGATAAGAAGTTCTGTCTTGGGCACAGTGAGTTTGAGACAATGCTGAAGCATCAAAGCAGAATGTCAGAGGCAATTGGAGGTGGGGGCTGGGGGTGATTTTTATGAGGGCAGTTTCAGTGGCCCTTTTTTGGGGTCATGTAATATAGACAGAGCGGCTTCAGCTTATTTCAAAAAAAGAAAGAAAAATCATGCTGGCTCTCCCACCCATTAAGATGATCGAGTTTGTTGTGTTAAAACAATTGCTGCTGTAATTCTGGGATCCTGGGGAATGGCCGTATGTGCCGTTCTGGCCAATTTCCAGACCTGTTCTCATACCTGGATGTTCCTGCCTTGTAGAACCAAAGACTGGCTGAGTGATCTTGTCCATCTCACATGCTCCCGGATCCTGGTCAGAGCGCTTTCTGGCAACATTTACTACCATAATAAGTGAGTGACATCCTACATCAGTACTGTAGCTAGATCAGCTGTCTTATTATGGTGCAGCGTTGTGTAGGTAGGAGCAAAGATTTATTTATTTTATTTCTGGCATTTATATACCACCGAATATCACAAAAATCTCTTGGCGGACTTAAGCCTGGGCTACACGTCATGCAGAATGAATTGTACCAACTGCAAGTGGGGGACCCCATCTTCTCAACGTTCCTTGCATACAAATCTCCCTGCAAGTAGAAAAGTGAACACAGCAGAGTGTGCTGAGCTTCGGCATTTCTCCCTGATGTGATAGCTGTTGCTTGTTACTGAAAGCGAGAGAGTGTGTGTGTGTGTGTGCGTGCGCGTGCGCGCACGCATGTATTTGTGTTTAATGTGGGGTGCACTAAAAAATGGCATTCTTCATCTGTAGACTGAAGTACAGTCTAGTCTATCACCTCAGGGTTCTACCACCTCATTCTCCATGCTGTATATACCAGGCCTTAAGGCCTATGCCTCTATCCACTAGCAACAACAAGAGAATTGCTGTGCACCTTATGGAATTGACTGCTAGAATGTGTAATGATGGTCACAACCTTCTGGCTTATTTGCTCCGATGTGAACCTTCCCGAACATCAAGATCCTCTCCTGAGGAACTTCTTTAGGTCCAACTGCCTTTGGAGGTGAGCTGGGTGGTGACCTGAAGGTAAGGCCTTGTCGGTGGTGGCACCTCGGCTTTGAAATGCTGACTGATACCTTTTTGGTACCAGGTGAGACCTTTTTTAAAAAAAAAAAAATTCCCAGGCCTTTTTAGCTATTTTCATAGTTTAATCCCTGTTCTGGCTCTGGTTTTTATCTTGTTTAAGCATCTGTTTTGTTTTGATTTTTATCTGGCTTTTCATTATTGCTTTTACTGTCAGCTGCTCTGGAAACCCTTTGGAGTTGAAAAGCAGGGATAAAGTGTTCTAAATGAACAAAAATAAAAAGGCCCTATCAGCAACAGCTATTAGTCATGATAACTAAATAGAACATCCCTGCTAGACATCTGTCACCACTGCACCTTGCTTGAGCTTCCACAGACATCTGGAAACGGATTGCTTGTCAAGAAGACTTTGATCTGATCCAGCAGGAACAATTCTGATTTTCATTAGGAGTGGTTCAGGGGCAAAGTGCCCCAGTGCCCTGCATCGTTCTCTGCCTATCCTTAGGATTTGCAGAATACACTGATATGACCAGAACAAGCAAATATGAGCAATGTGGCTTACTGGGCAAAGCTTGCAGATGCTACAGGATTGAGCTTATCCTTGGGTAGAATTAGGGTTATTTTTCACCATTTCCTCAAAGCCTTAAGGGTACGTCTTGTACATCTCTTATCCTTGGAAGGCACAAGAAAATAATAGAGGTGAAAAGAGGTTCATAGGCACTAGCCCTGAATTTCTAGCTGTCCAAGCAACCTAGTCCTTGATTTTTCAGCCCTGTAATATTAGGGATGTTCCAGTCACATTAATTTCTGCTTCAGTTTATCTATTACTCTGTAGCATTCCTGTGTGTATTACTGTCCCCACCTATCCACCACACAGGTGACTCTCGTATGAAGCAAGCACTTCATGGCGATACCTCATCACGAGAGTCGATCTTACTACTTGAGTGGGTGGGACTTCACATAACCTGGGTATTTCCATGATTGGGGAGCGCCCACTTCATTTGTGAATTTGCCTGCACGGTGGATGTTGTGGGTAGGTGGGTGGGTGTCGCCCACTCCTCACCACTGTGAAGGGGAGTACCATAGTACCCAAGGACACAGAAGTCTATTTGTAAAGTTATGGCAAGACGTAAGTTTTTCAACCCATAGGTTATCTAAAGCAGGGTGGCCAGGAAGTAGCTCTCCTGATGTTTTGGACTTCAACTCCCAGCATTCCTGACTATTGGCTATGCTGGCACGGGCTTCTGGAAGCTGAAGTCCCAAACATCTGGAGATGTACCTTCTGCCCAACCCGATCTAAAGGAGTACTGCCATCCACCTATCAGAGGCTCCCACCAGTAAGACTGGTTAGGTTGGTAAGCGCATGATACGGGGCCCTCTAGTGCTGGAATTCCCTTCTGATTGACTTTATGCCTCGCTCCTTCAGTGCAGGTGTTCATGCAAGGCTTGAAGGCCTATAACCTCACAGCTGCCTTTATCTAGGACTGTAGATATGATAGGCCAGAGCAGCCCACTTTATTAGTATACTCCTTTCTGATGTGCTCCCATATCAATTGTATCTGTATCATTTCTTTGTATGTCGTTTTGCAAGGGTGTAGCTTGGAAAAGTGTTGAAATAAATGGCGAAGCTTCCGTAAGTGATCTCAATAGAGCTCGTGAGGTTGTCTCCATGATAGCACATACTTTGTGGAGTGTGGAGGTGTACTGGATTCTTACTTCTAATTACCTTTCAGAGGCAGATGAGTAATTAGTTATTCACGGCTTGATAATTATACCGGAAGCCAGCTCAGCGTTCAGTGAGCATCTCTGTACATTATATACTTCTCTTCTTATGGTTTGTTTTAATTGTGATTGCTCTAGAAGCGTCTCTGTGTTTTAAAAGCTGCTTTGCTGTTTTAAATGTGGATTGTGGTAGAGAATTGCAGCTTGGAAATGTTAAAAATAACAAATACATTTTAAAAGGTTTTAACTTTTTAAAAACCATACTTGTTACGCTTTTAGGAGTATGTTTCTGTGTGGAATACTAATATGTAGCTTGTTGGGACATCTGGAAATCACAGCACTGTTGATGCACCACAGAATTGTGAGTAACTTGTATTCTGTAATTGCAGGGAAAACAAACCCCGAAAAGGAGGGATTTGTGTTGCAAACCACACATCTCCAATTGATGTTATAATCTTGACGAATGATGGGTGTTATGCAATGGTACGTCAAAGTAGTGTGTGTGTGTGTGTGTGTTTTGTAACTGCAAGAGCCAAGGGTTGCAAAAACACTTAAAAATAAACCCCCAAAGTCATTGTTGACCCTTAGTCGCTTCCTGGTTTCCAGTAACTCGTGAAGAACTCATTGAAGTGAGTTAAGGTTTTCTTGGTGGAAGGCGGCAGTATTGCAACCGAAACTCTTCCCCATGACCTGAGTTCGATCCCAGCGGAAGCTGGGTCCCAGGTAGCTGGCTCAGGTCGACTCAGCCCTCCATCCTTCCGAGGTCGGTAAAATGAGTACCCATCTTGCTGGGGGAAAGGTAGTCATGACTGGGGAAGGCAATGGCAAACCACCCCTCTATAGTCTGCCACGAAAACGCCAGCGCAAGCGGCGTCCCTCTAGGGGTCAGCAATGACCCGGTGCTGGCACAGGAGGAACCGTTCCTTTTCCTTTCTTGGTGGAAACCTCTCGAGAAGTGAAGCACATGCTTAAGTAATGTTGAGGTGGTAGCCGTGCACTAATGGTATAAAAACCTATTAGTGTATGTATTTTATTAATGTTAGGGGCGTCGTACCTCTTTCAGCCCGTGGGCTGAATTCAGTTTTGGAGAAGCTATCCAGTGCTAGGTAGGGCCAAAGATAAAAGGGGCATGCTCAAAAATACAGGCGTATTTTAGCTTAAAACTCTTACTGCCATTTCAACCTTTTAGAATGGGGGAAAAACTGTACGAAACCAGGAAAACCACCAAACAATCAGTGATCCAAGGAAAAGGGGTGGGGCCAGGGGAAGGAGGTGTGGCCATTTGGGAGAACCCTGCAGGGCCGGATTGGGTCCACGGGCAGGTTAGTTTAGCCCACGGGCCTGAGGTTCGAAGCCCCGCACTTATATGCAACCAAAATTAAATATGCAGCTGCATAGAAGTACTTACCTGAATAGTTTGTAGATTTGTTTAGCACAATCAGCATGCCAAGCTCTTCACAGAGTACAAGAAGATGTTAATCTGGTGCTATCGGTTACTAAGCAAATTTATTTAACCCTTTTCGTACCAGATTAACAGAATTTACAGCGGACAGATCCCTGCCCCCTAGCCGCTTACAGTCTAAAATTTGACATGGGAGAAATAGAGGAGGGGGAGGAAAAGGGAGGCTGGGGTAAATGTGTTGGGTTTAATGCTTCCTGGGGGCATTGTATGTAGAGCTTTATTTTACCTGTCCCCTTTCAAAACACAGAAATGATAGTAGTGTTGGCGTGTCTGTCAAATATAATGTCGTGAAACCTCGTGTCATCAAATACATGGCAAAGTTATGTTCTGTGAGGCTTGAATCCTCTGGAGTGAAGGAACAGTCCTTTTACAGCCCAAACGAATGTTAGCTCAGCAGACACATAGTCCCAACCTTGTATTTGCTGATGTAACGGAAAATGCATGTGTTGGTGTGACACCAGGGATGTCTGTCACCAGGAAATTGGTCCTTTTTGGACCAGATGGAGTTCCGCGGTGTGCCTGACTCAGCTTGCATTTGTGAGCCAAGCTGTGGGTTTCCCCTGAACTCTGGGGACGTTTTGCAGGGTTTTTGTGTGTGTAGAGATTTGTGCAAATTGCAGCCGTACTTTGTGCAAAATTCAACTGTAATTTGTGCAAATTAAAAAACACATCAAATCCACTGGCTGACACGACTCACTGCAGACTGAGTCGGGCCTGCTAGGGGAAAACAGGCCGAAGTCTGAGGGTGAGCCAATGACAGCTTGTCGAGCTCCACCCAACAGACGGATTCCTATGACATCCCTATGAGACCCTTAATTGGGGATTCCTCTGAGACCCTTAACTGGGGAGGCTTGGCTAGAGGAAACCTCCCCCCTTATTTCCCCTTCTAGATGCAGTCACTTTCAGTTTGGGAGCTCAGTTGGGGGTAGAGCAAATCCTTGTTAAAAAGGCAGGGGAAATATTTTCAGGGCATAACTGGTCGGTGGGTGGAAGGCTAAGTGCTTCTCTTCTGTCCCCCAGTCCTCCTCTATAAATACCCCTGGCCCCTGTGTTAGCGTCACAAGGGAACTATAGAATTAGGAGCCCTATATTTCCTGCACAAAAATATAATTTGGCCTTGTTTACAGTAGGGTTGGTAACATGGTGCCCGGGAACCAATGTGCCCCTGGACACTTTTTTTAATCCCCTGCCAAGGTGCCCTAATTTTTCCATTTTTAAAAAATTAACACATTTTCTTACTTACAGCTGGGTTTGCTGTGAAATAAGGCTCCTGTTGAAAACTAGATTGAAAGGAGGTATTTAGTCTGTTGGGACTCAGGCCCCACCTTTGCCTTGTACTCATCTTTTGGGCAGGTTACTTGTCCTTGGCAGGGCTCCCCTGGCAGCCATTTTGTTGTGGTGCCCAGGACTGTTCTTCAATTTATCAAATGTGCCACAGCCCCAAAAGGTTGCCTACCCCTGGTTTACAACAAGTGAGACTGTCAAATTCATGAGGCTTCTTTATTTAGTTAAAAGGGAACTATCTTGGAAGGAAGTCATGTTGATTTAATCATGTTGTCTTTTTGTGGGGGGCTTACAGGTTGGCCAGGCTCATGGAGGCCTAATGGGTGTCATTCAAAGGGCCACTGTCAAGGCCTGCCCACACGTCTGGTTTGAACGCTCCGAAATGAAAGATCGCCATCTAGTGACAAAAAGGTAGAATTCCTATTTTCCTTTTTAAAAAAAATACTGTGCTAGCGACAAATTACCATTGCATGTCCTAATGGTAAATTATTTGTACTCTACTGTGTAGAAGGGCTCACCGATTTTTACTTTATCCTGGAAATTCCCATCAGAAAGTCAGTTAAGCTCAGAGAGTGACTGGGCTGGTGATGCCCAGTGAGCATTGTGGCTATGCAGGGCTCTGTTCTCTCTTCTATGTAACCCTGGCGCAGTAGTCACTACAACACCTAAAAATTGTGTTTGTTCTGTCTGTGGATGCACTGCAAGGTGACTCCTTTAGTCCCAAGATGCAAAAAAAGGTTTTTAGTCTGCATTCTTTGTGTGTGACTCTGTGACTGAAGGAGGAAGAAGAAATTGGGGTGGGGCAGGCCTCCCATCCACTGGAGAAGGAAATGGCAACCCACTCCAGTATTCTTGCCAAGAAAACCCCATGGAATGTATCACAAGGCTAAAAGATATGACGCCGGAAGATGAGCCCCTCAGGTCGGAAGGTGTCCAATATACTACTGAGGAAGAGCAGAGGGAATTTCCAAGTAGCGCCACAAAGAGTGAAGCGGCTGGGCCAAAGCCAAAAGGACACTCAGCTGTGAATGTGTCTGGTGGTGAAAAGAAAATCCGATGCTGTAAAGAACAATATTGTTTAGGAACCTGGAATGTAAGATCAATGAATCAAGGTAAGCTGGAGGTGGTCAAACATGACATGGCAAGATTGAACATCGACATCTTGGGAATCAGCGAACTAAAATGGACAGGCATGGGGGAATTTAATTCAGATGACCATTATATCTACTACTGTGGGCAAGAATCCCTTAGAAGAAATGGAGTAGTACTCATAGTCAACAAAAGGGTGGGAAAAGCAGTACTGGGGTACAATCTCAAAAACGATAGAATGATCTCAGTACGAATCCAAGGCAAACCATTCAACATCACAGTAATTCAAGTCTATGCCCCAACCACTGAGGCCGAAGAAGCTGCGGTTGATCAGCTCTATGAAGACCTACAACACCTTCTAGAACTAACACCAAAAAAATATGTCCTTTTCATCATAGGGGATTGGAATGCCAAAGTAGGAAGTCAAGAAATAACCGGGATAACAGGCAAGCATGGCCTTGGAGTACGAAATGAAGCCGGACAAAGGCTAATAGAGTTTTGCCAAGAGAACACGCTGATCATAGCAAACACTCTTTTCCAACAGCACAAGAGGCGACTCTACACATGGACATCACCAGATGGTCAATATCGAAATCAGATTGATTATGTCCTTTGCAGCCAAAGATGGAGAAGCTCCATACAGTCAGTAAAAACAAGACCTGGAGCTGACTGTGGCTCAGATCATGAGCTTCTTGTTGCAAAATTTCGGCTTAAATTGAAGAACGTAGGGAAAACCAATAAACCATTCAGGTATGACCTCAGTCATATCCCTTATGAATATACAGTGGAGGTGATGAATAGATTTAAGGGATTAGACCTGATAGAATGCCTGAGGAACTATGGACAGAGGTCCATAACATTGTTCAGGAGGCAGCAACTAAATCCATCCCAAAGAAAAGAAATGCAAGTCTGATTTCTTGGGCTGTCTGATGAGGCTTTACAAGTAGCTGAGGAAAGAAGGGAAGAGAAAAGCAAGGGAGAAAGAGGAAGATATATCCAACTGAATGCAGAGTTCCAGAGAATAGCAAGGAGAGGCGAGAAGGCCTTCTTAAATGAACAATGCAAAGAAATCGAGGAAAACAATAGAATGGAAAAGACTAAAGATCTTTTCAAGAAAATTGGAGATCTCAAGGGAACGTTTTGTGCAAAGACGGGCATGATAAAGGACAAAGAAGGCAGGGACCTAACAGAAGCAGATGAGATTAAGAAGAGGTGGCAAGAATACACAGAAGAACTATACAGGAAAGATCTGAATGTCCCTGAAAGCCATGATAGTGGGGTCACTGAACTTGAGCCGGACATCCTCAAGAGTGAAGTCAAGTGGGCCTTAGGAAGCATTACTAACAACAAAGCTAGTGGAGATGACAGTATTCCAGCTGAGCTATTTAAAATCCTAAGAGATGATGCTGTTCAAGTGCTGCATTCAATATGCCAACACATTTGGAACACTCAACAGTGGCCACAAGACTGGAAAAGGTCAGTTTACATTCCAATTCCAAAGAAGGGCAATGTCAAAGAGTGTTCAAACTACCGCACAATTGCGCTCATTTCACATGCCAGCAAGGTTATGCTCAAAATCCTACAAGCTAGGCTTCAGCAGCATGTGAACCGAGAACTACCGGAAGTACAAGCTGGGTTTTGAAGAGGCAGAGGAACTAGAGATCAAATCACCAACGTTCGCTGGATCATGGAGAAAGCAAGAGAATTCCAGAAAAGCGTCTATTTCTGCTTCATTGACTACGCAATCATTCAAACTGTGGCAAATTCTTAAAGAGATGGGAGTATCAGACCACCTTACCTGACTCCTGAGAAACCTGTACAAGGGTCAAGAAGCAACAGTAAGAACCAGACATGGAACAACCGATTGGTTCAAAATTGGGAAAGGAGTACGACAAGGCTGCATATTGTTGCCCTGCTTATTTAACTTATATGCAGAGTACATCATGAGAAACGCCAGACTGGATGAATCACAGGTCGGAATTAAGATTGCCGGGAGAATTATCAACAACCTCCGATATGCAGACGATACCACCCTAATGGCAGAAAGCGAAGAGGATCTCAAGAGCCTCTTGTTGAGGGTGAAAGAGGAGAGTGCAAAAGCTGGTTTGAAACTCAACATTAAAAAAACTAAGATCATGGCATGTGGCCCCATCACTTCCTGGCATATAGAAGGGGAAGAACTGGAAGCAGTGGCAGATTTTATTTTCTTGGGCTCCAGGATCACCGCAGATGGTGACTGTAGCCATGAAATTAAAAGACGCTTGCTCCTTGGGAGGAAAGCTATGGCCAACCTAGACAGCATAGTAAGAAGCAGAGACATCACCTTGCTGACAAAGATTCGTATAATCAAAGCTATGGTTTTCCCAGTAGCAACATGTGGCTGTGAGAGCTGGACTATAAGGAAGGCTGAGCGCCGAAGAATTGATGCTTTCGAACTGTGGTGCTGGAGAAGACTCTTACGAGTCCCCTGGACTGCAAGGAGGTCAAATCAGTCCATCCTAAAGGAAATCAACCCTGAGTGCTCATTGGGAGGACAGATACTGAAGCTGAAGCTCCAATATTTTGGCCACCTAATGCGAAGAGAAAACTCTCTGGAAAAGACCCTGATGCTGGGAAAGACTGAAGGCAAAAGGAGAAGGGGACGGCAGAGGATGAGATGGCTAGATAGCATCACCGATGCAGTGAATATAAACTTGAGCATGCTCCGGGAGAGAGCGAAGGACAGGAAGGCCTGGCGTGCTATGGTCAATGGGGTCACGAAGAGTCAGACACGAGTTAACGACTGAACAACAACAAGGCCTCCCATATTGTGAAAGGGTTGGCAAGGGAGAATTTCAATTTATTCTTTGAATCAGATGTGACAAGGCTTCCCCTCTTCTTGTATTTGAGACCCAGGGGTGTTGCTAGTCCTGGGCCTGCGGGGCCCTCCCAGATATATTTCCCAGACCCCAAGTGTCCATTGATGCCGATAGAAGATTTCCTTCAACTTAATTGCAAGGGGTGGGGGGAGTTTTCCTACAGGAGGAAAAGAGAGAGACATGGGAAAGGGAAAGAGAGAAGTTGGGGAGTAACAGTGAGAGATTCCAAATTAATTGTAATTGAAAAGGAACTACTGATTTGGAATGATCTTGGGTGGGGTGCAAATTAAAGCATTTATGTTAACTTGAGGTGATGAATTGAGAAATTAATTGGCTGGCTTTGCCTTCTGTGAAATTTAAATAAATGCCAGTAATTGCTTCTAAATTTGCATGTATAAATATAAATTAGCGTATGCAAATTTAATGCACATTTGTGTCCTATGGGCCTGGCCCCCGAATCTTTTTAGTGAATAGCAACGCCCATGAGACCACACATCAGTATTATTCAGGAGCTCCTATTCTACAATTTCTGCACATGTAGAGACCATTCCTGCAAACAACGAGTGAAATGGCCTTGGTTATGCAATTCAAAGGCACAAATCTCTTTGCTTTAAAAAGAGACAAGCAGTGATTTAACTTGCATTGGTAAAACCTTGTTGTATACATTGTTATATGGTATTAAAAAAAACTAAGCGGAATAGATACGTTTAAAATAATGCTAGCCTTCCCTAACCTGGTGCCCTCCGGATCTGTGCCACTACAACTGCCATCATCCTCAGCCTGCATGACTATGTGGACAAAAGAGCTGTGCTGGATCAGACCAAAGGCGTGTCTAGTCCAGCATTCTATTCCCACTAGATGCCTATGGGAAGCCCACAAGTAGGATAAGGTCATGCTGTCTGGGGATGATGGGAGCTGTATTCCAACACATCTGGAAGACACCGGGTTGCGGAAGGCTGAAATACACCATGTGTATGTGGCTGTTAAATTCTGAATGTGACCTGGAGTGGATCCTTGAACTCTGCTGAGAATCTTTCCTTCCTCCCACCACTGAAATCTATGCCTGTGTGACTGCCAGAATCTGAAAGGGTGCTCTGAAGATAAGCATCATGAAGTGCCGGGAAAGGGCCTGCAAGGAACCATCTCACACTTTGGCAACCCTCGTGCTGGCTTGATTGCTATCTGAAATGACCTAGTTCTGAGCCTCAGTACTGAGACGATGGCTGAAATATTTCTCCTTTTCTAATTTTAGATTGAGGGAACATATTTCCAATAAGGACAAGTTGCCTATCTTAATTTTTCCAGAAGGTAAAAAAAAACACAAACCCCCAAACAGAACTCCTGTTCATTTTTGCTTGTATCGATTTAAAAAATAAAATATGATGAGCCTGGGCTCCCGCTCATGCTTCCAGAGCTCTTCTCATGGGGATCATGTCAAACTCCTAGTGGAATTTCATCCAGTGGTGCAGAACCTGTGGCGGATTGTGTAAAATCGGTTCCGTCTGTGTTTTGCGGATTGTCAGGTGTCTTTTGGTAGAATCGGATCCCCCAAATTTGTGCAAATGTGCATTTGTGCAATTGCGCACATGTGAAAATGTGTGAATTCTCCCAAAATGCGCATTTTCACCCTTTAGCCTAGGGGGAAATGCGCATTTTGGGCTGGTTTTTAATTTTGTGCATTTTTCTATGACAAAATTTGCGCAAAATCCGGGAAAGTTAGAAAACCGGTTTGCAAGTCTGTGGAATCCACATGACAGGCAGAAAGCCAGTCTGCTGCAGAATGTCTGGGTCAGATTCATGAAATCCGAACTCATTTGGCTGCATTGCGGATTTCTCCGACATCCCTATGTGGCGGACAAGGGCATAAGATGATTGAGGGCTATAATCTCATCCAGTCATTTCTCTTCCCTCAGCCTACCATGTCTAGCACATGTGTGGAGGGGAAAGGGGGGCCATGCTTGCTTGCCCCACTCCAGCACCTGTGCGTCTACCAGCCCTCCCCGCTTCTCCAATGTCTGTGCATTCAGGACGGCAGCTGAAAAAGGAGATTGAGAAACCCCAACTATGCAGGCAACCTGGTTGCCAGAGGTGGGGAACCTCTCTCCGTTTCAGTGCTAACTGCAGCCCTTCCTGGAGAAGGCAGGTCTGGCCACACTGACACACGCTTTGACACCTCCAGATTAGATTACTGCAATGCACTCTACATGGGGCTGCCCTTGAAGAGTGTTCAGAAATGGAAAGTGTTCTTTCTGTTTCAGCGAAGCTCTCACGGGCCACATTCCAGTTGTGGGTGCGGCCGAAGGCAAAGGGACTGGGGCCAAAATACAAATAAAATAAATACAGCAAATTTTCACTTAAAGCTCTAACTGGCAGTAACTAGGCCTTAGGAGAGGTATTTCAACCTTCTAAAATGGGGGGAAAACCTGTATGAAAGCTGGGAAACTACCAAATGATAGGTGGGGTGGGGGGGAAGGGGTTATGGCCATCTGGGGAACCCCAGGAGGGCCAGATTTGGATCCCAGCCCTGAGTTTCTCCACCCCTGCCCTGTGCCCATGCAACTGGATGTGTGTGCCCCCCCCCCTTAAGACATTTTGCTGAAAGTGTGGATTTTAAGGAAGTGGAACCACTGGGCATTCAACAAGAGTGGGGACATCAGGCAGGGGTCCAGTTCCCCCTCCATGTGCTTTTGCACACTGTTTCTCTCTGATGTGCATGCTTACTGGGGCTGGGGGAGCAAAAGAATGAGTGAATAGAGGTACTAACACGGCTCCTCAAACTACGGATGGTAATTACTAAGGCTGGGCTGATTATGCCCCACACCCCCTGCTCACACTTATGTGGGGCCATTTGTCCCCTGCAAAAGGAGGAGAAGGGAGGGAAGTTTCAAGAACATCTCAGGTGGGCTTACCTTAACGACAAGATGGCTGAGGCCACCCCTCCCCCCGATAAAGGACTTGCCACCACTTCAACTGGCTGGTTAACCAGGGAAATGGGTGATACTCCTAATATATCTTCCAATTCTGCAAGGTTGCAGCCACTTGATTAGATGTTTGGCCTGCTAATATCCCGATGTGCGTGCGTGTTTCTTACTGATCACTCTCTCTCTTTTATCAGGCACTTGTATAAACAACACCTCGGTAATGATGTTTAAAAAGGGAAGTTTTGAAATAGGTGGCACCATCTATCCAGTTGCTATCAAGGTAAGAGAGCGGGAACACTTTCTAATGCTGCTCAAGGGCCATCGGATTCTAGGTTTGCCACCCAGTCAGAGCCTTTGAGATGCTTGCCATCTGTGGGGGCAGCTTTGCGCAGTGTGTGTTGTCTCCGTGGGGGCAGCATGTCCTGCCATCACCGGGAAGAGCAGCTACGCTTTCCAGCGCCAGTGGAATCCTGCGCCTCCTGCATCCTTGCTGTGATCACCAACCTGAGATTGGAGACTGCCGTGGAGATTTCTCCAGGAAGCAGGGCGTGGAGGCGAAACGGCACACTCTGGAAGAAGCCAAGGAGGGTCCATGGGCTGGATGCAGAACTTCTGTGGGTTGGAGATTCTGCATTCCCGGGCTAGGATAAATACACAGAGTTGAGCTGAAATGCATCATTGAGTCTAATTTATCTATAAACCTGCATCTCTCTTAAACTGAGAAGCAGATTTGTAAATAGTTAACTATTTTAATAAGCACTTAAAAGAGATCATGGGTGGTGGCAGGTGCCATCTTAGAAGAGGCATTCCTCCTCTCCCCGTGGGCCCCCCCCCCTCATGCACAAGAGGGAATGCCTTTGAGGTGGTGTGTTGATCTGGGGTCCTGCTTCTGTCAGGGCCCAGCCAACAACAGATTCTTGTAGATTACCAAGATGAAATGAAGCCACTTGTGAAAAAAGATGACAGTGTACTGACAGAAAATGGATGCAGAATATGTATACAAAGAAAGTCCACATCTCCCCTCAGTTGACAAAGCAGGCACCCTTGTCACAAGCTGATATGTCTACCCGAGTCCCCAGGATAGACGGGGAAGCCGTTCCTGGGCCAAAGGGTCTCCAAGCTGGTAATGCGTATTTCCCCTTGAAGGAGACCAAATCGGTCTGCTCTTAGCACAAGCTTATATAGGTTTCTCCAATAGCTGACAGGTTAGACACACACTTGGGAGAAGGCGGGGGGGGGGGGCTCCCCCATTTGAAGCATCCAGCGTGGGAACCAGATTGCAAAGGAAGACCTCTAGCATTCCAGAGGGAGAGAGAGAAAGAGTGGGGGAGTGGGAACCGCCCAACTCATGGGTGAGGTAAACAGGCATATGCACGGTTGTTGACATATGAAACTGCACTTGCTTTATACCAATTAAAAGTATGTGAGAGGCTCACTGTGGAAGCCCCCTCCCCAATCAAGGGGCCTACTTTTGTTAGCTAAAGCCTGCTACACTCTGCTAACGCTGTTAAACTACACAGGTCTCTATTTATTCAGGGGCTCTGTGAAGTCCATATTTTCTGTTCGCCAACCAGCCCACTACAGGTGGCACCTGCCACTTTTTTTTTATGATGGCTACTGCAAGACTTGCATGCATCATTCAAAAACTGTGTGCTTTCCCCCCCCTTCAGGACTGTCTTCATATACAAATCTAAGACATTCAGTCAACTGGTTAACTCATTTGGCTGAGATTTCTTGGAAAGGGTGAGAGCCTTAACGTAGAGGTGCCTGCTAAGCCATGTTCAAAGCATTCCTCTCACTCTCAATGATGAGGGATGGGTATTGTCAGAGTTGTCTTTTCCTGTGGCATCTGGCTGGCTACACCCTGAACCAGTCTGGCTGTTCCTGATATCTCTGTGTGCAAATCCCCTAGTTCAATATCTACAGAAGATCTTTACTTTTTACCTGTGCTAAAAGTTGGAGGCACTCTTCACCCTTACACCTCAAAAGATTGACTTGGGGCACATATGAGAGGGCAGATTACCAGCTCTCGAAGCAGGGCAGGCGTCAAGGATAGGCCTGGTTGGGCACCTGACGAGGGCCCAGAGCCCAGCAGGGGCCCTGTGAAAGGAGTTGTTCCTCCTCTTCACCATTGCAACCTGCTTATTTGTCTGCCTCTCACTCTGACCCAGGCAATGGTGGTGATGAGAAGGAGGAGCAGCGGGTGCCACGGCCTACTTGCTCCCTGGCTCTCTGCCTGTCGAACAAGCAAGTCGTAGCAATGAGGAGGAGGAGGAATAGCAGCTGACGACAATGGTGGTGAGAAGGTGGACTCACTGAGAAAGAGGGCCCCTTGAGGGTGTTTTGCCCAAGGGCCTTCAAAAACCTGGAGCTGGCACTGCCTGAGAGGAGCCCACCTGGAGGTGAGGAAGCGAACCCACATCGGTGTCTTGTGCAGCAGGCAGCCCTTTCTGAGCCCGGACAGTTCTGCTCTCATCTGGAATGCCAGCAGACTTAACCTGCCCTGAGCCAAAGGAAAGCCCGAGTGGTGAACCATGTCTTGCTTGTGGACCTCTGGTTGGCCACTGTGGGAAACCAGATGCTGGACTCGATGGTTCTGATGCAACAGGGCTGCTCTCATGTCCTTTTTCTTTGGGTGTCACAGGAGACTTTGATGATCAATTCCTTGCACACAGTTTAGACATTTCTCCTCTAGTTGTAGCATCGTAGTACGCATGTTCTGAAACGGCCTCTTGTGTGTGGGCTGTCGGCATGACAATGGCTCCCGAACTGTCCTTGTTTTGCAGTATGACCCCCAGTTTGGAGACGCCTTCTGGAACAGCAGCAAGCATGGCATAGTGAGCTACCTCCTGCGGATAATGACCAGCTGGGCCATCGTCTGCCACGTGTGGTATCTGCCACCAGTGATGAGACAGGTATTTCCTGGTCCCATCGTTGATGGGGTAGACGCTGACACTAAGGGCGCAATCCTATGGGGATAGTCGGCCGCCTCTGGGTTCGGAGGCAGACGACTATCCAATGCAAGGTGGGCAGAGCACAGGGGGAATATTCTCGGCGCTCCAGCCGCCCTGCATTAGTGGCTAGGTGGCCTGTTTTGGCTGTCTAGCCAGGGTGCCTTGGAGCAGGGGTGAGGATCCAGGTGGCACATAGGAAGCATCATAACGGCGCTTCCGCCCTCTCCTCCCCCAGGAATGCCCGCTTCTTGGCCACCCTGTGATGCTGTTACGGGCGCAGAGCCATGGATGAACTGCGCTGCCCACGAGGTGGGGTGGGGGCAGGGAGTCGGTTTTCTGGGAACCGACCTCTGAACGTTGGCTCCGAGCTCGGTTCCCAGAACACAAAAAATCCTATGGCCATCTAGACGCTGTCTAGCAGCCATAGGATTGTACCCTAAGTTCAAGAAACATCTTTTCCTGTTGGAGCTACTGTAATTCTGGAATGATCTCCCTGACGAGGCCCACCTGGCCCCAACATTGTTATCTTTTTGGCACTCAGTTAAAACTGCCCTCTTCTCTCTGGCATTTGGCAGCATATAATGAGTTTTTAATTAGGTCCTGGATTGTCTTTGGCTGATGGTTTAAAATAATTTTTTTAGATCTATGTTGTCTGTGTGGGTGCTATCTGTTTATATGGTTTTTATGTAAATACTTTTTTGTACTTTGTATAATGTGTTTTAATGGTTTCTAATTTTTGTGACCCATGCAGAGAGCTTCAGCTATGGGGTGGTACAGAAATATAATAAATGAAATGTAATGCAATTTTTCGGGGGTGATGAACCTGGGACCCATCTCTGCTTCCCACCTACCCCCTTTTAAAAGTCTACAGTCAGCTTTACTGTTGCATTCATGTTTGTTGCCCTTACCCGGATTCTAACAGTGTGTTGGTTGGATTGCAGGAAGGAGAAGATGCGGTTCAATTTGCCAACAGGGTGAAATCTGCCATTGCTCGCCAAGGAGGACTTACTGAATTGCCCTGGTGAGAAAAAATGAGATTTTGTCTTTAAGGCAGGGATGACAACTCTCTTTCAGCTTGAGGGCCAAATTTTATTTTGCAGTGGCTCCCGGAGGCTGCATTCCAGTGGTGGGTGGGGCCAAAGGCAAAAGGGGGCAGGCCAGAAATACCAACTTAAAGCTCTTACTGCCAGGGATTAAGCCTTAGGAGAGATAATTCAGCCTTTTAGCATGGGCAAAAAACTGCTCAAAAGCTGGGGAAACCATCAAATGACCAGCAGTCAGGGGAAAGAGAGTGAGGCCAGGGGAAAGGGGCGTGGCCATTAGAGAACCCCAGAAAGCCAGACTGAGACCTCACAGGGACTGGATTTGGCCCATAGGCCTGAGGTTTAAGACTCCTGCTTTAAGGAGAGAAGGGCTTTGTAACAGGAGCTGTTTTCTTTCCATAACAGATGATGTTGATCTAGAGATCTAAATCTAATCCAGAGGCTGTTGTGAAAACTTTTCCTGCTTTCTATGCTATTCCCATAATTTGAAGCTCCTTTTAGTCTCCTTATTTCAGAGGTGAAAGACTGAACAGTGGATCCTTGTATTGCCATCTTCTGTTGGAGAACACAAATGATCTGAGAGGTTTTGAACATTGCCTGGCCAATATGAATAGCTCCCAGAAGGAGATTCCATACATTCATGGCCCAATACACATGTTGCTTGGTTTGGCAGTGTCTACTTGGCTGCACATTTTTCAATGTCACTCAGAGTCTCTGCATGTTCATTGGGCAAATGTGCTAATTCCCCGGTTCGTGTGTTGGTTTATGCATATTGTCTGTGTAGTGTCATGTGACTGCACAATCGCTAGTGTTTATGGCTGGGGCTGAGCCCTTTTTGGCAACGCTGAAGGGTCCCCCTCCTTCCCCTTGCAGCAACCTTTTTTTGGCGGGGGAGTGAAAGCTTTTACCCGCTCAGGACTGCAGCTGTGTTTCCTGGCCTTGCTCTGGATTGGCACTGTGAAATCATCACGTAGCCAAATCTGGCTTCAAAGTGCCATAACATTGTGCCATTCATTCTACGATCCAACGTGACCTGGGAGCACATTCCCAGGAAGAGGGGATAAGAATTGACGTTGGAGCAACATCCAGTCAGGGAAACTAAACAAATGGTAGCAGGGGTGGCGGGTGTGGAGTGAACAAGATGAGCAAGAGTTTTGATGGGGGTGGCTGGGAATACTTTGCTGTCCTTTGACGCTGATATTAAGAGCCTTGCTACACAAGGCTTTATTGTGTGCTCGTGATTGCTTACTCATAGTACTTCGTGGATCCTTTACACAACATCGCCATCCTCCAGGGCCTCTCCTGCTCTTTGCAACCATTATTGCAGTTGTTTTCCTAACAAGGAAAAACTGCTATTATTTAGAAAACGTGTTATAAAGCCCTGTGTAAAAATTGAGCAATTCTGCTATATCACAGTGCCATCTAGTGGTTGTATAATGAAACATATAGAAAGGCAGAGAAAGAAAAATCCTGAAAAAAAAAATATGTGTAAAGGAGCTGATCTTAATCCTGCAAAGAATCCTGAAGAAGCAGCCTCAGTAAAAGGGCAGGATAACAGTGTCGTCTAGAAACGCCCTAAATGGGTGAACATTTTGGTGCAGGTTTGGTTCATGGACTTTCTCCTCTGATCTTATTAATCACTAATATGTATGTTAGTACCTTCACTGGGGGGGAAAAAACCCTCAGTGAAGTGTTTTTAAAATCCTTTTCTCAATTGCACAGCAGTTACAAATGGGAAACTGAGGCTTATCGTCTGAGTCTTTCTATAGGCTGCTAAGGTCTGTCCTCCTTGTCTTAGGTTAGAGATGGCTAACTCATGTTGCATTCTATGAAGGTTTACTAAGATGGCCCACATGAGGAAGTGGTGTAAAGCCGGTCCGATTTGGGGTGCATTTTAAGAGGTGGCCAACTCTGGATGGTGAAGCTGCCCAAAAGCTCCGGAGAGGCACTGCATAGGCACTGCACCCAACCTTCTGGAACAGTGGTACCACAATGTATGCTGCAAAACAATCGGAGGATCAAGTAAATGTCAGGGCAACGGCGGCCTTGGTTGAATTCATTTCAGGGAGCCCATAGGCTAATTCTTATTTTTTCCACTTCATTTATAAGAACATTTCTAGTTCACCTTTCAGCCTGAACAAGACGGTTTACAATAACATTAACTGCAACTAGGATCAGAGACTTACAACCAATGAGAGAAGTTAAACCTTCATTCTCATAATTAAAGGTCATTTAAAAGCCAGGTGAAGTTTAAAAAAATGTTTTTACAGCCTGCCTAAAAGCTATCAGGGATGGGGTCAGCCTAACTTCTTTTAGGAGGGAGTTCTACAGCTGGAGTGCTGTCACAAAAAAGGCCCTGTTGTGTGTTCCCACCAACCAAGGCTCTTTTGGTGGTGGGATATGGTGCAAGGTTTCAGAAGATAATGTACGGGCAGATTCATATGGGAGGAGGTGGTCTTTCAGATATCTTGGTCCCTAGCTGTTTAGGGCATTATAGGTAAGAACCAGCACCTTGAATTGGTCCCAGAAATGAGACCTGTGTAATATGGTCTGACAAACACACCAGAATGCATAGGAACACAGGATGCTGCCTTATACTGAGTCAGCCCACTCGTTCATCTAACCCAGGATTGTCGACACTGACTGGCAGCAGCTCTCCAGGGTTTCAGGCAGTTTTTCCAGCCTTGCCTGGAGATACCAGGGATTGAACCTGAGACTTTCTCCATGCAATGCATGTGCTCTTCCATTGAGCTATGGCCCCTCCCCTGGCCATTCCATTATGCCATTTCTGAACACTCTTCAAGGGCAGCTCCATGCAGAGTGCATTGCAGTAATCTAATCTGGAGGTGTCAAGGCATGTGTCGGTGTGGCCAGACCTGTCTTCTCCAGGAAGGGCTGCAGTTGGCACATCAGCTGTAGCTGGCTCTGAGCTTCTTGATGGACTCTTCTGAGTCCACAGCCACAAATGCTTGTTACGACAGCTAGGGTTTGAGAGTGCCATCTATATTATACTTCATATATTTCTCTTTCTGCCCTGTTCTTTTAAGGGATGGAGGATTAAAAAGAGCCAAAGTGAAGGACACTTTTAAGGAGGAGGAGCAGAAAAACTACAGCAAGATGATAATAGGGAATGGAGCATCCTCACCTCGAGCAGCGGACACAGACTGACCACTTGCAGCTGATATTTCTCACGCCTCATCACTATAGAAAAGTGTGGAATTTTTTTTCCCCATTTAGAAAAAAAAAAAGAAAAAAGCACCAAGTGCGGGCAGTGGAGGACATTGCTTTGTTCTTGTCCGTGTGCTGCTGTCCACCGGCGAATTCCTGCTTTTGATGTCTGGAAAAGAGAATTGGATTGAAGCAGAACGGAACATCCCAGTGCTTAAAATGGGCAGCAGTTTTTGAATCTTAGCCCAGAGGGGGAATGTACATAATAATAATAAAATCAAGTTGTTTAATTGTACAAATAATGGTCACATCATTCATGTGGTTAGGGAAGGTTTGAACAAATGTTCCTGTAGGGCAGCCTTCCCCAACTTGGTGTCTTCCAGATGTGTTGGACTACACATCTGGAAGGCGCCTGGCTGGGGAAGGTGGCTGTAGGGTCCCTCTGGTGGACTGCTGTGTGGTGATTGTTTGAATAGATGGTCTTACATTTCCAAGGTTGTTTTGCTGGGTGTGTTTTTCTTGGTGGTGTTGATTAAATGTTTTGGGGAGGGAGTAAATATCTGAGTATTATCAGGCTAAGCAGGTGGGAAATGAGAACCGGCTGGTTTTTATCCTCAGCAGTTGCAATGAAGAACTAGAACAGCCTGCAGACTTCTCTTCAAATTTGCTTCATGTAGGAATCTGTACCATCTTTCAAAAGATGCTTCTAAAAACTGTCCGGAACAATATTTGATGCAGTCTTGGTATCTCCCCCCCACCCCAACCCTTGGTATGAGAGAAAGGGCCAAATGATAAAAAAAAAAAGCTCCAACCTTGCAAATCAGTTTGCCCCCTTCATAATAAAACATTAAAAGCTGGAAGGAAAAAAATACTGGAGGGAAACAAACGTTTTATGAAATGCACTGCTCTCATGGACCGTGTTGGTAACAGCCTATATGTGTATCTGTCACTGAACTGTCTGAGAAATATGTCATGTTGCCTTATTGTAAATGGAAATAAATTCTATATTTCTAACTAGTAGCTTTAAAAATTATTCCTTTCCCAGTGCTGTGTGTATTCCGCAGTATTTTTGTTAAATCCTGGGCTAAAGTCATGCAAATCCTACAGCTTCTACAAATTGTGCACATGAAGTATCTTTGCTTAATTCTTGCTTTACTTCAAACTTATATCCCATGATCTGAGATTTCCCTATGATCTGCCACTTGCTTCTGAGCATATCCACAAACATGAGGGCTAGGAACTGGATGCTTTGGACCTTGCAGCTGAAAACACAAGACTTTCCAGCAATCAGCACCTTCTGAGTGAATTTCTGGGTTTGGAGGAGAGTTGCCATGTTTGTTTAACTGTTCTGCTCCAGGGCCTTTAGTACCTGAACCTTTTGATAGGATGGGAAAAGCATTGCCCACTAAATTTCTGCATTTTGGAGTCAAAACAGATGTAATAGCAGGAGAACTGTGTGTGTGTGTGTGTGTGTGTGTGTGTGTGTGTGTGTGTGTGTATGAATGTAGTTGTGGGGTGATTTGGGTCAGGACTGGCATGGGGGGGGTGTTTATCCCCCTCGCCCCTCCCTATGCTGCCTCTATGGGCAAATAGCAGTGGGACCCTGATCAGTGTTTGGGAGGGGAGGTGAAACCTCAACGAGGAAGTTTTGGGCTCCTGAACTGATGAGGTCTAGGCTACACAAACAGGAGATGATGTGAGCCAACTGTTCTTGGACTGTACCATTTTTTTTACACTGCAGTGGTGTGAGTGTGAGGGGTGGTTTGTAGTTTTGAGTGCATGCTCCACTAGCAAGAACAAAAATAACCCCACAAAGTTAGCCCATTGGTCCCTGCCCTTAAGTCCTCTCTCACTGTCACGTTTTTTATACAGGTGAGTTTTTTTTTTTTTTTAATATGGGGGAGTTCAGTCACTCCCCAACACCCTGTGAACACCCCCTTTCATGGATTAAGGCTATTGATGGCTACTGGTCCTGATGGTTATATATTTCCTCCAGTATCTGAGGCAGTATTGCTGGGGAATGTGACCGGGAAGGTGCTATTGCACCCACGTCCTAATCGTGGGCTTCCCAGAGGCAGCTGGTTGGCCACTGTGTGAACAGAATGCTGGACTAGATGGACCCTTGGTTTGAGCCAGCATGGCTCTTCTTATGCCACCACAAATGTACATTCATTAGTGACCCAATCATTCGTACATGTAAATGTACAGAAACGTCACCCAATATTGGCATTCTATCCATTTCTTTGGGGGCAGGAAAGGATCCCAGGAATCAGGCAAGTCACATGTAGGCACGTACCCCTGGATCATATACTAATGTCCACCTATGGGTGGACAGTGTAGAGGCATGGGCTGCTCCCTCCCCATTCCTGGGATTTCAGTGTCTGGCCTCTTGCTACAGTCGGCTCGTGTACACACAGGGAGCACGCATTCTGAAGAGCTGCAACTCAGCACTGGAGCAGATGCGTTGCAGGCAGAAAGTCCCAGGTTCAGTCCCCAGCATCTCCTGTCCAAAACCCTGGTGTGCCGCTGCCAGTCAGGACAGACGATGTAGAAGGAGCTGAAAGCACTAGGTAGATAACAGCAGGGAAGGGAGCCAGTTGTCCAGGTACCAGAAAAAGAACGTTGACAGTTGGTGTGATGGGAGGCGGAGGGAAGGAAGAGCGGAGAGGAGACGGGAGTTATGGCTGACTGAGAGGGAAGCTAAAGAAAGCCTTCATGAGAGGAAGACGAAAACTTGAAGTTGAGAGTAAGCACCGGAGATGGCAGAAGACCATGAGTAACAGGTCTGACAGAGAAAGAGAGCAGTTACTGTCAACAGAAGAAGCATCTGTTTCTGAGAGAATGAGGGATCTGTGCTGAGTGTCAGGCCTGACTGAAGCAGAAAGCTGGCCTTTAGGAGTTTGTGTTTTCTGACGGGACACCTCCGGAGGCTGGGGGAAGAGTGCCCAGTTAGCCATGTCTCCTCTTCCTCCCCGGCTGCTCCGTGCACCGAGCTATGAATGGGAAGGCTGCGGGGCAGGAGTGCCCCAGGGTGTGTGCAGAGTGCATCACTCCATAGGCAATAATCTCTTCATCAGTTAGCTGGATTTATTTCACCCAGCGTCGTAAGAGGAAAGTTGGCCGGGGGGGGGGGGGAATAGCACTGCCTCGTGTGTGTTTAAATTCATACGGTATTCAATTGCCTCAATGTTCAGATTCAGCCTGCTAACATTTGATATTAGTGGGCCTGCAGTATCTATCAAATGTCCAGCAAAGGATATTCCCTGCAGTGGGAGTGATACCTGGTGCCTGGTAACCCTTTCCAGTGCACACTGCAACATAAACGACATGAGAGGCATTGCAGTTAGACACGTGGCAGTTTAAAGCAGCGACGATCCATGGGATGTATAAACTGAATTTGAAGTGACTGAGAACAGTTAACACGATGTCCACATCAATCATGGCCTCTAATCTCTTCGTGACCAGAGCGTGAACAGGAAAAATCAGAATGAACTAAAAGATCCTTGAAGGATATGGTTCTGCAGTAATTTACCGTTGCTCGACTGATCTGTTGCCTGCTGGCACCATGGCTTCCAGAAGGGAAGGCCTGGACAACATTTCTCCAGACTGGGCAGGCACCAGCCTTCTTGATCGGACCTCCCCTGAGCTGGCCAAAGCCAACCCCTCTATGATGGACAGGGGGGAAGATTTTGAAGTCCTGGATAATGATGAGGATGCAGGTGGGGACTTGAGTGAGCTGCCCCCACTGGAAGATGTCCCTGCCAGCAAGGCTGCAGAAGCCACGGAGATGTGTTGGAGCACCCTGCCAAGGAAGGGGCCGAAGTTATGCAAGAGCGGCTCGATGTATTGCGGAGCGGTTTGTTTAAGAAAGTCATTGTAGCAGGTCAAGGTCGAGAAAGCCGGCCAGTCAAGGGCCAGGATGTAACTGTATGGCTTAAAGCCGCGCTGGAGGATGGTATGGCGGTAGAAGAAAACCCTGACCTCACCTTCATGTTGGGAGACTGTGGTGTCATCTAGGCTCTGGATCTCTACGTGCAGCTGCTGGAGATGGGAGAGATGGTGCTTGTTATTTCGGATGCAAAATACTGCTTCGGCCCGCAGGAGAGGAGCGTCAACATGCCTCCCGACGCAACCTTGGCCCTCGAGGTTGAGCTCCTAGCAGCACCGGATGCTCCTGATTTGGAACTCCTTAGCAGGAAAGTGAAAGTTGAGCCGGCAACTTCTACCACCAGTGGGCAGATTGCGTGCTGGCCATCAACTCCTACGACATCGTCCTCAAGGTCATCAGCTCCAGTTCTAAAGTGGATTTCAGCCTGGAGGACGAGGCTGAGCTACTGGCAATGAAGATGAAATGCCTCGACAATTTAGCAGCTTCTCAGTTGAAACTGGACGATTACGAAGCTGCCCTACAGGCCTGCAATCAGGTCTTAGAGCAGCAGCCGGACACCATTAGGGCCTTCTTCTGGAAAGGAAAGGTCCTGGCCCAACAAAAGGTGAATACAGCGAAGTCATCCCCATACTGAAAGCTGCTTTGAAGCTAGAGCAGTCGAATAAGAACATCCACATGGAGCTGCTGAAGCTGGCCAAGAAGCACACTGACCAAAACAGCATGGAGATGGAGATCATAGAACCATAGAATAGTAGGGTTGGAAGGGGCCTACAAGGCCATCAAGTCCAACCCCCTGCTAAGTGCAGGAATCCAAGTCAGAGCATCCCAACAGGTGGCTGTCCAGCCTCGTCTTGAACGCCTCCAGTGTGGGAGAGCCCACCGCCTCCCTAGGTCATTGGTTCCATTGTCGTATTGCTCTGACAGTCAGGAAGTTTTTCCTGATGTTCAGCCGGAATCTGGCTTCCTGTAACTTGAGCCCATGATTCCGTGTCCTGCACTCTGGGATGATCAAGAAGAGATCCTGGCCTTCCTCTCTGTGACAACCTTTCAAGTCCTTGAAGAGCGCTATCCAATCTCCCCTCAGTCTTCTCTTCTCAAGGCTAAACATGCCCAGTTCTTTCAGTCTCTCTTCATAGTGTTTTGTTTCCATTCCACTGATCATCTTTGTTGCCCTCCTCTGAACCCTCTCCAGTTTGTCTGCATCCCTCTTAAAGTGTGGTGCCCAGAACTGGACACAGTACTCCAGATGAGGCCTAGCCAGTGCTGAGTAGAGGGGAACTAGGATTCCCGGGATTTGGAAGCTATGCTTCTATTACTGCAGCCCAAAAGAGCATTGGCCTTTTTTGCAGCCACATCACATTGTTGGCTCATATTCAGCTTGAGATCGACAATGATTCCAAGATCCTTCTCGCTTGTAGTGTTGTTGAGCCACGTATCCCCCATCTTGTAACTGTACATTGGTTTCTTTTTCCTAGGTGCAGAACTTGGCATTTATCCCTATTAAATGTCATTTCTGTTGTTTTCTGCCCAGCGCTCCAGTCTATCCAGGTCACTTTGAATTTTGTTTCTGTCTTCCAAAGATGTACCACAAGATGCTGTGGAACACTGGCCCTGGTGGCCCCCCTCTCGCCAAGTGTAAAGATAAGTCATCAGGGTCAATTCCATGGAAGTGGCTGTTTAACGCCGCCACCAGGGTGCTGGGAGGCGTGACCTTGTCGGTGGTCATAGCAGCCATACAAAAACAGAAGGAATACTATGACCTTAAAGTGACTGGGCAGGTATATCAACCACTGAAAGAAATGCTAAAAGAAAAGTAACTTGCCCAAGAACCAAAGCACAAGGTCGAAATGGGATCTGAGCATCAGAATACAAAACCACTCTTTGGAACTCACACGGAAAGCAAACTGGTGAGGCTCAGAGGCAAGTAACTTGGCCAAGAAACTGAGCATGAACTGGTGGTGTGGTCTGATCCCCAAATGCCAAATCACACCTTTACCCCCACAAAGCACATCAAAATACCATTCAATGGAAGACAATTTGATGATGCTCAGAGAAAAACTCTCTCTCTTTCCCTCTGTCACCTGCACTAGCCCCTGGATGCTTCCTACTACCTCAGCTTACCTTTTCCTTTTTTCTGGGTGGCAGGGCATGCTTCAAAATAAAGGGTTGGGCTGCAGCTCCGAGATGTTAATTTTCTAAGAATTCCTCTGGAGTTCCCATGGGGCTCAAAGGCATGCTTGGAAATAAACATAGCACTTGGCAACATGCCAGCCAACCAGTTTTTTTTTTTTTAATTAATTAAAATTATGGAGAAAGTGGACAGGGAGACATTTTTCTCCCTCTCTCATAATACTAGAACCTGGGGTCATCCCATGAAGCTGATTGGCGGGAGATTCAGGACAGATGAAAGGATGTAGTTCACACAGTGCATAGTTAAACTATAGAATTTGCTGCTGCAGGATGTAGTGATAGCCACACATTTGGATGGCTTTAAAAGGGGATTGGACAAATTCATGGAGGGTAAGGCTATCAATGGCTACTAGTCTTAGTGGCTATATGCTACTTCCAGTATCAGGGGCAGTATGTCTATGTGCACCAGTTGCTGGGGCACATGGGCAGGAGGATGCAGTTGCACTCATGTCCTGCTTGTGGGTTTCCTGTGGGACAGATGTGTGAACAGAATGCTGGACTAGATGGACCCTTGGTGTGATCCAGCAGGGCTCTTCTTATGTCCTTTAAAATTCTTTAAAAAAAAAAAAAAATCAGGAGGGGCAGGCTGCCTGTAGGATACCATGGGAGGTGTGCACAGGGGCTGTGTTGGGGACCCCAGACTTAGGGGAACTGATCTATCTCGGAAACTTGGCCAGACTTTGAGTGGTCAAACTGAGTCTGTTGGTCTTTGATGAAGAGGGATGAACGAGTTTCATTTGCATAGAACAGTGTGGCTAGCTGAGGCATCGCAGCTATGCAATCACACTGCACTGGAGCTCTCTGGTAACAAACGTTGACCCAAATGAGCACATCCATTCGAAGGTATCAATGTATAGCCAAAGGACTAGGTGAGGAGGACTACATCTGGTATTTTGCCACCAGATGGCAGTATTGCAAGTTATTTTGATTCAAGAACCAGCATGCACAGTTGGGAATCACAAGGGATGATTGATTTGAATGTATATGAGCGCCACAATTAGAAAATGATAGAATTTTATGGAAAAATCCATTTTATTTCCTGCTTCTCCAGCTCTCATGTGCATTGCAAGCATTACTAAGAAACGTGCAGCTAGGCTCTCGGTGCAGGATCCAGCCACCAATTCAGCACTTTGAAGTTCCAATGATTTCAATGGCATATATTTAGGCCGCAATCTTCTGCGCATTTACCTATGGGTACATGTTACTGAACACAGTGAAATTTACTTCTGAGTAAACATGCATAGCGCTGCACTATGAAGGGCATCCATTCAAACTCCCATCAAAATCAATGAGACTTAACTTTGCCTGTTTTCCACCCTTTGATTTTGACTCCCATCTTATGAACTCAGTCCAAATGACAGTATACGTAAAATCATTACCACAATGTCATATTTTATTTAAAAATGTAATCCCTTAGTCCAAAATATTTATTTAGAAAATTCATAACCTACTTTTTAATGCTACAGATTCTCAAAGCAGAGAATAAAAGTACACTTTACAACAATAAAATATCCATTAAATCTTCAAAGCAAATTAAAAGTGACTTTTACGAGTAACATATCTAGCACACTAGTATTAAAGAGCCTGCTTAAAAAGAGAAGTTGTAACCACCCTTCTAAAATGGGCTGAGCTTACAGACCAGAAGAATCTCTGTTGGCAACGCATTCCAAAGAGGTGGGCTCATTACCAAAAAAAGAAAAAGCCTTGCTGGCTGTAGATGTCAGTGTATCACAATAAAATAGAGTGTCCTCTGTCCATCGCTCAGTGCCATAGTACCATGACTGTGAAACGTAGACACCTGAAACTTGGCATGCATACTAAGGGGCCTCTAGGGCTTTTCATCTCAGAGTTATTCTGTTTTTTTTAATACATTAGGGTACAATCCTATGCATGTTTAGACAGAGAAAAGGCCTACAATTCACAGCATTCCCCAGCCAGCCATGAGTTGTAGGGCTTTTCTCTGTCTAAACATGCATAGGATTGCACCCTTAAATAATTTAAAAGCGTCCATGTGGCTGAAGTAGACTTCCCTAACCACTCCATACAGCAGGGGTCCCCAGGCTCTTTGGGACGGCAGGCACGTTTGGAATTTTGAGAGAGGGTCATGGGTGATCACAAAATGGCTGCTGAGGGCGGGGCTTGCCTATTTATAGAATGGCTGTCATAGTGGGCATGGCTGAAACACTCATTTCCTAGAAGGCAACTGGTAAGGCTAATAGAAAAGTAGCTTGCCCAAGAACCTAAGCAGAAGTCAGAGATGGGGGCTGAGCTTCGAAACACAAAACCATGTTTTCAAACCCAAATAAAGATGGCGCTGAAGGGCAGCACTTCCCTTTGCAGTATGCCAGCCTCCCAGTTAAAACAGGAGGGGCAGAGAGCCTGGTGGGCACCGAGAGAGATGTCCATGGGCACACTGGTGCTGGACACCCCAGCCACACAGTTTGAAGCCAAAGGGAACTAGCAGCTGAGGGAGAGCGTTATACAGAATGGAACTAGGTCAGTCTGAGGCGGTGGCAGATGACATCAGCGTCCCTGCTAAGCGAACACTGTTGGCGCTATGTCCTCGTGAGCCCTGACTGACTGCACCGCTGCTGTTTGTGCTGGCGGGCCATCAAAGTTGGTCCAACAAGAGGCGTGACTTGCAGGGCCAGATTCAGCAGGGCGTTTCTTCCACCTGACCCATTCATTGTAAGCAGTGCCACCCTATACATGTTTACTTAGAAATAAGCCCTGTTGAATTCAATGGGGCTTACTCTCAGGGAAGCTGTGTATAGCGGCAGCATCCAACGATGACATTCCGCAAACCCGAACACTGCTAGCGGAGCTCTGCTGAATGTTTCTGTTGTGCAAGTGGTCGCCCGCTACACTTGTGCAACCGGTTGTGTGAGCACTTGTGCAACCCGTTGCACAACTGGTTGCACATGCCGTTGCGCAAGCTGTTGCACAAGGATTATATGCAAAACTGCTTGCACAGCCACGCTTGCGCAAATATAACGTTAGCTGGACTCCTGTGCATAGCTCAGAACCTAGTTTCCGCTAGCACAATGTCATTTGTGCTAATGGAATGACACGGTGCCCTAGGATTGCAGGCCAAAAGTCCAATTGCAAAAGCAGGGTGCTGTTCTCGTGTAGCTCCCATCCGTTTCAATGGAGCTTGCGCAGGAGGACTCCTTGCAGGATTGTGCCCATAATCTGAGTATGTCATTTAAAAAAAAAGAAAGACAGAAGGGGGTGGGGGAAAGAATCATGACCTCAGGATCAGAATACAGACTCCAGATGATGCTGGCCTTCTCTGTTTTATTAGATTTTCTGTACTATTTTTTATTATTTGCTGGATAAAATCCATACAAATGAAATCCAGGCATGCTCAGTAAATAATAATGAAAAGGTAAATTTACTTTATGAAGAAGCCGGTGCATGTAAGACCTCATTTTGTATGACGCTAACTTCACTGCTTACCAAACTAATTCAGACAGTCGGTCAGTCAGTTCTCCTCCTCCTCCCCGCTCTCTCTCACACAGATCGTCTCTTTCTTCTATGCTCTGTCATTGTGTGTGTGACCTCTTTTAAAAGGGGTTCTTCAGAAAAATTGGTTTAAAAAGAAAAGAAGACAACCACGCAGACATGGACAACAATACACAGAAATAGTTTAATTCACTGTATGTATTGGAGGAAGATCATACACTTCCCCAGTGCTTCTCCAATTTCATTGGTGGCACCAGAAAAAAAATAAGGGGGATATAGAACAGCAAAGTGTATTTCTTGTGTGTTGTGGCTGGAAGCTTTCCCCCTATATTAAATATCTGAAAGAAATATATATGGGGAGAAGCTATGCATCTCACCTTCTTCTCTGTTCCTTTCTTGGTGAGACTGATATAATTCTTATACTTTATTGATACGGTTTATTATTTTTTGTTTGTGTTTACATTTTAATTTGTTTTATTCTTTCTTGTAAACTGACCTTGGAAAATGATTGAAGGGTGGCATAAAAATACCTATAATCCATCCACCCAACAATCACTGAACAAAAGAAGATATTCCCCTTGAAGCATTTCTGAACTCAAGCATCCTAGAAATTGGTCAGGAGCCAAAGAGCTGATGGGGATCACTTGACAGGCTTCTGCACATGTACAGGGGCACTGCTGATACTCACTTCTGACTGCATCCCCTCACACTACACCGGATACCACCATCGAGGGTCCCCCAGACTTATAAAAGCAGATGTTAAGTGGGACTATGGAAGATGGTGAGCCTGAAAAAAATCTGATACATCCATAAGGCCTCCATGTCAGATCAGACCAAAGGCTGGATTTTGGGATTGTGTAAAGATGATCTGTGTTTGGCCTAGTAATCAGTATCACGAATGGATGTATTGCCTGCTAGCAGAGGACTTGTAATCCCGTAGAAAGGCAGTGCACCTCAACACAGAGTATGCCTCCACTGCCCTGTGCATAGATGTTACCCCGTTACCAAGGGGGTCTACTCCAAGGGGGTCTACTCCAAGGGGGTCTACTCCAAGTGCTCTTGGAAGTTGCTTCTGTGTTGCAGGATGGGGTTCAAGATGGGTCCCAGCTCTTGACGGGCTGAAGACCACTACTGGAGGGCCAGATCTGGCCCACTGGCTGAGATTCTACATCTCTGCTATAGGGAGACATTTCTCTCTCTCTCTCTCTCTCTCTCTCTCAACATACTAGAACCCGGGGTCATCCTATGAAGCTAGTTGGTGGGAGATTCAGGACAGATCAAAGGAAGTTCTTCTTCACACAGCACAGAGTTAAACTATGGAACTCGCTACCACATGATGTAGTGATGGCCACCAATTTGGATGGCTTTAAAAGGGGGGAGGGTGGGCAAATTCCTGGAGGAGAAGGCTATCGATGGCTACTAGTCTGGATGGCCATGTGCTACCTCCAGTACCAGAGGCAGTGATCCTATGTACACCAGTTGCTGGGAACATAGGTGGGAGGGTGCTGCTGCGCTTGTGCCTTGCTCATGGGTTCCTGGTTGACAGCTGGTTGGCCACTGTGTGAACAGAATGCTGGACTAGATAGACCCTTGATCTGATCCAGCATCGGTCTTCTTATGCTCTTATGTTTCCATCTGTGGCCAGTCAGTTATCCCTTGCAAGTTCACAAGTAGGGTATGAATGCAACTCCTCTGTTTGTTATCCATAGCATCTGGTATTCGCAGATCTATTGCCTCTGAACACGGAGGCAAAACATAGGAACTTAAGGAAAGCCCTGTTGGATCAGACTGAAGACCCACCCAATCCAGTATTTTGTTTTTAGCAGTGGCTAACTAGATGCCTTTGGGAAACTTAGAAAGGAGGGCATGAAAGAAACAGCCCTCCTGTGACAAAGGGTATCTGTATGTCAACTGTGAATTTATCAGAGTGTGGGAACCTCTGATGCACCACGCAGGTGAAGGAGCAAACTTTTCTATAAAAGTATTAGGAATCCATTATGTGCTGCACAATTAAGAACCTCCGCCCCCCCGTCACATACTTCCCAAGTCTTCTTAAGGTGCTTCTTCTTTTTGTATTTTTATCTTATTGCCGTTATATTAATGGCACCACTTTGACAAGTTCACTATGACCCAGGAAATGAAAGCAGAGGAAAATTGGAGTAAGAGAAGATGGTGGACACCTAAAAGGAATTTTATGTTCCTTTGGTGGTAATTAAAGCACTATGATATTTTTTAAATGTAAAAATCGTGCTGAGTGTTGGAAACCTCATATTCCCTGCAGATATATTATATGCACTTGTGAAATTTCAGAGCTGACGCTCTGAATCCAAAAGGACCCTTTTGTATCCCAGCTAGCTTTTGCCCTACCTACCTACCTATCCATTCATCCGTCCTCCTTTTTATATGTGTTTGATTAGAATCATTTTTCATTCTGTCCCTATGCTCTGCTCTATAAAGGAGCGGAGAAGGTCAGCTGGTAGGGAGCAAGGAGGAGAGGGATCCCACCAGTGTCAAATAGGGATGGGGGAATCTGTCAACCTTGATCTTATTGGGGTGTCTCATCTTTCTACCACCCAGCTTGTTCCGACTCAGGTCCACATCAGATCATGAACCCCCCGCCCCCCAGAAATCTCTACATATTTCTGTTTGCATGTTTCTAAATATATGTATTATTTGTACACATTTCTTAATTGTGCACAATTCCTGCCCATTAAAAATAACGGTTTTCTGTGCATTTACAAATGTGTGCACATTTCAAGTGTAAACATTTTTTTTCGTATACCCCCCCCCCCCCCACACGGCAAGCCTCAAGAGATGTACAGATTTCATTAGCAAGATACTGTACATTCCGTTCCATGTTTGGTTTCAGGAGGTGCAAATTGGGCATTCCTGCATAAAATTGCAAACCTGACGAATTTCTCACCCATCCCTACCGTAAAGATGAGACAGATTCTGTTTTTACCAGTGTTCCCAAGAATCCCAACACAAGCCGGCATTCTGCCAGATGCAGCAGCTAGAGGCCAGCATCAGCACACGCATTCCACCTTCCCACCTGCTAAAAGCTGCTTCTTTAACTTGATTCTTCTTGCTACAAGGACTGGAAAGAGATGTGGTGTGTGTGTGTGTGTGTGTGAAACACAATGTCTGATTTGTATTGCACATTATTTGCATACTCTAATGAGATGGAGTATAATTGGCCTTCATCGATTTTGTTTTTATTGAGCTAAAATAGAGTCAGTGCATCTTCAGCTAGGGGAGCTGATTGATTTGTGGTAGGATTCAGGGCTATTCTGTTGAAAAAATAATTAATTATGCTCTTATTTAGCAATCTGCATCGGCTAAGCTGATTTCTTTTCCATCCCAGGATGCTTCGCCATGGGGCAGGCTTTAGAATGTGCCTCTGCTTGCTGTGAAGTATCGCTACCGCAAAGGAGGAAGGATTGTGTTTATCTACTGCAGCTACCCCCAAACCAGTGCCCTCCAGCCATGGACTACAAATCCCATCACCCTCCACCAGCAGGGCCATGGCTGAGGTGATGGGGGTTGTAGTACAACACATCTGGAGGGCGCCAGATTGGGGATATTTGATTTACCAAGAGTTACAATTTTACTAGATTTGCTAACAAGCCTGTAATTTATTGGTCCAAACAGTAAAAACATGTGTATGTCTGTTTGGTTATTGTAGGGCATATTGCTATACAACATGAAGAAGCAGTAAATATATCAATATGAAGCAGCAGCAATATAACAACAAATAAACCAAACTTCTAAAAAGTGAAGCCATGGAAGCAGCAAAAGGCAAGACAGAGATAAAAACTCCTACTCAAGAGTGCTTGAGAAAATAAAAAATATATTTACGTGGCACTGAAATGAAACAAAGTAGGTGGCACTTGAACCTCTCTGGGGAGAGAATTCCATAAATGGGGTGTCACTGCAGAAAATGTCCAATCTCTGCTTGGCACTCCCTGTATCTGTACTGGTGGGGGCATGCCAAGAGGAGCCTCCGACGGTGATCTCAGTGAATGGGGGGCTCATATGGAGGAAGGCAGCCCTTCAGGTGAATATACTGTGGATCTGAAAAGCCAGCTGATGCCAGGTTCCTCAAGCTGCTGCTCATGATCAGCCAGATTTTGTCAGGCTCCACCCATAATCTGACATTTTCCACCCTGGCTCCACGGCAGCGACCTGGTCGTCTTTTCGGTGCCAGGTTAAGGCTTTCCTCTACTCCTGGGCATATGGCGGGGCTTTTTAACGGCAAATGTTCCTCAAATGTTCTTTTTCAGTGACTTAGGGCGCAATCCTATGGCCGCTAGTCAGCGGCTAGACGGCCACAGGAGAACCGACTATCTCCCTGAGGAACGGCCCTGTGCTCCACACTAGGAATAGGAGCACGGAGCAGCGAAAACAGGGCGTTCCGGGGGAGCGTTCCGGGGCACGGAAGGCGGAAATGCCAGTACGACACATCCAATGTATTGTCCAGCAGCCGCTTCCCCCGCTCCGTCTTCCCGCGGCTAGACAGCCAAAATCGGCTGTCTAGCTGCAAATGCAGGGTGGCTGAAATGCGGAGGGGATCGTCCTCTCCACACTTCCCCTGCCCTGCATTGGATAGGCAGCCGCCTCTGAGTTCAGAGTCTGCCGCCTGTCTCCATAGGATTGCGCCCTTAATTTAGAGAAGAACGCTTTTCAGCTGTGAGAAAATGGGGTCAGACACCCTTCCCAATCTACTCCAAATCACCCAGACATCCACCAGCAGATCCCGATCCAGCTCCTGCCCACCCTTACTCCAAGCTAGCCTTCCATGACAAAGTGGACCTATAACCAACCCACTTCTTTTCGAGCAGACATAACTGAGTCTGTCCTAACCACCTCACTTCCTGTTTTCTCCCATTTTGAAACCATCTCACTGCCTTCAAAACCCCTCTAGTGCCATTTCCCACCTCCTGTTTTGGGCGCTGATCTGCATTGAGCAGGCCTGGCCCAAGACACTTTGCTGCCTGAAGTGAAGGATCAGATGCCACCCGAGCCCCCGTTCCTTGCACAGAAGTTAATTGCAATGGGAGTCACATCTAACTTTGATCATTGTGATGGGAGTGTGTCTTCCACTGCAGCTGCAGGCAGGGCCAGCAAGAAGGGTAGGCATAGTTGGGCACCTGCCAGGGGCCCACACCCCAGCAGGGGCCCACTGACAAGAGCCCCCTGGACTTGCTCCTCCTCTTCACCATTGCAATCTGCGTATTTACCTGCCTCTCACTCTGGCCCAGGCAACGATGGTGGTGAGAAGGAGAAGCAGCAGATGCTGCCGCCTACTTGCTCCCTGGCTCTCTGCTTGTCAGGCAAGCAAGTGGCAGCAACGATACGAAAGAGGATGAGGAGCAAGAACAGCTGGTGACAATGGCAGTGAGAAGGAAGACTCACTGAAGGAGGGGACCCATGGAGGGTGTCATGGCCAAAGGCCCGCACAATCCTGGAGCCAGCACTGCCTGAAGGCAGCAGCCTATAGTTTAGGGGGTGCAGAGCAGGTCATGTGGCAAAGGGAGCTTGCTGCCCCCCAGCATCCACTGCCAGAGACAGCTGCCTCACTCTGCCTAATGATAGGACTGGGGCTGTTATTGTGATATCTAATTGTACCTCACGATTGACTTAAACAGTGCGAGCAACAAGGCCTGCGCTCATATCAAGTCCATCCCCTGCCCTGGAAGGTGTGGTATAAAGACACAGATCCCCTGCTGCTATTGCTTTGGGTGTTTCCATCTCTGCTTCCATTCCATCTCCATAGCACTTTGTGGTCTGGACCCCACAGGGGTGGAATGCTCTACCAGCTCGGGTCCATCAGGCCCCTTCCCTGCTGGGCTTCAATGAGCCCCAAAGACTCATTTGTTTTCCTCTGCTTTCTCCTACAAAGGATTTTATTGGGTTACTCTATATATGATATGGGTTTAGCTGTAAATATTTATTGGATTTTAATGTTTTTACTGGGCTAGATTTTTTTTTTTAACGTTAGTGTTATTGCTGGGTTTTCAAATTTTTTAAAAATAAATTTTAGTATTATGATTTAATGGTTTTTGAAATGCATTTATATTGTGTATTTCATATGTTGGAAGCCACCGTGGGAGGGGTTTTCCTCTTGAAAGACAGTGTACAAATAGTGGAAAAGAAGGGGAAGGAAGGGAGGAAGAACAAAGGAAGGAAAGAGGGAAAGAAGGAAGGAAAAGAAAGGAAGGAGGAGGGAGGGAGAAAGCAAAGCAAATTGGGGCCATAGAGTGTGATGATATCAAAGACCAGAATAAGTCATACTACGCATTATGGAGGGAAAGATGGCAAATCGACATAGTGCTGCTATTTTTGGTAGAAGCAGCCCTTCGTTTCTTGTAGCTTTTACTCCCACTGCGCTGGATTCACACAACATGCTCACCCACGCTCAGTGGTTGAGTGTGGGTGGTTCCTTGACCGTGGGTTAGGGTGTTGTCTGAACCCAGCACATTTTCTGCAGGGTGGCTTGTTAACCATGCTGTATGGCTTTTTTTTTTTTTTAACAAGTCCCCTTGAGAACCCATGTTTTGTGGTTGGGTTGTTCAGGGTGGTTAACAAGCCACCCTGCAGGAAATGTCCTGAGTTTGGACAACACACTCACCCACAGATCAACAAACAACGCACACTCAACCACTGAGTGCGGGTGAGCATGTTGTGTGAACTAGTGCTGTGCCAAACCCTGTCCCCTATTTTCGGGAACTTTTTCTCTCCCTGCGAAGGAAGCTTTGTTTTTTCTCCCTCTTTTGCAGGGAGGGGGAGAACTTCGGAGAATTGTCTCCTTGGGGAGCGGGACAGGGTTTCCACATACCTTTTTTTACATGTAGACAATTCTTGAGGGGCCTTCTTTCTTTTTAAATTTTTTTTTAAAAAACACCCCCTGCACTTCCAGGAGACAAGCCTTCTTCTCCAGCTGGGAGTTCTTCCTGAATGCCTGTTGGAGATGGCAAGGTCACATGGTCTCCTGGGAGTTCAGAAAGAACTGCTGGGCTGGAGAAGACGTCTGGGCTCCTGCAAGTGCAGGGGGTGTTTCTAAAAAAATAAATAGAAAGAAGACCTCTCAAAAATTGCCTAGATTTAAAAAGGTATGTGGAAACCTTGTAGGCCCCTTCCAACCCTACTATTCTATGATTCTATGACCCTGTCCCCCTCCCCAAGGAGAAAATTATCTGAAATTCTCACCCCACCCAGCCTCTTTCTCCAGAGTTTTCGTCCTCCCCCCAATGCCAAAAATGGAAGTCGAAATTTTCAGCGTAGCACTAGTGTGCACCCAGCAGGGTTGTTGGGCCCAGGTGTTTTGCTGTTCTAAGGCTGCACTGCCTGATTTGAGAGCCCCAGGATTTGTGGAAATGAGGGTACTGGGCTTGAGCTCTCAGACCGCTTGCGACATCCTATAAATTGTGAGGGACTTTCTTCCAATCTCTCCCCTCGTGATAATGCAGGAGCTTAGTAATCAGAATGGCAGCTGATGGGCACCTTGGGGGTTGTAAGGATTACTGGACTGGCGACTCCCGTAATGTGTGCTATTGCACGCCAAAGATAATGAATGATTAATAGAGCTCCCACTTACACTTAACGTTAATTGATAGCTGTGCTTTTGGCCATCCTCTAATGGCAAGTAACGGCTTCAGGAGGAGCCTCTGTGCTGTGCTCGAGAAACGCAAGGAGAAACGTAGGACAAGCAGAGCTGCAAAGTGTCACCAGCAAGACTGCAGAGCCGAAGCTTGTCAGGGGCATTACAGAAGCGATCCGAAAAGCAGAACTGGGGGAGACGGGGATGGGAATGTACAGAGCCCGGATAATAGGAAGAATGAGAACCATCTCGGCTGAAGTGTTTTGGGAGACTTTGACTGATAATCTACTTGATGCACACAACCTTAGAAGAGGTGATTTTCCCTCTTTCCCTCCTTACAAGTAGCATTGCATTTGACTTTGGAGAGAATTAAGGCACAGACAAACCAGGCAGATCTCTAACTGTCTGCTACTCAAGCAGAGAGCCACGCAGGCAGAAATGGGTGGTGGTGGGGGAATAGGGTGGTAAGGAGTCAAGAGGAGAGCTGATAAAGTTGGGGAAAATGGCATCACGTAGACAACAAGCAGGAAAGGTCACCTGCTCCTTTCTTTGCAACGAAGCGCTTCAGAGCTCTTCAAACACACTCCTCACCTGCAAGGTGCCACTGGGGACTCTAATTTTGAGGTTTCCTGACAGCCTTTCTATGTGAGGCTTTTACTGTGCACTCATGCTTACTCACTCATGGTAGTCTGCTGGTCCTTTACATGACATTGTCATCCTCCAGGGCCTCTCCTGTGCTTTGCAACCATTATTGTGTTTTTCCCCCCTAATGAGGAAAGACTGGTATTATTTAGAAATAGCAGAATGAGAGTCTTGTGCAATTGTGCAGTTTTGCTATACCACAGCACCATCTAGTGGTTGTATAATGAAATGTAGAAAGGCCAAGAAAGAGCCCCCCAGGAACAAGCACCTGTAAAGGAGAAGAGCTTAATCCTTCAAAGAATCCAGAAACAGAAGCCTCTGTAAAGATGGGGAATAAAATCTTCATGTAGAAATGCCCTGAGTCACTGATAGTGCTCAGCTGCCTTGCTCTTAACTGACAGATTGCCTTCCCCAATACAGACCCGTGAGGTCATTAAGATCATTGAAGGAGGTCTTGCTGGTTGTATCATGATCTGCAGATCTTTCAGCAACCCAGAAGTGGGGTTTCTCCATGGTGGGACCCACCTTATGGAATGGCCTCCTCCTTGGTATTTGGGAGGTGACAATAATTAGCATCCAAAGCATGCTACGAAAGAGCCATCTCTTCACCCAGGCCTTCCCTGAGTGAGTGTGCTGCCCAGTTTGTTAATTATAGTGTTGTACTGGTTTTAACGTTTTCATCAATGTTTTTATACAAATGTTTTTAGCAATTGTTATATATCTTAATTGTGTTTTAATATATATTAGTGTATTTTAATGTATTAAAATTTTCTTGTAAACAGCTTACAGATTTTTTAAAATATGGTAAGAAGCATATAAATCTATTAAATAATAATAATGAGAGGCAGTGTGGTGTCGTGATTAGAGCATTGGCCTAAGACTAGGGAGACTTGGGTTCTAGTCCTGCCTGGGCAATGAAGCAGACTGGGAAACTTTGGGCCAGTCACTGTCTCTCAGCCTAACCTACCACACAAGGTTGTTGTGAGGATAATGTGTAGTGGAGGAAGACTATGTGAGTGGCCTTGGGTTCCTTGCGAGAGGAAAAAAAGCGGGATATAAATGTAATGTAATAATAAATAATAGTAATAGCACAGGCTCATTCTGAAATCACATAAAAGCAGCCGATTATATCAAGAGAGGCAGGGCAGACAATTACAAGAATGGAAAGGTCTTTTTTGTTGCTGATTTTGTTGTTGGTTTTATTGCTGTTTTTATTGCATTGTATTCTTACTGTTTTTATTGTTTTTTTATTGTTCTTAATATCATACTGGTTTTATGTGTTTCACTGCTGTACGCCGCCTTGGGAGGGCTTCTGCCCTGTAAAGAGGCCAAGAAATATTTTAAATCAATCAATAAAAGCAGACGGTTATGGGCAAACAGATGTAAATCTTAGGGTAGTACCCATTATTAGTCCTATGTAGACTACACTCATTGAAATGAATGAGACTTAAGTTAATCAGAAATCCGATTCATTTCAATGGTTCTATGTAGGACTAACATTGGATACCCCACCCCACTGATGGGCCCTTATCTATACCCATTGACATCTCATGAAGTGGGTTGCATCCCATGGAAGCTTATGCCAGAATAAATGTGTTAGTCCACAGGGTGCCGCAAGAGTCTTTATTTATTTATTTATTTATTATTAAATTTATTAATCGCCCATCTGGCTGGTCACCCAGCCACTCTGGGCGATGTACAACATACAATAAAACAGTTTAAAACAATAAAATTCTACAATAAAAACATTTCCTAATATACCCTAACCCACCCCAAATGCCTGCCTGAACAACCACGTTTTTAATGCATGACGGAAGCTCATTAAAGAGGGGGCATGACGGAGTTCCCTAGGGAGGGAGTTCCACAGAGTGGGGGCCAACACAGAAAAGGCCCTCTCCCTCGTCCCCACCAGTCTAGCTGTCCTGGCTGATGGGACTGAGAGAAGGCCATCCGAGGCTGATCTTGTTAAGCGGCCTGTCTGGTGCTGCTGGAGGCGCTCCTTAAGATAGGCTGGGCTGCAACCATATAGGGTTTTAAAGGTCAAAACCAACACCTTGAATTTGGCCCGGAAAACAACTGGTAACCAGTGCAACTCCTTCAGCACTGGAGTGATGTGATCTCGCCTGCAGCTGCCTTTAATCAGGCGAGCTGCCGCGTTCTGTACCAGCTGCAGCTTCCGAACCGTCTTCAGGGGTAACCCCACGTAGAGCGCATTACGGTAGTCTAAACGAGAGGAGACCAGGGCATGTACTACCGATGGGAGCAGATGGTCGGGAAGGAAGGGGCGCAGCCGCTGTATCAGATGGAGTTGATACAGCGCTGTCCGGCTCACAGCTGACACCTGAGCCTCCATGGACAGCTGGGAGTCCAAAATGACCCCCAGGCTGCGGACCTGGTCTTTCAAGGGTAGCTGTACCCCATTCAGCACTAGGTCAACATCCCCCAGCCTCCTCTTTGTTGATTTTGCTGCAACAGACTGAGATGGCCACCTTTCTGGAAAACCTGGGCACTAGTGTTCAGCATGGGCTTGTGAGTAAAGAACTGAGTTTCCAGCAGAATTGTGTGCAATTTTCTGATTCCTAAGAATCCAAGCTCTAATCTTGGATTTAAGATGGTTAATAAGCCCTCAGGATTATGGAGGGAAAGCAGTGGAAACTGAAGCTATATTCTCAAATTAGTCTAAGGGAAGGCTTCTGTGACCGAGGATGGGGATTACATAGCCATCCATGTTCCTGGTCCTCTCCCTCCTGATATTTTTTATCAACCCATTTTTCCTTGCCCTCTTGAGTCAGAGTGTTGCACCACTTTGTGATTTGGATAGCATGCCTAAGCACGTATGGATGATGCTGTTTTCAGACCGTTAGCACTTCTGCTGATGCTAGGAAGGGTTTCTAATATATGCACAATCCAGACCATTAAATCACAGAAGCACAGAGTTTGAAGAGACCTCAGAGATCATCTAGTCCAGCCTTACCCAACCTGATACCCTCCAGATGTATTGGGATTGCAACTCCCATAATTCCCAACCAGCATGGCCAATGGCTGGGGATGATGGGAGTTGCAGTTGTGCACAGCGGGAGGCCAGATATTGTCCAACCCTCTGCTCAGTGCAGTCTCTGCACTCCTGGGTGCAGCTACAGCATCTCTGACAGATGCCCATCCAGCCCAGTGGAGGCTGGTGGCTCTGATGTCAGTGGGGCAGTAAATCTGCTCCAGCTTTCAGTCGGAGCCAGTTAGAAATCTAAAGGAGCTATCCAAGGTGCGGAATCATTGATGCCTCTAGTGAAGGAGAACCCGCCATTTGTTCCACTGCTGTACAGCTCTCAGTGTTAGGAAGTTTCTCCTAATGTTAAACCAAAATCTACTTCCTTGCAGTTCCCACCCATTGGTTCTAGTCCTGCCCTCGGGAACAACAGACAACAACTCTGCTCCATCTTCTGCATGACAGCCTTTCAGATATTTGAAGGCCACTATCATGTCTCCTCGTAATACAAGACTTTACTTTTACTTCTGTTGAATTTCATTTTGTTGGATTCGGCCCAGTGTTCCAGCCTGCCTAGATCCTTTTGAATCTTGATCTTATCTTCTATGGTGTTGGCTGTCCTTCCTAGCTTTGTGTCATCTGCAAACTTGGTAAGCAACCCCTCTACAGCCTAATCCACGTCAGGGCTGGCCCTCCCATGAAGCCGGATGAAGCCCCCGCCACATGCAGTGGAATGGGAAGAGCGGTGAATTGTGCTGCTCTGCTGGTCCCTGCTAGGAGGGCCCACAGCTGCTGCCACCACCGGGGGGTGCTCTGAAGGGCCATGCCAGCCACTCTCCCACTGCGCCGTTTGCCACAGCGGGAGGGTGGCTAGCGAGGCTCTTCAGAGCAGCCACCCTCTGGACAGCCACATCAGCTGAGGAAGCTGGTGGAGCCCACCCGGCTCAGGGCCAGGCATGGGAGAGGTGTCCCAGGGGATCACCCACACAGGTGGCGATGGTTGCAATGCAGTGGCATGTGTGCTTTCTCGCCTCAGATGGCGGGAGAGCTTGCACCACAGCTGATCCAAGTCATTTATAAGAACAAATGAAACACTTTCAAAAATTGTGCAGATTCTATCATTTATTCCACGTGAATGCTCCTGAAAAGTATGGCTGAGCAGTTTTAGGATCCCTCCCCCCACCCCCTTACAATAAGTTAAATAGTGTCACTTGGAACAGCCATGAATCTCAGTCACGAGAAATGTCTACCAGGAGAAGAGGATGATGTGGGCATCAAAGATAAGTGGGCAATTGGCTTCAGTAACAACATCAGTTTGCTTCAGTTGCCTGGAGTTTTCTTGGAAGGTCCATGTTAAATAAATTTGCATGTACTTTGCCAGAAAAACAGTGTGTCACTTTCTTTTTCTCTCCTGTACCATGCTGTTTACAAGTCAACTCGTCCACATTCAGAAATGCTATCTGCAAATTAATGATTTGTCCACTTAACCCCGCCCCCCATATATACGTACACTCTACTCTGCTCCTCTCGTGAGCTGTCAGTTGTCTCCCATACAGATTACTGACCAGGTCAATAGATGCTTACCTCGATCCCACCATCTGCTGTTCTCAGACCATTTGTGGATTATTGGGCCTGATTCATTTTTAAGAGCAATGGACTTCTGATGAAGATGTGATTTCCAGGAATACCATTCAGGTGTTGATGTTTTTTTGAGGGCAGGGGAAGAAGACATTGTAGTGGATGGAGGAGAAGGGAAGAAACTCGCACTATGGTTCCAAGTCCTGGTCTTGGATATCTTCATGATTAAATTGCCGAGAGAGAGAGAGGGAGGGAGGGAGGGAGGGAGAAGTATATTCTTAAAAGCATTTGTTGTGGTTCATTTTATGCCTTAAATTTTTTTTTATCTGCAATACAATGGGAACAACAACAAAAAGCAAAAAAGGGAAAATCATATCATAAAACATATCAACATACAGTAATCACTCTTGATATAGAAAAGGAAAAAAGGAGAAAACAAAAAGGGAATGAGGATTGAACACTTCCATTTCATATAGACATGTTGATATAGGCAGTCCACATATCTAAGTAGGCATTCATATGACTTGGACGGGTGTGGGAGATTTGCTCAAATGTAGCAAGAGCAGTGAGACCTTCAGTCCATGTGATAGGCAGTGGGTAGTTTTCCTTCCAAACTTAGAGTATATGTCTTTTGCAACTGTAAGGGCTCTCTGTATCCACTTTTGCTGTCCGTCTGTTAATCCCCACATCACAGGGATGTAATTTAAAAGTGCATGGACATTGACTGTTATCAAGAACAAAATTTATCCAAGCAATGGCTTCCAACCAAAATGAAGCCACGACAGGATATGCCCACATCACATGCCTCAACAAGGCATTGTCCTCATTACACTGCCAGCATCTAGCAGAGCTAGCCAGCTTCTTATGCCTTTCGGGATGCAAACCATTGCATGTTTAGGCAGAAAAGAGTCCTACAACTCCATGGTGGTGGGGGCACGCTGGGAGTTGTAGGTCTTTTTTGTCTGTCTAAACATGGATAGGATTGCGCCCTTAATAACCAGAGATCTAGGTGCTCCTTAAGAACAATAGCTTGTGGTCTGAAACACTGGGGGTGGAACTGTTGCTACAGCTGGCTGAAAACATTTTGCTGCCTGGAGGCAATGGAATGGATGGGATGGCACCCCCTCCTATTCTGTGTACAAAAGCTGACTGGACTGGCAGTTGAATCTGTCTTTGACTCTGGCAATGGGACACCTTGTCTGCTATACCTGAAGGCAGCAGGCTAGCTTAGGGGGGTGCAGGACAGGCCATGTGGCCCACAGCTTTCTCCTCCAACACCTTGCTTCTCCTTCTCAGCACCTACCACCAGCTCACTCTACTGAATGGAAGGGCCAGCCCTCACTGTTGCCATACTCTTCATCCAGCTGGTTCAGCCAGGTGAAGACACCCTTCCACTTACCAAACTTGGATGCTCACCTGCAATCAAGCTTGCATGCAGCCCCACAATGCAGTGTGTAACCACACTTTTGCATATCACTTGCTCACCTATCCCTCTGCCTGCTTTAGGGAGGGACTGTAACTCAGTGATAGAGCACAGGTGCTGCATGCAAAAGGTCCCATGTGCAACCCCTGGCATCTCTGGTCCAAAGGATCGTGCAAAAAATGAAGGGAAAGACCTCTGCTTGTGATCCTAGAGAGCTGCTGCCAGTCAGAGTAGTAGTCAGTATTAGGCCAAATGGTCCAGCGGACTGATCTGGTGTTTATATGTGCTTTTCTACACAAGGTTGTTAATCTGCTGTATTTACTTTTGGTTTCATCACAGCATTGAGATTTGAGTACTGGTTTTCCATTACATAACCTCTAGGTGGCACTGTGGTATAGTGGAATAGCACAATTACACAAGTGGAAAAAAGCATTGTCTATGCTTTCACAAATAATACCTCATTTTCCCTACTCTATAAAAACTTGCCGAAAAGTGCTGTTTGAAAACAGTAGCAAAATTGGAGGGTCATGACATTGTTTAAAGAACCTGTAAACATGTGTGAGTAGGGAAGGATGAGAACACAATAAATGTCTCATATAGAAAAGCACTCTCTCTCTCTCTTTCTCAATATATGGCAGCCTCCCAAGCAAGAATTCTTTTCAATTTCACTTCTGAACTGCTCTGTCAGTTTCTCTCCACCCCCCCCCCCACTACTCTGTGGCTTACTGGTGCATTAACTTTAAAAAAAAAAAAAACCTTAAAAGTGCTTGCAAACTGAAGACACAGAGGAAGGCAGGTAGGAGTAGGAAACAAAAAGCTAATTAGTAGGGCTGTTGCCCAGTTAAAGAAAGCTTAAGTTAATATGTTTCAGACAATTAATTGACTAATTGATTAAATCTGCACGAGAAACAGTAGTTCTAAAGGAAAACATAAAACTTTGTAGATGCATGTGTCACAGCGGGCATCGTGTTAGAAGAAGCATTCTGTGATCCCTCTCACATGGGATGGAATGTCTCTTTCAAGATGCAGAGTTTAAAAGCACTTTCATTAAAAATAAACAGTGCAATCCTATGCATATTTACTCGGAAGCAAGTCTTCAGTGTTGCGTACTTCAAGGTGAGGGTGCATGATTTGCAACCTAATTGACTAATCAATTAAATCTGCATATTTTTTGTAAAATGCCCTGGTTGGTTCTACAAAGGCAGTATAGAAATGCAAAAAACAAACATAGCATTCATAAAAATATGCTGACTGATTAATCAGGGACAGTTTTTTTTAATGGATTAACCTAACCAATTAATTGACTAAACATGGCAGCCCTGCTAATTAGTGGCTACAGGATCGTGGGCATGGAAGAAAACAAGCTCCCATTTGCCTTTGTTGCATAGTGTTGTAAGGTTGAAGGTTTGTTCAGGAGAAGGTTAATGGAGCCAGAAGGACTACTTGAAGTTGGACAAAACTGCTGGGCAGGTCTGGTCACAGCTTTGTTTTGTTATGAATATTTCTAGCCAGTGGAGGCTGGTGGCTCTGATGTCAGTGGGAAGGTGACTCTGTTCCGTGTTTCAGTGAGAACCAGTCACACGTCTAATGGAGCTGTCCAAGGTGTTGTACCTTGGATAGCTTCTTTAGACTTCCTACTGGTTTTGACTGAAACCCAGAGTGGATTCACTGCCCCACTAACATTGGAGCCCCCAGCCCCCACTGTTTCTAGCTGACGGCTCAGCATAGCAAGGAAAACAGAAGAAACTTCCCAGGAATGTGAAACCCGTGGGGAAGGGGGTATGCCTTTCCGCCTCCCAGCTGAGGATGATGTAAGCAAGGTCTGTGTATGACAGAAGCAACAGAAGTTGTGGCGTGGAACAAAGCTTAGGGACGAACTACATGTTACTTAGCTAGCAACCAGGTCTTTCCCCCGTTACTCAAATATAACCAAGAGGGTCCTGATCTGGATGCGGACCCTAGTATAGGGGGTTGGGGGCGGGGCTTTGTCCCTTTGCACCTCATTGTGGTCCTGATCAGTGGAGACTTGTGGCTCCAATGTCAATGGGGCAGCAGGTTTCACTCAGCACCAGTCAGAGCTCTAAAGGGGCTATCCAAGCACTTCCCTCTTTTCAGAGTCTTCAGCATTGTTCTTTAGGATCAGCACTCTAGGACACTGGGAGATAAAATCCTTCCATTTAACTGGAATTTGAGAAATTAAGAGGCAAGTAAGATCAAGATTTTATTTTTTTTAACAGCCACCTTGTTTCTCAGTAGTGAAGACTTCCCTTTTCACAGCCTTCAGCATTTGTGACAGTCTACCCTGATAGAGGACGTATTACCTCTTTCGCTGTGATTATGTGAAAAATCCATTGGGTTGATTTTCTTATTTGCTTCTGCTTCAATTAACCTGTCCTTAAATATATATCTTGTCTCATAAAATGATGAACACTTTCCAATATCTTGAAACTGTTGTTCTATATACAAGGACAGTACGCTCGAGCGACTGATCCATCACCATCATTATCAGCTGAACAATAACAGGAAAGGAGAGTAAGAAATGGAAAGGTAGTTTGGAGGGAAACAAGATCATTTGTAGATTCTATCTGGGTCTGATTTTATTAAAATTTGTGGCAAACTTTTATAAAGCCCAATGTCTGGTTCATTAAGGGAACATTACCTTACAATTATGATTAATTAGATTAAACTTATGAAAGTGTGTTATTTTTTTAAATCAAAAGGGGTGGGAAGGGGGGATGATGGATGATGAAAGAGTGTGATAAATGAAGAAAGCAGCTGAACTAAATTGAATGTGTATTCATCCGTTTGTACTTCATAACTAATGATAAATTGAGCATGTCACATTTAACAATACATGTCCGAGCCTAAACACAATCTGAGGTTTCTCTCCTCTAATGTCTTCTGTCAGGTAACTGAATTCAAGAGATGCAATATTTTTGTTTACTGAAACCTTATCAAAGTTCATTATCATTCCGTTTCTGTAACTAAAAAAAATCACAAAGAACAAATCAGGAAGGCCTTAATGGAAACAGATGTGCGGGGAAAGTAAACAACAAAGGCAAAAATCTGATATTAAAGTTTCAGTTTATTACCAAAAAAATAAAAAATAAAAATGGATGCAAGCTGAAAGTGTTTGGGGTAGATCTTATTCCAGTAGTGCAAACAGGCAGAACATCTTCCCACCTTTCAGAGATGTAAACAGGGATGTTTTTGTGCATGAGTGGGCGGGGCTAGAGCAGAGCCTAGCAAACCAGTGCCATGGTCCAGTGGGCCAATGCCATCCATGCTCAAATGTGTCCCAATTAGAAAGCAAGTACTGAAACTGCAAGTATGCAGATGGCTCCAGACTGGAACTGAGGCAAGCAACATACTGCACAGCAAGACCAATGCATAATGCACATGTATGCACTAAGTTGCATTCATACCATTTAGAGGATCTTTGTCCCATTCTATAGCCGAGGAACACTGAGGCACAGCAACAAACGACTAGCCCGAGTTGAGTCAGTGAATCCATACCACAGAAGTCTTCAGCAAAAATAACAGTTGCGTAATAATAAGGTGCCTCTGAGCATATGCAAACTGTGTTCCTCTCACCATTGAGCAAGCAATTGTAGCCTCCCTTGCACTCCTCCTGCACTTAAAATTAAGAAGCAGGGCTTACTGCAGGGCTGGGGAACCTGCGGCCCTCCAGATGTTGAATGACAACTCCCATCATCCCTCACCATTGGCCAGGCTGGCTGAGGCTGATGGGCATTGGAGGCCAACGACATCTGGAGGGCCACAGGTTTCCCCAGCCCTGGCTTACAGAGTGATGTCACACAGATTGAAGCCCCAGTGCCAATCTTGTTGGAAAATGTGTTGCATAGTTTTGCAAACAAACTATGAGAGAACTCATACATTCTGTTCCGCTCCATGCAGTAATCTCATCCTCCCTTTCCCTCCTTCAGAAACTCTTCACAAAAAATAGGGCTGTTGTTCTTTTGCTTTTTTAAAAAAACAAACAGACTGACAAACAGCTTCTACCCTTGTCCTCTCTCGTTACCTGTAAACTCTCTTTGCTTCCCACTCCCCTGACTTAATTTATGCCCAGACCTCACTAGAATTCAGCTGTGGAGCCTGTTTTCAATAGCAGTACTGAATTGTGAACTTTGAGAAGAAAGGAACCTCTGAGCACATACAGAGTGGCTTTTCCTCATCACTGAATAATGGCAGTCTCCTGCCTCCCCCATACATCTAGCAGGCAGGACAAGGTTGCCTCTGATCACATCAACGGGAGACTGGTGGCTCTGATGTCAGTGGAGTGGTGAATCCGCTTCAGGTTTCCGTTGCATCCTGGATCACTCCTTTAGAGTTCTGACTGGTTCTGATTGAAAGCCGGAGCGGATTCACCACCCCATCAACATTGGAGCCACCAGCCTCCATCAGATCACATGCTTATTCAGGATTGTCATTATGAAAACAGAGCCTACTATCCTTTCCCTCTGCATTTTTTAAAAATCCACTCTCTGTTCCCTCATTCCAACTGCCAAAAGGGATGTCATTTTACCTTACCAGCACAGTGGAAGAAGGCACGTTGTGCTTGGTTTTGAAGAAAGCGCTTCCTCTCCCCAAACTAGGCCTGTTCTGAATCCGCCTTCCCTTGCAAAATTCCATTGCAGCAAGCCAGCATTGGGCTTGGGAAAAGCAGAGGGAGCGCTAGCCAACAGTAAAGCAATTGATTTGCATTTAACACTAAAGATTTTAGGAGGGAAGTTCAGCTAGGGGTGCAGTATTAGGATATGAGTTTAAAATACTAATTTTGCCAGTTTCGTTGTTTGCTGCAGATCACAGACCTAGAAGTTATGTGACAACATAACTTCTCAGATTGTTTTTGGCATCGCTGTAATAGTTTGGTATCCAAAATACAGGCCAGATATAAAATCTTGCTAGATGTCCTTCTTTTTCTTTGGAGCAGGGGTGGAAAATCACCAGATCTTGTTGGCTCCAACTCCCACCTGTCCAGAGTAGCTAATGGTCAGGGCTGATGGAAGTTGTGGTCCAAAAACATCTGGAGGGCAACAGATTTCCCACAGCTGTTTTAGAGCTTCAAGCTGTACCTGTCCAGATGCATGTGTACTGCAGTTGGGGGGGGGGGAGGCGTGAGGAAAATGGGAGAAAGAGGCAAACATTTCCTGAAAGTTGAGACACCCGGAGGATGGGATTGTTCCTGGAACTGGACTCTGAAAAGCCTGCTAGTCCCTGCTGAGGTAGAGGGCAAGAGACAAAGAAAAACAAGACACGATGTGCTGGCAAAATGTTATATTGAGTTCTGGAAAAATGGTTCACCCACAATGATCACCGAGATCTATTTCATGCAGATGATGAAGAAACAATGCAGGTGCTGTTCCCCTTGAACACTGCCCAGAATCCTTTGCAATATGTCGGGGTTTGGGACTAGAGATATAGAGGCACCTTAGCAGACCAAGTTAATGTGTGGAAAGTGTTCCATAGAACTAGAACATCTGAAAACTGTTGTTCTTCTAAGTTATCATCGGTTTCCATGGTAGAAATTGTGGTACACATATTAGTTTGAGGTGTGGACAGTCACCATAGCCATACAGCTAATCATGCTGATCAGATAACATGCATCCACCTCACTGCAAACTTACTCCTTTACGGTATTTGCATACTAGTTAATGGTTCTCAAAACATCATAAGGGGGGGGGACAACAACACCCCACCAATGAAAAATTGTTGTTGTTGTTGTTCAGTTGTTCAGTCATGTCCGACTCTTCGTGACCCCATGGACCATAGCACGCCAGGCCTTCCTGTCCTCTGCTGTCTCCCGGAGTGTGCTCAAGTCCATATTCATTGCATCGGTGATGCTATCTAGCCATCTCATCCTCTGCCGTCCCCTTCTCCTTTTGCCTTCAGTCTTTCCCAGCATCAGGGTCTTTTCCAGAGAGTTTTCTCTTCGCATTAGGTGGCCAAAATATTTGAGCTTCAGCTTCAGTATCTGTCCTTCCAATGAGCAGTCAGGGTTGATTTCCTTTAGGATTGACTGATCTGACCTCCTTGCAGTCCAGGGGACTCGTAAGAGTCTTCTCCAGCACCACAGTTCGGAAGCATCGATTCCTTGGCGCTCAGCCTTCCATATAGTCCAGCTCTCACAGCCATACGTTGCTACTGGGAAAACCATAGCTTTGATTTGTCGGCAAGGTGATGTCTCTGCTTCTTACTATGCTGTCTAGGTGTGCCATAGCTTTCCTCCCAAGGAGCAAGTGTCTTTTAATTTCATGGCTACAGGTGATCTTGGAACCCAAGAAAATAAAATATGTCACTGCTTCCATTTCTTCCCCTTCTATATGCCAGGAAGTGATGGGGCCAGATGCCATGATCTTAGTTTTTTTAATGCTGAGTTTCAAACCAGCTTTTGCACTCTCCACTTTCACCCAATTCATGCGAAAAGCTCCAGTTGGCAGTCATGGAAACAAAGCAAAACAACAGGTGAAACCAGGCACAGCCCAAGGTATCGTGCTGCGTCAAGTGAGGCTGCCACTACCATTGCCTGCTCATTCTAGCCTGCTCACTCTACCTGCCCACTCGCTCCCACCTTGTACCCCTTTCCAGCCATGAGAACCTGGCTGAAATCTTGCGAGAGCCTGGCCAAACATCTGCAAGATTCGGCCGAACTCTCACGAGGGGTCGTGAATCTTTGACCGAGATCCCATGAGGTCCCCGCAGCAACAGTAAGGAAAAACAGTGGTGCATGGCAGCAGGTTGCTCCAGAGAACTCCACTCGTTCTCTTGCTGCAGCAAATGCCACAGTGGGAGAACGGTTGGCAGAGCTCTCCAGAGCATCAGCTGGAGGGGGCAGGGAGGTGGTGGTGGGGCATCCTGGAAGGGGGAAGGGCAGTGCAATTCCTGCTCTGCTGCCTGATGTGGGCACATGATCCTGTATAATGGTAGGGCCGGCCCTGGGGGAAATAATGGTACTGTATTAGAGCTCCAACATCCTACGGTAAAAAAGAGCAGAAAAAGCACAACAAAACACAGAGGTCTATCGCTGATTCTCCTCTGGAAGGCAGAGAGTGTGCTAACCTGATCTCAAGGGAGAGAGAATCCCATTGCTTAGGAGCCACCTCAGATATGACTCAGTTGTCAGGCCAGTTCTGTCCAGCCCATTCAGATAATGAGCTAAAAGCATTACTTCCTCCCATGGATTCCTTAAGGGCTTATTAGTTCAAAGGATGTGAATTAACTGAGAATGTTCAATTCATATAGTTGAATCTTCATTAACATTATTACAGGAAGCTCTAATCATTACACAGCCACTAATATAAAACATTTCTGCAAGCTTGCCTTTAATGAACATGACTCACTTTCATTTTTCTTTAATAATCCCAAACAGTGCATCTCTCTGGTGCCTCTTTATTCTCAGTGTGGAAACATTTGCTTTGGAGAAAGAAAACTGTAATGTCTAAGATGGCCCTATACAGCATGTCTCGATGCTTGAATACGCAGTGCTGGTGCATGCTGAGCAAACCAAAGTGGGATCAAACAATAATAATACAAAAGCTATGATCTCAGACTTGTTATGCTCAAGATCCAGTTTTCAACCTTGAATCAAAGGCTGCACCAAAAAACCCTCCTCTAGTTTGTCCATTGGAGATTGCCATGGCACTAGAGGTGAGGATGACTTACAGGGTATACTCCCTGAGGACACTTCGATTGTGCAATCATACTGCCTCATTCATGGAATTTTGGGTGTGTGTGTGTGTCCAGATGGCATCCATTTTGTAGTCCTCCTGTGTTTTCCTGCCACTTCCCCATCTTTTTTCTTACCGGAAAAAATAATAATGAAAGAAAGTAAGACAGAATAGCTGCACAATGCCTTCTGATTGTTAACGCTAGGAGCCCTCTGTCTGGAAGGACCCACCCACTGGCACAGAATGTCATCTGGGATGACTTTTTACTTTCACAAATAGGAGTAGTCTGGCTAGCTTTCATGCCACCATCTAACTTAGGATATCCTATCCTACCAATTCTCTCTCTCTCTCTCTCTCTGTGTGTGTGTGTGTGTGAGAGAGAGAGAGAGCGCCCAAATGAAAAGAGATTCTTGGATATACTACAATGGACAGTAAGAGAAGTGTTAGGGCCGGCCCTGCCCTTAGACACAGTGAGGTGGCCAGCTTTGGTGGCAGATGTTAGAGGGAGAAGCTCCCTGCCACCATCTGGTTGTTTCTCCTGAGCCATCTCCAACACAGATAGGATCAGGTTGCCTAAGTAATCCCCCATGGGTAAATGCAGCAAAAAGGGAGGAAATGCATGCAGAAACCCTAGGATCAGCCCCAGACGTTTTGCTGCCTGAGGAGACAGCAATCCACTCATGCAATGGAACTTTCCCTTCACCTGTTTCCCCTTGCAGCCCCGTATATCCCCAAAAGATCTGCTCCAGAGTGTCCCCCAATCCTGCAGAGCAGATTTGGGTGGGGGACAAGGGGCTGCAATGGGTAGGGGGAATCTGTTCCATAGATGGACGCCATTGGTTACAAACCACTGTTCTGTTTTTAAAGCTGGGAAGGAGAGCTTTTAATATATATAGCTGAGATTAGGAAAGAGATTGCTGAAATTTCAAGTGCAATGGACTCTTAATTCTGTATGATTTTCTTTTAAATGGCAAAGCACAAATTACCCAAAGCTTAGCACTCCCGGTGTCTTTCCCAGGCCTATAAAGTCAACGGTTATGGTGCTAAACTTTAATCAATCCCATAAAATGTTACTCAGAAAGTGACCCTGGTGTTATGGCTGAAGTACATCTCCTACATTAAAAAGCACTTTTGTTTTAGCCTGGCTGATATCACTGAAAGAGAGAGGGAGAGAAAGAGAGTTGCTAATAGGTGGCATCTAAGACGAGAAGGAGGGAGAGGAGGTGGCCAGGTAGACAGGAGAAAAAGAAACGGAACGAATACAGAGACAGGTTCCATTTGGTTAGAATGTATCTAAAGCAGCCTTTCCCAACCTGGTGGCCTCCAGATGGTTTGGACTACAACTCCCAGCATTCATGACTATTGACCATGCTCTCTGGGGTTGATGGGAGTTGAAGTCCAAACCATCTGAAGGGCACCAAGTTGGAGAAGCCTGTTATAAAAGCTTTAGCAGGGCTGGCCATGTGCCATGTTGCATAGGAAAGTGGGAGGAAATGTAAATTCCTGGCCACAGAATTTAAGTGCTGGGAATGCCAGTATTCATTCATGTAAAAAGGAAGTTCCTAGTCCTTATGGATACAGAAAGGTTTGCTGGGAACAAAAGTGAATGAACAAGGACTGCTGAAATCTCAGAAGCCCAAAGTGTGTCTGGATAGATTTCCAGGGTGTGGTGGATGGGGATCGAGGGCCCTGCAGGGTTCCAAACTATGCCAAACAGCAGACAAAAATGTGGAATAAATGCAAGCCACTGAATCCCGCCTTTTTTAGTAGAGAATTTGGATTGCCTACCTAGCATGTCATTTTTAGCACAGCTCCGCATATCAGGAGCTGTCATGCTAGATCAGATTATTAGCCAACTGATCTTGGCATCATTTACTTCAACCTGGTGCCTTCCAGTATGTTTTGGACTTCGACTCCTAACTGGTCTAGCCAGCATGGCTAATGGTCAGGAGTGCTGGGAGTTGTAGTCCAAAACATCTGGAGGGCACTGGCTTGGAGAAGGTTGATTTATGCAGTCTTTTTGCTAAGGGTCTCAGGGACTGAACTTAGAGCTGTTCTGTGCAGGTCCTGAGTTCTGCCACAGGCTGTGTCACCTTTGAAAGTGGAATATGTAACAATAATGAAGTGAGCTTGGTCATTAAAACCCCCCTCTCTCTTAGGATCATAGTGCAGGGCAGGATTGAAATACCACGTAGTCCAAATCTCTTTGTGTGTGTGGGGGGGGGAACAACAGCACCCTCACCCTACAGAACAACCTAAACAATATACTTTATGAAGAAAGCAGGTATACTGCAGAATAGTACTTAAAGTGTAAAGAGTTTGAGATGACTCAGATGAGAAAATACAGTATATCCTGTGGTAGGACCGGCCCTACCATTAGGCAGGGTGAGGCAGCCACGTCAGGCTGCAAATGCTGGGGGAGGCCAGGGAGTTGCGACAAGGTGTTAGAGGACCGTGAACTGTGCATGCCATGCGACTTGCCCTGTACCCACTAAGTTACTCTGTTGCCCTCAAGAGCAATGGAGGATATTGTCCCATTGCCAGTGCTGACATTAACAACCAACTCACAAGCAATCTCACTTTCTGCCTCTGTCTCCTTGCCATCAAAAACTGCCTGTTTCTGCTATCTTCCTGCCCCTTCCCCTCAACTGGAAAGATGTTGTCTTCTTCAAATTTTGATTGGTAACTTATTCAAAAACACAGAGAGATTCCAAGCTATCAGGAGACCACCCCATAACCATCCATTATCATTGATGAAACATCAACTGACCATCCTGGACTATTTACCAGATATCTGCTTAACAAAGGAATGGTCAGCCAGCAGGTCTAACAGTATCCTTTTTATGAATTATCTGAGCTCATCATTTGCTGATGAGAACTCTAAGACCAAATATATTGGCCCCAATCCTGCTAAACTTAACTTGTTCCAATGTAGTTACAGCTAACGTTAGCTGGATCAGGGCCAGCATCTTCCATCTTCATTATCACTCCTGCCTTTGTACCCTTTCATCATTATTACTGCTCTTCTCTGGACAGTTCTGGGTCTATAAGACTTATCTATACCCTTTTCCAAGCAAGAGGCCCACAACTGAATACAAACACTGCATCTGAATACCATGTTGTGCCAGACAAAATGGTATTACTCCAGAGGTGCAGAACCACAGGCCCAGGGTCCAAATCCAGCCCTCCATGGTTCTCCAGATGGCAGTGCTTACTTCCTCGGCATCACCCCTTTCCCCTGATTGCTGATTGGTGCAGTCCCAGTGCAGTCCCAGCTTTTGTGCAATTCTCCCCACATTCTAAAAGGTTGAAATGCTTCTCCTAAGGCTTATTTACTGGCAATAAGTGCTGTAGAGCTGTTCTACATGAGGCTGTTAATCTTCTTTATCTACTTTTGGTTTCGTCACAGAATTGAGATCTGACCGCTACATAAAGAGAATTTCCTTTCCTGCTTTTCTGCTAGATAACCTCTAGGTGCACTGTGGCACAGCAGAAGAGTGCAAATACACATGTGGAAAAAAAGCATTTTCTTTCACTTTCAGGAGTAATACTGTTTTTTCCCTGCTCTAAAAAACTTGCCGAAAGTGCTGGTTAGACACAGAAGTGAAACTGGAAGGTCACAGCAGCATCTAAAGAACCCATAAACAACCATGAGTAGGAATGATGAGTGCATGATGCCTCATGTAGAAAAGCTCACAAGCTAACATTTGCTGGTATTTTTGATATTCTAGCCCTGTCCATTTTGCCTTCAGCCCCATCCCTGCCATATACAGTATATGCCACTTCTACTTGTCCTGAGAAAGAAGAAATCAACTGCTTTCACTTTTGCTGTTTACATGGCATCCTTGGAGTTTACTGGCAAGAGTAAATTAACTAATGCAGATGTCCTTGCTCAGTCTAACCTATCAGGAAACCTGGCCCTTCTCAAACAGAGGTGACATGACGCTGGCTTGAGCATGTGCATAGGATGTAAGATGGAGGCATTCCAGGAGCATGCATTATGTGGAGACATGCAACAATGTAAGACCCATAGGCCACCCAACGCTCCTCCAGATCAACATTTGTAAATGTGATTTAAGAAACTTTGATATCAATGGATGGTAATATTCGATAATCAGCCATTGCAGATTCTGGGCTGGTGCCCAAAGCTATGATGAGAGGTGGCTCCTACAGCTTCAGACCACACAAAGCATCACTCATGACCTTCCCACTAAATTTTACAGATATGACACCCACTCCAAGTCCTGACGATCCAGGATTGGCTTTTTCAAAACATCACAGGTAAAATATCAATCTGACCCTGCGGAGAGTCATTCATAGAAGGAGAAGGAGGAGAAGGAGGAGGAGGAGACAACCAAGAAGACCACGAAGAAGAATAAGACAACAATGATGATGAAGACGACAGTGAAGAAAAAGATGAAGCAGCAGCAGCATTATAACAGGATGATAGACAAAAGTCACTAACTTGTGAATTTTCCCTGTGATACATAAACCTCACAAGTGTTGCTTTGCTCTTTCCTCACCATTTACATCCATAGGATAAAAAGTTGTTACCATAACACAAATCTTTCATAATCTTGACCTTACTACAGCAGCGTCTCACACTACTTTTAATTTAGACAAGAAGAACCTTTGAGATCTTTCTCGACTCGATCACAGCTCCTTGCCCAAGAAGTGATGAATCAGCTTAAAATAAAGAATTTGGGACACTTTTTGGTGGGTAAATAATTCTCCTATACTTCCATATTGTATCTATCCTCTCAGTGATTAGAGCAATGGGGCTTTGCTCCCCCTCCCCTTTTCTTGTTCTTTCAAGCTAAAGAATTACATTGCCTTGCTGAAATAACGTTCCCTCTTTAGCTGTTGCATTTGATTCAAGGATTTTTGATTAAGCATTCAGGGGTTATGAATAAATAAGAAGCAGCAGCCCAGTAATTGGGATATCATTACTACCTGGTAGCACATTTAATCCACAGCTTCACTGCACTGCATAACCTTTTTTTTCTCCCCCTTCCCAACATCCTCACCAATATTGCTAACAATTTTTTTTTTAAAAGCAATGTCACTGCAGACTTCACAACTTAGCATTAAAATGAATACTTTTTAATTTCTCCAGATGAGATGAGGCCCTGAGCTCTGGGACAATGCTGATGGATGATGTTTTAATGCAGCCGAAATGTTATTCTTACTGAACCAGGGAAAACTATAAATTTTGCTTCATTGCCACTGATGGCTCTATGCATAAAACTATGGTGTCACCCGTTGCCCATGAATAATCACCTCAGCGCAGCAGATGTTACTTTGCGGGGAGAGCAATTCTGATGCCGAAGAATTGTGGAAAGATTAATTGTCTACAGCTGTTTCATGGCCCACAGCAATCTTGATACATTTATGATAAGTTTAAGAGCTCGCTAGAGACAGTCACTATTCCCCGTTGTGGAGGAAAAGGTGGAGGGAGGAGAATAGCCAAGGTGGTGGCAGCGGGGAAGTAGCAAACAGTTCTGTTTTGACACCTGGATTCTTTGGACCTGTCAGCCCCAATAGAGCTTTGGAGAGGGGCCCACTGTTGGCAGCCGGGAAAGGTTTGTAAGCAAAGCTCGAATTGCGAGAATGATCTGCACAGCGGGCCGGGCAAAGGAGAATTATTTAAATTTGTGCAAATGAATCGCTTCCAGTTTTCCTCCCTCTGCCAAGTGAAAATTGAATATGACCCGCTCCGACCTCTCTCTATTAAGTGCTGGAAATTGCAGTAAATGCACAGTTCTGAGTGCCCTAATGAGACAAAGCTCGAGCGATGCCTCATTAATAAGAAAAGGATGACCTTCCTGTCCAGCCCTTCATTCGATATTGAAAAGAAATGGGGGGAGGGGGGAACGACAGGATGACCTGCTGTAAATTTTGAACAATACCTTTGATTTAGTTTGTATAGACTCCCAAGCAGACACTTCTCAACCTTTTCCTCCCCCTGCCCCCTCCACCCTTTCCTTTTACCATTCCTGCCATATGAGGCTGCTCTGTACATTCATGAACACATTGTGGCTGGCAACTGGAAGACACGGCAAGCATCTCACCCAGGGGGACGATGCATTTGCTTGGTGCATCAGGATGCGGCAGGAAAGCCATTGGTTGGAGTTCCCAGGTATAAGCAGGGTGGCTGTGTGTCCTACTTTAGAGAGAACAGTCCTTTTTTTGTCAGGCTGCCCAGTCCAAGTCCAATTTAAAGGGAAAGAATGACAAGAGGGGAACAGCAGCAGGTGTCAGGGTGGAAACTCAGCCCAGAGAGCCTCAGAGCAGTTCGGATACTGAGGAGGAACAGCTATCCGCGGGAGAGGGGCCAGCTCATCCCTCACAGGCTCAGCACCTGGCAGAGATTCCTCCTGCCAGCATTCCAGAGATAGATAGCAACCCGGGTAGTGAGGGAATGCGGGAGGGGGGCTTCTTAGACGCTCGACACAGACGCAAAGAGCGACGAGCGATGGAGGGCGCGGAAAGGAGGCGTAGCGCCCGTTTAGAGCGCAAGCAACAGCCGCCTCCCATGGACCCAAGGGAAAGAGGGAGGATTTCTCCCTAGCCCATAAGTTCTGAGTCTTCAAGTGACTCTTTCAAACGGGGATCAACTGACTACTTGAAGCTTAGGCCACTCTGCTGTTCCTTGCTTTAGTCGCTGGTGATTAGCATCTGAAAGAGTCAATTAGTTGTAAAAGGATTAAAGCTTTGAAAAGAAATCCTTTCGTCTGTGTCTTGAGTTGGCTATTGGAATCTACTGGGAGAGGCCGCCAAGGCGCTCCTGACAGCAGGAGCCTTGAAGTTGCCCATTGACAGTTAGCAGCACCTGGAGGAGGTCACCTGATCACAGTCTTCCCCGCTATGACGGTGAGATGCCTTCTGCTTCTATTTAAATTATAGCAGTTATTTCTAAACTTGCATCCATACATATAAATTAGCATATGCAAAATCTGTGAAAATTTGCCGCAACATTTGTCCTCTTCTTTTGAGTAACACATGTTCTCCTTTTTGACAATGCGTAAGTGGCCATCCTAGGCATAAGTCAGAAGTGGACAACCTTTTCCCCCTCTAGGACAGGGATGGAGAACCTCAGCCCTAGGGGCCAAATCCAGCCTACCTGGGGTGCTGTTCCAGCCCCGTGGGGTTCCCCAAAAGGCCATGCTCATTTCCCTGGCCACCAATTGTTTGGTAGTGTCCAGGCTTTTGTGCAGGCCCCCTCCCCCAATTCGGTGGCCCCACACCTTTGGAACAAGCTGCCATCAGAGGTCCGCCATACTCTGTCATTGCAGGCTTTTAAGAAGTCCTTGAAAACGTATTATTTTACCATGGCCTTCTCTTGATATGACTGCTATTGTTGCTGTTACTGCTGTTGTCATTGTTGTAGGTTTTATGTCTTTTAATATATTAACTATTTAGTTATTTATTATTGCATTTATATCCCGCCTTTTCTCCTCTTGCAAGGCACCCAAGGCGGCTTACATTATCCTCCTCCTCTCCATTTTATCCTCACAACAACCACCCTGTGAGGTAGGTTGGGCTGAGAGTCTGTGACTGGCCCAAAGTCACCCAGGGAGCTTCCATGGCCGAATGGGGACTAGAACCCGGATCTCCCAGCTCCCAGTCCAACACTCTTGCCACTACACCACACTGGCTGTCAGTGTGTATTTTATGTATTTTAGCCGCCTTGGGAGGGCGTCTGCCCTGAAAGGTGGCCAAGAAAAGTTATAAATGAATGAATGAATGAATGAATGAATGAATGGTTGAAAGCCTTCTCCTAAGGCTTAGCTACTGGCAGTAAGAGTGTGCCATTGTGTCTCCATGCCATTGTGCCAGTCTCCATGCCATTGTGCCAGTCTCCATGCCATTGTGCCAGTTTTTCAGCCAGTTTAACTCAAGACTCTCTTTAAATCCAACAAACAATTCTTTATTGAACAGTTTCTTTCAGCAGAACAACAAAGAAATAATAACTCGCAGGAAATAAGGAGGTTGTCACAAATAAGGGCTGGATCCAGTGGGAAATTATTGGTGGATGCTGGTTAAAAAGGGCTGCGGCCTGAGTCTTTTCTACCAGGAATTCTGGGCTTCCGGCTTCTTTTCTGGCTAGGCAGAAAGGTAAAGAAAGACTCCCACCCAAAGGAAAGTCTCCACTCATTAATCTCGGACTGCTAGGATCCAGCTACAGCAGGCCTGGCTAGCAGATCCTTGATCTCTCCGCCCTCAATATAAACACATACATTTCTTATACTTTAATACAATACAGAGCTGGGGGCGTCACAAAGAGCCTGAAGCTAAGATAGGTTGATATTTGGGGCCCCTTTTGCTCTTGGAATGCATCCCCTGAGAGCACATCCAAAAGAGAATTTAGTCCTTGGTGTGAAAGAGTCAATACCTCTGCTCCGGGTCTACAGTTCCTCAGAGGGAATTTATGTGTGAGTGGGGCACAGGTGGGCAGTGGGTGGGGCCAGAGGCAGTCCCTCATCTCTCTTAAGATCAGTACCGTCTCAAACTTTTAATTAATCTTTATCTCTCTTAGGGTGCAAACCTATGTATGTTTAGACAGAAAAAAGTCCTACAACTCCCAGCATTGCCCAGCCAGCATGGTTGGCTGGAGAATGCTGAGAGTTGTAGGACTTTTTTCTGTCTAAAAGTGCATAGGATTGCACCCTTAAGAAACCAGAGAGGGAGAGGGAGAGTCGGGGGGCAGGGAAGAGAGAGACAAAGAGTGTGGGGTAGTCATGATCTTGAGAGAGAAACACTCTCTCACTTTCTCTCTCACACACATCCATGCACTGATGGAGCTTTGAGATTGCATTCAATTACCCATCCACCCGCAGTCATTCTTTGCATAAGACTAGGAATGTCACATTCAAGAGTGTATTGCAAAAAGGGCAGATAAAACACTTCTGGGGAGGGACGGACGGGCAGGTGTCTACCAGCGAGGGGTGATTAGGGATAAAGTCCAGATTTTCCTGCCACTTCTTTCCTGCCAAAGGCTCGCACGCTTGAGCACACAGGTATCCAAACTTAACATATTTTTCATTTATTTATTTTTGACTCTTTTAATTTATCTAAATATTTTACTCTAAACCCACCTTTTAGCCCAGATAATTATTTTGCAATAATTAAAATCAAAGAATTTATATATATATATATATATATATATATACACACACACACACACACACATACATATATATACATATACATATATATATATATATATACACACACACACACACACACAATGTACAAAATATATGTACAAATCTATATATAGTAAAAGCAGAAATGAGAACCACGAGAAGACTTCGTAATGGGGGAATAAAAACTCTAAATACCTGGTGAAACAAAAATGTTTTTACAAAAGGCAGAAAGGAAGGTACCAATGAGGCCTCCCAGAGGAGGGGGTTCCACTACTGGGGTGCCACAACCCAAAAGTCCCTGTCTCACATCCCAGCCTGACAAGCCTGTGAAGACAATGGGGTACAGAGCAAAATCTATGATGACAAACACAGCCTGTGGTCAGGTTTGTGTGGGAAAAGGCGGTCTTTTATATAGTAGTGGGGCGGATAGTGGGAAAACCATGCACTTCTGGAATAAAGCATGAAACTTTCCATAACTTTCCATAATATGTAAGATTAATTTTGAGGTATGGCCCAAATACCGTGGCTGCTGTTTTCAAAATGGTGGCCACATATAGTGACTCTATAAAAAATGCCCATAAATAAAACTTTGAACATTTGTATTGATTGATTAGCTTATTTATTAAAAATGTATGCATTTTTACAATTAAACACTATCAATGTAAATAACTAATATATTTTTCATTTAACATTGTTAATAAATCATCAGGGACATCTTGTTTATTGTTTCGTGAAGTAAATAGGTTTCATTGTATTGGCTGTGAACTGCATGTTTTCTTTACTTTTCAAACACATCATCATCATTTTCACAATTATGGTACTTGCACAGCATTATACTTGTTAGTAACACTTTTTTGTACTTGCAACAGGCTGGTATTGCAGTTCTTACAGGAACAGTTTAATAATTCCTTGCATACTGAGGAAGCTTCAGAAAGATTAGTCCATATAGGTTTCCAAGTTGATTCGTCATCTTTGTGCCAACCCCAAGCTCCTGGATCCGGCACCCTAGGTCGCTTGACCAAACATTGTCCCCAGCAATATCCAGGTTGATATGCAGACTGCAATGCATGTTGCTCTAAGGCTGCTTTGGTTGGTGGTATCCTGTCAATGACTACCCTTTTTTTGGCAAAGAGCTCCTTTCTAGTCTCGTCTATGCTTGAACTGGATGATGATTTGTCGAGTAACAGGACAACAAATGTTTCTAAATCATTGGTTAAGTCATTTATATCTTTGGATTGTAGGGACGAAAATTTAAATGTTTGGGTAATTTCAGGAAAAGTATTAAGTGTTTCCCATGCAGACTTTTTCCCATGACCTCCAAAAGATGATGTAGTGTCGCATCCTGTGAATACATGAAAGAATGGTATAAGCAGCTGCCTCATCCGCACCAAGCACACTATAAACTAAATGCCCTAGAATATAATGGAAATACTTCCCTATGCCAAATGCAATCCATGCCCACCAGAATGTGCCCTTTCCCCCCTCTCTGAGGTCAAGTTTCCAACATCGGAGAGGCAGCTGGTTCCCTCCACACCAGCTGCAAGGGGAAGGGGGGCGGATCTCTGACTCCCCATTAAATCTGTGTTCTAAGGCATTAAATATGTGTTCTAAGGCAAACATTTGGAGAACAGAAGGGAAGCAAAGGATTTTTAAAACCACATGTTTGCAATGTGATTGAGATGCATTATGAAGCAAAACAAGGCGGATGCCAAACATGGTCCACAATGAGATGCATTAGCCAAGTAAAATGGAGGCCAAAAACAGCTCAAAATTTACAGTTTAAAACACCAATCCCACCCCCTCCCTGTTTCTTCAGAGTATGCAACAACACAGAGAAAGCAATTTATGGCAGAGCCTACTTCTCCAGGATTTAAAGCAAGGGGCGGGGGGAGAGGGAGAAACCCATTCCACATACAGGTAAACTGAGGCAGCAATACGAATGACTGCAAGAGAGAGAGAGAGAGAGAGAGGGTTAGATAATCACAGTGGCCACCTCACAGAACCAACAGAGAGCAGTGTGGCCCAGCAAGCATTACATAGGAGGAATTTAGCCAGAAATATGTATTCTAAGGCATTCATTTGTACAACAGAGAGGAAGGAAAGGATTTTTAATAGCACATATTCACGATGTGACTGAGATGCATTAGAACAGACACCAGACGCAGGCCAAGATGCATCGATTTTTCACACAAACCCCTTACGTTTTCCAGTCTCAAGTTCCTGGGGGTGGGAGCGATAGCTTAAACAAGACGGGAACACAGACTTCCATGAATTTCTCACTCACTCACTCTCACACACACACACACACACACACCATGATTTTCTCCAGACTCCCAACACAAGAGAGGCTGTTCACACGTCATATTAACCCATGGTGGGTGGCAAGCAAGCTACGCTGGGTAGGTGGTTATGCCAACAACCTACTGTGCTCCTGTCAGACCAGCAGGCAAACAAGCTACACGGTGTGGTTTATTCCCCCCTCTCACCCCCCTCCTTCTCCTGTAGTCCTACCGCCCAGCTGGCAAGTATCCCAGCTTCCTTTGTGGTGGGAATAGAGACTGCTTGAGGAGGAGGGCGGTGGCAGCATTTTTGGCTGCTCTTGCCGAGCGGCTCTATAGGCGACCTCTGTAACCTATGGTGGCACAACTGACACCACGCTAACCCACCATAGGTAAAATAATCCTTACTGCAGAGCGTGGGTTCTGAGGGTGGCTTAATCAGGGGAATTAACCCATCATGGGCAGGAAAACCGCCCCCCTCCCCAGGACACGCTAGCCCATCATGGGCAGCTCAGGCTGCTTCCCCACCATGACTTAGCGTTACGTCTGAAGCCAGCCAGAGAAAGGAAAGATTTGGGCCAAATTGATTAGTCTAAGCCAGCCAGCCAGAGAGCCCAGAAGGAAAAGCTTTTTAAAAAAAAACACTGAGCAGTCCTATGCATGTTTACTCAGATGTAAGTCTGCGCTCAGTTGGGCTTAAGAAAGTGTGCATAGGATTGTGGCCTAAATGAATGAATTGGAGATCGCAGAGGTGAAATTGGATCTGAAAGAAAAAGTTATGCTTCGGTAAATTAGGGACTCCCCTTACCATAGAGATGCATTTTAAAACCAAGATCTAAAACCAAAATACCCGTAAATATGAAAACCAACCATCTGTCTCAGTCTACAGTCCAACTTACAGCTCTCTTCCACACTCTCTTATACACACACACACACACACTGCACATGAAAACAGCTGGGGATGATGGTGCTGCTGCTAGTCGCTTCGAAGTCAGTCCCCCACACCTCCTGGGTTGGGCTATAGTGAGGCTGTGCTGTACGGAGCCTGCTCAGAAGTTGCTAGCACACCCACGAGTGGCTTTGACTGCCCCTAACTGGCCAGCCAACCTACCTTCAAGGTCTATGATTGACTGGCTTGGCTCAGCCACCTGATGAGCCAGCCAGTCAGTTTCACTGTCGAGGCTCTGGGCGACCTCTTGGTTGCCCATTTTGACCCCCTCCCTTTGGAAGGCAGGGGTCTACTCCAGGGGCGTTCTAGGTTCTTAAAAGATCCTGGGCACATGCCCATAACACAAATTTGCACAAATATATATATATATATATATATATATATATATAATATCCGATGCTCAGCGTACCTCTAATATATGTGTGTGTGGTGTGTGCATGTGGTGTGCTTACCTGTGTGTATAGATTACATGCATACATACATAAGTGTGCACTCATCCCCCACCCCACTTCAACTTAGACCCCGATTCAGCATTTTGGAAAACACGCCGCTTCTGCTCTGGCCAATTTGTAGTCGGATCACTTCAGCTCAGCACCAAACCTGAGTCAAGGTTTGGAAAAATGAGTCTTTATGCTTCCTGTTGACTACCATGGGTAATTAGAAAAAAAAACTGTGACTTTTTTCTCTTGGGCAGAACTGGATGATCATTTTAGGCATAGTAGCCCCCTAGAAGGGGATTACACCTGCCCAATGTCAGAAACCCCTTCATGGATCACTGCCTTGTTGTGGCGAAGGGGCTTGCGTAACTCAGTGAAGCCATAAGCTATGCCGTGCAGGGCCACCCAAGACGGACAGGTCATGGCAGAGAGTTCTGACAAAATGTGGTCCACTGGAGAAGGAAATGGCAACCCACTCCAGTATTCTTGCCAAGAAAACCCCATGGAACGTATCACAAGGCTAAAAGATATGACGCCGGAAGATGAGCCCCTCAGGTCGGAAGGTGTCCAATATGCTACTGGGGAAGAGCAGAGGGTATTTCCAAGTAGTGCCAGAAAGAGTGAAGCGGCTGGGCCAAACCCGAAAGGACACTCAGCTGTGGATGTGTCTGGCGGTGAAAAGAAAATCCGATGCTGTAAAGAACAATATTGTTTAGGAACCTGGAATGTAAGATCAATGAATCAAGGTAAGCTGGAGGTTGTCAAACATGAGATGGCAAGTTTGAACATCGACATCTTGGGAATCAGCGAACTAAAATGGACAGGCATGGGGGAATTTAATTCAGGTGACCATCATATCTACTATTGTGGGCAAGAATCCCTTAGAAGAAATGGAGTAGCACTCATAGTCAACAAAAGGGTGGGAAAAGCAGTACTGGGGTACAATCTTAAAAATGATAGAATGATCTCAGTACGAATCCAAGGCAAACCATTCAACATCACAGTAATTCAAGTCTAAGCCCCAACCACTGAGGCCGAAGAAGCTGAGGTTGATCGGTTCTATGAAGACCTACAACACCTTCTAGAACTAACACCAAACAAAGATGTCCTCTTCATCATAGGGGATTGGAATGCTAAAGTAGGAAGTCAAGAAATCACCGGGATAACAGGCAGGCATGGCCTTGGTGTACAAAATGAAGCAGGACAAAAGCTAATAGAGTTTTGCCAAGAGAACATGCTGATCATAGCAAACACTCTTTTCCAACAGTACAAGAAGCGACTCTACACATGGACGTCACCAGATGGTCAATATCGAAATCAGATTGATTATGTCCTTTGCAGCCAAAGATGGAGAAGCTCCATACAGTCAGTAAAAACAAGACCTGGAGCTGACTGTGGCTCAGATCATGAGCTGCTTCTTGCAAAATTTCAGCTTAAATTGAAGAATGTCGGGAAAACCACTAAACCGTTCAGGTATGACCTAAATCATATCCCTGATGAATATACAGTGGAGGTGAGGAATAGATTTCAGGGATTAGACCTGATAGACAGAGTGCCTGAGGAACTATGGACGGAGGTCCATAACATTGTTCAGGAGGCAGCAACGAAATCCGTCCCAAAGAAAAAGAAATGCAAGAAAGCCAAGTGGCTGTCTGATGAGGCTTTACAAGTAGCTGAGAAAAGAAGGGAAGCGAAAAGCAAGGGAGAAAGGGGAAGATATACCCAACTGAATGCAGAGTTCCAGAGAATAGCAAGGAGAGACAAGAAGGCCTTCTTAAATGAACAATGCAAAGAAATCGAGGAAAACAACAGAATGGGAAAGACTAGAGATCTCTTCAAGAAAATTGGAGATCTCAAGGGAACGTTTTGTGCAAAGACGGGCATGATAAAGGACAAAGAAGACAGGGACCTAACAGAAGCAGATGAGATTAAGAAGAGGTGGCAAGAATACACAGAAGAACTATACAGGAAAGATTTGAATGTCCCTGATAGCCATGATAGTGCGGTCACTGAACTTGAGCCGGACATCCTCGAGAGTGAAGTCAAGTGGGCCTTAGGAAGCATTAGTAACAACAAAGCTAGCGGAGATGACAGTATTCCAGCTGAGCTATTTAAAATCCTAAAAGATGATGCTGTTAAAGTGCTGCATTCAATATGCCAACAAATCTGGAACACTCAACAGTGGCCACAAGACTGGAAAAGGTCAGTTTACATTCCAATTCCAAAGAAGGGCAACGCCAAAGAGTGTTCAAACTACCGCACCATTGCGCTCATTTCACATGCCAGCAAGGTTATGCTCAAAATCCTACAAGCTAGGCTTCAGCAGTATGCGAACCGAGAACTACCGGAAGTACAAGCTGGGTTTCGAAGAGGCAGAGGAACTAGAGATCAAATCGCCAACATTCGCTGCATCATGGAGAAAGCAAGAGAATTCCAGAAAAACGTCTATTTCTGCTTCATTGACTACGCTAAAGCCTTTGATTGTGTGGATCACAACAAACTGTGGCAAATTCTTAAAGTGATGGGAGTACCAGACCACCTTACCTGTCTCCTGAGAAACCTGTACGAGGGTCAAGAAGCAACAGTAAGAACCAGAGATGGAACAACCGATTGGTTCAAAATTGGGAAAGGAGTACGACAAGGCTGCATATTGTCACCCTGCTTATTTAACTTATATGCAGAGTACATCATGAGAAATGCTGGGTTGGATGAATCAGAGATCGGAATTAAGATTGCCGGGAGAATTATCAACAACCTCCGATATGCAGACGATACCACCCTAATGGCAGAAAGCGAAGAGGATCTAAAGAGCCTCTTGTTGAGGGTGAAAGAGGAGAGTGCAAAAGCTGGTTTGAAACTCAACATTAAAAAAACTAAGATCATGGCATCTGGCCCTATCACTTCCTGGCATATAGAAGGGGAAGAAATGGAAGCAGTGACAGATTTTACTTTCTTGGGCTCCAAGATCACCGCAGACGGTGACTGTAGCCATGAAATTAAAAGACGCTTGCTCCTTGGAAGGAAAGCTATGGCCAACCTAGACAGCATAGTAAGAAGCAGAGACATCACCTTGCCGACAAAGGTCCGTCTAATCAAAGCTATGGTTTTCCCAGTAGTAATGTATGGCTGTGAGAGCTGGACTATAAGGAAGGCTGAGCGCCGAAGAATTGATGCTTTCGAACTGTGGTGCTGGAGAAGACTCTTACGAGTCCCCTGGACTGCAAGGAGGTCAAATCAGTCCATCCTAAAGGAAATCAACCCTGACTGCTCATTGGAAGGACAGATAATGAAGCTGAAGCTCCAATATTTTGGCCACCTAATGCGAAGAGAAAACTCCCTGGAAAAGACCCTGATGCTGGGAAAGACTGAAGGCAAAAGGAGAAGGGGATGGCAGAGGATGAGATGGCTAGATAGCATCACCGATGCAATGAATATGAACTTGAGCACGCTCTGGGAGAGAGCGCAGGACAGGAAGGCCTGGCGTGCTATGGTCCATGGGGTCACGAAGAGTCGGACACGACTGAACGACTGAACAACAACAACAATGTCAGAAAAATAGATGCCGGGTTTATATTTTGATTTTCTTTTAAAGGGAACTGGCAATCACATTTTTATTCCTTGGATAAAATTCTTCCAATTCCTTGGAAGAATTGGATAAAAATTTAAGGATTCATTGCCCCATCAGAGGAGATCATGTCTGCCAAATTTCAGAAAGCTAGCCACAAGGGCTTTTGTGCAAGGGTGGCCTTGACATTGTGAAGTTTCCAAAAGAGGACATACTTATCTCCCTATGTTCCTTGTGGACCATTGTTCTGAAAATTCCTTGTGGACCATTGTTCTGTAGGGAAAGCCTACAGTTGCCCCTAAGTAAGAAACCAGCAAAGTTTCAGAGGGATAGGTGCAGCAGTTCATGTGGAAGGAGAGTTCTCCAATTTGGGGGAGGGAGTGATTTGCTTTCCCTTGCATTCACCCCTTCCCCAATAGTTTTTGGGTAAATTTGTATAAAATGCACAGGTCATTAGAGGTGTCCCCCAGGCAAGAAACCTGCAAAGTTTCTGAAGGATATACATGAATTCTAATTTAGAATTGTTGTTGTTGTTCAGTCGTTCAGTCATGTCCGACTCTTCGTGACCCCATGGACCATAGCACGCCAGGCCTTCCTGTTTTGCGCTCTCTCCCGGAGTGTGCTCAAGTTCATATTCATTGCATCGGTGATGCTATCTAGCCATCTCATCCTCTGCTGTCCCCTTCTCCTTTTGCCTTCAGTCTTTCCCAGCATCAGGGTCTTTTCCAGAGAGTTTCTCTTTGCATTAGGTGGCCAAAATATTTGAGCTTCAGCTTCAGTATCTGTCCTTCCAATGAGCAGTCAGGGTTGATTTCCTTTAGGATTGACTGATTTGACCTCCTTGCAGTCCAGGGGACTCGTAAGAGTCTTCTCCAGCACCACAGTTCGAAAGCATCAATTCTTCGGCGCTCAGCCTTCCTTATAGTCCAGCTCTCACAGCCATACATTACTACTGGGAAAACCATAGCTTTGATTAGATGGACCTTTGTTGGCAAGGTGATGTCTCTGCTTCTTACTATGCTGTCTAGGTTGGCCATAGCTTTCCTCCCAAGGAGCAAGCGTCTTTTAATTTCATGGCTACAGTCACCGTCTGCGGTGATCTTGGAGCCCAAGAAAGTAAAATCTGTCACTGCTTCCATTTCTTCCCCTTCTATATGCCAGGAAGTGATGGGGCCAGATGCCATGATCTTAGTTTTTTTAATGTTGAGTTTCAAACCAGCTTTTGCACTCTCCTCTTTCACCCTCAACATGAGGCTCTTGAGATCCTCTTCGCTTTCTGCCATTAGGGTGGTATCGTCTGCATATCTGAGGTTGTTGATAATTCTCCCGGCAATCTTAATTCCAACCTGTGATTCATCCAACCCGGCGTTTCTCATGATGTACTCTGCATATAAGTTAAATAAGCAGGGTGACAATATGCAGCCTTGTCGTACTCCTTTCCCAATTTTGAACCACTCGGTTGTTTCATGTCTGGTTCTTACTGTTGCTTCTTGACCCTCGTACAGGTTTCTTAGGAGACAGGTAAGGTGGTCTGGTATCCCCATCACTTTAAGAATTTGCCACAGTTTGTTGTGATCCACACAATCAAAGGCTTTAGCATAGTCAATGAAGCAGAAATAGACTTTTTTCTGGAATTCTCTTGCATTCTCCATGATCCAGCAAATGCTGGCGATTTGATCTCTCGTTCCTCTGCTTCTTCGAAACCCAGCTTGTACTTCCGGTAGTTCTCGGTTCGCATACTGCTGAAGCCTAGCTTGTAGGATTTTGAGCATAACCGTGCTGGCTTTTTTTTTTACGCGCTTTTTTTTTTTTCCTAAAGTCAGCCGTGATAGGCTACGTGACGATTTACGTAGCCTATCACGGCTGACTTTGGAAATCTAGCCGTGATAGGCTACGTAAATCGTCATGTAGACTATCACGGGGTCTTTTTTTTTTTTTAACTTTTTGTTTCGCGGCCGGGGAGACGGGGCGCTTCTCCCCGGCCTGAATTTTGGCCGGGCAAGGCGGGAACCCTCCCCCTGGCCTGAATTTCGGCTGGGCGAGGCAGGAAGCCTCCCCCCCGGCCTGAATTTCGGCCGGGCGAGGCAGGAAGCCTCCCCCCCCTCGCCTGAACTTCGGGGGGAAAAGCGAAGCGCCTCCCCCCCACCGCGAAGCCAAGCTGTGAAAAGGTAAGTCACTTTTGTACATCCCTACAGAGGAACGAGAGATCAAACCGCCAACATTCGCTGGATCATGGAGAAAGCAAGAGAATTCCAGAAAAGCGTCTATTTCTGCTTCATTGACTACGCTAAAGCCTTTGATTGTGTGGATCACAACAAACTGTGGCAAATTCTGAAAGAGATGGGAGTACCAGACCACCTTACCTGTCTTCTGAGAAACCTGTACAAGGGCCAAGAAGCAACAGTAAGAACCAGACATGGAACAACCGATTGGTTCAAAATTGGGAAAGGAGTACGACAAGGCTGCATATTGTTGCCCTGCTTATTTAACTTCTATGCAGAATACATCATGAGAAACGCCGGGTTGGATGAATCACAGGTCAGAATTAAGATTGCTGGGAGAATTATCAACAACCTCAAATATGCAGATGATACCACCCTAATGGCAGAAAGCGAAGAAGATCTAAAGAGCCTCTTGTTGAGAGTGAAAGTGGAGAGTGCAAAAGCTGGTTTGAAACTCAACATTAAAAAAACTAAGATCATGGCATCTGGCCCCATCACTTACTGGCATATATAAGGGGAAGAAATGGAAGCAGTGACAGATTTTATTTTCTTGGGCTCCAAGATCACACGGTGACTGCAGCCATGAAATTAAAAGATGCTTGCTCCTTGGGAGGAAAGCTATGGCAAACCTAGACAGCATAGTAAGAAGCAGAGACATCACCTTGCCAACAATGGTTGGTATAATCAAAGCTATGGTTTTCCCAGTAGTAATGTATGGCTGTGAGAGCTGGACTATAAGGAAGGCTGAGCGGTGAAGAATTGATGCTTTCGAACTGTGGTGCTGGAGAAGACTCTTACGAGTCCCCTGGACTGCAAGGAGGTCAAATCAGTCCATCCTAAAGGAAATCAACCCTGACTGCTCATTGGAAGGACAGATACTGTAGCTGAAGCTCAAATATTTTGGCCACCTAATGCGAAGAGAAAACTCCCTGGAAAAGACCCTGATGCTGGGAAAGACTGAAGGCAAAAGGAGAAGGGGATAGCAGAGGATGGGATGGCTAGATAGCATCACCGATGCAATGAATATGAACTTGAGCACACTCCGGGAGGGAGTGGAGGACAGGAAGGCCTGGCGTGCTATTGTCCATGGGGTCACGAAGAGTCGGACACGACTTAACGACTGAACAACAAAATTAAATTTATGAGGTGACGTGGTAGAGGGCTTTTTCTAGCTTTTTAAAAACTGTTTAAAACCTGTTTAAAACCTGTTTAAAAGCCTTAGCAGTTCCTTGATCATGATGCCACATAGTCCTAACCCTCCTTTTGGAATAATTTGAGTTCTACAGCTATTTAGGAGAAATTAAATTGGAGGGAGAGAAAGAAGTTTGTGGCGACTGATTGGATCCTTTGCTGTATTGAAGCTACTAAACTTCTGCAGAAGCCAAAGGCTCCACTTTGGGGCAGTAAAATCAGGTGTTGTGTGAAATACCAGTATTTCACATGGAGCTCTTTCTTCCCTTCCTTCTCACTCTTCAAAATTTCATTGCAGGCAAGCTCCCAACAGTGGGCATGTAATAGCAGAAAATAAAAGTAGGGGGAGAGAGGTTTTTTGCACCTCAACAAAACAAAACAAAACCCCCTACAGCAGAGATTAGGGGTAGTGACCTCCTAATGGTCACCTTAAACACCTTCTGATTAAGATCTCTAAGCCCCTGGGTGACTTGACAGTTTTTACTTTTTGTTTTAGACTTTAAGAAAAGGAAACTTTACGCATGGCTAGTGCAAAACCCACTGGACATAACTGCTGGAAATTTGGCATATTCAATCAGCTCCATGGGGGCTACCAAGCCTCCAAATTTCATGAATTTGAAATTTCAACTCAAAATTCAACGCTATTTGCGTTGCCCTTATTTTCGCCGTAGTCTACATAAAGATTTACGTAGACTACAACGACCAAATAAAGAACGCGAATGGCTGCTCTCTATGGGGGCCGACATTTGCGTACGTGCTTTTTTTTTTTTTAAAGTCACCCGTGATAGGCTACGTGACGATTTACGTAGCCTATCACGACTGACTTTGCAGATTTAGCCATGATAGGCTACGTTAATCGTCACGTAGCCTATCACGGGGGCGTTTTTTTTTTTTAACTTTTTATTTCGTGGCCGGGCGAGGCGAGGCGCCTCCTCCCCGGCCTGAATTTCGGCCGGGCGAGGCGGGAAGCCTCCCCCCCGGCCTGAATTTCGGCCGGGCGAGGCGGGAAGCCTCCCCCCCAGCCTGAACTTCGCGGGGAGAGCAGCGAAGCGCCTCCCCCCCACCGCGAAAAGCTGCGAGACCAGGTAAGTGGCTTTCGTGCGCTCCTACAAGAAATTGCAAGTAGATAAATAGGTACCGCTTCAGCGGGAAAGGTAACAGCATTCCGTGCACCTCGGTGTTCAGTCATGCCAGCCATGACCACGGAAGCAACTTCGGACAGTGCTGGCTCTTCGGCTTAGAAATGGAGATGAGCACCACACCCTAGAGTCGGACACGACTGGTTGGGGACACCTTTACCTTTTTTAGGTCAGCTCAAAAGATCCGGGGCCCGTGCCCAGGTGAGTCCTCCCATACCAAAGCCCCTGGTCTACTCGGATTGGTCAGCTCAGGCTAAAAGCCTGACCTGAGCCTTTAAAAAAAAAAAGTAGCCCCATACAAACCGGTGTGCCCCACCTGGGAGCTGTGGGAAGTACACGTGCGTCAGCTCACCCTTGCGTAGCTCTGAAAATGCTGCTGCTGCTGCTGCACCAGACCACGAGTACCTGGTCCCAGTGCAGCTGCTGCCGCTGAGGCCGATGCCAGCCACCACAGTGGAAGAAGCTGGTGGCAGTGTAGGAAATATTTTTTTCAAAGGACACACAGGTGTGTGTGCGTGTGTGTGTGTGTGTGAGAGAGAGAGTGCTGGAGGCAGGACAGTGCATGTTCAGTCCTGTGATTGGAGCCGTGACTGCCATCCTGTATATCAAACAATGAACTGAACAAAATTCTCACCCATCTGCATTGGCCAAATTGAGTAGATGCTGCTGTTCCTAACACCGAGAGGCCTATATTTTAAAAAACAACAACTGCATTTTAACTAAGTTCACCCCCCTCCATTACTATAATTAACTTTGCCTTTTGACAACTCCTTTTCAAGCATATATTAATTAAATATGGAATAATAAATGCGGACTGCTCTATCCCTGGGGTATAAATCAATCTGAGGGGCTCAAATTATTATTGCATAGACCTGAGGACAGAGCATGTATGATTAGTAATAGCATCAAATGCCTGTGATTGATTTGAAACTTAGCTGTCCTTCCACATTTTTTATTACTTTACATCACGCCTAGAAAGCGTGTGGCATTTTTCAGAATGACAAGGCCATTCTTTTGCCATCTTGTATAATTTAAACTATTGTAATCATTTAGACAGAATGGGCAATACCTTGTTCGTCTGATGGCAGGAGCACAGAAAATTGCAGCCATGTTAGGTCATTAAGATCAAAGAAGACTTTACTTGTTTATATGCCTGATGAAGAGATGTGATGACAGCAACAGCTCTATCTATCTATCTATCTATCTATCTATCTTTATTTAAATACATGTATGTTGCCAGAAACAAAATACAAACAAAATACAAGTATAAAAATAAAAATACAAGGGTAAAGATGCAACTACAATAATTTGTTTATTTGTTCAGTTGCTTCCGACTCTTCATGACTTCATGGACCAGCCCACGCCAGAGCTTCCTGTCGGCAACTACAATAATAAAATATAATAAAAATTTTAAAATATAAAAAGTCAACAATGTATTAAACAATAGCCCATCTAATAACATTTCCAGAGCCACAGCAATAAAAAATCAGTAAAACAGCAAAACAACAGCATGCCCAATAAAATAAAAATTATTAGCCATTGGAAACTGAACATTAAAAGAGCTGCGCTGGATCAGACCAGTTTAGTGAGACAGGACTTCAGAAGTTAATCCCTTTTTCATAATAACCCATCCTATTGGAATTGGTTGGCTCTTTTGAGATGTATGTTTTGAGTCATTAAGGGAGTGATCCTATGTCCCTGCCAAGACAGAATCTGTGTGTGTGGGGGTATAGGATAGTTTGGTTTCCTGTCTCTGAGGTTGGAGACAGGGCCCTGACCTCAGAGCCAGGAATCCGTGCTCCCCGATCCTCCCCCCTCCCCCTCATAGCCAGCATGGAGAGAACCACACCAGCTAACTCTGTGCTCAGAAAACGGAGCACGGAGACGGGCAAAAGGGAGCATTCCTGGGGGTAGGCTGGGGAGGAGACTGGGGTGGCTGCGACTGCGAGATCCTGTGGCCGCTGCAGCCTCCTTCCTTCCCCTTCCGAGGCGCTGTGGCTAGACGGGAACAGAAACGCAGGGAGGCCCGAGCATGGAGGCAAAGATCACTTCCGCTGTCCTGTTGCCCTGCACTGATACTTGGCAGTCTCCAGGTTCGGAGGCTGCTGCCAGTCCACATAGAATTGCTCCCTAAGAAGGTGAGTCTAGTCACTAAGTACTCGTCTGATTTGTTCGCTAGATCACTGACATCAGAAACAGAGGGTATCATATTATTGGACCAAATAACAGCCAATCTCTGCTAAGGTGCCGGCTTTCACTGATTTCAGATTCCAGCAAATATGTGAGACTTCATTCTCAATTTCTTTCTTGAAACCACCTCCAAAGATGCGCTCTCTCAGACTCTCTTCTCTGCAACAAACTCTGTACATGTTCTTCAGCACCCTTTCTCAAGCCCTCCGGATGTGTTGGACTATAGCTCTCATTGTCCCCAGAAAACATGGCCAATGACTGTGCTGGCTGGGGATTATGAGAATTGTAGTCTAACACAACTAGAGAGCACCAGTTGGGGAATGCTGCTCCCCAACCAAAGATTTTGCTCAATAACGTCGCTAAGCTCAATGAGCTTTGTTGATTTTATTTGGAATTCTCAGTGGGTGTGACTGTTGCCTTCCTGTATTATATTATTCCCTTCCCCCCCTTTTTCTCCAAATAAACTTTCTTTATTTTGATATTTGGCTACTTTATTTTAGAAATGGAGTTTCTCACTAAAACCTTCCCTGCCTGCAAGAAGGCATGGTTGCTAAGGTACCCCTGATGTTCTTATGATATGCACAAGGTTTTGTTAAGTTCTGTGTTTTCCAGGCTTTGGCACAAAAGCCCAAAGCATCTTCTCGTTTAGTTAGTTTTTTCTTCCCTAGATCTGTGCCGAGGGGAGGGGTCCTTGAGCATAAGGCTTAGAATATCCTCATACAGCTGGACAGCCTAAAGCATTCAGGCAAGGATCACTATCAATAATTCTTCCATGTGGGTTCATGAGTATGACAAACCATCTCCCCTTCCAGATCCATAGCAGGCTACAAAACTCTGATTTCCCACTGTGCTCCAGAGTGATACTATATTGGGGGCATTGTGGGAAAAGGCTGCTTCTTGCCACCACTGGCTATTTGTTTTGAGGACTATTACTTCTCAGGTACATATTCAACTTGCAAATTAGGGTGTACATCAAAAGGGAAAATTGGGGGTAGGGAAGAGGAGATATATAACAGGCAGCTTAAACTGCTATGTTGCTATCACAGTCATCAGTGGCACTGTGTCCAGACAGTTGAGGCAAGCCTGTTCTTGATTGCTCACATCATTAAAGTTGGTGTCCTGCTCAGCATCCCTTTCAACCTGGCTTCTTTTCTGAAATAACTTGGCAATACAGCAAAGAAATTCAAAAGCTTATGACCCTAATCCAGCTGTGGCTGAAGGCAACTAAACACAGGTGCATCTAGCAGGTTCAATAGTGCTGGGATGAGCATTGCAGTGAAGATGGAGATGTGGATCCATACGCACTTTTAGAAGGCCGGCAATTATACATCTCTCTTACTGGATTGAGCTTTACTATTATTTTTAAAAAATAATTATTATTATCATCATCTTCATCATCATCACCCTATAATTTTTTAATCTTGCTCTGCCTCCAAGGATCTTGAATTGATGTGCATCAGGGGTGGGGAGCCTTGTGCCTGGAGGCTAAATCTGACCTTCCTGGATTCCCAGTCTGGCCCTTTGAGGTTCCTCAGATAGACCCACCCCCTTCCCCAGGCCCCACCCCTTTCTCCCAACCATTGATTTCCTGGCTTCTGTGCGCTTTTCCTCCATTCTAAAAGGTTGAAATGCTGCTCCTGAGCCCAAGTTATTGGCAGTTAGAGCTTTAAGTTAAAATATCCTCATGTTTGGTGTTTTTGGCCCCTCCCCTTTTACATTTTGCCTCACCCACCACTGCAATGTGGCCTCCGAAAGCTTCTCCAAAATGGAATGTGGCCTTTGAGTTGAAAGCGGTTCTGCACTCCTGGTTTCCCCCACCCCCATTTTATCCTCGCAACAACCCTGTGAGGTAGGTTAAGCTGAAAAATTATAACGAGCCCAAAGATATCCAGTGAGCTTCCTGTTTGACTGGGGATTAGAATTCAGGTCCTAGACCAGTATTAAAACCTATCCCTTTTCCCAGGCATTTGGCAGCACATGATGAATTTGAATCGGTCCTGGATGTGTCTTTAGTTATGACTGACAGTTCAAAGTTATTTTTAGTTATATGTTGTTTGTATATATTGTCTGTGTGCTTTTATGTAAATGGTTTTTAAACTTTTGATATTGTATTTACTTCTGTAAACTGCCCAGAGAACTTCAGCTATGGGCGGTACAGAAATGTAATAAATCATCATAGAATAGAATAGCAGTAGGGTTGGAAGGGGCCTACAAGGCCATTGAGTCCAACCCCCTGCTCAGTGCAGGAATCCAAGTCAGAGCATCCCTGACAGATGAGCATCCCTCATCTTGAACGCCTCCAGTATGGGAGAGCCCACCACCTCCCTAGGTCATTGGTTCCATTGTCATATTGCTCTAACAGTCAGGAAGTTTTTCCTGATGTTCAGCCGGAATCTGGCTTCCTGTAACTTGAGCCCATTATTCTGTGTCCTGCACTCTGGGATGATCAAGAAGAGCGCTATCATATTTCCCCTCAGTCTTCTCTTCTCAAGGCTAAACATGCCCAGTTCTTTCAGTCTCTCTTCATAGTGTTTTGTTTCCAGTCCCCTGATCATCTTTGTTGCCCTCCTCTGAACCGCTCCAGTTTGTCTGCATCCTTCTTAAAGTGTGGTGCCCAGAACTGGACACAGTACTCCAGATGAGGCCTAACCAGTGCTGAGTAGAGGGGAACTAGTACTTCTTGGGATTTGGAAGCTATGCTTCTATTAATGCAGCCCCAAATAGCATTTGCCTTTTTTGCAGCCCCATCACATTGTTGGCTCATCAATCAGCTTGTGATCGACAACAATTCCAAGATCCTTCTCGCTTGTAGTGTTGTTGGGCCATGTATCCCCCATCTTGTAACTGTGCATTTGGTTTCTTTTTCCTAGGTGCAGAACTTGGCATTTATCCCTATTAAATGTCATTCTGTTGTTTTCTGCCCAGCGCTCCAGTCTATCCAGATCACTTTGAATTTTGTTTCCGTCTTCCAAAGTATTAGCTATCCCACCCAATTTTGTGACATCTGCAAATGTGATCAGCATTCTCTGCACCTCCTCCTCCAAGTCATTAATAAAAATGTTGAAGAGCACTGGGCCCAGGACTGAGCCCTGTGGTACCCCACTTGTTACCTCTCCCCAGTTTGAGAAGGTCCCATTGATAAGCACTCTTTGAGTCCGATTCTGTAGCCAACTGTGGATCCACTGGATGGTTGTTTCATCTAGCCCACTTTGAGCTAGTTTGCTCATCAGGATATCATGGGGCACTTTGTCGAAAGCTTCGCTGAAGTCGAGGTATATGATGTCTACAGCATTCCCACAGTCCACAAGGTAGGTTACTTGATCAAAAAACGAGATCAGATTCGTCTGGCAGGACTTGTTTTTGACAAATCCATGTTGGCTTCGAGTAATCACTGCATTGTTTTCAAGGTGCTTCCAGATGGATTGCTTTATCATCTGCTTCAGAATTTTCCCAGGGATTGATGTCAGACTGACTGGTCCGTATTTCCCAGGTTCCTGCTTATTACCCTTTTTGAAGATAGGGACAACATTAGCTGTCCTCCAGTCATCTGGCACTTCACCCGTCCTCCATGATTTCTCAAAGAGAATAAGACAGCGGTTCTGAGAGTTCTTCTGCCAGTTCCTTTATTACTCTAGGATGCAGTTCATCTGGCCCTGGAGATTTGAACTCACTCAAAGTAATGAGGTGTTCCTTGACCATATGCCTATTGATCTCAAACTGCAATCCTGCCCCTTCAGCCTGTATTTCGCCTTTGCCAGGGGGGTCATAGACCCTCTTTTGGGAGAAGACTCAGCCAAAGTAGGAATTGAGCACCTCTGCCTTTGTCATCTGTTATTGTTTTGCCATCCTTATTTAATAGCTGAACAACCATTTCTTTCCTCTACCTTTTACTATGCACGTAGCTGAAGAAAGCCTTTTTGTTGTTTTTGGCATCCCTCACTAACCTCAGCTCGTTCTCAGCTTTAGCCTTCTTGACGCCATCCCTGCAATTCTGTGCTACCTGCCTGTACACTTTTCCTTTGTTACTTGGCCTTCTTTCCACTTCCTATGTGTGTCCTTTTTTGTTTTCAGGTCATCCCTAAGCTTTTTGTGAAGCCACATTGGCTTCTTCTGTTGTCTTCCACCTTTTCTTCTCGTTGGAATTGTTTGTAATTGTGCCTTGAGAATTCCCTTTTTTAAAAGCTCCCACCCATCTTGGACTCCTTTTCTCGTTAGCGTCGCTTGCCATGGGACCTTCCTGATCATTGTTCTGCATTTATTAAAATCAGCTTTCCTAAAATCCAGGGTACGCGTTTGACTACACTCGGCTTTTGCTTCCCTTAGACCCAAGAACTCAAGTACAACAAGGTCACTTTCCCCCAGAGTTCCTGTAACTGCTACTTTATCCACTAAGTCATCTCTGTTGGTTAGGATCAAATCAAGGATAGCCGATCCTCTAGTTCCTTCCTCTACTTTCTGTAGGAGGAAGTTATCCGCCACACAAGTCAGGAATTTCCTGGAGGGGCCATGTTTTGCAGAATTTGTCTCCCAACAAATATCGGGGAAATTGAAGTCCCCCATTACTACTACATCATGCTTCCTTAAAACATTGGCTATTTGCTTTTCAAAAGTTTCATCCTCGTCTTCTCCTTGATTGGGTGGCTGGTAGTAGATTCCAACCACCAGGTTCCTTTTATTCTTTGCTCCATTTATTTTGATCCAGATGCTCTCGATGGGGCTACCAAGCTCATCCTCCTGTATTTCTTTGCAGAGATATGTATTTTTCACATACAGTGCAACCCCACCTCCCTTTCTGTTCCTCCTGTTCTTTTTGAACAAGTTAATTGCGTATTCAATTGCTGTATTCCAGTCATGAGAGTCATCCCACCAAGTCTCAGTTATACCTATCAAGTCATAATTTCCTTCTTTTATTAAGAGTTCAAGTTCGTTCTGTTTGTTTCCCATACTCTGGGCATTAGTATATAGACATCGAAGACCATGTGCTTCATAGTCTGGCTTTCTTCCTACATGTGTCTGAAGACTATTATTGGGCGCTATCAGAGCTGTTCTCTCCATTGCAGTGCATGCGCCCACGTCCAGTGTTACCCCCAACATTACATCTCCCTTCCCCGTAGGATTCAGTTTAAAGCCCTCCTGATGAAGTTCTTCATGCTGTGGCCAAACACATCCTTCCCATCCTTTGTGAGGTGCAACCCGTCCCTTGCCAGCAGCCCATCTTCCAGGAAGTATAGCCCGTGGTCCCAGAATCCAAATCTCTCTTGTCGGCACCACCTTCGTAGCCAGTCATTCACCCGGAGTATTTTTCGTTCCCTTTCTATCCCTCTTCTGACTACTGGAAGGATGGATGAGAAAACTACCTGGGCCCCAAAGTTCTTGAGTTTCCTTCCCAAAAGCTTCAAAGTCTGACGTGATTTCTTCGTAGCTCCACTTGGCGGTATCATTTGTTCCCACATGGGTGAGAAGAAAGGGATACCTGTCAGTGGGCTTTATGAGTGCAGGCAACCTTTCAGTCACATCTCTAATCCGTCCTCCTGGGAGACAACATACCTGGCGAGTCCACGGGTCTTCGTGACATACTTGGATCTCGATCCCACGCAGCAAGGAGTCTCCCACTACTACCACTCTTCTCTTCTTCTTGTTGTAGGCCTGGGTTTCATCGCCTCTGTTTGACTGACCTTCAGCCTCTTGCTCACTCTCATGTAGGTTCCCCTGTGATTCTTCCTCTGCAGGCTGTCCTCCAGTCTCATCCACAAATACCTGGAATTGGTTCCACAGCTCCACTGCTTCCACTGGTGCAGAGTGGTGTCTAGTTCTTCTTCTCCTAACTGTCACCCTTTTCCAAGGAGTATCCTCCACTCCATTTTTCTTCACCTCAGCGTTTCCCACTGCCTCATCTTGCTGTCACTCTTCAAGCTTCTGGTCTTCCCTTTGCTTCTGTAGTTCCCCCATTCTGTCCAAGAACTCTTCGTGTTCTCTTATTCCCTGGAGGGTCGACAGTTGCCACTCCAGTCCACTTACTTTTTCTTCCAGCAGCGTGATCAACTTGCGCTTGTTGCAGGTGTAGGCCATGTTGTTCTCAGGCAAGAAAACAAACATTGCACACACCTTGCAGGTCACCACCACTGGGGAGTCCTGTCCTTCCATTGCCTCTTTTCCCTTTTTGTGTCTAGCTTTGTGATTGTTCTAGACTAGCCTGTGCCTGCTCCTCTACTCAGTAGAGGTTAAAAGCAGAGTCCCACTGGTGTGGAAGAAGTGTGTGTTACAAGACAAATAAATGAAAAAAAGTTAGTTAAAAAAAAAAAAGTTAGGGGCCTCCCCGTTGACCTCCCCTGCCGAACTCCTCTTGCCAACTCCTGTTTGCTCCCCCTGTTCGCTCGCTCTGGTCGCTCACTCTCTGGGAGCTTGCTTGCTTCTGTAGTCCCTGGACTAGCTGGAGCAGCTTGCTCTGCTCTGCTCTGCTCAGCCGGGAGGCGGGAAACAGACTGAAGCTTCCCGCCCACTCAGCTGCTGGGAGTACTCAGGCCACACCCCCCCAATTCAGTTGGAGCTCTCAGAAGCACCTGGTGAGCTCACAGCCACTCAGAAGGATAAAGCGCAGCCCCCTGGGCTTCCTGCAGCCCACTTACCTCTTAGCCTCTGTCTCCTTTGTCTCTTCTACCACTGCAACTCCCCTGGCCAACTCCTGTTTGCTCCCCCTGTTCGCTCGCTCTGGTCGCTCGCTCTCTGGGAGCTTGCTTGCTTCTGTAGTCCCTGGACCAGCTGGAGGAGCTTGCTCTGCTCTGCTCAGCCGGGAGGCCATAGATGATGATAATGATGATGATGATCATCATCTAGCTGCTACACCACACTGCGTGTCAGCAAAGAAGGTCTGCTTCAGTGATCTCTGGAGATCACATGCAACCTTAAAAAAATAAATAAAAAAATAAATGGAACTGCAATTGTAGGAAGAAAAATAATGTTGGGGCAAGTTTTATACCAAATATCCAAATGAAATGGCGACCTTTCATCACTCTGCAATTTAGTTTAGTGGATGTTACCCAAACTAGCAGAATTTTAATAGCTAGACATATTCTGTGAGTTACAGCAGATCGCGTTGAGGTATATTCTTTTAAATATTTGCATCCTTTTGCAATATCCCCCCACCCCCATTCTGAACTTTGAGCACCATTTGGCAGCCCTGTGGTTTAGAGAGATGGGCCGAGAAACAGCTAGAATATTAAATACCCAGTTATATGTTTCCCTGAGGGACGGGTTGCTAATATTATACATTGCAACAACATTGCCTGAATGGTTTATTAATGGTTGCCAAACAGAGTGAACGCGACATATAATGATAATAACAATAAATGTTATTTATGTGGCAACTATCTGTCACAGTGCTCCAGGGGCCTCACAAAAATTCACTTTAAAAGGTTATTTTAGTGTTGTCATAACTGCTTGTGCCTGCTGCGTTTGTATTATAGCACAGAGAGCTAGCAATATTCAGGCGAAAGATGACTAATAGTGGTTAAGTATGACTATAACCAGTTCCGGCTGTAGGTGTTTGAGGGCCCTGGGCAAAGCACAATCAAAGGGCCCCCTTGCGCAGTGAGTCTGCATAAGAACATAAGAAGAGCCCTGCTGGATCAGACCAAGGGACCTTCTAGTCCAGCATTCTGTTCACATAGTGGCCAACTGGCTGTCGACCAGGAACCCACAAGCAGGGCATGAGCACAACAGCACCCTCCCACCCATGTTCCCCAGCAACTGGTGTGCATAGGCTCACTGCCTCTGGTACTGGGGGTGGCACATAGCCATCAGGACTAGTAGCCATTGATGGCCTTTCCTCCAGGAATTTGTACAACCCCCTTTTAAAGCCATCCCAACTGGTGGCCATCACTACAACCTGCGGTAGTGAATTCCATAGTTTAACTATGCGCTGTGCGAAGAAGTCCTTCCTTTTATCTGTCCTGAGTCTGCTTTCTCACCACCATTGTCACCAGCTGCTATTGCTCCTCCTCCTCTTTCTCATCGTTGCTCCCACTTGCAGTCAGAGAGACAGAGAGGCAGTCAGCAAGTAGGCGGTGGCATCTGCTGCTGCTCCTTGTTACCAACACTGTTGTCTGGGCCAGAGCAAGAGGCAAGAGGCAAGTGAGCAAGCAGGTTGCGATGGTGAAGAAGAAGAGCAACTCCAGAGGCCTCTTATCAGTGGGCCTCTGCTGAGTTGTGGGCCCTTGGCAGATGCCCAACCATACCTACCCTGACTGTAACTATGAATAAATCAGCTCAGGGGTAGTCAACATGTGTTCTGGGTGCCACGGGCAGTTGGGACTTGGGGAAATTGGCACACTGAGAAGGAGAAGGAGACCCGGGGGCCTTGCTGGGCTTATGATCAAACCTTCACTCCTGTTTGCATCTTCTTCACTGTGCTGTTGGCTGGGCCATAGTCCAGTAGGCTAGCAGTGGTCTCCAACCTCTTTGGGTCGATGGGCACATTTTAATTATACACACATTAATGTTATGCTCACTGGATCCCAGTTTATATTAATTATGCTCTCTGGATCCTAGTTCATCTGAGAGATATGGCTGAGTTACCAATGAAGCAACTGCAAATTGCCAAAGAATTTGATGCTGGCCACTTCGCTGTGCAGAAAACAAAACCTGGGTTATCATTGGTCCCTACTGATGAAGTTCATGAGCAGAACAGTGCTTTAATCCAAGATGACATAGGAGCAGTTGGCTTTCACAGACAACCGGAGTGCCTTTGAATGCTGGGCAGTTGTTGGCTCAGAGGTTGATGGAGTGATAGAAGGATCCGAGGAAGCCCATCAGCACTGGAGGAAAGAAACAGAAACACACATTACCATGATCAAATCCCTAGCGTGCTGACAGTTTTCTAAAAAACTCTTTGTTCACTTGTGGAACGATATATTTTTAAATGTTATTTATTAAATTTCTTCATCACCTTTCTGAAAAAAAGAGAAAGACTCAAGGTGACTTACAACAAAATTAAAACATACAAAAATTTAAAACAATAAGACAAATAAAACAATTATCAATAAATACCATGCCATCACGGAAGTGACTAAAGAATTTAGCAACCCCTTGAAGAAGAGAGCAGAAATTTGCTTGTGCCCCATAGAAATTACATTGCTAACTGTTTTGCTGTGTGTTGAGTCACATGGAGAAAACTAGCCAATTCAATGCATGGTGAAAGGAGGGATGCCTAAGGATTTTGTTTGGTTCATGTTTCGACAGGAACTGACCCACTCACCTGCAGATCAAAAAAGCAATTATCCTTCGGATTTCGCACTTCTTTGAATTTTGCGATGCAATTCTCAGCTCAATAAAAGATTCTAAAAATTCACATAAAAATGCATATTTTAGAATAAAATACCTTTAAAAATCCATGTGTTGAGAGAAAATTATGTTTAGAAATGCATATGTTTTGAAAAAGATATTCGAAAACACTTAAATACATATTTAAAGATGCATTTCCATGCAATTTTTTTTAAAAAAATCACAGATGAATGCAGAAATGGGATGGAACAGACGTATGAATGAACACATGCAAAAGTGACACAGACTGGAAATAGATGGACCTGCAGCCATACATAAAAGAACTACTGAACTGATAGAAAGAACCAAACCAATTAATGACATTATAAGTTCGTAAGAAGCTAACACTATTTGACAGCTGCATGACCAAGTCATCAAGGGAAGGAGAACAGCTAACTTTAATAGAAAAAGATATCTGGCTCTATTTTGTGGGTACATTGCAGGGGTAAGCATCCTGGTGCCCTCCAGAGGTTTGGATTACAACCCCCATAACCCCCAATCCTTGACTATGCTGGCTGGGGCTTATGGGACCTGTAGTCAAAAACATCTGGAGGCTGGCTGGGTCATGCTGGGAAGTGTAGGACTTTTTTCTGTCTAAACACGCATAGGACTGTACCCTAACTTTACAAAAAACTACTCCTAGCAGATGAAAACTGCTAAAGCTGGTTTGTTGATATGGAGCAACACAGCGGCCTGGAATTTTGGACTCTCCTTGGAGGCGTGGCTATGTGAACTGCCAGGATGAGCATCTGCACTTCCAAATTTACCACTACACCACTGCTGTCTGATGAGTGAAGACTGTGTGTATGTGCTGACCTGATGAAATGCTAAGTAGGCATTTTAGAGCCACAGAGTGACCCACCCACCACTATGAACCGAGCAGCCATCACTCAGATACTGAGTACTGGCACCACCAAAACATTTAAGTGAGTATGCCCACATGTTTCTGTCATATGATGATCAGGGATTATGGGAGCTGTAGTCCAAAATCTCTGGAGGGCACGAAGTTGCTTACCCCTGCAATATACACACAACCCAGAGCTCTACGTCTTTTTTGTAATCTCAGGGCAACCACAAAATGCCTTACGCCTAGATATGGTGTGGGACTGCTACATGGCAATCTCTCCAAATGGTGCAGTCACAGCTAAGCAAGGGGGTGGGGCTACAGTATGTTGCGGTGGGGCGTACCTGTACTGGGAAGAACTCTGTGTAGACAGCTACATGTGAGAGCTATCCAGCTTCCTCTCAAAGACACTCCTCCAGTTAGACAAGGAACTTGTCACAGGAGAGGAGCAGGTACTTAGCTCACCACTGCAATGTGTGCATGTATGAGAATATGGATACCATTCGTGACTCGAGTTACCTTGTATTCAGTGGAGTCTGGTGGCTCCAATGTCAGTGGGGCAGTAATTCTGCTCCGGGTTTCAGCCAGAACCACTCTAAAAGAGCTATCCAAGGCACCGAACCCAAGCCCCCAAATGGGTTCAACAGCTTGGATAGCTCCTGTAGAGTTCTGACTGGTTCCAGCTGAAACCCAGAGCAGATTCACAGCCCCGCTGACATTGGAGCCACCAGCCTCCACTGAAAAAAGGACACATGGCCACCCTATAATGCCATTAGAAGCCCTGCTGTGAGGGCCCTCACATGCTGAGAGGTACAGCAGGTGACTACTAGGAAGCGGGCCTTTTCAGTATTAGCCCCCAGTAATGGAATTCCCACCCCAGAGATGTTGAACTGGCACCTACTTTATTATCTTTTCAGTGTCAGGCAGACATTTTTGTTCAGGCAGGCAGAGAGCCAGTGTGGTGTAGCGGCTAGAGTGTTGGACTGGGAGCCGGGAGATCTGGGTTCTAGTCCCCACTTGGCCATGGAAGCTCCCTGGGTGACTTTGGGCCAGTCACAGACTCTCAGCCCAACCCGCCTCACAGGGTTGCTGTTGTGAGGACAAAATGGAGAGGAGGAGGATTATGTACGCCGCCTCGGGTTCCTTAAGGAGGAAAAAAGGCGGGATATAAATGTAATAAATAAATAAAATAAATGTTCTCTAAGGCCTTTTAATCCTTTTTATATTTATGCTGTTCAATTACTGTGCTTTTAAGTAGTTTTATCTCTGTGGTATTTTTAGATCTTCCTGTGATGCCTGTTGTTTTAGCCTCTGATGCTTTTAATTGATAGCTGCTTTTAATTGATTGATTATGCTGCTTTTCATTTGATTTATATGGATTTAGGATCAATTCATTTTCATTGTATGTAGCTATTCCCTATAGAGCGACTAATAAATCTTGAATGAAAGGAAGAAAGGATAAATTTAGAGGCTCTTTAAGTGCGCCTTCCAAGTGAGAAGCTGTGGAAGTTTGCAAGAGACGGGGATTTTTCAGTGGTGGCACCCAGTTGAACGCCCTCCCAATAGAGGCTTGCCTGGCATCTACTTTGGTATAATTTCAGAGGCAAGTGAAGACCTTATTTTTCCAGCCAGAGTTGGGGATAATGGGCATTATAATCCAACAACAGCTCTCAACCCAACAACAGCTTGGGAAACACTGGAGTAGATGATACTGAGCTTGGTGCATGAACAGCCTGACTCGGTAGAAGGCAGCTTCCTATGCTCCTATCTTTGGTGTGTGAAAATTAAGGGTCTGAAATAGACTTCCTCTCCTAAGAACATCCAAATTCTGCCCAGAATAGAATTGCACTGTGGGGAAACCACAGCATAATATTCAGGATTGTTTTGATGGCTGTCTTAATTGAGTTTAAAGAGCTTAGCCATGGGAGCCTCCTCTTTAATGCTTCCCTATGTAAAGACCAATGTGACCTTTTGCTGTTAATAAATAGAATACGGAAACTAGCCGAGCTTAAAATTACACTTTAAAAAAATATTCATCCCCTGGGCATTAAGCCGTGCCTAAATATTTTTGGATGAGGTTATCGAATTTAAAAGAAGAGAGAGAAAGCGAGAGAGCGAGAGAGCAAGAGCGCTCCTAGTACATGTATTAATCAGACTAGTGGAAGGGGGGTTGGTAATAAAGCTCCTCCCCACTGATAGACTAGGCCAACCTTCCCCAACCTGGTGCCCTCCAGATGATGCCCTGCAGATATGCCCTCCAGATGTGCCCTTGGCCTGCAGCAAGTTGGGCTAGCTAGGGAATTTTTGGTGTTTTTGAATTTGCATAAATTCTGTCCTTAATTTGCACAAAACTGCATAATTTGTACAAATTGCGCAAATTATGGCCACAAAATGTTGACCATAATATGAGTAATTTGCACAAATCGCAGCTGTAATTTGCAGCCATAATTTGCACAACTCCGTATTTGTGCAAATTATGGCTGAGACAAAACATTGCATAAAAGAACCCTGGAATTTGGGGAAACCATGTGGCTCAGCTTGCAAAAGCAAGTCAAGTTGGGTGCCCCGCAGAAGTCCGGTGAACCCCCAAAGAGCCAGATTTCCCAGTGATTTCCCAGGGCTTCCTTCCCTAGTTCTGGGAAGTGTGAACTGGGTAAATTCTGGTTGAAAACGAACCAAAAGAAATTTCTCATAGATCCCTAGGTCTGTGACAGCTTTCTAGGAAGGAAGGAAGGAAGGAAGGAAGGAAGGAAGGAAGGAAGGAAGGAAGGAAGGAAGCCCTGGTAAATGCTTTCTCTGTCATCCTTTTGATAATCTGTACTATTGTAGCATGGTTTTGTTTGTCACACCGGCTCTGATTGATGGTCTCAGCTATTTGACATTACAAGTGCAGTGTAAATTGACCAAGAGCCTAAACATACAAATTATTAAAAGGAAGGGGAGGAGTGGAAAGGAGAGAGAGCTGCAGCAAACCTCCGGGGGGCAAGGCAAGCAGGCTTTAGTTAAGACGATCCCATTTCCAAGTGCAATTTATAGTCTATTGACTCATGGCAGTGTCTTTTCAGATGCGAGGGAATTGTCATACATTGCAAATGAGAAGCTGTTCTGACACCAGAATCACGCCGGAGTGCCAGGGAGAAATGATCGCAGTACTTGGTCTGTTAAGGTTAAATGAAGTTGCATTGTTGCCGGGAGATAGAGCTTTCATTTCCTTGTTTCCCTCCCAACCTGTCTCTGCCTGTCGCTGTGTTACAATTACTGTGATTAGGATGAGTAACAATGCACTGACTGACACCGACTGGACTGACAGGGGTGCTGGTTTTCCTTCCCCTCCGCCCCTGCTCAAATGGCAGTAGTCATTACTTCACCACTGTACCATTTGGATGAAGCAGGTGCGGGCCTGCCAGTCAAATGTATGAATGACAAGCAGGACTTAGCCTACAGGCACATACTCATGGATTAAAGCAGTTCAAAGCCATAACGGTTGCAATACGCTGAATCTCTTTTCATGCAGAGCTTTAAGGCGGTGGATCTTGACATTGATTTATTACTAATTTATTAAAATATTTCGATGCCGCTTTTCTCAATGGTTCAAAGGGGCTTAGAAATAAGAAAGAATACAAGTTAAAACAAAGAATGGCATATTGAAATTACTCAACAACAATAAAAGAGCCACAGAAAACAATGTTGAATGGAAGATGGTTGCCCCAAAGGTTGACGCAACAGGCTTTTGAGCCTTACACTTCTAACTTTGTATACTTTTAAACTTTGTATACCATTTTTAAAATGTTTTTAATCTTTGTAAACCTCCCGGACAGCCTTGGCTATGGGGTGGTATAGAAATGTAATAAATAATAATAATTGCACCCCCTTCAAAAAAACCATCAAAGTGGTTGCTTTCCTTACCCCTTCAAGAAGATTTGCCCTGCTATCCAACACTAACTTAGGAGGCGTGCAGCAGCGTTCTGCACTAGCTGAAGCTTCCAAATCACCTTCCAGGGCAGCCCATTTAGAGCACATTGCAGTAATCAAGGTTGGAAGTTACAGAAGTGTGGATCAGTGCGGCAAGGTCTGACTTGTCCAGAAGAGAAAAAATCTTCCTTATTAACCAAAGATGGAAGAAGGCACCCCTAGCAACACATCTGACCTGCTTCTCAAGAAGCAGCCTGTGTCCAGAAATAACCTAGGTGTTTTATCTGATCAAATAGGGACAACAAGATCCCTACCAGACCACTGTCATTCCCTACTGCTGTCACGTCCATCCTGTCTGGATTCAGCTTTTTAACCAGTCTCTCTCATCTGCCTGCCTCCAAACACTGGGTCAAGACAAAGAGAGTACTTCTCAGATGCCTCATTAAGGATATATAGAGTTGGATCCATAGGAACATAGGAAGCTGCTTTATCGTGGATCAGATCATTGGTCCATGTAGCCCAATGTTCGACACTGTTAACACTGACTAGTAGCGGCTCTCCAGAGTTTCAGGCAGGATTCTTTCCTAGCCCTACCTGGTGACACTGGGGATCGAACTTGGGGGCCTTCTGCATGCAAAGCAGGTGCTCTACCACTGAGCTACGGCCCTTCTCCTATGAAGTGCCTTCCATGGACAGAAGAGCTCTGCTCATGAAAAGTGCTCTGCTTGATTTTCAGGGACCACCCTGCCTTCCCTGCACCACAGCTCACCCTATTCAGCAGGGTCCCTAGACCCCCTCTGTGTAGCATGTTCAGGGGGCTGGAGGAGCTGCCATGGTGGTGAGGAGGGAGTGGGGAAGTCCGTTTCTACCAGCCCAGTTGTACACACCTAAATCTGGATCCAACCCATTGAGTTAAGCATCATCTGCATATTGATGACACCTGACCTGAAAGCTATGGATGATCTTTGTCAGCAGCTTCATATAGATATGAAATAATGTTGGTGGTAACACCCAGCCTTGTGTAACCCTACACAACAGTTCTCAGGGAGGTGATGTGTGCTCGCCATCCTCACCCTTTGGATCCGAGCAGACAACAGGAAGAAGATAACCCATTGAAGGGCTTTCCATGAGGTACATATCAGATGTTCCAGGTGATCCCATGGTCCACTGTCTGTCACTATTTTCAGTATTGAATCTACTTAATTGTATGGTGGCCACTTATGAATTGCCAAAAAAGAGGAGATGAATCGTCCAAAAGAGGACAACAATTTGCATATTTTTTTCATATGCTAATATATAGATGTAAATTTAGAAATAATTATTATAATTTAAGGTACAATCCTGTGCGTGTTTAGACAGAAAAAAGTCCTACAGTTCCCAGCATTCCCCAGCCAGCACTGCTCACTGGGGCATGCTGGGAGTTGTAGGCCTTTTTTTTCTGTCTAAACATGCACAGGATTGTGCCCTTAAATAGAAATACAGTATATCTCACCATGGTGTAGAAGGCTGTGACCAGGTGACCTGTGTGCCTGCCTGTTCAGTGTGCCGTCAAAATGCAAACTGTGGATAGGCAACAATTCTTATGGTTCTTTATATTTAAACCAGAATTGGACAGGACAGCCCTTCAAATAGAGAACACCTTCAAACAGAGGACTGTCCTCTGTAAAAGAGGACACATAGCCACCCTAGAACTGGTCCAAGACATTTTGGTTCCTAAGGCTAGAAAATCCAAATAGCACCCCACTCACCCTTGATTGTGATAAAAAATAAAGAAATAATAAGCATATTTGCCATCTCCCATGCTTACAAGTACCCCCAAACCTGCTGACCAAGATGGGTTCCTCCATGCTGCCTAATGTTCCAGTTCCAGGTTTGAGGGAGGGCTGACAAAGTGTTCTTTGATGGGCCCCTACTTTGTCAGTAGACCCTAGTGAGTTTACTTGGTGGCAACAGGCTGTGGCAGCCCCATTTTAAGCAGTGTTAGGCTGCTAGTCCTAGCAGCTTAACATTTCAATTTCCCCAAATGCCCTGGAGCAATGCTATGCAGGGGTCACTGTGAAAAATTAGAGACCAGCTAGTTCCAGCTGTCTGGCACTCCTCATTTTGCTGCAATGCCCCCCCCTTCTTCTTTTTTTGGGAAAGGGGATTGCCCAGGGTGGGTGTCAGCAGCGGGCCCTGTTATTGCTGCCTGGTGGTGATGGTGGTCCCGCCATTCCTAATTGTGAGTTGTTCAGTACTTGACCACTGCTCTGTTCTTGCAGCCTTAGGTAAGCAGCAAAAACAAGAGGCTTGTCAACCTGGTGACCAGTGATGTACTCCTGGCATTTAGACCACACGTTCTAGGGAATCTGCAAACATGGCTTTCAGGTCCCTGCAGAAGGCAGAAAGGTGTCTATGCTTTATGGAGAAATCGATGAGGTTACAGGCAGCCCATGCGCATGATGTTCGGCAGAAAAATATGCTAACGTCTGGGTCATTTCATTGGAAAACACATATATCATGACTTCCAGGATAGCCGCCATAGCTTAGTGCCTCATCATCACAGGGGCTTCTGGAGTTTCTTGAACCATGCTCTCGCTAATGACCCCATAAAGACAGCCATTTTAGTTTATTGTAACCATACCCTAGAGAGACATTCCTGGTTGCTTTGCATTTTATGTTAAAGTCCTTCCCTTTTGAGCTTAGAATGTATTTATTTATTTATTGAGATTTATAATTGGCACTATTCTGAAAGGTAACAATTCAAAGAAACATAAACCCCATTAAAATGGATTTTTTTTAAAAAAAAAATGCAGTCACATTAAAATACAATCAGATATTCTGCCCCCTCTGTTAGTGATGAGCTTTGTAGCTGAAGCGGAAACTGTGCATACCTGTCATATATTTATTATTATTTATTTCTATACCGTCCAATAGCCAAAGCTCTCTGGGCGGTTCACAAAAATTACAAGGACCAGGTGCAGCATAAATCAATATATACTATGAAAGCTTAGAACCACAAAATAACAGTACAACCAGAATAAAACCTAGCAGCAATGCAGAGATTTAAAACACAGATTTCACACACCAGAGCTAAAGGGCTAGGAAGCTAAAATGCTAAAATACTGGGGAAATAAAAGGGTCTTCACCTGGCGCCGAAAGGAGTACAATGTAAGCGCCAGGCAAACCTCTCTAGGGCGCTCATTTCACATTATATTAATTGTACTTAAATCTTGACAGCAATCCCAACAGTGTTACACAGAAAGACGTACGCTGAAGAATATACTAAACGTTCCACTAGCCCTGCTGAAGACCTCCCTCATGAAGGCTCCTCCGCCTTCACAACCAGCAGCCTTTCCAGCGGGCTAAGCTGAGGGAGGTGAGAGGGACCGCAGGGCCATTCCACCAGCCCTGCTGAAAGAATGGATCTCCCCCCCGCCCCATTCCTTCCCCTTTCCTTTTCCTTGTGTGTTGTGTCTTTTTAGATTGTAAGCCTGCGAACAGGGGCTGCCTCTTTAAACTGATTATATATAAGCCACTCTGGGATCCTTATTGGCTGAGGAGTGGCATAAAAACATTCCAAATAAATAAATAAATGAACAAACCTAATTATCTCTGTTGTATCATTCACTTATTTATATATATACACACACACTTACTTTGATGAGGCTTAACAGCGCAATCCTAACCCCTGGACACCTTTCTGGTGGTGGGTAGCCTAGGTCACCTTGGAGGCCCTGGTACACCTGCCAAAACCTCCGCCGGCCTAAATTTACTACTGGCAGTATTCATGTCAGTGGTAGGCCCCCAAACAGGATATTCAGGGGCGGGATAGAGCCCCTTGTCCCATGGCCCCTTCATTCGCCATGGAGACCCCAGGATGGCTGGCAGGATTTTGGAAGTGGCGGCCGATCAGCCACTTTGCAGCCCCGCCATCTGCACTTAGGATTAGAAAAGAAGAGCAGGTCAGAAAACACCAGATGGATAATAGCTGCAGTCCAACCTGAGTTCAGTCAATATATTCCCATCTATCTGGGCAACTAAATCAAGCACCACCACCACCATTCATTCATTCATTCATTCATTTATTAAATTTATTAATCGCCCATCTGGCCGGTCACCCAGCCACTCTGGGCGATGTACAGCAATAAAAACAGTTTATACAATAAAATTCAACATTAAAAACATCACATTTCTAAAATTACCCTAGCCCACCCCAAATGCCTGCCTGAACAACCATGTTTTTAATGCATGGCGGAAGCTCGTTAAAGATGAGTTTTCTCATTAAATCATGCATTTTCTCCTCCCTCCCTGTCCATTTCCTTGCATCCTGTGTCTTTTTAGCTTGTGAGCCCGAAGGCAGGGACTGTCTGATCGTTGATTGTTGTAAGCTGCTCTGGGAGTCTTTTGACTGAAGAGTGGGATAGAAATGCTTTGAATAAATAAATAAGGATTGCACTGTAAGTTAGCAATGACTAACATGTCCCGTAGACTTCAACAGGACTTGCACGGGTAGCTCTTTTTGGATTGGGATCCCTGCCCCTTGTTGAAAACCTCAAAGCATCAAAGGTCACAAAACATTTCCTGATATCTGGCCCAATTTGTAAAAGACCTCACTGGAAAATGTAAGTGCCTTATATTTAAGCTCCTGCATCAGTAGAAGAGCAAGCTCTCTGTCTCCGCTGGGCACCTTAATTTTCTAAAGATAACGTACGCTGTATCAACGAGTTATATATCTCGTGATCCATATTGATTCCAATCACGTGATACTATCCTCTGCAAACATAAAATTGGTTTAATGGTATCTTAACCCCCCTCCCTCCTTCCAATGATACTTAAGCATGCAAAGAACATGGCACTCCTCCCGCCGCAATTGGAAAAGCAGGTCTAGACAGCTGACGATAAAAGACAAGGGCTTCTCGTTGCCCCATCAATACTATGATAGCAGTGGGCTAATGGAATCCTGTGACTTTCTGTTCTCATTGATAAATGCCGATGAAGTGAACACTGATGAGTGGGAAATACCTCAGGTCTACCGTTATTATTCCTAATTGCTGTACAGAACATATTCTCCAGTCGACAGATTTGTCTTTGGTAGAGGTTATCTTGTGTTACAACTTTTTATTAAGAGCCTGTAAGTGGTTTCTTCTTTCCTTGCCTGTCAATGGAAGGAAAATTGTAGGTTCCCGTCGAGGGAGACATTTACATTGCTCATCTCTTAAGAACAGACAAGAAGGGCGGCCATTTATGAATTGCCAAGAAAGAGGAAAAGCATCCCCAGAAAACAGGACAAAAGAGGACACCGATACGCATAAAATGTTCATATGCTAATTTATATGTATAGATGCAAATTTAAATTTATTTAAATATAATTATTATATGTTACATGGAAACACAGTACATCTTGCATCATCTGGGAGACTGTGACCAGGTGACCTGTGTGCCTACCTGTTCAGTCTGCTGTTCAGATGCTCACTGTTGGTGGACAACACTTCTTTTGGTTCTTTATCTTTAGACGGGAATTGGACAGGAGAGCCCTTCAAAGCGAGGATCCATTCAAACAGAGGGAGGTCCTTTGGCAGTCCTTCAGACAGAGGACTGTCATCTGTAAAAGAACATGAATGGCCACCCTATGTCACACAGGCCAGTGCTTACGCACTGAGTGACACTGGGTCTTTCATTTTCACTAATGTCTAAAGGCTCCTTATTGTTATTTATCCAGGCCCTTGTTCTCCGGTCCACACACAGACCTCCTGTGCACCAGCTGCGGTGTTCATTTCAAGGAAAGGACCCGTTTGCACATGCAGAGGGCACTGGTAGACGCAAGGACAAAGACGGTAAATAAAGACAAACTTGATTGGCAGGTCCTCATAATAACATCTTAGGAACCACTGAGTTCCTAAGACTCTCACTTGGGTCAAGGAATCTTAGCTGATTAGTCCTATGAGTTTTAGTTGATTCATCTGTTGAGTAAATATGCATACATTTGCATATAGTACCATATCTGTTGAGTAGATGTATGTAGCATGGACCATTTTGGAAGAGGCATTCCCTCCTTTGGAAGAGCAAAGGAATGTCTCTTTTAAGATGGTGTTTGATAACCACCTGCAGTTTTTACAAGTATTTGTATTGAATCTCTCTCTCTGTATAATCTGTTGCCTTATTAATCCAGGACATCTTTTTAGTTGATTGAAATTTTTAAATAGATTAATTGATTAATCTAACCAATTAATTTATTAACAGAGCAATCCTTTGGGAGCAGGGGAGAGAGAATCTATGGTGGATGAACCACCAAATCTGGGCCTGCACCAGCCAGGGTGGAAACTGACCCCTGCCGCCGCCTTTTTCTTTTTACCTTTCTTTCTTTCTTTCTTTCTTTCTTTCTTTCTTTCTTTTTCTTTCTTTCTTTCTTTACCTCCCATGAGAATGGGAAGGCTTTTGATCCAGTGCATCTAGGCCTTCCCCTGATCTACCCTGACATGCCCCCTGGCAGGAGTGTAGTGGAGCCTGGTCTCACAGGGATGCAATGCCAGCACTGTTCAATTAGCAGCGCTGCTGACATCATCTGTCCCCCCCCCCCCCGAATTCCCTCTGAGCTTAGCTGCAATCCTCACAGTAGCTGGGGGGAAATGATTTTCCCAGCAACAATATATTTTTCCTGTTGTAATGCACAGTATTTTGGGGTGGCTTGGTCTCGACTGGGCAATTAAGCCTCATTAGCTTTACAAATGGACCTGCTCCTGGTGGAGATGAAAACTCCTAGAACTGGTTTGATGCTATGGATCAACACAGCTGCCTAAAATGTTGGACTCTCCTTGGAGGTGTGGCTATGGGGACTGTGATGATGAGTGCCTGTGCTTCCAAATATATCACTGCACCACGGTGCCCAGGGACCACAGGATTGTGTCCTAAGCTCTACAGCCCTAGCATAAACCATGGCAAGACTGAGATACATTCTTTTTTTTAATTAAAATACATTATTATTGGCCCCCCTGTTAATACCTGTTTTCAAGAGCAGGGCATATAGAAATCCAAGATTTCAGTAAGCAAATAAATAACCTCTCAAGCAATCGCCCGCATATATAAAAAGGAGAAGATCGTGTTAAATTAATTGACCACACACACACACACACAGTGTCTCAAAGGTTAAAGAATAGCTCTTTAAAAAGTGAGGTGCCTTCAAATTATATTTCAGAATTTTATGCTCATTGTAAAATGTGAGCATGTCTTATAATTATGCCAACAACAATTCATTAACTTGACATCGGGGACTCTTGAAGGATTGAATTAGCAGTAAAATCATTACTGGCCTTGCCTGCCTCCTCAGGCATTTGTAAAAAGCACCTCTCTGTTTCCAGCCTTGGATACACAGGGTGGCCATGTGTCCTATCAGGGCCAGCATCAAGGACAGATGTGGTTGGGCACCTGCTGAGGGCCCACACCTCAGCAATGGCTCACTGACAAAAGCCCCCTGGACTCGCTTCCCTTCTTCGCCATTGCAACCTGCTTGTTTACCTGCCTCTTGCTCTGGCTCAGAAAGCAGTGGTCGTGGTGATGAAGGGGAGGAGCAGTTGATGCCACGGCCTACTTGCTCACTGGCTGTCTGCCTGTTGAGCCAGCAAGTAGTAGCAATGATAGAAAGAGGATGAGCAGCAAGAGCAACTGGTGACAATGGTGGTGAGAAGGTAGGCTCACTGAGGGAGGGGTGATGATGATTGGGTGACTCACCCAAGAACTCTCAGAAACCTGGAGCTGGTACCGTGTTTTATTGTACAGAAAACAGTCTTCTCTTTGAAGGGGTGCCAGAGGACAGTCCTCTGTTCGAAGAGCTGTCCAATCCAAGTCCAGTTTAAAGATGAAGAGCCGTAAGAAGGGAGATCAGAGTTCCACATCATCATTGGACAACCTGCGCAACAGACGTAGCAGGCACACTGTTCAGCTGGTCATGGCCTTCCCTTCTATGGTGAGATGTACTGTATTTCTATTTAAATTACAATAACTATTTCTAAATTTGCATTTATAGATATAAATTAGAAGATGAAAATGTTATTCAAATCTGTCTCTTTCCCCCCTCTTTTTGGATGTTGTGGAAGTGTCCACCCTATATACGTTGCCAGCCAGCTGCAGTCAGATTCGCACAGCTCTAAGGCCTGGGTCCATATGACGTCTGCTGAGTTGACCCATGTTCTGCATAGATGCCAGTTCTTATTTGCCAGTTTTCATTTGATCATTATTAAGACGTTTTGCCTCCAGCTCCTTCAGCCACGCCTCTTCTTCAAGCACCCTTCTTGTTTGGGGCAGCCACCTGATCCTAGGGATCCTTGCTCCAAGTTTTGAAATGGAAGGCCTGGAGATCCCCACTAGCTCAGGAAGGTCTTATTGTTGGCAGATGATGGTACTAAAACTATTATTGGACTACTCCATTTATATCTGCAGGGAATGGTAGGGGAATGGTTGAAAGCTTCCCCATGAAAAAAGAAATCCCTAACATACTGAAATATAATATCATGTGGCAGGCCAGAATTACTCCTCCTGAATCTAATTTTCTATGTGCAGGAAGGTTTATTTTAATTATGGAGTGGGAAAAATCAATCATGTGACACCCCCCCATCTGAAGTGGTACAGTCCTGGACCAGTTCTACTACTTCCACTTCCTTTTATGTGGACTAGGCCACAAAGGCAAGTTCTGCTCAGTACCCATTTCAGGAAAGAAGGAGGAAGGAAGCCTCCAGGTGCATAGAAAAATATTGACTGAGCCCAACATGTCACTTCTTCAGGGGCGCTAACTAATTTGAGCCTTTAGGCTCCAACGGTGTTTCGAAATATGGTGTGTGTGTGTATGTGTGAAGCCTTTAACTGTATAAGCTTTTCACATGCACTTCATCATATTTAAACGTGCTTATTTTTATTCTGTTATTGTTATGTTTTAAATTGAGTGTGAATATTTAATATTTATTTATTTCATTTCTATACAGCTCAATAGCCAAAGCTCTCTGGGCAGTTCACAAAAAGTAAAACCACGAAGCGCAGCACAAAACAATATAAAATAGGAAAGCTTAAAACCACAAAATAACAGTACAACCAGAATAAAACCTAGCAGCAATGCAGAGGTTTAAAATACAGATTTAAAACACCAGAGCTAAAAGACTAGGAAGGTAAAATGTTAAAATACTGGGAGAATAAAAAAGTCTTCACCTGGTGCCAAAAGAAGTACAATGTAGGCTCCAGGCAAACCTCTCTAGAGAGCTCATTCCACAGCCGGGGTGCCACAGCAGAAAAGACCCTCTTCCTGGTAGCCACCCGTCTCACTTCTTTTGGCGGGGCTCATAGGGAAGGACCCCTAAAGATGATCTTAGGGTCCAGGCAGGCACATATGGGACCTGGCCCAAAGCTGTTTAAGGCTTTAAATGTTTATACCAGCACTTTGAATCGGTCCTGGACCAGTGCAGCTGGAAAAGTACTGGAGTAGTGCGATCTTGTTGGCCAGTCCCTGCTAGCAATCTTGCTGTCCTGTTTTGGACTAGCTGATGTTTCCGGACCATTTTTGTTTTAATCCATTTGTTTTATTATTGTTTTAATTAAGTTTTATTTAAGCTGCCTTGAGTGCCATTTTTCTTGTTAGAATGGTAGAGTAAAAATCAATACAAATGAAATTATATCAATCAATCAATCGATTTATCAATCAATCAATGCATTGGCCTATTCATGTGGAGTGTTAGCATCTCAGTGATTCACCCACCCACCTAGGCCATGAGAGACTGGAGCGCTACTGCTAACAGGCAGATGAACCAGTGCACGTGGTAAGTGCACTTAAACATGTTCAACTGCACATGGAAAGCTGACATGGATATGGACTTTCCCTGTGGCCTACATGTTGTATAAACATGGCTCACTCAAGACATTTTGCTGCTGGAGGCAGAGCAGCAAATGGTGCTTGCCCCTGGCCCCTTGCCCCCCAGCCCAAGTCAAGGTGCATAATGCTCAAGGCCAGTCAAGTTATTTTGGCACCTGAGGCAGAGAACCTCTCAAGCATCTCTCCCCTTTCCTGGCAGTAAAAAATTACAATAATGATAAATTAAGCAACTAACAATTTGCTGCCCTTTCATGACACCCCAAATTCGCTGCCTGAAGTGGTTGTCCCACCCTGCCTAATGGTAGGGCCTGCCTTCTGTATAAACCAGGCCTAACAGATAGGTTTAGAGCAGCACAGATTATTATTTTGGCTTTAGTAAAATAAAGAGTGAAAGTAGGGTCATCCTGCCTAAAAAAAGGTCAACAGATAGAGAGGAGGAGGAGGAGGAGGGGAAGAAGAAGAAGAGGAGGAAGAAGAGGAAGAGGGAGAAGAAACCAGAACAGGTTTCTGTACCAAAGACAAGGGAAGCTGCTATTTTTCTGCAGGCGTTTGATCTGACTGACGGCCCTTGTCTGAACTTACTAGTCATTTGCCATTTCATTAGCTGCCAGGTTTTCAATTTCTGCCTCTTGGAAGTTACACCGCTTTGAACAAGTCCCCACAGTAATTGAATTTGCCACAGAAATAGAACACTGGAAAATTTCATTTTCTTCCCCGCATGAAGGCAAGCTCAGCAGGCAAGGAGGGCCAATATTCCTGCTGGACTGCCTTCCCTGCTCTTCTTTTTCCCCAGCCTCGACCCCCTCCGGTGTTTTCTAATGACCCCTCCACCATACACACAAATAAAAATCACAGAAATGGAAGTGGGGAGGGGAAGAAAAGAGAGGTAGCTTCCTTTCAAATAACCGCTGAGTGCATCAGGCTTTGCCGTGTTGCAATTTCCTTCTAAATGCCTTCCACAAATAATGGTTTTCAAAATGAGCATTAACAGGCTTGATTACACGAAATTGTCCTTTTAATTTACACCAGTATTCTATTGATCACACAAGTGCAGATTAAAGTGTTCAATGAAGCCCATGATGAGGTATTAAGCAGCTAAGGGTCCTCCAGGGGCCGCCAGGGACGGCCAGGAATATGCTAGAAGTGTACAGTTATTTCCCCATAATGAAGTGGCACTATGCGAAGGCATGAATCGCTGGCAGGAAGAATGGATCGGAGATGATGAGCTCTTCAAAGTCATTTCTCGCTCACTCATTCAGCCTCATGCCCAGCTCCTCTTGCGATTCTTCTGCATTACTTGTCATGAAATGCCAGGATTTACTTAGCCAGCTGATGCAATTTTTATGACCTTATTGCTTTTTCACCATGGTAATAGTTTTGAATCAATTTATCAATCCAGCAGTGCCATCAGACATATTGCCCTGAAGATCAAGTCCAGGTCATTCCATCAATTCACTGCGGTTTACGAAGATAGAGAAGAAGGGGGAAAAAAGCCAGGGCGTGGGGGCTATCAACTTCAGAGGGTTTAGCAAACATGCCTCTCTCCTGCTTTAACTGCTTCTCTTCTGACTTCAGATCTTCCCCATCATCAAGAGCAACCACAAATCTCTTATGAGACAAACACGCGGAGGAAGTGTTGGGGAGCAGACAGTAGAAAACAAAGACAATACTCTCAAATGTACCTTATTCTTCTGCCATGATCTTGGCAGTTTTATTTTCAATTCCCTTCTGCATAATTAGGAAAGGAACTGAAAATAAAACAGCCAAGATCATACTCCCCTTACATAAACCTATGTGTGCTCCACACTTAGAAAGAATACTGTGTACAGTTCTGGTCACCACACCTAAAAAAGGACATTGTAGAGCTGGAAAAAGTGCAGAAAAAGGCAACTAAAATGATCAAGGGGCTGGAGCATCTCCTCTAAGAGGCAAGGTTACAACAGCTGGGATTGTTTAGCTTGGAAAAAAGGAGAGTAAGGGGAGACATGATAGAGGTGTACAAAATTATGCATGGTGTGAAGAAAGTGGATAGGGAGACCTTTTTCTCCCTCTCTCATAATACTAGAAACCAGTGGGGTCATCCCATGAAGCTGATTGGTGGGAGATTCAGGACAGATAAAAGGAAGGACTTCTTCACACAGCACATAGTCAAACTATGGAATTCGTTACCACAACATGTATCGATGGCCACCAATTTGGACAGCTTTAAAAGGGTATTGGAAAAGTTCATGGAGGAGAAGGTTATCAATGGCTACTAGTTCATGGAGAAGGCTATCAAAGGCTGTCCTGGTGGTTCTATGTCACCTCCAGTATCAGAGGTAGTGAACTTAAGTACACTAATTGCTGGGAACATGGGTGGGAAGTTGCTGTTGCATTCGTGTCCTGTTTCTGGGTTCCTGGTCAACATCTGGTTGGCCAGTGTGTGGACAGAGTGCAAGACTAGATGGACCCTTGGTCTGATCCAGCATGGCTCTTCTTATGTTGTTAAATGTACCTTATTTTTCTACCATGCAAGCCTTAATTAGAACCAGGGCTTCTTCCCCTAGGGAGGCCTCCACAGGTAGTGCCCCATCAAGCTGAATGCAGACTATCAACCACAGTAAGCGCCCTTATGCCACATCCGTTTATTTGTCCATCTACCAGATATTGTCTACACCAGGGGTACCGAACCTCAGGCCCATGGGCTAAATCTGGTATGCCTGAGGTCCCAATCTGGCCTTCTGGGTTTCCCCAGATGGCCATCCCCCTTCCACTGAGCCCACCCCCTTTCCTCCATCCACCAATCATTTGGTGGTTTCCTGGGCCCCATCTATATGGCACCTGACTCCCCACCCCATCGCAACTGCGCAGCAATGCGGCTTCGAGTCAACATGCCCTGCGATACACTCGCGATGTACTGCGCACTTCCCTAACAGACTTGCCTTGCCCACTTTTTTTGCTATTATACTGAAATGCGCAGCTGTGCAGTCCCATG